>NW_028277170.1:1722500-3100000 GCF_051122295.1 Plectrocnemia conspersa | reverse complement strand
ATTAAATGAATATTTCTTTTTTGCGATACGGACACGGGAAACAATATATCACCGTAAGGCTACAATATTCCCGTTGCACAATTCGACCTCGGAGTTGTCATTTTCTAAAGGCGCATACATATTTCGTTGTTCTAAGAAACGAGTGCAACAGCTGGATGATCGCTGCATGATTGTGATCCGTCAGCAAACTTTGCTCCCATGAATACTTAAGGCTGGTTTGAGGAGAGGGCCTGAGAGTCCTGAGAGGGACTCCGCAGCAGAGAATGATCAACATATACTGTCGCTGCCACACCAATTAAAACTCTAAGGATCTTCCACTGACATCATCCCTCCGCCAGCTTCTCTACCAGCACTCGGATATGTTATATAAACTAAATAAATTTATTACTAGTTTCCAACTGCGTCTTTCTGGTTGCGAAGTCACACCCCTCAGGGTTATAAACCCCGAAAGTTTAATATTTTACTTAAAATATTTTTAATTATATTGTATAAATAGTCAAGAAAAAATAGTTCTTAAAAAAAAATTTTTATGCGCGTAATTTTTTATTTGCCGAGCTTATTTTTTACGGCCAGAATTACACTTAATATTTTTTGACAAATATATATGTATGTATTTATATGCAAATATTTATGTGTATGTATTTGTGTATCAATCGCTCACAAATTGCGTAATAGTCTACCAGTATTTCTTAAGCTTCGCATATACTTATAATAAATTAATTTCAAGTAGACGTCGTATATACGGATTTTGAGAAGGCCTTCAACAAGGTTTGTAATGTGTTATAATTTAAAAAATTATCGACCTTGGTTGCTCGGATGATTTAACTCTATTATTCTCGGGTTATTTGAGCAATCGTAGACAGTTTGTAACCGATGGCGGCCGATTATCAAACAAATATTTCACCCCTTCGGGGGCTCCTCAAGGGTCCAGCCTGAGCCCTCTGCTCTTTATGTTATTTATTATTGACCTGAATACGGCAGTTCCAAATTCAAGTTTTCTTCTGTACGCAGATGATTTTAAATTATATAAATGCATTCGATCTGTTGCCCATTCCTTCTCTCTACAGAGTGACTTAGACTCTATGAAGATGGGCTTCCGTTAACCGTCTGCCCTTTATTGTCGGAGAATGATATATCAGTTTATTCCTACGATCTCGGTGGGAACATTTTCACTAGAGAAACTTCCACTAAAGATATCGGAATCACTTTTGAGAGCAAATGGAGGAATATATTTTTAACTCAGTATGAGAGTTTTAAATTAATCTCTCAATACGTAACACAATTCCTATCATAGAAGATTTTTCACTGAGTGAATTTTTATTGGTTATTGAGAGTGAAAATCTTAAAACTTCTCTTCGCGTCCAAATGTATGTACGTTAATATAATGACATACCCTTAAAGTTATTTTAATAAGTAAACAGTAAAAAATAGTCGCTAAACTATTAGTATATGTAAATAGGACGTAAAATTATGAGTAATTTATTATCTCTGTATCACTTATATATAATAGTTCAACATATGTAGTAGTAATAATCTAATAATTAATATTATCAGATCAATTATCTTAATCTTAATATATATAAATATATTTACATCAACGAAACATCTTTATTTTAGATAGTTTAAACTATGGACTTCGATGCCATCCTAGACGAGATAGGTGAACTCGGCAAGTTTCAACTTGTCAACTACGCTTTAATTTGCCTACCTGTCTTCTTTGGAGCAGCCAATAGCCTATCGTACGTCTTCACCGCTGGAATACCCGACTACAGGTACCTAGAGTCGAACAAATTTTATTTTTTAGCTGTTTGTTTCAGAACTTTACACTATACTAAACTCTTTCGATGTCAATGATTTTCTATGGATTTTACCCTTTTAATATAATGTAGTTTTATGCAGCATATCTAAAACGTACGACCACTCTTCAAACTAAGTTACATTGCTACCAATTTACAGAATATATTGTGTGTTTTGCTTTATTTATTGCATATGTATCTGTAATGTAATATTGACAAGGAAATAATTTACATCCACATATTAAAAACTACAGTAGTTACCTCTCACACACTGCTATAGTCAAATGTTGGATAAATACCAAAAGCTTTCAGATCTTAGTTAGATTTTCATAAACCCTACTCCAAATTATCATTGAAATCAGTCTATGAAAATTTGTACTTAATTATGGACACTATTTTTGTACATATGACAAAACTATCAAAATGTGACAGTATTCATATCTAAAATAATTATCCACATACATAAAAATAACACAATATGTATAATAATAAAACAGCCCACACAAAAGTAGAAATAATCCCAATGTGCTCTGATTTTCTAAATGCTCCGTTTATCTCTTAATATATATATAATCGCTGCAATCACAAATGCAATTGTGTATGCTTAAGATTAATCCAATCTTCACCTTGAATACACTGTACACTCATCATTGCGTAATGATTTCAAATTAAAACCTGTCATGTCAATATTATCATTAGCACAAATACTTAATTATGTATTCTGAATAATTTATTTATCTTCTTAATTGCGTTCGGACTGAAACTTTATGTGAGTTGATTGACATGTTTATAAAATATTATGAGATTTATGAACTCTGACGATGAAGGTTCATCATATCTGTAACTTATTTAATTTTTTATTATATTATAACATTACATTTAAATTACTTTATAATTATATCTTCCGCATAGTATAAACTTCAGAAGTTATTCCTTCCTTTTCTATAAGAGCAAAATTTCAATTACACAAAAGAAACCATGTATATTATGTTACCCATACAAACCCTTAGGCTGGTTTCACACGTGCCGGATGGATTCATCTGGCACTGGGTTAGGTTAGTACCTACCATTTCAGACGTGCCGGACGAATCCATCTGCTGCCCATACAACACCACCCCCACTACACAGCGCCGGCACGTGTGAAACCGGCCTTATTCTACTCACTTTTTACTAAAACAAAAACTCCTTTAGTTTTTACGACCTGAAACAAGATCTTAATTATTCGATTTCATATCATTTCAGATGTCAAATACCAGGATGCGATGATGATCCTCCAATATTCGACTCAAACTGGGTACAAAGCATAGTTCCACCGGATGAACAGTGGAAACCGCACGAGCCTTACAAACCTGCCAAGTGCAAAATGTACTCAAGGCGAAACAAGACATTGGAATGTCACAGAGACGACTTCACTGATGAAGTGATCAAATGCAGCTCTTGGGTTTATAGCGACGATGAAAGAACAATTGTCTCAGACGTAAGAGATCATGATGATTGTGTTCGCGTGCGTCGTTTAGACACTAACTATTACAATTGAGCAGCTTGCGGGATCATATTAATCTATGTTTGTATTTGTAAATTGATAACAGTCAATAATGATGGATCGTGGCCGATGTTAAATATAATGACACATTTCATTTAGTCAATTAGTTTTCTAGAGAGGCGTGATATCTTTTATTATGTGTCATCAAATGACTCCCTGAAGACATCCATGTATCTCATCTCCAGCAGTCTTATATTAACTTGAAAAAATCTAGCACCAAATTCACGTAATACCTCTCGTCTGATCACAATACTATATTTTCTTACATATTAACAAAAACATGTAGGAAAAACACTTTCTTAGCCCTTAAAAACGATTACAATCTAAATTGTGCTTCAAGTAATAATGAAACAATCTTCGGATTCATATTCCATATTACTATCAGCATTGCTCCCAAAATCTTTCAGCGAATCGTCATCATTTTAAAATGCTTTAGTCGTTGAACTGATTTTGTTATCTTGAGTAAATTAAAAAACATACATTTCAATTATTTATTTCCACCGTTGTTAATTTAAAATTTAAGTAAAAAGCAATATCTAGTAGATAAATATATTTCTAACCTAAATCACATGCGGCACGCGGAAACTGTTAAGATATACTGACGTAACATGTAAACGTTCAACACGAGCGCGATCGCGTTTCTGGCAATTTTGACATGTTCATCAATGCGTACTATTCCCAATATTTACAAAGTTCAATGATATTAGGATAATAATGTTTAGTCCACATGCGATAAACAGCAATATTTAATACTTAACGTTAAAATAATCTACTCTTTTAATGTTATAAACCTTTCGACCATGATTTCTAAACTATTCCATCTCGTTTTGTAGTCGATAAATAAACTTTTTTGTTTTACATAGTTCTGAAGAAAGTTATTTCTTACAGAAGACTTCCTAAAAAAATACAAATTCTTCTAATTTGAGATAGTGATGCTTTGTAATTATCAGACAGTATGGGTTTTTCACAGTTTTTATCTAGAAGACACTCGTTTTATTTGTAATCTATGTGGTTTCAAATCAAAATATTAACATTTGTAATTAAATAATAAAAAAATTAATAATAACTATAAAACTTAAAACCGGGTACCAAGTTGAAAAAACTGGTTTTCGAAGGTCGCAAATTTAGCCAAAAAACCCGGGTTTTGAAAACCGACAAGTTGTTAGTATAAGCCGGATAATTCATGTTGTGTATTCATGTTATAGCAGTGATTTAAGGCCTTGCTCGATTGAACTAGTTTATGTACAAACAAAAACATCTGCTGAAAACACTTGTATCAACAATAACACACAAAATAATATATTCTGAAACGATTTAATGCTAATTAACTAACGATTTAGCTTTTATATGTTTTTAATGGGATACCATTGTTTGCTCTATTTTCAGTGGGACATAACATGCTTCGAAAACCAATGGAAGTTGTCTCTAGTTGGAACCCTTCACTTTGCCGGCATCGTTTGCGGATCGGGACTTTTCGGATTTCTGGCCGACCGGTAAGTTCAACTTTACTTCAAAAAAAAAAACTTCATTGCAATGATCATAAATTGCTTTCTGTTTCGAATTTTTCAGTTTTGGCAGAAAACTAGTATTCATATTTTGCATTGTGTTCATGGCGGTGACGGGTGTCTTGCAAGGCCTGTCCACCGACTACATCATGTTTTCGACATTTGCATTCTTGAACGCTGTCGGCGCTTCAGGAGTGTATCCATTAGCATTCATCATTGGTTGGTCTTAGCAACAAGTCGAATAGTGGGTGCTCTTAAATGCTAAAGCTGTGATACAGATAACCAAACGAGTCTATTGTTATATATTCTTACAATCATCATGATCATTAAAATAAGAATTTCCATGTTGAACAGTGCCACAGGAATAGTGTCAGTTTCCAGGCGTACATTGGTGCATGTCTCAGTCTTTAACACTTAAGAGCATCTGTTTAAAAAAACAGTGCATGATTTAATTTTATTCAACTGTTTTTAGGAGTCGAAATGGTTGGAAGGAAGAAACGGGAGATGGGCGGCATAGTTCTAAACTACTTCTATGCTCTTGGTGAAGCAGCAGTCGGACTCATAGCTTGGTTATGTCCCGATTGGGTCACCATACAAATCCTAGTATCAGCGCCTGCTCTCATATTTATAGCATATTATTGGTAATGCAATTTTGCCGTTATCCTAGTTAATATAAAATCTGAACTCAACATTACCGTTCTTATTTCAGGATCATTCCTGAATCTGTACGGTGGTTGATGGCCAGGAAGAAAAACAAAAGGGCTTACAAAATTATCAGAAAAGCAGCTAAAGTGAACAAAGTCGTTCTGTCCGAAATGGTGACGATGACTTTTCAATCGGACAATGCTATCAAACAACCGATATCTGATTACGAATCAGACGATGAAGACACGCCAGAAAAAGCTAAAATATCAACCATGTTCCAAACTGCGATTAAGTCTAAGATCATGATTGGTCGATTTCTATTAATTTTTTATATATGGTGAGTTAATTTATTACGATGTGTAATACAACAATTTAGTACTTTTTTGCCACAAAGATAAAATAACTCGATGAAAAAAGTTCATGCAGCTTTTGGATTGCAGCCAATATTATCCACGAGTATCTCGACAAGACCGAAAAACTCTGCAACTGAAATGTGTAAAAAAGCTATTTTAGACTAGTTAATAATAATAAAGTTTTATTCCTGCAGGTTTAATTATACTTATCCAAAGGGATGTTATAGCGGGGGGAGCAGGGGGGAATTTGCCACCTTGAATTTGGCCAAAAAAATGCATGTCATTTAATGAAATATTAATAAAAAATACAAAAATAAATTCGCTTAGACAAAATAAGCATAAAATATTGCTATGAGTAAATTTTATGTGTGACTTTTGAGTGCACCGCAAATGATGAAAACAACTTATTATTAGGGACGTCATTGGGGGGGGGGGGGCTTCACTTACCCCCCCCCCCTTAAAATTTGACTAGAAAAATATTGTCATTTTATGAATTTTATTATTATAAAAATGACCATTGACTTGTCAGCTTTTTGCCCCCCCCCCCCGTCCCCACCTGGAAAAAAGTGGAATGACGACCCTGATTATAAACCAGAAATTCTCGAGTTATCCCTAAAAAAATAATTTAAAAATATGTCATTTCAGTGAAATCATATCGGAATACATTTTCACTGGTAGATATATATAAATATATTTTTACCAGTGAAATATAATTCATCTGGCAGTTGCACATTATATAATTTCAACTTTTCCATACGTAGTAATATATATATTTATCATTATTTATTTACATGCAATATATAAATGTCACAGTGAAGTTATATTTTCACTAGTAAAGTCCAAATACATTTTACGCAATAGATTTATATTTCTACTAGTGAAGATATAATTTAACTGATAGGCGCTAATATGCTGCTCTAAAATGTCTATGAAGCGCAATTTGACAGTTGCGAAACGTTCATTTGTTCTTCAAACCTAAACCTAACCTAATGAAAGTTCTAAAACTATATCTAAAATATTTCTCTTAGGTGAAAATAAGCAGAAGAAGTACAGATATACATCGCATCTCGCATATTGCTCCATAGTTAGTCTGCACTTTGATATTACACAGTTTTAAAAATATGATAGCTATCCTTACCGATATTACTACGGACTTCTGATATGAAAACACTGGTTAAAGTTTATTCAAAACGAATTTTGATCAATAGGAGGGCGAAAAAACAATTATCACTTCTCAGAAGTCAAAAATTTACGTCAAAAGCAATAAAATCGTGAAACAGTGGGAACGCTCGTTACCGAGCGTTACACGATTTTATTGCTTTTGACGTCGATTTTTGACTTCTGAGAAGGAATAATTCTTTTTTGCGCTCTCCTATTGGTCAAAATTTGGTTTATATGTTCCTCATTATATTTATAATATTATTATAAAAGTTGTAGTGTGAACGCCAGATTACTACACCAATTATGATTAATTTCAGGGCGACAAACGCATTTGTATTTTATGGACTATCATTGAATTCCACCAGTATGAGCGGAAATAAATATATAAACTTTTCGCTAGTGTGTCTGGTAAGATTTATTTTATGTGTATTTATGCATTAAGATAGCCCTGACGTTTATTTTTACAAGTACCGTCTTTTTCCGAAAATAAGACACTGTCTTACTTTCTTTTTTGGTCCAAAATACGCGCTAGGGCTTATTTTCGGGGGAGGGCAAAAATAAAAGTATATTTATATATTTTTATTTAATATTTATTTATTTTACACAGAATACAGAAATTTAAATTTATTTAATTACAGTCATGTCATCTTCTTCTGGAACATCGTCATAAATGATCAAATTCTGAATTCTGTTCTGATTTTCTTCCAAATTCATTTCCTGTTAAATCATTGGTCCGAATCTCTCATGTCTTGCAATATAGCTATCGTTAAATGAATACTTCTTGTCTAAGTAGCCTGTTCGTAGTGCATTGGAAACACAAACAATTTTGTCCCATGAATTTTTTACCCAATTCACAACTTCTTGTAAGCCTGGTTTTACAAAATTACCTCGATGATTTCTCACCATTCTGTTTTCAATATATTCATTGATTTCCATCCTCAAATGATCCTTGAATGGCTTGTTTATTGCAATGTCAAGTGTCTGGAGGTAAGCAGTCATTCCTGCCGGAATCATTATTTGATCAATCTTCCTCTTAGCAAGAAAGTTTTTCATGTCTTTAGCGCGGTGAGTACTGGCTGAATCCCAAACTAGTAAACCTCTATTTTGACCCCTCAACAGTGGTGGCAGCATATAATCAACCCACTTTCTTATAACTGCTTGGGTGCACCAGGCTTTTTCACTTTCAATGACATAAATTCCTGAAATGCGTTTAATCTGGTCTTTTTTACCTTTAGTGATTAAAAATGGCGATACTTTCTTGCCATCTAGACGAATCGCCAAAATACAGGTAACACGTGCACTATCGTAACCGGTAGAAGGAACGTAAATTGACGAGAAAGCCTTGTGGTGAACCGTCGTTTGAACTCCTTGGCCTAGGAATACCGCGGTCTCATCCATAGTAAGCATGTTGGAGAGTTGGTATTTCGAAAAATCGATGCCATCCACAAAAAGCTTAAGCGCAAGTGCACGTTTAACAACTTCATTGTCTTCCAGCTTGAACATTGTTGTTGATCTCCTTAGAGACAGTTCATGTCGTTGAAGGAAGTTGTCCATCCAGTGTGACGATGCTTTAAATTCTTCTGTGGATATATTAAATTCAATTGCTGTTTCAAGAGCAAACTTTTGAATATCAGCCCTGCGCACAACCAAAGCCATTGCTCTCTGTCGGCAATCCATTCCCAGATGCATTCTTCCAACTCAGAAAATAACGGCTGCCGACCTGATCCAACTCTGCGTTTTTTCTCATTTCCTTGGCGCACCAGTTGACACAGGTTATCGTAGTCTGCACGCCATTTGCGAACCATACAGAGATCCAGCATCTTCTCTTTACAGAAGGTTACAAGATTTACACCCCTGGACCTTTCTTCCACGATTCCCTTTTTGTACTCGACGGAATAGCTCTTTCGTTTTGTACTCATTTTAACTGAGGATAAAAATTATTCACTTTATAAAAAATAAAATTACGTATGAGGAAATAATCAGACTTACAAGACTGAAATGAACAAGTGTTATACCTGCACTGTCGCACAATGCATACTGCTGCCTTAGTTGTATTTTTAAGATAAATTCCTAGAATTAATTTTGACAGGTGCTGGTGCATTGCTTAAAATGAACTGTAGAGGTAAACAATGAATTTCTCGGAATATTTTGTTTCAAACATTTCTCTGAAATACGAGTAGGTATTAGGGCAGCTAAACATACTTAATAAATCAACAGCATTTTTTAACGATTTTTTTTTTCACATTATTTTAACTAGGGCTTATTTTCGGGGGAGGGCTTATATTCCAAAAACTCCTGAAAATCACGCTAGGGCTTATTTTCGGAGGATGTCTTATTTTCGGAAAAAGACGGTACCTGATTAATTTTCAACTCGAGGAGTCATTATATCAAGTGACGAGTCTTGAAAGATTTTTTTAAATAAGAGCTACCTTAATGTCAATATACACGTGTATTTTACTACTTTACATATGTTAGATAATGTGATATAGTCGCATCAAATTTAATTTTTTGTTAATAGATAGAAATTCCTGGCTACACATTGGCATGGATCAGTATGAACAAAATTGGACGAAGATGGTCATTGGCTGGTTCTCTATTCCTCTGCACAGTAAGCTGTATAGGCGCAGCTTTCGTACCTTACCGTAAACAATATATCTTTAAATTATCATTAACCGTATCGTATCGTATGATTTTGCCAATTTCAAGGATTTAATCTATTTCTCATAATCTTCAAATTTTTTAGATATTGTATGGGCTTCTACTACGCTGTTTTTACTGGGAAAGTTAGGTATTACTTCAGCATTCGGCATAGTTTACGTACACACTGCTGAATTACTCCCTACTGGTATCAGAAGTGGAGGTGTAGGCACTGCTTCTACGCTTGCCAGAATCGGAGCAATGGTAGCTCCTTTTGTGCCTTTGTTGGTTAGTATAAGCTTTACTAAGTAAGCTATACTTTTTAGCTTACTACTTTTCATTCATATGTACATTGTGATCATAGGCAAATATTTGTCCATTGTGTAGTAATATTGAATGGTTGAGTATATTTGTCCGGTGTGTAGCCTTATTGAATGATTGAGTATCAGTTTCAACATAATTCATATTAACTTGTATGTTTTAAACATGCGTTGTGCCATATTTTCTATATATCTTTTGTTTTTCAGAGTATCTATATGAAATCTCTACCGTTGTTGGTGTTCGGATTGACGTCTTTAGTAGGCACTATCTTCGCGTTGCTTTTGCCTGAGACTTTAGGAACTAAACTACCGGATACGGTAGAAGAAGCCGAAAGAATAGGCTCAAAGGCCCAAGATGTGTGATTTAGATTTTAAGTTGAAGCTTAAATAGTTAATTAGTGAAGTTGTTATATCATATAAATGTTAAGTATTTTTTTACTGTGGTAATTTAGTTGTAAAGGACCAAAACAATTGTTGAACTTATATTTTATAATTTTATTCATGTATTATGTTTTGATATGTACATATTAATATATATATATACATAAAGAATTCCGTCCAGCAAAGGCCGCAAACATTAAATAAATTTCTGTATAAAAAATTGTACAAAAAATGTTTTTTATTATGTCTCTTAATTTTTTTAAATGGAGGTACAATATTATTTTTTTTAATACGGCCATTTTTAAAAAAATAAACATTAAAAAAAATATTTTATTTTTATTTTTATTAATAAACATCTTTACTCTACTTTTTTCTTTAGGGTTTTTCTTAATGGAGCTACAAATTTTTTGATTAATCACCATTTAAAAACAATATGGCGAATCAGGATGACTAAAAATCTCAGCCGAGATATATACAAGATCTATTTTTAGGATAAGTTTAATGTTGATGTTATTAAAAATACGGCAGTTATGGTGTTCTGAAAATTCGTCATATTTCACATTAAAAAATATATTCTTTTTGACCTCTTCAAGATTTTTTAACGGAGCTATGACTATTTAAATATTCTGAATCAAGAAGACGTTATAGACGGGCATACGAACTTAACTAAATATGTACAAGGTCTATTTTTAGAACAAGTTTTATGTCAATATAATAATAAATGTGGCAGTTGTCCTGTCTTAAAAACCGTTAAATTTCCTTTATAAAATATTTTTTATTATTTTCTTTTTGAGACAACTACAGATGAGCTCTTGTGTATCTCAAATGAGGAATATCTTACGAAGGAATTAATCCTTCCATTCCGAAGTGTATTTACACTTCAAATGGATGTGAATGGTGTATGCGCTGATATACGCTATATCAGTGTATGCCATAGTTTCCAATTTTTACACACATACATTCGCGCGTTTTAAAACAGAGTCACAAAAAGAAAGTCGTATACGTCTCACGAAAATACGATTGTGTGTTGTTTTTGTTTCTACCTGCGCTGCAAGACTTCAGCTTATCGGCATTCTTTGGCGAATTTAGCAGAAGTCGATAACAATATTATACGTATGACATATTATTTTAAAAAAAATGCAATTAAAATCATTTCAAAAATTAATAAAATATTTTTTTATATATTGATACAAATTACATACATATAATACACATATAAATTTAGTTGATGATTTGTGGAGGACGTTTGTACAGCAAACTGTACAAAGTGGCCCTTATGTATATCTCCTTCTGGAAGGCGTCAGTGCTTGTCCTTGAACGCATATTCTGGAGATGATTGCTCGTATAGGAACCGTGGCGTAATTCTGAGTTCCAAAGATAAACTAAAATAGATTTAGTCAAAATCTTCACCAATTATCATTTGTTATAAAAAGTTTTTTAAAAAAACGCTCGGTAACGAGCGTGACGGCACGATGTTATTGCTTTTGACGTGGATTTTTGACTTCTGAGAAGAGATAATTGTTTTTCCACACTCCTATTGGTCAAAATTCGGTTTATTTCTTCCTCATTCAATTTGTAATTGTATTATAAAAGTAATATTATCATAAAAAGTTTTAATATAAACGCTTGTTTTTTCACCGCGATGGCACGATTTAATTGCTTTTGACCTGGACTAGAAATTCACTATATGGCAACACTGAGCAGGAAAGAAAACACGACTAATTATCAAGTAAATATAATGAGTAGATATTTTTAATGCCTAATTAAAATATTTCGCAGAAAATATGCCGCAATTTTTTATATTTATGTGTAGCATAGAAAGGGTTAACTTGTACATATTAATATTCATTCAAGAAATTATATTACGATATTAAAAATAATATAAAATGCCATTTTTGTTATGAGGCCCGGAATCATTATTTTTCCAGAACCTGGGCTCGCTCTCGGCGGCCCTGTTTGTATCAGTCATGATTTTCATTATTTATTTGCTTAGATTCAATATCTCGTTGTGCTCGTTGTGTCATTCTAAAGTAAATTAATATTTAGTTCCTTTTTAAAAACACGAGAGGTTCAAATGATCGAGGTTCTGCTGTACGGTGATCACGCTAAGAACCGGGCCGAGATTAATTGCCGATGCTCCGACGTGGAATTTGGCATGATTTTTTTCCCTACCAAACCAGTCACGGACAGCTTAATTTTTGGTAGACCCTTGTTTGGACGCACCGCGGGCATTCGTTGCTCTTTTTGTAGTCGGCCACCATTACTACCTGTCAGGGTCTAAATTAAGTCATCCACTCAGGCAGGTGCAATCCAAAGCCTCCAAATCGGAGTTAATTTATGCCTACAGTTTGTCCTCGTCGCTACTGCTTTTTTATGGTAGATTCACAGACCGATTTCCAGGAGCTCGAGATTGAGTGATTAGCGGCGAATCTGACAAGAAGATTCCGTTCCAGTGTTTTAGGACGAAAAAGTGTTGGAAGATGTTTGTACAGAAGCAGCCGGATCGCTACAACATGAATCATTACAATTTGACGATACATATATGACACTACACCAGCATATTAACACTCCGTTAATGGCGCCTCTAAAGTAACACCATTGGTGGCACGGTTCTGTGAGATCCACGACTGAAAATCGATCATTTAGTGACATACGTATACGTTTGTTTGAGAAAAGGTTAAAGAATAAATCAGATGTATTAATATAAAGCTTTTATTTGAAAAAAATATGAACTTCTAACATAAAAAAAATATTGCACAAAAAATTGAAAACGAAATAATTAGACTAAGAAAATAAAAACTGACTTTAAAGTTATTGCAAAACACTAGAATGACTTTCACTTGATATCATGAATTTCCTTATGACTATTTTTGATTAAATTTTTATGAGTTTCAGTCAGTGTACCTCCTGGTTTTATCAAGTCTCAAATCAGTCATTAGAGCAAACAAAGAAACAATGTTGCAGGCACAAATACTGGCCACGTAATTTACAATTATATTTAGTTAGTCTTCTCGTCTTCAATTCTAAACAAGGGCGGAAGCGCTTTCTTATGTTGGAGATCCTGCATGAGGTTTCACCGCTACTACCAATCTCGGATTGATCTTCTTCATTTCTTACAGGATCTGTGGCATCCAGCCAACATACGGTACCAAAATAATGTACAACATTCAAAATGACTTCGCTAAATAAATGCAAATATGTAATACAAAAATATATGTCAAAATTAAAAAAATTTAAATAATTAAGAAAATTTACAAAATATACAAAAAATTGCGACGCATCCCTGTTTTTGAGATAAGCGTTAAACGATAATAAAGGGTGGGTCTTTCCAATGTTTTGTTTTGTTCAACGAACGAATTCTGATAATTTCGGTCATAGTAGACACCGCCAATAAACACTCTATTCTCAAATGTTTATTGAAGGTGTAATGCATTTTTGTTGAGAATAAGGGTCTCATTGTCCCGCTATTAAAAACTGCTCGGGACATCAGACAATCAATAAATATTCTTTGTATTTTTGGCACGCGATGTACACCACTTCAAAATCATCAATAATAAATAATTTTCGTATCCAAAACTTTCAGCTGAAACATGACAATCTCCTCGCTGCACTGCCTGTCCTAACACAAACATTTTCAAGATACCTCAAGATGAACATTCTAGCCACCTCGAAAGACGAGTTCGGCCAGGTTCTTTCCCACGTTTGTCTCTCGCCGTCCGATGAATGCTGCAATCTCTTGGTAGGTGGCCGTCAATGCACGCGGGTGGCGGGACAGTCGCTAAGGACAGCGAGTCCAGTCGTAGCCAAGCGCCGGTCGAGACGTGACGCATGCTGTAAAACACTTTGGCGCGCGCATACATACTAGCATCTTACCGTTAGTCGGACCGCGCGATGGCAGCGAAGGGGTTAAAGCAGGACGTCGAACTTGATCGAAACGCATACTAGTGATTGTTTGATTCGGTTGAAAAATTACAACTTTAGTGACATAAGTTTCGGTGTGAGACTGATGTGAAAATGTGACTGGCGATGGAGATGCACGACGACGAGAGTCGGAATCTAGGCATGGAAGTGAAATGATATTGCCTTTATGCTGCACATGGACGAGGTGAGCTTTTTGTATATTTGTGTTATTATAGAAGCGCAAGATAACAAAAGAAATTTAATTTTATAATTTTCTTTTGTTTTATTTAAAAAAAAAACTCTTAAAACATGTAACTAAATACTCTAAAATGTATTTAAAAGCCATAACATATACATATGTACATATGTGCAGATAGGAATACTGCAAATTCTAATCGCGAAAAGGTGTTTCGATGTGTTTTGAGAATTAAGCCTTAGAAGTCCATAGGCATCTATGTCATGCCCAATATATTGAAGTCATTTTAAAGCATTTAATTTTACCTGGAATTGTCAAATTACTAAAATTCGTCGTAAAATCTGATATCTGATTTTGGAAACAATTTTTTGAATAGTCTGTACCAGCCGTTCAAACCCTATCATGGCTCTCAATCTAAAAAGTTATGTTTTTACATTTACCTACATATTTAAATAAATTAAATTACTGTTTTTAATTCAACTCAATATTTAGTCAATATATTTTGAAAGCGTTAAATTCCAAATCGTGAAGTTGTTATCGCCGAATTTATTATTTTGTGCCCTATTATATATCTATAACATTGCAAGGATTATTTACGCTGACTGTTTTATTTTAATCGAGAGTAGTCCTTCTGTTGTACGATAGATTTTTGCGATACATTAAAGGATATCATATACATATAAAGATCCATACGTAGTAATATATAATTATTTTATTTGTATGTTACAGTGAATGTATACTTTTTATTGGTGAAGTCCAAATATATATTTCACCAGTAGATATATATTTCTGCTAGCGAAAATATAATTTAACTGATAGGCGCTAATATGCTGCTCTAAAATATCCATGAAACTCAATTTGTCAGTTGTGAAACGTCTATTTGCTGTTCAACCTAAACCTAACCTGATAAAAGTTCTAAAGCTAATTATACTTTCATTAGGTCAAGTTCATAAATATTTCTCACAGAGGAATATAAGAAGAAGAAAAACTGCAAACAGACGTCGCATCTCGCATATTGCTTCATAGTTTGTCTGCACTTGGATATTACACTATGCTTTAAAATTATGACAGCTATCCTTACCGATATGAGAGTATTGGTCAAAAGGTATGAGGAACATATAAACCGAATTTTGACCAATAGCAAAAACAATTATCTCTTTTGAGAAGTCAAAAATCCACGTCAAAAGCAATAAAATCGTGTTAACGCTCGGTGCCACTGCTACGGCGACGGCCCTATTTTATTGCTTTTGACGTGAATTTTTAACTTCTGAGAAGTGATAATTGTTTTTGCGCCCTTCTATTGACCAAAATTCGATTTAGATATGCTTCATCGATTCTCACTTAATTTAAGTTATAATATTATTTTAAAAAGTCCCCACTCATACCAGGATAGAGCGAATTTTTTTTGCCAATGCATTCTTGGGTAGTATTTTTTCAGGTAGTTTTTCAGATTTTTTTTTTAATTTTTATTAAATTTTAATTTTTTTATTTAACATTTTTGCCCTCTTTTCTTTCATTTAAAGGATTATTAAACTAACTAGCAATATTAGCCGAGATATTTATCTATCCACAAGATTTATTCATTAGCGAGTGTACAGCGGAAGTTGATTCCTCTCTGCTACGGTGGTACTCGTATGAAGGAGTCCCTCTCGGGATGTAAGTGCCCATGACAGTATGTTGTCCACGGGCAGCGTACTACCCTCCCCTCATCGGAGTCCAGGGCTGTCAAGCTTGCTGACCAATCACAATCACGCTATATATGTACTCGTTTCTTAGAACAGCGAAATAGGTATACGCCTTTAGAAAGCGACATTTGCTTGATGGGCATTATCCAAGGTCGTATTCTGCAACGGTAATCTTGTATATCCGGTGATTTATTATATCCGTGACCGTTTCGCAACAAAGAAATATTCTCTCAATGGCGAATAATATTTACAGTAAGAACAAAACTCATGTTATTTATGGGGTCGTAATGAGAGCTTTGTGTGAATTTTGTAGGCTTTGCGTAATGTTTCCATGTTAATGGATGATCGTTTTGTTCATAAGATCCTTTCAAACGTGGACATGTGTGTGGTCGCCACACTACCATTTTACTAGTTCAACTTTTTTAATGTAAATTTAAATCATCATATATTATTCGATATTCGTTGGTTCTCTTAGTAATTTTCTATTTTTTATCACGCACAACATGCCGTCATTAACAATAACCATTAGTAATCTGCAAAACAACAATGGTTTAATCAATATAAATCTTTTTTCAGAACACCTTAATTGCCATTTGATAAGCGCTGTTTGCACTATCCTTTGTAATTATAGGACGGCTTCCTTGAAACTAGGTAGAGCTAACCCCTAACCCGATTGCATATCTTAATTGTTCAAGTTTTTCTCGTGGGATCATTATAAAATATGTGATAAAAGACAGAGAACTTAGAGATTACTTCCGGCTTCTAAATGACTGTAAAATTCACACCATTATTTGTTATTACTCTATGATTATTAGTTACGAAGATAAAAGATATGATTTCATTTCATCCGTGATCCTTTTATACAGATTAATGTCAATGTAAACAATGTTATTTGAGCACAATCATATTTAACTAAGTTGTCGCAGCAACGTTGTGCTTGTAGTATATGTTTAAAATGACCGTATTAATTCCTAATAAGTGTGAGGTTCGTTCAGAGATCGGAAATTACTTCTGCTTATGAAACAGGCAAAGTAGTGTCGTGAATTTAAAGCAGCGAGAAATGACGCTCATCACGAAGAATGGATTATAAGACCATCCGTTATTATATACGTTTAACGATCGATGAACTTTATGAACGATGTCAAGTGTCTTCTTCACGAAACGGTTACAAAAATTTAAGAAATGAGGCTGAGACTGTAATGTTTGAAACAATCAACTCGTTCCCATGCATTGAAAAATACATATTATATGGCATATACTTTGTGAGCTTTGTATGTTTACTTTTCGAATAACCCTCGCCTTTAATAACCTTGTAGTGCAATATCGCTTTGATTGAACGAGTTTCGCCATGAATCATACTCAATTTGGCGGACATCCTGTCGAGGAAGTCCCAAGAGTTCCGATTCTTTCTGCTTTTTCTCTCTGGCCACCCTTCGGCGTTTTCAACACAATAAGCCCTTTAGGCACCCCTCGTCCATTGTTTTAGTGAGACGACCGTGAGTTTCTCGTCATTTTTTAACGAAAAATTGCCACCTACTCATACCACCCCAACCACTCCGGATGCTTAAAATGTCTGACGCGTATAACAACAAAAATTGCAACGTGTCAGTGGTTCCTAAAATATAGACAATAAAATGTATATTTGATAGATGAGTACTTGAGCATTTGAGTAAAATATGGATATGACTGTAAACGGTTCGGGTGAGTGCATAGAATATAGATGATTTACTTCCTCTCTTAACACATTACGGTCCGCAATTTTCGCGGAATTTTAAATATATATCTTTCTATGCTTGCTATCTCTAGAAAAAAAGTTCGCACGATAATTTTGTATGAATTAATTATTATAAATTAAATTATTTTTGTGTCAATTATACAATTTGAGAACTTGTACAGAAGTCAAACATTAGTAATCGTTCTGGATCACTCAAATTATGGAAAAAAAAGCTTGATAAATGGGTGCCGCACTAACTAAATTAAAATATCGCCGTTACAGTGTGTGCTCTGCATTTTTTTTACGTAACATAAACGATCCGTTTTTTGATCTTTATGACATCAGAAAGCTGTTTGTACAATAATAAAATAAAAAAGCTATTTAATGACCTGCATTATATATAATCTACTACATTTTTTAATCCTAGCAAAATCATTACAGCTGAGAGTTATTTCGAAAAAAATACCAAAATGCATCAAGAATTGCTACGTCACATTAATCAATCGAAAAGGTTCGAATTCTCTTGCACGACAATGCACAATAACATATCATAGAATCGAATGGCATTTATTTCATGTATTAAAGTTAATTATTTTTTTTAATGTCAATTGCGTTACATATTCATAAGGTCATTGTTTAGTCAATAGGTTCTAAGTGCGACGTCAGAAAGTATCCGAGACCTCTGTCCTTGGCTCATCCTGGAACGACTCGCGTGTCCTTGGTTGGTAGCGTCCGAGAGTGGTTATTCTAGTTGCCAGAGGCGGTTCTGGTATATGTACATATATATGTATATATGTATGTATGAAATGGTACGTACGCATTCCGCGCGACCACCCGCAACTTGACAAAATTGACTCGCTTACAAACCGGAACGAGTTTCAGAAATAAAAAAAAATAATGAAAAAATAATGATGAAGTGCATAGTAGAGAACGTGACTGTGCAAAATTACAGGTGTGGAAAGTCTCTATTTCCCTAATGGTATGCATGCTTAGGTATTCTGAAAAGAGTGAATAAGTAATATGAGCCTAAAACAACTGAACCTCTGAAAATGCAATTTCTCTACAAATAATGTTTCATTAACTAAGCATATGCAAAAGTAACTAGTGTAAAAGAGTGTTTATTATGAACGAAAAAATAATGACTTTAAATGCAGCGTCGCTACACACAGTACTGCACCCAATTCTGTTAAGAGTTTTTTTCAGTTGGTCTAATTTCTCTCTTAATTATTCCTTCGCTAAAGGTCAATATCGCTTTGAATACCCTAAGGGGTGTGACTTCGCAGCGAGTAAGACCCAGAATTTTGGCCGAGTTCGTTATTCTCCGAGTGGTGATGGAGAAGCTGGCGGATGGATGTGAGTGCTTATAATCGTATGTTGTCCGCGGGTGTGCGGCGGGGGGCAATCTATTGGAGTCTGGGAGTAACTGCTTGTGACTACCCTCTCTTTTTTAGACACAAGCCTTAAATACTAAGAGCTACAAAACTTTCTGATGAATCACAATCATGCAGATGCAGCGATCATCCACCAAATAGGTGTATTCGTTTCTTAGAACAGCTAAATAGATATACGCCTTTTTAAAGTGACATTTGCTTGATGGGCATTGTCCAAGGTTGTATACTGCAACGGGAATTTTGTGGTTCTAGTGATTTATTTTTTCCCGTGACCGTTTCGCAACATAGAAATATACTTTCAATAACGGAGAACATTTACAGTAAGAACACTTGCGTGTTATGTGATTCTTTCTGGTCGTAACGAGAGCTTTTGTGTGGTGCCATCCTATACGCTAATGTCTTGTATCCTTGTTATATTGATTTTGGTCGCAGTAAATTAACGCAAGTTTTAAGAATAAACCCCCACTTTGTTTAGTTCACTATACTTTTTAACAATGCTTTCTATTACCGGAGGCGATGTATGCTGTTTAGTCTTTTGCTTGTTTATTATATTTTCAAGTGTTTCTAATAATCTCATTATTTTTTTGATTTTATTCTGCTGTGCGAATATTTTTTCTTCTGCATCTTAATCTGCAGGGCTTGTGGTTAGCTTTTGCTCTTCTATTTGCTTAATCGCTTTAACAAGTGCTGCTTTTAGTTCTACATGTTAGTTCATTATTGCCTATTTTGTTATATATTCACTTATTATTTTATACACCAATATGTTAATAGCACACTATTATGATGCTACATCATCGATACGACTAAATACAAATACAATATTTATGTTATATTTATTTACACCATTTCTATCAATTATAAAAATTAATATTATTAATAAGTTTTCAGTTTAGAATCACTGGCTATAGTTGTTGTCACAATTTTGTTATGTTGTTTTGATCTTGATAATATTACAACCGATTAATTACGCTTTTAGCAAATGACTGGTAAGAGAATAAAAGTCGTGAAGATTTTTAGTTTTACCTCACCCAGATTTTGGTTTCGAATCAGGTCCGGTTGACTTATTTTTTATGGCATATTCTACTTCAGATTTTATAACTAATAGAACAAAAATTTTTATACACAGTCGTCTCATTGATTTTTTATTAGTAGTCATAAACAACACAATAAAGGATCAGCGTATAAAGTATTTTAAGAAGTACCTGAATGTAAACGTTTCTTAGTGTTTAAAACATGAAATATGCACAAATAGACAGATGGATAAATAATTATAAAGGGCAAAGTTTGATTTGCTTGTAAAAGAAATAATGACTACAATAGTTACTACATATTCATTCAATATATTCAAAGAAAATGTTTCGACTCTTGAATCCTTATCTTTAATATTAACATTACAACAAGCTATTGTAGTAGTATTAACATATTAACAATATGTTACAATATAAACTTAACAATAAAGCATTAAATTTGACTTTGAATGAATGGAGATCTATCAGATTAACCCACTAAACAACGTTTAAAGATAGTTTAGGTATAGTTGAAATTTAATTGTAATGTTATAAAAAACAATTCACAAAGCTATACAAAATTAGAAGGAATTATAATTTAATTAAAATATTTAATAAATCTAATCTAATTAATAAATGTATTTTTTTTTATTTAATTTTATTTTCTAAATAGAACGTTTTTTTACTTCTCTACTTTTTGCCGAATTATGATTAATGAGTTGCGTATTTTACGAGTAAAAAATCTAGCCTTGGCAATAACCATTAATGAAAGCATATCTGTTAAAGATATATCTCAATTATTATAACATTTATTTATGGCTCTGATTGAAATTGTATTTGTTGATCTTCTAAATTTATTAACTCTATTCCGAAGAAGACATATCCAAAAATAATTACTTTTAGCAGTTTATAAATTCATAATCATGTGCTTCGCGTTCATAATATAAATAAAACATTACAATTATATCCACTATTTCTAGAACAATTGCTAATACCTAAGAAATCTGAAATACGATTAGATCATATACACAAAAATATTACTATAACCAATTGTACATTTACGTAATTAAGGAAATATAATATACTACACACTTTAAGTAAAAATATATATTTGTAAATAAAAGTGTGTTTGATAGTTTTGTGTCACAATTTTTTTATAGATATTTTATCTTTTATATATTCTCCTAATCAATGTTTTTACCGTTGCCACCAGAGCATAATTAACTCCGGTGCCATCCAGATGAGAGCGAATTTCAGGGTCTGTAAGTTTTTTATTGCGTTACCAGCATTACGATGGTGAATCTGCTAATTAGAACAGTGGTTGTAAATCTAGTATTATAACATAGTTATTTAAAATAGCTAGAAATTGAGTAGTAAATAAAAATGCTTAAGCTTTTGTGAAAGCAATATTTAATGCGAATTATATTTTATTTTTATCACTGACAAAGATATCTTCTACTATTATTTTAAGTCGAAAATAAACTATCTTTGTAATAAAGAGTTCAATACTTTTTCTAGTGATTTCCAAAATCGTGATTAAATATTATCGCTTTAATACATATCAGTGGCGTAGCTATGGGGTGGCGGAGGGGGCGGGCCGCCCCGGGCGGCACTTGCTTGGGGGCGGCATATTCGCGATGAATGCACTAAAACATATATAAATCCACGAATAACAAGAGCTAAATAATAACTTATTTATTATTTTAAGAAATGTTGATTTTATCACCTTGCAAAAAATGTATGGGGGGGGGGGGCGGCAATTTAAAGGATCGCCTTGGGCGGCTCATACCCTAGCTACGCCACTTATACATATACATATACTTGGAAACATCTACATTCATTCCTCTTATACGTAACTGTTCCAATAAGCCAGTTTATTTTCAAAGGCACCCATTTCTTAGTTGAAAAATATTTGTGTAAAACTCCGGAAGAGAAATGTTAAGTTCATTGAGATGTCAAAAGATATATGCCAGATATACAAGATTAGTCGCTCATTCCTCTTTTAACAAATTGCTTTATTTCTATAGGCGTAAAAGAACGCTTGATCTCAATAGTCACTTGACTGATGTATACTAAAGAGTCACTATCGCGTCCATTTTTCTTGCCCGTCGATCCGCTCTCAATCAGCTTGTCAAACAAAACAATGTTTTCGATGATAGCTATGAGGAGCTGGAAAAAATATGTGGGATAGTGCTCATCTATTTTAGGTGTGCAGCATAATGTTTAATTGTATAACTATTTGGAAAAACTATTAAGGCATGATGGTCAGATTTGTAATTAACAATAAAATAAAAAAAGGAAATGTCAATCTTGCGAATCCATAATCATGAAAAGCCATTCAAAAAACTATTTTTGAACCTCGCTGCGTCTATTTTAGAAAAAAAAGCTTCTTTGCAGATAAATTTTTCAAAAGCACTTTTGATTAATTTCCTGAGACTTTAAACATATTTTTATTTCCAAGATAACGGTATTATTATTAGCAACTAATAATTTCAACTTTACTTTTACATATAATTACAAAAATATGAAAGAGCTTTGCAATATTGATTAGAGATTAATATCAAAAGGTATACAGCTGCGCGTAACCATTTTAGGATTAAGATTATTCCGCAGGTTGATATGTTTGAAAACAGTACGTCGTTTATGGAAAGTAGGTAGAAAATACGATATGTTTACATTTATCTTACGGTTTAAAAATATTGTAATAAAAAAACATAAAGAAACAATTAAGTAAGATAAAAATCCTATTACTATTAAAAAAAATTGTTTCACATTTTATGGGATATGTTTAAGGTACACGATAACTGCCGTAATTTTAATTAAATTTCGATAAAACTTTTCTCAAAAATATCTTAATTTAGCTGTGTGTTGTAAAGGAAAGCTGTGTGTTGTAAAGGATCCACGTTTCGACATACCCTCAACTTCGTAACAACGATGTATACTTAGAATATGTAGAAGGAGGTTCCGCAAACATGGATTATTTTATTTGTAGTGAAAATGTTGTTCAGCTTAAATTTATGAAGTACATACTATTATATTTCAACAAAATTATTTAAAAGAAAAAATGTAAATACAATATATGGTTAAAACTTCTGGTACTAACAATGTAACCTTTTGCTGCGCTGTTAATACGTCAAGTATTAATAATCGTAAAGCAATGCTTTATTGCAGCTAAATATACACTCGAATCTCTTTGGCGAACATGGCTTTATAGCGTTTTTATGTGGTGTTACATTCGCAAAAACACAAAGACAGAGATGTACGAAAGCGAGTATTTCTTCCTCCCCCTTCCGCAACGTCTGTAAAAATCACAAGCGCAACTGAGTGATGAAGTTATAAAAAAGCTTGTTACTTACAAAGCGAAACCCTTTTCGCCTTAAACACAAGCAGCTATTAAAATTTATGCTTTTCCTTTGGCTTCGTGCAATTCTATAGAATAAGTAAATAGCAATGCACTTTCAGCTCAAAATGTACCTACACCTTTACGAGCATGTCTGTATGTGGGCAACGAGTGTTCATTAAAATGCTCCCCTGGCAAGGTGCACTTGAATGCAGTCACTTATTAAAAAGAGGATATGCTCCGTCGAAGGGGAAGCGGCTCAGAGGCGCCCAACCTTTTCCCCCGTCTACTATATATCCTTTTGAAATCGACAGCAAATTATGGATTCGTGAAATGATCGTGAGATAGATACGTATATTATCTTTACAACTAAAAAGCGGCTCGTGAGCCGCTTGCGGCTTATAAATATTTTATCGCTCTGATTTCTAAAAAAATGCTTCTCCTGCACAAACTAAGGATATATACATTAATTTAATAAAATAGAGAGTATGTACTTTATAATATCTAAGCATGAAGTGCGCGTCAAAAATTATAGGCAAATAATTAATGAGCGCTTTTTTATGTTCGTAGTATTGAATATTTTCTCATAAAATTTATCTTGTAAATATATCGACTAAGCTCGACAGCCACCCTGATTCATAACACTGTCAAACAAGTTACAATGGCGAAAATATAAATTGAATTGTAATGATAACTTATGTAGTTATAATTAAATTTGCCATGTTGTTTCAAAACGTCAGAATAGCGTAGTCCGTAAAGTCTCAGACTGCTCACCCAGAGGTCGCGGGTTCGAGCCACGGCAGCAGACTTATAAATTATATTACACATACTAATTTATAATTATTAATATAGATGTCTTTCAGTCTAGTTGTTATTACTTACTTTGTAGGTATTCATTACTTCTGATTGACTTACCCAATTGGTACAGATTTATGCCGTTGTAACGCATTTAGCTTATATCTGTCAGGTAAAAATCTATATATCCGACGTCAACTTGAATTCCCGCATCAAGAGATTTTGTCACCGTTTTGGTGAAAGACAGAAGGTTAGTAACAGTGGAACGACCGGGACGAAACCCACGCTGTTGATCCTACAAAACTTGCCGAAAGTGATTAAAGACGTATCTATGGATTATTATTTCAACACTGCGACTGGTATATAGTTCTTTATACAAAATTTGTCACCCTTTTTATGAATAGGGATGACTTTTGTGCATTTTCAAATATCAGGAAATGATGACGTCTTGAGAATTAGACCAAAAATACGTTTTAGAGGAGCAGAGACTGACGTCACAACCCTTCAAAATGAAATCGGTAATCAAATCAGGGCCAGAAGAATTCAATTTTTTAAAGCCGTATTAAAGATCTGAGCGCTCAGTTTTCTTGGTCAGTACTGAAGACCAAGAACAAGAAGAAAGAAGCGATTGAGCAGAAGGCGAAAAAAAAATCCTCGAAAACAGAACGAAAAAATTGTGCAAGACCGTCAGCAATATTTGTGAACTGTCCAATGTTTTATCGTTGAAGTTCATCACTGCAAGAGCAGTTTCGGAGAAGCAAGAAAGAATTATATTATTAGTCAACAGTAAAGGAATTCCAACCATTGCTAAGGATCGTCCCCTTAGAATAGGTAAAAGTTTTAAGGCAAATATGACTGTTATTTTGTTTACGTGAAAAATGCAGAATAATGTTAATACTTCAAATTAAATTATATTTTT
This sequence comes from Plectrocnemia conspersa, assembly GCF_051122295.1. Lineage (NCBI taxonomy): Eukaryota > Metazoa > Arthropoda > Insecta > Trichoptera > Polycentropodidae > Plectrocnemia > Plectrocnemia conspersa. The sequence goes on along the minus strand of NW_028277170.1, from coordinate 3,074,712 downwards.
TTTTTAAATATAATAAATATATAATACATGTCAAGAAACACATATTGTTGAACAGTGTAATAAAAAAAATCTCAATAAAAGTATTTAATTTAATATAAATTATTATTTTTAATTGCACTTCTCATTCGAAACCCTAGGACATTTGAGTTTTTGCGACTTCCGTCGCAAATTAAAAAATTGGATATCATCGTAATAGGATATATCAACGAAGCAATTTCCAACACTTACTGCAAATATAATTTCTATGACTACTTCTATTATTTTATACCTTATACCTATAAACTATTTGAGAAACGGTGTATAACATTCTCGCATGCAAATATTTATGTCTGCGTTTGAAAAGTTTCATTACGGTTTCACATGCGGGCTTGGTGGAATACAAAAGATTCAAAGAACCACAGGCTCGGTTTTCTTCTATTGTTTCTTACAGGACTGAGTGTGACTTGAAATACGTTTTCTCTCCATCTCAATCCCTGTCAATAGATGTAAAATGAAAAAGAAACTAGAAACTCCAACACTTACCTTGAAGCAGTTCACACAATGTTTCATAAATAAATCTTTCAGATTTTTTATAACAAACTGATCCAATTTATATGTTTAAGTATCTTCATCTGTATTTGTGTTTATTCTTAAATTAATTACTCGATCTGAATTTTCAGATCGAATACCTAAATTTACTGTTACTAATTTTCACTCGTTTCAATCCTAAAATCATCTACAGATCCAAGTGATGCGCATCTTAAGTCTATTCTGATCAACACTAGTCAAATTGATGCAATTGTAAGCATCAATAGTAGCATACAAATTACAATTGTTAGATTCTAAATGTCAGTTTTTGTTATTTCCTACAGGATGAAGACGACTTCATGAAGGTGTGGCAGCTGGAAGCGTGGGTGGGTCAGTTTCCACCGCCGCCTCCCATTCCTCCAAACCTAAAGATACCGGCGGCAGCGAGCGGATCGACCCTGGACAATTCCAACGACCGTGACCTTTGGGATGCAGAGTTGTGCAACAACCTTTGCACTTGGGCGATACCCAAACAGAAGGCTACCACCTCGGAGACCTCTCTTGGTAAGATAATATTATATACATACGTATATACTATATATATAATATCTCATATATATTACAATATAATAATTTCACTTGAAGAAATATGAATAGTATTCACAACGTGTATAAACACGATAGTTTTTCTGAATAAGTTTTATGTATTCACGATATCCACGAATCATATATCTTTCATTAATTTGCAGCTTGATTAACAAGTTTCTAATTTCTGCCTCTTCAAACATCAGGTAAACATCTTTAAGCCAATGTTTTTGAAGTGAGCCCAAAGTGACTCAACATCTCTCAAGCAACCTTGACTCTTTCATTTTTGTATGCAACATTTTTTGGAGCTTTATAAGAGTACAGAAGCTGCAGTACATTTATAATGGGATCCAAAAACCTGTACTTTCTTCAAAAACTTGTAAAAGTGAATTCATTTTCTATAGAACAGCTATGTCCAACACGCGGCCCATGAGCCGCATGCGGCCCGATTGAAGATTTTCTGCGGTCCTTTTAATATTTGCAACTTTCTTTATATTTTTCATTTTTTTATTCATAAAATAAAACAAAAAAATATTTTTAATTTAGTCTTGCCGTCTCACTCTAACGATTAGAGTGAAAGTGTGACGGCTAGAGTCTGGCTATTGACCAATCGAGAAATACATACGAGTATGTTTGTATCGCTTACTCAAGCTTTACTCTATTTGCGTTAACAGAGTCAGTTCGATAGCTATCCATTTCATCATTGTTCATAATTGAGAAAAAGATGGCAAGTTTGGGTTTACACCCCTATTATAAGCTCTAAAGCACACCATACGGATATACGTTCGATGTACTTATCATTAAAAAATATAAAAAATATAGTAATGATTAAAATTTCTGTAAATTTGTTCAAAATATAAACAAGAGTAGTGATAAGTATATCGAAATTATATCCGTATCGTGGTATGATTTCAATTTTTCCATACGTAGTAATATACTCTTATAACCAAATATACTAGTCATTGTCTATTTACATGCGATGTATAAATGTTACAATGTCATTACATTAAGTCAATTCCAAAATACTCATCTCTCAGAAGAAAATAAGCATAAGAACAAGTACAGACAGACGTCGCATCTCGCATGCTGCTCCATAGTTAGTCTGCACTTTGATATTACACAGTTTTAAAAATATGATAGCTATCCTAATCGATATTATTAAGCAGTTCTGATATGAGAGAATTAGTGTAGTCGATCGGGGCCGTCGCAGTGGGAACGCTCGGTAATGAGCGTTCCCACTGCGATGGGGACGGTACGATTTTATTGATTTTGACGTGGATTTTGGCCTTCTGTGAAGGGATAATTGTTTTTCGCACTCTCCTATTGGTCAAAATTTGGTTTAGATATGCTTCATTATATTCTCACCTAGTGTAAGTCGTAATAGTGTTATAAAAAGTTTTAATTTGAACGCTAGATAACCGCGCGTTTCCACTGCGATACCACGATTTCATTACTTTTGACGTGAATTCTACACAGGAGCCCTTGAATTTGGCTAGAAAAATGTATGTCATTTAATGAAATACTATGAATATTAATGAAATGGAAATAATAAATAAACAACCACTGACTTGTCAACTTTCCCCGCCACCTTGAAAACGCTGAAATGACGTCCCTGGCTAGACTCATACTTTAGCGGAATTCTACGCTTTCATAACTTATTAGCACGGCTAATCTCGATTTCTATCTAGAGTAGTTCTGAGAAGTTGTGTTATCATGTTTGGCTAATAACGTGTTGCATATATTTATATTGTTTCAAAGATAAAGATTATTTATACAATTATTATTGCTTTAAAGTGAATGTAACATGCATTGTACAAAAAAAATGTTTAATTAAAAGCTACAAAAAAATATATATAGTATATAATTTCAGATACCCAAAGATGGATTTACATAATGATCGGCACTATCATATTAACGATGATCGTCACTACAGTTGTTGTTATAAGAATTCAAAAGTACTGCAGGTATATCATATTTTATATTCAAAAATTAAAAATTTTAATATAAACCATTACACATTTTTTGTTTTAGAAAATACCGAGAACATAACTCTAGTGAGTATCACGGTCACAATTTTTATTATATCATAACAGTAAATTGTGACTAATCCTATATATTATATTTTCAGGAATGAATTCAATGAGCCGAGGAAGAAACGCAACAGGCGAGTCCAACAATGTAATAGAAAGTGAAAGCATTGGAGAGAGAGATAGAGAGAAGATCTGTCCTTTATCTCCAGCGCAGAATTTGTACACAAAGAGAACACACGGCAGACCGGCTCAGTTTTTGAACAAAGAGGACTCCAACGCCAGCAGCTCCATCTACTCGGAGTCGACTTATGAGACAATAGGACTTCAGAGCTTTCCGAGCATCAATATCAACACCTCCGCCACAGTTCACTCCGACTCTGAAATCAACTGAACATTCTAAATTTTAAAAAAAGGTTGCGGAGTTGTGTGTTGTGAGTTTTTGTTTTATATTTATTTATTTAGTTGCGTGCTAGAATTAAAAGTTGTTTAGCATTTGCGTATCTGCTTACAATAAGTATGTATGTACAAAAATAATAAAACTAAATGAATGTGTTGTAGAACTTATTTATACAAAATTGCAATTACATTGTGGTTTTTTTTTAATATTTTTAAAAATTTTGTGCTATTGCAGCGAAATTTTTTATAGTGTTATAATGTAAAAGTACATAATATGTATTGTATTTTTTAGGTTAGCTCCCGACCTTTTGGTATCTCTGCGTCGTTTTTAAACGGTTCAAAACCAAATTAGCTTATAGTTGTAGATGTTTTATTAATATTGTTAATCAATATGAATTGTACATAATTTACTTTTTATATTTTACCAAAATTACACCAAGCGATACGAAATTGTTTGTAATTTTATACGATAAACGAAAATAAACCCGTTGAAAATTTATTGCTTTTTAGTATTATTACTATTATGTACTTACTAGTATCACATCCAATAAAGGGTTGACCTAACTTAGTTACTAAAAATAATATTAAATCATAGAGCATTTGTGAAAACGCTTGTTCTATGATGTAATATATCTAATACACCGCACACTGTTTAACAAATGTGTAGGCTAGGCGCGCGTGACTGTTCCTTTGTGAATGAAATCCACATATATACTGTTTAACTTTTTCCCATTTGCATGTGGGAAGGCCGTCTCATCGATGGTCTCTACGTAACATGATGCGTAAGCTCACCATCCACGCATAAACGATGGTATAAGATTAACCCGGCGGACAACACAGCCGATGCATCCATGAAGTGGCCTAATTTTTGGTGGGCTATACACAGCTCTTGAAACTGGCCACGGGAGCTAGCCATGCAAGAAGATTGGTATTTCATTTTCAATTTTTAAAAAAACGCTATGAAAAATTGTGAGTAGCGAATTCAAAAACAGTTTGCTGTTAACTGATACGTCAAAAATTCATACTGCAATAATTTTGTGAATGCATTGTCTACGTATACATATATGCGAGAGAGAAGCGATACATGCGCGTAAGAATATTCATTGTCTAGCTTGTTCTTGTTAAAGCGGCAATGCTCATTTCAAGGATTTTCGTCTGTGTCAGATCTGGCTATAAAAATAAATATTTCAGTCTATTTCGCACAAAATAAAATATATGTAACATCACAGTAACTGGTTGTCAACTCCTACAATACGATTGTGTGAGTGAAGCGTATGTGTTTTGGATAAAAAGTGGATAACGTGATGTTCACTGCCCTACTGCGTACTCTTTAGATTATTTCCCGCGTAAAAAATCGCGACGAAAAAAAAACTACAAATTCTTAAATACCCACAATCGCAAAAAAGAGTATCAAGTCAAATATAATATTAGACTACTTTAATTTATTTTTGAGCTCATGTAAAGAGTTATTGAAGTATTAATAGGGGGGGGGGTTGTTTTTGCCTGGGGCGCCAAATAACCTAGGGCCGGCCCTGAGCTCGCGGTACCTTGTTTGAGAATCACTGTTCTAGACAAAGGCACCGCAACTGCGCTGTTATCTTTAGTTCCTTGGCAATTTAAATGTGATGCCGCCAATCGGTTTTTCCCCAGCTTCCATTACCAATCCAAATACACTGATTTTTAGCTTCTAACTCCCACGGTTAGTTATACTTGTGTTATGTGGAGATAAAATCTGTAATCTGTAAAGAAAAGACAAAAAAACATTCACAATCGACGTTGTCGTTCTAGGTTATTGCATGTGACATATGCAAAGTTGCCAGTATAAAAAACAAATTGAAACGGACCCAGCAATGTTTCGCTATTGCTAAATTTGATTATGCACATGAATTAAATAAATACAATTGAAGTTCGATATCAACTCATATATTTAATTAAAATGACATGAATTCAATTATGGAATAATTCATTTTTTTCTGTTTCATTGCTGTTTTGATTCTGTAAATAAATTGAAATTAATGAATTACTTACCTTCAAGATCATTGCAATGCTCTTGGATATAGGCTGTTCTTGGCGATTCTATTTGGTGTAAATACAAATAAATCGCTTTGTTTTACTACATGGGAGCATGCAACGTATGATTGACAATGAGAAAAACATGGATTCTACAAATTCATTCCACATATTCGCAACGATCGATCTTGTGATTTGCTTATCGTTATTGCAAAAGCCAGTTTAATTGGAAATTGCAATTGTTTGAATAGGAATGGTATATCTATTGGAATCATTGGTATGTGTGGTAGCAGCACATTTTCTCATTTGAATTTGCCAGTTAAAATTGTTGCTTTGATGATATTTTTTAACAATTTATTGACTGTCAATCTGGTACCATTGCAAAGACGGGGTGGATCAACGTTTATAATAACAATGATAGGATTTTTAGGCACGTGATAACCAATTATTTTTGCCACAAAATCGAAAATATTGCTGTGGAAGACATGTGGTTCCAACAAGACGGCGCAACTTGCCACACAACGTTTCTAGATCGCATTATTTCACGGCCACCAAGATCATGCGATTTAACGCTGTTGGATTTTTTTGAGTCGGTTAAGAATCGTGTCCACGCCAACAAACCCGAAACGAAGGAGCACCTTAAGACCAACATCCGCCAAGTTATAGCCGAGATACTGCCTGAAATGTACGAAAATGTCATCGAAAGGATCGGCTGCTGCAAAAGGTCCAGAGGTGGCCATTCAATTGACATTATTTTTCATAATTAATGAAATACATAAAATACTCGTTTAATAAAAAGATCGGAAAATATTCTTTTATTTGTGGGTTTTTTTCAAAAATAGTTCAGAAACTAAAGTTGGATCACCTTTTATATCTGAGACAATGTGTAACATGTTATATTATTGGTATTTACATTTATTTTCAAATGATATGAACTTTTGACTCAAAAATGTATCGACAGATGTACACTTAATGTTAATGTTTAGGACGGTTGTCCCATTGTAAATATAAAACCAGGTCGAATCAAATATCTACCCAAATCATATTTTTCTTTAATAGATATATTTTGCGACACACATGTCTATTATAATATAATGAAACCACAAAAAATATGAACTCAATTCGTTTAATATAAAAATATGATAAGATTCAAGACAGAAAATTTTACAATATGAAGATTTACGCTAAATTAAATTGTTACATTATAACTTATTCCATATCTTTCATTTATATAATCACAAAATACATTATTTACAATAATTTTTTGATTACCAAGAAATTAAGTTTTGGATATTTTGGATTATACACCCGATGGTATAATACAGCATTATATTTAAATTAATTTTTCCATTCCAGCAATTACCGCTAGTAGTAACATAACGATAATTTTTCATGTAAAACATATATACATTATTTTTTTATACACTTTTATCAAGATAAATAAATTATTATCAAACATCTTAGTTTCTTAAGAAAATTCAATCTGAAAATTAAATTAATTAAATTAAAACTATGCTAAATTAAATGAAATCATTAAAATGTAAATTTAAATTAGTCTCCAAGCCTTTGTCCACTTTGTCTCCATCTCCAGTTTGAGCTCCCTGTCGGGTGATGGGAGCACTATTTCGGCATTCTCATTTCTTTGTAGGTTCAAAACTCATCTCTTTGTTTTGATTTACTTCTTTCTCTCCATCTGTAATGTATAACATTAAATATACTAACGAATATATACTTTATATTCCATCAAAGAAAGCATACCCATCATTTTGAGTTCTCTCTCTAGCTCCACCTCCTCTTGGATATCTACGATTTCTCTTAATTCTCAGCGATATCGTGTTTTTATTGAAGGACTATATTTTTAATTAATTTGTTTAGCGTACTTTTTCCACCATTTAAATTTGTTTTCTCATTGATTATAAGAATAAATTTCTTAAGAGTCGGGAATTCTTTACGTTGCAAATGGAAGTCGTCTACATTCTGTTTTGCTTTGGTTTCATCTTCTTTGAAGAATTAAGTATTCCTCCAATTTTATTTCTTTTGTTGTATTCCGTAATAATTCTTCTGATTGTTGAATACATAGCCAGTCAACTTGGATACCTAAAAATGTAGTAATATTTAGAATAATAATATATATATATTTTTTGAATTACTTGTTTTTAAACAGGTGTCGTTAAAGAACCATTATTATATTCTTCTGTTAAAACCAAATATACCGTGATTATAACTTGTTTAGTTTGTCGATGTATTGGTTTCGATCTTAAATGATTCATTTTTAGCGCCTCGAGATAAATGGCAGGAACAGATCTGTCCGAACTTCACCACACTCACAAACTCTCTGAACTGAATACAGACATCGGTCTTTTATACAATTCAGTTTAAAACGGTTGTCAGATGTCTCTTTCAAAATAGCAAAAACTTGCCATAAAGTAATAAAACCTTATCACCAAAATATTATTTAAAACGTTGGCGCAGATTAATAAAGGTGAGCGAAAATGGCCCGTTTTATGACCCGTCATAAAATCACTTAAGGGACAAATTTTAACAAAAATACTGTTAACCATCGAGCGCAGTGACATCTAAAACATAATTTATGGGTTGTACGTGACAGAATGTAAATATTTAATACTAGTTTAAGATATATGTAAACAAAGAACAATAACATCGCAAACGTGTTTGAGCCCGAAACATTATAGTTTTTAATTCAATTTCCAACGCATGGTCACCCCAATTTAAAAACAGTCCTGATTTAGTATTGGTAGCGTTCTCATATCGGTGTACAAAAATTCGTGGAAAACTGTATATGTATGCATGAATGCGTACACGCACCCTGAGACAACACGATGAGCGTTAACATCTTGAACGGACTATAACTACGGACGATATAGTGACAGTGGAATATTTGAGCATAGCACTTTTTATCGTGAATATACTCATGAAAAAACTATTTCGACAGGCGTAAGCCCAATGCGTTACAACGGGGTAAATCTGTACAAATAGAGTAGTCAATCAGATATAATGAATACCTACAAAGTAAGTAATAACCACCAGACTGAAAGTCTGGGAATCGGTGACATCCATCTATATTAATAATTATAAATTATTATGTGTAACATAATTTATAACCAATATATGTCACTGTAGCTGGGGCCGGTTTTTAATAATAGCGCATTTTTTATAAATACAAATTTGAGTGCCGCTGCTGGGACTCAAACCCGCAACCTTAAATTTACTAGTCTGAGACTAGTAAATTTAAGTGCTATTCCGTCCTTATATATCGAAACATAAAAGTATTGACAAATTACCTCGGAGTTAATATCACCAGTCTCCTTGTAGTCAATATCTTCCTTAGTTGTCTTCAATGAGGGCTCTTCGTGCTTGTTGAAAGCTACGTTTTACTTCGGCATAACGATCTAACCTCACTAAAAAAAATTTGTTTTCGTTAAAATTTAGTTATAGCTAATAAAATCTAGAACTAAATGACGGACATGATATTTTCTCATGACTTACAACAACGATAAAAGCACCAAGTCAGCAACCGGCGAATACTCTTCAGTCGTCACGATGCGCTATAACGGCTAAACATTGCTTTGACATTGAATTGGTCGTAGCAACTTTTAATATGACCATTGCCACAAAATTAATTAAATAAGTTGTATATTAAAATATTTATGTTAGCATAAAATAAATCTACAAGCCATTTTTTATCAACCGTGAGTTTCTGGCGACATGTACTTCGTATTTTATTAATTGTGATCCTCTTGGTCAAAGAGCTAAACAAACCATTGTCGGTGTGCCATAAGTAGATATACCAGATATATTAACAACGGATAAACTAGATCGCTTGAATACAATTTTTACTCTTTAATACCAATTAAGAGATTTAGTTGTGGTATTTAATGGCACCAAAGAAGTCATTTCTTAAATTATATTATATTTATTATCAATACCCCTAATGAATAGGAGTATTATAATAAATATAATATACTTTTTTATATTATATTTATCTTTCCGTAGCATCAGTAATTTCACAAATGAAAAAAATTGGAATTAGAAGCTTTGTTTTACAAATATTTATAAATAGATTTCTTAGATTCGTCTAGTGTGATAAGACAAAACTGATTAAAATAAAAAAATCAGGACAAATTATATATGCCATGATTACCATCCACTGCTTTATAAATTAATTATCAGTATTAGTATTTGCCTCGGCAAAAAAAACAATTGTCTATCTTCCGTTGAATATTTCTTTTATATAATTTTAATATACCGTAATTTTTCTCTTTTTTTTATTGCTTAAACTTGGCGGTACTCTGTTAACACTGATGTGACGGCGGTGCACCATTCATTTATATATTAAACAACATGTAAACCAAATTAATCTTCAATCAAATACTACTTAGTGGCTCACTCTGTGCTTAATCGCAACTCGGCACCACCTGTCGCCAAAAAGACAATGCTGAAATTAAAACAAGATTGTAAAACCGAACAAAAATTAGCCAAAAAGAAGTTATCCTGCCAATATATCAATTATGTTTTCATGTTTTGTTGTAGACTTAAAATAGGATTACACATTGGTATGTATAAATTTGAGCATCAGTAATAGTCATTAAAGTGTTAAGGTGCTGGTTGAGAATGTATACAATACGGATACTATAGAACTTTATTTTAAGCGCCATTTTAGGGTTTACGTTCCAAATTATTATTACCTCTTCGATAAACACAAATATACGACCAGAGCCAGATTTAGATAAAGAGATACTCTAGGCCAGGGGTTCCCAACTTTTTTGTATCCTAGAGCGCATTTTACAATATCGGTAGGGCGGCGGGCACCACCTGACTCGTCAAAGATTCCTTTTTTGCTACTTACAGGACCTATAATCGGAAAAAAGTCGGCGATCTCGGCTGATTTCAGTTGTAGTTTCGGTTCGGATAACTTCGAGAGAGTGTAGTAGAGGCATAACAAATAATTAAAGATAATTAAAAAATTTAATTAGTGTTTGTGAAAAAAATTCTATTGTGGTCGAATAGTGGCGGGCGCACACAAATCGGTCCGCGGGCGCCATGGCGCCCGCGGGCACGGGGTTGGGGACCCCTGCTCTAAGCTATTCCAATTGTGCGACAACAACAAGCCCCCCATTTTCACGAGTATCGGAAAACATAATTTATTTATTTAAGCTTATAAATGGTCATATTTATTATATTGAACTTACTTATAAATTATTTTCGACAACATGCCAATTGTACTGGGGTTCTAAACTCACCATTTTTATTATTGTTTAAAACTGCAAAATATATTCTAAAAACTTTTTTATATATAGATAATAATTTTACATTTATTAAAAAGGGATTGCATTGAAACGTAATGGTATATCTTCTATGCTCCCCTTATAATAGAGCCACTCGATGATTGTCTCATAGTAACCATATATTTTACTCTCTGCACCTCGTCACTCTTCTAAGTGCACTTTGGTTAGCTACTATTATATTCATTGTTCTGTAGCGTATGTAGTTTTTGAGGGCTACTTAAATAAACGACCTTTTTTAGAGAGCTGGCGAGGAACCGGGGTGTTAGACCGTTGTCATGGTGAGTGAAAAGAAAAGAATGTATATTTAGCCAATTGTTTAAAAACCACCCGCTTCACAAGTTGAGCGGTGGTGTGGCAGCACTGAAAACTGTCAGAACGCCGCCACAGTTCTATGGATAACATATAATGGTTTTCACTGCTGTTTTTTAGCGTTGCTCTATTTTTTAGGTCTTAAATAATTATAATATAATAAATAACTACTGTAAAATTTAAAATGCTTGTAGTTAATTTGAATTACTATAAACTTAATGATTTTCGAAAGATAATTGACGGTGAAGTAGGATTGGTGTATGATATTTTAATGTAATATTTTGATATGTAGGGGGAGAGAATAGCTTAATTTTTGCCTGAGGCGCTAAATAAAATAGGGCCGGCCCTGGTAGTTATAATAATAATCGTAAACTTATCTTTTGAAAAGTTATTTTAATGCACCAGGATCAGGTGTGCTTCCGTCATTTTCTTGCTGTTTTTTTATTAGTATTCTGTAATCAACTTTTGGCAAGCCGGTTTTCGCTTGTTGCTTAAGCTCTTTAAAATCTTCAATTTTCTGTAAAAAATCATATACATAAAAGTGACATATACAAACTTACAGAATACAAGATAACTAGCACGATAAACGAGTAGTGTAAGTCTCTGACTATTGACTTGAAAGACCTAGCTTTGAATCTTATATGGACATGTGTTTCCATATTTATATCGTGTCTGGGAGATCGAAATTAGTGATTATTATATAATTATAATTCCGATCGATCATCACAGATTAGGTCTATCTAGATTTTCTTAATCTTACGGATGATTATCGTGTCGATTAACTAAAATTGGACTATGTCATACATATTGGGTATTGAAAATTCTTAAAAAATTAACTACCATAGACAACTGAACACAATACTATTGAACGCATGAAAATTGTACAAAGCGACATGTGAACTTATAGACTATTGAACACAATACGCGAAAATGTATAATAGTTATTAACCCAAATCCTAAGAACCATTTAAAATGTGAGGAAGATAAAGATGAGATACACTAGTCGTAAATCACCAATTGTTATCAGCTGTGACAGGACAATAGACGGCCAAAAATGAATTTCTGTCCTTCATACGAAATGAAACTTATTTAATTTTTATATAACAAAGTTTGTGGAAAAAATTTGAAAGATGCAATATTGTTGGCTTTAGTAGTATTATGCATGTGCGTAGTTAGTTGCAAATAACTAAAATTAATACATACTATTTTTTTTTTTAAAAAAACTCAGTCCATTTCAACACTCCCGTTGTTGGTAGGAAATTGTAGAATAATTGAGATTTTTTATTCTGGTAAATAAGCGTGGGAGTTTTCTTGCGAAATAAATTAGGTATTGTGAGATAGTCCAAATCAAAAACTCACTATTTTTTATATTTTTATTACATGAATAAACCAAATCCTTACAGAAATAACTGACAAAACTATTTTTCGTTCCATTTTTTAAATTTTCATAAATTTAATTTTAAAATAATTTTTAAATTCTCCAAGACATTTATAATATGTAAGTTTCATATATGTATATGCAATTTTTATCCCAAAAACATGACAAAAGATATAATGTAAAAATTCTATCTCAAAAATTAGATATACACAGTTTTGGCAAAGTAAATAAAGAACAAACCTAACAAGACTTAAAAATTATTAAAAAAAAAACCACGGTAGAGCGCATGTGCATGGCACCATTCTAAAAATCAATGGCTTTCAAGATTGAAAAAATGTCTTTGCACAACTATATGGCCTGTTTATCAAGCATTCGACCCACCGCGATTTGTTCCCGTCCATTTTGGTATGTTATGTAAAATAGTTCAAACATGAACTCAAAATGAAACTGGATATTGATAAACAATGACTTATAGTACATAATTGTGTAATTAAACTTAAAACGTTAAATCAAAATTATAATACAATCGCACTTAAAATTACCACGCAGCCCCGGAACGGCTCACAGTGTAGTTCAGTCTCCTCGACCGTACCGGGACGCTAGAAAAATATATTTTTAAACAGATTCTGAAACGGTAGCACTCGTTTGCTCAGTAGTTCTCTTGACCGTTTCAGAACTTTAAAATCAAAATAAAAGAAATACATAATACGTAACACGTAATAAAATATCAGATTTTATATATTTGTATACGAAAGTTCTAAAAACCAAAAGCCACGTGAAATTGTCATTCGACTAATGGGACAGAAAGGCATATTAATATACTTTTCTTTTTTATGTTAAATATACATACTTTCTAAAATGCAAACGCAACTAAACAAACGTACAAAGCTATAAAGATATCTTTATAAACGGACAATTCCAGTGTCTTTTTTTTTCATTTTAGTTTATCGACAATAAAAAAAAATGACATCGATTCTTTTTTAGGTACCTACGTAATAATATAATAAGTATTTGTTTTTGAAAAAGCGACATTTACATGTATTGTAGTGATACAATAATTAAAAAAGAGCACATCCAGAGTGACCAGTCTCAGTGATATCTATGAATATCGGCACTCACTATAAACGATTCCCGTCGGCGTCGGCAATCGTCTTTAATCTTATCGTTTACTTTCCGCTGTGCTTCAATTTTGCATTTTTGTGTTTTTAATAGTTAAGTACATGCTAAACATACGTAATATAATAATACATAATGATTCAAAAAACACCACAAATTTATCTATGCAACATTTAAAAAACAATTATATTTTTTATCGTATATATATGTATGTATATATATATATATATATATATATATATATATATATATATATATATATATATGTATATATATATATGTATATATATATATATATATATATATATATATATATATATATATATATATATATATATATATATATATATATATATATATATATATATATATATATATTTTATTATGAAACATTCAATAACGGAAATCTATTACATTCATTTTGAGAAAATCATCACATTACCGTAAATATATATATATATATATACATACATATTTATATATATATATATATATATATATATATATATATATATATATATTTATTTTAACAGTTTTTTTAATTTTTATTTTTAAATATATTTTTTTTGTATTAAATTTATTCGTTTACCATATTTTTTTCAATTAATGTAAGTATACATCCAAGGGAACACTTAAACACTATATTTTAAAAGGACATCAGACCGCAAAAAATTTAATCACATAAATAATTTTTCTTTCTGCACTTTGCAATAAAGCGACAGAATGTTGTCCGTTAGCGGCCTAACGTCCTCTACGAATGCAGACTGAAGCACAGAATGCATAATGTTCGGTTTGATTTGTTATAATTTGTCGTCGATTTTTAATGACCGTTTTTTGCCTAAATCCAACACAAAACAATGTTAATCGCCAAAGCTGACGCATCGCTTTTGTTATATTTATTTTTTGTTAATCGGTACGCGAGTTATCCAGTTTTGAAAACACGCACGTACGTAAATATTACACGTATTCGTGTGTGATCATAACTAATTTTGTCTAAGTATTTGCGGCGTCGTCGCCGTACAATCCTTCTTATACATCAGAAGACTGCTATTTCGTTTTTTCGCACATCAACGCTCCCAAAAAAATTACTTTTTGATATCTAGAGCGAGTCCCGTAGGTAGCATGTAAAATTAAATCGTCGTCGTCAATTGTTTAGTTATTCTTCTCTTTTTGTAAAATGCCGAAATTGCTCAGTTTCTTTCTTTATTTTTTTCAATATTTATTACACCAATGTTAATGAGATCCATCAATTTTTCAGCTGTGCCAGCATATCTGAAATTTCATTGAGATGAGATTGAAAACCCTTAAAATTTGTTTCTTGTCTTTGTATGTGTGTGTATGTTAGTGTATGTGTTTGTGTGTGTGTGTCGATGTGTGTTAATATTGATGCGTACAAAAATATCATTCAACGTTTAAAAAAATAGATAAAAAATCGACATGCCCTAAAAATTAATTTGGGATAAAAAATCTATAACCAAATAAATTATATTCAAGCATATGTTTATATATTATGTATATCCAAGATTTTTATACGAGATATATATAGATATATATATTTTAAAAACCTGTGTATTTTTCCATATTCATTAAATAGTTAATAACTTTTTAAGGATATATATTTTTTAATCCATACAAAAATACTTTTGGGCAGCCTTGGAATTTATTAACAAATTACATTTTTTTAAATTTAATTTTACACTCCTCTAATAATCTCTCTCTCATTAAAATATCTCACTTGGCACATATACAACTTGTTAAGTTTTTTTTTAATAAATCCTATATAAGATAGAAAACAATGTGACGCAATCGGTCACTTTACGCTACGGTATCACCATTTTTACAAAGTCCATCCTTTGAAATCACTCTCTAACGTTAATTTAGCAACGACTCGAAATCGTACCGTGCCGTTCCAAAATAAAATACGACGTCGACTGTCGTGACGATTTACCCTAAAACTCCAATAAAATAAAACAACGCTTACCCTTCCGTCGCTAATGCGATAAAATCGGCGAACTGTTCAATACATATTTTTTTTATCGTCAATGTATATATATTTTTTTTATGCTGTATTGTACAAATACATATATATTGAATATGGGTAAATAAAATTGACATAAAGTCGTAACCGTCGGCAGTTGTTGGGAAGGAAAGCGATCAAAAACGACAGATCCGATCGCGTGTGCGAGTTAAACGCGAAGAAGAATATCATATACCCTGGTGAGTCGATAACGCGTTCGTCAACAACCTCTCGACGCGCTATCGGAGTCCTACGTTAATGACTTAAAAGAAAGCGACGCGCGATCGGACCAATGCTTATTTACATAAAATCGTCGCCGTCATCTTAACATATGCACCTTCACAAAAATATATAATATAAATACAACGGAAATTGCGAGTATTTTCAAAATACGCACATACATAAACCGACGGAGCATACGTGTTCACGTACGCAATCGTATTACACATACAGTAAAAATTACGGCAATGTTATCATCATCTAATCAACGATTGAGTCGCTTTACTATTTATGAAATTAATTTCTCAGTAAGAGATATTTATAACAGTTCAATTTGAAAACTTTAACTACTTTCATAAGGAGTTAGCTGAATAATCAAAAGCATTTTCACGTTCAGTTAAAGTCGTTCAATTTTTAAATGGTAAAACGACTCATGGACCATTTTATATATTTTAAAAAATATTAATAAATACACTAAATGAAAATTAACCAAGAAATAATTAGTTTTTTACATACATATATTAAAACTAAAGATGGTGATAAAATCAGTCGTCAGATTGGTGACACTGTTCGACCATTTTGATTAAAATAAACCATTAACAATTAAAGCACCATATTTTCGTTTATGCTACGTTGACTTACATAAATCGGTAAGTGTTTGCGTGCGCGTACGAAAATGACACAAACATAAAAAAAGTAATGATAATTAACAAAAATCCGATGAAGACACAAGCAATTTCCAAAGCGTCAGCGTTACGTCGTCGGTGAGTTATCGTTTTAACGGATATTTCAGTTTGCAAATACGCCGACCAGCAGCCTCGCGCCGTCGCCGATGCAAAAAATAAACTATTGTATTTATATAGCACCAATCTGTGATTCCCGTTGAGGAGCGGAACTGTGATTACATTGTAGTCGTCGTCGACGATGACTACGACGACAATATTGAGGTAGTCGGAGTGTGTATATTCGGCAACAGCGGAAGCTCGCTCCGTGTATTTGCAAACGTTTATGTTGGTGACCCTCTGTTTTCCGTTCGTCGCTAAAAAACGTTTTCGGCCGTCGCCCAAAAACAAAGAAAACCTGAAATTCTTTTATATTTAGTTTCAATTCCAGATTGGGATCAAGTCCTAAAAAGTCACAGTCACAACTATCAAGTGGTTAAATTTTTTATTACAATATATCGTTAAAATTAAATACATATTAAAATCTCGAGATCTTTAGTGTTCTTATTTACTGACATGAGTTAAAAGGTTAAAATTAAACACTATATTAGGCAAAAATAAAAGATTTGAAATTAAAAATGAACGATACGACAAGAAGTCATAAAATGGGACCATCGGAAATATCGTAGTCAATAATCGAGACCACAGCATATACTGTGTTTGAAAGTTTTGGCACTAAAGTGCATGCTTCCGAGTAAGCTAAAACTCTTTAGAAAAAAATAATTAAAATAATAGTACACTTTTAGGTTGTTCTGATTTTGGGCGTTGTGGAAATATTCTGATAATGTGCGGATATATTGCATAAAATCCAAAATCTATTAAATAAAACGTATAATACAACTTTCACCTACAAAATCTCATTACATATTTAGCTTTAACGATATAAGCAAAGTTGCATCACTTATAACAAGACTGTGTTAAGAAATCCGTTTCGTTTTATCGAAACGGCTTCAATTTGATTTAGCTTACTCTTTAGGAAGCTCGAAAATAAAAGACAATTTATTAATTTAGAAAAATGTTATAATTTAATAAATGACACGCCGCTTTAGTTGCGACACGCCGACACAAATTGGAGAAACGTCGAACATAATAAAAAAAAAAGTATTTTAGTATTCATTGATAAAAAATAATGACAGAACGAGAAAGTTCTGGTAAAACAACTACAAAAAATGGTATAAACATAATCAAAAATGAAAAGCGGTAAAATAAAATATTCAAAACCTTGAGATGGTGTGCAGCTGGCAACAATGACCAAGGTTTCGCACTCCCGTTGTCTAGCCGTAAACCATAAGTTCAAAATTTATATAATATACATACAAAAGTTTTAGTGCAACATTTAATATATATATTTAGTTTGTGTACGGTATATACACTTATATCATGTGAATGTGGATTAATAATATAAACTGATAATTTCGTATCTAAACTATCTAAAATTCTAAAAACTGGGTGGTAACAATGTTTCAGAGGTAGAAAAAGAAGACACTGAGTGGAATCACATCGAGCGACTCTTTACTGCTAAGCTGTATTGTGTGTTGTGTGTATATCCTTATGAACAGTGCAAAAATAAATTATACAATGCCACTTTCTTTCATTCCGAAAAAGGATAATTACGCACACTATCATATCGTAAAAATCATACCATAAAATAAAATTGAACTAAAACTAAAAAAAATATTTTTTTGACATATTTTTCTTGAGTCCATTAGCGGACATTGCCGATCATTCTTTTATCCACTGAGTGTTGATAATTATCCTTGTGTACAGAGGGCTCCTCATTTTTCCTATCAACTGGGCGGCGATTTTCAAAATGTACCGAGCCAAAAAAATATTTAAAAAAATTATATAAAAAAAAAAATACTTTGAAACCGCTTTCTTTGATTAGTTATTTGGCGCTTCGTAATTCGATGAACTTGTAACAATATAAGGATCAGGAGTAGCACCTCCACATTTTATATTTATATAACAATAAAAAAGTTTAAAATTAATGCCATCCAATATAGGTGTGTATATATATATATATATATTTATATATATACATATATATATATATATATATATATATATATATATATATATATATATATATATATATATATATATATATATATTTATATATATATATATAATAACTTCTGTTGAAACACAAGTCAAAAATTACAGGAATCAATAATAACCATACACAAATACATATACACTTTGCGGATACACATATTCATATAAGTTGTAAACAATCAATAATATTGTATACCTATTATTTTAAACCATCTATTATAATAATAATATAATTCGTAGACGAGGTAGTATTAGGTATTCGTATAAAATAAATCTGAAAAACTGCAAACTTCACTATTATTTTTTTTCATTTCAAATGTAACGTTAATAAATTGAGATAATTAAAAAAATAGCAACTTAACTAACTGTTTGTATGTACATATAACAATATGACGCAGAGTTACGGAATTAATAATAATAAAAATAGTATAATCAAAATAAACGTAAATCAAAAAGGAACTTATAATACATTGCAAGTATAAATTCTGAAAATATGGTAGCAAAAATTATTGTGCATACATATAGATGTGTATATAAAAAATCTAACTTGTGCACGTTAACCGGACATAATCGATTGACTTTACAAATATTTCAGGGTTTAACTTTGCACAATAAAAAAAAGCATTAGCTATATTTATTTGAGGATATAAACAGTGTAGACAAAAACTGAGCTCTATATTGTATTATATATATATATACATATATATGTATATATGTATGTATGTATATATATATATATATATGTATAACATTTGTAAAGATATACTCTGTCGTAACAAAATTGTATCGTAATATATGTGTATATGCATCGTATTGTAAAAATCTGAGACTATTTTAATAATTGTTAAAAAATATTTTAATAATTGATTAAAAAAAATGCGGAATGCACGCCTAGTTCAATAACACTTATATCGTATGCTGTTCATTCGTTTTACTGTTGCTGAGGAGGGGTGGACGGCGCTCCTCCCCGACGGTGACGACCCGGCGCCGTCGCCTGGGATACCATGGCTCTGATACGCCTTTGGGCAGACTGAAATCAAATAATCCAGTTAAAAC
The DNA here is from genome assembly GCF_051122295.1 of Plectrocnemia conspersa. Classification (NCBI taxonomy): domain Eukaryota; kingdom Metazoa; phylum Arthropoda; class Insecta; order Trichoptera; family Polycentropodidae; genus Plectrocnemia; species Plectrocnemia conspersa. The sequence continues at coordinate 3,055,006 of NW_028277170.1, read as the reverse complement.
CGAGCCGTGAGCAACAACTAATCCCGTATATTATATCCTAAGTCATCTAACTTCCGATAAATCAAATATTGTCACTTCGGTTCAGTTCAGATCGCTAGCGTCGTTTTATCTTACGAGCCAAAGGTAAATAAAAACACATAAATCGCACAACTTTTATTTCGCATCATATATACATCATAAAACTGCTGCTCGCATCGCACCTGCCACGTAATCCTACAATGTAAAAAAAAATTTACCTTCATCGAATCGTACGTCGGCATCGGTCGTCTTTCAGACTCATTTATAAACCGTGCAACTGCTCATCCCGCATCAGGGACACACTACAAATACAAAATTGTCTTATGTAAAACTCTTTTCCAAACCCGATTGAACAAATAAGACTATTTTTAATCATAAAAACACCTTAAACATACTTGTCTTCCGCATTTGGCAATCTTCGTCACCAACACACAAATATAAATGCAGGCAAATATAGATAAATACATACATAAATCAACAGCAGAGCGATCTTACAAATAAAAACTGAACCTTTGTGACAATATGTATATAAATATATAGATAATAAAGAAAATATACATCATGAGATTATATTCTTATCTAAAAAATTACATAAAATTAAATTAAAATTAACGTAGGAAGTAGCTAATCAAAATACGAACCTGAACGCTAAAGAACTGTCCTATTATGTGAACAGTCGTGTCTTGGTCGGCCTGAGCGGCGCCCTGCTCGGGCAGTTTGATGAGCGATCCGGTCACACGTTGCAACTCTCGCACGTTCTGACCTCCTTTGCCGATGATGCGTCCTACTTGGGAGCTAGCAACCATTATCTCTACAGTTAGGCGGACGTCATCAGCACCAGATACAAATCCTTCCTCTCTCATTTTTTCGAAGATAGCGTATTGAGCCTGAAAAGAACAAATAATATCATAAAATCAATTTTTTATAGTGACATTTACTAACAAGCATATCTACCATATATAATATTTTCGGTCTCAAGATAACAGCTTCATTATAAACAGTTTGAATTGAGAAATTAAACCTTATTTTATTTCTTTTATATATTTTAGGATTAAAAGAAAAATAATTTATTACATTATTTCTTCATATTGTTTTCTCGATAAATATTGATATGCTACTAAAATTATTTATACATTTAAAATAAAAATATTTTTTTAGATATTAATTAATAATTAGGTTTCAAGTTTGTTCTTATGGGACCTACAGATTGAAAACTAGTGATAAAATAATTTTAATAGATGTACCAAGTCAACAAATCAAAGTTTTTGACTATTTTTAAAAATTTTATTTAACTAAACCTTGCGCGAAATTTTCGCAAAAGTACCCTTTGTCATGCAGCAGGCGACGAAAAAAAGTTGATTAAATGTTAAAAGAGATTGGAATAGATACTCTTTATATAAGAAATAATAATTTATTATTCTCTATTCCCCTTACATAATATAATATATAATTACATCCATCTCAAGTTTAACCTTTGATATTTAATAAATCGAGAGAAAGATCCCGAGTCCTGGATGCTTTTTGAGCATATATAATAATATATACAATAATGTGTTTTCTTTCCTCTACATCGGAGCGAATCAATGGTGTAATTTGGTACAATACTATTCACAACAGACTGCATGGATTACTCTGTGGTGGGGGGAGGTATTAATCGCATTTTGCGGAACAAACCTAATCCAGCTCTCGCAGTGACTTATATAGAAACTTTAGCGCCACGCTTAAATAATTATTCAATGCACGTTTTTTTATACCCTCGGTGGTTAACCATTAATCCACAATATGGTTTCAATCGACCGCCGGTTTAAAAGTTCATTTAAATAGCTAGGGGCACACGTTGGTATGTTACTATAATCTCAAGACGAAAGAACAGTTCTATCGGAGAAAACGGCTTGTGACCTCTTGGTGATTTCAAATCTGGTTAAAAATAAAAATTGTCGATAAAAGCTTTATAACACTTAATAACCGATTATACCAAATTTGTACCATGTTTATTAGTGTTATAATAACATTATTTTTAAGGGGTTTGGTATACAAATGTTTCAGGCATCTGAATGAAATATCTAGTGGCAAAGCAGGGATGGATAAACTTTTCTGAAAATAAATATTTTTTAACATGTAAATTTATCAGTGAACATAGTTTTTAAACGAAAAAATCATAGACTAGTGTATAGTGAGTCAACAGGCAACCCACTAATGAGTCACTGGCATTTAAGTGGTTAACTCTTTGGCTGCTAAGCAATACTAAAAATGATTCATTGCGACTTTATAATTCTCGAGTTTGAAAACTTGCTACTGCGCCAGTGCATCAAGTAGTATGAAACAATTTTTTATATATATTTAAAACATTTTAATAATAAAAAATAGTAATTCATCTAAATAAAAAATGTATCATTTTCATAGTCCATGCTAAAATAATTTAACTGTAACAATAGAAAAAACGTTTACTGTACAGTACACATGCTGTTAGAAAATATAATTTAATGCAACTGAAATGTTTTCATTTGCTGCTAAAGATAAATCCTACTCATAAAATGTCTGCATCTCACTCCAACGTTTTGTTTTTTCTTCAAAAAAAAATTATAAGTCAAAGAATTTTTCACTAGGATTTTGAAAAATGTCATAGTGGCCAACTTCTTTTTTTTAGATATTTGAAAATGTCGATAACAAAAATTGATATAATTGTAAATATCATTGGTTAAACAGCATGAACTGAAAGATCGAACAAAATTTGCTTATGTATTTTGCAAACATGTTGGGAAAAAATATTATTTACCCCTGAACAAAATACCCTACGGCCTATTAAAAATGTATCTGATGACGATATCGAATTTCGGCAACCAAAAGGTCAATTTAGCAATAGTTGTGTATATACTATATTTCTAATTTGAACATATTTCGTAGCTGGTCGTAAAATAAGATATTTGTCTCTTCTTAACCTAACTGCATCTTTGGGAAAAGTGCAAATTATATCAAAATCACAAAAAATTTCTGACCTATTAAAAAAAAACAAGTTCGCTGATAAAAAAAATAGTTTTTATGTATTATTTTAACTTATTTTATTAAAATGTATACACAATTATATTTGTAACTGTATTATTTATAACTAGGGATTCCAATCCCGGGCCAAAATTTTGATCCCGGGATTTCGGTATTGCAATAAGTCGATCCCGGGATCCCGGGACTAGTCCCGGAATAATTTTCATGTTATTTTATCGATAAAAATAATTTAAAATGAATAATACAATATATTTTTACATCTGTTTTTTATAACGTACAATGTATAAAGTACGTATAATTTTAGTCTTCGACTTAAATTAGAAAATAATATAATAAAATAAAAAAGGGAAAGTCTTTTATATTTATTTGGGAAGAAAAAAATGAACTTTTGACAATGTATCTACATATGTACATTCATAGACACAATTAATTGAAAACATTATTTTGAATAAAACTCACGAAGTAACATCAAAGCATCAAGTGTTTTATCATTTAGCCTTGATCTGATTTTGGTTCCTAAGCAGCCTGCTGCTGAAAAAGCACGTTCAGACTCACAGCCTCAAAGATTCACAGATGACACGTGCAACTCGCGCAAGTTTGTACACGAAATATAACGATGTTGTCAATAATAATTCGATTGTGCATGATAAATCAACCAATCCGAAAAATTCGGGATTATGTTTTATAATCCCGGGACTCATCGGGTATTGAAAATCGTTCGGGATCCCGGGATCCCGGGATTGGAATCCCTATTTATAACTAATAAACAGATAATAATATAATGTTTGAAAATATATGAATAAAAAATCTTTATACAAATGAATAAAAAATCTTTCAACAGAGAAATTGCATCTATTTTATACAATTTTGTTGACAGTACTTATTGAATTGTACAGCTATGTACTTATCATTAATAGAATATGCTGGTAATAAAATGTTTTGCTAGTGGAATGCTGGTAAAAAAAATTGTCAACGAAAATATGAAAACTCTTGTTTAGATAATTTTCTAGTTTGTTACTGCCATATAACTAAGTCTATGGCCCTACATATCTATATGTAGACGGCCCAAGGCATACGGAAGGGACGGCTGAGGCACGAGACAAGAGACGTCACCAGCAGAGCCAGCGATGCAGACAACCAGAGAGCCAAGATCTATCAGCAAACATCCGGAGGAACCAGCCACGCGCCCTCACCGACAGACCTGCAGATCAACCCTGACACTCGCTGCACGCAGCCACAGAGCCCTGAGACATCATCACCTGCATACCTTCATCGCAAGACATGTCACGCCGTAATCGTCCACAGTCAAAATTGTAATTATAACTTAATAAACAATCTAATAGGATTCACCGAAGAGTCTCATTGACCGCGAGGTCAACCACCCCTAGGGCTACGCCCCCTAAAAAACAATTGTGGCATCACACAGTTCTAAAAATTTAACATCTCATTTATGGTGTTTTTTATTTGGAAGATATTGCTTGAGGATTGTATGGCCATTTGTCCCTACCACTTAGATACCACATTATCATTATAATGTAAACGTTTACATTGTAGACTATCACCTTCCATAAAATCGTCGTCGGAAATTGTAGACATCGTAACTATTTTATGGCTAAAAAATAAAGAATAAACAAATACTCTTGTATATAAGTTCTAACAATAATAGTAAAAAACGGTAGCTTTGTCTTTATCACAGAGAAATGCACAATTATCAACCGTCAACCTACTAATAGCAATGTTGTGATGATGTTTGTACGCGCGTAAATGAAGCGTGATAGCGGTCATCGCACTTTTAGCATAATATACAAAGAGTGCCATCACGCTCATGGTTAGCATGGTTTTAGAAAAAATGTCAAATTTATTTTGTGACTATACATCTTGAAACAGATATACTATGTAATTCCTCGCTTTTTAATACTGTATTACAAAGAAAATCTTGGCTATATGATATTAGCAGAAATAAATTGTAAGAATTACGAAAAGATTTGGAATCTAGGAAAACACGTTATTTTTATACTATATTCAATAAGAATAGATTTCCAAATGCTATTATTATGAATAATGGATTTACAAATTGTAATAGAATAAATTTACGGATTTAACTTAAAAAATATCGCTACGGCTAAAATGTGTTAATAGATTATGTAGTTGAATCATTTGCATATGAACAGTATGTCCTTATATTTTTTAGCGTGTTAAATTTGCTATGTGCATGTGCAGTTAAAGCCGTACTCCGGTGATATGGCCGGGGCGTTTCATGCAGCTACAGCCGCTAGTGATGCGGGTGAATTAAACCATTACCTGATGTTGCAAATGAAAAAAATAGCAACACGGCTCTAAGGTATTTAAAATAACAGCTTAAAAAAATGTGGTGTCTACCTTAACAATATAAATATATATATATTCTGATTATTAATTATCCGCAACTATATAAAAACGAATGGTGATTTTCTTTCAGATATGTAATAATTCATGGGACAGGAAAAATTGAAGTTGTACACACATGGTGATATAAATAGAAAAATAATTTTATAACCATTAAAGATTGTAATATTATATTAACCCATATATAGTTGAAAGTCAATTGCAGCAATTGATGACAATTATTGATGACAGTCATCATGATAATTGGCATTGGCCGACAAGTCAAATGGGTATTTTTCCCGAAAACCGTAATTTAACTAAACTCGCAAGTCTAGGGATTGGGAAGATTAAAATAAAAATTCTCCTCGTGAAATACCGAAATTTTTTGCCCCTAAGGTTGCCAGATTGTGACATTGTTGGCAAGGAGCTATAATTGAAGCAATTTCAATGATCAATGCAGGTCTTGCATCGATGCATATGAAGGACAATCGAAATATTGATTCAATTCTTTTGCAGTGATATTATACCTTTTTTATATATACAAAATGCATGTAACATGAAACTAACCTTCCACTGAGCTTCCGGCGTTCCGATTATGGTGACTTTCCGCTCTTGCGCGGCCTGTTGCTGCTGCTCTTGAGCCTTATCTTGCTCGAGGGGCGCGATCTTGACGGACGCGCCGCTGAAGCGAATTATATTACGAATGTGGGAGCCCTTAGTGCCGATGATAGCTCCGACTGCATTGTTTGGAATGTACAGGAACGTGGTCTCCTGCAATTGCGACTATAATTAGGCGTGGTGTTAAATCGCTGATCACTATAGTGCGGCCACGTTGCGTGAGCCAATCATAGTAAACAAGAACCTGGGTCTCGCTGCTACCCTGCTGCGAACCGGTCTGACCGGTGGGAATGGCCGGGTACATGGACGAGCCGTAGGGATTTCCGCAGTAGCCTGTGCGATTCGTGGACATGAGCGCCATGGGATGTAGACCGGGGAACATAATACTCTGAGGCGCTAATACCTGAAAACAAATCAACAATTAAGTATTTTTTTTCAAATAATTTATTCTATTAAGAAGTTTAAATGGTCAGTATATTTAATTATTTATATTAATGGTGAAATATAAAAACTGACCAAATAAGACCATTTTAAATAAAAGGCAATAGAGTTTCTTTGTTATCGATATTAAAGAAATAAACAGTACGTACTTGTAAATCGTTTTCGTAACTCTGTCGCAATTTGGCAGAAATGAACGCTTCAGCACGCGCCATATTTTCTATTCCTCCCTTAACAGTGATGATTCTCTCCAGGTTGAAGCTGTTGATGTCGTTGATGGAAGAGACAGTTATCTTGGTATCGGTGTCCTGCATTATGCGCTTGATCGTGTTGCCTCCCTTGCCGATGATTCGGCCGATTAGGTTGTTATGGGCGAGGATCTTCAGAGAGATTTCCCTGTCGGACGCGTCACTATCGTTAGATTAGACAATGAATGCTTCTGCATACGTGTGCATAGATAAACGACAACATAGCAGAATTTATACACACCCTTTGTTAGTGGTGTTGGCCTCGTTCTGCATAACTTCGAGGATGCGTCTGCAGGCACTGGTGCAGTTGTCCGGGTTTCCATAGATGGTGATGGCTTTCTCGAGCGAGCCGACGTTGTCCTTGCGGTGGACGTCGACGCGAGCGCGGCTCGACTGGGTGATAGTGCGAATGGTGCTTCCTTGTCTGCCAATGATTGCGCCTACCATGTCGCTCTGGACGAGAAGGCGCAGCGGGAAGTCAGTGGGGCGCGCTTGCAGAACGGGTCGGTTCTGGGGCTTGTTGCGGCGGCGGTCCAACGACTCCACCTTGAGCCGGCTTCCTTCCATCTCCATGCCGTTCAGCCCGTTGGCGGCTCTGTAACGATCGGAAAGTTAAAACTCTGACAAAGAAGCGTTTCAAGTATAATGATACCGCGCCATTTTCGTTTACGACATTAAGTAGCGATTGTGAGACCGTAAGCAGAATAGAATGGGGGCGAGAGAACCGTTATCTACTATGAATAAGTACTCACTGCTGAGCCTGCTCCTGAGTCTCGAATGTGATCTGCACAGTTTGCGAACGGGCGTCTCGGCTGTTCACTCTGTCGCAGTTTTGGACGTTGCCATAAGGCGTGAGTAGCGGCTCTAAGTCACTGTAGCATGTCTGAAGTGGCACGCCGCTGATCACAATCTTTGTCGAATTGCTGTGTGAAAACGCCAATACACATTATTTTTGCAATCGGTGGTGTGGTGTGTGGGAGAGAGACAAAACCGATATATATATAAAATATATATATATATATATATACAAAAACCCCCATTCTGATGATGCGACATGCATCCGCAAATAAAACGCTCCGATTCGGTAAACAACATGAATAATAAGGATATCATTTTTGGATTGCAGAAAACAGTATTTCAAGTGACATTATGTGCATATCACAGACGAAAGGTTAAAGGGGGCGAACTTTGCTATTTGCGCGATATGAACGCAAATTATTATTAGTATTACATGCGAGCACAAGAGAAAGAAAAACATTTTCGCTTATGTACAGGCATGTCAAAAACATACGAAGCCGTGCAGAATCAAAATCTCAGGGTGATGGGAATTAAGATGATTAAGCTGTGGATTAAATTTTCACCCAATGCGCGATTCAAGCTAAACATAAGTGAATATAATACATGCAGAGATGAGAATGATGAATAGATGAAGTATGGTATATTATATATTAAAACAGTTTGGTCCTAGTGGTTTCAAGTCACTTTAGAATAAGTCGTTAATCGAGCATTGCGATAAGCGTGATAGTGATATATATTATACATAGGGTTGCTACATTTCGACAATAATTACAATTTAATATATGTGAATCGACCATTATAGTTTATCTGTACTTAATTTAATTTCGTTACAAAATCTATTTAACATAAAAAAAAAAAGTTATTATAATTATTAAAAATAAATCCTTCAGACAAAATGTTACAACTGGGTATTGTAACAACACCAATCGGAAGATTTTTTCTTCAAACTTTCAGGAATAGCCAGAAATAATTTTTAATATTTGTTTCGGCGAATGTTGAAACCAACAAAGAAAATATTTGTAAAACTCGATTTTCATAAATTTGGTGAAGATTTGTCGTTTTAACACCAGAGCTATGTAAATGTCAACAACCAGCTAGATATTAAATTAAGAGGAAAGACTGAAGTTGAAATGCTATTTTCATTTCTCCCGCGTAAAATTTATAAAAAAAATATTTTCACTGTGCCATCAAATAAGAATACGCTACGCGGCCAAAATTGCAAATAAAGAAAATATTTAAAAAAAAATTTTTTTTTAATAAAAGCAGTTATCAATAAAGGTGGTATATATAGTTGATAATTAACATTCACACAGTAGTAGTAGTAGTAAGACGTTAAAATTATTATATTAAAATAAAATGCACTATTTAAATTTGGCCACCCCTGTTATATATAGTCATATGAAATAATCAGAGAAATCGAAAATACTTCGGTGCAAAAGGGGACAAAGTACAAAATGGAGTTTTTAAATATCATGACAAATTCACTGTCATTACAATTTTAAACTAAAGCAATCGGATCTCGAGTTTGCCTACTGTAATATGTACAAATGAGAGAATATGAGTGTTATATTCTTCCATTTCCGCTCTGTAGTATCATTATTAAGCCGATTGACACCAATCCGCCCGCTAGTCGCTTACATAAAATTGTCCAACGGCGAGTAGGGGATTGTCCCCGCGACTTGTAAACGATCGTTATACAGATAGTTTCGATTCGGAACCACCGGATACACACACGACACAGCCATGACGGTCTCCAACTGAAATACCGCCGCCACACACTGACTGGCGGTCGGCAGCGCGATAAGAGAAGTGGCGCCATCTGTACATTTTTCAGCGCGCGATAAGCGCGCCGGCCGGCTCCCGAAATAATCCGCCAAGGCCGACGCGCCGCCACGATCGTGGTCGAAAAACCATCGGCCCAGTGGTGGATCCTCACACTCCCCTTGCCGAGCAGCATTTCGAGGACGGGGTCGAGAACTCAGCCGCTTAAGTACTTGGGTATTCTTGAAAACTGTCTATGCGGAACGGTTCACCCGCTGCTTTCCACACCTAGGGTATTACTGTTTCAACTAGAATCAATGACGATTTGACGTTCAAGTTGTTCGTGCCAAACAAACAATTTCTGGATCGCTTTTATAAGAGAACAATGCTCAAGAAAAGTGACTATCTACTACGATAATGAAATAACTCGCCGTACAATGAAAAAATATAATTTTATAACATACTCCTAAACATGTCACCATGTGAAATTAACTTATTCTGATCCCTGTAAAATTGCACTAGGGGTAAAAAAGTCATTCGATTCAACTCAAAATATTTTTTCATCCTGAAAACAAGGGATGGAATTTATGTGCGAAAATGTATACAATTGTAGAAATTATATAAGTTTTAATTTTGTTCTAATGTCTGACTGCACTCAATAATTCCGAGGAATGCTTCTCTCGTGGGCAATTTTATGTCGCTATCCTAAATACTAGATGGAAATAAGTTTAAAAAAAAGATCGTTTATATCATCAATTCTGAAGCTTTATTGACACATCGCCCACATATCCACTAAAAAATTTTTAATCGCCCACTTTTAGAAAACTATTTCTATCTTATTTAATAATAAATCGTAACGCCCGTATATTTTTTTAATTTGGCCAAAATATACGGGCGTTACGTAATTTTAGAATTTCAAATAGCAAGTTTGAAAATAAAACAACTTTGAATTAACTATTAAATTATTTACTAAAATAAAACAAAAAAATGCATACTTTTACACAACATTTTTACCAATATTATTGATATGGAGTAGTTAAAATTTTTTACCGACTCCGTTTTGACCATTTTATGAAGATTATGTTTGCCAGCATATTTATTTTTATTAAATCTTCCGTTGTAACCTGACAGGCGTAACATCAATGCGTTACAAGGGACAAATATGTACCAACTGAGTAAGTCAATCAGATATAATGAATAACTACAAGTATTAACCGTCAGACTGAAAGTCTGGGAATCAGTGACATCTATATTGTTAATTATAAATTAGTATGTGCTATACACCTATATATGTGGGCTGTTTTTTTTTAGTTACAGCGCACCTTAATAAATAAAAATCGAGTGCCGCTGCCGGGGCTCGAACCCGCAACCTCAGAGTCACTAGTCTGAGACGTTACGTCCTTAATATATAAAATATTTATATTAAATAAAACAATACATTAAATTAGATTAAAAAAAATTTACTTGAAAGAGAAAAAGCTTTTTTTATTTTTGCCAGGTTGACTGAATCTAATCTTAAATCTTTAATAATACTAAATCTAAAATCTGTTCCATCCGTGATTCAATCTAAATAAGATTTTAAAAAAATTGTTCTTATTATAAGCCAATTTATGGAAGCTCTTAAATCAGATTTGATTATTTAAAGCGCGGAAAAAACGCTCTTTAGTGCAGCACCTAGCGTGTTAAAGTAAATTATAAATAGGAGTCGGAATCGGTCGATTTTTTTACGACTCCTCCTCCGGAATATCAGGAATTGTACAAAAAATTAGCAAAGTTTAATCACTGATTATATTGTCAAAGAGAAAAAATCAACATGCGATTTTATTTGTGAAGAATCATTATCTTCATGACATATGTAGTGATGATAGACCAGTTCGCAAATTATGCCGAACACTCATATAGCGTTGATAATTCTAAAGAAAAAATGTGAAAAAAGATAATCTTTTTTTATAAAATGTTTGTATATAAATTTAGAAAAAATAAATAAGATTATATTTTTCTGAAATTTAATAAACTTTTTTTATGAGATTTTCGGTATATTTGAACTCTTTGATTTAGTTTTAAACGGTTTTAAAAAAATGTATAAAAGTGATTGTCAACTTTTTTATAAAAATATGAATAAACATTTTAGAATGAATATGGTAAGATTAATTATTTTTCTGAAATTTATGTGATTTTCGGTATATTTTAACTCATTGATTTAGTTTTATGCTGTTTTAGAAAATTATAGAACATATCTATCGTATAAAAAGAGACCTGAGTGTATTTGCTACATATAAATTGCTTTTCATAAAATTAAAAAAAAAATTAAAATAAGTAAGTATCGCAACAGCTCGGTTCTAATATATAACTACTTGTTAAAAAATATATTACAGCGGCCACTTTACTTTATTATAAGTAAAAAATGACTAAAACATTTTCGTACAACATTATTTTTCCCACTTCTCCATGTGCCAGCATTGTCCACAGAGATTCGTCTATCGCTCACTTTGAGAATCTATGATTAGACCCAATATCAATAATATACATGCTAATCAAGTTACAAATTTAATCTCGCTAATAGCTATGTTTTGAGTTATGTCATTATTGCAACTGACGAAGAATTACTTTCCTATTCTGCATGTTTATGGGCAGAATAATAGCTCAAGCGATAAATTGTAAGTGCCTTGAAAACCAATCACTTTCGCAACTAATGTGTCAACGATGCATCTACTTTCTCATTAATGATGAAAACTATGCATCGATGAAGTTTATGATATAAAAGATTACGAAATCATCAGCAATTTTACAATGGTACTGATAGGTTTTGGTTGAACATTATTCATTAATTAATTAGCTTCGCGTAAACAATTCGTTAGGATATTGTATGAGAGATCGTTTAATTCTACTGCACCCCTGACTTTTAAAGGTAACCCCCACATAAAGTCCATTAGGGTTAAATCGAGGCTGCGCGAAAGTTAGTTAACATCACCCCTCGAGTTAACACCACTTTTCGGAAACATTTCAAAAATAACGCGCAACAAGTGTTTGAAATATAACCGAAACAAGTGATTTATTTACGGGATATAAACCGGAATAAACGCCATCGTTGCAGATTTCAAAAGTTATAATTGGATGGAATTCACATGTCGAACGAATCCATAAACCATATTTGAGTTGAAAATGTTCATTTAACCCTTTGTCGAATTCTTATGTGAAGATATAGTTATTGCTTTGTTGTTTATATTGATATATAATCTAAGATCGCCAAATTTCATTAATTAAATTAAATTTAAGTATTTGTTTTAGGCTTAGAATGTATATTTTTTTAAAACAAAATTGTAGATGACCATATAAGGACATAAAAATGGAACATTCCTCGTGTATTATTACATTTTATGCAGGAATTGAATCTTGCCGAAATTTTCCATATCTAAAAACCGCCAATGAGAGGAATAAATAATGGCATATATGAAATCGGCGTGTAATTTGTACGCATACATACATATAAGTCGAGTTATATTTCGGGAAAAAACCCGTTATTGTCGATTTCTGAAGAATACAAGTCCAATGTGCCTCGTGCTCCCATTGTCTGATTAAAGGACTCGTTTTATCACCGAGTGGTATATTTCTAGGGGCGTACCCACATGATTTTCTTTATTATAAAATAAGCCCCAATCAAGTGTGCCTATATTTGGCACCGTATGGGGCGAGGGGTTAAAATGACATTCATATCAAACACAGTGAATGGACCATAGTAATTGCATACGTCATACCTACAGTATATTTATTTTCAACAGTCAACGCGTGATCATCACAAGCTTTTAAATTTCTGCCCTGTATTGGTCGATCGCCCTGAGGGGCGACACTGTTTTTTTATCACGAGTTATGGTTGTCGAGATTAATATTTTATCGGTTCTTTCACTATCGTTATAGTTTTATTATTCGTTCTATGTATGTTATCTATTGACTTGCTCTACGTGTATTTTTAATTTTGTTTATTTTTAAGTTAATATAGTTTATTTTATTTTAATAATTCTATCCGATTTGTTTTTAGGCACTGGTTATTGATATTTTTAAGCAATATGAGCATTACTTACAAAATACACGAGAAACATCGAATGTTTATTTGCATTTCAGCTTTTTATAACTATTCTATCCAGTAATGAAGTAAACGTGTAACGATTTTTTTTAAATTACGAATAGTTTTGCGTTAGCTAGGTAACATAAATATAGAATATCATTTTAACTGTACGATTAAGGTAAATGGAAGGAAATTTCCAGTCGCAATAAAGAAGCTAGAATAATAAAAAAGCTAGGTATTGACATATTTTACATAATGATAAATCTGGGTATTACATGGGTATTAAAAAATTGATTCGCTGCTCCTTTATATAATTTGAATTAACATTTCCCATTTTGGAGTAAAAAAATCACTTAACAAAAACACATAAATCAAACAGCCAGTTATCTACCTACTGACATATAGAAATTAAACGATCATGATTTGGTTCATTTTAAGTACACTTAACCTTTATAATGCCGAGAGCAACCCACACAAATATATTTTTTATATTTAATGGTAAGAATATCGAACGTATATCCGTATCGTGTGCTTTGGAGCTAATAGTGGGGCGTAAACTTAAACTTACCATCTCTTTTTCAATTATGAATAATGATGAAATGGATAGGTCTGGAACTGACCGTGTTAACGCAAATAAAGTATAGTAAAAATATAACTTCACTGAAAAATACAGAGGCGACTATTTAATTTATATTATTATTCATAATTAATGAAATACAAAAAACGATTCCTTTAAATTTGTAAATGTTTGGAAACTGAAGTTTGGTCACCATAATCGATATCCTTCAGCATGAACAGTGTATAGCAAAAATCTATCTTACAACTGAAGGACTACTCTCGATTAAAATAAAGCATTCAACTAATTAATCATCGCAAAGTTATAGAACATAATAAATATATGACAATTGATCAACACCAACTTCAGGATTCGCAATTTAATGCTCTCAAAATATATTGTCGAAATAGTGAGTTAAATTTAAAAAAAAATATTTTTAAATAAATACGTACGTAAATGTAAAAATTGAGAATCTTGGATCACAAATCATACGTTTATACTTCATTTCAGGCTTCAGAAAATAGAAAATATATTAGGGATGACATAGATACCTTTGGACTTATAAAGGTTAATGGTCATTAAATATAATAAAAAGAAATAATTATTATATGGAATATTTTTTTGCAAGCAATAACTTTTGAAGTAAAATTATATATTTATAATATTCGTATTATATTAATTTAGTTAAATTACATTTATTTATTACTACATTTCAAATAATTTTGATTAGAATCTTTTATTGAAAAATATTTTTTATAATTCAAGATATGTACTCATAATCTAATTAGATCATAAAAGTTTATTATTTATAATAATTGTTTTATAAATTTCTTCTGTTTTTAAATTATATAGATATTTATATAACATATGAAATATTTAAAATACGTTTTATTTATTTATAATATTATTCATTAATTATAATTTTAAATAGCCGTTAATAAAAAAAACAGATGGACAAAAAGGACTCTTAAGTGATTAACGTTTCGGTTGCCGAAAAAAAAAGAAAATTACATTTAGCTGGCAACGGTTGTCAACGGCGCTCTTGAGCAAGTTCAAAAAAAGCGTCATTGATTACACGCTACGTTGATAATATAATGAATAACCCAACGTTAAACAACAACAACAACAAAAACAGGTATACGACTCTTGTAAATATAAGTTATTAAAGTGGCACGCGCTCCGCACAACGAATCTGAGTATCTCCGACGCCCAATCGAAAGAGCTTTAGCGTTGTGCACACTCCAAATTCTGTTCAAATTCAACAGCAAATATGACATTCCTGATGCATTTATCAAAGTTGAAAGGTAGGAATGAATTAGGTAAATTGTTCGTCACGTCGAAACATCAACGGCCAAGTCGCACACACGAGAGGCGTTGCCCGCGCGCGCTATCACTTGATAAGCTCATGAATGGAAAGCGCGTTACTACGCACGCGCGCGCGACTCCCAACACACACGCACGCGTTACATATACATACACAAGCGCGCGCACGAACCGGTTCTCGATGTTTTTGAATCGTAAAAACGCCGGGACAACATGGCCGCATGGCGCGCCGACCACGTGGACGATCGGAATTCAAATTATGCAATGTCGTATTGATAAGAGTAACGATGACAATAATAGGACGAGGGTGCGCGTTTTAGGTTAAATCCGGTACCTGTTCTTGTCCGGTTGCTGCTGCGGCTGCTGCTGCTGCGCCATATCGTAGGGCGTTAGGGGAGCAATTTTGGAGGATTTGATCGGCGACAGGTGTGCGGAGAATTGCGAAGGTGTGCGGCACGTGCTTCGTGCGTTGCGCGCGCCAAGCGCCGGAGCAACAGTTTCGACGGCCGGAGCAGCACTGAAGCGCACCAGAGCTCTGCTAGTGGCGTCGCCTGTCGTCAGTGGCGTGCAACGAGCGCGGCAACAGTGCACGGTTATCAGCTAAACCACCGACGAATCGGAGATTCCAAAAGCAGCAGGAGCCACTGAAGATCGGTGTAGCGCTTCGGAAGACCGACACTACACTATTGCTTCCTGCTACGCACTTCGCAGATAAGAAAGTGAGGGTCTTCTAAATTTACTCGAAAAGACCTATGAATAGGACACTGAATTCGTGTCACTGACTTTCCACAATTATGACGTTTGATGAGTCAAAATGTGAACGATCCGCTTGGTGTTGTCTATCGTATATTGAAGTTAAGCTTATCACACGAAAACTAATACACATATTACAGTAGGAATTAGCTTTTCAAGGACATGGAAATTACTCCAAATATGTTTTTACAATAAATAAACTGAACTGACAATCGAACACAATTTCAGCGACAGTGATATTGGTTTGAACATTCGTTCCGAAAGGTTCAGATTAATAGGAAAAACTGACTACTGTATATACATTCAAATAATGGCATCATCAATTTATCGACAATTCAGTAAATTAACTATTGTCATTGAAACAAATAAGTGGATATGTCTACGTTCCACATCGTCGGGTGTATTGGGAAAGGAATATCAACAATGATCTGACATCGAAGTCCAAGACGCATAATATATTTGTACAAATCTGCATTACAACGATAACCCGAATATAGAAGATAAGAATTGACAAGAATTTATTGTTAATTTATGATTCTGTCTAAAACGTAAAATGTGGAGCAAATTACATCTTGTGTAAAACATAAATACCGTAGACTCCCCAATAACACGTTATTTGGGCGCCCGTTACTTTATGTGGGAGCGATACAAAAAGAGGATATTCACCTCACACCTGATTCTCGTACATACGTATTGCAAAAAATATATGAGTATTTTCTAGTCCCCCAACTACACGCATCCAAAGAGAACATCTCGTGTTATTCGGGGGTCTACTGTATGAATTTTGCAGATTATCTATATTTGCGTTAACAGTCAGTTCGAGAGCTATCAATTCCACCATTATTCATAATTAAGAAAGAGATGACAAATTTGGGTTTATATTTTGAACAAATTTATAGAAATTAAAACCTCTCAAAAAATTTCTCAATTATTAATAATGATGAAATAAATAGCTCTCAATCTGACTGTGTTAACGCAAATAGGGTATAGTGTTCATATTAAGACTTTTAATAACAATATTACGACTTATAATAAGTAAGACACGAATGAAGCATATATAAAGCAATTTTTTACCAAATGGAGAGGACAAAAAAACAATTATACTATTAATTGAAATTATTTAAATATATGTAATTGAAATTCATAGAATTTCATTAAATTAAATGCATTTTTCTACCCAAATTCAAAGGGGGGGCAATGGTTCTTCTCCCCCCCACCCCCGACGTTGTGTTATATACTATGATTTAAAAACTATGTATTCCTAATATTATTTAATTCAATAAGATTGGGACACAATTGCTATGCTTCGACGTAATTTGTTAATCGCCCAAAATCGAGTTATATGAACGTTTCTTTATAGTGAAGCAATTAGAGAAAACAAGGGATCGATTTTGTATCATTCGTTTGAACGAAGAGATGAATCAATATTATTCTCGATACCGAAAACAGTACTGCACTTCTCTTTGGTCACAGAGAAATGCATCACGCGTTATATCACTGGTGTGTCATAAGGAAATGCGTCACGTGTTGAATGTATATAAATATTGGAATGAAATAAAGAGATAGCACTTGATCTTGAACTCGAAGATAGAGAGAGTGACGACATTTAATCGTTCATCTTGCCGATTCCTCCTCCCGGTCCTTAACAGTTGTAACGACTCGAGTCGAACGTAAAAAACATACTCGGAACGGATTATTACAACTTTTTGACATTAGATAGAAAATTTAAACCGAAATAAGCGTATCTTCAATATACATCTGTGTTATTTTCGCATGTAGGTACATCATATTTATCTAGCTACAGATTTACTATTAGCTATTAAACCCAAACTTGCCATCTCTTTCTCAATTATGAATAATGATGAAATGGATAGCTCTCGAGCTGACTGTTAACGCAAATAGGGTATAGTAGATACACATTTCTATATTATTTATATTGTTTTTATCGTTATGTGACTAGAAAGCAACTTCAGCGATATGTTATTCAGGAACTTACAAATCTATAATGCCGTTGAAATTCCAATCCAAAACATAAATCGTCCTTGTAATATCTCAATATGCCAATAATTAATGATTTATTTTTGAATTGTTACTGAAGATGAGAAGTGGATCCTTTACTTCAAGTAATAGGTTGGATGTCAATCAAACCCCGAGAACAGGATTACACTCCAATAAGACAATGTTATGCATCTTGTGGGATATGAAGGGCATAATTCATTATGAGTTATTGGATTATAGACAGACGGATATTGTGCCCAGCTAATTCGTTCAAAGGCGACTCAAACCACAAAAAAGATCTTCCTTTATAAATTTAAAAAGACTGCGCTCCCCCTGGTGTATCCAAGCAGACGAGAGAAAAAATCAATGAATTTTTTTGGGAGCACCTTTCTCACCCACCGTATTCTCAGAATGATCCAAACGGATCTATTTGGATCCCTGCATTTTTTTTTACAAAAACGACATAAAAATATTTATTGCTTCCAAAATGACAATATTTTTGAAAATTGATTAACACATGGAGAATAATTGTAGAAAAAGATGAAGAAAATATATAATTTAGTAAAAGTAAAACTTCTTCCGGAGGGGGGGGGGGGGGACAAAGTTTGCCAGTTTATTGATAGTTTTTTACTAATATTTGTATTTCATTAAGCTTTATAGTATTTCATCTTTTTCCAGGGGAGTCACTGGTCGTTTATTTTTTTTCCATTTCATTCGGATTCATAGTATTTCATTAATAACATGCGTTTTTCTGGCCAAGTGCCTCCACTTGCCCCCCCCCCCTAATGACACTCATGACGAAACGCAGTATGTGTTCATACGGTAAAAATAAGGGATAAAAATCGGCGGGACAATTAACATTCGTTATAGTGATGACGTTAATATTTGCTGAGACCGTTGACGACCATCAGATCTCTAGATAAGATAATGCTCCTTCTCTTCCAGTAACGTAACAGTGGACACTGGTCTTAGTGTGCATGCATAAACTGCGCATGTACACGAACCGCGTATAGTAATTTCATATTAAATATTATGATATAAAAACATCTTTATGATTATTAAAACATTCATATTTTTCAGGTGCAAGTAAAATAGTAGCTAGAATGGAATATTGTTTAATTAAATGGATCGAAGATTGCGACAGAAAGAGCTTACCGTTGAATAATCAACGCATAAAACAAAAAACCTTGCTCATTTAAAAACAAAAGGATTTGACGAAAGCGATGATATTGTCATTGTAATTCTACAAACTTTTGCACGTTTCGCCTAAAATATTAGCTGGAATGTACATAGTTTAAAAATACATAAAAATAATTTATGATAGTAACTGGATCTCGATCCCTTCCGCAACTGTATCAATGCAGTAGTTTGGACAGCTGAGTTTCGGAGTGGTTTCTGTGCTTAATTAATAATGCAGCGTATCTGACTTCTGTCGATATTTGATTGGAATACATTAGTTTAGATTTTCTCGAGAAATTCACGTTTATTATATTAAATTTAACATATACATAGTTTGTCGGAAAACGACATACGACTTTAGAGCGAGGAGAGAAAAAATCTGTAGCACCAACGAGATCAAAATTTGCATTTTTGGTAATAATCGTAACAAAACAGGGGCGAATACTTGTTGCAAGAATGCACAGAAGCCATGGCGAGACATCATCTTTCAGAAGGTTAGAGCCAAAGCATTGAAAATCTGCGATTATACTTTTATTTGCCTAATTAAAACACGAAGGGCTTTCTCTTTCTCTAAGACGGTACGTATTTTCCCGAAACTAGCGGAACGATTAGTGAAAATACAAGCATTATCGACTGATAATCTACCAATTTCCAGTGACGTTATTGGGTATTGTAATAATTGTAAGCCCCCGAATAAAATGCATGCTTCTCTGTGAATCGAGTTTTAAGTACAAAGTAAAGTTTATATTCATCAGTAGTGTATTACAAAAAAAGAGTGAAAACGCTGATTAAACGAATTTTGAGATTTCGATATTATTGCATTGTGGAATAACTGTCAAATAATGTCAGCATACATGCTAAAATTTATGTTCGGAAAGAGGACAATAGATCGAGATCAATATTCCGATAGGAAAAATCAGAGCAGTACTTTCCATCCGAATACAAACGAATTACCATGACTAACATAAACGGGGACAGTCCCCCGTTCCATTGTAACGTACAACGTTCAAAGGTCGGTCGAACACTTTTACTAAAGTTCAACATACTGGGGAGATAGAAAAACCCGTCTAAGATTTCGTCCTTGGGATAAAACGCTCCATATAAGCAAACAACTGTAATATCGCTTTTCACTAGACGCTGACCTCGTAACTGATAATCGCGACCTTGCGTTGGATGAAAAAAAATACATTTTCAGACTTATCGAATAACAGTAAAGGTGCATTCTTACAACACATCGTGAGAATACAAACAAAGAGTGATTAGTTCGCCAGTAACTGGAGATAAAATTGTATGTATTTTTATTGCCACATAAGTTAATAAATGTCTTTATCGTAGATATAATAATTTGACGACTTGAATGACAGCGGTTGTCGGTCGTTGGTCTCTCGCATAATTCAATTTTAACAATTATTTTATAGCTTTTATGTAATAAAACAATCTCAGACGAGGGCAATATAGATGATGATCGTATTTGAGAGTTTAACGTACTCGGGAACGGCTGGCAAAATGACAACAAATTTGCAACTGAATGATGCGGCGAGGTCTACGATCCAACCCACATGTTCACGCAAAATTAACGCAATTTTTCGGTTGCCAATGATTTTATAAAAAGAAACAAGAACTCGAAAGGCCAACCAACTCAATATTTAATTAATTATTACAAAGCCATTACAAACAATAAGTACTACAGGTTCGATTCATACAAAATGTGATTAGAAACACTAGAAAATATGTTGAGCAATGTCAGAAGCGAATCTAACAAGCAGAGATACGGCACCATATAAGGTCAAAATGTCGCGAATTTGCCGACTTTTACAGCGTTCACAAGAGTTACACTAAGTCCAGTTATAATGCTCTGTTTTTTAACCACGAGATAATAAGATAATGACGATCCAATGCGAGGATAACAATACAAAGTCAATTACACGAAACAATGATGATTTATAATATAAAAAAAATATCATTCGTTGCATTTCCGACGGGGCAAAACAAACGTTAGTCAGATTGCGAATGCCTACTGCAGGCCTGTTACACTCGATCACTGGTATGGGCCAAAAATATAAGATTTAATTTTATGTGAGCCGAAAATAAAAAAAATTATTTGTAAATGGGACCCTTTTTTAAGCTTCCGCCAGAATCCGTAAACAAAAAATTTCCGAAATGACTTTTTTTTTCTTGAGGCGCTAAATATCCTCAATATAAGAATGACGCAAAAAAGTTTTCATGGAGCCGCATGCGGCCCGCGGGCCACGTGTTTGACTGACCTGACTGTGTGCTGATAATCGAATACTTTTGTTGTGTGCATCAACGTCAGAACATCCGCCTTATAAAAAAATCCGATATCAATAGTACTACTTCCGTTGTATGTAATTTCTTCTCGTCTGCATATATACATATGGACAGAGTTATGACAATGATATCATTGTCATTCATGACATCATCCTCAAGTAATTCGTCGACATAATTTTGGGTAAATGTTCCAAAACCTTGTGCTAAAGAAATTATTTCAGCCGAAACTCTCGATGTTTGATTGGTTTCATTGACTGCAGCACATTCGGGCCAAATTGCTTTCCAACAAGAATTTAAAGTTTGAGATGGCAAGTGCAACATTAAGCAGTCCAAAATAGAAAAGTTGGATCTGAATTTGAAAATGGCTAATTTATCATCTCTAGTGTATATCACTGCTCATTTAAATAAACATCAGTTTATGAATTGAACGTTTCAA
The DNA here is from genome assembly GCF_051122295.1 of Plectrocnemia conspersa. Lineage (NCBI taxonomy): Eukaryota > Metazoa > Arthropoda > Insecta > Trichoptera > Polycentropodidae > Plectrocnemia > Plectrocnemia conspersa. Next base: position 3,033,164 of record NW_028277170.1, on the reverse strand, counting down.
TTCATAAACAGCGTCGGCGTTCAAAATTAAACCGAAATTGTGACTATCCGAGAATAGGATCAATAACATAATTCACTTTGAAACACTGTCTGTTTATAGTAGAATTTAAAATTTTAGAAAACATCAAATTATATGCTATTCTATCGACATCGACTGTTGCCTACAAACTTGCAAATTATTTATTCAAGTGTCTTTATTAGACTTAGTTTATAACTTTATAATAAAAAATATCATGAACTCTTAAGAGTATGACGCCTCTTTCTGATAGTACGTTTATTTTTCCCGTATGAAGCATACAAAAATGTAACCCTTTGAACTCATAAGGTGAGTAATGCTCGGATGGTTTTAATGAATGAAACTTAGATTTTATGCGTTTACCTTTATATATTTTGCAATAATATGGGTTTTTTGGATGACAAATTAAGGTTCCATTGTGCCTGTCTTAAGATCGCTCCGATCGCTCTTTGGTTGAGTCAGTGATTTATGAGCGGTTGACGATTTTATTGCCTACGTTGTATTTTTGAGATTAATGATAATTATTTTTATGGTATTATTGTAAAAATAATTTGTGTTGTGGCTCAATATAATGTATTTTGAACTGATAGTATTTTAGATATTGCATCTTAATACAAATTATCTGAGGAACATAATTTATTGAAATACTCAGCCCATATTTAAAATACTTGAAGCAAAACTTTCGGAAATATTGTGTGCCTGGTTCTTAACTAATCGGTTGTAAAATTTGAAGGTAAAATCAGTATTATTACCTATAATCAAAAAACATTAACAATGCTGATAGCCTGACAGGCGTGAGCCCAAATCGTTACAACGGACAAATCTGTATCAACTGAGTAAGTCAATCAGACATAATTAATACCTACAAGTAAGTATTAACCACCAGACTAAAATTAATTATGAATTATTACGTACTATACAATTTATAATCAAGTTTTTTTAACAATAACGCATTTTTATAAATAAAAATTCGAGTGCCCTGCCGGGGCTCGAGCCCGCAACCTCAGAGTTAATAGTCTGAGGCGTTACAGACTACGCTATTCCATCCTTATTTATTTAAAAAAATACTAGTAAATCATTATTTATTTATATTTTTAAATACTGGTAAAATAATAATTATAATAAATTAAATTAAAATGTATCTCGATTCGACACCACTGTATCAGAAAAATGCAGGTATATAATCGTCACGCAAATCTGAATGATGAACTTCTTTGATGAACCATAAATATTTTAAAATAAGTGGTCACCCAAATGTATTAGCTTCTTGACACTGTAGTCAACCAGCGGTACACGAGAAAGCTACAAAATGTTATCCTTTGATAATAATAAATGTCCGTTTTCATCGTTTTCCTAGTAAACTACCTGTATAATCCATCCAGGAAGTCAACGCTCATCATTGTTGTGTTGAAAATAAGGGTGCGTCTACGCATGCATACATACTAATACATTTACACCGATATGAGAACGTTACCAATACTAAATCAGGGCTATTTTAAGAGCAGGGTGACCATACGTTGGAAATTGAATTAAAAATTATAATGTGTTATATTTTTATTATAAATTATTTTGTATTACTTGTAATCAATAAAACAATTTCTGTAATATTCGATGGCTATTTTTATTGAATATTATATTCAACCTGTTATATTTCTCACAACTACTGTGTCGATGAGCGTACATAATCACTTAGTATTAGCCCTTTGCAACTTGAGTGCAAATGGCTAAGACGAGCATTTTAAAAATACTTCCATTATCAGATATTGATGCACTGAAATTACAAGCTCAGTGTTAACATTAAGAGTAATATGTTAAAATATTTTGTGTAAAAATTAAAGTTGTAAGCGACCCATTGGTAATATGGTTACACTAGAAAATAAATAATGCATTCTATATGCACCTTTACAGTTTTTTGTCGAACAATGCGGCCTAGAAGACTATAGAAAAACTACCTGCCAAAATACCCAAACTAGTCAGTTTTAAATTACAATACTGTTGGATAATTCCCACCTGCAAAAAAGTTAGATTTCTCAACACTCGTGATACAATTTTATATAATTATTATATAAATAGTCAATTTATTAAAGAGGCGCTAGTTATGATACATAATATATGAAGTGACTTTTGTGTTATTTAAGAATCGTGGTATTCGTACTATGCAAATAATTAATAGATGTGTGAAATCCACCTTCGTTATTCAGCTATAAATCTTAACTAAACCATTTAATAGTTAAATTCTGACTCATTTTCATCAATATAAAAAAACACACTAAACTTTATATTGATAGTAATAGTTAAAAATACTGCGTGAATTCCTCATTCTCGAGATTACATCGGTTTGGGAAGCGATACGGTCAAGTTGAGCGTTTATTAATTTATTTTATAGCTTTTAGCTAGAGCAGTGCTATCCAACGTATCTTAGTCCGCGGGCAATTTTTATTTTGCAAATATTTCGATATCCAAAAAGTCTTTGTTGGAAGCAAAAAATGTCATATCTGATTCCTTACAAATTATTTAAAAAAATACTAAATAGCAATATAAATAATTCAATTAGCGCCTGATGTACATGTTACAGTTGTTTTCGTTTTATAATCATGTTTATTGAAAAAATACACAAATATTATCAAACCAAATTTATTTCTAGTGGTTTAAAATGATTATTTAATTACTAGAATAAGATATATTTGCTTGAAACTCGCAGATTGGGAATCACAATATAACAGATTCCACATAATAGAAAAAGTCTAGACAAGCAAAATGACTACGATAAAAAGTACACCTCTGTCTCCGTAGGATAAACAAAAGAAAGATCCCAGACGAACTAATGTCTTAAGATTCAATTAAAGGTTTTTACGCAGACATTTTTTTTTATAAAAAATAACTTGAATAATAGACTAATTAAAATTGTAAGAATTGTTTATAAGATACAAAAAATGTTTTCAAATATGAAGTTTATAGTATATTTCAAACTGTTGCCTTATAATACCTTAAACTTTTTCTTTAGAAACGCGATGATATCGTTATATTGTTAATAAAATTGCATACATTCGTACCGGTAAACGGACTATTGCTCACACGAAGATTGCTCATGTGAACTATTGCTCATACGAATATAGGTCACAAGGCAACTTCTCATAAGAAAATTATAAAATAATTTAGGATTTGTTTATCTCTGGCTCGTTTCCAGCTATTTGAGATATTTTGAAATTTTATGTCTATCGATACGTTTTTTATGTACTTTATTTTAAATAATTTTAACATATATTTTCAGAGTAGTAGTAATATACATAAATTCATTGCACTAATTTGCTTTTATTTTAATTGTTAAACGATTAGCTATTATAAATTTAATTATCTTTATATCTATCACTGTTTATTGATATGTTTTGTTTAACAAATCAGCAGCTTTCATAACGTTTTTATAATTAAAATTGTCGATTTTTAAATCAAAAATACTTCGTGTCACTTTGAGGCGTATTTCGTATTTCCAACGATATTTCATTGGTCCGCTTGTTATTCCGACACTCGCAGCGCACGGACGTCTTCAAATTGTTAGCTTATAACTTTCACTATTTCAATATAAAAAAAATATAGTAACATTTCTAATTACTTTAAATTTGTTTACAATATAGAAAGGAGTAATGATAAGTATATCGATCGTATATCCGCATCTTGTACTTTAAAGCAAATTGGTGGGGCGTACAACCGAATATCGTATCTTTTTTACTTATGAATAATGACAAAATGGACCTCAAAGTGACTTATGTTAAAAGAAACGGAGTATAATTGCCACATTATTATTTAGAACGGATATTTTTCTTTTAAAACAGCATAAAATTATTTAGAAAAAGTTTAAGAATATATCTTATTCAAGCATTTGATTTTTTCATTGTGTCCTGTTAATATTGAAATTAAATAACGTTCCTTAAATTGTGTGAGCAATAGTCAACGTGAGAAATCTTCCTGTGACCAGTTGCCATGTGAGCAATGATCACCGAATACTTCGTACCATATGAAGCTACCATTAGCACGATTAATGAAATCGAGTACATGCTTAATTTAAATGACTGTCCGCACATTATTAGAAAAAACACACTCGATGACCTTCGGCGCCGTTGTTCAGACGTTAAATAAATTGTTTGTTGAAACACATTTAACATTCGAATTACAAATTGTGACGCATTCTCGCTCACTCGGGTGGTCTAGGCAAAGTCAACATTATTTATAAGATTGTTAAGCGGAAACGGAAAATAAAGAGCACATCTGACTTATCTGATGAGAGTATGTTTGCATAGAGTTGGCCGTTGCAAAATGAGTCAATCGTTATGTGTGAAAGGAACCGATACATCTGTTAATAATACACCCATACCTCGCTATACGGCCGCTTTTATACGGCCTTTCGCTATAACGGCCCTCTTTAATTAAGACACGTTTTCGATATACGGCCTAAAATGTTTCGCTATAACGGAAAAAAAAACTTTTTTTCGATGTCGACTTTTTAAAAAATTTAAAAATAGATTCAATTTGCATAATTTTAAAATGAAAGGTGAAACAGCTAGCGCCGATGAGGCCGCATCTAAGGAATATCCCAACATTTTAAAGGGAATTATTGAAAGAGGTGGTCATAAACCTGAACAAGTGTTTAACGTAGACGAAACAGGGCTTTATTGGAAGCGAATGCCTGATTGCAAGTACATTTCAAAAACCGAAAAATCTGCGCTTGGTTATAAGGTGTCTAAAGAACGATTAACTTTGCTACTTGGTGCAAATGCCGCGGGTGATTTTAAGCTTAAACCACTTTTTATATATTTGTCCGAAAATCCAAGGCCTCTTAAAGGACTAAATAAAAAACAATTACCCGTCATATGGAGATCCAACAAGAAAGCTTGGATGACTAAAGCTACTTTAGAGGATTGGTTCAAAAATCACTTTTGCACAGAAGTGAAAAAATATTTGCGAGACAATAACTTAAGCAACAAGGCTTTGCTAATTTTGGATAATGGACCAGGGCATCCTACTAATTTATCCGAACTATCTGAAGATGTCATGATTGAGTACCTTCCGAAAAATACAACAGCTCTGATCCAACCAATGGATCAGGGTGCAATAGCCACTTTTAAGGCATATTACCTACGCCGAACTTTCCGACAACTTATAAGGGAAACCGATGGTAAATCTTCAATTAAAACATTTTGGAAAAACTATAACATCAAGGATGCTGTTGACAGCATCAGTGAATCACGGATGGAATTAAAATTAACAACAATGAACCATGTTTGGAAAAAAATATGGCCAGAATGTGTAAAAAGTACTGATACAGAAGTTAATTATCTTCCTGAAATTAGGCAAAACATTTTGGATCTAGCACATGATCTCGACTTTGAAGGTTTGAACGAACGTGATGTGCTTGATCTACTTGAAGCTGATAGGGAACCCCTTTCATATAAGGAACTCATTCAGTTGCAAGCAGAACCGGCATTTGATGAAGAGACAGAGCCCGTTGTATCCAAACAGCTAACATCAAAAAAATTGTCAAAAGCTTTTTCCTATTTCGAACAAGGAATGAACATCTTCCTTGAAAACGATCCTGACGTGGAACGTAGCGCTAAAGTTTCTCGAGGAATTAACTCAGCCATTAGCTGTTATTAATCACTGAAGAACGAAAGAGACAAAAAGGTAAGACAAACAACGTTGGACAATTTTTTTAATCCAGGCCCCTCCTTACCAGCGAAAAATGAGAACGACAGTGATCTGCAGGTTACCATTTCTTCATCGTCTTTAGATTAAAGCCATTTAAAAAAAATTATGTATGTATTCATACACATATTTTATGTAACATGAAGTTGTTTCATTTTTGTTTATGGATTATTGTTGGTTTTTGGAGTCTGTTATTATTTTATGTACAAATGTATGTACTTGTTATGTATGTATTTTTGATTTAAATGAAATAAAAAGATAAAATGCATTTTAAATGATAAACCATGTTACATATTTAACAAATTTGGAACCGATCCCATTGATTTGTATGAATTTGTATTAGAATAGTTGATTCGTTATACGGCTTTTCGCTTTGCGGCCAAGTTTCGTGGAACGTATCTAGGCCGTAAAGCGAGGTATGGGTGTAATTATATAGTATCTCATTTGTGAAACATTTTCTTAATGCATCCCAAATGAATGTAGTATTATTGAAAGTGTTTACAGTCTGTCGTGCTTTGTTCGTCAATACATGACTAAGTATTTTGTTAAATTTGTGTTGCTGCACATCTAGGCACATTCAGACATAAAAAAATATTTTGCTTCTAAATTCTGAGTTTGAGTTTCTTTAAAAAAAGAACGGTAACTATAGCCACTAAAAACATTGGTGTAGTGGTAAGACGTCAGACATCTGAATATATCAAATCTTGCCGTGACTATTCATCAGATTGCCGAAAAACTAAAATACACCTACACAACAGTGCAAAAAATATTAGGAAGATTGGGAAGACCTGAAGACACGATTGAGTGAAGAAAACAAATCAGCACGTGTCAGCATTACCCGAGTGCATCTGAAGCCTAGCTGCCATTTTTCGATCATATGGTAAGCGAGACCAGAAATGGGTTCAGTATCTAAAGGATAGACTGACAAATTCACATTGTCCAATAAAAATCGGACTAACTGTAAAAAATATGTTATGTATTATGGTAAGACTGCAAAGGATTTGTTCATTACGAAACACGTAGAATAGTTTTACAAAATGGCAATGCGCTCCCCTGCGTGAAAAAAATTTACCGAATAAAATTAGGGAACTTGGTTGGATGGTTTCATCTCATCCACCTTATTCTCCAGACCTTGCTCTTTTATTTTAAGCGATCCTTTTTTTGATGGAAAAAAATTAAAATTCAAACGATGAAGAAAGACTCGGAATTATAAATCAAAAGATGAGAGGAGAAATTTTTAGGCGTAAATTATTGTTATTTCAGATATACTTAATATAATGGAATATATACGCTAATAAGTGCGAATCAAACGCGAAAGATTGGTTAATTGGACTTTTGATTTGATTTTAAGAACACAGTAAAAATCTCTATTTCGCCGCACAAAATCAAAAGTACCTTAACTCGCAGACAGTCTAATTACTGGCTACAAAATTTGATGGAAGAGAAAGGGATCAAATTCGTCTAGACGCGACGCTGTCCAATTACCAATTAATGTATTCGTGCGTGTGTGATGTTTGCCATTTTCTAACCAAACAAATCTTATTTCAACCCTTTTGCAAAAGAAATTTTCGAAAACATACGAACGTATACACCTACACTAAATATTATTCTCACGAATGCAAGAGTCGCCCGTACTAACAGTCGAATCTGCGCAAGGTCATATTTTTTTGTTAAGCTCGACACGTCCCGTTTTTTGTTCCTCTTTAGAGACCTTCAGATAGCATCTCTACGATTTATCATGTGCGTATATTGAGGGGGGGGGGGATACATATATAAACGCTGTTTACATTTATCATATCGAATTAAAAATCAAAAACGTAAGTAAAAAAGCGCGTAGCCCAAATTGTTGGTGTAGTATTTATTTAAAACAGTGGTCGTTAACTTGGTCCGTAACGATGGGTGTTTTTGTCCGTTGTTAAGCTTCCACTTCACTCTCCGAAAGTAGGCGACAGTTGGCCAAGGACGGGAAATATAATGTGAAAATTCGGGCTTACTTCGGTCGAGCTCGGTTGTCCCCGCGCTAAAATCTCTCGCAAGTTCTCCGAGGTCACCGCGAACGGGAGGTAAAATGGGGGTAATTTGGGTCGAGGCGGCCGACTTCGTCGCCTCCGAAAATTCCCTCGCTTTCCGAAAGTCATACCCGAAAACGCTTCGAGCGCGAGCGGCGAGATACTTTCCCTTTCGCTCTCTCGCGTGACGAGAGAGAGAGATAGAGATGGTTTATCGCAAACTGAGATAGAACGATTCAATTTTAATATGGGCGTCTTCACGATCGCGCCACTGTTTGGTATTTTTGCCCGATCTGGACGGCCAAAATTATTTCACCACTTTAGTTGATTCCATAAGTGCTCTTAGTCAAATATATAATATTATAAGTGCTAAAAAATACAATTATTTAAAGTATTTCTTTAATTGTAGGCCCGAGGAATAGGAATTCCGTGTTGAACGGTCGTGCGAATTTCGCCGCGTAGCGTAAAAAAAAAATTGTATATGTCACAAATTTGCTGTTTTTTATTAAGAAAAAGTATTTGACTAGCATTTTATCATACTCGGTATCGTTTTTTTAAATATGTATATATTTAGTCATTCCAAACAAATTTTTATTTTATTTCATTAGTACGCGATCCACAATTTGACGTTTACTGATTTTACCACGGTAACCATATTATTAAAAAATTACAATCATTACAAAACTGTATTTTAAATTTGACGTTAACATTTCTTTAATTGTAGGCCCGAGGAAGAGGAATTCCGTGTTTAACGGCCGTGCGTAGCGTAATAAAAAAATTTAGCCGCGTAGCGTAAAAAAAAAAAATTGTATATGTCACAAATTTGCTGTTTTATATTAAGAAAAAGTATTTGACTAGCATTTTATCATACCCGGTATCGTTTTTTTTTAAATATGTGTATATTTGGTGATTCTGAACAAATTTTTAGGTCGTAACTTTCGCGACTAAGCCCCGTCCCATTTTTAAGAATAATACATTTTTAAGGTATGCAATGTGTTAAAAACCGCAAAAATCCGCAGTCAATTTTGCATGTATCATAAAGAGAAAGACCTAAGCTATATATTGTATATAAAATCTCAATTCAGCAAATTGACTTTCCATACTTTTCCTTAAAAAATAATAGAAATTATTCATTAGTTGCACACTTGAACGTTTCCTGTTTATTATTTATTAGTGACAGTGAAGCCTCGATTCAACATAAAATGTCTTATTTACTAACACTGATCTGTTCCGGTGCATTGCAATCATCCACCATCTCCTTTTTCTCCATTTGGCTTTAATTTTTGTTTTGCTTAAAACACGCACGTAATTGTAATACGCGAGAGCACATAGGGCGATGACAGCAGCGGCATGCACATCCTCCATGTCGGAAAGCGCACCCGCGTATGAAATTCCCGGCTGTGCGAACGCTATTCGAAACGGCGACCTTGACCGACTTCGGTCGAACTTCCACTAGGACAACTTTCGGAGAGTGAAGTGCGGGTATTACAATTTTATTTTTCCTCCATAAATCGAAACTACTATATATGTATTATATAAATAAATAGATACATTTGAGTAACCTTCACCCCTCTAAAAAAGATTTCACACTTGCACTAAATTGTGTTACTGTGTGATTTTTCCGTAAGAAATATACAAAAGTGGACGGTAAGAACTAAAAAATTAACAACCCCTGATATAAAGTATCCCGATATAATCACCCAATAATATTTTACTCGTATCTCTAAAAGATTTTTGTATTTTGCTAATAAAATAGAGTAGCGAATATTTTGGATATCCGACAGTGAAAAGTTTATTTAAGTTTCTTTAAAATTATATTGACAATTAATCGAAATGAGAATATTTTTTTAAATTACGTCTTCTAATGTCGAACAGCTATTTAAAATTTGTTTAAAAAAGTCAATAAATACACTTTCAAATCTGCCTAGACATAAGCCAAAATATTGGCTTCCCGTCGTCCGCGTTAGTCCGACTAAAGCCAAGTAATTGGCTTTTTACCGGTAACGGGTGGAAATTTTATGCAGTGGTGGAAATAATTCAATTACTATAATTATCATCAATTCACTTGTAAGGGGAATGAATATGGGAGTGTAACTGCATTTTACCCAATTTATTCCCTAACGAGAAGCCTTTGCCTGATATTCATTTACTATATACAATTATGTATCTAAAATGTTTATTGTAATCAAAAGGTCGAATGCGATTTCATCGAACTATGAGCAAAAGCCAAAATATTGGCTTACCGTCGAATGCGTTAGTCCGAATTTAGCCAATTATTTAGTTAGCGTGTTAACCATTAGAAGTCCAAATGCATTTATGTCATGTCCAATATATTTACTATCCTCTAAAGCCATATTATATATGAATTGATGATACAATTACCAGTATTTTATTTCATTGCTTACTCAGAGATACTTCTATTAATATATTATGGTAAAAAAAGAATAGCTCCTAACCATTTAAACTAGAAATTCGTTGTAAAATCTGTTAATCTATCGATGGATTTTTGAAACAATTTTTTGACCAGTCTATGCAAACCGCTCAAAACCTAGACGTTTGATTTGTTATCCACGGTTCTCAATTTAAAAAGTTTGTATTACATTTACACATATTTTCTTTAAATAAATAAAATTACTGTTTCTAAATCAACTCAATATTTAGACAATATATTTTGAGAGCATTAAATTTCGAATTGTGAAGTTGATGTTGACGAATTATTGTCATATATTTATTATTTTGTGCCCTAATCTATTATAGGTCTATAAGGAGGATTAATTGGGCTGCATGTTTATTATTACTATTTTAATCAAGAGTAGTCCTACATATGTGCAATCGATTTTTGCGATACATTGTTCATGCTGAAGGATATTATATATAAAAGATGATCCAACTTCAGTTCCTGAACATTTAGAAAGACACAGATTTAAAGATATATTTTTTAATTGATCGAACATTTGATCCATTTCATTCATTATGAATAATAATATAAATTAAATACCCGCCTCTGTATTTTACAGTATATTTTTACTAGTAAAGTCCAAATACATTTTCACAAGTAAATATATATTTCTACCACCGAAAATATATTTTAACCGCTAATATGCTGCTCTAAAATGTATATGAAACTCTATTTGTCAAGTGCGAAACGTCCATTTTCTGTTCAAACCCAAACCTAATTACGAATTAATTAAGTACAGACAGACGCATCTCGCATACTGCTCCATAGTTAGTCTGCAATTGGATATTACACTGTTTTAAAAACATGATAACTATCCTTACCGATATAACTATGGACTTATAAATATAAGAGGGCTGATCAAAGTATTTTCAAACCAAATTTTGGTCAATTGGAATTGTTTTTTTGCGCTATCCTATTGGTCAAAATTCGGTTTAGATAGGCTTCAGTCGATTCTTACATATTTTAAGCCGTAATATTGTTAAAGACAATATGATATATCGTAAATATGTATTTAAAAACACGAAAATTACTGGATGAAAATTGAAGAAATTATACCAGTATTAAAACCTCTAAAATTAGCAGTCGAAGCACTCGAAGTGATACCAACTTGTGCTCAGCTGACGCAATTTTGAAATTCAGTTTCAGACAATTGACCGAGATTAAGTCTGCATTAAGCAAAGATTTATTAATTTCTCTACGAAAACGTGTAAAAAAACGAAGCCGAACATATTTAACTAGTACACTAAAATATTTATTTAACCCTTCATCGTTCAATGACAACAAAACAACTCATAAAACTATTTAAAAACTTATTGAAAGATTAAGTGAAGAAAAAGGTCGAGATATAATCGAAATATCAGAGCCACTAATAACGTCATCAATCGAATTTACTTCAACGCAGTCATCCCACATCCCATAGAAACAATGAAACAACAGTTACAGGATGAAATCGCAAAAAGCTGGATGACATGTGAACCATAAGTTCAAAATTGCACTAGCCTCATGTCCACTATAAATCAAGAAATGATGTGATTTGAAAATGGAGGCTCACCTCGAACTGCCATATAAATATTTAATTACAATACCCCCAACAAGTGTAGAGGCTGAACGTGCTTTTTAGCAGCAGGCTGCTTAGGAACCAAAATCAGATCCAGGCTAAATGATGAAACGCTTGATGCTCTGATGTTACTTCGTGCATTTTATTAAAAATAATGTTTTCCATGAATTGTGGCAATGAACATATTTACATACATTGTCAAATGATCATTTTTTATGTTCTCAAATAAATATATAAAACTGTTCCACTTTTTATATTTATTATATTATTTTTTATTTTAAACCCAAGTCTAAAATTATACGTATTTTATACATTGTACGTAATAAAAAACAGATGTAATTGTATTATTTATTTTAAATTATTTTTATCGATAAAATAACATAGCCAATATTAAATAAATATGAAAACTACCCCAGCAATTGCAATACCGAAATCCCGAGATCAAAATTTTGGCCCGGGATTGGAATCCCTAATTGCGAGTATATTGAATTCCAGCAACATATATACAATTGCGAAACTGTTATGAACATCGAGATTTTATAATATGTATGTATATGTACAATATAAGTAATGTAATAGTTTGACTGCTAAATACTCAATTAAGAATGAGTCGACTTTTGTATTTTAACATATTGTGGACATATATACTAATATATGTGCTGGCAGTTTATTAATGTTACCCGCATATTTTAACTAAAGCATCCTCAATTATTATTTTATATATAATACACATATAGGTAAGAGCACGCTTACATATATTAATATTTATTAATATGCTTTCAATTATCTGCAACACTTCAAAATAAGATCTCTTTAATTTAGTTTGTATCAGGTATGTGAATTCGTTTCAAAATTTACTATAACAAATTATTTTTATGATTATTTATATTATTATAAAAATATATGTTCAGGAGTTATAATCAAATAGTTTTATACTATTTTGTCATAGTAGTTTTTAATCATTTTTTAAAGCACGTATAACTGGTTGTTTTAAAAATGTAACTCTAGCTGTGCACGGTAGCACCCCTCATGACACGTGATCTGTGATTAGTCGATTTACGTGATGACGTATCCAGTGGGCGTAGTCATGCGCATTATGAAATATTTTCCACCCTATCAATTGATTTCGAGGTAAATAATATTATTTGCCATAAATATTGAATAACATAAAAATATCATTACAGTCAATTTATTCGTATATATTTTAATTCAAATTATTTTATAAATACATGTGTAAGAACAGAAACATAATCTCAAAAACTGTTCGTATTTATCTAAATAAGGAGGTGGGCCGGAGGGGTTTTTAAAAGAGATTAACAACGACCTCTATTCAAATTTTACGATTACTCTCCAGGTGAGTGCTATTTTTAAATCCAAAACAATCTTATGGATTCGTCTAAATCTTGTTTAACAGCAGGACATGCCGTTATGAATACAAAAAACAAAACATTACCGCAGTTTAAATAGCCATACAATTATAGTCGTTCAATTCGGGGGAGAATAATGGGGGAAGGGTTGTAGTTTCTCGAACGTCAGCGATTGATGTACAATTTGTATGGGCGTAAAAAAAGGAAGCTAAAAACGGACTCCATCACCGCAAATGAGCATCTGCCACATGTTTCCGCATGTAATTAATGTCGCGGCCTAACGCCAAAATGTTGTCGAGGAACATAGTATATCGAATAGGGATACTAGAAAAATCGATTATTGCCATGCTGCCGGTTGTAGTTGCCGGGATATCGCAGATAACGGAATAGATAACACTCGATAGACTAAAAATGTGACAATAGCTAATCTAAACGAATTCTAATAACGTACACACTATACATATTAACAGCGCGTAATAAACGCACGTTTAATGTTTCCCGTCCTAGAAATTAGACTGCTTCATAAGGTGAAGCTTCTAACTGTAAAGAAGATTTATAGGAAACTCAAATTTTGCGCTTTTTTATATAAAAAAATTATGTTATGTTGCGTTTTTATAATTTAAATAAAATCGGTGGTTCTCAACATATTCTTTGGCAATAAATCAAATAACATTTAATATTTTAAGAACATGTACAAAATAATGTACCATAGGCTGAACATAAACACAATTTTTTTTAAATACATATTAAAAAAAATAACGCATTAAGCCTATCATTTTTTAAATTAGTTCCGATTGCTCCTACTGCCGAAACCTCGTTGAGATTGCCTTAACATTCCGTTAGTGGCGCTGGATCTGAGAGATCCATGCTCCCATTTTGTTATGATCACTCCACGAGTTTGTTTGGTTTAGTCCTCCCCTTTTCTATCTTACTACTTTGAAGAGTGCTACATGCCACTGCATTAGTTACCTCTGCGTGGTGCGTGATAGGTTCGTTTTAGGCCGGTGAATACTTGCCACCAAATAAGTAAATTTTCTCAATTTTTTTAATTTTTGTATTACGTATGTACATTTATTTAGTGAAGTCATTTTGAACGTTGTACATTATTTTGGTACCGTATGTTGGACTGGATCATACAGATCCTGTAATGAAGGAGATCAATCAGAAATTAGTAGTAGCGCGAAACCTCATACAGGATCTCAAACATAGGAAAGCGCTGCCGCCCTCGTTTAGAATTGTAAATTATGTGACCAATATTTATGCCTGCAACATTGTTTCTTTGTTTGCTCTAATGACTGATTAGAGAGTTAAATAAAACCAGGAAGAACACTGACTGTTAGTCATGAAAATGTAACCAAAAATAGTCATAAGGAAATTTGTGATATCAAGTGAATCTAGTGTTTTGAAATAACTTTGAAGTAAGTTTTTATTCTCTAAGTCTAATTATTTCGTTTTCAAAGTAATTTTAAGTTTTTGTGCAATAATTTTTTTTATGTTAAGAGTTAATATTCTTTTCAAATAAAAGTTTTATGTATGTAAATCTGATTTATTCTTGAACATTTTCCCAAACGAAAGTATACGTATTTGTCACTAAATGATCGATTTTTGGTCGTGGATCTCACAGATCCGTGCCACCATTGGTGTTACTTTTGAGGCGCCACTAATGGAGTGTTAATTATTTGAAGTGCAAAGCGACAACGTTTCCAATATTATCCAAATGTCATAAATCTTTTATTTATAATATTATTAAGACATTTTTTTTAAATATTTTTTCTGTTCTGAAAATATACAATACAATTATAGTGCTTTTCCCGAATCATTGATAAATCTATGTAAATAATAATAATAAATATTATTACTTATTTATAAAAAAATATGTAATAATATTTTATTAGAAAATTAAAGCACGACATTAAAATAAATTGTGTAATAATACACTATTTGATATTAAAAACGTGACATTTACGCCCATATGCTATCTGGGAAAATAGAGTGCGGGCGTACATGTACGCCCATACTAATCAAAGGGTTAACACTGATTTTTTGATTGCTCATACAATCATTATTGCAATAAAAATGAGACTTATTTTCTTGAATCTTATTAAATGTGTATTGATCGTAAATGTTCGTAATAATCATAAATTCAAGCAGGAGCATGGTTTCGCTAGCAAGACAATATAGAACACGTGCACTACCGTTAAATCGACAACATGTATGAAAATCGGAAAATACCAATTTTTCCCCTATATTTGTTTATGCACAAAAACTAGTTTATTCACACAGCGGTTTAAACAGTGAGGTTGCGGGATTTTTATGTGTTTCTTCTCACTTTTTGAAGTATACCTTCATGAATCGATAACATTTTAACACAATTATTTTGTTTCTATAATACTACAGCAAATGTGTTATTTCTAACATCAATCCTATAGTCAAGCACACCACGCATATATTTGTTCATAATCTTGTCATCTTTTATTGTGTAGTTATTCATTCGATTATATCGCACTGTGCCAGTAGCAGCAATATTTCTCTCCCTTAATTTTAATCAGCTTAAAACTGATAAAAAAGTTATCAAAATAGAAAGAATGGTTGGATGTATATCAATTTAAAGAATATTTCTCATTATAACTGATATGCCCAGTCCCATCTCTTTGATTTTTTTTACAATTCAGCATTGTAGCAATAGCAGGTCATTGAAGTGTAAATTTATTTTTATCTCCAAATATCCTCGTCCTCGCAGCAGTATATACGTTCCCGGGGCAGAGAATGGTATCCAGTTAGCAATAAAACCCCTAAAAACTTATTTAGAAAGACCTGCAAAAAATTGAAATCATGACGGCTATTTTGTGAAGCATACAAAATACTTTATCTTACTATATTTTCGTCAGATAATGTCTTAGAAACTGTATTATATTTTTCTCTTTATTTATCACATATTATTTTAGATTATTTGCTGTGACAATAAGCTAAACGTAACTGTGTTACCAGTTGCAATATTTTAGCAAGTACCATTAACTGCAGAGCAATAAAGTCGGGTACTACAAATGGAGATCATGGCAGGTAATGGGTTAAAGTAATAAAGTCAAAGCAGTGCTACAACAAAATAACGTCAACTCTCATATAACGTGTCGGGGGAACAAGGCTGCAGCTGAATAAAACTCGGACGACCCCGGTAGTAACGGAAAGAAGCGTGATAGCGAAGGGAATCGAATGAAAGGTAATTAGATATGAAGTCAAATTGCTACTTGTACGAGCATATGGGGATATCGAACGGACAGAGAGAGGAGCATAATAATAGCATATTATAAGTATAACAAAGGCATGCTTCGAAAGCGGTCTCTCATTGTGCGGGGACCAGCCCCGAAATTCCCTATCTGCGTTCTCTACTTGGCATTGCCTACCCTCGCTCTGCGCAATCGAGCTCAATCTCTCAGGAACGACGTGGGAAAATAATCACAACGGACGTTCAAAGTTCGTTTTTTGCAGTGAGCGAAAGCTGATCGATTTGAAAAAACTGCTTCCGGCACTGGTCCCAAATCGTGTAGATTTCGATTGTGTTGGGAAGGGAAAAATATTTCCTGTTTTATATGTTGTTATAAAATATCAGTACAGAGGCACCAAGACGATATATGTATAAGGTAGAAAATCCGCTATATTCACAATAAATAATATATATATTTTTAAACATAATCCTGACTACAAACCTACGCAAAAAGTATACGTGGAAAAGAAAGTCAAAATCGAAGTCAAAACAACAAAGCATCTACTATTATATATTTTCAATACAAAATCTCAGGTTACTTGGAATTAAATCGACTTAACTTATATTTAAGAGATTAACTATGAGGAAGATATCTGATGCCTAATCGATAACCTTTTACCAAGATTGACAATGAATTTAATATTGTCCGCTCAGGAATTTCGGTAATGATACATTTATATGATAAATTCGACATCCAAACATGCGGACAATTTTGCTAAACGGTACTGGTAGATAGTGACAGATGAGCTGTTCTTATCACCGCACACGTGTAATTTTAGATTTTTTTATAATATAATTACGTAATGAAATATGTACATATACATATATCGCGAAATTGTACGTCTTCTTTTAGTTTCAAATTTCAAGCTTTCTCATTTGCGGTCTCACCCCAGGCGATGGCTCGTGGAGTGTGCCCTGCGAGCCGGCCCTTGTAGGCGACCTTCTCATCGTGTTCCCCCAGCTGTGTTATTCCTTAATCCCGATTCGTTGCCATCGATACCCTAGTATAGTGGTTGCGAACATTTTTACGTGCGCGTGCCAAAAATCCCAAATATTATTTACCGACTTTTTAATGGGGTTGAATTAAAAAAAATATTTAGAATTTTAGAGTTAAAAAAGATGAAATGAAAACTAATAAAAACCCATATCAGTTATTTATTAATGAGAATTTTGCTGCAGTATATTCCATGCCAAGTGCTTTATATTTGGTTCATATATCGTCATATTTTTTAACACATGTTATAAAATTCATTTCGAAAAATAATTTATAATATTGCCGTCGCTAGTTCTTTTAAAAATCTAAATATTTCTGGGATGGTGTTTCAAGTTCTTAATATTTATTTTTCTTATCATTTTTAATTATTTCCAATACATTTCATAAATCGGCAATTTTTTGTTTCCAGATTGAATTCAATTGGATTTCAACATTTTTATATTAAAATTCAGCCACTTGAAAATCTCCAAATTGAGCCATAAAATAAATTTTAATGTCTCTTCAAATCTTATGTATTGTTAAAATCTTGAAGAAAACTCGTTGATTAAATAACTAGAAAATTGTTGGGTTAAACTGATTTTATCTGGTTTTTCGTCTTCAAAAATTTATTTGATTTTGTTGGATACTACTAAATGCTTTGATCAAATCAAACATAACAATTACTGTTTTGTATTTAAATATTTAATTCATGTAAATGTAAGCACAAATCAGTAAAAAAAACATTAATTTTAAAAGCTATTATTTGACCCCAAGTTTTCAATGACTTTCGCATTTAAAAAAATCCTAACTTCCCATTACTCCTTGCGTTTTTTTTTCTAACATTTGCGAAAATCTATGACTTTTTTTAATGAACGATAATTTCACTATTCTTTCGGTGTTTGTTAATAGTATTAGTATTAATGATGCTATTAAGTAACGGGATATTTATTATTTCGATATTGTTACTAAAGATGAGAAGTGGATCATTTACACGCTTCTTAAAGGCAACGGTTGGATGGCAATCAACCCTCAATTTCAACTTCGAGAACAGGATTACACCCCAATAAGATGATGTTATGCATTTGGTGGGATATGAGGGGCATAATTTATTATGAGTTATTGGATTATAGGCAGACAATTACGACAGACACACAGTGTGCTCAGCTAATTCGTTTAAAAGCGACTCAAAACCACAAAAAAGGCCTTCCTTTATAAATGAAAGAAGGGTAATTTTACATTAAGACAGCGCTCGCTCTAATGTATCCAAGAAGACGATAGAAAAACAACAATGGATTTTCTTGGGAACCCCTTTCTCACCTACCGTATTTATCTGACATCTAATTAGATCCCTGTAAGTTTTAGGTTAAAAAAAATAGTTTACAAAAACGGATATGAAAATGCATTATTTTTCAAATCAGATATAAAAAATTTGATAAAACATGTGGAGAACAATTATAAAAAAAGATAGAGAATATATAATTTAGTTTTATTTTTAACTCATTTAACCAGCACCTTAAGAAACGCAAAAACTTATGGAACAACCTGATATATTAGGTAAAAAAAAATTGAATCTGTAAATCGTTCACGTGCCAGGTAAATTGTTGTACGTGCCAACTCTAGCACGTGTGCCATAGGTTCGCCACCACGACCCTAGTATAATAGATGAGCAAGTACAAACATCAAACGGCTTCATTTCGTAGATTGCTACACAAACCCCTCATTTAGCGATCGATACAATTAGATCTCGCTAAGTATAATTCATTTTCCGTCCGTATATAGAAGTAAACCGTACCGAAAATGTGATACATTTTAGGACAAGTCAAGGCAATTTAATTAGGGGTGGGAGGTAAATGTTTTGTTTGATATATTAACGCATGAAGTTTATTTGTTTTTTTTTAACTTTAAATTTAAAGCGACCCATCATTGTATGCACATTCTGAATCTCTCACTTTTGTTACTATAATCAGGCGTAGTGGTTAGTAGTATACAACATTGTTTAGCCGATACTCTTCATTGAGTGTATCTAAGCGCTTCCGTTACTTCATTACGCGGTTGAAGATTCAACACCACTGCTCTGTGAACCTTTTGGCGGTATTTGCAACGTATACACCAAGGGTGACCGAGACTCCAGAAGGGCGAAATAAATTTAAAATTATGTTCATTACTACCGCAGGTGAAAAGAGTATAATATGGCTATAATAATTTTTTATAACCCCTTACCGCGTGGATTAATTATTCGCTGCGAAAAAAATATGTTATTTTTATGTTTATTTATTGTTTACGATAAGTAACTATCACTTGGCGAACGCCCTAAAGTATGATAATATCATTTCACAAGATTCGTGATCTTATTGTAAACGCAATTACGATAGGCCTATGATTATTATTACCTGTCTATTTGATAATATAGTAATAAACATATACGACCATTTGTAAAATTCAAGATACTATATAATAACACTTTTTAGCAGTCAAATGGAATATAATTTTCCTATCGGAAAATTATATATATTTTACTTTTGAAACTTATATATATTTCCTATCGGAAAATTATATTTTTTTTTTATTAACAATATATCGTAAGAAAATTATCATCAAAATATATCGTCAATCATGCATACAAAAAAATTCTAAGATGCATTATCTATAAGCATATAAATATTTACTAACAAATTTAAAATTTGATTTATTAAAAGATACAACAATTTAATTTGATTTGATATTAATTTTAAAAATATACATATTTCATATTGATAATAATGATTCAATTTACCGTGTGAATTCCGCATTCCCGAGATTACGTCAGCATGGGAGGCAAATCGTTGGATGATTTTAGCAATAAGTATTTGTCTAGATATCATATAAGAATTATAAATTAACCTTATTTTAATTATAATTATAAATGTATTACTTTATATAAAAATCAAAAATACATTAAGCATTTAACTACATCTAAGTCTGAGATACTGACTTGTGTGTTTTTAATTCAATAATATTTTCTCACTAGGCGTCTTCACTTAATTCTCACTTAATTTAGGTGTCGATTGCTACTGTCGCTCTGCAGAAGTAAAGCGAGCGCCTACCAGTTCCATCGAAGAATCGACAAAAGAACCGCGCGTTTGGAATGGAATTTCGGAGTAGAGAACCGGAAATACAAATGCAAAAATTCGTCTAAACCGGTCCTGCATTGTTTGCTGGGGCGAGAGATTACCCCCCTCTCCCTCCTCTTCCCCCTGATGACAAAGGGCAACAGAAGCAGCAGGTAAAGGGACACAAACGAGCGTTTGAAATATGTATTTCGTAAGAAGCGGAACAAAGTTCGCAACGCGCTTCCAGGTAGGTAGATAAAAGTGGGTAGATAGGTAGGTATGCGGTTTTATTACCTCACCGAGGTGAACAGGTAGGGCAGGTAAGCTCGCCGCCCGGCCTATATTGTGCATTATATATGTCGAATTTTAGTAAAAATGTAAGCTGGAGGATGAAGAGAGAAGAAGAAGAAGACAGACGTAGACGGTGTATTTTCGTCAGCGACCGGTCTGTCGCGCTAACACCAAAAATAGGATCGAGGTCGTCGTTCTTTCTTTTTTTCTGATTCTTATCTATTTTTTGGGTTCAGGCGCGGCGTGAGTCATGTGCGTGTGAGCAAGGTTACTATATACTGCTACTACCGCCGACTCACCTCACCTCGCCTTCCACAAATGCCCAAACGGTGTGTATGAGCGCCTCTCCAAATGCTTTTCAAACGGTCGGACATCTGCTATTCGATACGAAAACACACGACACACAAAATAACGACTTCCGGAAGAGAAATTCCACGAGCAAGAATAGTGTGACGGAGACTAGGTTAATAAATTAATTATACATCAAATCTTATACAACTAACGTCAATCCAACATGTGCTTTTATAAATTTATTTATTTCAAATTCGAAATCATTGATGTCCTCGTTGGCATGCCAACTGGAAATCCTCGAGAATAGAAAGATTGTCCATTGCATCCCTTTTTAGGAGAACAAAACGAATCATAATGCCAACCTTCCAATAAAAAGGCGCTGAGATATATAAAATAATAATAATAAAACTTCATCATTCATACAGAGATATTTCAGAAATCTTCTATATAATAATGAAAATGATCAAAGTCTCAAATTTGTATAATTGAGCAACACATGTAGTCGTTTTATCTCAATATACCCGAGTAACTAGTGCCGCTCTAAATTTAATGGCTAATGGGACGCTTCTCATCAACAAAAAAAAATATGCTTTTACACGCATACAAAAAACATTT
Organism: Plectrocnemia conspersa; assembly: GCF_051122295.1. Taxonomy (NCBI): domain Eukaryota; kingdom Metazoa; phylum Arthropoda; class Insecta; order Trichoptera; family Polycentropodidae; genus Plectrocnemia; species Plectrocnemia conspersa. Next base: position 3,011,539 of record NW_028277170.1, on the reverse strand, counting down.
ACCGGCTGTGTCTACTATGACCGAAATTAGCAGAATTCGTTCGTTGAACGAAACAAAACGTAGAAGAGACCCACCTTTTATTATCGTTTAACGCTTAACTTACGTTTTTTATTTGTTGTTTTAAGACACAAAGATTTTATTTCAACCAGTTTATTTCTAGTTATTTAATTTATATGAAAATCCGCACAAAATTTATGTTATATATCAAAGTCGTTTTAAATATTACAATAAATTCGATAAAATTATATATTTTGCTGAATTAATTCAATCACAGCTGATCTTAATTCTGCTGATAAAAAAAGCTGAAATGACGTCCCTGATCAAAAAGTATATAATACTAAATTAATGATTTTCCTTTTGATAGTATTGTATTATGCATATTAATGATTTATCACCAATAATTAAATAATAGTTTACATGCAATTAATGACTTATTGGCATAAATCGCTTAAATATAATAAATTAATATCGATAAAATCCGAGAAAATAATTATGAATATATTTGAATACTTCCATGCATTTTTATTCAATATTCGAATAGTTAAAAACTATGAGTAATTGAGAACAGACGAGGCAAAAATCGCTTTTAAACACTTTCAAATCATCGGCATATAAAAATATAATGAACAGTGGTCCAGATTGATACCCTGCGGAATTCTAGAAGTGGTGAAAACTCCTTTAAAATGACATGGCTTTGTAAGCTATGTTATTAATTTATTTACATACAACTAGCGGCGGAAAGTTTTAACGAAAGTGAATTTGGCGATGAGTCGAGATCAACAGTGAATCTGACTGTAGAACCGGTCTTGTTTGACAGCCATCTTCTGAGCGGCACCAATCGTTTTGGTCGTTAAAACGACAATATCTATGTGTACAGTGTATCATATTAATCTAGAAATGATCTAATTGATGACTAGCTTATATCATAACCCAAGATTCGTGATGTAATTATTATAAACTCTTAGCCGCTTATACCCATGAACCCATCAATCCGTCGACTGTTTACGTTAGCGCCTGTTCAAGTTTACGCAAATACGCTACCACAAATCCAACAACGGCGCTGGTTTGTTATAATAATTGTCGTCCGCATAATACCCACTGCTTTGATGTACAGTGTATGCGTATTAATAAAGAGGTATTGAGTTAGATCTGCTGTATCGGGTGTCCCGGACTGGGACACGCCTCCCCTTCCCATATTGCATTATAGGCGTATTACACGATTTCTAATGTACCAGCCATTGATCTAAAAAAACTGGAAAAAACAGACCATACTAATGAAAAGGGCCAACTAAACTCATGGGCTTAGTCACGGTCGTCGTCAATGCTTTTAAATGATACAGATTATATCGTTGTATCATTCAGATATGATTATAATAATGTAATACGAATTTGTCGAATTCTGATATATGAAATAATCCACCATATGTACAGTCAACGCCACCGGTGAGATGAAGGTAATAATAATTCACCGCCTAAACTAAAATGAAGGTTCGATCAAAGCTAATACACATTATGCTCGCATATTAAAATATACGCGTATGCTTCCATAGTAACGAGACAGTAGGTTCGAGCGCTTTTATGTTTTATATATTTCAATTGAAATACTATTCGTAAACGAACAAAAATATCCGAAGTGATCTTTTTTTTAAGCTCCCCACAGCAAAAGAATTTTTGGCCCCCTAAATGTTTGCAAAAGAAAAAATGGCCTGCGGACTAAGAAAAGTTGATAGCACTGATCTAAAAATATAAATGTTCGTTGAGTGATTATTATTGCCTGCAACAGTAATAGCGAACCTACGACACGCGTGTCAAAGGTGACACGCAAGACATTATAGTAACATGTATTGCTTACGGACGGACAAAATAAAGATGCTACCACTCAGTAAGAATGTCATCAGACTGAACACAACATACAGCATCAATTAAAAATATTTATATAAATTTAAATAATATCTCTTTTTCGATTTCGATAAAACTACTGAATCAGGTACTGGGTAATCCATTTTTCATACTGTTTTACATAAAAGCTGATTAGTAATAACTTAAATAAGTAGGCAACGGTAATTCCGAATGTGTTATAGTAAATTATAATATGATATTAAGTGTATGGGAATCAGTGGCGGCTCGCTTTGATTATTATTATTTTATAAATTTAAAATTATTATATTATTATATATATTAATATACAAGTTGATCCGAATTCCCTATATTGGCAGCACTGGAAATCAGATATCTGTCAATAATGACGCGCATTCAAAGTATCAAATGTTAGTTTGCAACAACACGTTTACGAATTGGATTGCTTAACCATCACTCAACGCGTTGAAATTATTCAATGGTTCTACATAAATAACAATTTTGCACGAACTGTGCATCAAAATTTACGGAAAGATTCTGGCCAATTTCATCGTCCTACTGAGCGAACAATTCGCAACGTAGTGAACATTTTTAAAGAGGCTGGATATAGTTAAACTTTGTGCATCATTGCGGCTGAAGACCTTTGGGCTTTCCTTATGGCTCCCTTTGGCGCATTTTGCATTTGGACTTGCACAGATAACAAAGAACAGCACAGAGACCATGGAAAGGCAAATTTCCACATTTTTGGGTATATTAATAAGCAAAATTGTTGCATATGGGGCGAAGAAAATCCTCATGTGATTCACGAGAAACAATTATATGACAGAAAAGTGACTGAAAAGTGGTGCGCATTGTGGTCAGGCGGCGTCATATTGATATTGAAGACAAGTGGTTTCAATAATACGGGTGCAACATTGAATGTTTTGTGTGAAAATTTCAACGGTCGCATTATTTTGCGATTTGGTGACGTAAACTGGCCGCCAAAATCATGCGATTTAACGCCGTTGAATTATTCTTAGTGAGTTTACGCTAATCGTGTCTACGCCGATAAACCCGAAACGTTGGAGCACATAACATTTGCTAAATTATAGCCGAGATACCGCCCGAATTAACGAATCATCGAAAGGATCAGCGGCTGCAAAAGATCCAGAAGCAGTCATTTAATTGATATTATTTTTCATAATTAATGAAATATGTACATGATATCGATTAATAAAAAAAGGACACAAAAATATCCTGTGTTATAAAAGCATTCAGTGACCTAAGCATTGATGTACAAAGTTGTGTCAGTGACGACATATGAGGCATCCTATATTTATGGAAGCTATTGGACGCTCACTTGTTTCTTTACATTGCTTTATCCATCAAGTGTTGTGTTCTAAGGCTGGATTCACATTTAATGTCAGAATTTAAAAGCTGCTCAAGCCCTTCATAAGTAATAATTTTCCGCGTTTTTATAGGAAGTTAATGAAAAGTGTGCAATGATCATAAGTGGGTCAATACATTAATGTTTTTTAGAGATCTCCTGTGCATGAACCGAACTTAGAATTACAAGGTTTTTACAAAAGTATTGACTTTATGTTTGGATACATAGAAGCCTTTGAAAGTAAGCTTTAGCGCAACGGTGCAAAATTAAATAAAGCCCCTGCATATTGCAAACTTGTTACTTGACCAGTTCGGAGAAGGATTTAATTAATTTAGAAGCCAGGAACGGGCAATTAAAATAATTAAATATCCGGATGTAGTAGTCTGCAGTACTTTTAAATTAAATGTTAATGATTTTGAGATGTGATTTGCAGAATTTCAAGACAGCATCTCTAGGCTCAAGAGTTCGTCGACTTGATGTCCAAATTTAATAATAAATAAAGAAGAATGTTACTACGAACAATAAAGTTAGCGCTTGGATCCGATTACTGGACACTTTCAACACCCTGTTACACCCAATTACATGTTTTTGCTTTTATACTTAATAAATAAATCAAAATATAACTATTTTTATACTAGGACTGTAAATATCACTAGGTGTGACATGACAAACGAGTTAAGCTATGTTTTTCATATTTTGAGACCCGGGAACCCGGTTCTTTTCATTTCAATGTTTAATTTTTTTAAATTAAACATCTGTTAAAGAAGCAAAATTCTCCCAAAACTCTCTCCAAAAAAAAGAATCTTTCGAAAGAATGATATGATAAAACATGACGAAAGAAAATATTGTTCAATTACTAGTCACCACTAATATACGAATTGTTGACAACGCGCGCAAAAATTAAATACATTAAATCGCACAATGTGAGGACAGGTGGTCGACAATGGCCAACGTAGAATCGAGATAGTTATAGTATTAATGACCAGTGTGTATAAATTCGTATTATATAAAAATAATCGGTAGACAAATTCTAATGTTTGTTGATCGCAATCTGATATCATGCGATATAATACATATTGAGAAACGTTCAATTAAATCGCAATTATGAACATCAGTCACTGAAAGTAATTTGAACAAAAACTGTGTATAGATAAATATATTGTAATGCAAGAAGTTAGCGAAAACTATAACGTGGTGTGACTTATATAATTTTTTGATATTGACATCTGCTAAATATGTCACAACAATATATACAAAATACCACGTACCAATTTAACATTGTGAAACATAAACCTTGTTGAATAAAAGGATTATAAAATCAAAGAACAGAAGCAAATTCTCAATGCAATATATTTTCGCTTTCAAGTAATAAATTGTCTAATGAATATGTGGCGACTTCTCGAAACCAGACAAGAACTGCTTCTCAAAAAAGGATGTAAACCGTATTTTATTAATACTGCATAAACGAATAAAACAGTTTTTATTAGTAGTATTTAAGGAAATGGTATAAAAAATGTTTTTAAATGTGAACTCTTCAAATAATAATTCCACTACGACATCGAAGGCACGATTTTACGATTAAAAAGCGAGCATTAGAAGATTTAGGAATCCGCAAAAACAATCATTATCACTTCTCAGTAATCAAACATCAAAGTCATTATTCTTCCGATACTAATCTTATTTAACTAATAATATTGAAAAGGTAGTTATTAATTGCAATTAGCGTGTAAAGGTTAAGTAACGACAATCAATCGACACTTCGTTTAATTATGATTATTGTTTGTTATAAGTTTGATTTTATTATTATTATTATTTAATATACAATATAACCTAGCGCGATTTTAATAATTCATCACGATATTGATCCGTAAGATTAAGAAAATCCAAGTAAACCTAATTTGTGATGATCGATCGGAATTATAATTATATAATAATCGATAATTCCGATCTCCTAGATACGATAGAAATTTAAAAACATTTCCATTTGGGATTCGAACCTAGGTCTATAAGGTCAATAGTCAGACTTATTATACCACTCGTTTATTGTGCTGGTCGTTTTAAAATACAATATCCAAACTGAGTGGTCTCAGTTTACCTTTTGTGGTATGGTTGTACGGCGGCGGCTTTACTGACGATTTTACGACTTCCAAGAAGCAAGAATTGGACGGTATATATACATTGAAACTGAATTTTGAACAATAGGAGACCGCAAAATACAATTATCGCTTTTCAGAAGCCAAAAATCCCAGCAAAAAAAAATTAGCGAGGTTCTACATAACGCATTCGTTGTATCGAATCTAATAAATTGAATTACTCGAAATTAAGATTTGTAGAATCAATTTTTCATACAATAAATTAAATATACTTGATAACTTCTTATACAGGTAAAAGAATCTATATAATAAAAACGGCGCGATTTAAAGAGATATGGGTATTTAAATAAGATAAATCTTCGGAAGCGTTCATCTGAAAGGGATTCGTTGCAGAGGGTTATTCATGGGGTGTTCCCTATTCGCACCTAATCTATTTAACAGTAATGCACAAATAATTCGTTTTATGGAATAATTATTTTATATATTGCTTATTTAAATTGTCCTCTAATACTAATCTTAAGAAATTGCATATTAGCCTTCAAATACTAATAGAAAATATTATAAAAATATTTCGCGAAACCACACTAATACATTAATCTCGTGTATCGGTGACTACGATAAAAACAAATTTATATTTAAATATTTACAAGCAACAGAATGCCAAAGCACATATTGCTTTAGATGCTAAATACAACATACAATCAATGGTTCCGGATCTACATTGAAATGTACTCAAATTATTACTTCATTTATTGTTTTTTACCTTAAAGTATAACTACCAACATTTTATTTAATATCAAACTGTAAGCATGAAAATGGTTTAAAACCAGTAGCTTGTCTAGTACGTATATATAATTAGTATGTTTGTAAAATAATTAATTTTATTAAAAAAAAATGTAATCCAGAAATGAATGTCGTTTTTTTAATAAAATTTCCTCCTAAAGATATACCTTTCCCACACCTCTTGGTAATTTTTTAAATTCATTAGCATAATGTCTAGGCTTTGATTCAAAATATTCCGATAGCCCCTTTTTCACATCGTCTGCATTTTTAATTTTTTTCGTCTGAAAAGTATTTAATGGATCGAAATAAATGGTGGTCGGAAGGAGCAAGGTCTATAGAATAAAGTGGATGAGATAAAGTTTTCCTGGCAAATTCCTTGATATAATTTAAAGTAAATTTTGCGTATTGTCTTAAGGTTGCTATTATTGTTTGGCGAATTTTAAAAATTTGATATCGTATTATATTAATTCTTGATATCGTAAATTCTCAACCGCTTTTTTATAATCCATCTTTGACATTCACGGATAACTAGTGAATCACCTATCACTCAAAAAATGTTTTTAATGACCGTAGTTCTTTTTTAAGAAATTAATTTAGCATACAATTTCGTATAAATTGTTCACGCGTAAAAATTCTGCTATCGTTAAATTTGGGGCGCAATTTTTTTTAATGTGGAGTTTAGATTTAGAGAATAAAAAACGTACTATGGTATCAAACATTTTATATTTTAAAATTTGTTGTTTACTTAATATTTATAAAAATGCTCGGTCGTAAGATTCCATTCCCTAGTGAGCTTACTGTGTAACTAACACGCTTCGCTTTTGATGTACTTCATCCAATATTAAAGTTGTAAAATCGCGTGTGGTGATTTTTTAAGTACTATTACAGACAGGACCAAAATTTTAATACTCGGATATTAGATAAGACTAATTTATTGATTTAAAAAACCACCCATTATTAATCTGTATTTTGATTTAAAAAAAACTATTTATTTTGACATAAATCGATTCTAATATTAGAAAGTTCAGTGGCAAAGTTATGGATACAAACAATAGTGCAACTTGTAGGACGACAAATTTAATTTTGCCGCTTGCAACTTCCGAGCGGTTTTAAATAACTCCAGTGGTTTTCAAGCCTTCGATATCAATAATAAACCTACAAACTTCATTATTGATACGAGGCTGCCTTGTCTTGAAGCAAATTCAATTAATAAAACTAACTTTCCTTCTGAATATATTAAGAGTTAATCACTGAGTTCCCATAAAAATATTATTTTTTTATGAGGGTGAATATCTTTGAGGTAATATTTCAACTAATCAATGCAAGATTAGGCATAGTTTTTATAAATGGAGTTTCACATTACTATATATAAAAATATCGAATACTATAAATATATATAGCGATCGATTAATAGTGGGTAGAATTTTTAGGTATATTAATAGTTTTTCAATTTTTAGAATTTGATATATATTCGTGTGGATATTTCCAACTTTTTATATTATAATTTATTTACATTTTCGTTAACCCAATGGCAATTTTACGCGTAGCGAACAAGTTATTTAACATGCTACTAATAAATAACCGTGTTAATCGTCTAGTTTAGATAACTTTTGTTGTGTTTTGGGAACAATACATTTTGGATCGATAAATTATCATAATTTGGTTGATTACCATGCGAGAATTTATTTATAAAAATTCTATAAACATTTAGAAGATGCACTTTTTATCAAACTATTCGCGTGATCCGAAAACGAAATTTAGCCATTTTCTCTAATAAATTATTTAGCTGTGCAACACAAAATTTTCTGTTAATTTACCCCTCTTTTATGTTATTTATAATAAAAATAATCACACGACAAATTTTATCAGAAATGATTACTATAACTACAAAGTTTACATCAGTTTTTTAGACAGTATGGAGGTTTGAATTTTTATAATATTCTTATGAGAAACTAAAGTTGTAAATAAAATAAAGTTGCGGATTTTATTAACGGAATAAAGAAACACCTTCGTACATTAAGACCCTAATTACAATATTATACTTATTTTTTTATTTGTACTATATTTTATATGTATGTTTTTTGATATTTTGTTTAATATATCATACAATTAGTTATTAGCTAAATAATTTACAGTTTATCAATAGTGGGGAAATACATAAATATAATAAAAGGATCTGAAATGATCCTCTAAATTCACACATATGGCTAAATTTATTAGTCGTGCAACAATTTATTATCTGGAGCAAAAGCTGGCATTTTCTCTACTTGACCGCGCAATACAAAATTTGCTAAAATTGAAACGTTTATTTGGATAACATAATCAGAAATAATCGTAGACTTGACAAAATTTCGCAAGCGATACATTGTCAATTATTAATACGATCCTCCAATATGTCCATTCGGTTGATTCTACTACATTTTATAATGTGATTAGTGCCGATGATTTGTGTTGCGCAATTTTTTAAACAATTTTCCTTTAATGAAAATAGTTTATGTTAATATACTTATTATAATAAAAAATCTTACAAGAAACTGAAAAAAGAGATACAGTTGAAAGGGCTTGTAAAATGTTGCGAGCAATAAATACATACATCACTTTCACCTTTATCAGATATTTTTAATAAGATAAATTTGATGGGTAAATTAACATAAAAATATAAGCACGCATTTATTTATGGGTTAAAAATATGTACACGTTTCATATAAATATGAACGATTCATATAAATATGAACACGCGAAGATTTTATTAGATAATTAGTGCAACTTCTAAGGAAATGTTTATATATGATCCTCTAAAATACATATATGTATAATAAATAATGCCGATTTGGTTGATTCTACTACATTTTATAATGTGAGTATTACCGATGATTTGTGTTGCGCAATTTTTTATGCAATTTTCATTTAATAAAAATAGTTTATCTTAATCTACCTATTATACTAAAAAAAAGAGATACAATTGAAAGGGCTTGAAAATGTAGCGAGCAATAAGTAGCACCTTTATCAGTTTATTTTAGTAAGATGAATATGATGGGTAAATTAACATAAAAATATAAGCACGCGTTTATATATGGGTTAAAAATTTAGTCACAATATTTATTCTCGAGTAAATTATGGTTTATTTGGTAAGATTTTCTAAAATCAAAATATTTTTCAAATATCAGATATGACCGAAATTGACAAAATTCGCGCGAAGTAAATATTTTATCATGTTTTTTAATTTGGTGGTGATTCATATAAATATGAGCACGCGAAGATTTTATTAGATGAGAGCAACTTCTAAGGACACGTTTATATATGATCCTCTAAAATTATACATATGGTTAATCCGATTTAGTTAATTCTATTACTCTTAATCAATATTAATAACAAAATTATGGTTTATTTAGCTGGAAACGCAAAGTTCAAAATATTATTTTTCCCCCTCTCTCATTTATGTCAGTTTAAGAACAACCATAAAACAAACTCGATATGACAGTTAATTATAAAAGTAGGAGCTGTTAGAATCCACCAAATTTGTACATAAATTGTAATATGATTTTGGCCACATATTATACATATATTAATTTTACATATCGTTTAATAGCTGTGTTTTTATTCGTTTTTCCTCTTAAAATATTAAAACGATTGTATAATATTTGAAATTATAAATCATGGTCGAAATTATTCGTATTTAAATTCAAAAAAATAATCAATGGGCGGTTAAAAACGGCCAAGAGCGACGATGCGCAGAATGATATGGCGCGAAAATCAAAAGTTACGGCCACAATCGCTTCGCTCATAACAACGCCGATAACGACCAAAGCGCGGTTGGGGGTGGAGCGATCGCGGAACGCGCACCCTCTCCCGGTTGCCACGCTCCGTCGTCAGGGAAAAGCGCGGGGGCGTGCGACCGGCGACGCCCCCTCGTCGCGCGCCGCGCTTTGACAAGCGCCGGTCGCGCGCACTTGTTGCACGTACGCGTCGCGATCAAGACCAAAAGACGATGATGCATTCGCGATGAAAAATAAATGGATGAAGCAAAATGGCGGATGACGAAGATGATGAGAAAATATCAAAATGGCCGACCTCTGCGTGTCTGCGTCGTCAGGTTCGAAGATCTGGTCGTGTCCCTCCTGGGAGAGCGACATGTCGGAAAACTGTTGGTCCAGGTTGGCCATCTTTGGCGGCGGCGTGCGAGTGCGTCGGGGGCGCGCGGATGCGTGTGCGCGGCGCTAGCGGTTCGCGTCGACACGCGGTCGCGACAATAATGCGGCGGCGTAGCGCGTTGTAGCTCGTTACATAACAGGCCGGCGACGCGGAGTGGGGGGCGTCGGGGGCGGAGCACCCCGCCGAGGACGGGAACGGTGCGGGGCCCACGGCGGACGGAGCTGCACTGAGCGCCGACGCTACCCCGGCGCTTTCCTCGCACAACCCCCACCCCGCGCGGCGCACGCACGGGCGCTAAATCGCCGGTGGCGCTATCCGTATTTCCCAGCGCTTTTCCGCCGCGCGATCGAAAATCAAATTTTTTTTATCAATTGTTATTTAATTCAAGCAGCAGAAACCGCTCATAAAGAAAACAACGCATCTGGTGCGGAACGTAGGCGTCCTTGCACAATTGTTAGGTGGTCCAACAGTTTTGGACCACTTCGGAGATCATTGCTCACGTGGCAGCTGGTCACACGAAAATTGCTCACACGAAAATTGATTACAAATCGACTGCACATGGTTTAACGAAAGGTAATTTTTTTAAGGAAAGTTATTTAATTAAATATTAACAATTGAAAAAAACAATTGATTGAAATAATATATTAATAAATATTCATACAGTATATTTTTTAAATAGTTTTATCAAATAATAATGTGGCTATTAGGTATTTTTGATTTAAAAATCGAAAGCATATGGATACTTTTATTTATGAAAACGTTATGAAAGCTGCTGATTTGCTAAACAAAATATATCAATGAACGGTGATTTATATTAACATAATTATGTAGTAGGTAGCTGATCGTTTTAAAAAAAAGCAAATTAATGCAATGTATTTTATTATTATATATGAAATATGTTTTTTTAACTCCCACCATAATTCACAACTAATCTGAAAATTGTTTTAGCGCGATCCCCATATTTCTTTCGCGCATATTGTTCTATTTGCAATGTTCAAATACGCAAGTAAATAAATATTTTTTTCAAATAATCAACGATTTCCTTTGTATCTATTGTAGTTTCTATCGCAGGATCGTATGGTGTGAATACTTTTTAAATTTTAAATGAGCTGCAATTTATTGTTTCCGTTTCTAATTGGCGACGAGTATTTTATAGGTTGCTTTAGTTTCTTCGCAGCTTTCCTTTTTTTTCTTTTTAAATCCGACAAGTTCTACCAAGAATAGAATCATTTTTTAAGTTGTATTCTAATATAGCCCTTAGTTTTTTAACGGCTTTATTGATTTTTTTTTGTCGTTTGGTAATCTTGAATGTTGGCACTTAATGCGTAGCTCACGTTTTTCGGCTATTTTTTGTTTGTTAATATTACGGGGTGATTTACCCTTTGTTTCATTTGTATTTAGATTTGGTATGGCTTTCCAAGCTGCTGTTTGAATTGCCTTTGTTAAGTATTCGACTGATTGTTCTACTTCATCATTGTTCTACTTCATCATTTCCAAGGGAATGTTCAATTAGATAATTTGACCAAAATTTTCTCTAAATAAATCCCAATCAGTTTTATGATTATTTAAGGTCTGAGTTAGTTTTTTGCGAATTAAATTCGTAAATAATTTTACTATTAATGGCGAATAATCTGATGAGAGTTCAATACATGGTTTTATATACATGCCTTTGACAATGCAATAGTCAATCATGGCATGTAGTTTTTTTCTGATCAGTTGTTCTGTGGATTTCCACCTCAAGTAATTTATCACTGACGCTTCGTACAATTAATTTCCTTTATTGTTTTTTAGTCTTGATCCTCATAGAGGATTTTTGGCAACATAATCCCCTCCAGTAATAAATGTATTTCTCAGTTTGCCGAAAAAGGATTTATTATATTGATGAAACCAGCAAATTAACTACATATTATATTTGTTAACAACGAATAAAATTTTATAGACACATGTTACAAATTAATTATTTACGTTAATGTTGCGCATTAATAAGTATTTATTATTATTACACGTGTATTGAATTAAATATTTTTACTATAAATATGGAGCAATTAAGAAAATAAAAGTTCATTAACCAGAAGTGTAACTACTCTTTCCGTTGCGTGCACCACTGCCGTTACCAGTTCTAGGATCCTACGAGTCCAACCCTTATGGGTGGGCACCCAGCTTGTATTTCTCTCGAGCGCACGGGGAAACGTGCTCTCGTCGGCTGGCCTGCATGCATTGTGCATCATCCATGTCACAACACCACCCCCATGATCCACTGCCAGCCCGAGAGATCACTTCCCTTCAAGGGTTTGGGTTTTAATAATCATGAGTGGTCCCTCGCTCTCCCACACGATAATCGGCGAATTCCAGCGTGTGGTCGACTGGCGCCGGGGTCATTAACCAGTCGATATAAATACGTACAGTTGTATTCTTTTCGGAGAACTCGTCTGCAAACTTCACTATTCCTGGCTTCCACTACCACAGCGCCTCTCTGGAGAGCGGGTGATAAAGTGGTGATCCACCGACGTGATCTGGACGCGAAAATCTAATTCGCGCCTCACTGTTTCCTGGTTTCCGCCAGGAAACAGTGAGACGCGAAAGTTGTACTTTGAATATGACGCAAAGTTGTACTTTGAATATGAGTAATGACCTTGAAGTTTAACGTTAGTCGCCTGTTTTTGTTTATTCTTCGTAATGTTGAATATTGTTTTTAATTATTACTGCTGTGTGCAGTTCCGTCTGGGTGTTTCGTGGCATAAACGCAGTATCCATGTATTTTGAAGTTAATTTTTCCATAAAATGAGTTTTGAAGACCAGCAAGACGTCTATTATGTGTTGTTTAAGAAATAAAAATTAAGGATCCTGTTTCAAAATTGCTGTGAACTAATTTTGTTGTATTTTTCTTGCACCAGATTAACAAATTAAAAATTGGCACTATCGGTATGATTTTTTTTATTATCATATAATAAATCGTATATTATATGATTTACTAAAATTGACCTACAGCCAACGCAGTTCTTCATGCATTGTGTTGATTTATTGACAATGATATGTATCTATATATATATGTATATTATAATTTTATTTTTGTCTCATTTCGGTTTCACTATAAATAGTGTTATAAAGGACGCGAATCACTGATGGATTATCAAAGTAAAACGCGTTCCTCATAACAAAGCTGAACATCTTAAAATACTTGGCACAAATATGATTGAAAAGTAGGGGGTATTTCCACTTTCTCTCGAACGTAATTTCGATATCTATTTATCTGGTTCATTTTCACATAGACAAAAAGAAAACTTCCCTAGCAATATAGGTCTAGATAACGACACTTTTCAATCCTGAAAAGTAAACTAATATCAGCAGTCCATTTCCACAAGAAATCCAGATCATTGGAAATCGTTCGGACGCTTTTAAACATTTTCAAGTAATTGAAATATAGTAAAAAAATAGTTTTATATAAAAACCGTGTATATGTCGTTAATAAATAATATATTTAATAATGGTCCCAGTGGAACTCCAAAAGGGGTGAAATACTGCTTTGACAAATAGTCATTATTACTCACGATTCGAGAATTTTCGTAGCAAATGCAAAACCATATCCCACCAATTGCATAACATTATCTTATTAGTATGTAATCCTGTTCTCGGGGTTGAAGCTGAGGGTTGCTTGGCATCCAATTGTTGCATTTTACGTTGCATGTTCAAATAAAGGATTCACTTCTCATATTTAGTAACAATTTGACTCAAAAAATAAGTATTTCTGTTCTAGAATCATTAATTATTGACACATGATATCCATATTCCACAAATTAACACCGTTCCTATTTTTCAAATGTCTGTGAACTGAAGTAGGCGTCACGTTGAGCTTTTGTGCTAGCTTATGTATCGTTGATCTCGGATCTACCCGCCCTTACGTAAATATATCATGTCAAAATTCTCGGAACGAAAATTTTAAAACTACATTTAATGGCATAATATATAACAATTTAAATGTTTATATGTTGGGGATCGTTTTATTTGACCACAAGTTGTCAACACTGACGTTTCGGCGGCGAGAGCAACACATTCTTCAATTGACCATGGCGAGAAGAAACAGACTATTTGTTACTGTCTAATAAATTTAAATTTAAAAAATCGATAGACTTTGTAATGATATATTATACATAATTTTAAGAAATCCGAGTCACTGAACATAGTAGTTTTTTACAAGTGTATTTTATCTGTTATTATTACACAGACAAAAAACTAAAAATAAATAAAGCAATTACTTTTATAATATTTGCGAGAGACAAGAAAAACAGCATCCCAGCTGAAGAACTTCGGGTATTGGTTTGGATAGAGCACAATCTCGCTATGTATTAGAGTACGCTCGGGATAAGGATTCCGGTTTGTTATTGTGTGCGTGAACTGTGTGGCTCAAAACAATTTCGGTCAGAATATTTAATTTTTTTATTAAAAAAAAAATATGTTTATTTAACATACATACATCTGAGCTAAGTTGGAAATTTCAACGGACAATTAAAAATATATTATATAATCAAAGAAACCAGACATTGATGTCATTAATTTAATATTTGCAAAATTCAAAATCTTTCACTAGTCAAAAAAATAATGAAGTCTTTAGCTATTCTTCAAAAGCAAAAAGATATAAAATGGGGAAAGAAATTATTCGCAAATTGATTAATGGCTCGACGACTCTATTAAATCATTAGAATCCATTGAATAAATTAAAAAATTATCATTGGCGCTACTATAAGAATAATAACTTTTTTAAGCCTTACAGAGAATAGTGTAAAAAAACCAACAACGTACGGATTAATGGAAAAATAATTAAAATATTTTAATCCACGGGTAAGAGAACGAATAACTTACAGTGTATAATTGAAGCCTTGATATTAATTAACCCAGATATGCCCAAGAAATTTTGTGCTCTTAAAATTTCATTTATAAATAAAAAACAGTGGCACGAGTTTAGTGACCTACCCATGGGACAGTGGGCATATCTGGGTTTTAAACCAATATCAACACAAAATTATGTAAAATAAATCACTAGAGAAGATCATACTTCTGTGCCACACTGCACTTTAATGACGAATACCAGCGTTGACGAATCAGCGACTGTCCTTAAAAGAGAAAACGAGACAACGAAGTACACGCTACATCGCTTCTCCCTCTCATATACGTGTACACGCACACAATAACAAACCGGCATCCTTATCCCAAGCGTACTCTACAGTAGTAAACAATATAAATATAGTAAATAGATAATAATATTATTTACTGTTCTTTGCTATTTCACCGATCTATATAAAAATTTCCATAGCGCGTAATGAGTATGTACGACAGTCTTATTTAAAAGTAATATAATATAAGTCTTAGCTTATAAAATATATCCAGTTTGAGTATGTAAGTATGTTATTTAAAAACGACCGAGTTCCATTATTTATTAATTATATGACAAAATTATTTAATTAGGTTATTTTAAACGAGTATACCTTTACATTTCCTTCTCCATTATTATTCTACGTCGGATGGATTTGTAATATTGAACTGAATCGAAACTCTTCAAATATAAATACGTAAATTTGATACGGATATATAATTTTCGCCAATTTGCAGTCAGCAGGAACATTATTGATTTCATTTTTTAGTGTACATGCTATAGACCTCATATTTCCAGCTTTGTTTATTGCACCTTTTAGCATTGAATTGCTCGTAATTACATTTGTATTTTGGTATACATAGCGGTTCACGAAAATATACATACATTATATATTTTAAAGGTAATTTGGATGTTATATTAGCTAATTTCTCTGTTTTAAAAAATCTGTTCACATTTATTACAAAAGAGTAAACCGTCAGCGAATTCCCAAAACACACGCGTTAGAGCGCCACAGTGACGTCACTATGACGTTTCGCGCTGGCGCCGAAATCAGTTCCACAAATACTCACAGGCGTCGCTTCATACGCCGCTGCGATCGCGGGATCAGTTAGTCATAGATTGAATCATGCTGGACAATTACAAGATATACCGAAATGAGAACAAATCAATACAATATCATTAAAAAAAGGTTAGGTTGTTTGGTTCTATAGTAAAAGTCGGCGCGAGCGGCAGCGAGGCGCCTCCAAGACGATGCTAGAAAGAGACGAGTGAATGCTAGAAAGAGACGCGAGATGTGACGTCGACATGGCGCCCTAATGCATGCTTTATGGGAATGCGCAAACCGTTAACCGATGGATAGCTAGCGATCGAGACTCTACGATCATAAATCACTGACGGTAAATAATAATAATATACTTAAATGCCGTTTTATGTATACGTCCGTCCTCCGAGTATGCCGTGTATATTTTTTGCAAATACTCGCATTTTTTAATTTGTTTGAGGATGCCGAAGTGAAATGTTGCATAAACTTACATTGTGAAACAATACTTTCGGACTGTTACATAGATATTTCCTGTCTCTTTTCGATACACCGTTTCTACTACCCACTGAATTTCTAAATAAAGATATATATTTCATACTAAGAAAGCAAATATAATAAAATTTAAATAACCGGGTATCTGTTAAAAACAACAGGATACTCTATGGTTTCAGTTCTACTCGGGTCGGAAGCCTTAATCTGGACCCTGACGTCGAAAAGTATATTAAAATACAACGACCGAATATCGTATTAAAATTCGAAAACTTACAGCTCCAAATGCCTCACTTTCCAATGCAGAATGTATTAAAATACATACGCACTCTTATATGTTCCTATTTTTCTTTTAGGCATGTAGTTTATTATTAGATTATCATATATTTGAATATCTTTTTTTCTATTAGTTGAAGAAATGTTCTTCTTCTCTTTCCAGATTAGTGTTCAAGATGTATTAAGTATGTTTTCTGTGCCGTTAGAATTTAGGTGTTGTTTTAGTATATCTTAAATCGTTTTTTATTGACCTTCTTTTTTCATAATATTTTTGTCCTCGCTCACTATTTCTCTTTTTGAAAAATATTTACTTATTTTACAAAGAAAGCCACTTACATTATTCAAAATATATTGAATATTGTGTTAAATATAAAACAGGCACGTTCAAGTCTGTCGTTTTATCAAAGTGACCGAATTATTGGTTTTCTCTTGATATTTTAAAACGGAGCTAGCCGGATTGTAGATTAAGGTATCGATATAAAATATAATACAAAGATTTTGCAAAATACGTATTTATAATAATTAAATCTTCCACGCCAAGATCCTTTGTCATGGAAGATTAAATTGGAGAGTATATTATTCTAGCAAAATTACAAAATACGGAATTCTTATAAGAATGCTCTGTGAATCTGATTCAGGATATATATCCAACATTAAAATATATTCAGGAATTACAACTCCGTTACTAAACAGTTCGAATCTGAAAAAAGTTCGAGTCTGCGGGACTATAAGGGCTAATTGAGGCCTTCAGGTATTCTGAAAAAAGCCAAGTTGCGCATATTCGAAAGTAAGTTTATGTTGCGCTTCGTACGCCACGCCGAGGCAGCAGCGACAAAAGCGGCGCGTGTGGCGGAGGACCTCGCCAGGCTGATGCCCAATGTCGGAGGACCGAAACAGAACCGGCGACGACTGTACAACGAGGTCGTCCATTCGGTCCTCCTCTACGGCGCCCCGGTCTGGGCACAGGCCATGACAATTCAGAAGGCCAGGCTCAGTCTCACAAGAGTGCAGCGAAGAAGTGCGCTTCGAGTAGCCTCCGCGTACAGGACAGTGTCTGGAGATGCTGTTCTTGCCCTATGCGGCTTGCCACCGCTGGATCTACTCGCCTTGGAGAGGCAGGCGACCTACAACGGCCAGGAGAATGAGACCGCCAGAGCTGCGACCATGTCCGAGTGGCAACGAAGATGGGACGAGTCCACCAAGGGTCGGTGGACGCACAGGCTCATCGGTGACCTGAGGACTTGGATCGCCAGGAAACACGGTGAGCTATCTTACCATCTCACACAGGGCATGACCGGACACGGTTGCTTCGGCACGTACCTGAAGAAGATTGGCAAAGCAGCGAGCGCCGTGTGCCACCACTGCGACACCGAAAGAGATGACGACGCTGAGCACACGCTCTTCGAATGCTCGGCGTGGGCATCGGACAGATCAGCGTTGGAGAGGACAACAGGAAGGCCTGCCGCAGTAAACACTATGGTACAATCAATGCTGCTGAACAGGAGCTTCTTTGAGGCATGGAAGAACTTTGTGACCTCCGTAATGCGACACAAAGAAGACGCTGAAAGACAGCGCAATAGCGGCCCCAACGGGACACAGTCCCAGAACTGAACGAACCGAAGGGATATATCGGACAGACAGTACCGGTCGTTCAGGGGAGGGCAGTAGATGGGTTTTAGCCGGTAGGTCGTTGACTAGCAACGGAATCCGGCACTGTCGTTAGCGACTTGGAAGCTAACGACGTCTTTCGAAGATTTCCCTCTACTTACCAAAAAAAAAAAAAAAAAAAAGTTTATGTGAAAAGGGGAGATTATGCTACAGCTTTGGAAAACGGTCAAGAAAAGGGATATACGAATGATATCTTCTATACATAACTCTGATATAGTAGAAACCAGAAAAATGGATCGGAAAACCGGACTTCTTATAAGTAAACCTATTTGTATCGAAGAATATAATAAATTTATGAAAGGAATAGATCGTGCAGGGCAATATCTTTCCTACTATCCCATATTTAGGAAATAAAGAAAGTGGTCGAAAAAGGTCGACCTTTATTTATTTAACTGCGGGCTTTTTAATAAGCATATACACAAGTATTAGTCAAATAATAAAATGAACTGCTAATCAACCGACTTTGAAACTTAATAATTTAATAAAATAAAAAAAGTTTGAGAATCGCCGTTGAATTTTTGTCATTTTTTTTCAATAATCGTAAACATTCAATTACAATAATATACATATAATTAAAGTTAAATATTAAAAAGATTCGCTTTTCAAATTAGTTTTAGAATTTAAAATTACAAAAAAAGTTTTGTATAATTTTAATTTGTGGCAATTTTTTAAATAATCATAAACATTTAATTACAATCATATACTACACATAGTTTAAGGTAAATAATAAAATGATGCGCTTTTCAAATGTCTTTTACAATTTAATAATATAAATAAAGTTTGAGAATTACCGTTAAATTTTTATCAAATTAAATTAATATACATCTAATTAAAGGTAAATGATAAAATGATTCGCTTTTCAAATGACTTTTAGAATTTATTAATAAAAAAAATGTTTGAGAAGCACCAATTTTTTTAATAGTCGTAGACATTCAATTACAATCATATACATCTAATTAAAAGTTAACAATAAAATGATTCGCGTCTTTAAATCACTTAGAATTTAATAAAATAAAATAAGTTTGAGAACCACTGATGAATTTTGGCAAAGTTCTTAGAATACATGTTTACCTTCATATTCACCAAATTAAAGTTAAATAATAAATTTATTTATAATTAAAGTGACACAGCTTTTAATAAAATTATTTAAGGTTGAGAGCCACTGATGTATTTTATCAAATTTTCCAAAAAAGTATGGTTCAATTTCACCGGAATTGGATAATATCAAAAATTTGGCTAATCTTATGTGTTTTCAATAATTCGTTGGTAAATACAATTTCGAATTATAATATATTATGATTAACTTCAATTTTTCGCGGACCTAGTGTTGAGAACCGTTGAATAAAAACGGAACTCGATACCATGATATATTTTAAACAATATCCAAAAAAATATAATTTTATGCAGAATGCAGACAATTAAAATTTGTTTATTTATTTTTCAGGAATAGCTTACCTTATCGCTAGAAACGTACTAGCGCTATGACGCAAAAAATCCATTTCAACGCAATTAACGCATTAAAAAAGAGATTATTGTATGCTATCGCATTAGTTAAAAAACAAAAACGGCCTTTTCATCTTACAAAGTCAGTAAAATAAGTTTTTTTGTCGACATTCATAAGTAAGAAAGAAATAATAACATTATAATTTACATCTCAAGTGAAGACATGTTTATACAATCAACATGATATAAATCACTTATTTATATACTTTAAACAATTTTATAAAAAATAAAATATTTATTTGATAAAATTTATGAAAAAATCTGTAATTCTTATAATTGTACAATTGAGAGGAGATATATAACTCGACTAAATCCAGATTCAACGATATAAGATGTGGGAAATGCAATGGAATATAAACTCTCACCCTCACAGACCGCTGGAAATGTGCTCACAATTTCAGTCCTTATCCATAAATTTCTTTATTTAGATAAAATCTAACTTGAGCTTTATTATCAATTTGTTTGATAGTAATATCAATTGTATTTATACTAAATGGTTCTATCACCCAATCTGGATATTTATATTCATAATAATCGTATTGCATTGTCAATAATGGTCAATGATGGAAATTGTGTTAACTTATACTGGTTTTGGAGCAAAAATTTACTTTCGTTACTACCGGTATTACAAAATGAAATACCGATAGTACCGAAATATATTTTTTCTAATCCGTATATTTGATTTGCTGAAAACAATATTTTAATGGTTAAGAACAACAAAAACGACAATTCCTTAATTGCTTAAAAGCAGAAGCGGGAAATAAAAAGAGCATTTTAAAAGAGCAACATAAGTCAAGGGTTCCCAAGTGTTTTATACCCTATAGTAAATTATAAAATAACTGTAGTGAAACGGGCACCGCTTATTTTTTCAAAAAAAAATTAGCAAATAATACATAAAACGTTTTCAGAATTTAAGCAGATAACGCACCTAGCCCAGCTAAATTTTAAGACGTATTAATGTATTTTGTTACGTTGCTGGCCGCTTTCGTAGTCATTAAGGCCAAACCATTGTCAATCTCAGCAACGTGACGTAGTATATATATTTTTTGACATTTTTAACAAGTAGAAAAAAATCATTTTAAAATATAAGAAATATTGTTTACATTCTGTAAAATAAATACACGTCATGGTTGCTGCATACGTATATGGTAAACATTATATAAACAAATATAATATCAATCTCAAAGTCAGAGTGATAACTGGCATTACAGTTCATTGGTCAGTGCCTCATAAACAGAGATTTGTTAGTAAACAATAATGAAGGTCTATGTTTTATTTTTATTAAATTCATTTTATCTTATATGCTACTTGTTGCTATTGACGTAAATTTTTAACTTCTGAGAAGTGACAATTGTTTTTGTGCTCTCCTATTGACCAAAATTTGCTTTGAATTTACTTTGATCAGCCCTCTCATATTTTTAAGACATAGTGTAATACATATTTTATTGCTATGATTTTTTCAAGAGTTGGGCAATTTGTTCCACTAAAAATGAATTTATGTTTTTTTAACATGAGTAGAAACATATATAAGTATACGAGAGATGTCATAGAAAATAAAAATGGTTAAATATGCAATAATTAAAATAAGATTATATTTGTATAAAAATTATATAAATCTGTTTTTAGAATAAAATATATCGTATTTTAAGCAAACGGATTTACAATTTTCATAAGGTTTTCGGAAAATCGTAACTAGCAAAAATTTATGGGAATATATTGCATTGCAATAAATTGGCGAGTAGTGCTCTGGCCCTTGATATAAAAATTTAGGAGGCATTCAGAAACGGTCGATGATTATCTAGGCTTAATGTTCCTAAATAAATAAAATATGTTTTCCGATAAGTGAAAAAATAAGGTTTTTGTACACATTATTGATTTTTAATGGTACTCGTAGATAGCACATTAAACAATCAGCGTATAAAGTATTTTTAGAAGACCCTGAATTTGAGGAAGATAAAAATAGCAGGCATGTTTTTGGCTTAAGATGTTTTTAAAAATCGTTGTAAACGATCGATAGAGTAAACAAAAATAAATAAGACGAAAAAAACTTTTTTACCCAATTTGTCAATATATTACCAACAGAATATATTTAGGGGGGAGGTACCATTATAAGTCATAGGATACTAGTCAGAGGCGGAGTGCCCGGGGGGAGTGGGGGATCAATCCCTTTAAACGACGGACTGCTAGGTGTTCATGGGATGAGGGAAGTGGGGACGGGAGGGAGTTTTTTATAGGGAGGGTGAGGTCAACCCTCTCTTGGGATAGGTAATGCGTTCCGCCCACAACACCAGACTTAGTCCAGCGATTAGAATAAAAAATACTCAAAAAATAAACGCTAATAGTCAAGACGTTATTGAAAAAATATGGGTGCTTAACTCTTATAAAGGCAACATTTTTTTATCGTTTGTCATTGCTATAAAAAACTGTCTCGTTTACATACGGCTATAAATCTATAACCCTCAATCTACCTGTGAACTTTTTAAGCTCCATAGCGTAATCACTATATTGTTTTAATAACGTGTAAAATCTGCGTTTCACTTTAACGATAGATAAACAACATTTTTTTTGTCAACACGTCAAATTGTAGGTTCAAAAAATATATTGTCGCTATTATTTTAATTTCTTGATTTAATTTTCATCACGCTTCTGCACTTAAATCACACATATATATATATATAGAGTTATTCAACATAAGTTTGTGATGTGTTCAAAGTGAAAAACATATATAAAAAATACTAAAAATTTAGATCCTAACGTGTCGACCATCTTAAAACATTATAAATTCGTCAGTAAATTCTATTAGTCCACCAGAGAAGCCATAAAAGCTAATTCATTTTTTTTATCTACGCACGCGCATGAATCTTTATAATCTATACCAGTGATGAGCATCCTTTTTTGTGGCGGGCCACAACAGAAAAATCAATAAGCACTCAAAAATGAGATGTGATTAAGGTTGCCAACATTATAAAGCACTAAACCGGGAGAGCTATAAATAAAGTCATTTCGTAAATAATTTTGTTCATTTAGGAATGCTGCGGGAGCTAAAAAAAGGTAGTCACGGAAATTTTTGTTGGAAATTGGACACTCAACCGGAATTCTGGGTGTCGATTTCAATTCCAGGGCAACCCTAGTTGTGATTAGTTTTATTTAGAATAGAATAATATAATAATACATACATATTTAATGCTATTGCTTTTTTATTTTACTTTGCAAATACATTTTTAAAAACTACAGATATAACGTAATATAAAAATAAAAATATTTTTAATGAGATATTTGGCACTGTTTTTCACTAACAACTTTATCAATTCTCTGGTCACCTTTTAAACCTTTCACTTTTGAAATAATAGTTCACAGAGATAGGTATTTCCAAATAAATTTACTACTTGCCTAACATGGTAAGCTAATAATGGATTTTTTTCAGATAGAAAATAGTTCTTATAAAAATGTAAGAGATCAACGTTTTGAAATTTTTTTTTTAATTCTGTGTTGTATTGCAAATCAATTACTTCCATTTAAAAAAATTTGGGTATTCTTTCAATATAAATATAAATTAAGCAGTAATGAAAAAAATTCAACAAAGTCTTATTCTGCCGTAAACTTTCAAAACGTGAATCAAATTCATGCTAAAGCCTTTGTATTTCGTCTGCATACTTTTTCATGTTAGATGGATATCGGAAAATGTAAGAAATTGTTCGAATTAAGTTGACGATTCCATATTGTAAGCTTGTTTTAAAAGCTTTTATTTTACTTGAAAACTTATATTCGAATCATTTAAATGTAAAATAATATCAATTACTCACACATCAAATCCAGAAAATTGATATTCCTTCATCTCCAATTAATTGATAAAAGCGCTTTAACATTTTTCCCCGACTTAACCATCGGACTTCAGTGTTAAAAATCACCGAATTCGTTTTCCAAGTCAATATATTTTTTTTTATTATAATTTGCAATGATTCATTTTTGTCATGAGGTCCGGAATCATTGTTTTCCCAAAGCCGAAAGAATTCGAAAAATCAAATATTGAGATGATAGAAGATTATATCTTTAGAAGGTTTTAGTTTAATAAAATAAAAATAAACATTTGAAAGTATTTTTTTTTCATTAAATAAATGACATTCATACTATTAATAAATTTTATATATCTTTAAAAGAAACAATTAAAATAGCCCATAAAATATTAGATTACTCGAATACGTGTCATCCGACCCGCAATGTGCTTATTACCGAAAATGGGATGAACATCTTGAAAATCTCAATTATATTGAGATTTAATAAAATAACACAAGATTTGTTTTTAAATATAACTAATACCTAATAAGCAACAATTGTAAACGAGGAAGAAATCACAATTTTGATGCTGTTTGCAACAATATATACTTGAAAATTATTTGATCAGCTTTATTTTTATGTTGTATTATATAAAGAACCACATTTATATTAATTATATAAATAGATTCGTATAAATCTGTTTTGGATTATTCTGTAAAGGTTTTTAATTTATTAAATGCCAATCTTGCCATTTTGTGTTATTAAGAGATGTCAATGAATATGGACCCAGTTGAAAGGGTCGGAGAACTGGGAAAAATTGGGTCAAAGCAAAAAAATTTAAATCTCAAAGTATTAAAAGGTCGATAAACATGTATATAAAGTTGGATAAAAATATTAATAATCGAGTTAAATGTCAAATTTATATTATTTTAGAGCATGTATTAAATCTTAAATGTTTATTTGCATGGTAAAAACTATAAAAGCTTTCTTAAAAAAAACGTTAACATTTGTTCCTAAATGATTGTTAAAGACGCTGCAGAAATTATAATAAAATATGTATGTATTAGGTTGTTGTTTTCCCGACAAGGAAAAACTTTTTTGGAGTCGCAAAATTTTTTTGACAAAAAATATATTTCTGTTTTAGCAGTAAGCGACAACTATAAATATGAGACAGCTCAATAGTCGCCAGATGAAGTACCAAGCGACGCGACACAGATCGCATACTCTCTTAGTCTCTTAGCGACTGTCTTAAAATCAACACGCAATAAGAATACGGCTTGCGATTTCTAATATATATTTGAACTTTAAAAAATCATGAGTTATAAAGTATTTTATATTAAAAAAATATTATTACCCGCTTACATAAATAAAACTATTGTTACATGAAAGTATGTGATTTATTTAGACCTCTAACAAGTCTCGCAAAGAATTTTATTTCAACTACGTTGACTATTAAAAAAACGGATTGGAAATGAAAATAGTTTGCGCACCAGATTTTACTATCGACTAATTATGAAAAAACTGCAACCGCAATTCAATGCTTTATGTCAAGAGTCGTCAAACATTTTTTGTAAAGAGCAGAATCGTGAATATTTTAGGCTCAGCAGATGAGAAAGCAAAATGTGAGCTTAAAAAAAGATAAAAACGAATTGACTCGTTGAATAAACAGCAGCAAGTAAGCAGAATCTTTAACTCTTTCATCGCTGCTGATATTTTTATGCTTCATATCGAAATTTGCTAATATGTGGCGGAGCAATATGCTATTAGTTATTTAAATATTATTTCAATAAATCAAAGTGTTTTTCAATCTTAAAATATATTACATGGCTCAAAGGTTCATGACACCTACAGGCGCCCAATGAATACAGACGATTTTCTTGATGACTTCTATAGATGTCATCCGCAGTCAAAGGTTTAAGGCCAGCGGTTTCTAAAGACGCTATGTTATTACAAAATTTTCATATGCTTATAATTTACATTTTCATTTTCAATGCAATATAGTGCACACCAGTAATTCTTTAAGTAACTAACTGTTTGCATTAGCCTCTAAAAATGATTACTTACTATTACTATTATTACCTTATTCTTTAATTAAACGCGCCTTTGTGAAAACCTGGACTCAATAACAAGAACGTTGAGAGTCAAAAAGTTTACCAAATCACTGGGTGAAGCCAAAGAAAATCTTTCGAATTTTGTTTTTGTGCTAAATTGGCTATTCATATTACTCACAATGTGCTCAATATTTCTGGCAAATGTTTTTATCAAAAGATTAATTGATTGAAATAAGGCTGCAAAAATCATACACAACTTTATTAATTCAGCATTGTAAATGGTTTTATGTTATTAGTTAATACATTAGCTACTTTAGTTAAGGCCTTATTTTATAATTGTGAAAACAATGCGTTATGATAAAATAAACCTTTTAAGCTTTTCTGCAAGTTGTTTAGTCTGTATATTGTATTATTTTAGTACAGACGTAAGGTCATCGTACCATAACATTAATGCTTTGTCATATATTTTGATAACAATATAAATTACCCTCCACTTATACATAAAAGCACGACATTGAAAGTCCGCTAGATTAATATTTTCTGACTTTGACAACGATAAGATGAATATCCACGGATAATAAAAATAGAATAAAACATTGCAAAAGGCGTTACATGAAAGAATTATAACTGCGTAAAGTCACAGCGGAATACGAGGCAATAGGAGCACCACATACGGTCATATCTCGCAAAACATATCAGTTCTAATATAGCGCATACTTATTACACTTTAAGATTTAGAATTTTTAATTTATTTTTTTTCGTCAATAATCGGATTTTTTTTTTGTTACACTAAATTAGAATGAATTTTAGTTAGATTTGATATTTTTGTAAATGTAAATAAATTAAATTTTTATATATTTGTAACTTTTTTTATAAATATATTCTCGCTATGATTTTTTTCAAAATTGAGGCCCGGGAATTTGTCAGGCCTTCCGTTCAATATTATAAATGACTTGGAATAATGCCCACAACCGTGTTCATATATGAAACAATGCATCAATCGGTCAAAAAATCGATAAAATTATTATCATAAAATATTGAAATAGTTAAAACGTTTATAACAAACTTTTGATTTCTGTACCGCTGTTCTTTCTCCGAAAATATAAAAGCCTAAACCTAACTTGGAATCCTGTACTCGCTACCATTGCAGCTATCGCCACATTGACACAGAGCCTAATATTATATTTTCAATTTGCATGAAATTCTATAAAAATATATATTTTTTGTTGAAATTATATTCTGTCGTAATATTAAATATTTAAATTAATTTATTCAAGTATTTGTTAAGGGTATTTATTTTTAAGTAAACGTATAACATCGAGTTGCGGGAAACCTTAACGCGATTCTTAATACAAAAATCGCTGAGTTTCAAGTTTTATTGAGTACTTATCCCTAAATCAGCGAAGCGCACGTTATTGAATGTTTTATATAACTTTATGAATAAATAATTAATTTTTAATATTAACTTTTCTCTTACGGCAGCTCTAGTAGACAGAAAAGATTATTTTACCTGTGCAAAATAAAATTTATCGATAATAAAAAAGAAACGTAAGTCTCCCTTTTATATACAAACGTTGAAACAAATCATAAAAATAAGCATTCCAAACATTAATTGTTATGTAAAAATATGAATCACGCCCCTCTCATTAAATTGTCTTTGTGAGCTGCAGCAGTAATAAAATAAAATAAAAGTAAATGTCTGTTTTATAAACGTGTAAATACAATCCTGTATTTTAGAAGCACTGAATTATATATTAGACAAGTAGTCGTTTTAAGTTTTTGACATAATATTAAAATAATCTTGTGCAATAAATAATTTGTAATATAAATGAAAAATATATCACTTAGCTGATGAAATTTAAATTTATTGTATCGGTTAAAGTTTTTAATTGTTAAATAATGAATTATTTATTGCGGTTTACTGTATTACTATATAATATATTTTTAAAGTACTTTTGCGATTCGTATGATCGTCTTGGCCGATTCGGCGTAGCTCCACTTGGTGCGTTTAACTGAAGGAAGTTATTCAGTATGACAATGTTTTCACTTACATATCATTGAGATTAGTTCATCTTTTGACTACAACATCGTTAAGTCGAGAACGAAGGTGGAACACTTCGTTGGAGCACAGCCGAATTTGCAAAACCTACAGGATGTTGAAGCTACCGGTTGCTAATGGGTCGGTGGGTAAGGGCCATAAGGAGCAGGTGGGAACATCCGGGCTTTCAATACCCTTGAGAAAAGTGGGGAAGTTCAACGCTCCTTCCAGTTCTCGATCAATTCTCGACGACTTATGTCAGGACTCTATCTAATACACATATTATTAGAATGTTTGTGGATTCAAAATCGGTAAAAGTTAGCAATGTCGTCTTTCTATGGAATGTGTAATCAAGGGACGTTACGTAAAAAAAACGTAGAACAAACTTTTTTTCTAATGCCTACTGCAAGCTATCGAATTAGGCGTGATTCTGAACTAAGTAACGCCTTTAATTTCTTGTTATCAACTGGGGAAGAACGCCTACGACCTTCTTCATATTCAAGATCGATTTATAGTATATACGTTTCTTTGCTTATTTAGACCAATGGTTATAATATACAACCATCATTGCATCAAAGGTATTCTAACAGTACTCAGTTTCCCAATTATTTTCTACGATGAAACACATCCACATCCTGGACTTATAAGGTAACACTTAGAAACTAAAGAATCACTCAATCTCAATGTTTGCGGCAAGCGGGTGGTAACGAAATCAATTAATTTGATTATCTTAGATCACTCTTTGCGTGGCGTGCGATCCTAATAGTGTCAAATGTCTTAGTTTTTGGGTTCATATCACTCGCATTTTCATTTTCAGTTATTAAAATTAAGATGTTTATATTAAGTCACACTGACTAAAAAAATATGCATGTTTTAATAAGTCTGTATCGTTTCGAAGTGCTATGAAGTTAGCTAGCACTTTATTACATTGTTTTATAAATTTTATTTCATCCCAAATCTTGGATGTGTCAGCAGAAGTACTTGTTTTTAAACATAAGATTATAAATATAGAGAATAAATTCATATATATATATATATTTTATATATGTAGAGAATAAATCAATGAAAATTGCTAAGGGACGGAAAAGATAATTACTAACCGTCGATGCTCGGCAACTTGTGCTAGTTTTAGTGTTCAAGAGAGACGCGATTGCGTCCTTAATTCTTACCCGCTGAGGCCATAACGTCTGCGCTTGAGAACGCTCCTTCACGTGCTTGCCAAACACAAAGATATTTTCGGAAAAATATGTGAGAAGGTGATTATCTATTTTAGGTGTACCCCAAGGGCGGGGCGCGGTAAAATAAAATCTTTCCGATAGTGAACATAAAGGTAATTAATTTTAAAATGTCAAATAAGCATTAAAATGACATGGCTTTACTAATGAAAAATGAAAGATATAATATTACACATTTACCATGCGTTCGAGGGGGGTGTACGAAATTGCTCACATGGCATTTTCTCATATGAAAATTGATTACAAATCAATCGCTGACAAAGCTATTTCTCATACGAATATTGCTCATACGCAACATATGTAACAATTTGTTTATATTTACAAATACTATTGCTCTTTAATTGAATGTGTATTATTTTAATTTTTTTGTGTATATACTTATTTTTAAAATTATTGAAAAAATAATACTATTTAAATCAATTAATTTTTTTTCACTAAATTTTAAAATTAAATTACTTGGAAAATATTATTTTTTACTTTAATAACAATTTAGTTATTATTATTAAATATCTTCTTAAATCTCAATATGTAGGATTAAATTTATTCATAATTTATTAACGATCAATAAGATGGTTATATAGTAATATTTTAATGGATTTTTATCTCTATAGATTAATTTATAACAAAATAGGAACTATTCTACCGAATGAAAAAAATATTTTTTTTAATGAATTAGAAGGAGATACCAAATTTTTGTGGAAATTGTGACAAAATTTCCATTGGTTAGAAAAACCGTAGAATTTCACAAGAAAAAATAGAACATAAAAATGCGATAAAATGCTTTGATAAAAAAATTTTGCAAACCAATCTTTCCATATCAATTTTGACACAAGCAAAACTTTAAGCAAAATTAAATACCCAATTATAAAAAATCATAGGGAAGCCATTGAAATTAAAATAGCGCTAGATAAAACTTAAGAAAACACTACGACACGAAAGCATTTGCAAAATACCTGGTAACCGGATTTAAACCAAGTAAAATTATAGTTTAATAAAATTCACACAAATATATATATATACATTTAAATATACTAAATCAAAAAGTATAGTGCCAAACAAGCAAAAAAATAATAAAAGTAACAAATCACAAGATTGACACACGACGCAGCTGAAGATAAGGTCAAGATTACCCCCTAGATCAGGGGTGAGCAACCTTTTTAATCAACGGGCCAATTTAAATTATAAAATATTTTGGCGGGCCGCACATAAAGTAACATTTATTAATAATACAAAATTTTATTTATAATAAACATTATAATAAAAAAATATAAAATTAAAAAAAAAGTAAGATTTCATATACAAATTTTAATGCAAAATAGAAACAAACAAGAAAAGAACAATAAGACGAATTTACTTGAAATTTTTAATGAGATTTTATTTTTTTATAATTAATTTTAATTAATTTTATAACAGTATATTGATGGGGAAAAGTCGATAAAATAAATTCAATTTTAGAAATGCTTGGCGGACCGCATAAACATGTTAAACGGGCCGCAAGCGACCCGCGGGCCGCGTGTTGCTCATCCCTACCCTAGATGATAACCCCAACATCGGTGATCGAAACGTTAGCAAACGAGATGCGAGTACGAAAATGAGAATATATATTGGAATTATTGGAATCTCGGGATTCATCACGATTTAAACTTACTTTTCTATATTTCGGCTGTGCTGCTCCAACCATGGTCACGAATTTTCTGTAACTGCCGCTCTTGTCCTTGACACATATACACGTTCTTGCGGTGGTCAGTATTAATGATATTCATTAATTGTCCATTTGCCGGAGACGCGTCATTTGTGTCCGTGTTAATGTGATTGTGTAATTGTGTGGCAATTATATGTGATTTTTACACTCGTATAGACACAAAATCTTTGATATCATGCTACTCTCATCTCATTTGTTAATTACATAGGACATGCACTTCTACCATACATCAATACAAGGTGATTTTTGACAATACAAGCATTCCACGCAAACAAACCACGGAACTGCAAAACATTAGATACTTTAATAACAAAAGCTTAGCATCCCAGGCACATGATGTGAAATTTAATTAATTAAACTTGATATCCATGTGTTTTTATACTAATATAAAATATAGAGACAAACAGAACGAGCATTTCAATTAGCGAAATTATAATCTTTCAGAAACGAAACAATGCCATCAAACTAATGGTCATTAAAATTCGTTGCCTTTGTAGACATTCATATATTTGTCTTCAGTTTTTTATTAATCAACGACTGTGCTTTTAGTAAGGACTGGCTTATTGAATATGAACAAGGGGGAAATACGAAAATGTACAAATGATACACCACAAACACAGACTACCCTTTGAATACAGTTACTATTACAAACATGTAAACAAACACTATACACAAACACACGTCTGAGATTTAATGTAAATTATTAATTACGTTCAACAAACAACTTGAAATTGTAATTATTTTATAATATTTAACTTCCATTAAATTTCAATTGTTGCATTAGTACATACGAGGCATTGAAAAATACACTCGTGGAAATATGGTTTAAATCAAGGCATAGAATTAAATTTGTAATAAAATAATTAAATAGTATTCACGTGTTTTTTTTAACGTTTCTTTAAATTATAAAGTATACGAGAAAAATCTGTAGCGATACCCAAAAGCAACTCAGGACACAATGCATGGGCAATGGGAGAGGTTCCAAGTGTTTGTGAAGTGCAAGAACTGAGAGTAAGTCATTATTGACACATCTATTTGTACATCGCCGCATGTGTGCAACAAAATATGTTTGATTTGGAGTGTTTTGAAAATAAATGTTTTTTGTTATCCGCGACAAACGAGTACCGTGTAAATCGAGGGATTAGTATACATATTATATATATTATAAACATTGCTAAATTTTTAACAACCGGTTCTCTGTTCCTTAACCTTTAATTAGCGCCCGCCCACCCGTGAAAATAATGAACACTGAAATATTTTGTTTTCGATAAATAAAATTAATAAAAAATTTGAAAAGTGTTTTTTTTGTCATTTTTTATTATTCATTTCTTTCAGTAATAATATATTATTATTATAAAAATGATCCTAAAGTTAAGAAATCTTCAAAAATTATTACGGGGAGAAAATTTAAGATATATAGAAATCACCGCAGATGAAGATTTTTCGGATTAATTCTTAAAAATTGACGTCATTTAAAATGAATATACAATTAAATGCATCTTCTAAGTAATTTTTAAATAATTTTATTAATTCTCTGAAATATTTTTGTCATTTTATTTTTATTTATTATAAGTCAATAGGTAAATAGCGCCGTAGGCGAATTTCTTTCGAAAAGTATCAACTTTGTATAACTAGAATACAATTTAAGTATTATTTAAAAATAATGACAGTGGCTTTTCGTCAACCCCATGTCAAATTAAACTCGGAACGAAAACCCCATTCCACTCAACCCTAGCTACTTCAGTAAATTAGATACTTACTATATACGTTTTTATTTTATAAATGCTGACTTTTAATATCAATGGCATTTTATTTTTATTATATTATAAGATTTAGTATTTTTTTATTTAAAATCAAATTAATAAATAAATTAGTGTTACGTCCATATGGCTGCCTAATTATCAAATAATCCGTTCTCTATATGATATGTGATAATCCAAGAATTCTGTGTATGTGTGCATCTTTGTCTTATACATATTAAATAAATTAAACTTAAACTTCGTTGAGCCTTCGAACTGCTAATTGGAATTGTATTTGCAGTCTTTAATAATCGGACAACTCAATACTTTGTTATTGGATGCGCGCATTAATTAACTAAGCCGTGAAAATCATTAATGTAAGATTTCACACAATTTTATATATTTTGCTGACTCTTCGACCCGTAGAAACAATTTCATTAAGTGGCAAGGGTGAAAAATCATTTATTTCAAAAAGTTGTATAAAAAAATATAATTCTCATCATTAGTAATTTATGGTTTTGTAACCCTAATGAGAGTGACTTCGCAGTAAGACGCAGGTGGAAACTAGTGAGAATCTTATTGAATTATATTACATATCGCGATAGACTATGATGGGCGAGATATTTTCTCCGAACAGTGGTGGAGAAGCTGGCGCAGGGATGTTGTCCGTGGTAGATCCTGGTTGGTGTGGCAGCGATAGTATCGCGGAGTATGGTGGGGTCCCTCTCAGTATATAAACGTCCATAGGGCAATGAGAGTAGTTTTAAATTAAACAAATTTACTAATGAATGTTCAAGAAATATTGAAGTATTTACACAATTCATAAGTTATAAAATAATATGTTACCAGAGTATATTAATAAATATTTAATAATAAATAAAGATGTATATAGATTTAATACTAGAAATAGCGACAATTTAAGGATAGTTATTTATTTATTTTATTAATTTATTTAGCTTAATAGCTAATCTTTACATCTAACAAATTTAGTAAACATATATAAAAATATATAAAAAATACATAACAGAAAGAAAAAATATACAATAATAAAGACTTAATATTATAATATTTTATTTCTATATGTACGAAGGTGTTTTTTTATTCCATTTATAAAACCCGTTATATTTTTGCTGTTTCGGATTTCTCTTGGAAGACTATTATATAAATTAAAACCTCCGTACATAATTCCCCTAGCCGTACTCGTTTTCTTATACTTAATTATCTTTAAATTTTCTCTATTTCTAGTATTATATTTATGTACATCTTTATTTCTTATTAAATACTTATTAAAATAGTGTGGTAACATATTATTTTCTAACTTATATATAAATACTAAAACATTCATACTCAATATTTCTTGAACATTCAACCATTCTAATCTATCAATCATACTTTTACAATTAGTTAATCTATTTTTATTTAAGATTACTCTCATTGCCCTATTTTGTAATTTTTGCAACATTTGTTTATCTAATTTATTCAACATATTTAATAGTGTTGCACAATAATTAAAATGGGGCAATATTATACTATTGTAAATTAATTTTTTTGTATTTATACTTAATATATTTCTTAATCTAGATAATAAACCTATTTTTCTACTAATTTTTTTTAATATGTAATTACAATGTTCTTTAAAGTTTAATTTTGTATCAACAATTACTCCTAAATATTTTATATTATCCACTATTTCTATATTAGAGTTATTTATTACTATTTTGGTACTATCATCTAACACATTTTTATAATTAATAAACATACATTTAGTTTTATTCTCATTTAATTTAAGTACATTATTCTTTAACCATATCTCTAACACACCTAATTCATCATTCAAATTACTCACAACTTCTTCAATGTTATCACCCATGCAATAGATCAATGTGTCATCCGCAAATAGATGAACTTTACATTTTCTTACGTTATTAACTATATCATTTATATATAAAACAAACAACAATGGTCCCAATTTAGACCCTTGTGGTACTCCATAATACACTAACCTCTCTTCAGAACATACATTATTTATCTTAACTTTTTGTTTTCTTTTATATAAGTAATTATTAAACCATCTCAAAACTATATCACTTATACCTATACTCTCCAATTTCTTCAACATTATTTCTCTGTCTATTGTTTCGAAGGCTCTCTTGAAATCCAAGAAAACTGCTCCAATGATTTTGTTTGTATCCTTAGCCAACAGCCAATCATTTATCACTACTTGTAATGCAGTTTCAGTGGAATGCTTTTCTCTGAAGTTAGGTATAAGAAAACGAGTACGCCAGGGGAATAATGTACGGAGGTGTGTAAATTAGTATAGTAATATTCCAAGGATAATCCACAAAAATAAAAATGTAGCGAGTTTTCTAAATGGAATAAAGAATTAAGAATTAAATTATAATATTAAGCCTTTTTATTTTCTGTTAATGTTTATATTAGGTATGCTTAGAAAAAATTGGTTCAGTGTAAAAATAAGCTTAAAATAAATAATAATAAAGCGAAATCTTTCCACAATACCGGTATTGCCGGTATCGGTACTAATGGTACTGCAATCTGGGAAAGCCAACGTATTAAAAGCTATGATTTTGAGATGTGACTAATTCTGCGGTAGTAGTGTTTCATATAAGTATCAACAATGCCATCGATCTCATGTAAATGTACCTTACTTTCAAATCCACAAAGATCAATATTTGGGACGTTCAACTTTGGCTGGTATGTTTTCAGCGGCATCGAAACAAGACAATGATGGATTACGTGTCTCTTATAACATTTCCTTGCTCATTGCTAAATCAGAGAAACCGCCCACTATTGGTGTAGAATTAATATTGCCAGTTGTGAGTCAGGTTCTGGGCACTGTACTGAACAAGCCACCGTTTGATATTATTAAACAAATCCCATTGAGCAACAATATATCCGAGGATGAAGAAAAGCTTTTTTAAAGACTACCGAATTTTCCTTACAACTCGCTGAATAAATTTATTTTTATTTATTTTTTGGCATTTTATTTACTTCGCTCTCAGCGGCCCTGCGTAAACCTAAACATGCCATCTCTTTCTAAATTATGAATAATGATGAAATGGATAACTCTCGAACTGACTGTGTTAACGCAAATATAATATTTTGTACATACATATATTATGTGAGGACTAACGATTGATAAACAAACTGAGAAGTTACCTACTAAATCATTAGTTTAGATTTAACTACAAAAAATTACAGTTTATTATGAATTTATATAATTAATAGAGGAATAAAATATTTTGTTAAAGTGGTAAAACGGCATTTTTAAGTTTGCTTAAATGCTGCACTATTTTTTAATAAAACGCAACAGAAAAACCTTGAGCCATAGTCGTAGAGAACGTATGTGCTTGAGAATCTCCAAGGTTTTATTTTAATCGTTCTCGAATGTATAATCATGTAAAAGCGCTCGATTTAGATGTAATCTAATGGGTCCACTAGAGGTGTTTTCACACTACGATTCCGATTAAATCTGCTGAGTTTAAATGGGAATGCAAATATTACGAGTGTGTCCTTCCACTCGATTTGAAAAATAAGGCTATTATTTAACTTAATTTCACCGTTTCAATAAGTCGCTTCATGACTAACGATTGACTCAGGGGAAAACGGTGACTCAAATGAAAGATATTATTATTAGAGGGGGAGTCAAACTGTTTAGTATTAGCACACGTACGAAAATATGTTTGTAATACTTCTACAGGTGTCAGTCGGCTATTTTGTAACAGTAGCATATCGATGGCTTAAAGCAGGTCCGGGCAAACGGTAACCCGCGGGCCGGATCCGGCCCGCGCCTGAATTTTATCCGCCCCACGAAGCATTTTAGAAATTACTTTTAAGTATGTATAAAACAAATAAATAGTATATATTTACTAATTACTTTCACACCTAATTCGATAACATTTCAATATGTATAGAAAAATCACGTAAATTGTATACCAAAAATTATAAATGATTTTTTGTTGTTATTTACATGAATATAAATAAATAAAATAATCAGAAATAAATTTATTATTTTAAGATTATTTTATCGAAATTCGAGAAAAATTTCAAACGACTCCACAGCCATAGAAAATACTGTTTATTTTATTTTATTAGTCATAAAATAACGTATTAATTAATTTTTTATTTCGATATACACTAAGGCTTTAAAATGCATGAGGAGGCATATACAATTATAATAAAATAATATATTATTATGCAAGTACAGAAAATATAAATGAATATGAACCCAAATTTGCTTTCTATAAATCTAAATTTAATTATCACATGTACATAAAAATATCGCAATTTATAATTTTTTTTTTATGTATTTAAGACTATGTTTATGTCTTTGTTATTAAGTTTATAATGTATTGAAATGCGAGGTGGTGCAGGAGTGAAGACGTATGAGCAATGCTTCAAAAATTTTATTTTATATTAGAGATTTTTTATGATATACATATTGACAAAAAATTCTATAAACGTTTATTTAAAAAGCCAAGTTAACGAAGCAATTTGAGAATCATATTCAGCAATATGCTAAAGAATATAGGTATAAAATGTTTTATCTTTATCTTTCTCTGATTATCTTGAATCGCATAAGCGATTTGCAAGTATGATTTGCGTTAAAGAGTGTTTTGAATGTGAATATCTTTTGTCGCACCGGCGCCATGTTCCGAGGTAATTTCAGTTATGATAATCCGACCCTCTATAAAATCTACTGCCTTTTATATTTTACTCCAGTGAATATAACGAAATATTATGATTTTCTTTTTCTGAAAACTGCCGGAAGAGAGTAATGGTCCGGATTTTAACTAAAAGTATTTGCTTTCCTGTGCATTGCAGCTTTTAAGGTATACGTTACATATGATGCTAAAATTGCATTAATATTTAACTTTCAGTTCAATCGAAACTTATAGTTATTCACTATACTGCTGATAATGTTACACAGTTATTGTTTGGATAGATAAAGTTTAAAATTAAGTGTTGAAAAGTTCCATTCGTTGCAAACTGGTTTTAAACTTTCATGGCTTAGTTTTAAAGATGGGGATGGACGTGTAATATTTAAATTGTCCATATTGTGAATTCACGATTCCTTCAATAGAAAAATTTATCTCATTCATATGATGAAAAATAGCTACAGGGTAAGTTAGATTTACTGGCGCATATATCAAGTGTGATTTGATTAATTTAAGAGCTTCTTTTCTAACTATAGTAACAAAACAGATTTAATACCAAGCATCACAGAAGCTCTGCCAGCTTAAAAATACTTTTTTTCCATAATTTGTTTATTAAAAAAAAATATTACAATCCACTGACGCAGATCCTCTGAATCTTTGAACCTCTGCTCTGGACAAAGATTGTAACCACACACTAGAGCTAAGAGTGAATCGAAAAAGTCACGTCAACATTTACTCGAATGAAAAACCTTAGCTCGCTTTTAACAATGAGAATATTTATTGTAAAACCTCTGTTAGTTTAATGGGTTAATAAATACAAAATGATAATTAATTTAAAAAATACTAAGAATTTACATAAAATTAAATTTATAGGAATATTTTAAATGGTTTACAACGTTGCAATTTTTTAAACAAGAATTAGTTTTTAATCTGCTAAATTTACAGCTCCGCTCAGAGCAGGTAGTTAAAAAAGGGACACGGATTTCGGATCTTTGGAAATTTTTGTAACATATATTTGGAGAATAAATCGGTAAGAAAAGTGACTTTTAATTAAACACGCACTATTTATAATATTTCATATGATAATTTGAAATATATCAATAATGTAATAATTTATATTTTAAAAACATATAGGAATTAAAAAATATTTTTAAATAAAATTTTAGATCAAAATTACCGAAAAAGTTCACACAGCGCAGCTTAATAAAACAGCGTTTTATTTAATATGCATAAAAATATATTTATTACACTAACTTTCTATGTTATATTGTATTATGTTTGTCTGTTCTTACTTAAAAGATTTCCGACCTCAGAATGCATTGTTTGAATAAATGAGAAAGAAGAATAATCGCCTTTTTCATAAAACCATTTAGGATTTTGATTATATATAATAATATAAGAGAACCCATAAGTATGCTTAATTGTATTGTTCTGTTGGAGCAGGGCTTAAGAATTCATAATCACCCCATAAAAAATTGTTTTTCTTATCAACATGTATAAGTGTAGGGGTAGATTTTCAAATGAAAGCGTATTCATTGAACTTGCTCCATGACAAAGTTTATACGTTTATTATTGATATCTAAGACTTGAAAACTTATATAATAGATCTATTCAAAGTTTGCTCTAAAGTTGCAATTGGCAAAATTCAATATAGATTCCTATAAGTTGTAAAGTGTCTCGACTTATTACCGAATCGTTTGATCGAGCATTTACAATGGATCATATATAAACAATACAACGTTCCACAAAACAATCTAATAAAGTATTCCGCATTGTTGTACCTGTTGAAGCAACAAGATAATATAATACATAAAGATAACGATAAGTCATTACCTGCTTTTGAAATATTATTATGCTATTTTCTGATGCTTTGAACAGAAACTACTAAGTTTAAAATTGAAACAAGACTGTCATGCAAAGAAAAAGAGATTGTGTTTCAGACTTTTTTGTTCCTATCTTATAAATAAATTCTGAATCTCTACAGATCTTTCTTTTTTCGGAAACAGTTTTGATAAAGCATAACTAATACAATCAACCACTTTATTGTGAATACTTTGCTTCTAAAATATAAAATTCCAACATTAACCCCATTTGGCATTTGGTTCCATAACGCGGCGATTTCATCGGTATTAAATGCTCATTATGGAAACTCAGCACGGCTGCGCATCTTATGGTGCGCATAGCGTGGAAATGGTTAAAAATACTACTAGAAAGGTATACCAAAATTTTACAGGCAACACTAATACTAACCCCTACTAAAAATAAATATTGCGCAGCATCTGACGCGCTCCCACGCGGTAAAAGTGCGTGGGAGCGTGTCATCCAGAAATAGACTAAAAATAAATCATTTTAATAAAAATATCATTAAAAACCATTTTATAAGTAACTAAACTACTAGAGCCAAGCTCCGTATAAGTTAAGAACATACCAAAACGCACTTAAAGTGTAACAATTAAGTAAAAGTAAAGCTACTGGAACACACTTCAATGAACAATACAATAGCTAATTTTTTGACAATATCTTTTTTTATACCAACAATCTATAATATGGACAATATTTTCAAAGTTAAAAAATCAGACTCAAGAGATTTACTATTTTTATTTTTAATACATATAAAATATTCTCTATAAGATTTTTTTATAAAGAATTTTCAATACTTAATATGTACGAATCGATTTTAATTATTCATCACAATATTCATCCGTGCGATTAGGAAAATCTAGGTAAACCTAATCTGTGATGATCGATCATAATTATTGTAATTATGTAATAATCACACTGATTTTACAAAACGATAGAAATTAAAAAATTGAGATTTGTACCCAGGTCTTTAACTTCTGCCACTTGATGCATAAATTTTACACCCGAATCGGATTTAGCTCTAGGTACTTATTTGGACAATATCCAGGAACTTTTTCGACAGAAAAATCCAACTCATAGTTCAGAGAAATAGTGACAACTCATTCACTGTTTAAACTCTAGTACTGCATACGGAAACAGTTGTACACAATAAATAAAATCAATGGCAGTTTATTAAATATTACAAATATTTAATGTTTACCTTTCACTTCCAATTATTGAGCTTTATCTCGAGAGCTTTCAAAGCACGAATTTCATGTTGTTTGTAATGCTTCTGGCCATCTGAAGATTCACTTTATTGAACGGTTCAAAAATCACGAGCTGAACTGAAATCATGTAATTTTGACAATAACCACCAGATGTCATGGTTTCGCCATGGCGCATGAAGAAAAGGCTGACTTTGTAGTGGCTGAAAATAAGTATGATATTATAAATTGTATGAAGTTTCAATTTAATAAAAATTGCTCATATTTGCTCGGCATTACAATCATTAAAATATCTCGAGGGTAGTGCATTCATAGTATAATCACACAGTGCGCCTTATTGTATAACATGCGACCCTTTGTTCGGTTGCAAATAATGAAACCGATACAATACTACCAGAAGATCAAAGGAATGAATGATGTTCAATGCGCATTTTCCTACAAAGTAACACAATAGTAATGAGATAGCATGTTGCATATATTCAGTTCAGTTGTGCCCGTAAAGAATATTTACCATATGGAGGTGCAAAGTTCTTAGCACCTCTATGCGTAGAGGTCAGTCAAACGTGAACGTGAAGGGGTTTAAAATAGCAAATTACAATCGTACACATCGTGATACATAACTTTCTTCCCAAATGGATGGAATCTGTATTGTTTTATTTTCCTAGTTATCGATAAATAATATACATATGTTATTGGTTTGTTACCAGAAATTGCTTAATTGATTTATCACGATCTCAATAACTAAAAAACGAAAAATATATTTTTACGAATTTTATTATTATTTAAAGTCGATTATTTTACATAATAATGAAATCGATTTCTAGTGAGGACTGATTTACATATTTTTTAGAAGCTGTTCCAAAAAAAAATATATAATATAGTCTGTTTTTTTTAATCGCATAAATTATTGACTAAACGAATTTGCATGTAAATTAAAATGTTGAATTTCTTAATTTTTATAAGATTTATTTTCCGTCTGAAAATATCTATATATATATATATATATATATATATATATATATATATATATATATATATATATATATATATATATATATATATATATATATATATATATATATATATATATATATATATATATATATATATATATATATATATATATATATATATATATATATATATATATATATATATATATATATATATATATATATATATATATATATATATATATATATATATATATATATATATATATATATATATATATATATATATATATATATATATATATATATATATATATATATATATATATATATATATATATATATATATATATATATATATATATATATATATATATATATATATATATATATATATATATATATATATATATATATATATATATATATATATATATATATATATATATATATATATATATATATATATATATATATATATATATATATATATATATATATATATATATATATATATATATATATATATATATATATATATATATATATATATATATATATATATATATATATATATATATATATATATATATATATATATATATATATATATATATATATATATATATATATATATATATATATATATATATATATATATATATATATATATATATATATATATATATATATATATATATATATATATATATATATATATATATATATATATATATATATATATATATATATATATATATATATATATATATATATATATATATATATATATATATATATATATATATATATATATATATATATATATATATATATATATATATATATATATATATATATATATATATATATATATATATATATATATATATATATATATATATATATATATATATATATATATATATATATATATATATATATATATATATATATATATATATATATATATATATATATATATATATATATATATATATATATATATATATATATATATATATATATATATATATATATATATATATATATATATATATATATATATATATATATATATATATATATATATACTCTTCGAGTATTTTTTCAGTATGTACAATAATATATAAATGCACACAATTTAACTAGAGTCAACTGTCATATTTTACGGTAAAGAAACGATTGTTGCAACCAACGCTATTCCCATATTATATAGATAGTCGTGACATATAAGCAACAGCGTCTTTTATAGTTTGTATACGAAAATACTAAGAGAGCAATTCTACGGTTGATTCGTATGTGTATAAGTGCGCAATGTTAAGCTTTACCTGTTCGAACATACAAAATGTTTTAAACTAACTCCCTATATAACGAATCAATGTCGTGTCAAA
Source organism: Plectrocnemia conspersa (assembly GCF_051122295.1). NCBI lineage: Eukaryota > Metazoa > Arthropoda > Insecta > Trichoptera > Polycentropodidae > Plectrocnemia > Plectrocnemia conspersa. Next base: position 2,968,816 of record NW_028277170.1, on the reverse strand, counting down.
GTACGCCACTGACAACGCGACGTCGTAACTTCAAGACATCCCCTCACTCACCCTACAGTCTATACACTACACACATAGTAAGAGAACAAACGAGTGCCGACAATAATGACAGTCACAAAATGTTTCTGTGGGCCGCTTACTGTGCGATAATATTATTTTACTATTTTGCGGAAAAAAATCAAAGGATGAATTCGTGACGTATATTTGTTGACTGTCTGTGATTTAAGTCGGTAAATTTATACAGCGAGTGTAGCTTTTCTGCTATTAAAATTGTTATGTATAGATTTAGTTTACGTACAGACAGTCTATAATAAAATAAAATTTCGTATACATTCTAACATCACGTATAGTTACTTCAAGACTTTTAAAATCATTGTCATGATAATAAATTTGGTAAAAATAGCTGTTCCACCACCAGTCGGTATGCACGATGTCTTACATTGGGTGTTAACATAAGTTGTGTCTGTTTTTTCAAATAAAACTACTACAAATTAGTCCATAATAAATTATTATTCAGTATTTACAATTTCTTGCCAACGTTCTATAAGTTTACGACGCCTCTGCGATAAAAACCATCCGGTCGAAGAATTCATCTTTTCTTGGACCCAAGCGCCGAACTCCTGATCTTTCCCATTGACTGAAGATCGCGGTATACGAATCAGATGGTTTAAGTGGTCCTCGTCGAATTCACCGGATCGTCTTTCAGCTTTAAATTACTGTCTTTGAAACGCAAAAACCATCGACGAGCTGTCCTTTCATTCATGCGTAAATATCGCGCATTTGCCGCCTTTATTAACTTGATTGAGCGCGATTAGGATATGTCAAAAGTACTCACTTTTGTCTACTTGACAATCCATTTTAAACAAATAATATTTATTTAGTAGTTTTCAAAAATAAGAGTAATATCCATTTGTTCGCCTTTTCAAATTATGATGTTTTCGCGCAAACCGTTGGCGTTCCATGCTGAAATATGGGATATAGCATAATCAACAGCCATTTACATTTTTGCCAAAAAATACACTCGTTCACTAGTGTATTTTTTTATTTTCACAACTTATTATTCGGATTTTTACCTGCACAGTTACTGCATACAATTTTATTCCCAAATGATTTCTGCGCATGTATAATTGACTGCAGAATGACCAAATAATTAATGTAATATCAGACAAACTATATTTTTTTAATATGAAATCGTAGTTTATTGAAATAGAATCATAATTTCAACACTTTCACAATCCTGTTAGTCCTCGAACGAAATATAAAATATTAAAATATATTCTATTAAAGATCGTAATGTAGTGAAAGTATTTGATCTGTAAAAAAGGCAAGATGGCATAATTTATACGAAATCAAGAATTTATTTTAAAAAAGTCAGCAACTATGACCATTAAAAACATTTGTGACGGTATAAAAAAAATTTGAATGGAAAATTAAGATATCAAGAATAGTTCTGGATCTTACTCAAATCAACTATTAACTGAGACACTAAAGCACATTAAAATGATTGGGAAAGCTTGGAGCAGGACTCAATACGAATTGAGCGAAGAAAATAAGTTGCCGTCCAAGAGATATTGGATTTTGAAGCTGAGTCGCCTTTTCTCTATCATTTAATAACTAGAGATGAGATATGGGTGTTGTACTACAACAATCGTCATAAAAGACAGTGGCTATCCAACGGCCAATTAGCAAAAAAAAAATATTTTAAGTATATGATGGAATTGCAAAGAGATTGTGCATCACGAAACTCTTAAACATGGCCAAACTATAACAGCAAATTTATATTATGATCAGCTTGCACTTGTCAACAGAAGTCAAATAGTTCTGCAACACGATAATGCGCATCCCCATGTGGCGAAATTGCCTCTCAATAAAATCAAAGAACTTGACTAGAAGGTCTTATATCATCCACATTATTCTCCAGACCTTGCTCCTTCTGACTACCATTTATTTCGGTCGATGCAACGCTTCCTAGATGGATAAAATATTTTGAAAGGAAAAGCTAATGGAATTAAAATAATAACCGATAGGTGGGAGAAAGTTATGTATGTAAAAATAAATTATATTTTAAATCATTAAAATTAAAACATATTAAAGAAGCCATCGACGATAGATATATTTTTATGTTGATTAAAAGCTGCAGTTGAAAAATCGATAGAGACGCAAATACCGGCTTAATATTTCTATTTCACTGAGGTTAAAATAAGTGACCTACCTATCTCGTCTACATAGAGGATTAAGTACTTAGATATTTTTTGCAAAGGAGAAACTCGGGGGTGCGGCTAATGGCGGGCGACGGATTGCAGACTAGCATCGAAAATCATTTTAAGCTTTAAAATTGTGATTGAAACAACGACCGTAAATGAAATACAGTAAAAAAATATTATGGAAATTTATTTTGGAAACAAAATTCAATTATCAAGATAATTATAAAGGGGGCTACTAAGAAATGTGTATAGAACAATTTGTATAGTGAAATTGATTTTTGTGTAGGAGAACAAATGGACGGTTGCATGAAAAATAATTGTGTGGTAAAATTAAGCTATTTAAAACAGTAGAAACTGCTCGTATTTTATGTTGCTACTCCTAAAACGTAGCACTATAAAACCGGAATCGGTTACCCGCGCCTTTAAAAAAGAACCGAGTATCCTGTTATGTTTGACGGATATCCGGTTATTTTAATTTCAATATAATACTTGATTTCTCCATATGAAATATATATCTCACACGATTTTCAAGATATTTTGCAAAACCCATTTAGAAATTTAGTGGGTAGTGAGAGCGGTGTATCGAAAAGGGACAGGAAATCTCTATTTAACAATCTGATAGTATTGTATACGCACATAAAATAAATTATAAAAAAATATTCGGAACCGAAACGGGTATCCGGATAAGTAATGAAAAAATGTCCAAAAACGAGTTAAAAGGACATGAATTTGGCCGGATATTTTTTTTTTTTTTTTATTTATTTATTAAAATTATAACCATCGTGACCTGACAGGCAAACCCAATGCGTCACGATAGTCAAAAGTACAAATACATCATAATACATAAAAATATAAACAATACAAAACAACAGACACAAATCCACAAATCACCTCAACAGGTGTGCATTGTCCCATATGAACTGAACCAAAACTCCATATGTGCAAGAGAAAATGTCAATATTTCTATGGACAGAATTGAGCAGATGAATAGCCTTGGCCAGAGAAGAGTTGGCAAGTGCTACAGGCAAGAATAGTGGACGCGACCGAGAACTATAACCACCTTCAGGAGCCCACATTTGAAGCTGCTCGAGCACTGAAGGATTGTCTACGATGCCCTTGAGCAATTTCCAGAAGTGTTTAATTACATAAACACTTCTGCGAGTCGACAAACAAACGTATCCCAGGGCTCCCAAAATAAAAGCACTGGGAAACAAGAACGGATAATACCCGTATTCCTTCAAGTATAAATATCGAAGAAATTTACGTTGTACTTTTTCCAGCTTCAATTCATTACATTGATTCATTACGCCTGGAATCCAAATGATGGAGCTAGTTTCTAGTATGCTGCGGACTAGAGTATCATAAAGAGTGCGCAATACTAAAGTATTCCTGAAGTAACGCGCATTTCTCAAGATAAAACCGAGCATTTTTAAGGATTTGCTATGAGTCTCTGCAATGTGCTGGCTAAATTTCCAACGTTCTTCGAAAGTCACTCCTAAATCCTTAGTTGAAGAAAACCTTTCCAGAAAATATCCGCCTAGATGGTATGAATATTTTGCCGGCGTTAACGACCTTGAAAATGAAATTGTGTAACATTTCTTTACACTGAAAGGCAATTGGTTATAGCAAGCCCATTTCCATATAGAGTTGAGATCCTCCTGTAGGTCGAGGGAATCAGAAATCGAATGCATTTTCTTGTAAATTTTCAAGTCATCTGCATATAATAAAAAATCTGAATGCTCTATTGCTGTTTCTATGTCATTAATGAACAATAAAAACAACAATGGACCCAAATTGGATCCTTGAAGTACTCCAGTAGGGGTCGTATATCGTTCTAAAAAAGAGTTATTATACTTGACAAATTGATATATATTGGTCAAGTAATTTGAGAATATATTTATGAGATCTTCAGAAAACCCGAAATTAGATAACTTTTTTACAAGTAAAGCATGGTTAACTTTATCAAATGCTTTTTCAAAATCTGTGTATATGACGTCCACTTGTACACCAGAGTCCAATGATTTTGAAACATAGTTAGACAAAACCATTAGATTAGTGACAGTGGATCGAGATTTACGGAAACCATGTTGTTGGTCGAAAAGCATACACCTGCATACATTTGATTGTCCTAGGTACAATCATGGTCCAAAAATAGTGCTCGAGATGAAGAAGTTCATGTTCCTCAAAATCACGCATTGTAATTCGAAAGATTGCATAAAATCGAAAAAGTTTGTCAAGTGGGTGCCGCACGATCTGAATGAAAACAAAATAAAAATTTGTTACATATAGTATAGCAATATTTGACTAAAATTATGGTAATTGCGCTAGGTATGATCTACTAAAATAACTAAAATTATTAGGAAACCGACAAAATTCTGTCTAATTCTTTTGCACGACAATGCACAGACACTTGTCGCACGATTCAAATTCACACATTTCGATAACTTGTTACCACAACAAGCAATCTTGAATTTTACAATTTGTAATCAATTGGCAAAAATATGTGTATATTATTTATCATCTGAGAAAATGTATTTCAATAACATTTTATACAATGTTTATTAAAGCAATAAATCAGAGATTTTTAATTAACTAAAGTTTAAGTTAACTTTTTGTCATATTATCAATGAAAAATTATGTGGTTTTATATCTCCTTATCACTTGAAATGTTTAAAGAATGGAAAATTTTTTCTAATTTATATAAATTAATTTCTTTAGGCAGTGATTGATTAATTGCTGATGAATATCAGCAGATTTATTTAAGCGAGAGAATTTATAATAATAAAAATTTGCATTCGACGCTTTATAAATATCTTAAGTATATGTATGCTTCAGCAAATATCAGCCGTATTAAACTCGTAGTTTGTAAGTAACGCAATATAAAAACAAAAGTATAGCGGTATAAAAACTAGAGAAGGTTCTGTGCCTAAACCAAGGGCTTATGAATGGAAGAAACGATGAATATGACAAGACAAATAGGCAAATCAAACGCCGATAAAATGTGTAGAATATTGTGCTTAATAATTCCCAAATCACTAGAAATGAAATTACTCAGGAAGTACAAATACAAAGCAAATTTAAATGACATTTTAGGTTTAAAACGAATAGTAAGCAAATTTCTTCTTAAACTGATTATTTTTTAACAAATACAACAGTGTATAGAAATTGCTTAGAATTTCTGCAATCAAGTCGTTGATGATACAAGATTGTTTTAACGCATCATATTATGAGTGTGATTATTATATCACATCAATTGAGGAGCTAAGTGAAAAAAAAGCACGTCAAGTTCAACCGAATAATATTTTTAGATATATTATCAATGACCTGTATTTTGTTAGTAATGCAAATTGGATTATTGTAATAAATATCAGCGCGATGAAAAGGTAGTGAGTCTTAATAATAATTATAATTAAAATTAAGCTTATCATAAATATGGTATAAAATTGTATGTGATGCGCATGCTAATTCCTAGCCATATTGGACAAGTAGTTTTTTATGACACTTTTTATTTTAAAAATGACGAAACAAATAATTCGCATTATATTTTGCATAAAAATGCGAAAATGTGTAGTAAAGTAGTGTTAATGTTAAAGCAGGCTTTTGGCGAATATACTATGTCTAAAAAAGCGTTTATGTGTAACACGAATTTTCGAAGAGAGAGTCAAAGACATCAAATATGAAAAAATATTGGTTTCCTAGTACATCACTATAAGGGTGAAACTGAAAAAGTTAGTAAATGGCACGGTTCGTGCAAATCGATTTTGAATAACTTTTTGGGTATTTCAGGAGACAAATTTATTCTCAAAATGTTGATTTATTAACTAAAATAGAACATAAAATCGATGCCAACTGAATATTTTAGCGCATAATTACATGTGTATGATTATATCATCAAACAACTGAAGAGCCAAGTCAAAAAAGTACGTCAAGTTTCGCACGATCAATAAGACTTGCTATTTTACGCTGTTTGTTTAAGGCAATTTAAATAAAACTTCCAAAATAGCAGGCAAACAGATCTTTGATTTTGTATTATAATTTTCGGCAAAAAAATCGCGATGATTTTTAATATAAAATAAAATAATATTTTTTATATACATACATGTGCATTTCTTTTTAAATAATTATTATGTCATACATCTACTACTGAAATATTATAATAATTTAATAAAAATAGTATCCGTAATTGGGCAACTGAAATATAATATTAATAGATCCCGTATTTCGAAGAACAATTGTTTACCGCAATATAATGATCGCATGCCCAATTATTTTTCCCAATGAAATGTTTATTTTTTCTAAGTTCTTTGTTTTAGAAATGAAACATAAAAAAACATGCTTTATATCCTTTACATTCTCATCATAAAAATCACATAATTTTAGAAGAAATTTAAATTTTTCGCTAATGTTATTGAAATCTTGTCGGTCCTAATAAAAAAAGTTAATTAAAAAATTATATTTATTGTATAGAAAAAATATACTGTTAACTTCTCTGATAAAACATATTTGTTTTCGATTTAAAAAATAAGCTAATTAACTCTGAGTGTTCTAAAAATAAATAGTTAATTAACTCGGATTTATTGCGTCAAAACGATTATGAAACTGTCTGGCACGTGTTAAATTCTGTCCTTAATGTTATCGAATTAAAGCCCATATAAATCCACGTGACACTAAATGCTAACCACGTTTGCTTTCTTTTCATAAAACCAGCATAAAAAATATTCAATTAATATTTGTTACCATTAAGGAGAAAAATACAAATTAATCAGCATCCAAAATAAGTATAATAAATAATTTATAAGACTTCTTTTGTGATGGTTTTATTAACAAATGTGTATTGATTCTTAAGTAAATAATATTAATTAATTGATTAAAAATTTACCTAAATTATATGAGAGCTTAGCTCTGTATGTACAATAGATTGATTATTACCATAATGTCACTATTTATATCTTGTCTGCTTAGCAAAGTAAGATAATTCTAATAAAAAGCTTTATTAGTATAATATAATTTTCCACTATTTTTATATATTTTGGAAAATTATAAAAAAAAATTGTATCTTGTAATCATTATTCAATTTAAATATATGAAACGAGAGCTTAAATAAAAAATAAATAAAAACACTACTGGGAAAAGGAAAATTTAGCACAAAATAAAAAAAACCGATAAAACAAATACTCCAATAAAAACTTTTTATTTAATAAATAAAATGGATATAATGATCAACATAAAAATATAAACTAATGACCAAAATTACAAATATGCCAATGGACTAGAGCACAGAACTCAAAAATTAGAAATATTTTCAATAAACCATAACATTGTCATACTGCTAATATTTCACCTTAAACAGTTATTTAAAAGTCCCTTATTACAACATTTAAAATTTACTGAACATTCTGCTTACTAAACAAAGAATACGTATCAGATAAAAAACAGATAAAAAACAATGTGTTCCAGAGTATTACAAAATGAAATATCGGTAGTACCGAAAATGTATTTTTATTTATTTTTGAAATCCGTATTGATATTTCGGCGCTAATTTTAAAAATTTAATTTAGCATCTTCTGTATTTTTGTATTTTTGTATATGCGCGACGTGTTAACAAAAAAAATAATAAATTTGCTTTATCTGAGGCAAATCTAACGGTACCTAACAGTTTCCAGTAATTATGTTATGTAACATTGAAATGACCGCGCACTTTTTTATGATAGGGATGGCTGGTGAAGTACAAAATTTTTTTGTGTTACTAACTAAAGATTGGTTAAACTAGACGATATCATTTAAATAAATTAGGGTGTTTTTTAAAGCAAATTGATTTATATTTTATTTTTTCAAGTAAATAAATATGAAAATTATATTTTTTTGTATTATTATAACAATTAAATATTATTGCTGTTTATTATCTCACATAATTGAGAGCACACAAAAATAGTTTTAAATTTTTAAAACACTTACATATAACATAATTTATTTAAAAATTCAAATAAACGCATATTTTAGGTCAAATTGTTTGGAACTAAGAGGGTTAAGCAGTATTTACGTATTTTTATTCTATAAAATTTACGTACGCATTTATAACTCAAATTCAATGAAATAATTTAAGTAGAAATAAATTAGTATTCGAGAGATTAATTTTTCGAAAATAAATATTATTGCGATAGCTTAAAATTAATATTAAATTAAATAAAATATTATAAATAAATCACAACTCAATCACAATCATGAATCATATAAATATGTTTTTTGCACTACTTTCTCATAAAATTCTTTTGGATAATCGTAACTGGCGAAAAATAATGGGTAATATATTTTATTGTAATAAATTGACGTACTAATTGTGTTAATGGTAATTTAATATATGTATAAGTGAGTGATTTTTTTCCTTTTAACCCTTTCTTAGACCCATCAATTTCAGTGCTCCCTCATCTGCTGGAAAGCTTAATTCAAAATGCTTTTATAAATATTTAAAGTGATTGTTAAGTCAACGGAATAATTTTAACAAAATGGTTAAGCATTTAACAATCTTTCGAAACTCGAGTTTTTCATTATCAATCCAATTATCTTGTCAACCGAATTAAAACAATAAGTCATTCTTCATTGTACGTCTTGAATCTGAACCAGATTTTATTTATTATATATTTTGTAATGAATTTATTTTTGTAATTTAATTTAGGATGACACTTAGTAAATAGGGACTATTCTGAATGTATTACACTTTTACACAAAAAAGGTTCTAGTTTTCATCTAATTTTACTGTGACTCTAAAAATGCATTTAATAGCTCATTAAAAATACATATAAAATATGGGGGGGTACCCAAAAGTAATGACGATTTTATTAAAAAAACTCAGATATCATTTTTCAGTATTTTCAGTGCGTAATTTATATAATAAATTCCGTGTTCGAATTTTAAAAATTACATAAATATAACCAATTATTTATTAATTTTCACAGAACCCTGTCAAGACACTCGCGGAAAACTGGTTGGGTAACACTTCTAGTTAATTGAATATTTTTTCCATTAAAAACATGTTTCATTTAAAGAAATAAGTGGTAATCGCAAGGGTCCAAGTACAAGGATATAAAATTTCCTAAGCAAAGTTGTAAATTTTATCCTGAGATAATTTAACACCATGTCTTGTTATGTTGAAGATTTTTTACCCTATTCACTAGAGATGGTATCTTTTCACACAATGCAACACTCAGTCAAGTTAAAAGTTTACTATACATTTCTGCTTTAACACTTTGAAACAAATAATTCCTTTAGAATCCCACCATACACAAAGAAAAGCATTTTAGGGTGCAATTTGGATTTAGGGGCTGGAATTGCTCTTTATGCGTGAGTTATCCACTGTTTTTCTTTGTCACGTTCGAATAAAGGATCCATTTTTCGTATCCAGTAAACGGATTTTAGAGAAATGCAAGTAATTGTTATTTTTGTGTTGATCCTCGATTCACGAGGAACCCAAAAACCCTCTTTTCAGCTTTTGCATTTTTTTTTAAATTCTTTATTATTATCGTTTGATATGATTCAGTTTCAGCTCAAACGACTATTTCATTCCCTAAGTTGTGTGGTCCACTTCAAGGCTCGTCCATAAAATCAAAAACCAGATTTAATTTTTTTTACCATCTCTCATATTCAATATGTCGCCATAAATTGCTGTTGCATTTATTTTCATATAAAATTCATACAATATGCAGCTCCCTAATAAAAATTTTCAAGTAAAATTTCTCCCATTATTCTTCGATTAGTTGAAAGGGTATTATTTTTTCATTAAACAAATATCAACTAAGACCACAACACAAAAGCTTAAAAATACGCGTTTACTGCACAACAGTCCAAAGTAAAATATTTTAAAATCTTGTTGGATATTATATAAATCTTGACAAGATTTTTTCCTGAGTCGGGCCCCAGGAATTTGTCCCGTCTCTTTGCAGGTCTGAGCTAACGTACACAGAGGCTGGCATTTTTCTAAAATGCTTGAAGGACTTTTTTTTAAATATTCCAACTTTTATTGAACGCCATTAGGAATAGAATAAATAAGTCCTTTTAATTGTTTTCATTCAATACATTACTTAAATACATTAATGTTTATTAGAATATATTATTTATTATATTTAATCGGTGACTTTAGCTATATAATGAACATATGTATGTATGTCACAAATTAGTACGTGTAAAAGTTTGCACGGCGCTTTTAAAAAAGCCCTGGGCTTTCAACAAGCTTATCAACACCATATAGGAGTGAAAAAATGAAAAAACCCTCAATGAATCCTATTTGTGCATTAAAAGGGCTGCTGGGCGTCGTGCTGGCAGGCTGATCAGGCATCACTTTGTGCATGTTTGCCGGAAAATTCTAACGCCAATATACGAGGGGTGCAATTTATCAGCTGACACTCACTACTCCTCCATTGCTTTACCATATCGGGTTGCAAAATAATGTTTGACAATTTTCTATCCGAGGTGCACCCCGTCAAAGTTAGTTATTGGTACGGATAGGGGTGGTATATGAACCCTACACGCATCCAAGCGCCACCCTATCCGCCTACGCAGCTCACCGTTAAAATATGATCATACATATAATACTTTGAGGTCCATGTTTAAAAGATATCATGTTATATTTTTTAAGTTACAAATATTTGCTTTGTATATTAATGTATATCTCAAAGACAGAATATTGCAATCCGTAAGACGTTCAGCCCTTTTTATACATACCAGAAATAAAAGGAGCGGAACATTGCCTTCAAAAGCACCCATTTTCTAGGTAGTTTTTACCAGTAAAAATATAAGTTTCAATTTTTCTATATGTAGTAATAATTATATATTTACATACTTTTATTTATATCCGATGTATAAATGTTACAGTGAATGTGTATTTTTTGATAAAGTTATATTTTCACTAGTTAAGTCAAAATACATTTTCACCAGTAGATATATATTTATATTAGCAAAAATATAATTTAACTGATAGGCGCTAATATGCTGCTTTAAAATGTCTATGAAGCGTTTAATTGATATGCTATTCAAAAAATTACGTAATGAAAGTTCTAAGACTATATATAGTTTTATAACTTTTATTAGGTCAAGTACATAATACAAACTAAGCCAACTCACCTCTCAGGGGAAAATAATAGGAATAATAACTACAGACAGACATATTGCTCTATAGTTTGTCTACATTTCAATTTTACAACATGTTTTAAAAATATTATAGCTATCCTTACTGATATTAGTATAAACTTCTCATATAAGAGGGCTAATTAAAGTATATCCAAACCGAATTTTGGTCAATAGAAGAGCGCAAAAAACAATTATCACTTCTCAGAAGGCAAAAATTCACGTCAAAAGCAATAAAATCGTGTTGGCGCCGTTGCAGTGGGAACGCTCGGTAACGAGCGTTCCCACTGCGACGGCGCCAGCACGATTTTATTGTTTTTGACGTGGATTTTTGCCTTCTGAGAAGGGATAATTGTTTTTGGCGTTCTTCTATTGACCAAAATTCGGTTTAGATGTGCTTTATTCGATTCTCACTCGTAATATTGTCATAAAAAGTTTTAATATAAACGCTTGATAATCTAACGTTTTCATGTTCACTATATGGCAACACTGAACAACAAAGAAAGCACGACTAATATGCGTTTAGAAAATATGTCGCAAAAGTGGCTAATTTTTATATTTATTTGTAGTATAGAAAGGGTTCTCTTATCTATTATTATTTATTCAAGAAATTCTATTATGATGTCAAAAAATATATAAAAAAATAAGATAGTTAAATGCTTAACCATTTTATTAAAATTATTATGTTGACTTAACAATTACTTTAAATATTTATAATAAAAGTATTTTGAATTAAACTTTCCAGCAGATGAGGGTGCACTGAAAGGGATGCGTCTCGAGTTTCCAATTCGAGTACTAGGGTACTTGATTAATCCATTTTTCGAGTACATAAAAAAATGTTACATATAGCGTTTGGAATTTACTGGCCAGATTGAAAGGTTACACCCACAAATATCCTATACGTGCATCATTTTCAGAAGGAAAATATTTATTAAAAAAATTAAAAAGCTTTATAATTATCTGATATGATTAGAACTATCATTGCTTGAATTAATCGTGGTTGCAAATAAATAAAACATACAAAACACTATTTCATACATCTGTCTCTTCCAGAGCATATTTTTTTAATGTCTCAATATTTTCTGCCATACTAAAATAAACTTTGAAGCTGTAAATTCAATTCATTTATTTGTCAACCATATATACTAACTTCAAGATCCATTCCTCGTTGTTAAATAATTTAGATAATCTCATACGTTTATCTATAAAAAAATAATGAATTTCTTACTTCGATTTAAAAACACGAGATAACACTTTCCCTTTAGATAGACATATAATTTCAGTCTAATATAAAATATCTATATGTTTAGAGCCCATTTATTACATTTATGCTAATATATGCTTATAAAATTTACAACTTTAATAGAATTATTTAAAATTTCTATGAGTTCAGGAGGCATTACTTTCAAGCACTTGACGAGTAATTGGTTAAAAACCAACATTCGCAACTGCTCAAATTTTTTAAGTTACTTCAGAATGTACTCCTGTCATTTCTATGCTATATATTTGCCAAACCCTATCAATACGGCACCATTTGATATATTATGACTAGTAAATATAAAAATAAATATTTCGCACAAATTAAATAAAAAAAGTATATTTATGTAATATTACAGTAACTGTTTGTCAGCTTCTAAGATGTGATTGTGTTAGTCCAGTTTTGGATCTAAAGGATCAACAACTACTGATAAATTATTTTAAATCTCATGATATATTTATAAATAAAATCCAATGTGACATTGCTATAGAAAATGATAAAAAAAACTCAATTAGAAAAACCAAGATTTAGCACCTTAATCAATTTTAATAAATGGAAATACAATAAAAAATGCGGAAGTGTATTAATTCTCTGGTTAAATCAAATGCCGTTCAGGGTTACGTCGAATACAAAGACTGAATACCAACAAGTGCCACGACCATAACAAATATTTTTTCATTTTATGAAGAAAAGAAAAATAAACTCTGAAGCTTATTTCTCAAATTTAATAAAGAAAATCGACTGACTGAAAAGGATTATATAATTTTTTATTTGAAAAATTGTAGAATTGAGAAACTAGAAATAACTGACAATTGCAGTTAAAAAACGTATCAATGAAACATTAATAACCTTACTAATATATTCACAAACTTTAATTGACAACTGCTGCATTTTTTTTTGCGTAAGAAATAATTTATAGGATTTAACTTCTTTGCAATGATTTGAATTCTTTACACGAACCGGAGGATGTGCAAGATTGAACATTAATTGCGTACAATTCTTTACAAAAATTCCATTTCGTCGATAATAAAAAAAACAATGGCTAAAAATGTCGTGAAAAATTAATTTAAAGGACGATTTCAAGATATTGGATACGTTTAAAAAGCGAACGGAAAAATTATATATATTTTTTAACTCACTGTTAATAATAAGACTGTCGTCAACAGCAACCGAGAGAATTTTATCAACTGCTAGAATTATTAAAACAAAATATGAAATATATGTTTTTAAAATTCAAATAAATGTGTAAATTAAGTATACTCTTTTATTTATTTAATATATTTGCATGAAATAATAATAGCTATTTTGGTACATTAGAAACTACTCGAATATTTCATGAGTAATTGGAGTCTCTAGATGGGTCTAAGGAAGGGTTAAAAGTAAAAATCACTTACCTATGTATATATTAAATTACCATTTTCTTCAATTAATTTTACAACAATGTATCGTAAAATGCGCCAATTTATTCCAATAAAATATATTACTCATTATTTTTGTACATTGCGATTATCCAAAAGAACCTTATAAAAAAGGAGTGCGTAAATTATAAATCTGTTTTTTTTTATAATTGCGATATATTCTTTTTAAAAAACATATTTATATTTTTGTGATTGGGATGTGATTTATTTATATTATTTTATTTTTTTTATTGCACATTTAATATTAATGTTAGAATATCATTTTTGAAATATTAAAATTAGCATTAAATAAATTTGAAGTATAAATATTATAAAAATGTAAATATTATAGAATAAAAAATACGTACATATTGCATAACCTTTTTAGTCCTAGACAATTTTTTTTCATTCAAAAATCATTGACTTGCATTTTTAAATAAATTATGTTATACTCATGTGATTTTAAATATTGGAATCTTTTTTGTGAGATAATACTCAATGATGTGAGGTAATAAAAAGCAATAATATTTAGTTGTTACAACAATAAAAAATACAATATAAATCAAGATTAATTAAAAAAAAAACTTGCCAACACGTTTTAATTATATGTAACAGAAAAAAAAACATTTCTAATGAATTTTTTTTAAATACATAATTTTCTCGCAATTTTTTTTATTTAAATATAATTATTGAAAGTTACTTAATGCTAATATTTATTAAATTTGAATGGAAATAAAAATATACAAATAGTAGAAAAAATTTCGTGTATGCAATACCTGCTTTTGTTTTCACTTCGCCAGCCATCCCTATCATAAATTTAATATTATTTCTCTGTTACATAATATAATTACTAGAAACTGCTAGGTACCGTTAAATTTGCTTGAGATAAAGCATTTTCTGTTGACACGTCGCGCATATACAAAAATAAAAAAATGTTGAATATACTAAATTTTTTTTTAATTTGCGTCTAAATATTACCCGGTGAGATTTTTCGCATGTGTAGGGTCGATCGATATTTCGACCTTTTTAGACTAAAAATGATAATATTATTCTACTTTGATATCCTAGCTACACTTTTGCTTTCAAGCAATATCGGCATCGTCGTTTTATTATTTCTAAGCCATGGAAATATCGTGTTCAACAAATAAGTTGAACGGATTTCAAAAATAAAAAATGAAAAAATATTTTAAGTATTACCAGTATTTCATTTTGCAATTTTTGTTCTAATACCGGTATTACCGGTATTGGTCTAACTGGTATTGCAATCTCAAACGCCTCTTTTGAGATAACAAGCAGCTGATCTATTTTATGTTTTCTCTAGACTGAAATCTGGTATTTTTCAAGGGCATAATGTTTATTATATATTATTAACTCAGTTATATATGTAAATATATAACTATATTGGGTATAACTAATCGCCGTACATGTACGGCGATAGTCCTTAAAGGGTTAAGAAGTCACCAAGACTTGGAATATACGAAAGCTTAACCTCGAACTTGCATCTTGCACCGTCTAAGCTCTAAGGGTTATTCTCGATAATTTATTGCAAAAATTAAATTTATAAATAGCAAAAGACTCTTTAGAAGCAATTAAAATATATCTGATTTTTTTAAGACGTAAGCTGTATAGAATATATTACATCTAAAAACTTATCTAGGTACTCGTTTAGGCTTTAGTTAATTGTAATGTTATTTTTTTTAAATGCGCGGTGTTTATTGTTTTACATTCTGACTTATCACAAGAAGTTTCTAATTGTAGTGAAGAACTTGTAAAAATATTTTTAATGAAAACGACGCTTCCCTTAAAATATAAGCGAAGTTTAAAACAGGAGAGAACTTTGTTTTCATCTCTAGAGCTTAAAACAAACTAATATAGCCGTTAACTATGCTTTTAAAAGTTCTCGTTGATTCTGATTTTGTATTAATAACATAAATTATTAAATTAATTACACCTACAGACTAATTTAATCACAGTTGATGCAGCCCTGATTCATAAACCAATTAGTAATAAAATGATGACATCCTTATTACATCGTATCAAGCAAAGAAGACGGATGGTATTATCTGATGCTTAAAAATTATATCTAAAATCGCAGGCGATGATAACGAGTTCAACTTTTAGTAAAACTTTGATATGCAAAACAATTTAAATTAACGATTGAAAGATTATATTATATTAAAGAAGAAGATCAATATAAATTTAATGGCAAGATCAAAACACTATCATTAATTATTCTGAGTGTTGATATTTATGCGGTAGTAGTCACTGGTGTTAAAACTTTAATAACACACTTTAAACGCCATTTATAATGATGCACGTATTTTAAAATTGTATTTTAATCCAGCATTCGAATTGGTTTCTACTGTGTAATACACAGTAGAAACATTAAATTGTACGCATAACGTTGACTTTTAAAAAGGCAGCTAATTTCCTTTCCCAAACTGCCTTTTTTAAACACTTCCTGCAGGGTGACTAAATTTACTTTTTCATTTACCACAGCGTAAAAGAAAATAATATGGGAAATTTGAATTCAATAAGTCTTTCAAATTTATCAATCTTTTTGCGCCGCATATCAATAGTTCATCCAAATAATTAAAAAAAATATACAACAATTAAGAATGTATACATCATTCAATATACAATATTTTTATAAAATATAACACACTTATGCAAGCTGTGCATTTATTTGAATCAACAGAACCTCGTGCGCCAGAGTCGACGTCCAATAGTCGTAGCGACTGCTCGTGCTGCTGATAGTGAGAAAATAAACGTGTTTTATGGAAGACTTAATCTTTTCACTTGTCATTCAAAGTCCTGTTATGACTGCCTTTCCAATAAGGGGCAAGATCGTTGATGTTTTAACTTCTCATCGAGAGGAGAAGTTAAAACATCAACGTTTCTTTCAATTCGAATAAAAATTGTGGAATGCATTATTTGCAATAGTCTTTAGCTCTTAATCTCTCATATGATTGCAAAACATTGTCCTGTTAATATTGTCAAGTTTAATTAAATTATTGCACCATCAAATTTGTATCATTTATCACGCCTAGATAATGTTTTGCTATATGTGAATCACACACCGTACAAGAAAAAGAGACTTACGTTAATTTATAGTAATATAATATAGAAATGATCATTCCACGTTTATTAACTGACATTATATTTTATTATAGCGCTATATTTACATATGTTTTCTATTCTTACATATATTAACATTTTTTATTAATAATGCAGCGTCAGTGCACATAGCGTGGGCGTGCGTTACAAGCGCAAAACTAGATTCGACACTCGGCAAAGCTAGGTTAACTATTAATTAAATGTTTGATGAAAAACGCAGACCTTTTTTTCAGTTGATAAATTTGTAGTTGAGAATTTTGAATGGCCCGCGGACGATTTATATATATATATATATATATATATATATATATATATATATATATATATATATATATATATATATATATATATATATATATATTTAAAAATAACCCATGCCTTACAAAAACAGCAAAAAAATACTTTCTTATTTTAATTTAAGAATACTATATCGATCGAACTTGACATGCTTTTTTTTACTTGCCTCTTGTAAAAACAATTTTGAGTAATCAGCGACTTTAGCTGCTATGTATTCTGACAATGCACTATTATTTGCATTATATATAATTATAAAAAGCAATTAATATAATCTATAGTATATTGAATCGAATAAACCGCTTTGTACGATGATAGTATTACTCATTTTATCCCATGGGTATTATTATGTTGGAATTAGATAAAAAATTAATTACAAAAGTGACCATTTATTAGCCCCTTTAATCTGAACAGTCGTAGGATTATTAATCTAATTCGAAAAAAGCTCAAAAGCTCCCGACTATCTTTTATATACATATATATCTACAAATACTACAACAATACTTTTATATTATAAATAGAAAATTTTTAATAACTAATTTTTCGTATATGCTTAAACCACGCAAAGGTTTTCTACAAACTTTGAACTGAATTTATTATAAAAGAGTTTTAAATTTCATATATACTCTTAAAAAAGCTTTTTTGCTTTAACGGTACTTTACAATATTAATTTAAATAATGTCTGCGGTTTCAGAATTGTAGAATTTCCAGGTTCTATAATAAATATAAATGTATTACTTGTATAGGTTAGTATTTTAATTTTATTAATAAGCTTTCATCTAGTAAATAAATACACAGTGTAAATCTGATATTATAAATAATTTGTGTGATTTAATTTGTAAGAGAGTTGATTAACCCTTTCCACGCTGTGCATTACATGAGCTAATGAATCACCAGCGCGAAACTAGAGGATAATTGTACACATAAGCTTTAAAAATCAATTCTACTGATTGATAAGCGATTTTATTACTATTGTTATTAAAATTTAGAGCGACTTAGAACAATGAAAATTTTTTTAAGTAAAACATTTATTTCAGCCGCTTTAATTTAATTTATTTTTTATAGATAATTTTTTTTATAACTATCATTATGATGGCGTATAAAAGTTGCTAACAACCTCAACTTCCAATAACAAGAAGTACATTACAAAACAGCCAATCAATTGCTAAGCTTACACGCGTTCCGCATAATGAAGCCGAGCATCCTAGACGTCTTAAACGATATGCATACTAAATCTCCACCACTGCTTAAAAGTCATTAATGTCAGAATTTTTGATTAAATCACTCTCACTTAATTTGTGGTAGACATGTTTCATGTTTCATGAAAATAATTTTGGGTATACCTTACTACTTACTGTTTTCTAGAAAACATAGGTCGAACACATCGTAAATTTTGATATAGAGGGCGGTAAGTGTTGCCAGAACTTTGCCGCACTGATACACTTACTTCAACCACTTTATTCAGAGCTCACTCTTAACTTGGAATAAATAAGAGTTGAGCTGAGCTTGCGCACAGCGGAGCTACGACGAATTGGAAGAGACGACCCGGTGATTTTTATTATTGATTGATTAAAATGTTATTTAATTAGGTTTTTAATTATGTATGAGTCCTACAACCTGTATCTAAAATAAATTAATTAAATTCTTGCCCTAAATGTCCTAAAAATACAGGTATTTTTTTGATGAAAATCAAAGACAGTTTAACGTAAAGATGTAGGTGAATGAAAGGATTCCAAAAAGAAAACTTAAGGTCACGGGTATGTGGGGATCGACCAAAATCAGCTCAAGTTCGCCTGTTGAGCTATAACATACACTTGAACCTGAACAGACGTTGAATGAAAATGCTTTTATTTAGAGTCTTTTATTCCATTCAAAGAATACTTTAATAAAATATTTACCGTTGGTTGGTTATATAATATTGAGAATATCAAGTTGTAATTAAATAATCAGACAACACAATTATTTAATTTGCTAGGAAAGTTAATTGGTTTTTGTGACTTTCAAATAAAGTATAATACATATTTTTTAGCAAGTAATAAACTTCGTTAATCGAAATAAGTACAATTTGATATAAATATGTATAAAACTCCATTGGTGTGAAATTCTCGATTCTAGTGTTGATAAAATATATTTTAAATTACAGCTTGATTATTTGAAGACATGAACCTGTAACAAGTATTAAAAATTAAGTAACATTTATGTCGTGCTAAAGAATTGAAAATTTTCAATTGATTTTTCACAATAACTGTGATAGTTTCGCCTATATTCTAAACAGCGTAATGGATTATACTTGTGAGATCCAAGTTTAACCGTTTCCTGTCATCGTATTTTTAAAATATTTTTTTTAGTTAACGTTCTCTAGAAAAAATTGGTTGAACACACCGTAAATTTCGATATAGAGGGCGGTAAGTGTTGCTAGAATATTTCCGCACTGATACACTTTATTCCACCAATTTATTCATAGCTCACTCCTAACTTGGAATAAATAAGAATTGAGCTGAACTACGACGAATGGAAAGAGACTACCAAGTAATTTTGAATATTGCTTGATATATATTTACATAATATTAAATAGTCAAGTTATATTAAATTAAACACGCTACATTCTGTTGTTGTGGGGGTTTTGGCCAACCAGGGCTTTTTTAAACAAAAAAGGTGCCGGAACTCACTTCTTGTCAAGCATTGTCCTAAAAAAATATCATTTATATTAAATAAAAGCAGCTTTACTTATATCACGGAGCGTATAAAAGATAAACAAAATTTATATAAGTGATTCGTTTATTTCAAAATTGACTGATATGAGAGTATTGGTATGTTCAAATCGAATTTTGGTCAATAGGAGGGCGCAAAAAACAATTATCACTTCTCAGAAGTCAAAAATTCACGTCAAAAGCAATAAAATCGTGTCGGCGCCGTCGCAGTGGGAACGCTCGGTAACGAGCGTTCCCACTGCGATGGCGACGGCACGATTTTATTGCTTTTGACGTGGATTTTTGACTCCTGAGAAGGGATAATTGTTTTTTGCGCTCTCGTATTGGCCAAAATTCGGTTTATGTGTTCCTCATTTAATTTGTAATATTATTATAAAAGTCATATTTTGAACTAGCGTTCCCACTGCGACGGCGACGGCACGATTTTATTGCTTTTAACGTGGACAATTGCTTTTAGCACTCTCCTATTGGTCAAAATTCGGCTTAGTTTAATTCTTATTCTTTTAAAATTGTACTATTTAAAAAAAGGCGTAAATTAAATTGTAGCTTCTTATCTTACCATATTTTGTATCCATGCTTTACATGTTCCTGTTATTGTTTTGATCCTTTTTTAGTGGGACCATCGATTGAGAAGTAACCGAAATTTTCTTTCATTATTAAATTTGGGGTTAAGCTTTTACATATCTTACGTCATATTTACGTAAAAATAAAAAAATGAGATGTTACGCAGATTGTCAATGTTTTTTAAATATTGAAAATACTGTAAAAAATGGTTTCGGAACGCCGTTCCACCGCGTTACATAACTAGAGGAACAAAAGTCCACGGCCAAACAAAACATGAGAAATTGTCGATTATAATAGCCAAATACATTTTTAAAAGCCACTCTCAGGAATTACCACAATATAAAGACACTTTAAAGCTTTTTTATTCAAGAAATTCGAACCATACGTCTAGAAACAATACATTTAATCAGATGGTCGCCCATAAATGTCCATCTGTAAGTTACGCTATCACCGAAAAATGCACAAGAATCAGAAAAAACATTGTTTTTTCGGATCACAAGTGTTTATAATAAATTATTATTATGATTACAAACAAACATCCCCCAAAATCGAATTAGAGATAGATATTCTAAAAATAAACATTATTTCGTATTATATATTTTGATGCAATAGTCGTATTATCAGCATTTATTGAATACAATTCTGGGTGAAAAAATAATGGACTGAGTATATAAAAGCAATTTTTGGGGACCATAACAAATAGGAATAAACTTGAAACAAGATCGCACACATGTTTGACGTAGAATATGCTATTAAAATGTCAAAAAACAATAAATCAACTAGACTTGATAAAATACCAAAAGAGTTTATTAAAAATCTGTCAGAGGAAATCCGAATATCTCAATCAAATATACGTTTGCGGAAAATTGCCTCCCTAGCTACATCGACATTTATTCTATTAAAAAAAATAGTTAGAACATTGTAGCGAACTCGAACATATCAGCTGTTTTTTATCTGTTTTTTTACTGGCAGTTACGACGGGACATTTTTTCACAAGTTATTTAAAATTATATCTTAAAATTGATAATATTATATATATAAACTAATTAAACAAAGCGTATTTTATATATTGCATTTATTATATAAATATCTCTATATAATATAATAATAAAACAATTCTTATAAATAATTACTTTTATAATCTAATAAAATTAATACTACTACATATTTTGAATTAATATCAATTAAATTATATTCAATTATAAAACAAAGATTGCTTTAAAAAAAATATATTGATAAATATAAATTAAAAAATAATATTTTATATTATTTAAATTAATAGATGTAATACTATTTACATATATTAGAAATACAAAATTAAATTTCTAAAGTAAATTCTACCAAAATAGAATTTATTTTATATAATATATGGAAGATTTTTTTTATATATTTTTTTCAATGATTATTAGAAAAATTTCATTAAAAATGGCTACAAATGCTTAATGAGTACATTGTTGGTTATTAGCAGTGAACACTTTGAACGTTACAAAGTTCGTGAACACTACATTTACTTCATAGATTTTGATCTCGTAAAACATTATCATCTTATAAAGGACCTGCGTTCTATTGCGCTAGATGGCAAAGTTGTAAGACTTCTTTTAAAAAATCTGCACTGGAATCAATCTGCAATAATAAACACTGATGGAGAACAAACCGTATGGGGTCTCAGATAGATATGTGTTTTTTCTCCTATTCTGTTCATTATATTATATGTATATATACATAATGAGTCATAACATAGTTAGTCCCTTAAAAATTGTAGAAAAACGTTTTCAAACCTGGCTGCTGTACTCTCCATTTCTTCACAGTCAGTGAGAAGAAGGCTTAACGACGTGGGACTCAGAGGTTGTAAAGCCCGACACAAACTGTAGCTTTCAGAAATAAATAAAACTCGAAGGTTAGAGTGGGGCCAAAAAATTTAATGTAATTTTATACTAATATTGATTAATATAAAAAAATATTAGAAACCTAATTTATTTTTAAATTTTTGAAGCAATATCTTATTATGAAATAAAGATTTATTTAATACTAGAAAGGATAGTTAGGTATAAATAAACGAGGCCATGGAAATTATGTACCAAGGTGTGAATTTGTTTAATAACATTCCTAGGACAATCCGCAAAAATAAAACTGTAACGGGTTTCCTAAATGGAATAGAAAAACACCTTCGTGCATTAAGAAATAAATTATAATATTAAATCTATTTTTATGTTATATATTATATGTATATTTAATACAATTTAATACAATAAAATAAAATAAATACTTGAAACTAATCAACATCGTCTGGAATAGAACATGACTCAAAAAGCATACGACGCACTGTGGGGTATTTGCCTAATCTGGGCGTCCAAAATTATTTCTCCACTTTAGTTGATTCCATAAGTGCTCTTAGTCAAATATATAATATTATAAGTGTTAAAAAATACATTCTAGAAAAAAAACTTTTTTTTTAAAAAAAAACTTTTTTTAAAAAAAAAACTTTTTTTTTTATTTTTCATAAAATATTTTATTCAATTTTTATTTAAATAAGTATTTGAAGTATTTCTTAAATTGTAGGCTCGAGAAAGAGGAATTCCGTGTTGAACGGTCATGAGAATTTCGCCGCGTCAAGTGTTAAAAATAAAAAATAAATTGTATATGTAACAAAGTTTGTTATTTGCTGTTTTTTTAACAAGAAAATGTATTTGACTAGTATTTTATCATACTCGGTATCGTTCAAATATATAATATTATAAGTGTTAAAAAATACATTATAGAAAGAAAAAAAGTTTTTTTAAAAAAAAAACTTTTTTTTTTATTTTTCATGAAATAATTCATGCAATTTTATTTAAATAAGTATTTGAAGTATTTCTTAAATTGTAGGCTCGGGGAAGAGGAATTCCGCGTTGAACGGTCGTGCGAATTTCGCCGCGTCAAGTGTTAAAAATAAAAAATAAATTGTATATATAACAAAGTTTGATATTTGCTGGTTTTTTAACATGAAAATGTATTTGACTAGTATTTTATCATACTCGGTATCGTTTTCATTTTTAAATATGTGTATATTTGGTGATTCTAAACAAATTTTTATTTTATTTTATTTGTACGCGATCCACAATTTGAGGTTTACTGATTTTACCAAGGTGATCATATTATTAAAAAATAACAATCATTATAAAACTGTATTTTAAATTTGACGTTAACACATCACCTAATTAAAAAGTTAAAATAGATTAAAACGTTTAGGTCCTAACTTTCGCGACTAAGCCCCGTCCCATTTTTAAGAATAATGGTATGTAATGTGTTGAAAACCGCAAAAATCTGCAGCCAATTTTACATGTATCATAAAGAGGAAGACCTAAGCTTTATATTGTATATAAAATCTACATTATAAAGTGGTGGGAAATATAACTAATGAACTCAAAATTAGAAAAAAGTACTAAAAACTGGTACTTATTCAAAACAATTGCAACAAAAAGCTATGAAACGTAGAAACACTTACCTACTTTATCACAATCCATGGTTTGGATTTTTAACTGTACTCAAATAAAATAATAATAATTGTCCAATGTACGAGTATGCAATCGACGCTGGGATAACGATGCGTGCATTTTAAGGGATGACTGACTTCGGACCGATCGTGGGGGCGCTACCGTTATGCAAGGAGTGGGGGAATTGTTGATTATTATGCGCAAAATTATCAGCTTTACAGAGCAACTTTTATTTTACCTGCTCTTAAATTTTCATAATCGACTTTTGGCCGCCCAGATCGAGCAAATACCCCACCGTGCGACGTATGTATATAAAACTCTTTAGTGTATTCTACCCGGAATATGTCAAATACACAGTATGTATAACTACTTATCCACCATGCAGCTACTTACATAGCTCGAAAGTTGCTCGAGCATCGTCGGATTAACGTTGCGAGCTTTACATTATTAATGTGTCGAGAATTCAATTTGAACATCGTTTTGCCGCTCCGAAAATCCGATTAATTTTGAAAATAATTTAAAAAACAATTTTGCAACTCTATTTTCCGACCCCGTCGATTAACACTGCCTTTGACTAGATTGGCACGAATTTTATGACTTCATTCTATTATACTACCACCCGGTTTGGCGCTTAACACCAAGAACAAAAAAGAGTTATTTGTTAAAATCATGCGATTCCGAGGGGTTACTCTATCTATCTTCGTCTCCCTCTGATACTTACGTATGTGTTTATTTCGGCTCCGTCAAAGATTCAAGGATTCAAGGGGTCGAGTTTTAAATAACGATTAATTTTATGGAGGCAGTCGCCACCCTTGTTATTTATAAGGCGCGCGTTTCGTCTTCTTTTTTTATCCTCTTCTCCCTCCGAAAGAGGGACGTACCCCTACATCGAGTACACTGGGGATGTGCAATAAGTTATACAATAAGAGCCGGACTTGTAAGGATTCACTCAAGATTGAAATGAGGGGTACGAGGAATTGTAGAGTTGCTTTTTCTCCCGGCGGCGGCGTAGTTTGCGTGGGAGACTCAGGCGCTGAACAATCGGCATGTTCAACGAATAACTGTGCTAAAGACGGATGTTTTACAAACTGCATATTAATATAACTATTCAAATGTAACTGTAACAGTAACATAATAAGTATAATAAGAAATGGACTTAAAAGAAATGGCTTCTAAAAGAACAATAATTTATTTTAGATTGTTTTTTTTTTTTTTATTTAATTTATATTTATAAGCTATCTATCTTATATTATATAGTGAATGTTTCAACTTTATAAAGCTACACAACATGTTGGATACATATTAATATTTTCTGTCTGGCTCTAATCGATAAGTCTATATCTCTATAGCTATTTTACCGCCTCGTTCGGATGCAGACCCTCTAATCCGATTATTCGTATATTAGAATACCGAATATATTCGTGAATTATTAATTTGATTCATTTGCATTTATCAATGAATACTGCACTCGATTATGAATAATAAAAAAATAAGTTGTACGTAAAAACAATTGGGAACATGATATAAACTATAAAACACATCTCTTAGTTTAAACTAAAGATAGAAGTTTCACTTTTTTATAAAAAAAAAAAAATTTATAAACGTTTTTTTCTTCTTAAGTAGCAATTATCTTATATTTTTTAATTATTATTTTAAAACAATATGGCGGATTAAGTTGACTAATAAACTCAGCCAATGTATTTTAATAACAAGTAACAAAATTAAAACTACAATAGATATTGTGTCATCAAAATTCATTATATGCCATATAAATAATTAAAAAACACAAAAAAAAAACACTTTTTTTATTTTGAAAAGTCGCCATTTTGTAAAAAAAAAAATGGAGTAGTAGACTGACTAACGAAATATTCAAAATAAATATTTTATATAACAATTGAATATGTGACGCGAATACCGTTATAAGTCTGAATGAGATTTTGATTGATTCTGCGATTTCAACCAACTTCTTCAAAATATAAAAAAAACTAAAGTTGGCAAAAATCTACCGCCAAATGAAAAATTATTTAATATAAAAAAATATAACGTTTTTAATTTCTAATTCGTTCTAAAAATGGCAGCCAGAATGACATTTGCATATGTCATTCTGGCTGCCATTTTTAGGGCAATTGCGCTATTTTTAACTTTCATCGTTTAAGTTGAAAATTGAGCTGAATACGTGCCAATGAAACTGAACAGTGACGTGCTGACGACCGATTACGTGCTACTATAATACGTGTAGACAAAATGACATATATCTAAGAATTGAAATACATTTGTAATAACAGGATAAATAAAATGAATTATTAGGAATAATGAATGATTTTGAATCTTTATCAATGTGTTTTTCTATCTACATATAGTAAACTAGAGGTATTAAAATTTAAAATAACTGTATTTAATTGAATAATACGTTGTTTGACATACAATATAAACTTATCGTTTAAGAATAGTGTTGTTCTTACATCATAAAATTATCAATTTATAATTACAGTTAGAAATATGTATCTGACTTTATTTTTTACTACACAGCATGGTATATGTATATGAAATACTGAAATACATATATAATTATATAAAAAAACCTACCTTACGAAATTATTTATACGTTAAGTGTTAAGTTAACAATTAGAAACTTTTTTTTTGTAAATCATTAGCGCCAGAAAAATAGTATTATTAATTTCCTGTAATATTTTAAGATGGTTTAATAATTACTTATATAAAAGAAAACAAAAAGTTAAAATAAATAATGTATATTCTGAAGAGAAATTAGTGTCTTATGGAGTACCACAAGGGTCTAAATTGGGACCATTGTTATTTGTTTTGTATATTAATGATATAGTTAATAACGTGAAAAAATGTAAAATTCATCTATTTGCGGATGACACATTAATGTATTGCATAGGTGATAACATTAAAGAAATTGTAAATAATTTAAATAATGAATTAAGTATATTAGAAATATGGTTAAAGAATAATGTACTTAAATTAAATGAGAATAAAACTAAATGTATGTTTATTAATTATAAAAATGTGTTAGATAATAGTACCAAAATAGTAATAAATAACTCTAGTATAGAAATAGTGGATAATATAAAATATTTAGGAGTAATTGTTGATACAAAATTAAATTTTAAAGAACATTGTAATTACATATTAAAAAAAAATAGTAGAAAAATAGGTTTATTATCTAGATTAAGAAATATATTAAGTATAAATACAAAAAAAATAATTTACAATAGTATAATATTGCCCCATTTTAATTATTGTGCAACACTATTAAATATGTTAAGTAAATTAGACAAACAAATGTTGCAAAAATTACAAAATAGGGCAATGAGAGTAATCTTAAATAAAAATAGATTAACTAATTGTAAAAGTATGATTGATAGATTAGAATGGTTGAATGTTCAAGAAATATTGAGTATGAATGTTTTATTATTTATATATAAGTTAGAAAATAATATGTTACCAAAATATTTTAATAAGTATTTAATAAGAAATAAAGATGTACATAAATATAATACTAGAAATAAAGAAAATTTAAAGATAATTAAGTATAAGAAAACGAGTACGGCTAGGGGAATTATGTACGGAGGTTTTGATTTATATAATAGTCTTCCAAGAGAAATCCGAAACAGCAAAAATATAACGGGTTTCATAAATGGAATAAAAAAACACCTTCGTACATATAGAAATAAATTATAATATTAAGACTTTATTATTGTATATTTTTATTTTTTCTTTCTGTTATGTATTTTTTATATATTTTTATATATGTTTACTAAATTTGTTAGATGTAAAGATTAGCTATTAAGCTAAATAAATTAATAAAATAAATAAATATATGAATTTTTTGACGCTGGCTTCGACTTTAATACGAACGTAATTATGTTTACCATTTATTTTACTATAATATATAGTGTATTTATTTTCATTGGAAACAATATAAATATATCTACTGCTTTCTTGATATGGCTTTTGGCGAACATTTGTAACGTGAAACAAAAATAGATTTAGGAGTTACTTGCCGATTTATATTTCAGTGTTTCATACAAAATTACGTCAGTTCTAATAAACCCATCCTTATTAAGGGCATTTAATCAACGAAAGATTCTTTTTCACAACACGAAATATGTAAAAATATAATTAATATATAATATTATAGTTCATAGACCGATTTTTTTTAATAATCTGATATTACAAATATTTGGAAAGTCCATTAGGACGTAACCCCAATCTGTCGAGATATATTGCTAACGCATCGATAAAGAGTCTCGTTTGTCACAGACCACGGGGCACATGTAATTCATTTTGATGTTTTTGACTGGAAAATATTGGCTTAAAAATAATGTTAATCTAATGTAACAGTTAAGGCCTTTGACCGCTTATTTAGTCACTTGTTTTACGTAGGCTTATTCCCAATTGTTTTATTCTGTTCAGATACTTGTCCGCTACATAATTCGTCTGTCATATTTTCCTATCTTCTTGTAAAGCTATTCGTTGTTTACCTTTACAGGTGAGCAGCTTCGCCTCGCAGTTGTGATTGTTATTTGAGTTGATTTGGTATTACCTGTGTTCTCTCTCAGATACTCTATATACGAGAAGTAATCTAAATTCTAAATGAATATGCCATAATCATATCCGGCATATAATTCTGCGGTTTCTCAAGAAAAATGTCACGCAAAATAAAATTGTTATTCGCTGATTTAACTTATTTTTAAATCTGCAAAATAAATTGTAGCTTAACGTTTTATAAACACTAGAATTTTTTTTAATTTAGCTTATCTTAAATGTGCGGATATAAAAAATGTAGTTGAGATGCAATTTAAGCTTCCCAGAACCAGCAGTTTTAAATCGGTTCCGAAACACGTCATTATCTCATATAAAATGAATGGTCGCCACAGTAATTTCAATTCATTAAAGTTTGATATTTCATTTATATAATATATTTTTATATTTTATACATTTTTTCCAGACAATATTTTTAGCTATTCTTAAATGTAGTTTTATTTGCAAATATTTTTTTAACGATTTTTATTATTAATAAGTACACTTTATCTTCGATTTACGCAATAACATATTTGGTTTCACGCGTGTAGCATGATTTTTGGTACTTGGTTCGACATTCTAGTAAAAACATTGACATTTTCGGCCGTGTATATTCAAAGAATTTCATTGATTATTACCAATTTGATTTTTTGCTTCAATAGATATTTTTTAATAATTTAATCATTGCACGCGTTAAAATTCCAAGCGCGTACGGTGAGATACATTCCCTTTCGTTCGCTCGCGTGTTAAGTGACGTGAGTAAATGAGAGATAAGGGCGTGCATTACATGCGTTCCACAAGCCCATTTCTTCTCACTCACTCTCGTCACTTAACACGCGAGCAAGCGAAACGGAATGTATCTTAAGTTGAACGTATGAATAAAACTAAAATATACAACAATAATTAGCTCAGAAATCAATGTTAATTTAGTCATTATCATTCGTATTCATAATTTTAACAATTTTATAAAAAATAAAATATTTGGTAAAAGTCATCAGTTATCACAATCAATTTAATTGTTATTATTTATTCAAGATAAAGCTTGAGAATAAACGTGTCAATAAAATAAAAATACTATTAAAGCCATACTTGAAATATACTTTTTTTTTTATAAAGTCTTTTTCTAAATGTTATAAATTCGTCACTTTAGAACATGTTAATAACAATAATATCTTTAAATATATCGAAAATAGCTTTGACAGAAAAAAATACTCCAGGAGCAGTGTTTTTTGACATTGATAAAGCTTTCGATCGCGTTTGACACGCATACATTATATATAAATAAATAAATTAAACCTTTCAGTAACGTTAATTAAATTAATAATAGTTAAATTGTAAATTATTTGTCGATTTCGATACTCCCTATCTGCTAGAGTCCCCCGAGGTTAAATTTTAGTACTGTTTCTATTCACAATGCTATTTATTGTTTTTTTATATTATTATACAAATCCTTATAGAGCAGTAGATATATTAAAAATGGCTAGACACTGCAAATCCCATTCAAAGC
Source organism: Plectrocnemia conspersa (assembly GCF_051122295.1). Classification (NCBI taxonomy): domain Eukaryota; kingdom Metazoa; phylum Arthropoda; class Insecta; order Trichoptera; family Polycentropodidae; genus Plectrocnemia; species Plectrocnemia conspersa. Next base: position 2,938,626 of record NW_028277170.1, on the reverse strand, counting down.
GTCGTAGTAATGTTTTCTTGTAGAAAGAAAAAAAGCTTTCGTTGTCGATAAATTTGTTCCTTAAAATTTAAGTTTATATCTACAATTAAATTACACTGTGATTCATAAATACATACCCTAACTAAACACTGCAATAAATTAAACGTAAAACACCGCGAGAGAATTAAATGTTATAAAAACATATCATTAAAAAATATAAGAGGTATAAAAATATTTTCAATGATTAATCTACAGTCATGGAATTTCATACAAACTACAACAGGTGATATGAATTACGTTTATAGCATTATAATATTTAAAAAAAAAACAGAATGCAGGAATATAAATAAACTTGTAAGCAATTCATTCAAATAAGGACCATTTTAGAAAGACGTCCGTACGTAGTGAAGGGTGATAAAAAATAAAGTAGCTCAATAAAATATTTTTTCAAATGCTGCCTACTGACTGTGATTTCTGAACAGAGAATATAAAATTGTAGTTAATTCAAACACAATAATATTTTTAATGTATTTTGTTCAATTAAACAATTTATTATATTTATAATGATATGATTGTTGTAAAATATTTATAAAAGGAACATTCATGACATGACCTTAAATATTATCATGTGTAACGAGACATGACAACAATAATCTTTTCTTAATTTTCGACAACAAATATTGTAAAAACAGAAACAAATGTTTAAAAGCATTTATTTGCAAGAACATAATGATGAAGTAGAATGCTTAATACGAACTTACTTGAAAGGGTTTTTTGGCCAACAGAGCAACAGAGAACTTTTTTTCACTTTAAAAAATATCAGTAAATATGTTCTTGTTTTGTGGTCTTCATATATATTTATTATCTATAAATATGTTATATTTTTTAACAAAATTTATCTAAAAAATAATGCATATAATCAAGCCAGATTCGTCTATAGATTGTTTATACTTTTTACTGCTACCTAATTTCATTTCGCATATTAAGTGAAGTGATAATACGAATCCATCGTTGTAGATTTGCAGAGCACTTGAATATTAAGCTCGTAAATGGAACTATTATTATACAGTAAGGATTAGAATTATAGTACACACTCCTCTTCCCTTCGATCAATTTATATTATCTCCCATACCTCAACTATGTTCCATTTATGGTACTGCATTACATTATGCACATTTGTAATTAGCGAAAGAGAGCGAGCGATCCAAAAAAGGGAAGCAACGGCCAAATTCTAATGCCCTAACGACGCCAGGTGATGAGCAAGAGGGTGAATCAGGAGTGTTACAAAAGGTTCATATAATGCTCGTCCAGGTGCCATTTTACAAACATGTGCTCAGATCCTTCCAGGTAGGTACATATACACACGTATGTACATATATACCACAGCATATGTCAGTGTATATTCATCAGCGACAACTACAATAAACACCATCAAGTGTGCTTATGTATTAAAAACAAATGAGCTCGGCAGGGATGCGTCTTATCTCCTATTCTAATTATCGTTTAATTATAATTAATACCTGTACCAAAAACATGCAATAGTTTATTCATTTAAAAAATACATAATTCATAATTAATATCAGTGGATTGTGAAATAATTCCAAATAAAACATGATGTATAATTTAACATGAGATTAATGAGATAAATATCAACGCGATGAAGAGGTGGTGAGTCATTGCTTTGTTGTTTTAATTTAAATCATTATACTTATAATTAATTACCTCAATGATATAAATTAATGATTAAGCTTATCGTAAATATGATATAATATTTTCTGTGATTCGCATGCTAATTATTATTATTGTATTGCATACGTAATGACACGTAGTTTGTACGTGACAATTTTTTTATTTTAAAAATTACGAAACATAGAAACTAAAAAATGCGATAAGATGCAGTAATGTAAATGTTAAAGAAGAATTTTATCGAATATACTATGTCCAAAAAAAGGGTTTATATACAGTACAAATTTTCGAAAAGAGAGTCAAAGACATCGAATATAAACAAAAAGTTTTGTTTACTAATTTTATTAATTTTAAACAAATTTTTGGGTCAAAAAAAGCACGTCAAGTTCGATAAAATGGCGAGATTCGCCTTACTGTTTTCTTAGATTTAAACGATAGAGTCTATTACAAATTCTTGCCACTAGTCATATAAACAAAAAAAATAAAAAAAACTTTCGGCACAAAACCACATCGACGTGATGTCTCAGATTTTCGGCTTGTACAATATTTTATATATATATGTATGTATATGCGCCTTAAAAAAATAATGTGCTTAAACTAAATAAAGATATGTTAGATAATAATAAAAAATAATTTACATAATTATATTTATAAATAATTAAGTTAAAAATAATATACTTAAACTAAATGTATGTTTATTAAAAATATGTTAGATAATTATAAAAAATAATGTAAATAGTTATATTTATTAGTTAAAAAATAATGTACATAATTATGATTATTAGTTAAAAAGAATGTGAATAATTATGTTCATGAGTGAAAAATTAATGTACCTTAGCTAAATGTATGTTTATTAATTATATAAATGTATGTTAAATAATAATAAAAAATTGTTTACATAATTATATTTATTAGTTAATAAAAATTTAAATATTTATGTTTATTAGTTTAAAAATAATATACTTTAACTAAATGTATGTTTATTAAAAATAAGTTAGATAATGATTAAAAATAATGTACATAAATAATTTTTTTAGTTAAAAAATAATTTTAATAATTTAATATGTTTATTAGTTAAAATTTAATGTATTTAAACTAAATGTATGTTTATTAATTAAAAAGATATGTTAGATGATAATAAAAAAAATAATGTACTCAAACTAAATATATATTTATTACTTGCAAAGATATGTTAGATAATAATATAAAAATAATTGTAGGTACATGTCTATTCTACAAATAGTTGGCAATATAACAATTTAGGAGTAATTGTAGATAAAATAAATAATTTAAAGGAATATTGGAAATACATAATGAAATTAAATTACTAGAAAAACATATTTTTTTACTAGGATGAGAAATATCTTAAGTATAAATACAAAAAATCTGCAATAATATTTTACGTGCTTAATAAATTAGATATTGCAAAAAATATAAAATAAGGATAATAAGAGTAGTTTTAAATAAAAATAGATTTACTAGTTGTTGAAATATGATTGTAAGATTGGATTGGTTGGATATTCAAGAAATATAGTTTCAGTATTTAAGTATTGAATAGTAAATGAATATACAGTACAATATCTAATATTTATTTTTCCAGTTCCCGGCCAAAGCCATCATCCTGGGTATCTATTTATTCGTTCTCTTTTTTATTTATTTATTTTTTAGGGCAATAAAATAAATATTTTTATAGTTCAGGGATAGATAGGTATAAGAAAATGAGTATTAGATAGTTTTGCAGATATCTTAATGTTTTGCTAATGATTTTAAAACCTTTGACATTTACCGGTCAAAATGTTTTATATACAAGTAATATAATAAATAATACAAATAAATTAGTATTATATAAAATAAATTAGATTATGTAATAATAAATATAGAGAGGCGCCCAATGGAATGTTTTCTTTACATGCCAATACTATAATAAAAAAATAAAAAAATTGTTTATGTATAGACAGATTGTAAGTATTTTTTTTTAAATATGATAAAAAATAATAAATATGTGATTTTGAAATAAAAATGATATAAATAAACAACTGAAATATTTTATTAATTTATTTAAAATAAATTATGCAAAATATAATCTGATAATTATATTCCCTATTATACGAAGAACAATGATTGTATACGGCAGTACTAAGATCACATGCTGCTCGAAGACTGATCTGAGAGTCTTTATTTTTCCTGGCAAAATATTCCTCGAGTTTCCTAGAAATTTTATTTCTTGCTAATATTATTTAAATATTGTTATATTTAAATAACATAGCTTCGGTCCAAATACAAATAATATATTAGATTTTATATCTATTCATTTTCATCTATATTCTGCACTAAATTTTACATCTATCTTGAGTAGTAAACCGTGAACTTTATATTTAATCCAAAAAAATATGGACTAAAAATTTAAATAATTTGAAAAAAATAAGCTTTTGCTTAAATCTATCGTAACAAATACCAATAAAACGTGGATAAACTAATCTGCTTAATCACAATTTGTGGTTGCGTTTGTAACTCAACAATAACCGAGAATCAATACATGCACTTAAATTTATAATAATTGTCAATATAACCAATGCAGCGCCATCGCACATAGCGTGGGCGTGCGCTACAAGCGAAAATCAACTTTTATAAAAAATTTAATGCGAGTGAAAATGAGCTGCATATGCTTTTCTTTTAAAATAATAACATCATGAATAGCGTAATCTGTAACGTGAAGACGCTGTGATTGAGGGTTCAAGCTCCAGCGGCAATAGACTCAAACTTTTATTTATAAAAACTGCTCCAGCTGCAAAGTAACATCTATCAATAATAATTTATAATTAATATAGTCGTCAACGATTCCAACGAGTATGGTTAATAATAGTCACGTGTATGTATTCTTTATTTCTGATTGACTTACCGAGTTGGTGCAGATTTTTGCACGTACATAGTTACCACAGTTATTTTTTGTACCATTATTGCAGTTATATTCGGGCCTATACATCGTAATCTGAAGCAGTGGCGAAACTGCTTAGCTATATAATACATTATTTCACTCCCCTGAATAATTTGTATAACCGGACGTGTGACATGTGTCCGTACTGCTGCAGTTAACGATTCAAATAAACGAGTTAGAAAAGTAAATATCGCAATGTTACACTAAATAATTGAAATCTTGAATAGTACCGCCACTTGTTTAATAATTGCCCCCTTTAAAATACGGTTAGGTATTAAAGAACTTTTCGAAATTATCTAACCTTCCTTTGCGAACGGTTAGATATTTTCGAAATGCAATTGTGCTATAAATATTTCATTATGTTAAAACTTGAATTACCGTCAAAGGGAAACGAGAAAGAGCATTAATAAACAGTGGTGCTCAAGGACCGGCAAGGTACTTGAGCCTTTTATATAAAAATTTAAATACGTTCCAAAAGACATCTTGACTCATCTCTTTTGTGATTGAGAATGTAAGAGAAGGATTAATAACTTTCTGATACTCGAATTTCAGTTCAAGTGTAGCAATTTTATTTTAAATGTACAGTATAAGGGCTTATACAATACAACAATTCTAAATACACAACATTACAATTTAATTCATTATTTTTATTCAACTACCTGAATTATTTCATTGACTCGACTAAATAAAAATAAAGCAAATAATTTTATTTTTCACAGTATTTTTGTAAAGCATATGTAATTATGATCTATACTTAAAATTTATTTATTATATTAATATTTTACATTAAAATAAGTGTTTCTTAATAACATATTATTGTATTTTATTATATTTTAAAATTATTGACATGTAAAGGTATAATTTGTATGAATAGATTTTTTTTGTATGTGTGACGCAATTGTAACATATTTTTTTTAATACATATATAAGCACTGAAAGATCGAATCCTGGAAATTAACAAGACGTTTTCCTCGATCTTCGCACACAAAGGGCTTTCTCGTAGACGGACCTATTCAAATACTTTCATTTTCACGAAAGAGCTATTTTAGATATATAAATAGCAAATGAAGCTTAGGGAAAGTTCAATTAAAAAGGTTTAATATGTTGGCATAGATGATTTACTTTTTTACATCAAAAATTATTTGTTAAGTACCTTTGTTAATTTATAACCAACTTTAGCTTTTTATATATTGTTTAACATTACAGCTTGGATATTAATACAAAATAAACATGTATTAAAAAAGCATTTTAGTTATGCGGAAACTATTTCTAGTTCTAAAAGTTGATAGGAAAATAATTGCCGTTTTTTCTTCAAAATTTATATTTATATGTAAAATTTGGATATTGTCGTGCAAAAGAATTCAACCTTTTCGATTGATTTGTGACAATCACATTCTGCTGTACTGTTTTATATATTTTGTTGATATTGTTATTTTAGTTTATTGATATGCTTTGGAGCATTATTTTTACATGCTTTTTGTTATAAAACGATATGCGCAAAACAAACTTTGTAGCATTTTTAAGCATTTTTTTTTCGTTTTTATTCAGTTCGTGCGGCACCCGTTATTTAATCTTATATGATTTTCTTAGCTTGTGAGCTAGTTCAGGAGTGATTGGTTATAAAATTACACGTATCATTCGATTTACGCTATACTCTTTTTATGTGGTGCCAAAAACAAAAAAAAAATTTAAATACTCCCAATCAAAAAACGGCTTATTATATTTTTGGCTTACTATCACTTCTGAATCAATAAATATATCAACAAATAGCTTACTATCACTTTTGCTCTCGATCTACATATGGAACCTCTCTCACTGCCCATGTTGAGTTGCTTTTTAAGTACCTTGCCTATGCCTTGATTTTTGCGATATTTTCTGTAACGTATCTGCTTGTGTTTTCTTGATCGTTTTTTAAATAATTTTGTCAGAAAATGGAAGCAGAATATAAAATGCTTCTCTAGCCCTCAAATAATATACATATAAGATATCGAAAAGTCATACCTTTTAATTTAACAAATAAAAGAGTTCCGTAATAAAGGATTCATGGCTGTATTGATTTTATTCGACCCCATCAGCGGAACGGTAAAAAAACATTGTGTACAAAAGATTAAAAAGGGAAAAAGCCTACTCTGCAAAGGAAGCATATAACAAATATAAGCATTAGCTTCCCGAACATATTTTAAGGAATTACGTGAGATGAAAGTGAGTGTTAAATGTAATTCTAGTGTGTCCCTTAGAGGTCCTCTGATTCGCTTTCGCATAGTGGAGGCAAAGCATACACAACACAACAATATAAATATGTAAATATACTCACCATCACCGGATTGTTTTCTTTTATCAAATATTTGTTACAAAATATAATTAAAAACGTGATTATACAACTAATCTCTCTAATGGATGTTAGAATAAATGAGAATCTCCTGTCCTAATTAAAATAATTAAAAGGAGATTTTTGCGAACATTTTCTCCACGTAAATATAAAAAGTATATGTACACTGTATGTATATATATATATACATAAACTATACTGTCTTAGTTATAGCTAGTTAATAAATTTTAAAATAATCAAAAGGAGATTTTTGCGAACATTTTCTCCATCTAAATATAGACAGTATATGTATATACAATACAGTATAATTACTAAACATAAATATAACTATTTATACATTCAAGTGATAAGGAAAACAGTTAATATTAACATTAAAATCAAAATCATACGTACAGTAAAAAATATTTTCAATAGGTTTAAAGTCCAAATTATAAAAGTCATTATACTTCATTGTTATTATCTTTCACCGTTTAGTATATATATATATATCCTGTACGTGAATTATATAGTCCAGTTATTTTATTGTAATATAATATATTCATGACTTATGGATCTACATATCACAGCAACTGATTCATGGCTTGTAAATGAAGCTATTTCATCCACGATTTTCTTTCTGATAACACAATGGACTTTGTGTGCTTGACTTGATTTAAAAAAATTTCCACTACATCAGTGCTTTGGAACCGTTTTAACAAACGGTACCGGTTTAACAAAAGCACTGAAAGACCAGGGTTTAAATCCCATATGAACCCTAGTGTTTTTCAATTTCTATCTAAGAGATCGAAATTAGTGGTTATTATTATATAATTATAATTCCAATTTATTATCACGGATTAGGTTTTCGTATATTTTCATAATCTTACGTAAAAATCGTTTTTGTGTAATATCTTTTGATTGTAATCTGTAATTATAGTTTATATTTAATAAAATACATGAAACTGATTTACAGACTTTGATTTAAGTCTGGCGTCTGGCGACTTACTTGTAAGTTTTAATTGTGTTTATCTCGTTACAACAGAAGAATTAAAAACCAAAAATAAATATCGTGGGCTTATTAAGCTAATTAAAATACCTGTTTGATATACAGTTTTATGTCACAATAATATAAATTATGCCGATAACCAAATCTGCTGGTGTCATTATCAGCCGGCATTGTCGAATGCGGAAGAACATATGGTGATACGGACGGGTCGGTGTAAAACAATTGTGCATTTATGAGTCTCTCTGGTCTCTGGTTTATTGTGTGTGAGTCATTGTTTGAGTAACTCAGTAAATATTAAGTAATACAATTTATTTTATACTTCTCTTTAGACAAAGCATGGATTAATAGGATACATGGTTAATTTAGCCTCTATACAATCCCTCTAATAAAAGTGTTACTGCTGGACATTTGTGGGCGACTATCTGATAATGACGTGAAGATCATAAATGAATAAAGTGCGGTTGTGTTTTATATTGAGTAAATGTACTGAAATAACGATTTCACTCGTGTTTTGATTGACAATGCTTCATAAATTTAGCATAGAAGAACATAGAAGACGCGCCCTTCCGCTCATAATTGCGTGACTTACTACCTGCGCTAGAATAGTAAACCATGATCACACCATAGCTTTACTGTCAAGCAACCAATCTAATACATTATTATTATTAACAACATAACAGCCTTAAATGAATATAAGTTTGTTATTTTGTTAACCAAAAATAACTGACAATTTATTTATATCATGAAAGTATTTTAAAAAATGCATCCAAATATTCTATAGGTTATATTTATTTCTTTTAATCGGACTTTAACAAATTTATAGCACAACTTTATTAATGTGCATTTAGGACAATTCAATTTGAAGCGATCTATCGAAATTATAATTACATTGTGTAGCAATTTCGCATGGTTTTTCCATAAAGATGCAATAACTCGAGTAATGTCTAAAATTACATGCTGATTTCAGCTGTAGTTTTATTGTTTATTAGTACCGTTTTTATACCATCAATTCCGTTATGAAACATATAGGTAATCGTTTCTAAACACTTGCTTTGATAATATGTTTTATACTTATTTTGAAAAAAAAATTTTGGGCTATGATAGATTATTATTTATGGTGCGTATTTTATTTTTTGTGCTCTGAATTATAATTTTGCACTTTTTTGGATTATAAAATGTCACTTTTTTATACTAAAATATGTTCCGTATTTTTAATAATAATCCTTAAATTATAAATTTATATTATTTCCTTCACTACGTGCACTGAAAACAGTTTCTTTGAACTAGGAATTCAAGACATAATATGATAAGCATTCATGACGCCAAAGCTCACCGTACAAGAGTTTTTGATTTTCAATTTACCGATCGAACGAATTATTTTCGTTTTTTTAGTAATTACAATTTTTTTAATTATTATTATTAGTATTATTATTATTTAATATAAACAATACAAACGAGCTTGATATAATTTTATTTAAAGCAAACAATCAAATAATGAAGATTGTACAATGTAGTTTAAGATTATTAATCAGTTGTAAATCTTTGCATTAACAAAACTTACTTCGGAAATTTGTAGTCCATTCTAGTGATAGACATTACTGAACTGCGATAAATTTCACTGCTCAAAAAAAAGCATGAGTTGCTCTACTTTAATGCATATTACAAGTATCATGTGTATGTTGCAATTTACTTGCATTTAAATGACATTTATATTTGTGTGCGTTTCTGCTGCACAAAGTAGCAGGAATGCATAATGAGTCAACATGTTGCATTCAGCTCAATTGTACCTGTGAAGTGGGCAATTATTTATTTGTAAAATCTCATACGCTTTATGAAGCCCTGGTATACTCATGATAAAATATAATATAAAATAAGCAACAAGATATAAAAAAAAATTAAAAATAATAACATTTATAAAATCAATATAATAAATAACGATTTTCACATCTTAAGATACAAATATATTTCTTGAAGTATTAGGAGTTTATAATGACGCAGAAGTAGCTGATATTTGTCGCAATTAATGCGTCCGTGAATTAGACAATTATTATAATATTTATTTTTTTAACTAAAACTCAAATAATGAAAAATAAAATAAAAATTTTTGAACAAAGAATATATATTTAAAATTTGATTTGCAATGCAAGTCAAAACTTTTACCATAATTTGTAAGTTAGATTAAAAATTATTAGTCAATTTAATAACTTTGCAGGTAAAAATGAATATAGTAATAATTTAGTAAAATATCTAAAAAATAATCCTTATGTAAATAATAATCACTCGACAACACATCAGCTTAATAGTTTAATGGAGCACATATGCGCTTATTTTAATATGAAAAAAAGTAATATAATAGAAAAAAATTTCGACACAGTATGGCATTAATTTAATTCATAAATTATACATAAACAAAGCCCCCGACTATCTGATCATACCTAAAGGGTAGAAGATACGTTGTTACACTAAATAATTGACACTCGATCCCGCGTAAAATTCCAGCTAGGGTTCCTCAGGAAGTTTGTTCGGGCCGTTCCTCTTTATCTTGTATACGAACAATATAACAAAAATTAAAAATACGCGTTTATCTATGTACGCTGACGATACAGTGCTTATGGTCTTAAACCATTCGCGAATTAATTACAAAAAAATTTGGCAATCTTTAATAATATTTTGAGAGATTAATGAATTAAAACAGAAGCAATTATTTTCACAAAACATAGATAAACTTTGCCACCATCTCTCCTAAATGAAAAGGGCAATAATAATATAAGCGTTAAATACATGGACTCCAAACTTAAATTCTGGAACTTCGCCATTGCGGACCTTAGACCGATATTTAACTATAAAAAATACAGTTTTAATCTATAAATAATTAATTAGACCCATTTTAACATATCATTGTGGAGTTATATCATTGATACTAATTTTTCTAAATTACAAGTCATTCAAAACAAAGCTATAAAAATAATATATAATACACCTTTTTATACTAATCTTTAAAAAAATCATATTAACCTTCAAATACCAATAAGTAAAGAACACTGTCATTTCCATACCAGAAAATATTATAAAAATATCTCGCGAAATCACAATAACACACTAATTTCGTGTATCTGCGACTACGATAAAAACAATATTAAATTTGAATACAAGCACAAAATACCAAAGCACATATTACTTTTTTTTGCTTAAATTGTAAATTGGGTAATCGCTTGATTTATGAAGAATAAACACTTATTCTAAGGAGCAATATAATTATAAAATAAATATATTAACACCTTAACCGCGATAGGAAATCGTAAAATATCGTAAACGCGTGCGTAAATTGAATAATTCATATAATATTTATTTAGGAAGTTTAAAAATTTTTATGTAAAATCAATCTAGAGTCGTCTCGACAGCTATACTGTTAAAGCACTCCTTTTAACTATTTTTTTGCGCATCCAAAGTATCGTGTACATAAACAACACTTACCTAACGAATCAATAATCACAGCTTTTCAACTATTATTCTGGTTTAATCCGGATATTCGCAGCCGAAAATTAAGTTAATATCTTAATAATTTCATCACATTATATTATCATAGAAAGAGGTCATTCTATACACACGCCTAGATGCTATTTCGGTTTTGAAGTCCATTACCTCGTACTCTGGATATAATCAAATTGTGACGGCAATTTTTGGTCTTTGCATTCACAAAGCCAATATAGGCAATTAACTACGTTAAATGGCAGTCATTCACTGACAAAGTGCTGCAGTTTCCCGTAGTTTCTTTATGGGCAATTAGTTCATGGCGCACAAGGGGGTTTGATCGATGTGTTGATACACACACACACGTAAACAAGTCATCTTGAAGTTTCTCATAAATATGGGGTCTAAATAGCTTCTAGAATAATGACTATGGCACTATATAACGATAAAATTATACATTATCGGCCCATTGCAGCTTTCTCCAATAAGTTTATTATTCAAAATAAGTTTTTAATTATCATAAAATAAAAATTTAGTCCCGAAATTATAGTTATGAATAGAAAGTATCCCAATATTTACTAAAATTAATAGAAAATCAAAAACTCTCGTACGGTGAGCTATGGCGTCATGAATTTGGTTTATAATATTACGCCTAGAATTTCTAGTTCAAAGAAACTGTTTTCAGTGTATGTAGTAAAGAAAATAATATCAATTTATAATTTAAAAATTATTATTAAAAAAAGGAACATATTTTAAAACAAAAAAGTGACATTTTATAATCCAAAAAAGTCCATATTTCAGAGCTCAAAAAATAAAATAAGTATCATAAATCATAATCATATTAACGTTTTTCAACACTTGCTTTGATAATATGTTTAAAACATATTATCACAGCAAGTGTTGAAAAACGATTACCTATATGTTTCATAACGGGATTGATGGTATAAAAACGGTACTAATAAACAAGAAAACTACAGCTGAAATCAGCATGTAATTTTAGACATTACTCGAGTTATTGCATCTTTATGGAAAAACCATGCAAAATTGCTACACAATGTAATTATTCGCTTCAAATTGAATTGTCCTAAATGCACATTAATAAAGTTGTGCTATAAATTTGTTAAAGTCCTATTAAAAGAAATAAATATAACCTATAGAATATTTGGATGCATTTTTTAAAATACTTTCATGATATAAATAAATTGTCAGTTATTTTTGGTTAACAAAATAACAAACTTATATTCATTTAAGGCTGTTATGTTGTTAATAATAATAATGTATTAGATTGGTTGTTTGACAGTAAAGCTATGGTGTGATCATGGCCAACTATTCTAGCGCAGGTAGTAAGTCACGCAATTCTGAGCGGAAAGGCGCGTCTTCTATGTTTTTCTATGTTAAATTTACGAAGCATTGTCAATCAAAACACAAGTGAAATCGTCATTTCAGTACATTTACGCAATATAAAACACAACCGCACTTTATTCATTTATGATCTTCACGTCATTATCAGATAGTCGCCCACAAATGTCCAGCAGTAACACTTTTATTAGAGGGATGGTATAGAGGCGAAGTTAATAGTACGATGATTGCTCTAAATTAACCATGTATCCTATTAATCCATGCTTTGTCTAAGGAGAAGTATAAAATAAATTGTATTACTTAACATTTACTGAGTTACTCAAACAATGACTCACACACAATAAACCAGAGACCAGAGAGACTCATAAATGCACAATTGCTTTACACCGACCCGTCCGTATCACCATATGTTCTTCCGCATTCGACAATGCCGGCTGATAATGACACCAGCAGATTTGGTTATCGGAATAATTTATATTATTGTGACATAAAACTGTATATCAAACAGGTATTTTAATTAGCTTAATAAGCCCACTATATTTATTTATGGTTTTTAATTCTTCTGTTGTAACGAGATAAACACAATTAAAACTTACAAGTAAGTGGCCAGACGCCCGACTTAAATCAAAGTCTGTAAATCAGTTTCATATATTTTATTAAATATAAACTATAATTACAGATTACAATCAAAAGATTTTACACAAAAACGATTTTTACGTAAGATTATGTAAATCTACGAAAACCTAATCCGTGATAATCAATTGGAATAATAATTATATAATATTAACAACTAATTCCGATCTCTTAGATAGAATTTATATGGGATTCGAACCCTGGTCTTTCAGTGCTGATATAAATAAATACAAATTTTTAGCGTACCGTGTGTTAAAACGGTTGCCGAGCACTGATGTAGTGGAAACTCTTTTCGTTCAAGTCAGGCACACAAAGTCCATTGTAATATCAGAATGAAAATCGTGAATGAAATAGCTTCATTTACAAGTCATAAATCAGTTGATGTAATATGTTGATCCATAAGTCATGAATATATTATATTATAATACAACAAAATAATCGAAGCATCTTATTAACGTACAGAAAATATATAATATATACTAAGCGGTGAAAGATAACAACAATGAAGTATAATGACCTCCAAGATTTGGACTTTATACCTAGTAAAAATATTTTTTTACTGTACGTATGATTTTGATTTTAATATTAATATTAACTGTTTTCCTTATCACGTGAATGTATAAATAGTTATATTTATGTTTAGTAATTATACTGTATTGTATATACATATACTGTCTATATTTAGATGGAGAAAATGTTCGCAAAAATCTCCTTTTGATTATTTTAAAATTTATTAACTAGTTATAACTAAGACAGGCGATTCACATTTATTCTATTATATAGCATTCATTAGAGAGATGAGTTGTATATTTCTAAGTATATTTCTAATTATATTTGTAACAAATAATTTACGAAAGCTACTGAGTTAACTCTCCAGTGATAGTGAGTGTATTTATATATTCTAAAGTTGATTATTAATGAACATAGAGTACTTAATAAATAATTTTAGATGTAAAAAAGCAAAACATCTGTATCAAGATATTTAAAGATTTTTATTGAAGTTTTTTCCAAACTGCGTTGAATATTTACATATCTAAGACAGCTCTTTCGTGGAAATGAAAGTATTTGAATAGGTCCTTCAAAGGCAAAAATCGAGGAAACCGTCGTGTTAATTTCCAGTCTTTGGAATACATAGAACTTTTTAATGAAGTTTCGTATATAAAAAATTATGTCACTAGTGAGCTAAAACACAAATCTGATTTTTTAATATATGTTAAATATTGTAAGTGAGTATATGCATGTATAAAATAATATGCTTTTATTTTTTAATAAATACTCTACAACTTTTAGTTTTAGCGAAAAAATATATAGTGTACGAATTTCGAGTTGAAACACAACTCTGTTTGAGGATCACGCCAATACGCCCCCTGATGTCAAACAAACTAAAAGGCCGCAAGGCAAGACTCGATTGAAAATATAGCTTTAAGACACTTGCCTCGAGGCATTTGTTACTTTCGTCTTTCATTATGTTACTTCCCAAATATGTATTTTACGAAAAAGCTATGGATATATAAAGAGAGAAATATGATATTGTCATAAACAACGGCCATTCGAGTAATATCACTATAATTTTTAGCTGTTTGTATACTAACAATTAATAATAATCATTTGCTTGCTAGGTGTGGAGTAACAACAATAATATTTTTTTATTTTAATTTGCTTTGCAATGTATTCAATAATATTAGTGACAATATTATCAATTTTTCTGTATCAGACAATATTATCAATTTTTCTGTATCAGAAATATCAGACATTAATTATCTTCGCTGTGATTTTAATTTTTCGTCATTTAATAATCTGACTGCTGATTTAATAACTTGCTTCTTATGTTGGTTAATAATAACTCGAATTATTTGCTTTCGATTCTTAAATTGTTGATGCGTGAACAACCTTTATTTTGCCATTTATATTGTTCTGTATTTCATGAATTCATGTATTTAATTGTTCGTATTGGCGTTTGATGATAAATTATTGTACCACAGAATTACAAAATTATTTCATTGTTGTTTATAATATATTATATATAAATAATTTAATATATAATACAGAAAAATCAAAAATACATCTATTTGCAGACGACACATTAATTTATCACATGCGTGATAGTGTTAAAGAAGTTGTATATAACTTAAATAACATATTAAGTACAATAGAAAGATGGTTAAAAAATAATGCACTTAAACTAAATGAGTATTCAATTAAATTTATGGCTATTAATTATAAAGTACTTTGGATATAATATAAAAATAG
Organism: Plectrocnemia conspersa; assembly: GCF_051122295.1. Classification (NCBI taxonomy): domain Eukaryota; kingdom Metazoa; phylum Arthropoda; class Insecta; order Trichoptera; family Polycentropodidae; genus Plectrocnemia; species Plectrocnemia conspersa. The sequence continues at coordinate 2,922,999 of NW_028277170.1, read as the reverse complement.
TTATAGAAATAGTTGATAATATAAAATACTTGTAGATAAAAAAATAATATAAAAATAAATATTTTTATCATTTATTATTTTTTTTAATTTGCATAATTATGAAACGTAATCGCTCAGAAAATCGGCTACAGACAACCATACCGAGAGAGCGGCAAAAGCTGACTGCAACGCGGGTGGGCTAATAATATCTATAATTTTAATAGTATTTGTAATTAGAACATTTTTAATTAAAATTTGAAATACCCATACTTCAACTTTTGTTGAATCTCAGCAACAAAAATCAATATAAAATGATTATGTGTTTAAAGAGTTTAAACTATTATTTTTTTGTTGTTCAAGTTGTGTAAAATATAATTTATAACAAAATGATATTTGAGTATTTAATGATTTATTTACTTCAGAAAATGAATATATTTTCGCCATGATTTTTTAAGTACATATTCATATTCATAATTCTGTGTTGAATATATATAATTTAGTTCAATGCCCGTACCTACCATTACGATTTTGAACGAACGAAAACTTTTAACCAATAACCAATAAAAATGTTCGATTAAGTAGAAATGTTAAGGTTATTAACATTATTATTCAAAAGGACAGATTGTAGTTTTTTGACGCGGCTCCGTTTGTGTTAAAATTTGTTTGCAAATTATTGTTGACTATTGCTTTCTGAACGCTTAAGAAATATTAGACATGAGAGAAAATATTCAATGAATGTAAATTAGTAGCAGTAAATTAATGTATTCGATCTGAAAATTCAGATTATATACCTAAAGAAGAAGCAAAGAAATATCGAAAAATCTACAACAGCACCAGCTGAATTATATAAATTGATATCTTTACAGATTTTATTATCGGTAATTCGACAACTAAATAAATAATACATTCAGTTTCATTTGCTTATTCCTAAAAAGGTCTCGAATCTATTCCAAAAATATTTTTTTAAATATGTCATTTCAGTGAAATCGTATTGAAAAACATTTTCACAAGTAGATATATATTTTTACTAATGAAAATATAATTTATCTGGCATATGCTAGTAACTTTTTCATACGTAGTAGTAATATATACATTTACATACTTATCATTATTTATTTAGTACATGCGATGTATACAAAGCCGGTCTTAACAAATGCGGGGCCCAATTTAAATATGTCAGCGGGGTTTAGGTTAAAGGTTATTTTACTTGCCTTTTTATCAGGAAAATCTCTCGAGACTTTGTCAAAATTTAAATTTCTTGCTTCTACACTTTCAATAGAGTGCCATACTGTTTAGTATATCTTGAAGAGTAATCCTCAAATTCGTTTAGTTTTATACGAGAAAAGCTCTTTATCCTGACTACAGATACTGAAAATAAAAATATCCTTAATTTGAAAAAAAATTTGCTTCCAATGCTTCCAATTCTCCGCAAGCATAAATCCATCGATATCTGCCTCATTTACAGATTCATTGCTCTCAGCGAGCGCGATTTATAAATCTGCTGCATGCTTATTTTATTCTTCCTTTGACATATTTTGAAATTTATGTAAGAATCCAAATAAATTGTTATGCCTTATTAACAGCTTACCGCCCGGGTTGTTTTTGCCGAACTTTGCTTGGTGGCCGGGTGATTTCGCAGAATAACGGCAAACAATTATCTTCCTTAGTAGATTTCCTAAAACTTATAAACCAATTAAGATATTTTATTGAAATTTAATATGTAGCTTCCTTATGATTTTTCGCATACATATACCTTTTGAAAATTAATCTATTTGAGTATATGATGCACCTCGAATACATCAAAATTCATTTAATATATCAGTCTCTTCTGAATTATCGACCGAGACGTATCGCAAAAATTGCTCTTCTCTCAGTGGTCTTTAGTGATTGTGATTTTAATTTAAAAAAATATTTTCAATCACCCCAAAATGGACGAAGAAGATGAAATCTTTATGTAAAAAAATTAACTTTACAGATGAAACATGGCAGAAAAGGTAAAAGTTTTATTCAAATTTGGAAAACAAATAAGAAAAGAGGTTTCAAAATTATATCTTACAGTCAGATGAGACACGGAAAAAAACCAGAACGACCGGCTTACAATATATAAGCATCAATCTATAATGGACTATAATAAATATTTGAAGTGTTGAATCAATACATAGTTACCTAATATTTAAAAAAAACAACGGAATAAACAAAACAGGTTGTTATGGTATTTATTTCAGTGCGCATTGTTTTATTTGTTCAGTGTCTAGCAATATTAAATTCAGAGATTTTCTTTTGAGTAAGGCTAAAGTCAGTGGAATCTATCGATTCTGTGCTTGTGCTGTCGATCCATCAGAAAGGCTTTCCGATAAACTGAAAAACCATCAGCCAATAAAAATAGAAAGTGTGAAGATATATGTGAGAAGAAAATGTCGTGTACATGAAATAAGGAAAGATACACGTGCAGAAGTTGCGAAATTTCTCTTCATATTGACGAATGTTTTTATACGTTTAAAAAATATTGAAATAGATAAAAAAGTGTAAATAATAAAAATAAATAGTGATATAGTGTGGTCTAAGTGAAATGGTGAAAATAAATGTGTTCGTGACAGTTGTAAGCAGAAAAGGACGTCGAAAAATTTGGTGAGTGCAAATTTACTATATTATATTATTAGCGGATATTTTTCATAAATCTTTTATACAAAAAAATATAGAAGCATTACCTAGCCAGACATTTTGACCCTGAAATTTATTTCTGTTAGAAGTGTAACATAAAATATTATTTTTTATATGAAATAAATAATTATTGTTTATATATTGCACGTGCCTCAAAAAGGCGACGTCTCATTGCATTCCGTTGTAATGGGATAAGACGACTCTTTTTACAAAAATTTGAAGTAAAATATAATTTATTTTTCTTTTGATAGTACGTAAAAATAGTTTACTAGCATCTTTGATTATTATATAGACATACTTGGTAGTATCGCAGTATTTTTTTAATGAAAGAAAACGCATGACGCAGATTGAGTTCACGGCCATTTCTTTCAAGACTCGTATACGAGTCCGCGGACGTTAAGCTGTTAAATGTTCAAAGCATGACTGTAGATATTTCAAAGCTTCGTTAAGGAATTGATTAAAACAGTTAATCTTATAGGCGTTGGAGCTTAATTATACCTCATAGCTGACATTAAACAGGTCAATGTGCATTGCCAGCATATTGAGGAGCCGGATGGCGACAGCCATAGGCGAGTTGGGAAGTGCAGACGCTGAATTGAATAATCAATGCATAAAACAAAAACATTTGCTCATTTATTTGGATTTTTCTTGTAATTCTACAAAAACTAGTATGTTTCGCATGAAATATTAGCTGGAATGTTCATATTTTACTTTCGATAGTAAGAATACATAAAAATGATTTATGATAGTAACTGGTTCTCGATCCCTGCCGCAACAGTGTCAATGTGGTAGTTTAGACGGTTGGGATTAGGAGTGGTATCTGTGCTTAACGCTGGTCTAATGCATTTAAGTAATTTATGGAGCATCTAATCAGCATAAAAATAGTATATGATCTTTTTTATGTAGCCGTGTGAATTATAATGTCATAAAATTAAATTAATTTAAATAAAAAATTGACGGATAACTGGTTCTCGATTCCTGGCGCAACGGTATCAATGTAGTACTTTAAATGTCTGTGTGTTTAACACTGCCATAGAGGTAACAAAAGCAAAATCACTGATGATAATACCAAATATTTACTACTAATTTGTGTTTTTTTGAAGAAAAATCCATATATGAACCCCTGCGACTTTTTTATTTAACCACAAATAAAAAAGCTTTTGAAGGACAGATTTTTACGACTAAATCCCAGAGTAAGCTGAATCTCTGTTCAGTAATTAGCGCATTTCATATATGTTTTGCAGAAAGATTTAATTAAATATTTTTCGCTCAAGGAGAAGTTGGCGTTTTTATTTGTTTTTGTTTGACTCTCTGGGGAGGCCTTCTTAATTGGCATTCGAAGGACCAGTGAAGAGTCTACAACTACCTTTATTTATTTACATAATCCCCGCCTAATTACTTAAAATAACTACCATTTAAAGCAGTGTTTTTAAACTTACAGTGCGTTGACCTCTTGGGATGCGAGAGAGCATTTCCAGTGGCGCAATATGTGCCTTTTAGATATGTAATATTATATTTAAAGCTGTCTATGCTATATAAATTTGGCTTATTTTGTATGTGTATATGCAATAAATATATTATCCTGCAATAACTGTAATTTCCTAAATAAAAAAATCGGAACACATTTTTCAAAGGGGTGCGAGCAAATATTTTTACTTGGCAATTATCCAAATAAAAGTGAATTGCTTTAAAGCGTAATCAACAAACAAAATTATCAGTTTATAAAGTAAATTATCTTTTTCTTGTTCGAATGTCATGTCTGATTTCAGACGTAAGCTTTTATTTATTGCTTTTGACGTGCATTTTTGACTTCTGAGAAGTGAGAAGTTGCTTCGGTTTAAATATGCTTCATTCGGTTGACTTACTGCTTCAGACTTTAAAATGTGCGGCCCTGTTTCAAATTGATTTTCATTTAGTATAGTCTCTATGATTTCTATGTCCATTCATTTTTTTTCACTGAAGCTTGAAATAATATGTTTCATATTATTTAGCTTGAGTGAAAAATTTGTCCCTTTTTTTCGATTAAATCCTAATGCTTCTTCTATTTTTTTGTAAATTATATTCGTCGTGTTTTTGTTGTATTTCTTTATATTTCTTTCATTATAATTGTATGCTATCTAATTAATTTAAAAAAAAAAATTTTTTTAATAAACTTACATAGTACGTCGATAAAAATCACGTATTATGTTGCTTAACAACAGAACTGTTTGTCAATTATATAGATCATATATGAAACGTCTCATTTTAACTAAAATATTAACCCTGTTTTTACAAGATAAAAAACATACTTCCTACTTTATTTCGTGACTAGGGATTGCAATACCGGTATTGAGGCAAAAATTGACCTTCGGTACTACCGGTAGTACCAAAAAAAAAAATGTTTTATTTGAAATAAAACGATATCTCCACTGCTTAGAAATTCCGATATTGCAAAAACGAAGATTCCGATATTGCTTAAAATAGAAGCGAAAATAAAATAATGCTCATTGTAATGCTTCAACCTACATAAATAGTATTATTGGCGTAAGATACCAACGTATAAATTTATTTACGTTAATACGTAAATAACGTATTAACGTATTATATAATATTTACATAAATATTTATAGATAAAATTTAATTTTAACATGAGTAGAAAAATATAATATACGAAAATAAATATTATTGTGACATTATAAAATAAATAATACATATGCAAAAAAAATAAGATTATATAAATCTGTTTTTAGAAAAAAATATGGCGCATTTTCATCAAACAATAATACAATTTTTACGCACTCCTTTCTCATAAGGTAACTGACAAAAAATAGTGAATAGTATAGAAACATATTCCATTGGAAATAATTGGATAGTGGTATTCTCGTATCTAGAAAAAAATATTTACAAAAATATTTTTTCCGACAATATACTAAATCATTGAAAGTGAAAAAATAAATGGTACAAAAAAGATTTAACACTGTCGACTTATTGATTTTTATTGGTACTCGTAGAACGGCGTATAAAGTATTTTTACAAGAACCTGAATTTCAGGACGATTGTTTAAAATATTATTATTACTTGAAACGCGAAATATTCATAAATAGACAATTGGTTATAAATACCGGATACCTAATTCAAAATTTTCTCTGCTCGTTTATTATATTTCAAAAAAAATATGAAGAAGACTATTTTTACTACATATTCATTTAATATCTTCAAAGAAAACACGACTCATAAATCATTAATTATTTCGGAAAATTCACAGCCCTGTATTAACATCCAATATTAAATATTACAGCATAAACTTTGACCTTGAATGAATAGACATTATTTTTCGGTATTTTTTTGATTAGCAAATATTGAATATTGTCAATACCGATAATACCGGTATTTAGTGTTTCTTTCTCTCGGTATGATTTTTTTTAATATTCCACTAAATTTTTATGAGCTCCAACGGCTTTTACAAATCATAGCTTTATGATGCACTAATATAAAAAAATATATATTAAATTCTTGCCGTTGATTTAGTATATTGCACAATTTAATATGTATGAATCTGTCGACTCGTGTTGTTCGCCACAACCTTTCTCCTTTTAATTTTTGTTTATTACATAATTAAATAATACATTTTTATAAACATATATATTTACATTTCATTGGTTGCTGGTTAATTACCATTATCACAATTTACGATTGATTTGCTAAATTAAGAGGAATTACAAAAATAATAAATAATAAAAGAACATAAAATACGTTAAGTTTAGGTCAAAGTACATAAACACCTTTAACAAAAAAAAAAAAAAAATTTAAATTATAAATATATATTTTTAATATAAAACTCGTGAACCTGGAGCTGTTAAATTAATAGATAAAATTTATGCGTCAGAGCAAGATGTGCTTTGGCATTTTGTGTTTATATTTAAATTTGAGTTTGTTTTTGTCGTAATCACCGATTCTTGAGATTAACGGGTTAGTATGATTTCGCGGTATTTTTTTATAATAATTATTAGTATGGTGGTGAACATGTTCTTTAATAGTTGGAATTAAATATTTATTATGAAGTTTTTTGAGGTTAGTATAAAAAGGTGTATTATAAATTATTTTTATAGCTTTATTTTGCACAACTTGTAGCTTAGAAAAGTTAGTATTACACGTATTACTCCACACTGGGCAGGCGTAAGTCATTGCCGGTCTGATTAATTGCTTATATAATAGAATTTTATTTTTAGTATTTAGCGCACTTTTTCGATTAAAAATTGGTTTTAACGCCGCAATGGCTGCGAGCCCTTTAGATTTAAGTTCGGTTATATGTTTATTAAATTTAAGCTTGGAGTCCAGGTGAATTCCGAGGTACTTAACGCTCGCCTTCCATTCTATACACTTTCCCTGCTCGCTTATAATAGTCGGGGGCAAAGGTTGTCTTCGAGTTGTAAAAATTATAGCCTCCGTTTTGTCCTGATTTATTTTTATTTTCCACTTTTTGAAATAATTACTTAAGAGAGTTAAGGATTTTTGCAATTTTATTGAAATAGGCTTAAGACCGTAAGAGCTACTCATTATCGCCGTATCATCGGCATACATTGAAAGACAAGTATTTTTTAAAATAGGTATATCATTTGTGTACAAAATGAAAAGGAACGGTCCAAGTAAACTCCCCTGAGGAACACCAGCTGGGATATTACGCGGTATCGATTGTTCATTATTTACTGAAACAACATAACTTCGACGATCAAGGTAGGAGCGTAACAAGTGTAGCAGATAGTTAGGGGTTTTATATTTGTGGAGTTTGTAAATCAATCCATCATGCCACACAGTATCAAACGCTTTTTCCACATCTAACATTAAGAGTCCCGTTGATTTTTTCATGTTAAAATTAGCAGAGATATGTTCTGTTAACCTATTGAGCTGATGAGTCGTAGAGTGGTTTTCGCGGAAGCCAAATTGTTCATTGATAATTTTATTCCCCAAAGATCCCTTTAAACGTGATAAAATTATTTTTTCAAATAGTTTACTGAATGACGGTAATAAGCTTATTGGACGATAATTAATTGCGATAGTGTTATCCTTTCCTGGCTTTCTAATTGGGTGGATCTTTGCGGTTTTCCAAATAGCGGGAAAGTACCCGAAAGATAAGCAGGCATTAAAAATATTTGTTAGATAATTGATGCTAATTCTTGGAAGTTGTTTTATCGTAACGTTATCTAATTTATCTATACCGGGACTTTTTCTATTCTTTAAATTTTTTATGATGTTATTAACTTCTGATAAACCAACTTTGTTCACTAAACTAATATCTACGCTAGATGAATTAATATTTCGTATCGCACGGGCGACTTTGTTGTCTATTTTTGAATCTAAGTAATTTACAGTAAGCGAATAAGATGTGGAGAAAGCGCTGGCTAAATTTTCTGCCTTATCCTTGTTCGTGCATGCGATGGTGTTTCCATTTTTTAATGGGGGTATTTCCGAATTTTTATATTTAAGTGATTTAGTTATTTTCCATAAGGAATTATCTGCCGGGTTTAGATTTTTTAGTTTACGCGTCCACGATTCGTTTTTTATTTGCTGAATTTTATCGCGAATATAACTAGTTACGCGGTTTATTACAGATTTAAGTCGCGGAGATTTATTATTTTGCCACTGTTTTCTTAGTTTATTTTTTATTTTTATTATTTCGATAAGTTGTGGAGTAAGTTGATTTTTATTATTAACCTTTCTCCTTGATTAATAGGTAAAAGTAGCCAGGTAGGCAAAATTACGAAATAATAATAAATCTATACAGAGAGCCCCCAGAGGGCTAGATTGCAGTGGTCAATCACTGCAGTTTAATCTTGAAGCCGAGCAACACGGCGAGAATAGCTCGAACCGGGCCGGGGGCGCAGGGTTGTTCTCCATTGGGAGCTTTATCGACGCTTTCTGCGGGGGCGAAGCTGCGTGGGGGCATTGCTAGGCAACATACCTCGCCAGCCTCGCGATAAGAACCACCTGTTGTTTCCGGGAGAGTGAGGGATTGGAATTCTCCACCCCCCACTGAGCTGCAGCAAATTAAGTGACGAGCAGAAAATGCACGTACATATATTTTAGCAAAGGGTCGGGAAGTTCTCCTGAACCCAGTCGCTCCATCGATCTGTGTACTCGAAATACTCGCAAACTCCCCGGAAGCGCTAATTAAATCCAGAATACAAGGAAGCGCCCTATTGCTTTTGTTAACCTCGTTGAACATTAAGCCGCGCTAGAATTTCTCATTGCGAATTGATTCTCAATTCCAAATCACACAGTTTGTCGATCAATTTAGATTTACAGCAGTATCTCTTGATAGTAGTGTTTCTGCCCTATCGATATACAAATATATTAATAATCTGATATATTCCAAAAATAATTAAATTGAGTATATTATACATATAAATAACATATGTATCTATAAATAGCTTTTTGCAGTGCATTTTTATGAAGGCAAATGCTTTTGAATATATTCTTAAAAAAAATAAAAACTGACATCAAATAACCAGTTGTATGCGATGTATGTATTTCACGTACAAGAAACTTTTGAAAATAAATAAATAGAGTGGAACATTGCCTTCAAAAGCACCCACTTTCTAGAAAGTACTTTCACAATAAACATTTATACATATTTGTTAATTTCTTAGTATACACTTGGGAGTGAGTTATTTTTACGTAGATGTTATTTATTTATTATTTTACATTGCATCTGTATGTTATATAATTTATTTTAACCCTATTCTATTATTAAATTTTGTTTAAATATTTTACATATTTTTTTATGTATATTTTATGGCTTTTGTGACTCAGAGGCTTTCAATATTTTTTATAAAATACATATAAAGTATTTTTTGTTAATTTATTTCCTGGTATTGTTGTCTTTAAAAATCATTTACATTTAATACAATTAAAAAAAATATTATTTAAACACAATGTTTTTTATTTATTATTTCCAGAACATTAATCAATTATTAATATTTTTATTGATTTAAGATTATTTTGTGAGGGTCGTCCTTTAGGGAGGGAGCAGGTGGAGGCATTTGCCCACCTTAAATTTTGCCAGAAAAATGCATGTCATTCAATGCAATACCATGAATTTTAATGAAATTGAAATATTAAAAAAATTACTTTTACCTCCACTTTAGAAAAAGCGGAGATGCTGTCCCAGAAATCCTTCAAAGAAAATAGTCTTAAATCTATCCCAAAAATATTTCTTAAAATATCATTTCAGTGAAATTATATCGAAATATATTTTCACCGGTAGATACATACATATGTATATATTTATCAGTGAAAATATAATTTATCTTGCAGGTGCTAGTAAAATTATATGATTTCATATACGTTATTTATTTACATGTATATATGCATATATTTTACAGTAAATGTGTATTTTTCACTTCACTAGTGAAGTCCAAAACATTTTGATCGGTAGATACATATTTCTACTTGCAAAAATATATTTTCACTAATGAAATTATATGCTGCTCTAAAACGTTTATGATACTAAATTTAAAGTTTTCTGTTAAAACCCAAACCTAACCTAATGAAAGTTCTAAAAATAAATATAGTTTTAGAACTTTTATTAGTTCAAGTCCAAAATACATACTAAGTCAACTGATCTCTCAGAGGAAAATAAGCGTAAGAAATTCAGATACGTCGCATCTCGCATATCGCATTATAATTTGTCTGCACTTCGATATTAAACTATCTTTTAAAAATATGAAAGCTATCCGTATCGATATTACTATGGACTTTTAGTATGAGAATATTGGTCAAAGTGTATTCAAACCGAATTTTGGTCAATAGGAGGGCGCAAAAACAATTATCACTTTTTAGAAGGCAAAAATTCACGTCAAAAGCAATAAAATCGTGTCGGCGCCGTCGCAGTGGGAACGCTCGGTAACGAGCGTTCCCACTGCGACGGCGCCGACACGATTTTATTGCTTTTGACGTGGATTTTTGACTTCTAAAAAGTGATAATTGTTTTTTGCGCTCTCCTATTGGTCAAAATTCAGTTTAGATATGCTTCATTCTATTCTCACTTTTTCGTAATTTTGCTATAAAAAGTAATAATATGAACGCTATACACTCGAGCGTTTCCACTGCACGATTTTATTGCTTTTGCCGTGGATTCTGAACACAGACCCTCTTGAATTTGGCCAGAAAAATGCTTGTTGAAAAAAAAATCAATTACTGACAAATATTTTTTTTATTATTATATATATTATTGTTTCCGCAATTTGGATGGTTCAATGACCCCGCGAGCATCTTTAACGTGACAACGCTTTTTATTAAAATATAATTATTGTTAATATGTAACACCTACGTTTAGTGAAACATATTTCGTGGAATTTCGTGTATGCAACACCTGCTCTTTTTTCGCCAGCCATCCCTATCACAAAAAAGGGACGCAAAAACAAACAAACAAACGCAAGGTTGTGTAGAAAACTGTTTTTATATTTTAAATTTAATTGTAAAATTATTGTTTGTGTAATGGCCATCATGATGCATTAGAAAAATCTATATAATCATAATATGTAATAAAAAAAGATACTCGTACTCGACATGATTTGTAATTAAGAAGGTCACTTTAAACAAACGCAAAAGTTCCGAAATATAACGTTAAAATGCAAAAACTATTTCTGAAACATTTTATTTTTTAATTGACATAAAATACTTTTAGAACAACTTTTTATTACTTTTCCAACCTAGTCACATTTTATGTGTGAATTTTTAGTAGCATTATTGGCCGTTTCATACTTGTGATTTTTTATTAAAATATAATAAAAAATAAAGAACAGCTCTGTTGCTGTGACATTACTGATAAAGTTTATCGATCGTTAAACGCCTGTCAAAATTAATTTATTTTCTATTTTATTTAATAACTTTATCACCGACAGCAGATGCTTTCTCACTTTTTTCCAAAACATATACAACACTCCCTACTGCTTTATCAGCATTTATAAATTATAAATACAGATCGAACACACACAAATAGACGATCAATTTCAAGGGAAAGTCTCCCTTTGTTTTATTTTGTTTATATTTTGTTCAAGTTGAAGTGATTAAATGCTTTTCTCTTACAAATATAAGAAGAGGGTGTATTTTTTTTTATTTTCCAGCATTAATATTTCTGGTTATGATTTTGTTTCAGATGCTTCTTTGCAAGTTGAGCGTAGATTCAGTCTGCGCATTTTATTGAAATGAAACCCCAATTTGACAATAGCTTTTATAATTATATAATTAATAACTTTTACTAGTATTGCATAATTACTATCCGAATAACCTTCGGATTGCAAATATGGCGTTAGGGCGATACACTACATACCTATTTAATAAACCTGCGGCTAAATTAATATCATTGCAATAATTTTTATATCCTTTGTGATAAATAATTAGCTATTTAATATATTTATACATTTAATTAATAACAACAACCAAGAACAAATCTAGAAGGTGATTGTCTACGATGGCGGAAAATAGCATTTCCGCCAATATCTCGTAAGAAACGTGATTTTCCGATATTGTCGTTGCGTCCTGTGCCATTTAGATACTTGCTAATTGAACGGATGTCCAGGGCAATTCCCCTCATATCTCGATCAATGTAATCTTATACCTTTTTATAGAAAATAGCATTATTACATTATACAATAATGAGGTGAAATTTTGTTTGTGCTAAAACTTTGATAAAAATCTTGTCTGAGATAATAATATATATAAATATTATAATGAAATAAGTGCAATCCATTTCATCATTTTATTTAATATATATTCTAAAAATATTACTTCCGTAGTTAAAAATGTCGAATCTTCTCTACCTTATATATGATTTTATATATTATAAGTACATTTCAATCCATGCTTATTTTTAAGACCAGAACTCTTTAGAAATAACAGTATTCAGATTCAATATTTATATTATTACGGTGGAGATTTAAACAATGGCCACTTAACAATCTACAGGAACAAAGGTTTAGCTAAATAAACAATTCGTTAAAATGGTATTTCGGAACACCCAAGAATTGCACATTTAAAAGCAAGCAATTATCGTCAATTACCGCAACACAAAAACTCTTTTCTTCATAAACCTCGAAACACACTTATGGCCTCGCATCAAATAAGTATTGTTATACTTTTCCTTTGTAATTATCGGACGGCCACCCACAAGTCCTTTTGACTTTGTAGACTTTGTAATGTTACAAATGCTTTTGGAATGTACAAAACAATAATTTATAGCTTAGTCAACCTTTACAAATATAGAAACAGTATTAAAATGTTGTTTAACATTACTTATATGTAATGCATCTGGCGAACTATCTTTCTCAGTTTTTAAGCTCATTAAAAATCATTTAAGAAACAGTCTTAAACAATATGATTTGTAAAATCTTTTATTATGTTTATAGAAAATTATCTCACACAACAATTAAATTATTATATGTATATAAATCGAGATCGTCAAATGTCACGGGAAATTTCATTCAAGCTCGAATCAAAGCAATAAAACATTTCTTAAACAGGCATTATTCCCGTCTATTCTGATTTTAAACCGCAGATAGCCGAAATTTAATATTTAAATTAATTTTACATCCATGAACAATTATATTAATGTAACTCTGTGTTTCGCGCAAATCACGCGGCAAAAAATGACCCAACGATTAAGTGTTTAATGAATTCCGTTTCAGTTTGCAAGTATTCGTTATCGAGCTGTGACGGCACCGACACAATTTTATTGCTTTTTAGTAAATTTAGGTTTTCGATCTTGAAATTCAGATCTACTAATTTACAATCGTTAAATATTACCTCTCGTGTCTAATATTTTTTAAACTTTCGAAAACCAAAAATTTTAATACAGACCGAGCCGCATCAAAAAGCTGCAATCTGTCACTTGTTTATTATGATAGTACTACCTAGAAATTGGGTGCTTTTGAAGGCAATGTTCCGTTCTTTTTATTTATTGTATAATATATATAAAAAAAAGGGTAAATGAGCTTATACATGAAATACATCTCAAACAACTATAGCTAAGTTCAGATTCACTATTTGTGGTCCTAAGGAGAACAGGTCCCGGGAATGTGTCCCTGCTCCCCCCCCCCTCTCGGCAGGCCTGCGCATGGCATAAATGCACTGGTGAATAGCATATGTCAGTCAACGTGCTAAAATAAACGTGAAAACTTTCATTTAAGTATATAGTACATATATCGCTTTATAGACAGTATTTCCATGCCTCACCAGTAATACCCTAATAAATATAAATCATAAACCTTATAATTTAAAATAATTACATATGTATCATTATTCTTTTTTCACTTTGTAAAATACAAAAATAAAATATTATTTGCATAATAAATTATTTTATTATTTTTTTATAAAGAAGACTACTCAAAGAAGGTTTTAAATAAAAACGTTGGGCGTTTATTTAATGTCTGGATAAAACAGAATTAAAATTTTCATTAAACATTTAAATCTATTCTACATAAATATTTTATTAAAAATATATATGTATATTATATTATTTATATTTAGTCTTAAATCTCGAGCACCATTGACGTCAACAGCAGATGAGTGTCCCATTATATTAATGCGTCGTTGAATTCATTACAACAGTGCTTGACAGATAAATAAAATTCAGTTTTTAAATGCATGTCATAAAAATGAGCATTAAGGATATACTGGAAATATAAAACGCAGTCTAATACCTCTCAAAAGATGCTATGGAAATGTACGGAATCACATAGAAAGCGTTCAAAAAAATTTTCCAAGATGAGCTTATCTCTGAAGTACATGGATATGACTCACTGAGTTTTCTATTAAATGTTTATGTAATCAAACTTTTCTTGGTACTGAAATGCACTGCGCATTGTCGTTATATAGGATCAAATTAATTAATAGTTTATAACCTAGTTATGAGTTGAAAATATTTTTAATTGAATTTAATTAAGTTGAATAATATTTTAATTTTTAATCGTCAACGTAGTTTAAGTGAATTTTTTGTGAGACTTGAGCTTATGCTACATCAGTGGTTCTTAACCTTTTCAAAGTCACGGTGCACTTTTGCTCATGGGAAAAAGTGGCGGTGCACCAGAATTAAGAGGTCGAAAAAAATATGTGGACATAATTTTTATTACGTATTTAAAAAAAATAATAGTTACATACAAAATTACATATAAATTTTTTACATATTTTTTTAAAAAAAATTATATAAAAAAGTTTAGTTTTGAAAATAAATTTAGTTAGTTAATTTTGCCCTAGAACCAATTTTTAATTACGTGTTTTATTAAAAATATTTGTATTAATATTTAAAGGTGCTCTTTGGGTGGCAAATCTAAGTGGTGCATTTTTCCCCCTTTGTTTACCCAAAATGACGTTCCTGCTTAACGTCATGGAATTTATATGATCAATCAAAAATTAATTAATGTGATACCTGAGCTTGTTGGCTTTTGCAGATATCAAAAATATTAGGTCGAATATTTTATGTAGTTACCCTGAATTCTTCGTTTAAATTTTTTTCTGTCTTTCTCGTTTTTTAGTTTTCATATTAGTTGTTGTTGAGAAACCAAGCTCACACAAATATGATGTTGAAAACTGTAACAAAATTTTCAGTGCCTTCATGTAAAGAACTGAATATTCCTGTTGGACAGTAATCCAAAAATTTTTCATAGTTACTTCGGAAAATTTAATTTTTAGAGTACGATCAGTCAACAATGAGACTAATTTACTGATTTCGTATCCGGTCATAATTTTCTATATTTAAGAATGAAAAATAATGTGCAATATTTTTTTCCAATAAAGTTAAATATTCTATTATTGCGGAAATAACTCCCATGGAAATGTTTTCGTTAAGTGAAGGAAACATGTCTACTTTTTTTTATATTATTCGAAATCCTGTCAATTTGTCAATGGATGTCATGAATTTTTCGTTTTTTTCTTGAATGCTTGTGTTAACATTATTTAAGTAATTAAAAATATCTGCAAAATATGCCACTTTAGCATACCAATCATTATTCTGAAGACATTTTACAAAATCATCCATACCTTCATTTCGAAAAAAGATTAACAATTCATTCTTAAGTTCTATGAATCGGCATAAAACTTTACCCTTAGATAACCACCTGACTAGTGTGAAAAAGCAAACACTCGTACATAGCTTCCATAGAAATGCAAAGTTTTTTAAACATGCGTGTTGATTTTATGAAATTCACTATATTTACAACTTGATCTAGTACAGGTTTTAGTGCTGCTGGTAATGTTTTCGAAACTAAAGATTCTCTATGTAAAAAACAGTGCGTAGATATAATATTAGGTTTTCTTGTCTTTGCAAGGGTTACAAATCCTTTAAATGAGCCTACCATTGAAGGAGCACCATCCGTAGAAATTACTACACATAACTCCCATGATATTTTAAATTGTTCTAAATATGAATAAATAAGATCAAAAACATCTTGTCCTGTCGTATGCTCGGTAAGTTTTTTGCAGCATAGATATTGATTCACTATTTTGTTTTCATATATGAAACGAACGAATCCTAGTATTTGTGCCTTACCGCTAATGTCAGTAGATTCGTCGACTTGTAAAACAAAATATCGCTTGGAAAGTTTATCGTTAACTGTTTTCTCAATATCATCCGACATATTTGATTTTTTTTTATTGTATCGTTTGAAAGAGGAATTTCCTTTTTGCTTCATCACCAAACATAATTTTTCCTATTTCACAATATGCAGGTAAAATTAAAGACTGCTATAGTATGTGGTTTTAATTGTACAGCAATCAATTCAGCAATCTTGTATGACGCCAGTTGTGCCTTATCGTAAATTTTAACAGTTTTTTCAAAATATATCGCTTGTTTATTTTGCATGCTTAACAATCTTTTGAAGTAATCTTTACTTTTTGATGCAAGATCGGCGTGCTTCGTAGTGAAGTGGCGATTTAACTTGTCAGGATACATCGCGCTATTGGACAGTTTTTCTCCACATACAACACATAGTGGAATGTGATATCCTTCCTCATTGATGCTAGTAAAACTGAAACGTAAATATTCTTCAGAATACTGTCCATTATTTTTTTTGATTTTATTGGATATATTTTCTTTTGTATGAGACGTATGATGTCTAGTAACATATTCACTACTTCTTCCACTTGTACTCCCAGTGTCATTAATATTTTGGTCTGATTCACAATT
Organism: Plectrocnemia conspersa; assembly: GCF_051122295.1. Taxonomy (NCBI): domain Eukaryota; kingdom Metazoa; phylum Arthropoda; class Insecta; order Trichoptera; family Polycentropodidae; genus Plectrocnemia; species Plectrocnemia conspersa. Next base: position 2,906,201 of record NW_028277170.1, on the reverse strand, counting down.
TCGTTTGGTGATAAATTTATCCATTGTGGGGTATCACGACTATAATAAAATATAAATTGATTGAAACATTAAGATTTTACTATTTTGCGGATTTTTTGTTTTTACCAATTTTCTCGCGGTGCACTTATTTTATTTTAAATTTTATACAATTTAATAATGATAGTTTATTTTTATATTAATGTTATCTAAAATATAAGTGATTTTCGATATCGTTTCTACAACTTTTCCATTCAGTTTTATTGTAATATAAATTGATTTAATGATGATTAAATGTCTGACATAACAATACTTTCAAGTCCAAACACAACTTAAAAGCTAAAACTTTAAATTATCTTGCCTCCAGCATTTAAATTGTATGCGGGGTCAATTGTTATAATTGTATTTGAATCGGTTTCTAAGTAAAGCCTTAAAATGCTTTTTGTTGTACCGTTCTTTGTGAAGCATTATTATTTATTGAAAACGATTAAGATTAAAAATTGACTGCATTCTTAGAATTGTATAAATAAATAATTATTACAATAAGGACTTACAATTTAAGTATATAGATCAGGGCCTCCGAGAGCCCTGGAAAAACAATGATTCCGGGTCTCATGGCAAAAATGTAATTTAATATATTTTTTACCAGCGTAATATAATTTCTTGAATAAATAATAATAGGTACGAGTTAACTCTTTCAATGCCATAAATAAATATAAAAATTAGCTACCGTTGCGACATATTTTCTGAAATCATATTTTATTTAAAATATTTTAAATAGTCATTAAAAATATCTACTCACAATATTTATCTGATAATTAGTCGTGTTTTCTTTGCTGCTCATTGTTGCCATATAGTGAATTTTCAGTCCAAGTCAAAAGTAATATAATCGTGCAACGGAGCCGCTATAAACATAAAAAAATCTGTCCCATTGAAAAATAATGTTTATGACAGTACTACCTAGAAAGTGTGCTTTTGAAGGCAATGTTCCGCTCTTTTTATTTCTTATATAAAATGTATAAAAAGGGCTACATGAGCTAATAGTTTAGTTCAGATTCATAATTTGAGATCGGTTTTTTCGTTTTTTATAAATATATTTTTACCATGATTTTTCCATAGTTCCCTCAAATCAAATTTGTCCCCTCCCTCCTTCGGCAGTCCTGATAATGTTAATTATCTAAGCATACTGTTTAAAACGCTCAAAATTAGCTTTAAACAATTATAATAACGTTCTATATCGATTTAAATATTCTAATATTTAAAAACGTGACTATATAATTCTTAGGAAAAACAAATTAAATATTTTTACATTGCCTCGATTTTTCTTTAAATTATATAACTAAACCTTATTCGATTTTGAAATGTTAAAACAACATTAATTTATTTTTTTCTACCAAAAAGAAAACATTTTCATTTAAAAGCAATTCAATTAAAAATTTAACAAATGGCAAGTTTTTTTCCGCGTGTTTTAAGCTTATTTTTCAAAAAGTTCGACATCGTACCAAGGCAACCTGTTGAGTAATCTCCTCTTTTGGAAACAAAGCGGAACTGATGTACTACTACTATTACTATTATATAACTACTACTACGACTTACGTTCATAAAATCGATAAAACGAACCGACAAAAGGCACGTGCACTTTATTTTGTATTTAGACACTGTCGTACGTTTATTAGTCACGTTTGGTAATCATGAAACTCGTTCAAAGTCTCTACAAACACATTGACACACAAAATCCCACGAAGGGTGAAGTAATCTTACCGATGTGAAATGCGCTTTTCCATTTATTTCAAATGCAGAATTTCATTAGACCAGTGATGGCGAACCTTTTGAACTCGGTGTGTCAACTACGTGTCACATATTTAAAGTACTAATAAAAAAATAGTTTATTTTTCGATATTTTTATTTATTTAAGAAAAAAACTTTTTTGTTGCTGAATTGCATTTGCTAAATCTTTTTTTATTTTTTTAATATTATTTAACCAAAAATTGTAAGTAAAACCATTTTTCAGGTTCGGTAATCGGTTCGAAGCACTCCAAATTTATTATAGTGCCACTCTTCTTTATTTTTCAAACTTTCCAGATTTTTTAGTTTTAGATCTTGTGAGACACAGATACTGTCTTAAAATTCCGCAAATTGCATCTCGAAATCCTTAATTTGCATCCATTAGGAACCATTTAATTCTAATGTACTAACTACTACATCCGGATACTTAATTATTTTAATTGTTTGTTCCAGGAATCTAAATTAATTAAAACTTTCACCGAACTAGTCAAGTAACGAAGCCGGTTCATTACATGCATGCGCTATATTTTATTTTTTACTCGAGGAAAATATAAGTTTTAATCTCGCTTAAAATTTTTAAGTTTTATTTCAAAGGAAACGTAACGGCAATAGTTTAGCCAAAACCCTGATCTGTAAAAAAATAATGTGTTAACCCACCTGTGACTTGAGAAAACAATGATTCCGGGCCTCATAGCAAAAATTGCATTTTATATATTTTTAATATCATAATATAATTTATTAAATAAATAATATGCCACAAATAAATATTGCGACATATTTTCTGAAATCATATTTTATACGAAATATTTTAATTGGACACTAAAAATTATTAAAAATTAATTATAATTAGTCGTGTTTTTTAGCTTACTGCTCAGTGTTGCCATATAATGAATTTCTAGTCCAGGTCAAAAACAATTAATTCGTGCCATCGCATCACTGTGAACGCTTTTTAGAACAATATTACAAATTAAATGAGGAACACATAAACCGAATGTTGGTCAATATGAGAGCGCAAAAACAATTATTACTTCTCAGGAGTCAAAAATCCACGTCAAAAGCAATAAAATCGTGCCGTCGCCATCGCAGTGGGAACGCTCGTTACCGAGCGTTCCCACTGCGACGGCGCCGACACGATTTTATTTGCTTTTGACGTGAATTTTTGACTTCTGAGAAGTAATAATTGTTTTTGCGCTCTCCTATTGACCAACATTCGGTTTGAATATACTTTGATCAACCATCTTATATTAGAAGTCATAGTAATATCTGTAAGGATAGCTATCATATTTTTTAAATATAGTGTTATATCGAAATGCAGACAAACTTTGGAGCAATATGTCTGTATGTACCTATTCTTAAAATAATAATAAATAAATAACAACAGAAATAATTATGAAAAATACATAAAATTAACTCATTCCCAGGTGTATACGAAAAAATTAACAAATGTTTATAAATCACTATTTATTATTTTACATTTTTTTGATATTATTAATTATATCATTAATATATATGATAAGCAACAATGGTCCTAATTTGGACACCTATGGTACACCGTAAGATATTATTTTCTCTTTATTATACCTTTTTATTTTTATTTTTAAATAATTATCAAACCATCTTGAGACTATTTCACTTATACCTGTCAATTTTTCTGCCTATTGTTTCGAAAGCTCATGCATTACAAACGCAAAGCAGCTTATCGAAAGCTGTGACACACGCTTCCATTATGTTCACTGGCACTGGCTTGGTAATGTTGACTGATAATAAGTATATGTAAATAAAGCACTAAAATATAATATCTTCACACAGTGTAAGCTGTAAGGATACATATATAATGTTAATTATACAACATTAGTGAATTAAGAAACGTCTATTTATAACATACATATCTAGTTAGCATATGTCCCGGTTTCACAAATTTTCCGAGATGACATTTTTTTTCTTAGCTCTCATATTAAAAATAAGCTTAAAAAAACACTTCATTTATATTTTACAATTTTTCAAAATATATAACTCATGACTTTGATTTAAAATTTAAATTTTGACAAATTTAAAAAAGGAAGTAGTGCAACTACAATGACTAAAAATTCTAATAAGTTCGTTACTTGGCAGATTTATCAATCTAATGAGAATGGTATCAAAGCTTGATGTTTGGGAACCGCATAATATGATGCGAATCGTTGCTCGTCATACAAAATTGAATCACATTGTAACAGGTGATAAAAAGTAAGTTACATAGAGTCATATTACACAAAACAGCGGCCTTTTCTAACCCAGAGAGAATCGCACCAGAAAGGGGTCACGTGGTGAGTGTAATGTGATATTAAGGTGTAGCGTATTATTAATTTTTAAAACTGACGGGAGAATAAATACCGATAAGTATAGTTAACAATTGTAAAAAGTGAACCTGGCATTTATTTAAAAACGGTCACATGTGGCATTCATAAAACGAAAAAATGTAAATAGTACTTAGAACCTAAAAATTACCATTTATTCTGTGAAAAAATCTAAAATATATGTCTGGAGAGATAAGAGATTAATTGATTAATAGATCGAGATTTCAGGATTATAAGTTAATGATTATTTTTTTTTAAATTCAAATTAAATATATAAATAAAATTAGTAAAAAATGACTAATACAATTTATTTTATATACGAGACATTTATTTTTTATTATATATAATTCGTACAATCATAGTCTATGATTTATTTATATAGTCTAATATTTACTGTATACAGTGGCGTAGCTAAGGGGGGTGGGGGGGTTGGGCGCCCCAGGCGGCACTTGCTTGGAGGCGGCATATTCGCGATGGCATCGTCTAGTGTGATTCTTAGCCCTGAATGTACTAATAATAACCAATTTATTTTTTTAAGAATTGCTGATTTTATGACCCTGCAAAAAATGTATGGGGGGGCGGCAATTTTAAGGATCACATGGGTGGCACATACCCTAGCTACGAAACAATCTGTATAATGTTTATCTCTATGATTCATAGAGATAAATTAAATACAGAACATAATCTTACATTACAAATATATATAAGGCGTATAATTATAGAAAGCGAACTGCTCATCGGAATTATAAGTGGTTAAAGGTTGGCATGAAGCTAAATAACGATATTTTTAGACGCGAAACTTTTCTAAAAAATAAAGCCACATTTTTTTAACCAGCTTAATCCGCCATCTTGTTTCAAAATAGTGGTTATTTAAAAAATAAAAATCGTTTAAAAATATAAATTAAAATATTTTTTTAAGATATCATCATGAAACTTCAACTAAACATAGTTCTTGTAAATATTTCAGCAAAGTTTGTTAGCTAGCCTGATCTAAATAATGTCTGATTTTAAATAGCTGCCATTTTTTCAAAATCACCGCTATTTAAAAAATAAAAAAAAATGCTACAAAATTGTGTAATAATAGATATTAAAATAAAATAAAAAACTTTTTTTTACACTTTTTTCTCTATCTTAGACTATATTTTAAAACTATTAACATTGTTATTTTTAAGATATCGGAAATGAACACAAGATATAAAAAAGTTTACTATTTCTACACAAATAAAATGCAATGTTCGTAGACTCAAAATAATATAGATATATAATAGACTCAAAAACTATTGGACCGATTTCGCTGAAAAATTCAGTTTGTTTTTACTAGTGCCGGTAGTGTTAATCTAGTATCTTTACTAGAACTAGAAATAAGTCAATTGAGCTTCTCTTTCCTATATATTAAAAAATAATAAATATAAAAGTCAAGACACGTACTCTACACAATTTATATGACTTCTTCGCGCTTTTTCATATTTAAAACAATTTTATAAAAAAATAAATATATTGCTAAATTTGATTATATATGTATATGAAATTAATAAATGTCAATTTATTTATTCAATTAAAATGGCATGAATTAAATTGTGTGGAATAAACGAACGTTTGCCAAACACAAGGATGTTTTCTATGAGGAGCTGGAAAAAATTATATGGGATTGTGCTCATCTTTTTTATGTGTGCGGCATTTTTTTTTTAATTTTTATTTTTACATGATTAATTGTATAATATCAATCATGGCACATCATTATGGTTAGATTTGTAATAAAAAAAGTCGAAGACACGTGAATAATTTTAGTAGCGCATTTTGAGGGATAGTGGTGTTTTTACACGTGCGACAAAAAGTCAGCTTGTGGCAAACTGGAATATTGCTGAACTGAGTGTGATTTCTGAATGCTATTATAACAATTGGCACGGCTACTTTTAAAATAGCCATGGAGCGCAAAATGTATGCGTCTTGTTATAATACAAAGATGAACATATGGAGAAAAAAATGCAATCTAATTTTACAACTCAAGCAGACCGCTCTAAAAGATTTACAGATGACAGACACAATGATTTTTTAATACTTAGAATAGCTTTAAAAAATTGCAGATGCTCTTCTGGCTATTTTTGGCCTTAGATATGTATGTGAAGAGTATATTTAAAGCATGAATCATATAAATAGTATATTAAGAAGCCAAATGATGAAATTAGGAATCGTGTATAAATTCGGTTACTTATTCATTTAATAAAAAAGCAATTAAGGAATGTAAAATATAAGTATGGCTCTCAAAAAAATAAGTGTAAATCGTTACTAAAGTTTGTCTCTTTTATATTAAGAATTTGATGACCCTTGTGATGTGTCTAACGAAAAGATTGTATTTAACGGTAACCTTCAAAACCCCATATTAGGTACATGTCGGTAAAATCAGGTGGCAAGTAGAGTTTTGCTCTATGCTCTGCCACGCATCGGTTAGATTTGAATCACAATGCTCCCCCGATTTATATAAACTAGTTGAAATGCAAAAGGGTTCGGCCGTTGTTACTGGCCTTTATGGAGTTGTGCGGCGTCCGGTCGCCATTTTTGTTTGAGTCGCCATTTTATGACCATTTTGAGATATAATATGCGGTACTGGACCGACATTACATAATAAATATAAAATATGTATAAATTATGAACTAACAAGATTTCATTCAAGGGTGTCAAGCTTTGAAAATTTCCTTGAGATATAAAATCAGGCATGTAATTTTAAGAATTAATTAATTAAGTGTTTTTATTAGACTTTCATAATTGAAAAATACACTGTAATTTAGAATATGATTATTTTTTCGCTTATAAAACATATCAAAAGTAAAGATAAACACAAACTCGCTTTAGTATTCACATTAAGAATAATATGTTATTGTTTTTTATTAATTTTTATTTTTTTTAACCAAAAATTTGGACACACCTTGTCTAAACAATTAATTTTAAAAATAATTTGCAACATTATCTAGCATCCACCATATTATCAAGATCTTGCTCGTTCTAATTAAAAAAATAATTACAAATTAATAGTCAAAACATTACTTGAACTTAAAAATTCATACATAATCATAAAAAAAACTCCACATGTATAGCTTGCACAAGGCTTTACAATTATTATTTTCATAAAACTCTTTTTATTTTGTACAACATAACGGAAATCTCAAAATTTTCATAGCATACACATCAAAGACAAATTCTTTTATTGGTAATTCCTGGACATTTCGTCGGTAGTTTCCATATGATTATTTGTGGTGGACAATTACATGCTACTTTTATTCCTCTATTGTAAAAACCAAGCATTCCAAAGCCGCCAAACTATACAGTTAATGTTTAACAACCGGATTATATTGCAACCTTTGAAGTTGCTTTTCATTTATTTTTTCTTTGGATTGGTATGCAATTTCGAGTTGCTTTTCATTAAATTTTGTGCACTCGGAGTGGCATGCAATATCGAGTTGCGCACAAACTTCGATACATTTGCCCCATTCTAATTAAAATATTTTACTGTGCTTAAAATATATTTACGTATTCTCTTAAACGTAATATGAATATTTTTCATATTAAATTGCAGGGTTTACAAGAGTTTATTTTAAATATTTATTTCACATTCATAAACAGAAAAGAGAATATAGGTTTGCTTTAGTAGTAGCGCCCTTCGAATTAATTTATCTATATGCGATAAGGTAATTCTAAGTTACTTGGACATATTCTCCAGAAGACGCTAAAAATACATTTAAAAATTTATAAATATAAAGTATAAACCAATATTTAAAAATACGCAAAATAATACTAAATACCATTTAGAAGTGTGCGAATGTTGAATGTACGAAAGTCGAGGGAAGTAAAAAAAATTGAAATTGTGTGTATTTTAAAATATTTATTTATCAAGTAAATATAAGATGTTTAAGAGGCGTTTAAGAGACGCGTTTAAGTGGGGTTTGCGGGTGTTTCCTTTGAAAAGTTATCAAGAGTTAACTGTTTTCCACTATTCTTTTTCTTTTCTTCATATAGTATTTTATAACATGCTATGTTTTTATTGATCGCCCCACGCACTTGAGATATGCGTTCTCCATTGGGATCACAATCTTCCATAATATTTAAAAAATTTTCAATGTGCGTGAAGGCTTCATTCATATTTTTCATTGTTAAAGAGTTTTCCAAAATAAACCTGTCTCATCTACATTAAATATTTGGCTAGCGTAATATTCTACATCTTCAATAATTTTGGATAATTAAGAAATAAATTCTTTTGCAGCATCTTTATCCGCATCAACCGATTCTCCAGTAAATTTAATATTATGAAAAGAATACCTCATTTTAAAATTGTAAAACCAACCGTTACTTGCTTGAAAAACTGTGTTAAAATATTTTTTAATCTATCCTTCCAATCTTTGTGCAAACAAAGAGCTTTTGCTTGAATAATTGAAATACTCAGAGGGACATCTTTTTGATGTTGGTCATCGATCTACGATGACAAAGATTTTCCATTTCATCCATGTTTTTTTTTGCTGTGTTTTTTTGGAAACATATCATTAAAGATTGTGGAAATGTATCTTCATTTGCCACAATTTTGGACGTATTCTTTAATTATATTTTTATTTTGCAAAATGAAACATATCGTAGACCTGTTTGTATCATATGAACGTCCGATTGAAGCAAAAGATTCACTGCTATCAAAACGTTTTTTAAAAAAAAAAATTAAAAAAAATGTGCGAAATAGCGAATTGTGCGAAAGTCGAACGTTCGAAAGTCGAGGGCCGCCTATATATATAGTATATAATTAATCAATTGCTTACTTGTTATAGAAAAAAACAATAATATATTACTATTAATGTGAAGAGTAGCAAACATGTCTCAATAGTCAGTTTCTGAGTATTCAGAAAATTGGAATGAATCGCGATTTAATTATTTTAACTTTTATTAAATTTATTTTGGTGATTAAATTTATTTTTTAATTTTCCGGAAAGATTGATAAACGCTGTAAAATGAATTAAAAATAATTATATGAATATATGGCATCATATTTATGGTAACAATTTTTAGAATATTATGCATATTTGCGAGAAAAACTAGAATCTGTGGCACTACTATAAAAAACAGAGGTATACCTGAAACATTAAAAAATGTGCATGAAACGAAACATCTTTGAAAGGATGATTTTTTTATAAGTATGGAATTACATCGACATTTATAATAGCAATACACGAAAAATTGAATTCAAAAAACCTGCGTCGATACTTAATTATAATCAAATCTTGAATGGTTTTCATCTTGCCGATCAATATCCCACATGTTATCTCATCCTTTTATAATTCGTTTGGGGTATACCAAAACGAAAATATAATAGCATATTAAGATATAAGCATTATCTACATTTAGGTCTGACAATTGATTCTGCTCCAAAACATCTTCCATGTTTCGATTTCTCAAAAAGATTGTATTATTATATAATCTAAAATATCATCATTCAATTAAAATTATGAATAGTGAATAACCAAATATAAAGAGAAAATATTTATAAAATTCGAAAAGACACGTGCTACATATGTAAATTTGTGAACTCCCCTTTATATCTGAGATTGTTTTTCGTTTCATTCAAATTTTTTTATTAAAAGTGCATTGTAATAGATTTATTTTTTATTTCTAAACGCGCGTGTGTGTACTTAAAATATATATATATATATGTGATCATTAAAACTGCAGTGTATACGTAGAATATAAGCCCTGAAGTCTCATATAAGTGCATTCTTTATCTTTGTTATTAACATTATTTGGGAGTTATATTTTTACCATAAAATAATAAAATTATTTGTGAGACTGAAACAATTGTAATATTTATGCACATATTTTTTTAATGTCAAATGCTTAAATTATACTAATGCACTTGCAAAAAAATCATGATTTCTTCTACTTTAGTATATGTATTATAAATCATGTGTTGATCATCCGGCGATCGCTAAGACACTGAGAGAGTACGCGATCTGTATCGCGTCGCTTGGCACTGCATCTGGCGGTCTCCTGTTCGCCCTTGCTGCCGTCACAAAAATAAATATAAATTTATTCGCTATTTTACTTGTACTTGATTATTTTCAATAAAAGCCTATATTTTTTGCCCTCAATTTTACGATTTTTTTTTAATTTAATAACTTATGGTTTGCGCATTACATTGATTTATTAATATTTAAAATTAAATATTTATATATAATAAAATATCTATTAATTACAAATATTGATTTAATAATAATTAAAATTAAATAATTATATAGTCTTAGGGTTTGAGTCCCATACCATACAATAAAAAATATATAAGAAGTGATATTATACATTAATTTTTAGCATAATATTTCGATGAACACTATATTTTTATTTTGCAAATATGGAGTTTCAGTTCCTTTAGAAAAATGATATGTTATGTTATATGTATTTTTAGAAATATGTAAAAATATCCTTTTCTTGTGCTCTATCCACATATATATTTTTCTGGATTTATTGTCAAATTTATTGTGTTAACACATAATCGCTTAAAATTTATATTTTTAAGTTATATTAAGTCTGTTATATAGTCTCTTTAATGCAGAAATGCTACTAATATAATGCCGCGTTTCTAAGATTTCCTGATAATAACCTTCTTGTAGAGAAACTTTAGTCCCGAATATGACAAAATAATAAGCTTGTTGGAACTTGTGTAAGTTGTGTAAGATACAATTTAAATTCTGCTCTATATTATCCCGATCTATTCGTTCCGAAGGATTTTAATGAAAATAATAAGCACCAGGATATCAAAGCTTCCTGTCCTATAGAAGTGAAAAAGCAACGGAAAGCTATTAAATGAGATTCGTTTTCTCAGTTAAGTCATACGCCTAGACGTTTAATCCACCGAGTACGTGATGAAAGATATTCCATTAGAGAAAATTTCCAGTGAACTGAAATAGTGCAGTACTTCCAATTGGAGTCACATTTCGATTTGCACCGATACGCTCGGAAAAATTGAGCGTCAGAGTGGAAAATAATCTTTAGTGCAATATGCGGTATTCAGAAAGTGTCCGGAAGTTATTCGGTGAGCTTCGGAAATAATTTTCCTTCTAGTGTTTTTCTTACGTGCTGCAAAGATTGGAGACTTGCGTTCCTTTAAGCTTGTGAATTGATTAATTTAAATATCAACTCATTAGAATGCGCATTGAATTGCAGTCTCCATTTCCTTTTTTCATCTTATTGAGGTGCAGTCATTTGTTACGAATAAAATGCCACTTTATATCAGTATCGGCAACAAGCGTACCAATTAATTTAAAAAATATAAAAACTATTCAAGTATCATGTTGTGATTATGTAATTAATTGTAAGTTAATCAAACACTAAAAAAACTAGCTAATGTTTTTATAACTTTTTCATATAAAAAAAATGTACATTATTATTAGTAATATAAAAAACTATTTACAAATTAATTGCCCTTCTGAGAATAAAATAGGCCAATTAGTTACGGCTTTTTTATTTGCATGAAAATTATAAGTAATATTTGTTTTATTAAAAACAATTATACTAGAAATTATGTTATCAAAGTTATATTATATTACAACATAAAAACTGTACTATCGAACGAATGGTTTTAATTGATTCAACAGTCAATAGATAACATTGGTAGCTTTTTAGATAATTACATGTCTTTAAAATAATAATACGTTACCATAATATATTGAACACGTTACCATATACATATTTTGTGGGGTTTATTTTAAGGAAATTAGAACGTGACCTGTTGATTGAATTATTAACTGGTATAAAGGAAGTTTCGCTACTCGACTACACCTAAGAAGCACCGACTCCATTTGTATTATTAACACTTTAAACACCAACTACTAAGTAGTCAATCGCCTGTTACTTCTATTCACGCGTCAGTACCTCTTTCTGAGAATAAATATAAAATACTTGATTTAATGTTAAATAATGCTAGAACTTTACGAATTATTTGTGAATATTTAATTAATTTAATTTTTAAAAATAATCGATAAGTGACTCACCGGACTCAAGGGTTATTACATGTGAAAGTTTTTTAATGTAAATAGTGATTTATGTAGTGTTTCAGGTGCTTTTTTGAATATAAATAGTGCACAACTAGAAAAAATCATAGCAAGAATATATTTATAAAAAAAAGTAAAAACCGACCTCAAATAATGAATCTGAACTAAGCTACAGTTGTTTGAGGTGTACCTATATACTATATATTTCAGGTATATGTTCCTTTAGCCCTTTTTTATATATAATATACAAGAAATAAAATATGAACTTAAGCGGTTTTCCAAAGGTTGGGAAATTCCCAATTTGTTACGTCATTTAACTGTTTGTATCTTAACGATAGAAATATGAGAAACTGTGGAGTCGAACCCTGAATAGATTGTATGTCATTTGATAATGGACAGGTACACTTGTAAAGGCATTTTGCAATTTAGCTCCAATTTGGCAAATTGCGTCTGTACACCTTCGATTTAGTCTAGTGCCGTTGTTTACGTAAATTTCTCTTCATTAAACACTATTATGGTTTCTGTAGGATGAAAATAGTGACCTCGCCTGGGGACCTCGACAAATTTACATGACAATATTCGCAGGAGAGCTTCTCGTCAACCTGGAATGCTGCGAGGGGTCCACTAGAAACTATTGTAAATCGAAACAGGTTTAAATTAAAGCGTTACCTAAAAAAATATGCGTATATCTATAATACATCAAAACCAGCGATTCTCTAGTAGTAGATGAATTTATATATGCGATAATTATAAGTGAATTATTATAATATTTAGTCTTTGCAAAAGATCAAAGGCTTCTCCGGAAATGTGTTCCTAATTTAATTGTATCCTTTTATATTTTTTTAAATTACTTAAAATACACTCTTGGTCAATACTACGAAGATAAAATGTCAGAACAATATTCATCTAAATAAAGTTTTTTGCGGATACGTCTTTAACTTGTTTTTAAGAATGAGAACGTAAATGTGTTACAATCAGGTGCGTATGGTGAGATACTTTACCTTTCGCTCGCTCGCGTGTTAAGTGACGAGAGTGAGTGAGAGATAAGGGCGTCCGTTCCGCAGAATCTCACCGTACGCGCCTGGTTACAATAAATAATTCCAAAATAAATGTACGTTTTTTTAATAAATCAACATTTTTTTTAATGCTTATTTTTATTTTAATGATTTAAAATACATTATGTCTTTAAAAAAAATATAATCTTCGCCCACATCTTTTTTGCCATAAAAAATGAAAGTGTTGCATTTATCGAAATAAATGGTAGTATGAAGGAGCAAGGTCTATAGAATAAGGTGGATGAGATAAAACCACCCAGACTAATTCTTAGATTTTATCAAGAGTCAATTTCGATACATCACGAAAACTTTTCATAACTTATATTGAAAAGTCCGGGTCTTTTTTATTATTTTTGTGCAAACGATCCAGCAGATGACAATAGAAGCTTGCTTTTATTGTTTTGTCTGGTTTAAAACATAACATAAGAGGTACTCAGATATCAACGGTCAATGCACAATTCGTTTAGGATAACGAAATTAATATGTTCTCTGCTCTTAAAATAAAATATAAGTGTGACGTTCACAAACAAGGCTCTTTGAAATTTGGATCTCTATAGTCGGTGAATTAATATACATACAATAAAGAAAGCAAAACTCTTTCTTCGACCATGTGATAACTCATCCAAAAATTACTAAGCCTAAGCAAGATGAAGTCTTCGATGAAATTCGGCGGATCTTCTCAACTTCAAAAAAATGACAAACTTAAATATTTTCTAAAAAAATATTTTGACTATACGCATACTGCTTATCTATTTTTTTTTATAAATATAGTATAACAATTAAACATATTATGACCACAGATAACCTTCACCATGATATTTTATATAAAATCCTTCAAAATATAAAAAAGATTAATATGTAACTTATCTATAATCTTGATATGCGTGGTAAATATTCAATATATATAAAAAGGACGGATTTAAAAAACATGTGCCAAGTTTTAAAAGCGTTAATTGCGCCGGAAAGGAAATTTTAGCGTCAGTAATTTTTTCTGCATGTGTGTAAAAAATGTTTTTTTCGCATATTGTTACACTATACACATACTTTTAGTAATAAATCATAACAATTTAAAAGATACTGATATTTGATAACTTTCACTATAAATATAAATTATGACAGTGATAAATCTATTATTGTTTTATATATACATATCGCATCGCCAATAATAAAATAACCGCAGAGTGATTCTATATTATATTTTAAATATAAAATCAATGATATGATTTTTCACATATTTTTTTTAATTTAGACTTTATAATATACGTAAAATGATAAATAAATCTATTTGTAATTCATGATGAAAAATATTTTCTCATAAAACTCACTCACTGGTTTTTTACATTATCAAGTAAATGGAAATCACAATTGCTATTCAATGAAAACGGAAATTTGCAATTTTGTCGTTTATTTCGGTTTTACACTCACTGTGCAATATGTATGTATATATTTTCGATAAATAGCTACATCGTGCAATTTCCTCATTTAAATAAGAAATTTCTCCCTTCGCCAATTTATTCAATTTTCATCAAACCTATTTCCTTATGATCGACTTTAAATAAAACATTAAACTCATACGTTTTAAAAATAATTGCGTTTTGCAGTTAAAAAATCTCAAAATGCAATACATCTAGTGAGTATAATGGATGAAGTAATATTTCATAGCTTAACTTAATCCACTTGTCGTGCTAGATAGTTAGACCTTTCCGATTAAGCAATACAGGCTCTAAATCTTTCAGTTTATTTTGAGATGATAACTTGTCGTAAATGGTATTTATTTGTTTATTTGTTACGCCGACGAACGTGACTGTCGAAGATTCAGACGGATTACCCAAACAAATGGACGGCTAGTATCTATATTTGTAGAAGGCGCAAACCTGCAAATAAATCATGTCCGTTATGCAAAAGCATTATTATAACAAAGGTAACAGACAATAAAAATCTGTTTTTACTCCCAAATCAACGCATTGGCTCAAGAATCGAAAGTAGAAAAGAGCCAAGCACCTCCTCAATTTCAAAAAAATTCTATAAGCGCGAACATCGAACTCTTCCATTAGATTCTTCCGACTTGGCACCAAGATGATTTTAAAAAGACCGAGGAAGCAGCCGCTTCACACTTTATGTCAACTTTTATTGATTGGTGCTTATATTATTCAAACAATTGCGTAACAAAGCAAACAGTCATTAAAAAAATACTTTGATATAATTTCGGTTTCATGAAATTCTTAAAAGATTATTTAATAATTTGTTAGATTATTTACGCATAATTTTGTCGCGAAGGATCCAAAGAGCAAACTTCGCACCAGTTCTCAGTTCGTGCGGTACCCACTTGTGTAATGTTTGGATTAGTAACGCCTTACTTATTGATGTGCGTTATTTTGATTTAACTAACCACGACTATCTTCATCTTCAAGACTCTTTAAAAAACATGTTTCTTAACAATATTAAGCAGATTCGTGTTGAATTCATACAAAAAATATTTGCTTATTTTTCAACATTAATTCAATAGCTCAATTTAAACAAAATGAATAATTAAACCGATTTTAATGTTATCCAAAATAGTTCTCCGTTCATAAAAGCGTCATTGAAAATTCTGCGAGGAACATTCTAATCAAATTCAACGTGCTCTCCTCATTAATTAAACTTACACCAGATAGGAGAAAATTGTAATCGTAATATAAATTTCCACCGCCATCAGATTTCCCCTAGGGTTGTTCGACATAATATCAATGTATGTAGTAGTAAAGTATATGTTGAGAAATCAGCGCATAGTTAACATATTATATACACTATATAGAAATGTAATTTGTTTAATTTTGATGTTAAAATTTGAGAAACAATGACTCAGCCTGCGTTCCCAAGCGTGTGCGATCGATCAAAATTTATTGTCACATAAAATTAGGATCAATTACCAATATTTGTTGCATTAACTGTTAGTGGAAAATTGTATTTTCCAGACTTATTGACTCATTTGAATTTGTCACGTAAGCGTTTGCTCCACCTAACGATGATATTGATTTTTATTAACCTGTTTACTGTATAGCGCATAGTAAATATATCCAATTAAAATTATGCTTTTTTATTAATTTAATAATATAAATTATTTAAGTTTAAAAATAACGATGTGACGCAAACTTATTTGCGAATTACACTTACAAGCAAGTAATGTATGTAGTATGTAAATGTGTGGCCAAAGAAAAAGTGTGTTTAGAAGAAATTTTATTCAGATTCTAAAAAAAGTTACAAGTCACGCACTATCAGAGGTGTGCGTATATATTTATGTTTGATTAATTATGTAGCGTAAAAAGATTAACTATTAAAGTAGAAAGGTTAAGGGCCAACAAGCGCGTGGTCGGGATCAGCGGTATATGTTTTCAACCACCTAATACATATATAAGCCGACACTTTTGATAAATACTACATATAAATATAAATTCTTGTCTCAATACAAAATCGTTTTATTTAATATTTCATACATATATAAATACAAATACTGCCTATTATTATTACAAATGCACCCGAAATATTTTATTTTACTAATAAAGTGAACTAATCAGCGCAAAAAGATCGCCGAAAACATCATTGTGTCTGGCTAGCTCGCACTCGTTCTGGCCTCAACGATAAATAATAATGGACGCAATCACGACTTTTAATAGTGCTCTTTATTTTTCTGTTCTCCATCCTTACCCCATACCTTGGAGGATATCGTAATAATTCAGGCAAACTTTTCGATGACTGCTCGATCCGCGGGCAGCGTTCGCGGAACTTCAGATACGCATGTGCTGTGTTTCTTAATTTGCGTTTTTATGTATGAGTCGTACAATATATTACCATTTATTTTAGCTTAATTGAATAGTCACCAACAGCACATTTTTAAACAGTATATTAGGGTATCCAGGTTCATATAAACTGAATCTCATTGATTACCCTTATGGAAAATAGCGTTCTAGTACTGTTTTTTTTTAAATTACACCACTGGTTATTAGATACACAAAGTGCATTCATTATGAATATTATATTTTATGTATGTATATTATATTTTAAAATCTTTGTTAATATAAATTTAATATATTCACACTTTCAACGTCAATGTAAAAAATAAGTGTCACAATTGCATATGTGATAATGTTAAAGAAGTATATGACTTAAATAGTGAATTAAATATAATTAAAAAATAATGTACTTAATAACTACAAAAATATGTTAGTTAATAATATAAAAATAGTTATAGATACCTCTATTATATAAGCAGTTGATAATTTAAAGCATTTAGAAGTTTTTGTATATAAAAAAATTTAAAGAAATAGAGATAATTTAAATATAGATAGCTATAAAAAATTGAGTACGGCCAGGGGTATTTTGTACGGAGGTGTGAATTTGTATAATAAAATACAGCGGTTTTCTTCAATGCTATAATATTATTTTTTAAATTAATGTTTTGATTATATTTGATAAGTGTATAAACAATTAGCTATATTAGCTAAATAAATTAATAAAATAATTTGTCAAACACGCCATAAACATAAATTAATAACACGTGTTAATGATATTAATTATATTACAAAACTAATCTAAGACAATACGGAAGTATACGTACTCTACAATCACCATTAATTATGTACGAATTTATAAAATCGATAAGCTTGGAACATGTGTATATGTTTACTGGTGTAATATCGAAAAACACATAACCAATGATTAAATCCCCACAATAATCCATTTACATTAACATGCAAAAATAAAAAAAAAAACAATATTTACACGACTGTAAATACTCAGCGATTTTAATGTATACAATGAATTTTCTTTCATAGAATCTTATTTACTTATGCGTATAAAAAACAATAAGAAACCATGTTCCTTAATACTATTGTAGCCAATTTTTTACAGATCAAAGGGTTTTTTAATTAAAAAAGTTATTTTTGCACATTATTGGATTAATATCAAATTGTATATTATATGTACGTAATATATTATTAACGATTTATATATACATATATGTACAATAAAACATAGATTTTATTAATATATTTAAAGGAAGATACAAAAAGAGAACATCTTATTTAAAGAACCTACGGCTATTGTTTCTCATTTCTCGATCTTTTACATTTCTTGAGAGACGAAATTTTAACCCAGATTTCTCGAAAATTTGAGTTATGAATAAATATATGTAATATATTATATAATAAGTACGTTTTTTTATTATTAAATATTATTACTAGTTTTATTTGCAATAATTTTGGTCATTATGTATGTATATTATATTATAATTATTAATTAAAACATAAACAATACGAGAACATAATTATTACATTATTAATTAATTTAAAATTATTATGTGAGATTATAAATATTCTGACTAAAATACTTAATGCATATTTAATTAACGGTTATTTTCCGTCACATTATCTTTCACTTATATTAAAAAAATACAACATCTTATCGTATAATTAACTCAGCATTTACATGAAAACATGGGTTCTTCTTTCATTTAACCGCCGAACGAATTCGTGCCAAAGATAATAATAATATAATCATTCTCAAGTCAAGGATCCTGGCATTCTTAATTTTTGATGACCGGCATATGCTTAAAGAAGTCGAAACACAATGTTTGCTAATCGTAATACCTAGATTTAGACATAAAATTTATGTTTTTATCATCCTTGTCCCTTTTTTAACTACCTGCTTTGAACGTAGTTGTGAATCTATCAGATTTAAAAATACTACTTGTTTTCAAAATTTCGATAGTTGTAAACCATTTTAATAGATTGATAAAAATATATTTTTTAAATTAAAATTAAATTTAAAAAAAAAAAAAAAACATAAGAAGATAAGTTGTATTGATCTAAAGCAGATTTTTGTGTAGACCATCTTAATCAATTTGTATTTTTGATTACATAAATATTTTTATGCAAATATTTATTTAAATACACTTGCGTAGCTTGTCCTAATCGGAAACCATACCAAACATGTGTTTTTATTGTTGTTATTGAGAGTCGTGAACCATAATAAGCATAACTAATACAGTTAAGCGTAACATAACATGCAGTCAATCATCCCCTAGGTAGATTGGACAAATCCTTATTTTTTCTCTTGAGATGTTTATACATATAGATTTTATCTGAGATTCGTTTAGTTATGTTAGTACTTCGTTTACTTATCTGCAAAGATCGAAATGTAACATAATCTTTAAGTTCGTAGCAATAAATTAACACTTGAAAATAGAGCTACACCAAACAATTATTGTTGTATAATAATTATGATTCTCTTGAAAGTTAAAAAAAAATATTCTTAAATGTAATACTTATTGAAGCATAGAATAAAATCTTTATTTTTGGGGATCACACAGATGACCACGTTTATTCTTGAAACTCGCGTAGTCACTGTGACCAAAAATAATCATTCATCAATACAGATAAAGTAGACAATAGCGCGATTACACAAAGGCTCTCGTTACGACCAGAAAAAATTAAGTGTTCCCCCAGAAATATCACGCAAGGATTCTCCGGTGCATTGAATGACTATTTCTTTATATATCATCGAAGACAAATAGCATCGTAAGGCCACAAATTCCCGTTACACAATTCCTCGGAGATATTCATCAAGCAAATGTCACTTTCTAAAGTCGTATACATATTTGTTGTTCTAAGTAGATTGTCTGGATGATCGCTGCAGGATTGTGATTGGTCAGCAAGTTTTTTTTATTTGTTTCATTTTAAATTAAAAATATTTTTTCCTCATTTAATCCACGTCCTTCCTATATACCACGTTTGCTTGAATACAATACTATCGGGGACTTCCAAAGCTTACAGGTTCACTCAGATTATCTTTATGAATAATACTTGTCTACAACCTTATTCGTAAAAGGACGATTTCACGCTAAATGAATAGAAAGATAGGAATGCTCCATATTTGGTATTTTTATCCCCTATCTCAAAACAGATGTGCAACACGTTTACTTGATAAGTTTATATTAGAGTTTTTCTTATTATTATGCACGGGGAGGAGTCAATTTAAGAATTGGCTGTTGAATTGACGAAAAATATAATTCAAACTACTGCATGGAGGGGTGGTAAAATTGTAACACCTGCCAATTTTTTAAGGGAGGGGTGGCCCGGACCACTGGCCTGTCATGGACCCGAAACTTTTGCTTTGCGTTCTTGTGTATACGTATAATCTAGCTGGAGCAAGGTTGTATAAGTAATTAAAATGCAGTTTAATGAGTATTTTATGTAAATAGAAAAATAAAACAAATAAGCGAAGTAATAAGTTAGTAATGTTACATTCTTTATTTTATTTTTGTTTCTCATAATTATTTCGTCAATTCTAAATTTTCCCCAGTGACCATTTTTAATTCCCGATGATGATTATTCAATATTATGTTTCCCAGTAAATTTTATAAATATGACGAGACAAAGGGTTTTTCACGAGACAGTTCCTACCCTTTGAAGATAAATATTGCTATATTTTTATTTTATAACATATTGAGTTTCATATGAAACAAAATATGTTATAAAATATAAGTATAATTTTAGCATACTCAGTTCCAAGTATTACAAAATAATTCCAGAGATTCAAATACTAATTTATATATAATACAATTGTATTCACAAATACTTATAATCAGATAATTTATCCAGCCTCACAACTAGTAGAATAATTTTATTATTATGTGTCATAAAATGAAGTCTGACAATCATGATTTAACAGGTTTTTCCAATGCATCATAATGGTTATTATATAAATAATAATAATATAATTAAACATTTTAAAGATCTGTTTTGATGCGCACCCAAAATAGAGGAACACCATCACACATCTTTTTCCAGCTCCTCATAGCTATCGACGAAAACATCCTTGTGCTTAGCATTCACAAGCGCTGACAACAAGCAATAATAAGGGACGCGATCGCGTTTTAGAGTGCCATAAATGGCACTCTAAAACCCGCAGCTAAAAGTCGCCAAGAATTAGTGGATTGTCGATACCCACCTCCCCTTAGCTTCATTGAGTAGACGCTATGCCGAGAATGCAATGAATTATATCCCAACGCTCTTAGCTCTCTCTATCTTTGTATAAAATCCCGTATCAGTATGAATATATAGATCATTGTTTTTTGGATATGTATAATGTCATGTGATTACATTTATACTCGAATACGCGGAAAAGGACATCTGATTTTATAGTATCTTAAAAATACATTTTTTAACTTGTGATGTTTTTGCGACTTAAGAATCTCGTGTTTTATAAACTGGTGTGTAAGGGACTCAGAAAATACCTGTTGATCAATAAGCTGAGGAGTTTTAATTGGAAGTTTTGCTTTGTACATAATAGATATTAACATTATTGACGTAAAACTATACAACAGATTTTGAAACTTAATACCATTCATCAAATATAGATATAATAAGCTAGTCGAATATGTTGTTCGGTATTATTACTTGTTTATGCTCATAATGCACGTTTTCATTGAAGTATAATCAATACGAAGTCATAGAAGGCCCTACATACTCACACAATGCATATTTTTAAACGTTCGTTAATATAAAATAATTGCATTTAAAACATAATTTTTAACCATATTCATCTTTATTTTAGTACAATATAAGGAAAAATAAATCGTAAATATTAAAATAATAATAAATCGTATACTTAGTTATGGGATTTAGAATCATTGTTGCATTTTATTAGCATATTAACACGCCTAATTTTGAATGATTATGATTAATGATGTTACTCCACACCATGCAAGCATATATTAAAATGGATCTGTTTAAATGTTTCTATTGCAAAGGTCGCTATGGGGGCAAGCCATTTAGAGCTAAGTTTCTAAAAGTGTTTATTATCCATCTATTTAAGGCTCAAACCGCCACGTATAAGATTAAGTCGATTGTAGCCAATTCAAGGGAAAATTCGCCCTGATTTTTAAAATATTTGATTTTTTCTTAACTCAATTTTAATTTGATTTTCATAGTTAACACTGTCAATTTTATTATTTTTTTTATTTTTAGCGATCTTTCGCTAACTATTCCCTTCTATATGGCTATTTGGCATATTTATTATTTTTAAATTACAGATAATTTTAAAACCAAATAAAATAAAAATCATTTATAGATGGTTATTAAACTATTGATAGTACTGTATATATACCTATGTAAAGGTTACATGCTCGTAGTTTGGTCGATTTACAAAGCACTGCATTATATTAACTCGAACCGGAAAGACGAAAAATGACATTAGATAGCTGCACCACATAAAAAAGGTTATTACTACGTGTATATAAATTTTGACCCATATAAAATGCTACATTATATATAGGGGAGTCAAATAGCATTTTGTACCACACCGTCAGGACACTTATGACGTGACATTAGTTATCGATTAACCAGAAGCTAAGAAGAGTTACAGAGAGTTTAATTATAAGACCAGAAACCCTCTTCAAAACCTTCGATGATAAACTTGAACTTGAAACAGAAAATTTTTGAGTTTCATCAAAGACTTCACAGTAGTATAGTGGGATTTATAGAGAGCCGCCAATTTATACCATAAAACAGTTAGCCTGTTGCGTTGGTTTAAGCATTTTTTATATCATTAGTTTTCACAATTAAGAAATACCCTTTACCCCAACATAGCTTGTACTTCGTAGGTAGCGAATAATCGAGGCTCTTATTACGCGTAAGATAGACCAGTGGTATAAGTCGGTGACTAATACCCGAAAGACCTTGGTTCAAATCCCGTATGGACCTTAGTGTTTTTTTAAATTGTATCATGCCCGTGATATTACAATTACTGATTATTAAATAATCATAATTCCGATCGATAATCACAGATTAGGTTTTCATAGATTTTCCGAAAATAAGTTTTATTTGTACTATGCTTTCATTATTATGATGCTCTAAACCGGGATAGCTACAAAACGGTCATCTCGGAAATTTTTGTTTATTTTGGGATGCTGAGAGAGCTGAAAAAAGGGGTCATCTCAGAAATTATGCGAAACCAGGACAATCCCGATCAAACCGAGGCGTATAGTTAGGGTTACCATATGGTATCTAAACGGAGGACAAGTCAATTAAAATATAATGTCCTCCATCAACCCTAAAATGTTTTGAAATTGTTTGTGCGGTGTAAAAGTAACAAGAATTTTCTTGAAAATCCATATTCGGAAATATATTTGTGGTTCACACATTCTTTAATGTCTGTATTTCAAACAAACATAGCATCTGCAGAGTAAGAAGAGAACTCAGTTCTGGAAATGTGAACATCTTAGAATTAGTATTGCAGATTCTGCGAAACAGAATTGAAGGTAAATTCGTGCTATTGAAAGTGAAGCAGCTTGTTCTTGAAGTAAATAGTTCGAAGGAAGAAGAGCAGAACATCTATGATGAATTTCAATGTGACTTGATAAAATGAATATTTGATCAAATGGACCCGAGTGACAAAATGTTTTGAATGAATGCTACCTTAAAAATTTGAAGATTTGATTCCTTGTATTGAGTTCTTGCAAAAAATAAGTGTTATCGTTAATGACGTGAAACTGTACGACGAATTTTGCAGCTTGATGTCATTCTTCAAATCTGAAGACATAGGGATTAAGTTATAGGCTGCGTGAACAATGGGCAGTAAGCAGTTTTAAATGTTGTCCCAATATTGATTGCTTTTCAAAATGACTGAAAAATTTACAATTTTATTTTTGCATTCCTGTTTGTTGAGAGGGGTTTATCATTGATAAGCTCTCAATGGACCAAGGAACGGAATAGATGTGGGTGGATTTTTATAGATATTTTTAAAAGGCGAAGAACTTCTGTCAAAAACAGGTAGCTCTGCAAAATATCTTCAAATGCATGATTGGTATGATATAAAAAATATTTTAAAGTTTTTCTCTTAGAATAAAGGTTTATAACTTAAATTTTATTTTATTTTGAAATGTTCTCCTTTTTCACTTATGCATAAGGCAACCCTACGCATGGTAAGCCTAATTAGTATGGTGTCGAAAACTTCATATTTTTGCAAAATAGATCCTTTTTCATTTTCTCATATGGTAACTTTAGACACTCTATAAATTCTATGATTTAAATAATTGCAGTAATCAACGACACACACACTTCGTCTAAGCTTCTTTGCAAAATTCAAAATTATTGGTGAATTTTCCAAAATGAAAAATTGTACATTGTTTGAAAATTCCATTCCAATGATAATAATGAAACTCGTTTTATTATACATTTTGTGTCAGTACTAAAATGAAAATATTCTGCAGTGTATATTGAACAATTTATGAATCGCAAAATTAATGATAGATAATAAATCGTATATTTAATCTATTATGAAGAACTTTTTTGACGCAACTGTAGAATAAATAAAATACAGCAGGCATTATCTTCCGAAGTCACTAAAATTCCGGTCTAGTAACTCAATATAAGATCATATGCGTCAAATGGTCAAGATCGCGGAACAGCCATATAGATGATTTTTGCATCTGGTAACCCTAAGTGATCCACTGGGCTAGAAGAAGAAGAGGCTAGAGAAGTAAAGAGGGCTGACAGCCTTGCGCCGCTCGCGCGCTATACCGCGGCCGCGAGCGGCGGGGTGGGGGGCGCACTGTGGTGTGCGCAGCCCGCGCGGTACAGTCGCCGCAAGAGTATCTCTCATCGACACAATCGATATACGTACGCACGCACACACGTGCGCACGCACACGAACGCGCCGCGGCCGGCGAACGAGCGTCCGTCGGCCGCACGCTCCTGCGCCCATGTGCGACTCGAAGGCCGCCATTAGGCCCGGCGCTCTCAATACGCAGGCGCGCAACCGACGGTTTCGCTCTCACTTTCGTTATACTAAAATTTCATTATTAAAAAATGAATTTTAATTTCTATTTTATTACTCTCTATTTCTATTTTAATTTGACTTATTCTTTCAATAATAACAATCTTCAATACTCGATTGCATTGCCTTCACCATGACAATAAATAAGTCAAAATCTGACATTACCAACTAATCTGACTACATTTATCTTGCTTATTCTTTGATTAATAAGGTGTAAAAATAAGTATTTTTGCGGATGATTTTTTTATACATACATGCAGTAGCTCATTATCAGAGTTTTTTATTACTAATATGTACAACCTAGCTCGATTAGAATTGATCATCACGATATTTAGATAAATTTTTATAATATTTGGATATCCAGGTTCGACCCTTTCGGGAGTTCCTCAAGTATCCAACATCGGCCCTTTGATTTTTTCGTTATTTGTTAATAATATAATTAGGCATTTCAGATGATTTAAAAATGTTCTCTATACTCCGTTTATTTTAACAAAGTCACTTTGAGTTATATCCATTTCGTCATTATTCGTCCCACCAATTTACTATAAAATACAAGATGCGGATATATATGTATTTCGATATACTTATTAATATTTTAAGTTGACGTTTTAATATATTAATATTTAGAGTTTTGTTATTTTTCATTGTAGAAAACAATTTTTCGCATAAATATGTACTTCCGACCATAGTCAATATACGCATATCTTAGGAAACCGTTCCGCAGGTAAATAAGTATAATTTAATTACTTCCATTTAAAAATTGCATGGATGTCATTTCAACTTTTTCCAGTGGTAAATACGATAAATGAGAATCGATTAAGCATATGTAAACCAAATCTTGACCAATAAAATAGCGCAAAAAAAACAATTACCCCTTCTCAGAAGTGAAAAATCCACGTCAAAAGCAATAAAGTGTACGAGAGAAATCCCAGGTGTGAAATCTCTCGTACACTACATCCGGACGATCGTGTTCTAAATTTCAGGAATACGAAAAGAATTTTCCAGAACCGCTTTTTATATCACTTCAACGCTCGTACGGAACTTTTCTAATTTTATGAGGTTAAAAAGTGAACAAATTTATATATATGTATGTATATTCGTCACCAGAGTTACGTTTAAAATCTATAAATTGCATTAATAATGTGATTATTAAAAATGAACTAAAATATATTTTAACAGAAGTATTCAATTTAATAAAATTAATTATTACCATACCGGCGACAAGTGCTTCTGTAGAAAGATCATTTTCTACAATGAAAAGAATAAATACGTTCACTAGAAATAGTCAAAATAAGAACTTACTTTTGTAAGAAGGAGCGTCGAATTAAATTATTTTTCAATAAATAAATGCATATTATGTTTATCAAATAAATAATATAAATTTTAAAATATGGTATTTGTTTCCCACTCCCCCTGACCACATATGCCCTACTTCAAATGTCACCGCACGCCACTTATGTATATGTTTATTTTCACTATACGGGTCAACTTTTTTATTTCTTGGGAGGAATGAGTGAATTTTTTCACGAAATATAGCCCACACGGTAAAATGACCATAAGATAAAAATTCCACGTTAAGATGTTCACACGATAAAAAAAGATCGCACAATAAGATGAACATGGTTGAAGTGAAATTCTTTGTGGGACTTGCTCTTATGCTTCTGGCTTAATAGAAACCTAAATAAAATATATACTTTTATGAAATAATGATTTTATTTATGCATGTGGGTATAATTATTTTTTTAATGTGAAATACTTTGATTGTTCGAATGCAATGTTAGGTATGCGCTTTCCAAGAACTCTTGATTTATTCCATGTTCGAAACTGTATTGGAAATCGCAAGCCGTAAGTCATCCTCTGGACACGTCACACGTTATCTTCAAAACGTGTTGATTGTCAGGCAGTCGCTAAGAGACTGAGAGAGTACGCGATCTGCGTCGCGTCGTTTGGCACTCCATCTAACGGCTATTGGGGTAAAGCCTTATAATTTTTGTATTTTGCGATCCCAAAAAGTTTCAAAACCATGGTTTGCGTACCACTGACCTAAATCGTGTATTCTACGTGTAGGTTGTGCGGCAAACATTCCTGCCAAATATAATCGAGGCAGCAATTCCGAACGGCTTGCCTTTTAACTTTAAAAGATTTCAATTTGCGGTAAGATTTGCTTTCGCAATGACCATAAATAAATCTCTTACAATAATAATTTTTGAAATGTTCTGATAAATTAATAATTTTAATGGCGACATTTTATTTTTCAATTGTTTCGGGTTAAACATTATTAAGAAATGATATTTTTTTACTGGGTTATGTTGTTAAGATTTATATGTTTTAATTTGTCGGAGTGTGTTTTCAATACTGTTGATGTGAAGTTTTCTAGAATGTAAAACTGTGCAAATATTCGAAACTTCCAGTTTCTAGTTGTAGAAAGTTTCGAAAAGGGTTTGAGGTCTTCTAATTGAAACTCTCGGTAACTCTTGTCAGCTTCCAGGTTTATAGTAAATTTCTCGACAGGGCATAAAATAATCATTGATTCTACGAGCCAGCTGTGACTCGGTGAAGCTCCCGAAACAAATAACTTTACGTCGTTTATAGGGCAAAACTGTGTACAACTGATAATTTAACATTTATAGGATATGATTCACGTGAGATGTAGAATTAGATGTTATATCAATAAATTGTATTATTTAATTTAAAGCAACTTCATGAGGAAGAAAGTTGAAATTGCAAACACAAAAGCTAAATAAAATATTACATATATCATATATGGGGTTGTCATCAGTGTTGAAAGTAAAGACACTTTAATTGCTCATTTTAGATTTTTTTTAAATAAAAATGGCTTTTGGCAAAAATATTACATATTATGTAGTGATGGAATATCAGTGTGCGGTCATCCACAAACCAATTATTCCACTTTTCTGTAGGTCAAGATCGCAACTCGCTTTCATTACAATTATTGTGCTTCATCGCACGAATTTGCTAGGGAGGGGACTAATGATACTACTACTTTTAGGTTTTTAGATTACAGTTTGTTTTAAATACTCTAATACTTGATCATAACTTTATAGTATTCTATGCAAATTTTAAACCAATGCACATTCTTATCAGTACATATAATCATTAGATTATCATATTTATGCTATACATAAAAGACATCTGGCGGCAGAGAATCGAACTACGATAACTTCATCAAGTGCCAGTTTTGGAAAAAATTAAATACGTAACAGAATTATTAATAAAATAATGGTATTTTCTGATTGACAAAACTAAACCAAAAAATAAGATTGCCAAATCTTATTCCTCAAAATACATTTATTTATAAGTAGCGTTTAAATTTGATATTTTTTAATAAATTTTACAAAACAGTAAAAATACAATTTAAGTATCTTTAGTATTACTTTACACATTACAGGCCACTGACGCACTTAAGCGTCATTAACGTTATTTAATATAAGGAAAGTTGATGATCTCGAGTCGAAAATGTGTTACGTCTCGCTCTTAAAACACTATCGATTTTATTATTATAATAAAATATGACACATAAACACATTACAATGGGCATAAAATAATAAAAATCAGAAAAAGCTTGATAAACAGGCAGGGCCGCCGAGAGCGAACCCGGGCCCTAGGAAAACATTGATTCCGGGCCTCACGACAAAAATAGCATTTTATATATTTTTGAACATCGTAATATAATTATTTGAATAAATAATAATAGGTACAAGTTAACCCTTTCTATGCTACAAATTAGGCATTAAAAATAATTAATATTCATAATATTTACCCGATAAAAAAATCGTGTTTTCTTTGCTGCTCAGTGCTGCCATTAAAGCTTTTTTAATGTTTGTGTTTATTGTCGCTAATTTCATCTAAAACTGCTGTCACTTAATACATATGGTAGACTAATAAATTTAAAACATTTCATATAATTTAAAAATATTATTTATTTTAAAGGAGTAGATATCATTTTGCTCGATATTGCGAGTAATTTAATTGTTTTTAAAATAAACATATCACTAAACCTGAAGATCTAAGTTTAAAATAAGTGATAATGTAGTGTGCATTCTCAGAGAAATTAGCAATCTGTGTACTTTTAAAAACAACCTTTAATTTTTAGAAAAAAATAATTTTAATGATATAAAAAGTAACTTTTAAAAATATATATATAATTATAAGTTAAAACAATTAAAAAATCTTAATCCTTAAAATCTATTGCAAACACATGTGATTAAAACTAGACTTATTCATTGAGGTAAAGTGATAAAAAATTCGGAAACTTCTCGCGATCCAAGAGTATTTTCACATGTGGCAACACTCATGCGCGAAGTTTGTATGCGAGCGCCATGGTGAAAATAAAAACCGATATGTAATACTCAAATCTCATATTTAAATTTGTTTGGCTTTTCTCCAGGGATAGCAATAAATTTAATTCAATTATTTTTTTAAATATGACCTAAAGTCTCATAAAACCCTCAAAAACGGTTGACGTCAACTGGCGTTCATAGCATCGAAAGGGTTAAAAGTATGTGTGCATTAAAAAATATTTATCATTAAATAAATATATCTATTTATGTATAAAATTATGTATTAATATCAATAATATTTTTATGAAATCGCAATTAAATATAAAAAAATTAAATACAACTACCATATATTAAAAATGTCATAAAATAAAGAAATAGATCAGAAGTCAATTTAAATTCGAATACAGATTTTTTTTTTAAAAAAAGTGTTTAGTTTTAAAAAGTTTTCCAGTCTGGCCCCTCAAGAAAAACGGGCCCAGAGAATTTGTCCCCTCTCCCCCCCACACGAACTTAAAATATGCTATTACGTAACAAAAACACTTTTTTATTAAATCTAATAAATTTTAATAAAACTCTTTAAAAAAATTGTGTGTCCAATAATGGCATCTAAAAAGCTAAAACAAAATAGTTAAATTGGAATTTTGCGCAATAGTCATAAATTAATGTCAATTATTAAAACACAAAAAGATTTTTATAAGCTTCGAGACATACATCTAAAAACAGTACGTTGTTATTGTTGTGGGCATCTTTATAATTATCAAATGGTCACCCACAAATTGCCATTGAAGTTACGTTTTCATTCATGGATGTACTGAAGGTGGAGCACGATTAGTTATTAATTAGCTTTCTATACAAACTTCATCGAAGGATAGTTCTAAATGTTGTAGTATTTGATCACTTTACCACTTAATCACGCAGCACCACTCACGAACACGTTTTTTGCCAGGAACCAGAGACCAGAGAGACCCGCACCCGATACTGATCAATACTGAGATCGATCATCATTGCTATCCAATTTTGTTGATAAGTTTAATAAAATAATATTTTAACTTTAATTATAAAATTGGAGTACATTTATACACGTATTCAATAGAAGCATGCATCGCAAACATAATACATACTATGTACGTGTCTTTTCATAAGGTAAAGTTTGCAGCTACAAATCTCAAAGGTTTCATATGGCATAGCGAAACTTTTCTATTATAACATCCGTCGTATTCTAGAAAGGTGGTTCTGGGCTTGCCAGACATCCGGACTTTTTTCTCTCTTGTCCGGATTTCCAATTTATCCGATCTTTTCATACAATCTGAGTTATACTATAATTTGATTGATTCACATTACGTAACTAGATATTTCTTCGGAAGACATTTTTTTAGCTTCCATGTTGACGAACAAGTCAATTTCCGGACGTATGAAATTGAGTTCAGGGTTAATTAATCTATTCCTAGGAAATACGTCAACATTGAAAACTGCAGCTATTTTTAATGGAAAACTTATTAAGATATCACCTTCAACTTTTTCTTTGATGAATAGAAAACGTTTTTAATTAATTTACGTCCTTTATACTTTAATTTAAACGTCACAATATTTCACTAGGCAAAAGCGATGCAAATTGCTTTCTGATTGATCGAAGATTTTAAATCTAAGCGTTTAATCTCGTTCCTTAAATTCAACTAATTACCCGTCTTTGGTTCAATTCGAAAGAAATGTCAAAGGGCGAGTGTTTAAACAAAAGTCAGAGTAGCGAGAAATTAAATTTTGCAATGCATAAAATTGATTGTATGTTAAATCTAATGATTGTTTTTATAAAAAAAAACGAATGCCTAGAATATTATATATTTAAAAATAAATCGATTGTATTTTAAATTATATTTTGATTGAGATGCGCTGTAAAATTATAAAAAAAGCTTTGGGTGAGATATACAATGTAGATCTTTATTAGTAAGCGAAACCACAGAAAGTTAATTTTATGGACCGGTTTTTAAATTGACTTTATTGTTCCAATCGATATTTCGGACATTTGGCTACTGATTTATAGTGGGGCCTGGTAAAAAAATCATTGTATTTTAAACTAAGATTTAATTTTTAATTGTATATTTAACCACTGAAACACTTGTAGAATCTGTCTGATATATATTTTATTATGCAATTAATTATGTATATCAATATACGGATGTAAATTAGATTTCAGTTGTAGAACGTGACAGTGCCAAGATAAATATATGAGCCGCCACTGCAAGTATCACTATTCATACCATATGTAACATTGTTGCTATGTTTTTTTTAACATTTTTTAACACTAGGTTATTGTGCGTTTTTGTGGCACGATGTAGCAGGAAAGCATCAAATGAGTCAGTATGTTGCATTCAGCTCTCTTGTACCCGTGAAGTGGGCAATTATTTTTATTTATAAAACTTCGTATGCTTTATGAAGCCCTAGTATACTCAAACTAAAAATAGTTGCCATTATTGGAAAATAAAATATATAAAAAATATAATATAATAATATTTATAAAATAAAAAACAGAATATAAAATTTGGATGTTCGAAAAACAGAGACATACAATTTAGATTCCTACTAGACATGGAAACTCTTTTCTCTGAAACGAATACCGACATATTACGTGATAGTTGCATACATTTTGGACTGTTTTACGACACCGGTGGCAATGGCAAATAATTTATAAGATTGAAGATTTCAAAATAGTGCACGGATTTACGGAATTTTGAGATGATGTATTTCTGAATCTACGCAATTTTCCCAATTCTTTGGAAAATTGCAATATAAATAGTCAGTTGTGAGCGGTCTTTTAGCAAATTTGCTATGGAAAAGTCAAGGAAAATCTATTTATAATTTTTTAAACTGTAATTGAAAATTTTACAATTTAATAGAAATAGATTCTAATGCCTTGTATGATATATTATTGCAATCATTATTTTTTATTTTCTTATTTGTACTCTTTTATATCGCTTTCCTTCTGTCTTTTATTTAAGTGTTATGTACTCTATAAAGAGACGAATGTAAGTGCTGACCTAATAAATATATATTTTACAATTATAGTTGTTTTCATTTAAAATATAATGATTACAATCTAATTAAAATAAAAATTAATTTTAATGTTACAGAACTTAATTATTCCATTTATGATCATTTAAATTCATACTAAAATTTATGTGTTTGAAAATTATTGAATAAAAAGGGGGATGAGGGCATTTGTGTATTTCGTCTCTATCAATAACACTGAATAACAAACAACGACGTTAATTGATATTTTTAACCGATGTTTGGGGAATAATAATATTTTTAAGCATATGTATGTAGTATACAGCAAAACGTTGTTGGCCACATTCTCAGAGGTTATTTCCAAAAGCAGAACAAATGTTCATAATAATATAGTTTTTGCATGTGGCGCTGATTAAATTGACAAACCTTAATTTTAAACCGAAAATTAATTTTGCAATTTAATGAATTATCTTAAATTTACGATTTTATTTTACATACATCCAAACATGGACGTATTATGTGGTGTTAGGACGGCGCGGACCCTCAACGCGGTGCGATAATAGCAACAGGATTTTTAACGACTCAACAGCCCTGGCCAGAACATATAATGAGATTATATTTTAATTAGCGTTCAGTCGCATTCAGGTTAAGTCGATTTATTTCAGTCCTCGGTACTCAAATCATCGACGCAAATATTAGTAAAACATTTGTTTTTGTGAATTGCGAAATTAGTAGGGGGGATGGAAACATAGAAATTGCCCCCCTCCCCACGGGATTTCACCCTTTGCCTTCTTTAGTCTAAATCACTATTTAATATCTAATAATACCTTCATAGTTATGGTATTTAAAATCATTTACAACGGCAGCACTGCGAAACGAAAAGTAAACATACGTAATATTACATTTTTTATAATATATTTTTTCTAATATTATACCGAATATTTTTAATTGCATTAGCATTAATTTAATTAAATAATAAGTATTAAATATTTGACATGTATAAGTTCGATATTACGTGTGTTATGACCAAATATTTTTAAAACGACATTTGATCTGTCACTTAAAATGACATAACCTAAAAGCGTGATTTAGCGGAAGGTCGTCTAAACTTTAGATTACTTTTATATGAACGGTTTATTATTATAAGAAATATCCATCCGTCGATTTAATCAAATGATATTTTACGTGTTATATTAGTTTGTTTTATTTTTGTTCTATGATTTTCTATTTATAGATTATACGATTCTCTTCATTGATTGGGACGTTAAAAACAGACTAATTTTCGTGTTTAATACACATTCTGAATTTCTAACATCTGTTTGTCGAGGAATACTTAAGCTAGAAGCAAAACGATTTAAAACATGTTGTTGTTGATAGCAATCGCACTTTGTTGTGTAGTAGAAGGTTTTGATATTAACTATCAATATTAAATAACGATGAAATTGTGGGAGTTATTTTTTGTAAATTCTCGCAGTAAAGCACCATAATAACGATAATTACTAGAATGAACGTGCTAATAGCGTAATAGAAACAGGGACATTAACCACAATAAACCTCGTAATGTCCAGATGAAAAAGGATCATTTGAACATAGAGGATCAAGTAAACAAGTCATAATTAACCTCAAAATGCAGAGAAAAAAATGTCTTTTGGTGCATAATGTTTGCGCGAACAATACGCCATCGGGCGACAAAAAAACAGTTGTTGTTTTAAATTCAATATTATTCAAGTAACTAGTGTACGTGACCACATCTTTTACAAAAAAACCGAGTTATATTTTTATCTAAAATAAAATAATGTAATATTAAACAAAAAAATAATGTTTTTAATTTTTTTTTTAATTTTATGAATTAATTCAAAAATATGACACATTTACACATAAGACTATATACAGTCGACCTCCCTATAGCGTAGAGATTAGGACTTATAGGGGGGACTAGGCACGCACACAAAATTTGAGGTTAGGTTCTTTCAACTGTATTTTGTGAATTTATCGAGGTTTTCGTTACCATGGTGATTTTGATGTCCGTTTTTAATAATTTTCATTTCGAGAAATAGTTACTCGCAGAGGTAAGTACTTCCAAATAAACTTAATATAGTTAATAATGGTAAGTTTACTGATGGGAAATAATGTTTTTAAAATGTGCATTGGATTTCAGTTGTGATTTTTATTAAAATAATACCAGCTGTTCCTGAACACATTGTGTTAGGTGAGCGATTTTGATGTTATATTTTGGATGTCTATTGATATTTATATATCATGGGATGAATGTGGCGTCGCCCGCGTTAATGTTATTGAATATAAAAATGTGAATATGTAAAACTACAACCTTGCACTGTTTTGATTTTATTTACTAAATCCTTTCAAACTTTGTCTTTCGTATATTTGATGTTGTTTTTGAAATAAATATTTAATAAAAACTCTTAGTAAACTTTAGTTTAAAGTTTACTTTACAACTCGAGATTTGTCTATAACTTTTGAACTTAAGATTTCATGAATACTCGAGTTCCTGTCTCAATAGAGATCGTTCATTGTGAAAGTTATTGTTTCGCGCAGTCAGTTTCAAACAATGAAGGTTTGAAACACAAAGGAAACTGCAATTTGATGAGACAATTAGAGACAAATATTAATATCGATGTTTCATCATATATGTGTAATTAATAATTAATTCTGATAACGAATTTAGATTGTTCTACATATTACTGATTGCTATTGCATTGACTATTTATGGTGGTGCAATTTACCATTTTTAATGGCCGATATATGTACATATGTTTTTTAGTTAATGAAGTATTTTAAATTTTATTATGGCACATTGTGGTTTTTTTACGTATTTTATCCTATTAGAGTTTGGGAAAACATTTATTGTTGGTTACACACATGCAACTACCATAAAATGCATTTAGCGGCGAATTGATCGTAACACTAAAATATTAATGATTTAATTTCACGCTCAGCTGTTGGACCCCAAACTTCAACTTTTACAGCACGTGGAGATATGATTTCTTCTTCGATTATGATTCTGTTAAAACATTCCAGAAGTTATATTTTATTATCTATTATATAATTCACTATCTTAGAACGAAAGTTCCATTGTGTTTCACAAACTTTCGGTACTCGTGTTTGACTAATTCAGCGAAACAAATCGTTTTGGAGAGGATGTGAATAAGACGCCAAATCCGCTTTGTGAAAAAAAATTTTATCCGCTTATTCGATGAACAGACTTTATTTAATATTAAATTCAGCTGATATGCATAACAGTGAACATAATGGGCGTTGGGGTAAATTCCTTTCATTAGATTTTGCACTCCAATTCGTAAAGGGTGCTATTTTACAGCGAATTATCTTGAGAGAAATGTGCATTTAAATACATATTTTGTTCCATAAAACGAATTGTTTGTACATTTATATAAGGTAAAGTTCTACCGCTCGCTCGCACCTAATCTGTTCAACAGTAATGCACAAACAATTTGTATTATATTGCTCATTTAGATTGCTCTTTCGTAATCCGCTTATTACTGCTGCATCATAAGCCTGTGCATTCAATTTTTCATTGAGATTAAAAGATTTCTGGTTGAGAATTGTAAGTAGCACAAAATAAATACGAACTGAGAACAACAAGATACCATACATTGGTAATTATGTCTGCTTTCAAAGAAACAAAAGTCGCCTTACCCACGTCATTTTTAATTTCTTTTAAATACACTTCATACGTGCAGTCTAAAATGGGATTTTTGTTGACATACTTAACCATACATTTTACAGAAAAATTTATAATATTAACAATTTAATATAATAGTTTGATAGTATAAATAAAACTATTAAAAAAAATCTTCTAAAATAACCATTCAATGTGTATGTTTGGGGGAGGGAAGGATGTTCGTAAGGGTGTGTGCGTATGGTGTACATCTGTGTGTGGGAGGGAATGGGCGCGTATGCACGTGTAAGTGCGCACACACATATGTGCTTGCGTGCATGTGCATTCATGTGTACGTATGTGATAAATATTCATATATACAATTGTGTCTAATGTATTGAACATTTTTTAATTCAATGGTGTGAATAAGTAATGTCTACATCCGTCCTTATTTTATTTGGCCATTTTCAAAGAGTCACTCCAGTTTTTGACAATTTAGTTTCAATGAAGAGCCTTGAACGTCCCTTGGCGTATTGATGCATAAGCGGGTAAGTCTCGTTTCTATTTAAATAGGAGCAGAAACTAGATTTTCAATTGAACAAGTGCTCGCCGATTGAAATATTCCCCGCTACGGATAATCTGCATAAAAGCAACTTATTCTTAATGTGAAAGAGCAGGGGTACGAATTTTACGTTTCAAACCTTTTTAACTAATATGTTTGTAGTCTGCATTGTTGTTAACACGTATGTTGTTAAACAATGCTTGGAAATGTTAATTGAAAACAGTTTTAAACTCATTCGATAGTTATCTAAGAAATCATCAGATCATGTGTCATGGTTATGATGCCACTTAAATATATGAATGAATTGTTTTGTTTGTAAACTATATATGTACATTTAAATATTTATTTATTTATTTTATTTTTAGATTATACCAGGGCTGTGGAGTCGTGAAAATTCGACCGACTCCTTTTTAACCCTTTCCATCCCGACCAATATTTTTTAATTGTTTGTCGGGTGCCATGCGTTTTAAGTCGGTAATATGTAGTAAACAAAAGTTATTATCCACTTAATCAAATACCCATCAAGAGCCGACGGCGTGGTCACACGTACACATTCAATGGCGCGGCACTAATCCAAGCGAATGACATCCAGGGTCATGTTTCTACACTGGTCATATTTACATACGACATATTAGAAACAGTATGTATTTACTTATTACTTTTACACCTAATACGCTAACACATCATCTGACTCACATCTTGCCATAATAATTTAGAACTCGACAACATTTCCAATATGTACTTATAGAAAAATCACGTAAATTGTACACTAATTAAAAATAAATTTAATATTTTAAGATTATTCTAACGAAAAATTTTCGGGTTAATCATTATTTTGAATATAATAACTAGTATTAGTAGTCGCTAACTAGTATTTATTTATTTATTTTTATTCTATAAAAATATACAATATATACAGCAATTAAGACACATAAAAAACAATTAAATTTATTCTAATGAATTTTAAATAATAATAGTATTTTTATGTATTTACATATGTATGCAGGTCTGCCGAGAGCGGCAGGGGAGAGGGAACAAATTCCCGGGGTCCGTTCTCCTTGAGGGGCCCGACTCTTGAAAAAATCATAGTAAGGATATACATATATATTACAACCCTCTAATCATTATTGAATTAGGAATAATAATTTAAAAAAAAATACTTTTAGCTCTGGTCATGGGTTCAACAAAAAAAGTTAAGACATATCATTACCCCGAACCAGATAGACAAACCATTTTCACTAAGTTGTAAGGTTATAAAAAATCTAGGAAATGATCATATAAGTCAGTGAACGTCACAGCTTCCACTTTTTATCTAAAATACACGCACGCTGAACTAACACAATCGTACTTAAGAGTTGACAACTGGTTACTGTAATATTACATATATATTATTTTTTTATTTATTTTGTGCGAAAAACCTTGATATGAGCATTGCCACTTCAACAAGAACAAGCGAGACAACGAATATTCTTACTGGCATATATCAGTAAACAATGCATTCACAAAAAGAATGCCGATGCTCTATTGCAGTAAGACTTTTTAATGTATCAGTTAACAGCAAACTGTCTTTGGATTCGGTACGGTCACAATTTTCATAGGGACTTCTTAAAAATTTAATATGAACTATCAATCTTCTTCTTCTACATCATTAGATAGTGATAGTCTTGTGGAACAAACCCAAAGAAACCTTCCCAAAGGAGGTTTGTTTTTTTTTAGATTTTTTCTTCTTATTAACTAAAATTTATTTTTTTATTCATTTTAAGATATAATTCTGCATTTATAAAATATAGATTTACCAATATCCTACGTAATGGAGTATTCCTTTCCAAATGCGTCAATTGTCATCGAATGTTCTCAAATAATTCGACAAAACCGTCATTACTTAAAAAACATCTGTTAGCATTTCATCCTTGATCAATATTTCTTCTAAATTGTGTCCGAATTATTGCGCAAATAAAAATTGCTAACACGAAAATTCCACAACATAGATGATTATTTTATTGTCTAATATATTTTACTTTTAAATCCAACTGCTTTATATTTTTCTCTTTTTTAAGTAAAAAATTGTGTATAATTAGGAAATTTAATTATTAATATCATATCAATGTAAATTACTAATATAGTTGTAAAATATTTTTAATACATGATATTTTACAATTAAAATCTTATTGTCATCTATGATATTAACATAACATATATGTGTATATTGATCATTTAGGTCCTAAATTTTAATTTTTTGTTCTTCTAAATTTTAGAATATAACCATTTTAAAGATAGTTTCCATAACATTATGTGTATTTAGTCTCTTTGTATATAAAACTTGTTGGTGGATAACAATGGTATGTTAAAAGTTTGGATAATTATTAATTATTTCTACTGAAATGTTAAAAAAACATTAAATATTTGTATACGTTATATAAAATATTAATATTTCCCAAGCATATTGGTAGATCGCGGTGCTTTTTTTTTATAAAAAAAAGTTGAGATAGAATGTGGGCTTAACCATTTTTATGAGCGATATCTGCCGAATTTTCAATCAAATTTTCATGAAACTTTTATTAATATCTCAGCAATGTTTGTTAGCCAGACAGAACTGCACTCTTGTTTCAAAATAACGGCAATTAAAATAAATAAAATGAACCGTAACTTTGGTATAAAATACGTTCGGTCAAAAATGTTTTATATTAAATATTAGAGTAGAATAAAAAACTTTTTTATTATACCTAATTCTTGCGGCTTTTGCCGGACAGAATATTTTGTTATGAAACTAGTAAATTTTATTTAAAATC
This sequence comes from Plectrocnemia conspersa, assembly GCF_051122295.1. Classification (NCBI taxonomy): domain Eukaryota; kingdom Metazoa; phylum Arthropoda; class Insecta; order Trichoptera; family Polycentropodidae; genus Plectrocnemia; species Plectrocnemia conspersa. The sequence goes on along the minus strand of NW_028277170.1, from coordinate 2,866,928 downwards.
AATATATTCATAATAAGCTCTTTATTTGCTACATTATTTAAATCATCAATCATCTAAGTGTATATTCGGAATTTTTGGTTTCGCAATTTACGATTCCGCAATAATCTCTGAATCGATTTTCTACGAACTTTCGGCGCGTTGCAGCCCCAACCTCATTGAGCGGATTCACGGTAAATAAATCTGAAATTTGTGACTAGAAAATGAGTCGTTTTTTCATACATTATTTTCAACTAATTTCAACGGAAAAATTGCAGTCGGTTCAACGTCGGCACTTGCCTTATATGGTCATCCGCACATTGCACATTTGCATACAGGTGGTTGGGCGCTCACTATTGCGCGCGCACATACATGTGTATGATTATATACCACAATACCGTTGGACCTCCAATCGGGGCGAATCTCCCCCTAGAATAGCGCGAAATGCCCACCCCTTTTGATGCTGCACACAATCGGAAACTAGTTTTCGCTGACCCTATCGCGTCTCATGCCTATTAATACGAATTGTACATGCACACCACATATTCACATGTGTATAGTCAGCGTATGTATTATTTTTATTTATATAGCAATGTTCCTTAAATGGTATTATATGGATCTCCTATGCTCTTTCGAGTTCTAAGAAGCAAATATTCCACAAAAAATATTTTTATTAAAAAAATAACGAGGACTAGATTAAACTAAAACTTAATGGGTTGCACTATAGTGCACCATAGTAAATTTTTCTTAAAATGATGGACGTTCATTGTAAAAATATATAAAAAAATGGCTATAATGTATTATAACTTAGTGTTTTTATTATGTAAAAGAGTAAAAATAAATTTTGTACTTCGCTGTCAAATTTAAAAAATAAAATGTCTATGTATAAAATGATTCGGAGACTAAATTTAATTTAACTAAAACAAATAATTTATTATTTTTATGAATGTACGAAGGATTGACGATTGGAATCATCTGCTTTAATTAATCGTAAACTATGTATAAAATAATTTAATCTAAGTTATTTCATAAAAATCTTTGACCAATGCGCTATTGTAGCTAATATATTGTTTTATATTTAAATGGTCAGAATTTTATTAACTTTATAATTATTCTGATTTAATTGAAACATGGACAACATAATTGTTATGACTAACAGGCGAGGCGAACCAATAGTCGTAGTCCGATAGTCGTAGCGACTATTCGTGCTACTGCCATTGTGTAAGCAAACATTTTTAATGGCAGACTTTGAAGCCCCGCTAAGACGGACTTCCCAAGAAGGCCGATGGAGAAGTTAATCATTTAGCAAATTACCAGTGCTTATTCAATTCCGCCGAATATTTGTGGAGTGCACTATTTGATAACAAGCAAAATTATGGCACAATCTAATTTATATAAGATTATATCATTAGATGATGTTTTGTCTCACGCCATACAAGGAGAAATCATACAAGAAGAGTTTTAGCCGTTGCTGATTATTCTATATGTATGTTATATAATATAAAATATTATACATGCATCTCTACACCTTTATGAAGATATCCTGCTATAGTGCTATATTTACATGTATCCCTCGTTTATGAAAATGATTCATTTTGATCAAAATTTCATGGATGAAAGTTGCCACATTATCGTGGTGTTGAATTCAAGAATTGTTTGTCTTGAATTGATTCTCGCACGCAAACGGCGCGGCAGGTCACTCTCATGCAGAAGGCCCAACCAGCCAATGGCGGAGCCCCGGTGGTAGGCCCCGCTTGTATGTAACAAATAATTATTGGATTTTGTATCACATATTTGGTCAAATACAACACCGTTATGATGCCACAGCGTAACCATTTACTGAAATGTGAAACTATACACTAATTAAGAATCTATTAATAGTTTTGTGGCTGCTAATACGTGATACAAACATAACACGGCGCGATTCATTAGAGAACATTCTCTAATGAATCGCGCCGTGTATTAATAGATTCTTAATTAGTGTATAATTTCACATTAATAATTTTTTAATAATTATTTGTTACACACAAATCATTAAAAAATTGTAGCTTCATTAAAAAATAAATTTAAAAATAAAATATATTTTTTTTGTTAATTATATGGGGTTTTAAAGTCATGATTTTAATCATATTGAGATAAAACTTGTTTTAAAAATACATCTTAATAATATCTCAGCTAAGTTCCTTAGTCAGATTTATCTGTCTTGTTTCAAAATGTTGATTAATAAAAAAATTAATAAATCGTAGCTCAGCTAAAAATTCCCATAGAATAAAGAAAAGAGGTGAAAAAATTGTAGAATGCAAATTTAAATAATATAAAAAAATAAATTATACACAAACAGAAGTCTATCTAATTTTTACGACATTTGCAGAATATATGTTTTATTTTATTTTTTATAGTATGTGATATAACAGTTTTTGAGAAATTATTTCCATAGTTTTTGTCAAATACTCATGAAACTTTTCTTAAAAATGTATGTTGTAAATATCTCGGCTAAGTTGTTCCAGCATCTTGTTTCATCCCGCTAACTATTATTATTTTTTTTAAATGGCAACTTCGTAAAAAATCATAGAAAAAAGTTCTATACTAATAGAAATAATAAAATAAGAAGTGGAAAAAATGTTTTTTATTTATTTTTGAAGACACAATAACTGTGGAAGTTTTAGTCAAATCGCTATTAAACTTTTCTAAAAAATAGCCCTTATAAATCTCTCGGATAAGATTGTTAGCTAGTTTAATTCGCTATTAAGGCGACTATTCAAAAAAATAAAAAAGTTCACCCCGTTGAAAAAATCTTAAAAAAGAGTATAAAAATGTTTTATATTAGAAATTAAACAAAATAAAAATTAAAAATATCTACTTATGTGGTGTATAACGATTTTTGCGACTACGATAACAGCAGTAGTAATTTTTAACAATAAAACCAACTTAGTCAACTAGAATGGGGTGGATAGAAATTAACCCCAATGAGACATTGGTAATAAAAATTAAATACCTACTACTACTTCATTGTATTATTGATGTTTTTAATTATTAAAATTCTATGGCTTATTGTGGCATCTATCGAATAAAAATTAATAAGTTATCGCTAAACTATAATTGGTTTGAAACTTGGGTATATAAATATTTATTTTTTAAGAACAAGCGCATCGCTAGATGGCTTTCAATACTTTCCTATGTGATACTTTATTTAAACCAGTGGATCTTTAATTTATTAGGTCGTGGAAGCCTCAAACGAATTTTCATAAATCACGGAATCTTGTGGACAATCTTGACAATTAAAAATACTCATTAGGATATTCTTATATTAGTAGTGGTCGGTGTTACCGTCAACTTTCTCAGTTCTTATCGTAAAATATAATTGTATACAACAATATTATCTTCTAAATCAGTGCTGAAACTTTTTCACCCTACAAAAAAGAATAACACCTTCCTGCAATACAGATTTCTTTTCTTCGATCCTAATTTTCATTCCTTTATAAGTCAAATTCAATTTTTTATAATAATAAATTATGTGTTGTGGAAAAATTATAATTATATCTTAGATTTGTAAATAATACTTTGATCAGAGTTTTTGCAGCGGTTTGTTGTGTATTCTTTTATGGACCCCATTAATGCGTGAAAAGCGTCAATTTGTAATTCCAATGTTCTTTCCAATATCTGCTTTATTTAGAGCTGGTGATGCGAGGTTTGAATTTTTATCTACTCTTATTCACCATCTGGTGAAATTATTTGGTACTGTTCATGTGGCTGATAGTTTCTTTACTTTCCAATACTTAGTGGATTCGCTTCTTTGGTCCGTAACAGAGATCGAGGGCTCGTTACAGTGCTAGAGCTATTTGTGTGCGGTTTCACTTATGTATCTATCTATATGCCTCATTTTTTCTTCTTGTTATTTGTAGGCACTCTTGATCTAACCAATCTGATGACATTTGTAATGATATTTTCTCAATTCGATTCTTCAATCGACCAATCACATTGTCCTTCTCTTGATCGCTTCTTGGTTCTTGCCCAAGTTCTATTTGGTTTACAAATCGGTGGTGCATCTTTTTATTCTTTTGACAGTTTCAGTCTTATATGTTATAAGTTCAGTCTTATATGTTAAAAGTTAAGTGAAATAAAACATTAATATAATTTTACATTGTATATTTTATGCACATCGTATATTTAAATCAGCAATATCATATATTGAACAAAAAGCAACTTAAACAAAGAATAATAAAGTACAATCATGGTTTAGATTGAGCTAATAATGACCTGGCATTGTATAAAAAAACACCTTTTTGTCAATTAATTGCAAAAGACAGTGCAGAAGAGAATGGAATAAGTGTAAGTTTGTGTTGTGGAATAAGTTAATAACTAGGAGATGGCGATTTTGAAATGTTTTTAATTGCATTTTTTAAATAATCATACGTGTAAAAGTTTACGATTTCTTTTAAATTCTCCAAACCAGGGCTGTGGAGTCGGAGTTGGAGTCGTGGAGTCATGGTGTTTTGGCCGGAGTCGGAGTCAAAGTCGAATTCGAGAAAAATAAGCGACTCCGACCAACCGCTGAATCTGAAGATGATTTTGAAAAATATCTCAATAAACATGAGGAAATAAAACGTCCTCGTTTGAGTCCTAATATAGTAGATGAAGGAGACTCTATTTAAAAATTTAAAAATGAATTTGACGATGCATTGAAATTGGTGGATAAAATTGACCGAGCTTATAATTTAAATGTTAAAATGGCAATACAGCGGTATCCAGAAATCGTAAAAGATTCAGCGTTGACCGTTACAGAATTGCCGCCAACCCAAGTATCCGTACAGCGGTTATTTTCTACTCTTAAAATCCTCAATTCTGATTTGAGAGCTTCTACGAATACAGATTTAATAGAAGCAATGTTGTTTTTATGAATAAATACAAATAAATAATTAATAAAGTTTGATCTTGTTTTATTTTTATGCCTATAACATGAAAAATTTGCCTATTTGCAAAGGTAGGAAAACAACCTGATAAAATTAAACTTTTTTGAGTCGGAGTGGAGTCGGAGTCGGAGTGGAGTCGTGTTGTTAGTAAATATCGGAATCGAAGTCGGAGCCATGTTTTTTTTAACGACTCCACAGCCCTGCTCCAAGCTGTGCAGATTCGTTGCAGTTTCCCGATAATAACCTTTATTGCAGCGCTGGTAGAAACAAAAAAAAAACACACAATCGTATTTTCGTGCGACGTATACGACTTTATTCTTGTGACTGGGCTCTAGCACGCGCGAATGAATGTGTGTACAATTTGGAAGCTGTGACGTTCATTGCTTTAGAGTTTATAGATCTGGAAACATTAAAATGTGATTTTAATGTTTCCAGATTTTCAGCTCAATATACTTAAATTAACACTTAATCCGTTGTTTACTTTTATTTTTATATTTTCTTTCGCTCAAATTAAAAAGGGGTTATAAAGCTTTTCCCCTTAAACTGTATCCACTAATGTTTTATTTTATTTTTATCATTTAGTACCGGGTTACTCAATTGTAAACATGAAAATGGTTATAAAATTAACTATGAAATTAAAATAAACATTTCTTATTTATTAAATGATATTTATATTATGTAATATTTAACTGGAATTATACTGTATTACAATGCCTTTGTGTTATATTGTAGTACAAATCTCTCGGTTTACTGTTTACACAGTATAAACATTGTTTTAGATTTAAATCGTCCACGTACAATCGAATAACGAATAACAAATACAAATAAATTATATAAAGACCTAAAGGAATAAAATGTATACATAGTATTGAATTATAAGAATATCTGCGCACATTCGCAAATATATAAATAGCATTCTCACTTTATATTCGCAGTGCACGTTCCAAATATTATACACAATCTGCTTGAACCGATAACGCTATTTAAATAATGACATCTCAACACAATTAGTTTATATTACTTACTGACTATTTTTCTATTGTAAAACTATCAATACATTTATATAAAACATAGATGTATCCCTTTGTTTTTTTGGAAGTTACATAACTTCCTTCGAAACTACGAAAAAATGTATTTTATGATTTACAGAATCCAGGCATTTAATTGCTTATTATTTAATTTTTTTAAATTTCTTCTTAAATCACAATAAGGCTTAATTTTAAGTTCAATAATGTAAACACCCATTAACAAGGTTTAATTTTAAGTTCCGTGCTAATTACAATATCAGGTTGTCCCTTTTTTTCTTACATTTGCAAAATTGTAAGCTAATTTCATTATTCTTTCGGTGCTTGTTAACAATAATGTTATTTAGTAACGGGATTTTTTTTATTTTGATATGTTCAACCCTAAATCAACAATGGCAGTGAAGATAAAATCATTTCAGTCAAGCCATATTATGCTTTATCAGTTTCAACTCGGTCATAATGCGACAATAGAATTTTAAAACATCTATAATCCATGCAGGGATGCTATTAAATTTAGAAAATTTCAAATGTGGTTCGAAATATCGTTCCGGGAAATTTTACATTGGTAGTCCTTAGGATTGTTAGTGAAGATATTAGTGCTGCCAGTAAAGCAGGTCTGAGATTAACCATACATAATCTAACACAAAAGTTCAACATGTCGCCTACATCAGTTCACAGACATTTAATAAATTAGGAAAGATGTTACTTTGCAGAATATGGATATCTAATAAATTGTCTGAGGAAAACATCATTATGCCAATAATTAATGATACTAAAAAGATTTATTTTTAGTCGAATTGTTACTGAAAATGAAAAGTGGATCCCTTGTTTTAACACGATACGTAAACGGCTTTGATTGGATGCCAATCAACCCCCAAATCCAACCCTAAGCATTACACCCCAATAAGATAATTTTATGCATTTGGTGGGATATGAAGAGCATAATTCATTATGAGTTATTGGATTATAGGCAGATTACGACAGACACATTTTCCATTCCATTCCATTTTTCTGAATTAATTCAATCGCAGTTGATCTTAATTTACATGCAATTCCGCACAAAACAAACTATAAAACGACTCCGATCTATATGTACATCGAATTTGTGATTATGATATTATGTATTTAAGCTAATTTTGTTTCTTACAGACTTTATTTAAATGAAAAATAAATGTGTTTTTTTACATTGTGAAAATGAAGACATGGAGAATTGAAACGGTCGTTTTGCCGAAATTGAATATGACTTCGTAGAATTAGCCATTAGCGAAAGTGCACTTTCGGTAAAACCTGCGATAAGAACCGTTAATTCTTTATCATGATGGATCTTGGGACACGTATATTTTCTAGTATATGATAAGTTTTCGTATTTATTCATTTTGCGACACAGGGACGTCATTTAGCTTACTTTAAATTTTGCCATAAGCATGTGTCATTTGTTAAAATAATGAGAAACTTCTAAAAAAATCGTATTTGAGTTAAAATAAAATTCACTGCGTCTCATTATTTTATGAAAAAATATTTTACAAGGAACTACATAATTGATTTCTTGCACTGATTGATTAAATAAATAAATATCGGTAAAAACTGGGAAAAACATACGAATATATTCTAATATTCGAATACTTCATATTTATTCAATATTTAAATAGTTGAAAACTACGAATAATTGAGAGCCCTATTCGCGTATCAATATAATATAATAATCATTTTTGTTCAGAATCAATAAATATACATATTTTTTAAATAAAATCAATAGAGATTAAGATAAAATTCTTTTATAAAAATTAACAGATATCAAACTTCATGACAAACAATAATTTCTTTATTTTTAACACTTCACGGTCGATTTACGCGGATATATTTGCACGACCGTTCAACTTAATAATAAGCAAAAAATATCGATATATCGTCACCTGGTTTGATCCCAGTTTCTCAAGCGTCGCGTGGTATCAATAACAATAGCCTACTTCAGTGACTCCCAACCGGTGTTATGCGTAGGTTTAAGTATTTGCGGCAAATCCTCAGATTAGTGAATTCGTTCTAAGACCGACGGGTGTGTGTTATAAAATTGACTTGAATATTAGAAATATCTAGTCAAAAAGAGATGAAATTTTATGAAACTAAAAAATTTGTAAAGCACTGCCCTGTAACGAGTCTCTGGAATTTGAGGTACCTATTTTTTTTAATTCTTCTAGTTAGCAACGTCTGTGATTAAAGGGATACGTACGCAGATTAACGTATGTTTTTGCTATATGAAGTTGAATTGACGAAACTCATAAATGTGCGCACACGGTATCAATGTGTTAAAGTACACGAGGTAAGGTTGTCGAGATTATAATCTTATCGCTCCTTTCAATTTTTTTTAAACAAAATAATGTCTTCTGAGAACACCGATAATAAATTTTGTCTCCGATTCTTATCAGCTGTGATTATCTAAAAAAATTACGATTATCACGAATAAATAAAACAGAAATCATATTAAAACTGATCTATGATAACACAATTATTGTTTAATTATCATAATCATTGCCTTACTCTACGTGTTTAAATTTTAATTTTTTTCTAAAATTATTAGTATTTACAAAAAAACTTGCTCTAATTTAGCCATGTTTTCAACGGTTACTTGATCTCTGCTTACTCTTAATATGGACATTTGGCAAATCCAACAGCCTCTCATGATGTAGTTTAATCATCCCATTTATCTCTATTTTAAATTATTTAAAAGCATTCTAAGAGTGTTTGGCAAACTTTTCAAAAAAATAATGTATTTTAGAAATTTAAATATACCAATTTCGCATAACAAAGAGAAAATTATAGAATAAGTTACATCTCGTTACGAATGGCGACAAATGCTCATTGGTTTGTCTGCAACTCGATTATCCATCGGGACTTAAAAATAAACACTAACTGAATACTTCGATAAACTAAAAATCAAACATCGCGAAAGAATAAAATGTCACTCGAATCCGTTAATAAACAACTTATATAAAAACTACTACATAACAAATGCTTATTAAATATATAATATAAAGGAAAAAATTAATGTTTTTCTTTTCCTTTCTCTTTTTTTCTTTTTCTTTTTCTTTCCCTAATAAAATAAAGGAGAAGGAAGGTGAGGAAAGGAAGGAAGAAATCAATAACCAAGTAAATGACTTTATGCCAAGGAATTGGGAAATATAATATTAGTCACTGTATAGAATAAGTTGAAGAATTCAAGGACCCAATAAAAAATATTATTTAGCCCTTTCAACATAAAGGATAACAGAATCAGGTCAGCAACGCGAAGCTAATCATAAGATGGTCTTGTCAAGTCGCATTTTTCTAAACGAAACTAGAGGGACATCCCTCTAGTTTCGTTGTCCATATAAGCTTGAAAAATCAGCTCCAAATATATTTTTTTTAAAGATATAACGTTTTCCTACCTCTCGATTAATTTTTTTAATGTCATTAGCACAAAATGTTGGAGGTTTTGACCAAACTATTCCGATAGCGCCTTTTGCATATCGTCTCCATTTTGATTTTTTCACTGTATTTTGTAAAAAAAAACGTCAAAAATATTGTATAAAAGTAATTAAAAAGTGTTGTTTTTATTTTTTAATTAATATGTGTTATATATCGTATATAACGATTTTTGATGAGACGGCAACTGCCGTATTTCAATTAGATTTCCGTATAAATATCACGGCTAAGTTTATTACCTACAAATGTGTCAGACATAACCAAATCTTAAATTATTTTATTATTTTTGTAATTTTTCTAAATAGGGACGTCATTTGGAGGAAGTGCAGATGGGGAAATTTATTTTTGATATGGGTACTCCCTTGAATTTGGCCATAAAAATGAATGTCATTTAATGAAATATCATGAATCTTAATAAAATCGTAATATTAAAAAGCGATTACTGACTGTCTCATTCCCCCTCTCACCCGGACGGGAAGGACAGACGAAGTAGTGTTTCGTGCAGCAAAGGACTGGGAAAGATACTTGCATAATACTTGTCGGCCACTTTTGAAATCGGACATTACAGCGGAAAAATAATATTCTTTTGTAAAAATAACGTGTTAAATAAATAAATGTAGTTATACAAATATATAACAAAAAAATCGCATAAAAGGCATCTTTTTATTTTTTATCCATAATATTGTATTTTATATTATAAAGAAAAGGTGTTAAGCGTGTATTTTATTTATTGTATACTATTTAAAAAAACTTTATGATTCTTAACCCCTTTTATTTTCAACGCCGCACTCGTAATTCCGTATACATGTGCGCCGCGTTTTTGCTGCTGACAACACCTCGGCTTCTCCCTGACGAAGGTCCCGCTGCTGCCAATCTATCGCCGGTGCTCCTGACTAGTTCCCTGCCACGCCTCGCTCACGACACACGAACGGCGAAGATCTGCAAAGCGAACAATGTCGAACTCACAGTGAGTGCCCCCCGCGCCGGGGGCTCGGCCCCTCGTTTAGCCCTAACGACACAATCGGCGGCCGGCGTGTTCGCGTCGGCCATCTTTCTTTTTGCCTTATCGATTGAAATAATCTCGAATGTTTCCCCACGAGGCGCTGCGCCCCGCGACGATCGACCTTCTCGAACGTTCTACGAAATCACGTGCAAATTGCATTTGTATCGATCATTTATTACAAAATTCGATTTCATATTTGTAATTTTACCTAAATTTTTATAATGTGTAACAAAAACAAACTTCTCATTTATGTATTTTAGATTTGAGTGCATTAAAACTAGTTTATTACAGAATACAATCGAATCGTTCTGTAATGACTTCTGTAAGGCATTTAAACTCAAGTTGCTTGAAATCAAAAGACCGCATTTTATTCACAAAGGGCACGCGTGATATAACCTCAAATTTTATTTTCATAATTAATGTAAATTTATGTATATAAAGCTTATAGCTTAATTGTCCCATGTAAAGACACTTTTCATATTTTTTAAATAATTAAAAAAATTATCATATTCGAACCTACATAACGAAATGTCAAAAACATATTTTAAACATTCAATTTGTCATTTCAAATTGAATAATTACAGCCCTTGTTGTATAATTTTTATTCTTATTTAATTCTGGATAATTTACAATGGCGGCCAAGTCATAAAAATATTATAAACATAAAATTTTTTTTATAAAAATTACTTTTTATTGACATTATTATTATTAAATTCTGCAGTTTTAACCATTTGAGTGCCACTCATTTTTTTCATATTATGTCATAATTGCCAGCAATTTCTTAATTAAAAAGAGGGATGTAAAAAAAATGAAAAACTTTTTTAAAAAATAATATATGGATTTCAATAATAAAATAACAAAGTTGAACTATAAATTTAACATCTTTCCTTTATATATTGCAATTTTTTTTTTATTACTTCTTAGATATTCATATAGAAGGCTGCATCTGCAAACATTTTTTATAAATAAAAATATAATATTTTCGTAATAGTATAAAGGTTATTTTACCTATTCTTTACATTTATGCTGTCCTACACATATTCCGTGTACACCTTTCTTGCATCTGACACAAATTAGGTTTGATCTTTTTATAGGTTTGAATCGCAGAACATCCAAAACTTTATTCCCCATTTGTGATGTTTTTTATTAGGAAGATACTATAAAAGAGAGGAGTGTGAATTAGTTCCGACCAGCGATTTATCTATGCTAAGTTGCTGATGAGGAATGAAGTGGAAGCGGAAAAGTCTGTTAGCGTGTTCTACTAAAGGTGTAAATCTTGCACAGGCATAATATTTTTCATGTCCAGGAGGAAACAGTGTAGTATTATCAACCATGTGGAAAAATTTCAATAATAGTTAGAATCGATTTCTGGAAAAAAAATTTCCAACCCAAGGAATATACCTAGAGATTTTTATCCAATATGAGTACATAATAGGTCTTTGAGTAATACCCATTTCTAATAGTACAGCCACAAAAGCTTTCATTTCGATTATTGTAACCGGTTTCCATTTCTTAGCTCTTGCACTATGCGTTAAAATTGGGTGAGAATAAAAATTGATTCGCATATCGATTTGTCTCCGTAACCATCAATTTTCATAAACTGGTTGTAAAAAAGAGATTAAAATAATCTGTTGTATGTGCATCAGCCGATTGCGTGTGTTTTACACCGGGCGTTTCAAGAAATAAAGTGCTTGGTTGATGAAATGTATCGAAATTCTCCTGAACCTCATTGAACCCGAAAGTTGTATGTGTCAATTTCTTCGCTTTCTGAACTTTCGATGAGATTAAAAACTGGGTTTGTTTCGAATAGTAACAATGGAACTATCATCAGTTCGCAAAATCGCACAGCGAATCGTTTTCAATATCAAATTTTTCGGTCGTTTAACTCATATTGTTATCTTTCATGGGATATGAAAAACGTATATTTTAAATGTTTATCTCCATTGTTGTAGATTAAAATTAAAGTTTAAAGCAATATATATCAGTACATATAATATATATTTTCTTAAAATCCTGAAAAATTTATTATTTTTTGATTTACAAATACGTTGTATATTTTTCAAAATGTGTTAAGGCACTATATACTTGATTTCTTGAAATATTAAGTTGTTTTGATTTGGAAAATTTTTGACTTGACGAAACATATCAATCGAAAATTTATTTTACTTTCTTATTGCGGTATTGCAAGTGATTGACATCAAAATTTCATTGCTAAATGTAGCATTAAATTGGTTAAAACTTGTGGTTTTATACGGCCAAGTATAAAGAAATTACTATCCTTTCATTTATTTTATAATACTTTATCTCCGGTTAGCGTATTACATTTTTTTAATTTTGTCCCAAACGCTTAAACAATTAGTGCTTTCCGGTGAAGAAAGCTTTCCATTGTTATGACATCACTGTTGACTTTCTTTAGTTACAAATCACCGAGTTAACATGATTTCAGCATAACATTGCTAGTTTCTAAATATGAATTTAATGTATTATTATACATATTTCAATCGTCTTGAAGATATTGAAGTATAGCTACATGATATCCGTTGCGTGCGGCACTGCCATTACCAGTATTAGGGCCCTAAGAATCTAACCCTTATGGGCGGGCACCCAGCTTTTAACGGCCAGATGAGCGGGATCCCCACCCCCCGTAGTGCTAACTATTTTATTGGAGCTGCATTAGTATTTCTCCGGGGCTCTGCTTGCATTACTCTGATATGCGTTGCTCGTCATCAGTAGTGCCTCACGTAGACGACCAGCCCAAGAGATTACTTTCCCTCAAGGGTTTGGGTTTTAACATCCGTCGCTCCTCCACACTATAAACGGCGAATTCCAGCGTGTGGTTGACTGACGCCGGGTCTTGAATATATAATCGGAAATCGGGATATTTTTTTCAAGCTATGAATAGTTTGCCTCTTGCACTTGTCCGAGTTTTCTCCACTAAACAATGTCATTGCAAACCTATATATTTAGGACTTGGATAATCTTTACCTCTGCACTGAGTAAACTTTCTCTTTGATTTTCGAAACAGTATTATTTCCTCTACTTTTATGTTCTTACCTGTTCCTTTTTCTGATTAGAAACTTATTAGTACAAAGAGAAATCTTGCAATGTGTGTTTATTGTTACAATGACTGAAGACTTATTAAATATGCATCATTCATATAACTTATTAAGAGCCGATGACGTAAATATGCGTCATTTATAAAACTACCGACAAGAACCATAAATGTGCTTATGAGTGTTGGAAAAAAGGACTGTTAATTAATGGTCCTTTTTTCCAACACTTTCCTGTTAGTTAAGTATTATATATGGTAAGAGTGCATGCATACATTTCTTGTAAAAACTATTCAATGTCAAAAACATATTTATGTTGTTTGTAATAATACATTGCAAACAAATCTTGAATTTAGAATGATTTTACGAAAAAGTTGAAAAAATAATATTTTTATAAAAAACCTATACATTATCCATTTACAAATTTACGCTATGTCTAACTATTTTGGATAAGTTTCTTCTGATACATCATTATGATCGGGTGCAAGTTCAATATCGTCTATCTTAGCATCCGAATCCATATAAATTTAGATCATTATTTTTTAATCCAATTAGCGAATATAATCTATCTGAATTAGTCATATCCCCGAATGGATTATTCATTTTTTAAATTCATGGCATTTACCTTGACAATATACATTTATTATTATTATTATTATACAGAATACGGAAACCTGGTGTGCCATGGCCCCCACAGATCTGACCCATCAATTTTTCCTCTGAGATTATTTGAAAAGTTGTGTACTCATAAGTACGTTGATTGAGTTAACCCATTCAGACAGTATTTTTTCATATTTCTAAGACTTACTGCATCGTGTTTTGAGAGAAAAGAATATGAAATCAAAGTGAAATATTTCAATATTGGAAATAGTTTTTTAATACTCTCATTATTTGTAAAGTGTAAAAAACGAGATAATATTTCAAATCTCAGATAAGGCATAATTTCATTGTATATTGGCGTATTTATTCTTTTATTTTGACCAATTGCTTCTAAGTCTTCCTTTTTTTACTTGTCATTATTATACACATGCAAAATAAATCTTGAGCTCATTTAGCGTCAGTTTTCTTCTTTTTGTAGTTTTTGTTCTTCAAAGTTTGTTCAGCATATCGATTGGTTTCAACTGCTAACATTTTCTAAAAGTTACTGTCTAAAACTTCACGAAACTTGTCCAAAATATTAGGATTATTTGCAATATGAATCGGGAGCGTGCGTTGACATATCCTCCCGTTGGCTTGCTCGCACATAAAGTAACTGGCATCCAAATAGCGCGTCCCAAATTTACCGTATTATAATTCCATATTTTCAACATTTTTCTAATCATTTTTATTTGACTCAGTATCGTCATATGTCTCGTTCACTAATGGCCTAAAATGTTTTTTCTACGAAATAATAGTGAACTATTCTCTGCATTATAGTCACTTTGAAAACTGCTAGATATGCTATCAATGTCACTTTCATGGTCACTACTTATGTCTAATGAAACATTAAAAATACAAAACAGGAGTAGCATTCAAAATACAGTAACAAAAGTCATTAGAGTTCCTACAAAGGCGTGTTTGTTCGAAGGCGATGTAATATCTATAAATAGAATTCAAACCAAAACAAGTGTGGATAAGTTTCCTTAGTTTATTATTTTCGATAGATAGTTAAACCAATAAAATTATTTATCATTCTTTTTTTACAAATGAATGTAAACATGAGTGAGAGGTGTCATTTTAACATTTGGATCTGGTTATATAAGATGAGTAAGACTTGTTATTTCGTCGCAATGTTTTAAAGGAAACGATCCGCCAAGAAATGCTTACAATCAATCAAGAAATTGGGCCTTGTGTTTGAGGATTATAAGCGGAGTATATTGAACATTGAATAATTGTCAAAGAAATTATTTGTAAAAATTCATATTATGTTGAAAATTTACTGAGTATAAGCCATTAAAAAGACACCAAGTTCTGTTAAGAACCGAGAGGAGGAATCGACTAGACCAGTGGTAGCCAACTGAAATCAATTGGTGGGCCAAATAAAATAATGCATGTCCTTGAAGGGCCACACAATTATTTTACAACTTAATAATAAAATAAATAAACGGCTTACAAGTGACATACTTTTCTTTAGTACTGGGTACAGCGCGCTATCAAATAAAACGAGACGAGTTTAAATTTGACGTGGTTGTAAAAGTAAGAGTTTTGTAAACTCGGACAGACGAGGTTATCTTTACTGAGTTACATTACTTTGTATTTTATTTATTGTAAATGATTTCTTTATTGATGACATATTTCCATAAGTATTTATATAATGCGTTATTTGTCTGATGTGATAGAATATGATAATATTCCATTCAAGTATTTTACTAAATTATCGAAGGTATCAGTGCTGGATTTTATTAAAAATATTGAGTTATTTAAATGTGGAGACTAGAATACACTATTTATTTACATAAAATATATGTAGTATATGCCCCTGTTGACCTAAGCATACATAATTTTTTATTTTTTTTTTCAGACCTGCTTATCCGCCGGCGATGTGGGCCCAAACATATGACTCTATTTACTTAACGTATAATGTAGAATGTAAAAATCCTACCGTAACGTAAGTATTTATATATGTATTAAACATATTGATTGTATTGTAACTAGTTGCAATTTATTTTCTGTAACAGTTGTGAAACAATCGATTGGCATCGATGCGTTGTATTATATTTTTAGTTCTGGCGGCGCCTTTTGTATTGCATATTGTTGTTGATTCAATGCTATGGTGTTATTTCAATATTTTCACGAATACATATCAATTAATAAGTAAAACAAATAGTCATATCAATAAAGATATGGTGATATAATTCATACCTAGATCAACAACGATATTGCAGTCAAAGTTCAGTTCAATTTAAATGGAAGTATTATCTGATTTCCAATGTTGTGTCACGTGTGATTTCTAATCGAGTTTACTAGTAGATTATGAAGACATAATTTATTACAATATTGATATAGTTCAATTTTTGATTTTTCGTGCCTTTCTAAAAATATATGAATTATACTTTCCATGCTCAGCTCCAATGCAAGACACAACAAGATTTTTGTCCCATAACCATAACTCGATTTGTGTGTA
Organism: Plectrocnemia conspersa; assembly: GCF_051122295.1. Taxonomy (NCBI): domain Eukaryota; kingdom Metazoa; phylum Arthropoda; class Insecta; order Trichoptera; family Polycentropodidae; genus Plectrocnemia; species Plectrocnemia conspersa. The sequence continues at coordinate 2,850,402 of NW_028277170.1, read as the reverse complement.
TAAATACAAATCAGGTAATATCCGAAAAGATCCATCTTTTTAGATTATTATATTTTAATATGATATGATGCGTAATACATTTTCAACTCATTTAAAGCTAAGTTTTGCGCTCTATATTGTAATTTTAAAAAATATGTGTTTTAATCGCTACAAAAAACTCGTTTTTTTATATATAAAATTATTATTGTTTGTTTTTTGCTAGCATATTCAACTTTTTTGCTATAGCTTTATTCATATCTTTTCACAACGAAGCGTAAGACGTATATAATTATTTCACTTTGATTAAACTGAATGATTTATAAAAAACATTGTTTGATAAATCTCTTATTAAATTGTAGTGGAGTATATACTTGTTACGATTTTCTGTACAATTTATGATACTGTTTAATACTACAATATTTAGTTTTAAATTTTTTTTTGTCATTTAATAGAATCGTTTTTTATTCAAAACATTATTACACAACTACGTAATGAATCTGAGTTTATGGTAAAATTTTAGATACACGTCACGAGTAGCTGTATAATTCATATAAAACAAAAAACTTGCACATGCTATCAAAAACATTTTTTTGTAGCATAATTTCAATCTAGAACTTTAAACTTAGCTTTTAATTATTTATAAATATTTACTACATAGTGCATTATAATAAATAATAATAAAAAAGATGAAAGAGTTACTAGTGTATAAATATACAAATGGTTATTTTATTGTTATTAAATAGCTGATCAATCTTTTTCTCAGTTTGCCTCAGGGCAGATTTCAACATAATTTGATTTGTACTTACACTATAAAAATGAAAATTATTTTAATTTTACATTAAATGCATTATTTTACATTTCAATTTATGTCCAATTTGTTGTATTAAGTTGTTACACATGAAATTGCGTATTGTTTTGTATATAACTATTTAATTAATCATCATTGACAGAAATGCACAACTTAATGTGTGACATCATAATATTTTGAAGTTGAAATGTATGAACCTTTGCTATGTTGCGTTGTGAAACGAGCATAGACGATTTTAATAACTGTCGTCGTTTTGACAGGATCGAGGAAGACAGCGTCAACTTTGAGGGCTTATGTTTACCTGACAATGTCGTTTTTCAAGGCAAGATCAAACTGTACGCGAAAGTACTCCCAGACAAATCCAGTCAAATAAACAAGGGGCGTAACGTTGAGCTCGTATTACGTAAGGTGAGTGATTCGGCGCTTTTGTTATACTCTAATCGGACTGTATTCACGTTATTTTCATTACATTGCAGAAGGACAGCGAATGCGCCTTCTGGCCGAGGCTCACGCTCGAAAACGCCAAACAGCACTGGTTAAGAGTAGACTTTTCTAAATTCGAGGAAAGCGACAGCAGCGATGAGAAAGGTTTGATTCATCATTTCTTATACTATATAATTCAAAAATTTAATCTACTTTTAATTCGTATTCGATATCTTCCAATAAAACTGTCCATGAGGTCAACGCCTCCCATGTGTGCATTATATTCCTTCACTATTTTATGAGAGGTAACTAAAACTTTTGTTTTTGCTGTTTTATCGTATCTTTCAATATGGCTTTTAACGTCTGGACTGATGTTTTTCGTCTCGGAGCTGTTACTGATATGTCGATATTCTCGTTTACTGCTGTTTCTTTTTCGTGCATATCTCAATAAATGATATTTTTTATCAAGGAGTTATGAAGTATGTTATGCATTACTGTTCTTAGTAAAAAATATTCCTTGCCTTGCCAAGAATGCTATGAGAGGTATAGATGTATAAGAATTATCAAAATGTACCATATATTAGGACGGCATTTGGCGTCGCACACCTGGACTTCACTTGGAAGATGAATATCATACACCTTGCAGGAATCAATCTATTTTATAAGCATGAAACATAATTTAATCCTGAAATCTATGTGTCTTACTTTATTTATATTGTTTGTTTTATTTTTCCTGTATTTTGCAGCTCCTGATAACTCGTTTGAGGACATTATGAACCAATTTGGTAACAACGACGGTATGTAATAAATATTATATTTTCATAAAAGTTCTAGACGATATATTGATTTCTATATTTTTATTTTTTAGCCGAGAAGCCCCAGTTTGACGATACCGAGACGGACTCTGACGATGACGCTCTGCCTGATCTCGAAGGATAGAGATTGGTGAGCCACCGTTTACAACAATTCGAGTTCTGTAACCCTCGTTCACTTAATTTATTGTCTTAATTTGCGATGATATGTTTTCTACCATTTATTTGTAATTGTAAGTCGATGGGACAACACAGTAGTAGTCTTAAGATTTTTTGCATTCATAAGTGGATTTAATGCGATTTTTTTGTGTATCGATCGATCGCTGATCCGCGTTTTTACTTTTGTCCCATCTGACCTATCATCATAGTCTTGAACGTTCAAAACAAATTTCAATTACTGCTTTTTCTTTTATATTTTTGTAATGGTTCATCTTTTACCTACCGTTAATAAGCCGTATTAAACTTGCACGTTTATTATTAACGACGAATAGTATTATGATTGTTTGCATACCTCGACGGTTCGATTTCTTTTGTAGTAATAATCGATCCTAACTTTAGCGTTAAGGTTTTTTTACGATCGTCGACCATTTAATTATCAAATTGCGGTTATGACTGGTGCTCGAGTGAGGTAATTTTTTTTATAGAATCAGAATCGTCTTATTGAAGGATGGAAATTCTAATCCCATAGTTAAATCTGAGATAATAAAATATTTTTTTCTTACTAAACTTTTAATATAATCGACGTATATTCCTCTTTAACCCTTTCACCGTGGCTGATATTAAATTATACAAAAAAAAAAATCGTATTACAAAGCTCAAAGGTTCATGTCACATTTAGGTGCCCCCACTAGCGATTTTCTTGATGACACGTATAAGTGTCATCCGCGGTCAAATGGTTAAAGACATTTCTTAAAAAAATAAAATTATGCATCACGAGGCATGTTGGTTCAAACGATCTATTAATGTGTATTTTTAAAATAAGGGCATTTAAACAAATATAACCTAATTATACTGGCATTTAGGATATCGTTAATTGTATATATTATTTACAATGGCCATAGGTTTTAATACAGACTTAGCGGATATATCGTGGTTTACAAAACCAACGTATAAAAGTTTAGAATGGCGTTTAGAACTTAAAGGATTTCCACCCTTCAATTAATTTCTAAACTTACACATTGAGTACTACCACAGTTTGTAGCTGTTGTATATTGCCGTTGGTAAGATCAGTCTTCTGGTCATCAAATTAAGTAGTGGGTGTTACTTTAAATTAATTCTTTTTATTATTATCATTATAAATATTCTTTTCAATATAGGCTTAATTATGTGGCCATCGTAATATATAAAAACATGTATATCGACAAATAGATTTGATCTAGAAATATGTGATATAATATTTCAAGCAAAGAAACAGTGTGTATTGTGTCAACAGGAATGAATTGTTTTTGTAATATTTTGATATGTTCGTGGCGATTTTTTTTATGTATTGAACCATTATATAATAAATCATTAAAATCACATTCTAAGCTTTCTCCTTATTTTACCTCTACAGTTCTCCATTCCGTTCCATCAGATACAATTTAATCCTAGATGTTTGCAGGCGAGCGTATTTATAAGTATTTTGCGGTTGTTTTTAAGTTTGACAATTAGCAATTGCTACTTACCAGCTAAGTTCAACATCCACTGGATTAGTTATTTCGCGATCCTACGGCTGCACAATTCAAACAATTTTTATAAAGATTGAAGAAATATATTGCGGACTTTTCATGCAGTGGAGCGTTCACAGGATACTGCATAAAAAAAATCACAGCTTAGTTGAAAAGTTAGGGATGCGTCCCATAATTTAATTTAATAGTCCAGTCATATCAGAAGTTAACCTCGGAATGAAAAATAGAAAGCTGAAATTTTGCACAGACCTTTGTTTTGACATTCTTAAGACGGGGTCCGCTAGTAAAGATATCATAAAAATCGTTTTTTGCAAATATCTCGCTTCCTATACGTTAGATGTCGCTACACTCTATTTTTTTCCAACAGTCAGCGCTTGTAAACAGTGCTCAACGCGTGACAATCAGGTGTTCTTCACAGAAAGCTTCTAACTGGTCGTTCACTTGAACGGATCCACCCCAAAATACTATTTCAACATGGTAGTATTGGTTTGCTGTTTGCGAGATTTTATTTGTATGCATACGGCTGTCGAATTTTTTAAAGTGTAAAAATGTCTGCTACGGACACCAGTACTAAAATTAACCCCTGTAGTCCTCCAAAAAAACGGACTAAAAGAAATAACATAATTATTTAAAAAAAAAAAAACACTTAAATATATATTAAAGGGAAATTTTGGGAAATCCCAACCAAATTATTGACAAATTATCAACAAAGGCAGGAGTGTGTAAAAAATCAATTTATTGAATTATTCAAGTATATAAACATAATAACTTTAAATTTTCAGAAATGTATAAATTATTTTATGGGGCTTTTGGGACAATAACGCCAGAAATATGGAAAAAATGTGTTGAGCATGTTAAGGATAAGGTTAAAATTTATATGTGTGAATTAGATAATGTGATAGAATTAAATAGTCATTTTTATTAATGTAAGCTAGAATTGATTCCTCAAATCGATTTTATTTGCTTTATTTCAATAAGTTGTTTTATATTTAGTATTTAAAATATGATTTATTTATAATCCTTGCCTTTAGTATTAGTTTTTACGTGTTTTCTAATTGTAAATGTTTTTAAAATTAATGAAGTGTTTTATTTATTTAACAAAATTCGTTTATTTGTTCTGATTCAGCCCTGTACTCACGTGAACCCTGCGTGCATTTGTTATTGTCGACTGACTGTTATAAAAAAACAGACTACACCCATACCTCGCTTTACGGCCTAAATACGTTCCACGAAACTTGGCCTCAAAGCGAAAAGCCGTATAACGAATCAATTATTCTAATACAAATTCATACAAATTCAATGGGATCAGTTCCAAATTTGTTAAATATGTAACATGGTTTATCATTTAAAATGCATTTTATCTTTTTATTTCATTTAAATCAAAAATACATACATAACAAGTACATACATTTGTACATAAAATAATAACAGACTCCAAAAACCAACAATAATCCATAAACAAAAATGAAACAACTTCATGTTACATAAAATATGCGTATGAATACATACATAATTTTTTTTAATCTGAAGACGATGAAGAAATGGTAACCTGCAGATCACTGTCGTTCTCATTTTTCGCTGGTAAGGATGGGCCTGGCTTAAAAAAATTGTCCAACGTTGTTTGTCTTTCCTTTTTGTCTCTTTCGTTCTTCAGTGATTAATAACAGCTAATGGCTGAGTTAATTCCTCGAGAAACTTTAGCGCTACGTTCGACGTCAGGATCGTTTTCAAGGAAGATGTTTATTCCTTGTTCGAAATAGGAAAAAGCTTTTGAGAATTTTTTTGATGTTAGCTGTTTGAATACAACAGGCTCTGTCTCTTCATCAAATGCCGGTTCTGCTTGCAACTGAATGAGTTCCTTATATGAAAGGGGTTCCCTATCAGCTTCAAGTAGATCAAGCACATCACGTTCGTTCAAACCTTCAAAGTCGAGATCATGTGCTAGATCCAAAATGTTTTGCCTAATTTCAGAAAGGCAATTAACTTCTGCATCAGTACTTTTTACACATTCTGGCCATATTTTTTTCCAAACATGGTTTATTGTTGTTAATTTTAATTCCTTCCATGATTCACTGATGCTGTCAACAGCATCCTTGATGTTATAGTTTTTCCAAAATGTTTTAATTGAAGATTTACCATCGGTTTCCCTTATAAGTTGTCGGAAAGTTTGGCGTAGGTAATATGCCTTAAAAGTGGCTATTGCACCCTGATCCATTGGTTGGATCAGAGCTGTTGTATTTTTCGGTAGGTACTCAATCATGACATCTTCAGATAGCTCGGATAAATTAATAGGATGCCCTGTGCATTATCCAAAATTAGCAAAGCCTTGTTGCTTAAGTTATTGTCTCGCAAATATTTTTTCACTTCTGTGCAAAAGTGATTTTCGAACCAATCCTCTAAAGTAGCTTTAGTCATCCAAGCTTTCTTGTTGGATCTCCATATGACGGGTAATTGATTTTTATTTAGTCCTTTAAGAGGCCTTGGATTTTCGGACAAATATATTAAAAGTGGCTTTAGCTTAAAATCACCCGCGGCATTTGCACCAAGTAGCAAAGTTAATCGTTCTTTAGACACCCTATAACCATGCGCAGATTTTTCGGTTTTTGAAATGTACGTGCAATCAGGCATTCGCTTCCAATAAAGCACTGTTTCGTCTACGTTAAACACTTGTTCAGGTTTATGACCACGTCTTTCAATAATTCCCTTTAAAATGTTGGGATATTCCTTAGATGCGGCCTCATCGGCGCTGGCTGCTTCACCTTTCATTTTAAAATTATGCAAATTAAATCTATTTTTAAATTTTTTAAAAAATTGACATGGAAAAAAAGTTTTTTTGCCATTATAGCGAAACATTTTAGGCTGTAAATCGAAAACGTGCCTTAATTGAAGAGGGCCGTTATAGCGAAAGGCCGTATAAAGAGCAGCCGTATAGCGAGGTGTGGGTGTATAGATATTTTACAAAACTTACAAACTGCACCCGCTTATAGGATAATGCTACATAAACTACAGATAGTGATGCCTAGTACACTTTAGAAAGTTAATTTTATAATGAAAATATTAATAATTTATAAATAAGAAATTTATGAGACAATAATAATTAAAATTTAAAATTAATAAAATAAATATTTTAAATACATTATAAGTAATAAATTTAATTTATAAACAATAAATAACAAAATAATACATTTGTGTCCACACCACCTTTGAGATAAAATGCAAGGTGTATTTTTGTTTAGATAGGATAGTCCTAGCCCATGTTGTACCGATGTAATTGTTTGAACAACTTCCTAGTGAATGGTATCAGAAGCTACTCGGTCCACCTCTGAATATCATCACCAGTCGGCATGCTTCTCAAGATTCCTCTTCTTCTGTTCGCCCAAATTCTTGCTGACGTAGGTTCGTCTTATTAAAATAACCATCCAGTCAATATTTTCTCCAACGATGATGGTGGTCTTTTGTTGTTCAAATGCTCCTCTATTGCTTTTATGTTTTTACTGTAGTCTGAGCGTCGAATACAACAATATTTGAACCGAAATGCGTTTGCAAATAGTTGACGTTTTTATTGAGAACGATGGAGAAAGTACCATCTTTGTTCCATACGACGCGACGCAGAAGAAATCCACCATCGAAGAAGCATGTTACATTATCCTGATCCAGTTCAATATTGACAGGCTCCATGTTATTATACAATTTTTCTCTAGTAGTCTTTCGCATGCCAGCATTGCCAAATAGTGATGTAGGATAAAAACTTAATTCATACTGTAGATATACCTTTTTGTGTACGGTTATTCTCTGAAAAAGTAGCAGTTTACAGCAACTATAGATACCATTTGCTTTATATTTGGGAAAGGATTGTGAAGGGTGAACTACTCTTCAAGATTACTAACATCTGTAGTATCTCTTGGGTCGACGTGTTGTTTCGCAAAGCCTAAAGAAATATTACAAAATTTCTTTATTTCCTCACAGATAGTGTTTGTGGCATGCATGCCATATACACATTTACACAAAACCCTATTTTGTGTACTTCATCCCCAAGAAACTCCTTCTGTCTTCATGGATTAGACTACTCATTCACCATATTGGACCACTTTCGAAATTAAATTTATTAGTGCGTCTTTTTGTGAAGAATCCGTTTTCAAAGTTCTCAAAAGTCTTTTTATCCATTCTTTCTTTCAATTAAGTCATATCTTGAAGGTATAAATGTGTCGATTTGGTACAAAGAAAGCAACCACTTGCGTGAAAATATGGAAGCATTTTTTTTACCGCAGTAGTTTATAGTGTTATCTCATAAAGGGATGCGCGCTTCCCGCTCTCCGCGCTATATCTTAAAAACTGTTAATCATACGAAGAATTGAATATCACCAAACTTGTAGAAAATTATTTGCTCTATAAGTATTGTGAAACATCTAATGACATGCAACGAAGTAAGTGGGATATTTGCAAAAATACAATTTTCGTGACCATTGATATCGATCTTACGAGACTTTTCAGCCCGTCTTTAAAACGTCAAAACAAAGGTTTATGCAAAATTTCAATTTTCTATCTTTCATTCCAAGATTTAGCCTTTATTTCGACTTATTTGACTTGACTTAAAATAAAGTGAGTTAAAGTTTAAGAAAATAATGTAAAAAATCCATGGAATTTTTTTATTCATTTAATTTTAGTTATTACATTGTTAAGTTTAATTTTCTTTGTGCCTCATCTTAGTTAGGTCACTCAAACCACAGTGCCGAAACGATGATCGTCTTCTATGGCGAGTGCTGGTCTATTCCACCCTGTCCCCCTTCTTAGCCATTCCTTCGGTTCACTTCTCGCCCTGCTCCTATGTGATGCAACAATCGGCCATCCTGAAATAATTAATATCTGCATTAATAGTATATATAATTGCCTCCATCTCTCAACCAGAACTATAAACTCCTATCATCTAACTGGTCTGATCTCAGTTTTGAACTCTCTAACAGATCAATCAAATCCTGTCTCCCAGACCTATCGATCTCTGAATCAACAGTTTGTATACTCCGTTGAAGTGCAACAATTTGATACCTGTCATTACCCAGCTCCTTAGAAATTTTGTAAGGACCATTAAACATTCCGATCAATACCAGTCCAGTCAAATAAGGCTAAATCTCGGAATGAAAGATAGAAACCTTTATTTTGACGTTTTTAAAATGAGCTAAAAAATCTCATCAAGTCAAGATATCAAAGGTCACTAAAATCGTTTTTTCAAATATTATGTCATTAGATGTTTCACAAGACTTGTAGAGCATAAAATGTTATACAACTTTGGTAAAATTCATTTCTTCGTATGATAAAGTTTTTGAGATATAGCGCAGAGAGCGAGAAGCGCACATCAGTTTATAGGATAACAATATGTAAACTAATACGGTGAAAAAATGCTTTCGTATTTTCACCCAAATTGTCCTTTCTTTATGCCAAATCGACACATATATAACTAAATTGAAAGAAATAATCGACAAAAAGACTTGAGAATTTTAAAAACCGGTTCTTCACAGAAAGACGCACTGATAAATTTAATTCCGGAAGCGGACAGATATGGTGATCGAGCAATCTAATGAAATCCATGAAGATAGAAGAAGCTTCTCGGGGACGAAGTACGCAAGACATGGTTTTGTGTAAATGAAAGTATATGACATGCATGCCACGAACACTATTTGTGAGGAAAGAAAGACGTTTTGTTATATTTTTTGGGCTTTGAGAAACAACACGTCGACGAAAAGCGATACTACAGATGTCGACACATGTTCCAATAGAGATAATTCCTCCTCCACCGTTGCCGAAGGGACTAGGATATCATCCACAAAGGCCAGAATTTCCTTATGCTGTATTCCTTCCAGCATACTGTTCACAATTCTCTGGAACACCACTGGCGAATTAGCCAAGCAGAATGGGACCCGCACAGGGCCGGCCCTAGGTTATTTGTCCCCCCAGGCAAAAATATAGTTCAAGTTAAAGTAATCTAATATTATATTTGACACGATACTCTTTTTTTCAAAGAGTTATTTGCTGCTCTATCTCTAACTCCAACAAAGTTACACAATTTTCTGCCAATAAATTATGCTGAGATCCTGTGTCTATGATACACATTTACTCCATGATCGTTCACCTGTAAATGAGATCTAATTTGGTACTCACCCAGTCTGACGTTCCCAGCTTTTCTCACTTTTGTGGGCTGCAGAGTTGACGGTTTATTTTGTGTCCTCTCCTTGTAAATCCAACACCTAGTCCTCTTTGGCTTGGGACAGTCCTTGCCCAGATGGTTGCCAAGCGTCTGGCAACTATATCACCGAACTACCCTTTCCGGACGTTCGGTGTTACAATATCCCATCTATAATCGTTGTAATATTCTGTCAATATTTTTCTCGAGCTCTCACGCCTGGTGGCTCTAGCGCTAACTCGGACGCTTTCACGCCGGATGTCTCGCGCTCCACTCGCACCGTCGACGACATTCTCACTTCCTTTAATGGCCGCCATCTTGTTTATTTACGCGTCCTAGCAACAAAGAAAATATAAGCTCAAAGTTTACGTAAATAATTTCCCGACTATGAAAACGCAGGTTGGTCTATAAATGACAATCAACGATTGTTACACCCACTGCAGAACGCTAACGCTCTCACGATCGGACGGAGGTAAGTCGTCTATTGCAGGTCTCAGCAGCCTTTTTTGACAGCGAGTGAATATTTTTGGTCCTAACAACCACATACGTGGTCTGGTCGTATATTGTTTTGATTAGGTGCTATTTTTTTCTAATTTTAAGCCACTCTCTAACCATGACGCTCGCTCTCCTACTTGGCCAGTCTTAGCCAAAAGGGAGCTAACCGAAAGGAGATTTATAAATGGAATCATAATTCGAATCTTCAAGAGACAATTAAAAAACGTGTAAAAGCATGCCTAGGCGAATTCAGGCACTTATTAAAAACTAAATTTTGTTTGGGTCTAATAATATGGCCAGGTACTGTATATCATTTAGGCTAAAGTTATCAAAGCCTTCTCCGAGAAATAATGATTTCTGCTGATATTTCCGATGTTTTAATGGTTTCTCTGACTTTCCTTTAAGGTTTGAGAACCCTAGGGGGCGTAACTTAGTAGCCAGTGTAACTCTGGTAGAAACTGGTTAGTTTTATTAGATACTATTTACATATATTGCGACAAACGATAGATGGCAGTTGTTTTTTCCAGTGGTGGAGAAGCCGGCGGAGGGATGATGTCCGTGGGAGGTAATCTTGTAGATGGCGTGTCTTTTCTCAGAACAGCGAAATAGGTATACACCTTTAGAATGTCCCCCAACAAAAATAGCATACTCTCATCTCTATTGATTCATTGACCATTTATTAAATATCTTTTGCACATTTTCGTAGCACGGCTGATGAGCCCATTATAACGGTTTTTTTCTCAAAATGTTATTATTTTGTTGAAAGTAAAATAGCAAGAATTTGTACATATTATTTCCTCAGAAGTGTCTTTTAGTGACAGTATTGTTGATGCAAGTCTATTCATTGGGCTTCATCTGGTTTGTGAGGAAAAGGTAGTTAACCCTTAGACCGCCGACCGGTAAATTGTTAATTACTCGCTGTACGCCATGCGTTTTTAGCGATATAATTTTTTGGCTACTTACTCTGTTTAACACATCATTACAGCCAAAATACTCAATTTTTATATTTTAAAATTATATATGTATGATTAACATGGTTTAAACATTCTAATTATATCAATAAACAAACATTTTTAGTCGTATTGTTGGAAATATGGAGTGAACAAAACTTAATCTATTCGTCGGTCCGCGAGTTGGCTCGCGTACACACACCTACACACACATGAACGCGCGCGGCACTATACAAGCGAACGACAAGCAGGGTCATGCTCACACTGAGACAATTTTAATATATAAATCTGCAACGCATTTTTTCTTCGTCTGACCTACATCCTGTTATAAAAATTTACAAATCGACAAGATTTCTTTGATGCATACAAAATCACATATATCGTACACAAAAATAACCCTAATAACCAAACCGTTTGTTTTTGATCAATGGTGTTTGCAATTGGTTGTTGTTGAAGGTTGTCATATTTCTTTATATATAAAAATAATAAATAATAAAACTTGATAGCAAGATACGATGTTACATTTAACTATATATAATAAGATGTATAATTTATAATATATACATATTCTTCTTCTTCTTCCACGGCACTACAACCGGTGATTGGTTTTGGCATTTCCACCTAATTTCTTGTAGGGCTTCTAGATATATCTTGAGTTTTAGTATGTCTTCCGATATTGTTTGCATTTTTCCTGGTTGTAATATTGCACATTCCAGCTTCCAAAATTGAAGTCCAATCGTTTATCTATATTTCGATCGTCTAGGTCAGTGGTCGGCAAACTTATTGGCCGAAGAGCCAAATATGTACATTACAACGAATCAAAAAAGTTTTGAGAGCCAAATCTGTTTTTTAATTTAGTAAACCTTTATTATAATTTTAGACCTTCATTAAATTACGGGTACACTGAATAAAACTTGATTTCACACTTAATAAAGATTTATTCGTTGATAAACAATAATATGAAAGTAAGGTATCCATAAATTTAAATCATGACAATGACTGACAAACACTTAATGCGAACAATGTCCTTGCATTTCCTGGGAAAGTTTCAGTAAGTCAGGTTTATATGTTGTTGTTTTTAATTTTAGGCATGATTCCAGGTTCTCATCAATAAGATGACTTCTCATTTTACTCTTGATAAAGTTCATGCTTGAAAAGGATTGTTCGCATGAATATGTAGAACCAAAAAGGGAAAGAACAGCAAACGCAAGTTTTTTTAGCTGATCGTAAGAGTCAGGAATACTATTCCAGACGTTGAAAATGATCATGTCTTCATTCTCCAGGTCTTTCAAAGCAGAACACTTGTGTTGTGAACTAAGATCACATTCGTTCTTCTCCAATATTTCCAAATCAATACAAAAACGGTGAAATTTAGAGCTCCATATTTCCTTGTTTTCTAAATCCTGCAATTGTATTTCAAAGTTACCAATGTTAATGCCAAAAGGAGAAAATTTCAACTCAGTTATTGTAGCATAAAGAGGAATTTTGACAAATGCTTAGGTCGCTTTGCTGTTTTTAAACTCCTGAAACCTCTGAGAAATGCTTCCCTCATATTTAAAATTGTTGTTTTGAAATGGTGCTTGTCAATAGAGGAATTATTTTCTTGGCGATGCTTCAGCAGGCTCGGAAAGAGAAACAATGTTTCCCTTTCAAAATCTTGAGCAAAAAGGGATAATTTGTTTTCGAATGAAATTACTTCTTCTAACATCGAAAAAATTGTGTTTCCTTTCCCTTGTAGTTTACGGTTAAGCCGATTTAGATGAGACGTAACGTCTACCATGAAATGAAAGTTTTGGATCTACTGATTGTCTGTAAGTTTTGGATAGTGAACACCCTTTTCAAGGAGAAATGCTTCAATTTCTGGCAATAGGGACGCGAAACGTTTTAAAACGTTCCCTCTTGATAACCATCGAATCTTGTTATGAAGCAGAAGATCAAGACATAAGGACACTCGACCAGAATTAGCGCCCGGGCTAATTGCACAAAAATCCGTGGATATTTGTGCCAGAGCCGCACTCAAGAAGCCAAAGAGCCGCATGCGGCTCCGGAGCCGCACTTTGCCGACCCCTGGTCTAGGTCATTATGAATCGGGGCGGATTTATTATTTCTTTGTGATTTTTTCATAGCTATTTGGATTTATCCACGTTGGTTGGTTTGCTCCATGATAGAAACCCTCCTCCTTTATCCGGGCTTGGGACCGGCAAGAGTGCAACATATCTACACTCCAGGTGGAATATGTAATATATATTACACACACACACACACATATATATACAATAAATAATAAACTTTTCGACCATCGTGACGCATTGGGGTAACCTGTTAGGTCACGATGGTATTAATTTAATGTAAATAAATAAACACATTACAAATAAATTATAAAATAATAGAACAAGTAAAATAAAATGATTCTACGACAAGGAATCGTTTTTGTTATTATTGTTATTATTTAATATTTACTAAGAGTTAATATTGATATTTTATTAATTATATCTTATTTATATTTATTAATAAGTATTTAATAGTAATTATTATTATTATTATTTAATTATTACAAACAATAAAAACCAATCACAAAAACAGTTGACAATATTAAAACAGTCGAAATAACGTATAAATATATTCACAAGTATTTACAAATCACAATTATCATTGAAATATTGATGACATAATTTAATTTCGATTCATAAATTAAAGTATAAAAAAACGAATTTCCGCGTTGCGTTTGTGCTAACCCTAAAAGTGGTCTAAAGAAGCACGATCGAAACCGCGCGCGAAATACAAACGACTAAAATTAAGGCGTGACTTTATAATTATATATACCACTGTTTCATCGCAAATTCTATAAATAAAATCACTGAAATCGTTTACTAGGAACTCAAACTGATTTTTAAAACATATATTGCCAACTTTTACCTTTCCGTTTCTTTAAAAAACGAAGGTTTTAACGAGCGCATCATATCATGCGCTTGGCGTTAGACAGTAGATTTAGTTGCCCATCATATCATGCGCTTGGCGTTGAAAGGATTAATAAGAAATATAATTTCTTAGTGAACTTTTGAGTGTCGCAAGGATAAGATATGTCACATAATAAATATACAATTTTGAAAAAAAAATTATCTCAATTTATTACACAATTTATATAAAAGTAAACATATTTAATAAAATAAAACTATTGGATGTCATAGATACACATTAATTACAATGTAGTAAGAGTTTAGGAACAGTTATTTGCCTTAATTAAATTATATTTCAGTGATTATTAATTAATGTATGTAAGAATTAAATATAAAAGTTTAATAAAAAGATAAAAATACTATATAATATCTAATGAATAATTAATTAGAAAACATTAAACATTAAAATAGGAAATATATTTATTTAAAATATTTTTAATTTATGTATGGTTTACTTGTATTTTTTCCCAGTGACTGTCCTTTTCATGATATCAAGGTTGATGCTTCAACTTGAGCCTTTATCAGTTATTTTTGTCTGGTCTACATACATTAGGTATCAATCATCAGGCGTGTGACACGAAAGCTAGTATTAAAAAAAATACAATTTTGTGAACTTCTTATTTTTATAAAGAAAAATATTCCATAACTTACAGAGTAATCAGAATAAGCTTCTTTCAATGCTAACTGCAGCTTCTTATTAGGATTATTTTTTAAAGGTGCAAAATCTAGAAAAAAAAAATAGTTTTAATACATAATTTGCATTTATCAATAATTTAATAGCACAGTAAAACAATTTTGGTTGTTTTTCTGCACTAAGATAACTATTCAATAATAAAATTACGTGCAGATTTTGATTGAATAATACAATTTTTACTAAAAGTTTTTAAATTGTTATTACAAAAGATTTAAAATTTGTTTTGACTTAAATTTTTATTGAGGACATCTATTTGATGCGTCATCTTTATTTGCCGAAACCTCGGTACGAAAGGGGTTAAAATTTTAGCTGGATATATTGCAAAAACAATAAATGTGACGATTTGCAATTGTCAAAAATGATATTTGGATTAGTTGCAAAAAACACTATTAGAGCGCTACTTATCTTATTTTATTGGCTTGCATGCATGCATTCTGTAGATAATTTGCCTAATTCATGAATGAAGCAATGGGTTTGCACTTTTCATGAATTTGGCAAAAAGAGCAATAAGCTATTTCAATGTATATTTATTTTAATAATAGATAATTTAAAAAAAATATCGTTTTATAATTTTGACAATTGAAAAAAAAATATAGTTACTTGCGCCAAAACTGGCTAGTTGGATATTCCAGGCCCATAAATATTTTTTTTCTCCATAGAACAGGATCGGTACATGGTTCTCAGATGGGGACTTGTGCATGAAGGCAGGACAGTCTGAGCGCTTGATGATCTTGGCTGGCCACCACGGGTGTTTTGGCATTTTATAATAAATCATATCACCGATTCCTGGGAACTTATTCCAAATGCACTCCGGACATTGCCGAGAAAATGTTTCAACTAGGCCCGTCTCGTCCTGTCGAAGATTATCTTCGTAATTCACTGTTAAAATGAAAAAGCTTATTGTTAAATTACCTAATTATTCAATCATTATTTATACAGTAGACCCCTGGAGAACACGATCACTGTGACCACTATCTCCAGGGAGATCAGAGACAACACACTCCCACTCTCCGAGAGCACGAACTACGTCACACTTGCTCGCTAAGAATGATTTCGTAGTACGGTATGACCTTGGAACAGTACACTGGTCTTGCTAGCTCTCACATCACATGCATTTTATGCTTTCTGTATGTCTAGCTGCCATCCGGTAAGGGCCAGTGTTCCGAGCTCTGAGTGATACGGCAGAGATTATATTATCAACGCTAATTTTTTTAACTGCTATTATTAAATTTTTATTTCTAGGCCGGAAATAAAAGCAAATTTAAAAGGAACTTTATTTCCTTATAAAAAAAAATTTTAGATTGACTAAAACATGTAGATAATTTTTTGTAATTTTAAGAGAATTTAATCTATATGAAGCGATGATTCATAGAATTCGACGAAACAAGAGAAAAAATCAAGATAGTGCTATCAATTGGATCCTCTCAATCCATGAAACGAGTTGCACGCGTAACTATAATATAATGGAAAATTGCTTATTTAAATGGATTGAAAATTGCAAAGAAAAAAGCTTACCGTTGAAGTATCAACTCATAAAACAAAAATCGGTAAAAATATTTCCTCATTTAAAAACATTGGAAGTCGATGAAAGCGGTGATAAATTTGTCGCTAGTTGTGGGTGATTTGACAGCTTTAATAATTTATGATCAAGTTATACTATGTTCTCGTTTTTAAACAAAGCTCTTTGATAGTCCCTTGAACGGAAGTCAGCGACGGCAATAAAAATAATAATGTGTTGAAATATTTTTTTCTCTAAGTATAAACATTGATTCATAGATAGCAGCACAAAACGCTTTAGTTTTTGCGGGTAGATACTATCAAACCTGTCATTAAACATTAGAAGTCGTAAAAGATAGTAACTACTCATCGACCCGTTGGTAGTGTTAAGACTATAGAGAGCATTCTGTTCATCTTCCAAAAGTGAAAGTTCAATGTTTTTTAATAGTACAGTAATATATTTGTAATCAAAATATAGATACTTACGATCGAGCTGACACATGCTATGAAACGACAAACAGCATCTCGAGCATTTCATCAAGGATTCAGTGTCTCGCCCGCATTTGCAGCACCATGGCAGATAGTACAAAGTTCGCTTAGCAACCTGAAATTAATCATTTTTATTATTATGGACCTAATCTATTGTATTATAGTATGGGTCTGTAGAGATAACCTAAATGGTATTCAACAGATTATTTTGAAATATGTGCTTTAAAATAAAATACTTTGTACCATAAAACGAATTGTTTGTGCATTTATCTAAAGTAAATCTTTGGATTTTTTCTTCAAAAAAGGATTCGTTCCAGAGAGTTATTCATAAGGTGTTCATTGTTCTGACCAACACTCACTCGCTACCGTTCACTCACACCTATCTGTAGAACAGTAATGCATAAACAATTCGTTTTATGGAACAATTATTTTATATATTGCTCATTTGAATCGTCTTCAATGATTAATGTTGAAGCATGGACAATGTCAGTCGAGAATAAGCAATGTCTAAGAAAATTAGAAAGTTTAGGTGTGGGAATGGAGATTTCACCACAGAAAATAGCAGATGCATAACTAAAAAGTGATTAATATAAAAACAATATACCTTTTGGGGAGTTATTACTTTATCTGGAGTAATAAGGCTATCCAGAATAGAATTATTATACCGCTGCGAGAAATTCTCAATGAATACGGTCAAGTTGTTAATGTCCATTAATTTGAGATGATCTTTCATGGTCTCATACATTTCACGCAAACGTTTGAAACCTAATTCTTTTACTGTTTGAAGATCAAAAGACACGATTTGATTATTGCATGATTTTCCTTCAGCTGTATTTTTAAAGTTCTTTTTTAATGTCTTTTTCATCGGCGCTCTCTTTTTCACTTTCTGTGGAAATATGTATATATTAGTATGAAAGACATAGAATGTAGTTAATATTACTATAAGTACTCAAGAAGGATGTAACTATCAGGGGCGAATGGGCCAGATGAAAAAATAGACAAAAGGCGGGCGCTTTTGGGAGCCATTGGATTTGGTCATTACATTTTGTTTTTAGATTAGTGGTAGGGAAGCTGGGATAAATTGCTTTGAAATATGTGAAATTTTTAGGAGTAATAAAAGGGAAAAAATATATTGATATTTAAACTATTTTATAGCAATTGGTATTACTTATTTGTAATATTTTATTTTGTCTATGCTTGACGATTGACAGAAGCACTTTTTGAACTTCATTCCAACAATTGTGAACAAAACAGTTTTATCATATTTTTCGATGTCAAGAGCTGCAAAGGCTAAAATTGTGTACGATGACTCAAATATAAGCCACTGCTTTAACAGCAACTTGTCTATGTAAACAAGTTTAAGTCAAGAATCAATTAATTCACTTTAGTATAGAATTGTATGAATTTTTCTATTTTGACTTATTGCGCCAACAGTAAAACAATCTTAATTTTAACTCTGGGGATCAGTGTACAATAAATTTACACTGAATGGTTGTTATAAAAAGTAAACGGTTCGATAGAAAAAACACCGGAACATGACTATTTTTATAAATTCGTTCCGATTCATGGAGCAATGCAGCGGGTGCGATAATGATACCGCTTTGTAGTACGAGACTAATGCATACTGTTCCATTATACCGCATTGGTACGGTGGTACCGTTGTGGTATACTTTTGTAACACAGCTTGAAGTGCCATTGTCACGAATTATATCGGACTAGTATCCTCCGCTTTGGTGTAAAATTTACACCAAATATATCTGTTCCAACTTGTTTATTTATAATGTAAATTAACAAGTTGGAACATATATCACTACCTTTGCTATCTACACGTGTTTGCGAGTATGATAAAACTATAAATGAGAATTATAATTAGATATTGGGTTAAATCAATCAAAGGTTGAATTATTTTAATATGCAAGTATATACAAAGTAGAAAACCAACAATATTATGTCACTTGCTCTAATTTTGTCGTGGAATTGTACATGCTGCAACTAAACTAAATCGTAATAGCAAATATTCGCAATCCACTGAACGTTTTTCCGGATTTCAAATATGCCATGCGGACCGCTTTGAAATTTTAGTACGAATCGATGATATAAAAAAAACTCAGGGCATGACGAACAGATCCTGCAACTTTCTTTGTCCGCGTTCGTGAAAGTAAATCTAAAAACTTCATGGTATATATAAGTTTGATCGTTAAAAAACTTACTTCAGTGGGTTTATTCTTACACGCTCTCGGAAATTTGTTTTGAATAATGGCTTTCCTTTTCTCTGTTAAGCGCAGATTCCTGGCGGGAGGCATCCTACGTCGTAAGCCGACTTATAGATCGAGCTTCCCCGTTTTATTGTCGACAAGCAACCGTTAAATCTATTGGTAACACTGTTATGGTTGTAAGCATTAATTTTCACACCAAGAACAAGATCAACAGCTAAAAGCATCACTGTTTATTGCCATAATTTTCTCATTTGTATTTATAATATGTAGTACAAATAAATGCTAAAAAATAATTAATTAATTCAGTGAATAATAGGATAAAAATAAAAAATATTTTTAAAAAGTAAAAATATACAAACATTTTTTAAAGTTTCTTAGAATATTGAATAAATCAATATTTCCATTTAGTTTTAACTTTCTCGCGCCCATGCTATACCGTTTCGTTATAGAACTTCGCAAAAGAGAGATAGGTGAATATATCGGACGATGAGTATATCCCCTTTTTTAGCAAGAGAGATGCACAAGTGTTTGTGACAGAGCGAGGGAGTTAGGTTAAGGTGCCGCACACTCTGATTCGCTCTGACGCACGCATCAGACGGCGTTTCAAACGTGCGTCAGTATGATTTACGTCGAAAGCAGAATATTCTTGCCTCCGACGTAACGTAGCGAAACCGACGTGCTTGGCGTCTTATGTTTAAAAAAATTGACTCGGTTCTGTTGCTCAGTACAAAAGTTTTATTAACAGATAATTAAGGCAGCAAAAACAAACGACCACCGGTGATTAGTTTTTATAACAGAACAAAAATGGTACAAAATGACTCTTGAATATTATTGCGTACGGGCGACAAGGCTGTGGCCATTAAGAATATTTATGGAGCTCGATGACGTCGAAAGTATTTCATATATGCGATGACGTCCTTGGTGTCAATCCTTATTAATACCTAAATACACACGGTAGAAATTGTTTTGCTGCATGTGCAAAAGCGTAAAGGTAAGTTCGTTTTTTTGGTGACGGGTGGCAATTAGACATAGATTGTGCCGCTGCAGTAATATTTTATTGCGATATTAAGTTGTTTACGTGTTTACAAAGCAGACGCGAGACGACGCGTCCGAATGCCCGGAAGATTGATTGCCAGTTGAGAGAGAAACCGTAACGCCAGTGTTGCCCAAGTGCAGCCAAGTTTTGGCCATAACAAAATCTAAATTTATATGTAAATAGGCCCCAACAGTTCTATCCATTAACTCAAACCTTTGAGATTTTTTCAAAAATCACGCACCATATCCTGTAGTGCATTTAAGTGGCGTTACTTACGACATATTAAAAAACTTGCAATATATGTATCTGGGGGAAGTGGATATCAAGGAAGACGAGGTAAATTCATTTATTTTTGCCGCCAAACAACTTCAGAATAGAGGTCTATCCAACTACCAATCAGAGATTTATCACCCGATTATAACGCCAAGGAAAATACCATCTCACAATTTTTCAACTTTTAACCCAACGGAACCTGTACCATCCAATTTGGCACCCAAATATGAAAATAAACTGCTCAAATAGCAGTTGTGATGCTTTAAATGATAATGTAATAAACAACGACCGTGGGAACGTCTGCAACAGTATTAATATGAAAGTACCTCAATATAATTACGAACCGAGCGACGCTGGAGTGTCTAGCGATCACATTCCAAGAACGATGATTCTGGAAACAGGACCCAGCGAGATTGTATGTCAAGATTATGTTTATGTGATGGACAAAAATTTGGTGAAAACTCTTCAAATGTGGAAATGTAAACATATGGAGAGAGGAAAATCACAAAGACGATGAACGGACATAGTCATGCTCCTTGAAAATTTATGGAATGCATACTAGTTTTGAATTGTATTAATATGAATTTTTGCTTTTTATTTCATATTATTTTTTTGATTTAATATAGTATTCAGTAAAAAAATATTTGTCTTTGATTTCATACAATATTTGAAACTTGAATACAATATTATGAAAATTTAGATAACTGGATATAATCTAACCTTTTTAATATATCTTGCGAAGTGAAATAACTTCATTACTTCTTCAATTATTTAATCATATATGAAATGACAATTTCGTTATTTTTGTAAACGATATATGCTTTATATTTGCATATGATATGTGCTTTCTATATGGGCTTACGAATTTGGATTCACGCTGGTCTTTAGCAACAACATAGAGTACAACTTAAATTTAATAAAATCAAATCACTTTTTTTCCTGAATATACATTTAAAAATGAAATTTGCTTTATAGCGAAAATTTCAATATTTATATCAAAAACAAACTAACATATCAAATACTATTTAAGATATTAAGCAAAATATTATATAAGTAAAGCCATTTTAATTTCAATTATTCAAATAAAGGTGGCAGTTTTAAAAAAAATCAAGTTCGAAATCACATTTTACTAAACAGTTCATCATCAATAAAAAATGACAATAATTTCAATTATCAAAATTAAAAAGTTTACAGTAAGCTCACAAAATAGAAAGCACTATCTATAAATGTAAAATCTTATAATATATGGGGGAAATAAAACGGAAAAATATTTTATTAAATTATTTATTATTGCGTGTATAATAATAGCTATAAACAAATACTAGGCACCTCCATCGCCTTCCTAGTCCGAATCCACACATTTACTATATCATGTAAAACGAAGCTTATATAAAGTAATTACATAATAGTCATTAAATTTATACAAAACAAATACTAGGCACCTCCATCCCCTACATAGTCCGAATTCTTACCTTATATTATGTAAAATAAAATCTATATAAAGTAATGCTTTGGTAGATTCAATGACTATATTAAGTGCATTACTATGTGGTTCAATAATACTTGAAGTAGATGGTCTGGCACATTCAGATATTTCTGAACTATTATTTATTATATTATCTAATATTGGTGAAATTTATGGCGTTTCCTCCACCAATGGGGCAAAATTAGACAAAGGAGGAATATTATTCTCTCCAAATGGCAAACGGGCAATATAAATTCGTGATTCTGTGGTGACAGGCGGTGCATTAGGAAGGGATTGATTGAGCAATACAAAAACGCATGCTTGATGTTTGCAAAATTTACCTAGCCATCCATCTGCACAAGAGCAAAGCCCTGTAAATATACCTACTGAATAAATTAAATCATTAAGTTCTGAAGGAACATAATACAAGTTGGCGTCAATTTTTGTAATACTATCGGCAGTTAAATATTGACTTTTTAAAATTAATTTTTGAAGGAAAAGTCGAGGTCTTGCTAGTGTTATCCACAAATAGCACATCAGAAGCAAATGGTAACTGATGTGCTCGTTTCACTGCAAACGAATCCTCGTGGGTTTTAATTATGTTGCCTTCTTCTCATGGGCTGGCAATTTTTATTCTAACATCTGAAACAGAAATGTTAATTTGTTAATATTGTAATAGTTTTATAATATTTAGCAATAAGTACCTTTAATGTATTTCCAGCATGTGTATCATTTCATCCATTCCATATTTTAATTCTAATTTCTTTTCATGTAAAGTAATGGCCTCTGTGACATCTAAGATAATAAATATTTATATTTGTATCATGTATTTTGAAGTAATAAATGTGTAATACCTAAATTATCATTGATACTAGCGAACCCGGCAATGCTACGCTATTGCTAAATTTGAATATATATGTATATGAATTAAATAAATACAATTAAAGTTCGATATAAATTCATTCATTTAATTAAAATAACATGAATTAATTTGTGTGGAATAATTCATTTTCTTCTGTAAATATATTTTCATAATTAAAAAATTGCAGTTAATGTCGTTGGAGGTGGTCTTGCTGCTCTTTCTCGTACATTTTCTGTTGTAAAATAAACACATTGCTCATTTTTGAGATGAACTGTCAAATGAACAACGGTTGGATGTCGTTCATGTATTGAAAATGCCAAAATACGCCACACTGCTTCATTGCTACTAATATACCGTTCCATTTGATACTGATTGATTTCATCAACAGATCCATTCTCACTTGATACTCCAAAAACAGCCATATAACTTCCTTTGTTGACATATTTGCAAATGTATTTGATGGGTTTAACATAATTGCAATATTCAACATTGATGTGTGCTTTGAATGTTTTTGGTAGTAAAGGTGAATATGGCGCAACCCTTTGTTTCTGACTTTTAATAATATTGATTTACCATTTTGCTCGGTTGATATATACGACGATATTGTGGATAACCATCATTGCCAGTAATAGTTTCTGGAAGCAATGCACTTGGATAACGTTTTGTGCATTTTCCATCAGTCATACATGGTGAATTCATATTGTGAACACCTCATGGACCATGAGTCATATTTTTTGTGACAATTTCAAACAATTTAGGATCGACGGTTGAATTTGGAATTTCAGCAAAACTGAAGCGTGCCGCCTTCACCGGAGAATGTTATGAGGAAGTTAAAGAGGAAGACGAGAGAAGCCGAAGAGCTATCCTCACCGAAGAATAAGGGCTGAATCAAAGATAACAGATGAGGCCTTTATCGTGTGAAATAGGAGCGCCAGCTTCAGGATGGCTGTCTCCCCGAAGTTAATGCGTAAAAGCAACATACCGGGAAGGTGGCGGGAGCTGAGGAGGGTTCTAGTGGGTAAAAATCCTACACTACTGAAGGCTGAAAAATACACTGCAGGTGGAGGTATTGAAGGAGCACCATCTGTAGCTACAGAACAGAATGTTCAATAAAACTATTATTTTTATTGAACATTAACATACCAATTACAGAAAATCACACAAATTAATGAGCACATTGTATTTTTTCTGGTTTTCTTACTTTTGGGCGGGACAATCGTAGCACGCGACATTGACAGCTGGATTTGCGCGAACCAAGTGTTGCTAGTGCATAAATATTTTTGCTTTATTATTTTTATTTTTACTAGTAGCACTGGTTGATTGACGTTTATATTTATGTTTTTTTATATTATATATTACTCTTTAACAAATATATAAATTTATTTGCTGGGCTGCGAATTTATTATTTTATTTTTTAAATTTAAAAATAATAATAACTCATTATGTTTCAATTTTTCACTCCAAAAAAACGTCTATACTGTATCTAAATCTAATATAAACATACATAATTTTATATGTGGCCTGCGGAGTTAGATGCATTTGAAATCAAGATCATTTGGGTTGGCTACCCCTGGTCTAAATTGTTCTATGTTTTATTAAATTTATTTCATATGTGACGACGGAAATGTATAATAACATTATATCAGGAATTTGAGATATATTTAAATAATAATTAGAACAGCGACGAGCAATTGACAGGATGCGAATATTTAATACTAAATTAAAATATATTTGAACAAAGAAAAATCAACAGCGCTGATGTGACGTCATAATGAGATGTCAAAATTATAGTTCGACGGCGAATATCTAAAATTTAATTTATCAGTTATAAAGAAAGATACGCGATGTATTTCAAAATTATCGGGAGCGGGATTGAGCCATTTACGCATTTTACCTACATGACATCATCGGCGGCGAACATCTAAAAGAAAAATATGACGCGGCGTTTCATCTAAAATTTAATTTATAGGTAATAAAAAATATACGACGTCGACGATATGACATGAGATGACGTCAAATTTATCGGGAGTGTTTTGAGCCCGATAACATTATAAAAACAACAGCCTTACCTGTTGGATTTGTCGAACCATTCTATAAATACTCCTGGTACTAATAAGAACAAACTGTGAATTTTTCAGCAAAATCTGTTTGGTAGTTTTTGAGTATCGTGGCCACCCATATACGAACATTGCCTTTTATTTATATAGATAGATATATGATTGTTTATAATAGCAAGATAACCATTCTGTAAGATATAAATATAATTTATATTATTATAATGTATAAATATGTACACCTAAACATACGCAAAACACACATTGACGTATTTATCACTTTTTTGTAATAGCTGTAGTCGAGTTGATACGAATGTCTATTTTTACCAAGCAGTTTTTTGGACGTACTTCACAATTTTTCGATAGTTGTTGTAATGGCAATAAAACAATTTTCTAGAAAAGTGTCATCCATACTAAATATATATCATATATTAAATTTTATTATTATAAAAATATAAGCCTGCAAAGGATACGCGATTGGGTATTCGTCTTTCGAACGATTGTCCAAGCTGTCTTGGAATTGTCGGCATATTCCTTCACCCATTGATCCAGGTGTTCAGCATTTAACAAATTAGCTCGATAAATATTATTTTCGAGCTGAATATGTTGAAAAGAAGCAGGAAGAGCACTCATATTTGTGATCAGCAGCAAATACACATGCGTAGAAAACACAAAAGCGTGCGACGATGCCTCGCCCCCACCCTTGCGGATCATGGCGACGCCTACGCGCATTCGTCGAACTGGCGTCGGCGAGCGACGTCATCATGGCGTCGCGAAATTCTCTAACAATGACCGGTTATAGATACTTGGCGTCGAATGTACCATACCATGTACGATGTGAAAATTTATCCTCGTACGTGCATACTGGTATCTCCAAGCTGTTAATGCAGGGAGAGTTAATCGACGCTATTTTGGTTGCAGAAGGGCGACAATTCCTCGTTCATAAATTGCTTCTATCCATTCACTCAAACTATTTTCTGGATTACTTTAGAGACCATACACAAGGCCTGTAATGTATTTAAATGGCGTTAATTACGCCATATTAAGAAGCTTAATAGAATATATGTACGAGGGGAAAGCTGAAGTTAATGAAGAAGATTATGATTTCTTTTTTTACCGCCGAACTACTTCAGATTAAAGATCTAGCTGACTACCAAGACGAGATTTTTCCTCAAGCTATAATGCTAGGGCAAGGACCATTTCAAGGGAACGTCTGCTGCAATATAAAGCCGGAAGAACCTCAAGCTAATTATGTAATCGTAATTAGTCCAAGAATTATAATAAAAAACGGATATAATCATGCTTATTGAAAATTGACGGAATGTATATTATTTCTGCTGTATTTTGTTTGATTACATATAGTAATCAGTAAAAATATATTTGTCTTTGATTTCATAAGATATTTAAAACTTGAATACAATATTCCGAAAATTTAGAAAACTTGATATAATCTAGCCTTTTTAATTCCGGTAAGTAATTTATGCTTCTACACCGTAGACAATTACAAGATCGTAAACACCACAAACAAGAAATTGACAGCCGTGATGCATTCAGATACTCGTAGTATGTAGTTGTTGTTTACACTCCGGCAAGAGGGTTTGTAAGCTGGCGCTGTCCCGGTGTTGGGCGATTCCATCCGGCACGTGTGTAATTTACGATGAAAAATCTTACAGCGACAAATGTCAGATTTCATAAACTCTCCACACATTTCATCATTTTAAGCCTGGACTCTGATGAGGTGAAGACAGACTACAGCAGACACTTGAAGATACTTTCGATACTTCACGATAGTGAAGTATCGAAAGCTAGTTGATAATATATTACATAAAACATTTTATTTTCTGAATTATATTTATTCACACATTTTGAAAGTTTTTTTAAAAACATATTATCTTGTTTAAAAAATATATAAATCACTTCTAACAAATATTGATCATCTTTCGCCACAATACTGACAATTGATACGGACTAGAAATAGTTTATGCAATGTGAAAAGAATACGAGGTAGAATTTTACATGTTTATTTTTTGTTTAATGATAAGCATATAAATAAAAGTGTGTATACATCTTCAAAAACTTCCACATTTGTTTATTTTAAACAAAAAGTTTTACATTGTGCATTTTTAATAAAATATTTTTTACTATACCACATTCAAACAAAAACCTCGCTTTTTAGAGAGCTGAGTTTATCATAAATATTTGTAAATATTTTAAATCAACGACACAAATCACAATTACCGTTAAAAATAAAGTAACTAACTTGTGCATATAAATAAAAATATATTAAAGAGCAACAATCTAGTTAAAACGAAACATAAATTTTATTTTATAGTTTCAAACAGCTTTTTTTTTAAATTTATATAATTTGGTTTGCAGCTAAACATATGCATTTTGGTTAAACCCTGTATTATATAATATATGGTAACATTTATTTTTAATTTAAATGGAGCGATGGTCCAAATTTTATGAAAATAATTTTCTAGTTGAGGATTTTTTTCAAAAATATAGAAAATTTTATGTTAAATAATATAAAGCTATAAATGGATATGCTTTAATAAATTTATCTAATAAACATGGTACACAACTATGGCTTTAAGCCAATTTAGCCATTAAACTACCATACATATATAAGTAATACATGTATTTATTAAAGCAACTGATTTATAAAAAAATAAAATGCTTCACAAATGAATTTGGAATGTTATGTATTTAAAAAATATATTAGTTTTCAACGATTAAAATATATTATGAAGCTCTAAGTGGTTATGCCTAAGATATTTTGCTAGTTTTTTATTAAAAAAACTGTAAATGCAAATAAAATTTTTCAACATTAATAAACTAAAAATCACAAAAACGCACCAGAGATTGCTCCGACACAAATATATACATTGATAACAGCTAAACTCTAAAACATTTATACATATACATATGTATATCGCATAAATACATAGATACATTTTGTATAATATATATTCATATTATATGTAAATATTTGTATATAAATATTGTTAACAAATTTTTGATATGAAAATCACACTGAATATCTATCACACTATACATTCAACATCATAAGAATTTGTGTTTAGTGATCCGATTTGAGATTTACGAGAGCCGTGTGGATGCGGAAGTGAAGACGAGACTCGAGAGCGTATCCAGAGTAGTTTTTCCTGCAATGTTAGGACAGTAGGTTAAAATTTGGAAGAAATACTGCAACTAAATATACATATATAAATCATTCATGATAAAAACTTTAATATTTTAAAAGTAATAATGTTTTTTAATATATTATATCCTATTCATTATTAGAAATACCTTTTACTACCTGTTAGTCAAATTATTAATCCTATCCCTATAAAAAAATCTTCAAGTTTTTATAATTTTAGAAATTGCTAAATTCTTGTGTCAAGTCATACGACACCTAAATACTGAACCTTGACAAAAACAGCGAAAATTAGCAATGATAATGTCCAAAATCATTAAAATAAAAATTGATATGTAGTAAACACTCCAAGGCATAAAATGATACACACGCACAGATCTGTCCAAGCTTCGCCACACACGCAAACTGTCTTTTACATTTTAGTAATATGAAGTATAACCCATCCAAGATAATAGCGCTCATCATCGTTGTGTTGGAAATAAGGGTGCGTGTACGCATGCATGCATACATACATAGTTTTCCGCGAATTTGTTTACACCGATAGGAGAACGTTACAAATACTAAATCAGGGTTGTTTTAAGGGTAGAATGACCATACGTTGGAAATTGAATTAAAAATTATGTGTTATATTTTTATGATAAATTATTGTCATGTTGTGGTACTTTATAATCAATAAAACAATTCCTGTAATATTCTATTGGTATTTTAAAAAATATTATATTGAACAGATATTCAACCTGGAGAGTGATACCAAAACTGCTCTCATGTTTTTGAGTTAAATATGTATATAAATAAACAAAAAAAGTAAGAAAGTGATATTTTACACTTTCCTCAACAAATTAAATTAAAATTAATTGCACTTGTAATTTCACACGGTCACCCTATTATATTCTCTCATCAATACTATGACGATGAGCGTTCATATCTTGGACGGACTGTACTAAGCCGATTAGGTTAAATGCAAAATAAGCATGATATTATAAGGGTTCATAAATTAAAGAATAATAAAAGGTTTATATAGAATATCATTACTTTGCGTCTTCCAATGTAGCAATAGCCTTCTCCTTTTCGCCCATGGCTGCGAACAATAGTCCAATTTCGACAATCCCATATGGAATCAGATGCATATCTTCTTTGATCTGTTTCTTTAACCTGAAAATCATAAATAAAATATTTAAGCAGTTACAGCTTATACTTGTAACTTTTTATGTGTAGTTACAGAATCATAATTTTTTTCAACAACACTGCTTCAAGTTTTTGCCAAATAATATTTGGTATGTTGTGACCACTCTGTGAGCTAAATTTGTGGCAATTACTTGTTAAAAGCATAATAAAACTAAGTACTCTAGTTATTTGCCATAAAACTAATCTCCCTTAGTAAATACTTATTTGAACCAAACATACCCAATGAGATTTTCTAAGCACGCCAATGACTGATAGTGTGCGCCGAGATGACGTAGTACTGATCCACGCAATAGATATAACAATGCTCGTTCTTCCACACCACTTATGATTTCTTTTTCGGCAGATTCGATCAACTGTAAGAAAAAAAAAATTAAATAAAACATATAATTCAATAATTATAATAGTATTTAATTACAAATGGTGTAATAAGAAGTGTATTGAAGATAATGATGATGATGCACAATATGAAATAACTGAAACTGGAACGAATGGGAGATAAGGTAAGTTGAGAGACAATTCCGTTAGCGTTTAGCTCCACTTTCAAATATAAATCTTTATGAAAGTGTGACTTTTTTTGGATAGGTATGTTAATTTTTTTGTTCATAATGTTCATTTCTTTCACCAGATTACAAAATTTAAGGAGGATTAAGGAATATCTTCTCTCTCTCGGTCCGGGAATACTCCCGACCTAAATCCAATTGAACATCTATTGGTTAAATGACATCTATTTTTTTGGTCAAATTCCCCCCCCCCCCCAGCGAAAGCAATAAAATCGTACCATCACGGTGAAAATGCTTGATTATCAAGCATTTATATTAAGACTTTTTATAACAATATTGCGAGTAAAAATCGAATAAAGCGCATCTTCGCACATAGAATGCAAAAAACAATTATCCCTTCTCAGAAGTCAAAAATTCACGTTACCGAGCATTCCCACTACGACAGTGCTGACACGATTTTATTGCTTTACAAAAATTTCTAAAATTATAATTAGTTTTAGAACTTTCATTAGGTTAGGTTTAGGTTTGAACAGCGAATGACGTTTCGCAACTGTTAAATTGAGCTTCATATACACTTTAAAAAAAAAATTAACTTTACCAAAAAATACATATTCACTGTAACATTTATACATCGAATGTAAGTAAATAATAAGTATGTAAATGTATATACACCCATACCTCGCTATACGGCCGCTCTTTATACGGCCTTTCGCTATAACGGCCCTCTTCAATTAAGACACGTTTTCGATTAACGGCCTAAAATGTTTCGCTATAATGGCAAAAAAACTTTTTTTCGATGTCTATTTATTAAAAAATTTGAAAATAGATTTAATTTGCATAATTTTAAAATAAAAGGTGAAGCAGCTAGCGCTGATGAGGCCGCATCTAAGGAATATCCCTACATTTTAAAGGGAATTATTGAAAGAGGTGGTTATAAACCTTAACAAGTGTTTAACGTGGACGAAACAGGGCTTTATTGGAAGCGAATGCTTGATTGCACGTACATTTCAAAAACCGAAAAATCTGCGCCTGGTTATAAGGTGTCTCAAGAACGATTAGCTTTGCTACTTGGTGCAAATGCCGCGGGTGATTTTAAGCTAAAACCACTTTTAATATATTTGTCCTAAAATCCAAGGCCTCTTAAAGGACTAAATAAAAATCAATTACCCGTCATATGGAGATCCAACAAGAAAGCTTGGATGACTAAAGCTACTTTAGAGGATTGGTTCAAAAATCACTTTTGCACAGAAAAGAAAAAATATTTGCGAGACAATAACTTAAGCAACAAGGCTTTGCTAATTTTGGATAATTCACCAGGGCATCCTACTAATTTATCCGAACTATCTGAAGATGTCATGATTGAGTACCTTCCGAAAAATACAACAGCTCTGATCCAACCAATGGATCAGGTTGCAATAGCAACTTTTAAGGCATATTACCTACGCCGAACTTTCCGACAACTTATAAGGGAAACCGATGGTAAATCTTCAATTAAAACATTTTGGAAAAACTATAACATCAAGGATGCTGTTGACAGCATCAGTGAATCATGGAAGGAATTAAAATTAACAACAATGAACCATGTTTGGAAAAAAATATGGTCAGAATGTGTAAAAAGTACTGATGCAAAAGTTAATGCCTTCCTGAAATTAGGCAAAACATTTTGGATCTAGCACATGATCTCGGCTTTGAAGGTTTGAACGAACATGATGTGCTTGATCTACTTGAAGCTGATAGGGAACCTCTTTCATATAAGGAACTCATTCAGTTGCAAGCAGAACCGGCATTTGATGAAGAGACAGAGTCTGTTGTATTCAAACAGCTAACATCAAAAAAATTGTCAAAAGCTTTTTCCTATTTCGAACAAGGAATAAACATCTTCCTTAAAAACGATCCTGACGTCGAACGTAGCGCTAAAGTTTCTCGAGGAATTAATTCAGCCATTAGCTGCTATTAATCACTGAAGAACGAAAGAGACAAAAAGGCAAGACAAACAACGTTGGACAATTTTTTTAAGCAAGGCCCATCCTTACCAGCGAAAAATGAGAACAACAGTGATCTGTAGGTTATTATTTCTTCATCGTCTTCAGATTAAAGCCATTTTAAAAAAAAGTATGTACGTATTCATACACATATTTTATGTAACATGAAGTTGTTTCATTTTTGTTTATGGATTATTGTAGGTTTTTGGAGTCTGTTATTATTTTATGTACAAATGTATGTACTTGTTATGTATGTATTTTTGATTTAAATGAAATAAAAAGATAAAATGCATTTTAAATGATAAACCATGTTACATATTTAACAAATTTGGAACCGATCCCATTGAATTTGTATGAATTTGTATTAGAATAATTGATTCGTTATACGGCTTTTCGATTTGCGGCCAAGTTTTGTGGAACGTATCTAGGCCGTAAAGCGAGGTATGGGTGTATTATTACGCATGAAAAAGTTGAAATCGTATAGTTTTACTAGCACCTGCCAAATAAATCATATTTTTACTGGTAAAAATTTATATGTATATACCAGTAAAAATGTATTCCGATATGATTTTACTGGAATGACATATTTAAAAAAATATTTTCAGGATAGATACAATACTGTTTTCTTTACATTTTCTTTGAGGGATAACCTGAGAATTTATAGTTTAAAATTAGGGATATCATTTCAGCTTTTTTAGAGGGGGGGGGGGGGGGGCAAAAATTGGTCAGTCAGTGGTCGATTTTTAATATTTCGATTTCATTAAGATTCGTAGTACAACCATAAAGTATAATTTGAGAACCCCTAATCTAAGGGCTGATTTATACGCTGCCAGTTGCTGACATGTCAGCTGGAAGTTGACCGGAGGGTCGCCGTTTACACAGTGCCACCAACTGAATAAACCATTGTTAAGAAATAGCTAGCCACTGGCATCGTGTAAATCAGTCTTGAGGTTTGTTGATAAGTATATGCGCTCAATATATGTATATATATAACATTGTTATTAAGTTTCACGATAATTCTTAATCAATAAATTAAAAATGTGTGATATTACTCTCAAGATCCTGTCGCCGACGGCAAAGTTGCACTTGAATACACGGAACATGTTCCAGAGGTACATCATTTCAATGGCGGGGAGCATGAGACGGTTTCCTTGAGATTCAAATCTCTTGCACCGCCTGATAACAAATTTTTCCATCGGCAGCGATTTGCCGGCGATTCTCTGCTTGAAAGATGGAGCTTCGCTGAAATAAGAAAGTTGAATATTTAATTTGCTGTTCAATAATTTATGAAAAATATGGACTCACGTTATAAGCGTAATGCAACTGCTCTTCTCGGTGGGAGTCAGATCATTCCAGATCATGCACAAAACGGCCGCCTTCTGATAGGAGTAGATGGTCTTGGACCACTTGCTCGATTCGAGAAGGTAATTACAGTAGACCAACGCTTCGCGCCATTTTAAAGACATGCTGGAAGATAAAATTGCAGTCGTTTAATATTGACGTATGCCATTTCGATTGTATGTTGAACAAAATATCACCATTCCACCCAGAGAAGCTCCCAGAAGCAAATGTGATGAAATTGGGGCCACAGATCTTGGCTTTTCCACGATTGTTTGTAGGAGACGACAGCCTTCTCCAAGTTTCCCTTCATGAATTCTAGTCTGCCTTTGTAGAACAAGAACCATACTCCCGATGGATACAACTGAAAAATCATACATATTATTTCATTAAAGAAGTGCGAGAAAGAATTTAATCAATTTTACATTTTTATAATCATTTTTCAATAAAATAAAAATTAAGGTCCTGAGAAATTTCTTTTAACCTAATACATATCGTCGGTGATACTGTGCCACCATTGGCGCATTTTTGCAAAGATATATTTTTTAATTGACCAATAGGAAGGCTGTATTTGCTTCGTGGCAAGAGCGCGGTGTAGGTGATGACTTGTTTGCTGGAAATATTGCGGAACTGCTTTGAAACAAACAAATCGGTCGGTAGCTACCCAACGATGAACTTATTGGAACCCCAACATGTAACGTCATTAACCGGTCTCTGTCATCATCTATTCAGTTGGAGGACATTGACTGTTTCCCGGAAAGAACAATGGATCAAGATGGGATTTCACAAAGAATAATAAAACGGAAGACAGAAGTGGACACGTGGAAAAGGCAAGTTAATAAAAAAAAAGAGAATGATGAAAAAGAGTACTTAGGTTTCAGGAAGGTCGGTGACAAATATGTACAAGATATTTCAAAACCTTCAAGTAAATGAAATCAGCAATTGAAAATGGAAAGTCTTTACTTGTAATATGTTTATAGAAGACATTCGAAAAATAAATATTTGATGACTTTTGGGTAATATCTTGGAGCGAGAAAAAAGTTTATACGCTGACTTTAATTGACGTGCAAAAATTGCAACAAAAACTTTAGGATTAGAGAGGAGACGCAATGAAAGCAAAGTTTATTATCTAAAAACTTCAGACAAGAGAGTAAGCCATCAGGTATTGGTTGGCTAATAGATGACAGACGGGAACCCAGGAACGTTCTATAAAATCAACAATAAATAATAGCTCTGAACAAATAAAAAAAAGAAGCTCGCTATTGAATTTTCTTCATGCATTGCCAAAACTACCCTCACACTATTGTAGAAAATCTAGTCAAAAACTGTACTTGTAACCCGTTATTCAATCTATGGCTGTTATACCGATTGTATGTAGAGCAAGCGAATTGTCTCTGCTCCTGTTGCTTGTAGAAAACTTTTTGAAAATTTACTTTTACAAGAAAACAATGCACTTTTCCAACCAAAAAATATTAGTCTAATACCTGCCGTGCCTATTGTTAGTAATATATCAAAGGTTATTTATTAAAGACATGTTGTCTTGAAAGAAGCTGCTCGAACTGCTATGAACTTATTTAAATGCCAGTGCACTATATTTTAAAACGAATCTTTGCATTCATAATTTTACAGTTTATAATTTAAGCTACCACTAAGTAACGTGTTGCTGTTCTGACAAAACTGTTACCAACTTGAAAGCTACTACTTATGCTACATTTTTCATAAATTATTTGACGAAACTTATTGACAAATACCATAAAGACTTTATTATATACACGGATGCACCGCTCAAAATAAAAACAATATAGTTTTGAACGCGCTTTTACGTCTAACTGTGCAGAAAATAGTAACAGTTACGAAAAAGTTTCTAGAAAAGGGCCACACCCATATGGAAGCCGACTTAGTTCATTCGGCCGCGGAAAGGAAACTCAAAAATCGGGAAATATTTTTTCCCAGCCAATATGCAACTAAGCTAGATTTGACCCTTTCCTTACGATATAGTTTTACTAGATTTTATATTTTTCTTTTTACGACTTCCTATACAGTGTATATATTTTAATGAAATTTTGGGATAATGTTTTAAAAACATTTTTGCAACTGACGGATAAGTTAGTAATTATCAGCCATAATCGCTGATGATAATCAATGGAGTTTGAATTATTTAAAATAGTAATGAGACAAGTTTTCTATTTCCCTCATTTTCTATTAAAATACCTTGAAAAAGAGGAAAATAATTTTTACATTTAAAAATAAATTAATATATTTCATATATCGGTTTTTTCATAAGTTAAAAATATAAAATGTCATACGTCTTTATTATATTATATTATGAAGCGTTCATTAAAAAAAGATATATTAACAGTTGACTACCACTGCACTGAGACACATGTCGATATTTTACAATGAATGTATTTCAGATGCAGCCAGGAAGCGGATAAATCTAAAAGTTAACCTTCAAAGTGCAAAATCACGATTTAAAATTGATATATTCATTCTCTATTCTAAACGGACATTTAAAATAGCAAAATTTTCATATATTTAATCATGCATTATTTTTTTATTAATGTACGAAAATTTTCTGTAAACCGTATAAGTTAAAATACTTCTATGTTATTAATTATCTTTAAGATAAAAGAAATATATATTTTTATTGACATTATTATTTGTGTAATTATGAAAATATGTTTTTATCAGTTATTCTCGGAGTTTCGTATGATTCTGACGTTGAACATGGTCACTGATACCATGAATAGAATGTTCGGTAGTAAGTATGCGATAAAATTAAAAATCAACAAATTTAAAACCTTCAACTGCTTGGTGATAATCTCGTCGCAAAGTTTAAGATCACCAGGCTGATCGCTGATGACGTAACAAATGACCAGATGATATCCCAGGAGAGTCATCACGCACAAGACGTTCCTCAGCCCTCCTTCACATTCGATTCCGGCCAATAACTCGCTTAATCCGAGTTCCTAAAAAAAGGAATATTAACATATACATACGCAATCATTGAAAGTAGCGTGAACCGCTCGCAGATGAACATGTAATCGCAACATATATCAAAGTAAATAGTCGCTCTTTGCTAGTGATAATTTGTGTACTTTTTGTGTACCTTGTCTCCACTAAAACCGACAAATTCCAAAAGGCGAATGATCCTGCCCGGAAGTAGGGAGATCATCAAGTTGAAGGATCCAATTCCCATGCGGACTCCGCTTTCAAAGTGTCGCTTGCAGTTTGGGTCGGTCCAAGCGCGGTCCTTCAAAATTGTAGCGCATTCTCTGAAACGTACATTTATAAAAATTAATATTGAGACAAAGAATTTGATTGAGTTGGTACACTTTTGCGATCGTTAATCCAGATAAGAGATTTTTGGATATGATTAAGAAAAACTAACTTGTAGCTACTGTAACACTGCTTAATTTTGAGACTGCCTTTGACGAAAGACAGCAACTCTTCATCTTCCATGAAGGTCAAAATGGCTCTTAGAAGTAGCACTTCAGCATAGCACAATTCGGCATGCACTTCTGTATCAGTGTGACTATCATAGTTATGCTGAAAGACGTGACGCATGAGCAAACTTTTCAAGATTAATTTCGAATAAATCGATAAAGACTGACCTTTTTTACTAAAGTGCTGATGCTCTCTCCGAAAGATTTCCTCTTACGTACCCCATTGCACAACACCATACAATGCTTCAATTTAAGACTTGCTTCGGCTATCATCTCCCTGTCGAACGTAAGGGTGGCGGATAGAAATGCAAAGACTGATTCTCCGGCGGCGTGGTAGATGGAAGTAGCCGCCCTGTAAAATATAAAGATTATTTATTAGTAGTTTGTTGTGAAAATGCATGCTAGGTAAAAATTTATACCATGGTTTCATTATGGCGCGGGCTTCTACGAATTTGTTGTTAAAGAAATAGTCTATGGCAAGTTGCGCTTCAGACATGGCCCTGGACAGGTCCATGGTGACCCTGAATTAGAAAAAAAATTGTATTAAGATATTTTATTTCTTTTTATATATAAAAATAGCGATTGATACTTACGGAGTTGAAAAATCGCAGGCATCCTGGAACTGAAATAAATAAATATGTTTTTTATTATCATCAAACAATAATTACACAAGGTGAGTCAAAAGCAAACTTATTTATTCAACGAAAAAGGTACAAAAATATATTTTTCTATACATGCTCAACACCGTAATAAAAATCTAACCGCTGCGAAAACGACTAGAAATACCCTAGTGCAAGCACTGGAGTATTTCTAGTTAAGAACCGACGAAAACTCATTCAAATTCCACCCCGGAGCTAATTATGCTGACGCGGTTAAAATCAAAATTAACGAGAACACACCAAAAGATTAATAAACTAGAAGACACGGACTTCTTACACTTGTCATATCTATCTATCATATCTTGTCATAGTATATTGGAACGCCAATGGCTTGGCACAACATAACCAGGAAGTAAAAACATTTATAAAAAATAATAAAATAGATATAATGCTTATAAGTGAAACTCATTTTACAAACAAAAGATTATTTAAAATGCACGAATATGCTACAGCTGTGGCCAATTGAAAGTTGACATGGCAGTTCTGATACGTATGAGTATTTTATCAACTTTGATGCATTTTTTACACGTTTTTGAATTTATAATAGATAATTATAATTGTTAACTTTCGTTTTACGTTAATACTGTTTTAAAAAAGGGTATTTTAAAATTAGGAAATTATAATTGCGTCGATTCTGAGAAAGGTGCATTTATTTCGTCGTCCCAGCAAGTGCATAATGGCGAGCATCCAACTTTTTAGGTAAAAGTGCAAAGAATAACTTGTTGAAAAAATATTGTAAATAAGCAGTTTCGATCGGTCTACTATGTTGTTCGAGAATTTTAAAATACATTTTTTTCACATGAAATATTATATCGAAACATAAATAGTATTAACCCTTTGAACGCGCAAATCAACTAACGTCACCCTATTTATCTCTTTACTCAAAAATCAGTAAAAAAATTATTTTGAAGAAAAAACTTGTTGGTAAATAAATATAAAATATAATTTTAAATAAATAAGAATTTAAAGAAGCAGTAAATTTAAACACAGTAACGAAGATAAAATTTGGATTTTTCAAAAAACAATTTAATATTTATTTTTGATTAACGCGTCCAAAGGATCAAGTATTGGTTTTTTAGCACTGGCAACATTTTTAAACATAACCTAAAAGTAACCCAACTGAATGATAAGTCTGCTTTAAGTAGATTTCTTAATATATAGGCTTATGATAAGTGGCGTAGCTATGGTATGGCGAGGGGGGCGGGCCGCCCCGGGCGGCACTTGGGGGCGGCATCGTCTAGTGCGGGTCTCGGCAACCTTTTTTGGCTGCGAGTCAAAATAATTAAAATGTGACTATTAAAAAAACTATTCGGATCAGTGAATATTTTTGGTCCTAACAACCATATATGTGGTCTAGTCGTGACATCGTAACACGTTCAAAAAATGATATTTGCAGAACTGAAATGGGTCACTTAAATCATCAAACGGGTCACTTGGTGACCCGCGGGTCATAGGTTGCCGAGCCCTGGTCTAGTGTGGTACGTAACCATAAATGCACTATAATATATATATCCACGAATAGCAAGAGATTAACAATAACCAGTTAATTATTTTAAGAAATGCTGATTTTATGACCATACAAAAATGTATAGGGGGGGGGCGGCGGCAATTTTAAGGATCGCCCCGGGCACCACATACCCTAGCTACGCCACTGCTTATGATACGTCCCAGTTTCACACATCGGGCGGGACGAGACCCATGCCTAGGGTCCAACAAAACTTGCCGAAAGTGATTGGACATCTATGGATAATTATTTCAAACAATTTAGCAGGAGCTGACAACTCTGCGACTGGTTTAGTTCTTTATACACAATTTGTCAGCCTTTTTATGAATAGGGGTGACTTTTGTGCATTTCCATAGATCAGGAAATGATGACATCTTGAGAAAATTAGATCAAAAATACAATTTAGAGGACCAGTGAGACTGACTTCGCAACCCTTCAAAATAAAATCAGGAATCAAGTCAGGCCCAGAAGAACAAAGTATACAATTAGTATATTATGTTTTTCAGGTTTTATACTGAGCAAACATATATTTAAGTAATGACCAATTAAATATAAGTCGTTAAAATTTAAAACTATTTGCAATTGTTGCCCTGTCTTCAATTTTAATTTATTAAAGCCGTATTTAAGATGATTAGTTGTAGTCGAACGCGGATAATCAGATGTTACGTTCTTCCTAACGTTCTGTATGGCATAGAAGGTCGGATGATAACCAAAGATATGGATAAGAAACTTCGAAATATGGTTTAAAGACGAATGCTATGCATCTTGTGAGTCATGTTATGAGAAATCAACCACTTATTGTCCAGGGATACATCACAGTTAGATTTATATAAAAGCAGCGCGTTATTGTTTCAATCCTTCCTTGAAGATATGTGCATATAAAAATTTAAATAATCTATCTAAACAAATATAAAGCGTGTTTTATTTACGACAAATTTAAAAATAAAAATTAGTTGAAAACAACCAGTATAATTATAAGTTTATCGAATCTAAGCTAGAGTTTCATAAAACCAATTATAAAGTTTGATTAAAATCGGTTTAATAACTTTTGCGTTATCACGAACATTACTCTCGTTACACATACTCAATGCGCACACTGATGCTTCAAAATTAATAACATACGTACTGATCATACAGCATACGAAAATATGGTTTAAAAAAAATTAATTCTGGAAAAACCAGATATACAGAGTTTTAAATGTAATTTTGTTTTCACTTTTATATTTTTTTTTTGTTGA
Organism: Plectrocnemia conspersa; assembly: GCF_051122295.1. NCBI lineage: Eukaryota > Metazoa > Arthropoda > Insecta > Trichoptera > Polycentropodidae > Plectrocnemia > Plectrocnemia conspersa. Next base: position 2,810,538 of record NW_028277170.1, on the reverse strand, counting down.
ATACATAGTGTAGAGTGCTCTAACAGTGCGCACCATTCATTATACACGCGCGCTAGATGTCATTTGTGGCTAGCTTTAGTTCTTAGCTTCATTTGTGATAAGAGAACACGCTGCTTCGCCATGCATCGTAAATAAATCGATAATACGGATGTCAGGTAAGTTTTCACAATATTTTGCTAAATTTTTTTCACATCTTAAGACCTGTACAATGTGTTTATTTATGATGGTATGGGCTACTTTTTCAAAATCAATGTAGCAAGCGTTCACCAGCACCGTAATTCCCTAATTCTAACGGAGATGCCATCGCTTGTAGCAAATCTGAATTTTGCTGGTGGCCTGTAAAAGTGCGCAGCCCTAGTTTGTAAGAGTGCGTGCATACTCTTACAGATCTACGTGCAATGTATCCACATAGCCCAAATGGAGGCCAAACTCTCTAACCATATAAAAACTCTAGACAACATGTTCTATGGCCTGACAACAAAATCTATAAGAGCTTTGGCTTTTGAATTTGTGGAAAAAAATAATATTCCCCATCGATTCGATATAACATCACAGATGGCTGCATGGTTTCTTAAAGAGAAATAAAAATATTTCTTTGTGACAACCAACTGCCACCAGCCTTGCCAGAGTCATCGGTTTTAATCAAAAACAATGCGCTCGATTCTACGACAACTTGCACAACTTACTCACAAAGTATAAGTTTCCACCACACGCCATATATAACACGGAAGAATCCGCCATCTCAACAGTTCGGAACAAACCTCCTGAAGTACTTTCCACGAAAGGCGAAAAATGTTTAAACAAGATTTCCGTTGCAAAGGGGTACAAACATGACTGTCGTGTGCGCCATGAGTGCGAGTGGGCATTTTGTTCTTCCTGCATTCATATACACTAATAAAAGGATAAAGAGTGAACTACTCAATGGTTCTCCACCCTCTTTAGTAGGGATGGTGTCTGATACAAGCTTACAACAACCGATACTGTTAATAATGGACAACCACAGTTCACACTGCTCCGTTGACGTTGTCGAATTCTTTAGACAAAATAATATCATAGCACTGACGCTTCCAACTCACAGCAGTCATCGAATGCATCCCCTGGACAGTAGCTTTTTCTCTCCTATGAAAAAATACTACTCTAATGAGTGCGAAAAGTGGCTGACTAATCACCCTGGCCGAGCATTAACAGTTTACCAAATGACGTCAATATTCACCCCAGCTTACTTAAAAACAACTACTGCGGTAAACGCCATTAAGGATTTCAAAGTCATAGGGATATGTCCATTCAATAAAGATGTATTTGATGAGGCAGATTTTTTGCCCAGTTGTGTCACTAAATGATCCTGCAACATCTGCAACCTTCATAGACTTTCACCGCTATCAAAATCAGTTGCGCATCGATCAAACTGCAAAAATAAGAAATCTGAAATACTTACAAGCTCACCTTATAAGCAACAACTACTTGAAGAAGCCAATCGTAAAAGAAAGGTAGAGTGTTACTACATGATCCATTGCTTAAAACACCGGTAATAGGGCTCTACGAGTCCAACCCAATGGGTGGCATCCAGCTTTTTAGGGCTAGAAAAGCGGGAACCACCCCCCGTAGTACTACGTTATTTGTTAGAGTCTCAATAGTGTTTCTCCCGAGTGCTATTGGGAAACACTCTCCTGATCACCCGCAATCTATTGCTTAGCTTTTGCATAGCATCAGCGTTGCATGCTCCTGCATTTCTATGCTTGAGCATCACTTTCGTGATGTCTCAGTTTCAGTTTCGACTCCCGGTCCCTTATCAGCCTGCTGGTTTGAAATGCAGTGCTTTGTTCGTCATTGATAGTCCAAAGGACGCTACCTCGGTTGGGTGTTCACAGAGTTTACTTCCTCTAAAGAGCCTGGGGTTTTTCAAGCTCAAAAGAGGTCCCTCACTCTCCCACACTGTTAACGGCGAGCTCCAGCGTGTGGTCGACTGGCACCGAAAGAAAGGTAGAGTGTAGCCTTAACAAAACTAACAGAAAGGCGAAGGCAAATCTCAAGAAATGCAAATCAACACTTAAGAGAAATATGTGGAGCTGCCCAGGATCCAAAAAAGTCTACAAGGAACCGATTTCTGAAGATTGGATAGAGTACATAATGTGTACTCAGTGGTGGCATGAAAAATGTACCGTTTGTTCCAGAGTTGGTCCGTACAAATGTAGTAAGGTGTTCCATGCGCACTTTTAGGTTCCCAAGTGTGCATTCTTAAGTGCCTGTATATGTAAGAGTGCGCAAAAAACTATTTTTAGATTTAATGAATTTGGTCGTTAAGCTGATGTAGCTCATTATTAAAGAATTTTCAATACCAAAAATATACGACATAGTTCGATTTTAATTAATCATCACAACATTCATCAGAGCTCGATACAAACATGTAATATTATATACAACAGCGTGTGGAAAACATGCTAATTATGTACTCTTTGTGACATCACTAGGTTGTATAATATAGACTGTGTGTGATTAGACATCACTCGTGTATTAATACGTTGCAATTTCGCTAATTGTTAATCATTTTCTGCAATGACATGACACAGTGTCGCCTATGAATATTCAATACAAAGCACCAATTGAAATATTTTGCTTATATCAGTAATTAGCTTTGAGGACACTTGAAAAATTATTTTTGGATACGGGATAATTTTACTGATGACTGATTCCTTTTTATTTCTTTCTGGGAATATGGGATTTACAGTCATCACAATCTTGAAGACTTTCATTAAGCGTATGATAGTGGCAAAAATATACAATGTAAATAATTTAGGTATTCCTAAGATAATAGTCCTAAACCGAGTGCATTCAGTAGCATGTCAAGATTACATTTAATGCTCCGGAGGGCATTTTAAATACATAAATCTTTCAGATAAAGTTTTGATGCTAACATACGCTGACGGTCATTGATCAAACCTACGATGAGGCCTTTTCAATGTCTGTGGATAAATTCCTCGGTAAAAAATTATCCGTCGGAATGCTACATTTTTAGACTAGGAAAGAAAGACTATAGAAGAGAACCGATAAACTGATCAAATTCAGCCTTGCTCTATTTTCAGTAAAATAATGTCTAGCACGAATAATAAAATTGCTGGAGAGAACCTCTACAATTCAGACATTTGACGTCTAAGAACGAGCTGAATCCATTCATTATGATAAAGAGTCTAACTTCATTCAAACATTCAACGAATCGTTGAAGTACTTTATCACGACTTGTACAATGTATTGTACATAAATAAACCATGGAGTTTTTAAAGCGCATGCAGATTAAAAATTTACTATTATAATTTTATTCAGTATTTTTTTTAAGACGACCTTTGTATAATACTTGCTAATGTATAATCCAGAACTGAATTTTGAATATGTTCAGTAAATAAATTCACAAAACAAGTCATCTGAGAGTGAAATCAGTGATTATTGATACAAATTTAAACAGAGCAATTACTCTTTCAGAGAGGGCATCTACAACTGCGTGGCAAATATTGATTCCTTTTGACAGTCACCGCAACACGAGAACTTTTCGTTTAAATACATATTTATATTATAAATGAAACTTGATAACTGACAAACTTAAGAAATCACTATTTTTAGATTTAAGGAAATATTAAATAATAAATGTAAGGGGTCCTACAAATTCCTTGAGCCACATTGAAAAATATATTTCTTAAAACAAAGTCTCTGGTTCTCGAGTTGCCGAGACTTCGAGTCAGTCGATTCGTGATGTGACATGATGTCACATTCTTATACTGGTCTTTTGATATTATTATATACATATGTATAGTATTTTTAGTAAAAGCTTAATTTTCAAGATTGCCTTTGTGGGCGACTATCCGATAATTACAAAGGGTATGTTCAACAATGCTTATTCGATCCGAGACCATTAGTATTTTAATGAGTAAGAGTCTTTATGTGTAGTAATTGATGGATTTCGGAAGTTTGTGTGGCTATTGTGCAGTCCTTGGTGTTCATCAGGGCCGCCGAAACGAGCCCTGGGGAAATAATAATTCTGGGCCCCGTGACTATTTTTACCGTCGTAATATAATTTTTTGATTGAATAGATACGAGTTAACAAGGACTTATTTAAAAGGATGTGTTGTCTAAACCTAATTTTGATCAATACGATCACTTCTCAGAAGTCAAAAATCCACGTCAAAAGCAATAAAATCGTGTAGGCGCCGTCGTAGTGGAAACGCTTGGTTATCTCGTGTTTATATTAAGACTTGTTATCTTTGTAACTATTGTATAGTCGCTCACAATATTGTTATCTGATATATTACAATTTACATCTAAACCTAATATTAAGATACTTAAAGAATACCATAAGTACAAATACGAAGATTTGAGTACGTGAAAATGTACGACCAATTTTGTAGCTTGATGTCATTCCTCAAATCTGAAGACAAAGGGATTAAGTTTTTCGAAGATTATGGGTTGCATGAATAACGGACGGATTTTTTTTAATCTTGTCCCAATAAATTTTGACAATTTTATTTTTATATTCCTGCTCATAACGCAGAGGTTGATATGGTTTTATGGAGTATAGCATGATCGGATTTTTACAGTTATTTATTAAGAAACGAAGAACTTTTCTCAAAAATGGGTAGCTCCGAAAAGTATGTTGAAATGCATGATTAGTATTAGTAGTATGTTCTAAAAATTATTTTAATATTAAAGTTATTGTTTTCTCTTACAATAAAAGTTTTATTTTGAAATGTCCTCTTTTTTCACTGTTGCATTTGCAACCCTAAGTACATACGAACAATTTTCATGTAGTTTGGAAGACTTGGAATGCTTTACTGTATAGTATACGTGCCTATAAAAATAAAAACAATTTGCTTCTAGCAATCGATTATTTGTCTCTTCCATTTTATAATGGTCCGCGTATCCACAAAGATATGCACGTTTATGGGAAAATAACCAAACCGAATCCGTCAGATATGCAAAACGGTCAGAATGATTCGCATTGCGTCGTAACATCGCGTGCTCAGATACACATAATAATAATATTGTGTGTCTAACGACCGTAATCCTGTCGCGGCGCCCGTTTAAACGCGACTCTCGTCCACTCTCCCTCCCCATTTACTTCACCCGGCGCATATCGAATGGGTTAGCGCGAAATCCCCGCTATCTGCGACACGCTTTCATCTTGGCCATGACCATTGTTCGGACAGCATTCCGCTCGACTGGATATATATACTATGTATAAACAGGTAAACACTACATCTAATAACCGAGTCTAGGTCTAGGTTAGCAAAGTTGTATGTACACGACAGATTACACCAGGCCTGTCGAACTCGATCACCGGTATGGGCCAGTAATCGAGTCACCTCGGAACTGTTTGTTCGTAAAATGTCGGAGGTGTGACTTATTTTTAGCTTTTACCAGCATCCGTAAACGAAAAATTTCCGAGGAATTTCCGAAAATAATAATACATATCCTCATTTATATAAAATTGAAATAATGCTTTTAGGAGCTCAAGCGAAACAAGTTAGTGTTGAAAGGGTCTTCTCTGGTTTAAATTTGATTCTACGAGACAATAGAAATAGTTAAGATAAAGAAAATACATTGGAAGATATTTTAATAATTATATGTAAGTTAAATGTATTTTTAATAATAAATAAATATACCCAAGAATTCTGCATACTTCAACCGTGAATATACGAATTGGTTTCGTTTATATGAATATGTTTCTTAATATTATCATTTATTATATCAGTATTTTGCAAATTGTTAATGGATCACTTGATTGTATTTATCTAGTCAGTATTTTAATGGGCAGTATTCACTATTAAGCCTGCACTACACTCTCTGGAAGTTGGCCAAGGCTGGCCAAGGTCGGAGAATATAGTGGGTTACTTCGGTCGAGTTCGGTCTAAAATCTCTCGGAAGTTGTCCGAGGTTACCGAGAACGGGAGGTAAAGTGGGGGTAATTCAGTCGACTTGGCCAGCTTCGAGCGCTTCCGAAAATTGTCGGCAAAAGGACCGGAGTCAAAACGGAGCTGCTCTTTCGAGCGCGAGCGGTGAGATACTTCCCCTTTCGCTCTCTCGTGTGTTAAGTGACGAGAGTGATATGTTTTTTTGCAAACTGAGATAGAACGAGTAGCTCGGTTCAATTTCAGTATGCGCGTAGGCGTCCTATGGTTAACACGCACGTCGAGCGCTACATCGTGGTCACGTGGTCAAGTTAAAATACCACATGCTTATCGGGGACTTCAACAGATTCTTACTGACATCTTTGAATATTTTAGGGCACCAAAAGGGATTAATTATATTTAACAGATATCGTTATTATATTTTTTTCATATAAAATTAAATAATTAGTGGTACTTGATTTTGTTAAAAAAAATCGTTTCGAATATCCTTATGTATTTTCCTAGATCGGTTTATATAAATGTCACACCATAACGAATTATTATTTAGAATCGATTGCGACAAATTCTAGGATAGTCATAGATATCGTATTCTGAAGTATCATTTTTATGCCTTATGGCATTTTGCAAAAGCCGACAAAGATTTTGCGTAAATTGAATATTTACGACCAAAAAGTTTTCACTGATATTGTATTGGTGAATGCCCACACAAACTTTTATAATTATCAGTAGCGTAATTTTAATAATATGACAATTTAAAAATTGCGATTATTTGGCACATTTTTCGATCGCGCGCAAATATGCCAGCTGTACATGACAGCAGCCGCCGTGCGTACGTCATTCACGCACGCCGTCCGGACGGCATATGAAATTTGTGGCAGTGTGGCCGCTACTCGGAAGTCGGCGACCTTGGCCGACTTCAGTTGAACTTCGGTTCGGACAACTTCCAGAGAATGTAGTGCAAACATTAGATGATAGTACGTACAATTCAGAGAATCATCCAAACTTGAAAATATGTTTACTATTACACATACATATAATCTTAAAAATTAAAATAAATTCAGCAAACTTTTTTTTATCAGGATTCAAAATATGTTTACTAATATAATACGGCTGATTAAAGTATATTCAAACTGAATTTTGGTCAATAGGAGAGTGCAAAAAATTCACTATATGGCAACACTGAGCAGCAAAAAAAACACGACTAATTATCAAGTAAATATTATGAGTAGAAATTTTTAATGCCTAATTAAAATATTTCGCATAAAATATGATTTCAGAAAATATGTCGTTACGATGGTTGATTTTTATATTTATTTGTGGCATAGAAAGGGTTATCTTGTACCTATTATTATTTATACAATAAATTATATTACGATATTAAAAAATATATAAAATAGTATTTTTGTCATAAGGCCCGGAATCATTGTTTTCCCAAGGCCCGGGTTCGCTCTCGAGTATCGCTCGCGAATATCACTTCGTGTATTGACCGTAAAGTGTTAAAAAAATAATTTAATAAATTTTATTTTATTGGTACGCGATTCACAGTTTATAACAGACAGGAACTGATTTTACTTTTACGAATATATAATGTGTGAAATATATTTATAAAAAAATCTGTATAAAAACATTTTTTTTACCTTATGGAATTTGAGATATCGAAAACCATTTTACTATTTGTAACATCTGTGGTTAAAACCCTATTAAACACGTTATAATAATTACGGAGTTAAATTTTATTTATTTCTAAAATTATATATTGAAAATTATTTATTTGTTCTAATTTAGCCCTGTTTTTAGCGATCACGTGAATTACGCGCATTATGTAATTATTAGTTTTGAAATTTCAAAAATAATATTAATAAAATAAAATAAAATAATTTTAGAAATAAAAAATATTGAGAACCTCTGAATATTCTAGATGTTATATTTTTTTAGAAATAATTGGGTATTTTGGAATGAATATTCATAAACATTTACAGATTAATACGATATAATAAAATATACTGTTTTTTAAATGTAGATTTCTCACAACTAGGTCTCGTTTTTTTTGGTCTAATTGATTAATTTTCTTCAACAAAATTATCGTATTTTAACTCATTATGCAAATTTAAAAATAATTACATTTTTTTTGCAAATAATGGTACCGAATATATTTTTTCAATAAATAATTTATATTTTAAAAATAAGTCACACTAATATTTTTCAATTGTGATTATTTTACACAAAAGTATTTTTTTATATAAAAAAAATGATATTGAGCATTTTTTAATTAAATTTAAAAATATTGATTTTTACAAAATTGTAATGATAACAATTCGATATTTGTCACGAATTATTATAATTATTAGTATATATTTATTTATTTATAATAAAAAATGTGTATTGCACTTTCGCCATTTTTTTAAGGTTATATTTTTTGTAGCTAGTTTTTTACTGCCACAAACCAAGAGTTTCCAATCGACAAGTGGCTTTACTTTCCAAATAAATCGTCATTACTTACATTCCATTTTTTGTGTTCCATTCGTGTATTAGAGCAGTGGTGCACAAACTATAGGTCCCGATCTCCTCGGAGGTCAAGAGAAATTTTTTTGAGTTCACAAAATTCAACGAAATTTATTCATTAAAAGAATCAATAGTAAAATAAATTAATATTTATTTCTGCGACGGCAGTAGGAGGAGCGAACAGGAGACAGCCCCAATAGGCGTTAGATGAGTGCCAAGCGACGCGACATAGATCGCGCATTCTCCTAGTCGGATAATCAACACATGACTAGGATGACTCAAAGCATGCGTTTTTCAAAACAGATTCAAACATAGAGTTCTTTGCAAGCGCATTTTTAAAATTTTAAAAGTATTTTACATAAATTAAATATCTATAACCATATGCGTAAATAAAACCATTGTTTCATAAAATTATGTGTTTTCACATGCCAGAAGCATAAGCGCAAGTCAACTACGTTGACGATTAAAAAAAGTTCGCGATAGAATTTTAAATAAAATTGGTGGTTGGAAATGAAAATAGATTACGCACCACTGTACCATACTATTAATAAGTCATACTGATTATGTTTATATATAGGCATAAAAGTTTTTTACCTCGTCGGCCAGATCGTCGTTGTCTGAAGAATCATCTTCCTTCTTCGCCAGATTCGCCTGAGCCTTGTCCATTTTCGGGCTTCTTTTACTTTACAGGTGAACTAATAGCGGAGGCGGCCAAGCTGTAGAAATAAACAATTTAAAATTATTATAAATCTCAGAATTATCATTTCTCAGAAGGCAAAAATTCACGTCAAAAGCAATAAAATTGTGTTGGCGCTGTCGCAGTGGGAACGCTCGGTAAAGCTGAAATGACGCCCTTGTCCACAAATCTGTTTTCTTTTTTCAAAAACTTGAACTATTGCACTTATTTTTCAATTTGTAATATACAGCTTCACATCCAATAAAAATTCTGCAGATATAATATTTACCTTAAGCCATTGTAATTTTTATATATTTTAGGATCATTCATAGCTTTTTCAAAATGACGCGTAAGAGATTCAAAATTATTCAACACAATTGAAACTTTTAAACTTGGGGTTAAACTATTTTTAAAATATTCCACAGATTGTCAATCGCTACGCACGTGTATTCATTAACAATTGCTTTTGAAACAGTAAAAATACCGTATAAAAGTGCCGGAACGCCGTTCTAAAACCTATAAAACGTACTTTAGATTCTGAATCAGATTTACAATGCGATCTGTTTCTGAATCTGTCTTATAAATGTGAGGTACAACACCAAAATCGTGTATCCGATATGTTCGTAATGGTTTTATTTTCCGCCGATGGTTGAAAAGGAGGTCATCGTTGAACAGACTGTGCTGCGTCAAACAGAATTGCGAATTGTGGCAGCGTCGAAAAATAACCCTTGACTGTTATAACGGCGCAAGCTGTTAACAGTAACAAAATGCGATGAGTCATAACTGCACTTTGTTGAAGATTGAGTGAAAACTAAATAGTCGGCCGAGAAAGATTGCGCGTATTTTGTGCTATAAACGTTTGTGTATAAATTAATAATATTAACATTTCACTGAACAATGGATGTTATTGTTTCATTTAAAAGATAACGAGTAATATTTCATAATCGTAATTATTTTTTTAAAAACGGAAATAAAAGTATAGATAAAAAACAAATAAACAGCAACACTCGATCAGACAGGTAGAATATTGCAAATATTATCGTCAACTACTGTTTCTTAAATTGTCTCAATTTCTATTGTGTTTGGGAGATCGGGATTCATGATTATATTAGACTTTATTTTTTATAACAAATATGACCATAATGGTTTCCTTAATAAACATTAAAAAAACAGTTCTGATGCACACCTAAAATAGATTAACATCATCCCACATCTTTTTTCTATTACCGAATACATTCTTGTGTTTGTTTGGTAAGCTCGTTGAGAAGTTAGATGGTTCGTGCAACAGAAGCGTTTTCAAGCGCTAATGTTTTGACCGCAACATCAGAATAAGGGACGTGATCGCGACTCTTTAAGGCAGTCTAAGACGCCGAGCATTGATGGGTTGTCGATATCGCTTCATTAAGTAGACGCTACGCCGAGAATGCAATGAATTGTATTCCAACGCTTCAAATAAAAATGCACGATGATACAAATACGGATACGACCCGTACTTCCTCTTGTAGAGATATCCCAGAAATTTTCTTTGAATTCTCTTCAATAAGGAGTACTTTACTTTGATTCCAGACAATAGAGCCATATTATAGGACGATACGAACTGGCGTATCGTACAGAACGCGAATCGACAATAAATTATTAAAGTGACACGCGCTCCGCATAACGAAACCGAGGGTCATCAACGCCTTATCGCAAATTTTGGCGATGTTCATACAAAATATCCAGCCTTGCTCGATAATAGATAACAATAAAAAAAAGTTTAATTTTATACATGTTTATAAACAGAAATCGAGTGTATTTTATATATACACTACCGGTCAAAAGTTTAAGATCAAAACATTCAATGTTGTTCATGTCACGATTTCACAATTTTTTCTTTAAAATAATAGAAAAAATATATGCCAAATTAAAGAATAAACTATTATTTATATTTACCATAATTATTTTTTTTATCGCTATTTCTTATTTTACTCGGAGAGTAAATGGCTAATGCAATTTAGATGTTAATTATGCGTCAGAAAAGGTTTAACGATTCGTAAAACCTTTCACATTTATTGACATGCATTCGAAACTACTAAAAGCCATAATCTCGAGAGTGTTTGTTTCGGTTTAAATTTAGTTTCATTCAAACTATTGAACCTTTTACATGCGATGCTTTTGCAGACCGCAAAATAAAGGGTATCATAAAAAATATCGATTCAAAACTGCTGCTGAAATACAAATAGAATTGCAATCTACTTCAAACTCGAATATTTCGAGTTTGAAGTAGATTGTGTGTGTGACAGTGAATAGACGTTTGGTTGAAGCTGGATTTAAAGCGCGAAAACCTGCAAAAAAACATTATTTACCGATAAAATAAAAAATAATCGCCTTGAATGGGTCAAAGCTCATCGCCATTGGACCGTCGAAGATTGGAGAAGAGTGGCTTTCTCCGACGAATCCAAATGTAATCTGTTTGGAGCAGATAGTAAGCGACTGTGAAGTAAGATTTCATCCCTTATGCATTAATCGATTAATCAAGCACTAACCCTATGTGATGATCTGAGGGTACATGACAGCTTATAGATTGAGCTCTGTAAATTTTGGTCCAGGAATATAAAACGACTTTATTCCAACCATTAAGGAACTTTTCCAACATATTGCTGAACCCATTTTGCGCCATGCCATCGAGCTTGTTCTGTGAGTCCAATTATAGTTTTTACATTCAAACTTCCACTAAATAAATCATTAATCTATAGATTACACAAATCAAAGAGTCAATGGGAATCACATCATTAACATGGCCAGGAAACAGCCCCGACCTAAACCCAATTGAAAATTTATAGGCAATCATAAAACAATTAAGATAAAAACGATCACAAAATTTAGCCGAGCTGAAAAAACATATCATGGAAGTTTAAGAAGAGGAGATCGATCTTAAAATAATTGAAAATCTGATTTTATCGATGCTAGGCAGAATACAAAAATTTATTAAAAATAAAGATGAAATTATGTAAAAATAATTTTGCTAAAATGTTATAAGTGTTTTATTTACAAGCTAATTTATAATGTCTTCGATATTGTTTTTATGAATAGAACAAAAAAAAAAGTCGCGCGCACGTGTTGAGTTGCAAGCTCGCCATTATGCGCTTGCTGAAACGACGAAAAAATGCGCCCTTCACAGAATTGACGCAATTATACATTCCTAATAATTTTACAATACTCGTATTTTTTAACAGTATTAACGGAAAACGAAAGTTTACAATTATAATTATCTATTATAAATTCAAAAACGTGTAAAAAATGAATCAAAGTTGATAAAATACGTATAAGAACCGCCTTGTCAACTTTTAATTGGCCACAGCTGTAGTTTATATTTAATAAAATATATGTCACTCACTATGCACTTAGTAGTTTGTGTTTACCTAACGGATTGGGCTAACGCCTGTTACGTTGCAACGGAAGATTTACTATAAATTAATAAATCAACCGCATATAATTAACTTCTGTAGTGACTCTCTTCTTCTCGAGGTCAACAAAGACGTGGGACGGAATTTCGAAGCGTAAATAAAAACGAGACTCATCGAGATCATATCAATATGCAAACAATTTCATCGCAGGTGATTCCAAATTCACCCCAACAACCTCAAGAGATATATGATCATTGTGAAAGCAAGTCTAATTGGAAATTGTTATCTCTTAAAGTTAAAAGCCACGCCGGTCGGCATTTTCATCTTTGTGTCAATACTGCTGATATCAAGTTCCTATTAAATTGATTTGAGAGTATCTAATACTTTGATAGAGTGGCATTATATCAGGGGGCGTCAATGTAAGGTCTTAATAGTAAGAAGTTAAAGTAAATAAACATAAAAAACCGTAGACCAAACAGTCGATTAGAGAAGAACAGACGCATGCGATCAATATCGGCTAAATTCAGCCAGTACACATTTTGAGAGCCGCCACACAGCACCAGATGAACGAAATTCGGAAGAAAGTCGGTCAAGTATTAGCGCGTGACACATTCGATTTTGCGTTGTTCTGATTTTCGGCCGCATGTGGTCCAATCGCACTCGCACACGAAATAATAACGTCACGCGAAGCTTTGTCGGATGAAATTGACGATTAGCGTTACACGCCGTGATCATGCCAATTAGTGTTTTGCAGGCGCAGGTTCATCACACATGATAGTAGATAGGCAATTTCATTAGGGCCTTCCAATTCAATTCAATTAACGCCATCGTCCGAAAAACGCCTGTGTACTAGGGATGCATTTCACTTCACAGGAAGTGAAATAAATTGAAAATCGCCGTCGATGTCGCTCACAGCGAGGTGATAATTTCGAAAGCCATCACAAAAAAAATCCTTGAACAATATTTTTCATAAGCATCAAGATACACGTATAGAAAAAAATCCTTTGTAATTATCGGACTTTCCAGCTCCTTTTTTTTTATTTTTTTCTAGCTCCTCACAACTATCACCGAAAACATCCTTTTGTTTTCAAGCTATTTGAGAAGTTGGATGGCTCGTGCAAAAGAAGCGTTCTTTTTTTGAAATTTTTGAAGTCCAGATATGCACCAACACACTATGTTTACAACACTGTAAATCAAACAGCCGTCAATAATCATGCGTGTTCAAAGTGTCAAATGTTGATGTGCAACAACATTGTTTAAAGATTATTGTCAATTCATCGTCCTACTGAGCGAATAAAACGTAGTGAATCATCAAAATGATCGGCTGCTGCAAAAGCTCCAGAGGTGACAATTTAATTGATATTATTTTTCATTAGCAAATGTTCTATAAATAATAAAAAATTAAATTTGTGTGTGTGTGTTTTGTTTAAAATTCGGAAATTGAAGTTGGATTACACTTTATATCAAAATACGTACTCAGGTATCAGCGGCCAAAGCACGACTGACTGTTAAAATTTAAATTCAAAAAAACGACATTCGTTTCTGGATTAACTTAAACATTTAACACAGATTTTAAAACGTTAAGAATTATCATACTTTTTTTTCGAAAGGAAACCGATTTGTCTGAGTCAACTGGAGAAAAACAAGTAATTTAAATAATTTATTTGCATCTTTATTAAGTTTTTCATTCGATGGAAATTTTTGTAATAAAGTACGAAATATAATGTTTGATAGTTTAAATGCTGTGGTATTTTAAGTTGATTTTCAGTAAATATTGTTAATAGATTTGTAAAATATAATATTAACATTATATGATTTGGCTAAATTTAAACCATTTGTAATTTTATATTTAAACAATCTTGTGAATATCACAGAGTTGCGAAAAAGTCAGGGTTATAAAAATAAGTGTTTATCTCAGATCACTCTTTGCGCGGAATGCGTTCTTTATGTCATTTAGGGCATTGTCGTCTTCCTACAACGTGGAATAATATTATTAGATATTTTTATAGAACTCAATTGTTCTATGGAAAAATCACACATTTTATTTGAGAATAAAATACTACATGTACTAATATTTACTGAGGATAATAGTATTCAAACCATGTATTCTTTCTGAATAACGCCTTCCAATATTTGTATGCAATTTTATTTGGGTTAAAACTTAATTCCGCGCAGGTGGGAGGATGGAACTCAAACCGAAGAAGATGATCAAGGTTGCCATATCTCAGACCACGGTTTAAAATATCAATATAATAAAGTAGGTCGCGAAAGTTCACTCTTCATATATAATATGTAAATTGGAGACTACCGGTTTAGACGCACTGTTTTACAAGCATTTTACGCGCAACCCTAAAACGTGCATATTTACATATGTATGTTCTTGAATTTCCTATTAAAATTTTTGTTACATAACTAAAAAAGAATCACGCAACTCGTGACGAAATACGAGTAATTAATTATATCGTAAACTCGCTTTGTGCAAGTATTTTTTCTAAGTATGCGTACGTTCTTGAATAATAATTGTGCGTTTATTTTACAATACATATAAATTACATACATATAAATATTGTGTATTATGTTTCTAATGCTAATCGTTAGGTTAGGGATCGCGGTCATATAATAATAATTGTTATTTTAGCAAATCCAATAGTAATAAACATAAATAGCTGCTACATACATTCAAAGTTACATATCGCACATACAGTATAGTGCAGAAGTAAAACAAAATCAAAATTCCGCTTTGTATTACTCCATTTCTCGTTTCAAGTCGCAAAATGTATAAATGAAAAAATCAAGTATAATATGCAAATAGCTAATCACTAAGAGCAAATAGTGTTTATTCTGTAAGCGAAGCTAACCGTAATAATTATAATAAACGATGTTATTATAACTATTGCAACTTTTTATACCTTCAAAAAATAAGGAAATACAGACGCCAAGCGCAAACTGGTTTAGGAACATACGGGACAACTAGTAGCTTCTGTTCGTCCATTATCTTGGCATCTTGGCAATTTAATAAAATGGACGTGCATTCTTGAGTCGAACAACGTATTTCATCGTATAGCTCTATTTAATTTGTTCAAGTGTTTAACCCTTTAAACGCCAGCGTCTCGCCGGTGAATCGCGATGATTTTATTATTGTGCTAGTAACATCTATGGTTTAACCTAATAATATCTAAAAAAAATGTAATAGATCTCAGTTTTTCAGTAATATTTTTAAATAAATTCAGTAGATTTATTTATACGCGAATCGTATTTCGAGATGTATTTGTCACAATACCTTGTAAAAAAAACTGTCGTAAAAAGAAAGCTGTAGCAGGCGGTCGGGATCCATGTGATTTTGTGGAAGAGTCCCTATAGAAGTCCCGTAAATCCTATTGATCACCGCTGCTAGTGAGTCAAGTATTTTATATGTTTCTTTATGAGAAGCTTACACGAATCGGAGAAAGGATTTATTTAGACCGATGGCTGTACTCTTAAACCTCGCCTAATACTGCACAACCAGGTGGTCTTTCAGCCAGGGCCGCCGAAACCGAACCCAGGCCATGGGAAAATAATAATCCTGGGCCGCATGTAATGTATTTTTACCGTCGTAATATTATTTTTTGAATGTGTGGGCAATTTTTTAATATTCCGTTTCATCAAATTTCATAGTATTCTATTAAATGACTAAATTCAAAGGGGTTTAAAATCAACGTCAAAAGCAATAAAATCGTGCAGTGGAAACGCTCGGTTATCTAGCATTCATATAATTACTTTTTATAATAAAATTACGACTTACAATACGTAAGAATTAAATGAAGCATATCTAAACCTAATTTTGATCAATACGAGGGCGCAAAAAAAATATCACTTCTCAGAGGGGAAAAATCCACGTCAAAAGCAATAAAATCGCTTGTTATAACAATATTACGATTTACATCTAAACCGGATTTTGACCAATAGGAGAGTGCAAAAACAATTATCACTTCTCAGAAGGTAAAAATTCACGTCAAAAGCAATAAAATCGTGTCGTCGCCATCGAAGTCCGTAGTAATATCGATAAAGATAGCTATCATAGTTTTAAAACAGTGTAATATCTAAGTGCAGAGTAACTATGGAGCAATATGCGAGACTCAACATCTGTCTGTACTTCTTCCACTTATTTTCCTCATAGAGATTTGGCTTAGATTATATATTGGATTTGAACTAATAAAAGTTCTAAAACTATACTTATTTTTATAACTTTCATTAGGTTAGGTTTGGGTTTGAACAGCAAATGGACGTTTCGCAACTGTCAAATTGAGTATCATAGACATTTTAGAGTGGTTTACAAGTGTTATTAGTACAAAATTCAAGCATTTGATAAGGTGTGTCTCAAAGACCTATTACACATTTACATCTCTAAAAATATATAGTAGCTTGGGTACTTCAAGTGCTAGGACCGTTACTCTACAGAGATACCTCGATTTACGAACTCATTTTGACTTCTACATACGAACCTAGATTCGAGACACGAACCGCGATGCAGTGCGCTTGCGCGCGTGCCGAAGCTATTTATTCGAGTTTGTTGTTACTACGTCGCATTTATCTGAAATACGACGCAGAAAGAAGCGCCTCACGCTACACGTATATACATATTTGTATTTTTGAATCTATTTCAGTATTTATGTAATATATAAGATGTTCTGAGAAATTGGGTTTCGAGATACAAACACATAACGAATAAAGGTACTCATTTTTTATATTAATTTACTACAACTTTAATGTTAATTTATGAAACTTTAAAGCAATTCTATAATATATCGGTAATGCCATACATACGTGCGTTTTTATACCATTGTTTTAAAAAACTAAGAGTTTAAATTTCATGTTTTTTTGGCGTTCGCATGTGCAAATTTCGGGAGAAAATAAGTCATATACATGGAAATCAATCCTACTCATATTTGGTATATATTGTTGTTTTATTCAGAAATGGCGAATCTACAAACATTTGCGTTGTATACAGAGACTGTGTGGCCTAGATTTCAATCCGGTAATTTTTCGTTGGTGGACGAATGTAGAAGGTAAAGGGATTTTGCGGAGTTTGAAATGTTTGTGAAATATCGAAGACACTTGGATCAACACAATTGACGGTCTATCGACATTTGTTGGCGATCGGGAAAGTGTCTAAATTGAAAAGTTAAGTCGCACGTGTCAATGTGTCTTTCTCATTCGGTGCGACAAAAAAACAAGCAGAGCACATTGTTACTGTGGATTAGAAATGAAGCATTTATAGCACCAATAAACGCCAAAGCAGTGTAGACAAAGTTAATCCATCAGAAAGTCAAGTTTGGGGAGGATTACATAAAAAATTTCATTTTATGTATGCGATGGAATTTTGAAGGAGTGGTCCATTTTAAATTTCTACAAAAACAAATGCATTATTTTAAAGAAAAAAAATTAAATCTAAAAGAAATAAAAAACCAACACTTTTAATTAAATAGTGATAGATTCAAATGGATATTACATAATTGATTAAAATTCTGCCGGCACGTATATAATATAACCCATGTGTGTAACTAAATTAAAATGTATTAATATTGTACATTCGTTGGATTTGTATCAGCGTTATGCAAAAAAAATACGCGGTCTATCAATAAGTCACTGTTTTATAAAAAATGTGAAAAAGACAGGCAGTACTTAAGTAGTTCGCGTTGTGCGCAAAATGACACAAAAACGCGTGAATGGTCAAGTCAGTCATATGCGCAATGTGCTTAACATTAAAAAAAATAAAACATAATAATGTATAAGGTTTTTGCTAAAAATAAGTAAAAAAGTACTTACACACAAAATACAGCTACGTTTTAAAAAATAATATCATTTGACACAGACTTTATTATATCAATAATAATAGTTTTTAAATACTAAAAAATTAACATTTTCTAGTTAAAAATCATAATTATATAATGCGCACAACAAAACGAAAAACAAATCGTGTGTCACTAATAACATCTTTATTCAATATATTTTGTCAAAATAAGTGTTACATTTATCAGATTTTATTATAAAACAAAATCTTATATTTACTGAATTAAACTCTTGTTTAGTAATATGTCTATAATTTACAATCATTAACCCACATTTATAAATTAAAATTGCAGCGCAAAATTGACTTTATCATTAACTTTTTATGTGCCTCTCAACTTTTATTAATCAAAATTGGCGTATAATTGTAAGTATAAAAAAATATTTTTTTTTAGTAAAATATTATATTGAATGAAAACCGAAAATAAAATGTATTTTTGCAAAACATATACATATATAAAAATAAAATCGACCTTATGGTGGAAAACTAGTGATACAGCTTAATTAATTAAGAGCAATTTTTTTGCAAAAATAACTTTTGTAAAAAATAAAAAAAATTCAATGCGAAATCCACTAAATTACAACCCTTTATATATTCCAACACTCTAATTTCCTATGGGGTAGCATTTATAGCGTGAAAATTATACATATACATTTACTGCTACAAATAAAAATATAGTAAAATATTAATTTTGATCCATTAGAAATAATAGAATTTGAAAAAATCAGAATCGAGTATGCGACCTTTCAGGTGATAAACATGAACTGTTATTATCTATTTATTTCATGTTACACGCGACACAATTATAAGAAAAAAAAATGAATAAAACAAATATAAAATATTTGTTCGTAACAAATAATCTTATTTGATTTCATCACAAACCAAAGGTCGGTTACATTGAAACAAAGATTTTTTGTTTTAATGTTTGACACAACAGGTGCAAATTCATCGAAAAGATCATTTGGTTGTGATTGAAAAGTAAAAAAAGTTATATATCACCGACAGTAAAGAACGAGACTCACGCTAGTCCTAACGAAACCGCTCACAGGTATGCACCCACCTGCTGTTGGTGCGCCACGATGCAAAATGGACGGGGTTGTCGGTTACATCTGGTCAAATGTAGTGTGGGTGGTAGACAGGGTAAGAGGGGGTGGACATGTGCGCGCACCCCGACCCCTGTCCATTAGATAAATGACGGAAAAACTGGAAGCGAGAGCGCACTTGGTAGGATTCACCCACCGTGGAATCGATAAGGGGCGATGACAGTTCGACAAGGTCGACTATGACCATTATGACATGATCACGATAGTCGAGGAAGGGGAGGGGGGTTGAAAATTACAGGCGCCGACTGACCTAGGCGTTGAATCTGAGACGCGGAAAAAAATATGCTGATTAAGGGACGGGGTGTGTGGGTCGTAAGATAAACTTTCCATGAAACACGCGCGCTTCTTCAGCGCGAGCGTTGGCGAAGCTATTTTAAAACGAGAGATTAAATCGTGAAGCTTGAGCCATATATAGTAAAATAATTGCAGTTGCGTAATCTGTAAGGTGCTGTCAATGTCATAGACTTCAGTTTTAGATTAATGTTTTTATTGAATGAATGGCGCCTGGCAAAAAAAAAACAATTTGTTTAATAGCGATTAATAACAATAAGATGAAATAATTATTAATCTAAGAATAGATTGTTGATATTAGAGTAATATAAGTATCATACTATTGAAGTAGGCACAATTTTATTCGCTGTCGTTGCATTAATCATAATAAGTTGAAGGTATAATATAATCTTCCGCCAGTGTGTTTCAAACTGTATGTATGTAATATATCACTTATATGTTAGTACTATGCGTTAGTAACACATATTAGACGCGTAGTTTCATTTCATTATTATTAAAATGTTGGACATTTAAAAGGTTTGATTAAAAATGTATTTAAAAAAAAATGGCGATCGGCAGTTATTGGGTATAGATGGCATTTAAAAAATATATTTCTTTAAAAAAATTCTTGGAAAAAATTTGATTTTTTAATATTGATACATAAATTTAAAAAAAATATTTTCTTCATTAAGTATACATGGTTTAAATTTAAACAACGTTTATATTCATGGATAGATATCGAAATCAAATAATTTATAATATGATCAGGACCGCCGAGAGCGAAACTGGACCCTGGGAAAACAATGATTCCGGGCCTCATTACAAAAATGGTATTTTAATGGTATCGTAATATAATTTTTTGAATAAATAATAATAGGTACGAGTTAACCCTTTCGATGCTACAAATAAATATAAAAATTAGCCACCGTTGCGACATATTTTCTGAAATCATATTTTATGCAAAATATTTTAATGAGGCATTAAAAATTATTAAAAATATCTACACATAATATTTATCTGATAATTAGTTTACTGCTCAGTGTTGCCATATAGTGAATTTACAGTCCAGGCCAAAAGCAATAAAATCGTGCCATCGCAGTGAAAACGCTGGATTATCAAGCGTTTATATTAAGACTTTTTATAACCATATTACGAGTGAGAATCGAATAAAGCTCATTTAAACCGAATTTTGGTCAATTGGAGAGCGCAAAAAACAATTACCACTTCTCAGAAGTCAAAAATCCACGTCAAAAGCAATAAAACCGTGTCGTCACCGTCGCAGTGGGAACGCTCGTTACCGAGCGTTCCCACTGCGACGGCGCCGACACTATTTTATTGCTTTTGACGTGAATTTTTACCTTCTGAGAAGTGATAATTGTTTTTGCGCTCTCCTATTGAACAAAATTCTGTTTGAATATACTTTGACCAGTCCTCTTATATTATAAGTCCATAGTAATATCGGTAAGGCTATGATATTTTAAACATAGTGTAATATTGAAATGCAGACACACTATGGAGCAATATGTGAGATGCTATGTCTGTCTGTACTAATTTTTTCAATTATTTTCCTCTGAAAAATGAGTTAGCTAAGTTTGTACTTTGACCTTATAAAAGTTCTAAAACTATAATTAATTTTTATGTTTCCATTTTTTAATTTATTTAATTTAATTTGTATTTTTTTCTTAATGCATAGAGTGCCACACATGGCTTTATAAATATTATAGTTAATACATGCAGTGTCATATAAGGTCTAATATATTTCTGTCAATAAAATTTTAAATAGGTTAAATATTTTTCCTCGATATTTCCTAACATATTTTTGTCGCAGCGAAAAAAAAATCCAAGCGGTAAGTGGTTAACGACAGTTTTACTCAGATAATATCCTCTTTTTATATTTATTATCACAGTCAATTGTGCACAACAACCTCTAAATTAATCAAAATAAATTTAACTGTAAAATGTTATCACAATAATGTTTTTCTTGAACGTAAAATAAGTCCATTCCTAATAATCATAATTGATGAATTTACTGCCTTTCATTCCTCCTATTCACCATAATTACTTCACTATGCTAAGTGTAAAGGAGAAATAAGATTGCACTATGAATAAGTTTGTTGTTATTAGTTATCTTAACGAAGTAATTAACTTTTCATACTTGTTTATTTATAAATTCATTATAATATAACTGCAATTATTTCTTAAGGAACTCGATGATTTGTTTACTTACATGTCATGTATAATTATTATTTTTTACATTAAAAAATACATTCCAGAAAAGTCAACTTCAATTATAATATATTTTTTTATTATTTAACCCATTGATCGCGGATGACACCTATAGAAGTAATCGATAAAATCGCCAGTATGCATTGGACACCTAAATGTGTCACGAACTTTTGAGCCCTGTAATATTTTTTTTGAATAATTTAACATTAAAAAATACTTTAATTTATTGAAATAATATTTAAATAACTTAAATATGTGCTCCCTACAGCTGCGGTGAAGGAGCTTAAAGTGGTATGATTATCACCCGAATTGATTAAAGTTTATCAATATTTTTAGGTTAATTACAACTTTCAATAACGGAGAATACGTTCGTTTATGTATCGTTAGTTAAAGTTCTAACATAAGTTTATTTTCATTTGTGTCATTTTTATGCGACGATTACGTATGGAAATGAATTAAAGGTATGAAATTAATTAACGGGAGAAAATTAATTCTGGAATTAGGGGCTGACAATTAAATAACATCAGAGTAGAATAGAAAAATACGTTGCGAACAACGTGCATGCTTTTGTGTAAAGTTTTTAATGAGTTTTTCCCAATTTCCCACAGGAAGACTTAAAAAACGTAATTTTAGCTCAGTCCGTGCCAAGATACATAAACCTAGGTATGATTGTTGCGTAAAATATTATTGAAAATTGGCTCTGGCTAGAAGTTTCCGGGAAAGCAATTAAAACAGTGGACATAATATTACGGTTATAATTATTATATTCCGTATACAAGGTTAGAACAAATCCGAACGGTGGTTTATGCAAGATCGTAAGCGCAGCTCCCGGTAAATGAGTTAAATCTCACTATACGAAAGGTCAGAATGATTTGGACGAACATTGGTTGAACATTAAGTTTCTATTTTATCCCACACGTTAAATTTAACGAGTGTTACATATTAGTAAAGGCGACATATCTTTTAAAAACATTGTATGCGAAATGTGTTACGGCATGAGTCGTTAAATACAAATCTTTATAGTAATATTAAAAGATACAGATCCAAGTAGCTACGTATCAACACTATAATATGTTAGACAAAGATTGGAGAATTATCGACATATTAAAATGTAGAAGAATATACGATAAAGGTAGCAATAAAAAGCGACGAATTATTAGAAGATATCGAAATATTATGAGGAGTGAGACAATGATGTGTTTTATCACCTCTGATTTTCAACGTAAATTTAGAAAATATTATTGATAAAGCATCGCTGAACACATACCAAAGACTATGAATAAACGGAGTCCACTCGAGTCCAGTCCGCTCGGATACGCTATATCGTTTGTTTACGATGATGAGAAAAAACTGCGATTCTTAGAAGATCCGAGGGACACAAATCAATTAGTTTTATGAGACTCTTTTAACAAGTCTTTTGCAACTGATTTTGTGGCAGTGATTCAGATACAGTCCGTCCAAGATATGAACGCTCATCGTCACATTATTGATGAGAAAAATAATAGGGTGACCATGTGAAATTACAAGTGCAATAAATTTTTACTTTTTTAATTTAATTTGTTGAGGACAGTGTCAAATATCACTTTCTTACTTATGTTGTTTATTTATATACATATTTAACTCAAAAACATGATAGCAGTTTTGGAATCACTCTCCGGGTTGAATATCTGTTTAATATAATATTTTTTAAAAATACCAATAGAATATTACAGGAATTGTTTCATTGATTACAAAATAACACAACATGACAGTAATTTATAATAAAAATATAACACATTATAATTTTTAATTTAATTTCCAACGTATGGTCACCTTACCATTAAAACAGCCCTTATTTAGTATTGGTAACGTTCTCCTATCGGTGTAAACAAATTCGCGGAAAACGGTATATGTATGCATCCTTATTTTCAACACAACGATGATGAGCGCTAACATCTTGGATGGACTATATAATGATTTATATGTTAATACTATGTATGAAAGTTGTGATAATAATATCTTTATAAAGCAATAAATGGGTAACACATAGTCCGATTCCAAATCATGACGTGATTTGTTATAAATTTATTTAGTAATAGTAATTATGTAATTTGAAAAGCGACCGCTTAGGGTAGATTATTATAAAAATGTGACATAATATAACTATATCTGTCATCAGCAGGAGGGGGGACAAATTCGTGGGGCCCGACTCTAGAAAAAATCACACTAAGAATATATTCATAAAAAAACTAAGAACAAACATCAAATAACAAATCTGGACTAAACTGTTTTTTTTTGCGATGTATGTATTTCAGGTATAATATTCTTTTGCTTTTTTTATACATATTAAAATAAATAAAAGGGAATGGAACATTGCCTTCAAAAGCACCCACTTTCTAGGAAGTACTTTCACAATAAGCATTATTATTCAAATGTATTTTTTTTGCAGCTCCCCTCTTGAATTTGGCCAGAAAAATGCATGTCATTCAATGAAATACTATGAATCTTAATGAAATCGAAATAATAAAAAAACGACTACTTACTGGCCTACTTTTGCCCCTACCTTAAATAAAGGTGAAGTGCTGTTCCTGATTCTAAACCAGATATTCTGGGGTTATCCCTCAAAGAAAATTTTAAAAATGTCTTACATATGTATATTTGTTACCAATAAAAATATAATTTATTTTACAGGTGCTAGTAAAATATATGATTTCAACTTTTTTTATGTTTTTTTAATATACATATTTACATACTTATCATTATTTTTTACACATTTTTTTATTTCTTTCCAACACCAAGTACTTAGCTCTCTTCGATTCTGGACAGTAGAGCATACAACAAAAATTCTGAATTATTAATTGTCATTAATAAAGAGCAGAGGACCCAGATAGCTAATATTTTATTTCTATATAAAACATCGAAATAAAACAAATATAAAAAAAACTTGTAAATATTCGATATTATAGTTTTAAACGATAAGAACCGAGTTGCGGCTATTCGCTCAAGCGCGACTAACGACGCAAGTAAATTAACATGAGACCAACACAAATCGAATAAATTTATAATTTATAGAATAATATGGGACTATTTAACCCAGCAGCATTGAATATGTTGCAGTGACAAATATTAAGCAAAACCCATGAATAATTACGGCTGGAAATAATTAAAACCCGACTGAATACATATAAAAATTAAATTAAAATCCGAGGATAATTTACTGAAAAACATTAAAAAAATACCATGACCCAATTGCAATTTTTTAATAAAAATGATATATTAAAAAACAAGTAACATCATTGCTAGTAACCCTAATAAAATACCGAACTGGAGTATTATTATGAATTCCCATTCGCAAAGCATCAGGCAACGCTCTTTTTACAATAGGTACATATGTATTTATTTTTTTTCCATTGATTGTTTGTTATTACATACGCTAAGGCAACAAAATGCCAAAAAAATAATTGCTTAAGTGAACGTGTTAATGAAACGAGTACCAAAAAATCGCATACCTATCGAATTACAGTTAGCACTACATTAAAACATTGTGAATGCATACAGTTACTATGACTGTTCAATGAGGTACGGATTACAAGATCGAAAACAATGCAAGGAGATTTAATAATACTTATTAATACATATATTATAATTAAATAATATGTTTTTATAAACGTGTAGTAGAAAATTTTATGAAAAATTCCGTCAAGCAGACCGCAAGGATTATTTGTGAGTATTTAAAAATGCTCACAAATAGTTTTTTATTTCAAGTTCTATTATACAAAAGTTTTGACCTTTTTACTTTTTTTTTATGATTTTTTACTTTTGAAATTTAATTTATCCTGATCAAAATAACACATTTATCACAATAACGTTATCCTGATAACAAAAAACATTAAACAATAAATAAATATTCCATACGATAAATATTAAAAAATTAAGGCTTTCCAATTTGAAATTTATGATTATTTGAAATTTTGGAATGGTAGACACTTTTAAACAAGATCTGCCTAAAATACATAATGTATTAAAATATCGTTTTTACTATTTTTAAAATATGGGTCAGACAAATCCAGAGCGCGTGGAATTAGTAAAGCGACTTAAAACTAAATATTGAGTAATATTAATAATATAAACAGAAAATGTCTTATTACTTTTAATTAGGATATCACAATCAAGTAATATTGAAACTAATATTTGGTCTAACTTAGTTTAGATAATATTTAAAGTTACGCTCTTAATTTAATACATTTTAGAGATCATTAAATATACACATCGAAAGTATGCTTAGGATCTAAATACAAATAATGTGACTCGGACAGATTCGAAGTATCAAGAGATGAAGAAGGGCATTGTACTTGATGAAAACGACAAAGTTAAAAAGTCCTGTGTCAAAGTATCACATGTCCTAGTTTCAATAGTCTTTTGGGAATCGGTAACTGACCTCAAACTTGGCCTTGTCTGGTGTCATATCTTGCCGGCTTATGGTGTTGAGGTCGGATTGCACGAAACTCCGATTTATGACTGAGTCACTTTGCCGAGAGCCACACTACTTTCACCATCTTCTAAAGGCGCGTACACACTAGGCTAACCAACGTTGGTTGCCAACGCATTGTCATTCAGCCTCATCCTCATCAAACCCCATGTGGAATCGCAGTTAGCTCTGAAAAATCGTCAAACTTGCTACCATTTTTATTAATTATAAATTGACGTATTATTAAGTGGCGTTTAAATTACAATTTAACCGGCCGATATTATGAGGGAAGAACAGGATTTATCAGTCGTCGCATGTCGCAACATTTTTTTACTGCAAAAATCTAATCAATAAAAGAAGAAAAAATTACGCTGGTGGATGATGGATGAAGTAGGGAGTAGTGTGGTGGAACAAAATTAAAGTCTTAAACCTGAATTGGACTATGGGCTATTTCATATTTTTCCCAAATGATTTATTCATTTGGAAAATACATTTTTTAATACAACATACACCCGTTCAATAGACAAGACAAATTACAAATTAACCAACGAAAGGTCGGCCTGGCGTTCACACTAGGAGAGTTGTCCCAAGACTAACATAACACCAACCCTATGATATTACCGAGCATCATAATCAAAGCCACCGCTTCATTGACTCTGATTTGCCTCCCGTACACACTAAGCAAATTTGCTTAGTGTGTACGCGCCTTAAGACGAGCGATCTTGAAAGTTCGCAGCCCAACTTTGTGCCGTTTTGAAAAACTAATTTAAGATAATGCGTGTCGATGATGTAAATGTTAATAATATGATATCACCTATTAATTTCGTGTAATATATTTAATGAATTATACCTTAATATCATGAACTACAGGCTTGTTAAATGTTAACCGCTTTGCAGGCTTCGTGTCATCCGCACGGGACAATGTCTGGCCCACGCGAAGCATTCAATTTTGAGGAACAAATCACTTCGAAAAGCTCAGTGCTTATAAACTCGGGGTGTTTTTGAGATTTCCGCGGAGACTGGTCGTTGGGATTATTTTTAGAATTTATCGAAGTCCCAGATGCATATATTTGTAAATTGTAGGTGTGAAATTGTATCCCATGCACTTTAGATAAATTAAATTAGCATGTAGCAGTGGAGAATCTCTTCGCCCGAAAGAACAAATCGTGTTTGCTTACGTAGTTGCAAATTTAACTATTTAAGCATTCTAAAACGTATATTCAAATTACATTTACATATTATAAATTAACATTGAAGTGAGATTTAAAATACGAATTGTTGCAGCGCTATCATTATGTTTAGAAAGTGACAGTTTTTCTGCACATTTTTGGTGTCATTTTCCGGACGGTAAACCAAAAAATGAGAGACAATAAAGTAAACTGACGACCGCTACCTAATGAGACGTGTCGTCAAACATAAATTTAGATAAAAAAAAAGATAGTGACTGAGGTCAACGGTATGACGTCCACCATAACATGCATATAATATTTATTTATAAGCATGTTATTTTAAAAACATTATTTTTATTATACGATGCAATTTTTTTTAATAGGCCGCTTTAATAATCCAGGAACTGTTGCTGAGCCATTGTATTGTTAGAGACAAATACGAGGTAAAAGAACGAGTTTTTATGCAAAATCGTAACGATGACGTGCAGTTGATATAAATCTGATGATTTTAAGTGCAGCGATAACGATTGATTTAATTCTAAGCCGTCAGATTGATCGATGGAGTGCATATATTAGAAAAAATTTCCGTTTGACAGAGGCCACTAGAATTAGTTCATTTCTGCATATACAAATCAGCATTGGTTCAACGCGTAGGAGTGACTTTGGAAGCTGTATAAATATTTAAATAAGTTCGTTAATCTTTCGATACTTGAGTTGTCCAATCGAGTTTTAATTGGATCGCAGTTTTATATATACATTTCTTAATGTTTATGAATGTTTAGTCTGCAATCATATTGGCGATAGTTTATGAATAGTTTCCATTCTTAGCTGGAAACTTAATTACGGCTCTCGATATTTTTCCTCATATTGCACTCTCAATTCCGGAATGACGTGTTTAATTGCAGATTACTCTATACAAGAGCTAACTGCTATAGGACAAACCTTATCGTATTTAAACAGGTTTATTTTTAGAAACGTCTTCAGTTTTGACAGTAGTAATTTCATCTTAATTACACGACATTATCAACTCCCCTCGTATAGTATTTATTTATGTCGTTAGCTCTTTACTACAATTTATAAGTATTATTGTTATAGTCTATCAAGACAGCTTGGAAATCAGTGAATAATTTTACATTTAGATCTAATTGCACAATTTACAAACTAATAATTTAAGTAGGTATGTGTCACACCAAGGCCTGCCAAGAGGGGGGAGGGGCCCGACTCTGGAAAAAATCATAGCAAGAATATATTTATAAAAAAAAAGTAAAAACCGACCTCAAATAAAGAATCTGAACTAAACTACAATTTGAAATGTATGTGCTGATGTATTTCAGGTATAAATTGCTTCGTCGCTTTTTATACATACAATAAATAAAAGGAGCGGAACATTGTCTTCAAAAGTACACAATTTCTAGTCAGTACTTTCACAATAAACATTATTATTCAAAGGGACAGATTGTAGTTTCTTGATGCAGCTCGGTTTGTGTTAAAATTTGTTTGCATATTATTGTTGACTTTATTGCTTTTTAAACGTTTAAAAAATATTAGACACGAGAGGAAATATTTAACGAATGTAAATTAGTAGCAGTACATTTAAGTACATAAGGAAGAAACAAAGAAATAACGAAAAGTCAACAACAGCATCAGCTGAATTATATAAATTTAATGTTTTTATAGATTGTATTATCGTTAATTCGACAAGTGGATTTAATGCAGCAAAATAAATAAATAGTATATTCAGTGTCATGTTCTTATTCCTAAAATCCCAAAAATATTTAAAAAAAATGTAATTTTAGTAAAATCATATCAGAATATATTTTTACCAGTAGATATATATTTTAAACAGTGAAAATATAAATTATTTGGCAAATGCTAGTAAAATTATATGATTTAAACTTTTCTATATGTAGTAATATATACATATATTTACATACTTATCATTATTTATTTACATCTGATGTATAAATGTTAAAGTGAATTATTTTTTTGGTCGAGTTATATTTTCACTAGTAAAATCCAAATACATTTTTAGCAGTAGATATATATTTCTACTAGTGAAAATATAATTTAACTGATAGGCACTGATAGTCTATTTTAAAATGTCTATGAAGCTCAATTTAACAGTTGCGAAACGTCCATTTGCTGTTCAAACCCAAACCTAACTTAATGAAAGTTCTAAAACTAATTATAGTTTTAAAATTTTTTTCAGGTCAAGTACAAAATACAAACTAATCCAACTCATCGCTCACATCTCCCATATTGCTCCATATTTGTCTGCATTTCGATATTACATTATGTTTTAAAAATATGATAGCTATCTTTACCGATATTACTATGGACTACTAATATAAAAGGACTGATCAAAGTATAACCAAACCGAATTTTGGCAAAAGGAGAGCGCGAAAACAATTATGATATTGTATTTTACAAAATAATAAAAAAATATAAAAAAATATTTTTATGTTTTCTTGCGGCCCACATAAAATTAAATCTTACATTTTTGGCGCATACCAACGATCGAGTTTGAAAGGCCTGTCTTAGATGATACATCATAAAATTTCCTATCGCGTATTTGTGTTAAAGAAACGTATTTAGACTAAACTGAGATAAGTACATTTCTAAAGTTCACAAATGTTAATCTACAAGTTTATTTACATTTCGGTTTAGTTATTCAAAGATTACAATTTATTGTAATAACTCAAAGCAAACAATCTTTTACTTAAGCTGTTTGTGCAAAGTGTAATTTATTCTTATTTAAGTGTTTTTTTATGGAAAATCAGTAATTTATACACAAAATTGTATATTATTAAATGCATAATCAACCGTATAAAACACGTACAAGTTATTTTTTGCAACATGCAGAAATTTATACATTTTTTAAAATTCAAAATAGTTCAAAATTATACTCATAAAATTTTGTAGTACACGTCTATTTTAATCACATACAAAAAATAAATTAATATTTCACTATTATATTGTATTGTGTTTTTAAAAAAAAAAAATTTTCGTTAATATTAATATTAAGTAAGATATGGTCTTAAAATTTGGCCATAAGAGGTTTATATTTTTAAACCATATTTTTTTTCAAATTGAATTAAATATATGAATTTAAATTGTATGCGATATAATCAACTCACAAGTTAAGGTTATGTATGTATTCGCAATTTTCTAGCCAAAGAGCGTACTCGGTCATATTTCATGACACAACATGGTCTTATATATTATATTTACGTCAAAATAACAAAATATATGGATCTGTCGCGTTTCTACGCCCGAAACATTCGGATGTTAAAGATGGATATGGCTGAAAAATGGCGCGTAATGGCCGTCGAGACGGTCGATCAAAAATTATGAATGAGAGGTGGTGCAGGGCTGACTTACCGATTAACGGGTAGAAGAGGAGAGGAGATAGCAGCAGTCGTGACAAGCCATCAGCGCAGATGACGCTCGCGCGCTCGGCGCGAACCGCACTGACATATGACAGCGGAGCGGGCAAGGGGAGCGGTAAGCGGGAGATGTTGCACTAACATAATTGGCAATTATGACGTCACAAGCGGGCATGTATTTAAAATTTTCAAGACTATATTTGAACAGATTTAGACAATTGATATTACTTTAAATATTTCCAAAGTATTAATAAAAGCAACCTGTGTATTTCTATTGTATTATATACTTTTTGCGAGCAATTTAATTTAAACATTGAGCCCCTTTTACGCAATAACTAAAGATTAAAACATAGAATAACTATTTGTAAAATATATAATGTAAATATAAATAATTTAAAAATCAAAAGTAAAATATATATTGTAAACAATAAAATTATCATGATAATTTTATTGTTTACAATATATATTTTACTGTTGATTTTAAAATTATTTATATTTACATTATTTATTTTACAAATAATTATTTTATATTTTAATCTTTAGTTATTGTGTATAAGGGGCTCAATTGTATCTGATTTTAAACGTGATTTTATATCTGTAATTATCTCATCCAGCATCAGAATAAAAATATTTTTTCGGTAGTATTCGTCTACTTTTTCAATACAGTACATATCAACCAAAATAGAATATCGTAAATAATATAAACCTCCAATATAAATTTAATAAATAAATACTATTATGTATTTTATTTTTTAAATTGTGTTTAAATGTACAATATATTCAATTAGGCCGTACATGTTTTAAAGTATAAAAATGGAAACCATAAGTCAACAAAATAAGCTTATAGATATTCTTGAACACTATTCTGGATCAATTGAACCTAAAAAAGTTTTTTATATTATATTTTTTCAATATCGGCGATCAAATAAATAAGTATTGCTTTCAAATATAAAAAAACCTGTTTTAACTCAATACAAGCTGTAGTCTGCAATCATTTCCGTTATATTCGCGAGTTACTTTAGGGGAGCACTCTCCAATTGCCACCTTCAATTTTTGGTATTTTGAAGAAAGCTTTTGCTACAGACTCAGCAGTGACGTCGCAGTGTTAAGCTTGAAATTTAATGATGTTGCAGCTTCCCGGTTGCCCGGTTACCGGTGGTCGGTTGGCAATTTCAATAATCGAATCGTGTTTTTCTTCAGCTTTCATTCTGTATTAAATACAAATCTGGTAAATTCACACTTTCCGCCCCCGCGGTTATTCATAGTTATGTTTTTTCTGTCGTATTTACTGTTTTCGTCTGTGAAGTCTATGATTGGAGCACTTGCCAACTAATTATTCTGGCAATGGCTATCCTTTTGCTCAAAATTGTTAATCGAAATATTGATATTTTCTCGTGCACATATGTGTGTGAGCGTATATGTATTTGTATGCATGTATTCGTATATGTATATAAGTATACATTTGTAGGTATTTTTTTATTTTAATATATTTTTGTCCATTGTGACAAATTAGGTTTACCTGCCTTAATTTTATCAAATAAATAAATGTTATGTCATATACTAATGCTTAATATTATCAGTTTGTGTTAAAAATATAATTAGCGTGAAATTAAATACGTTTGTATATAGAGCACACGGAAAAAATTAAAAGCAACTAGATATAATCTTTTTCGTTTAGGGAAATTACCGAAGATCGTATTTTTTTTTCTTGCTGGCAGCACAATCAACGTTTTAACTTTACGCCGTTGTCTCTAGCTGTCAGTTAGTGTCGCGCGTCAGTGTTAAACCTCCTTGGCTGCCATTATTCTTCAAAATGGACACAGATACACAGGTGGTGGAGGGTAACACCTCTGCCGGCTGTCAAATGTTAGAAGGGAACATCGAGTGCCCAGATCTCGTTACAAATGCCGAGGGTCAGTTAGTACCAAGTGAGTAGAACTACTTCTGTAGTCTCTTGTGTTTGAAGTACCGCTAATTTGCCATTTACGTTTCAAACGTTTCAGATGAAAAAACAGAATGTAAATTGATAGAAAAGGAAGAGCAGGGAAAAAAGTTGGAAAAGGGTCCTGTCACTGCTGCCGGTCTTCCGCAATTATGGGAGCTAGTCAAGTCCCCACAGCTCGATGTTAATGCTGATGGGCAGTTAGCACCGAGTGAGTAGAACTTCTATCGTCGCTTGTGTTTGAAGTACTGCTAATGTACCATTTAAGTTTCAGACGTTGCAGATGAAAAAACAGAATGTAAATTGACAGAAAAGGAAGAGCAGGGAAAAAAGTTGGAAAAGGGTCCTGTCACTGCTGCCGGCCTTCCGCAATTCTGGGAGCTAGTAAAGTCACCACAGCTCGATATGAACGCTGAGGGGCAGTTAGTACCGAGTGAGTAAAACTTCTATAGTCTTATGTTTGAAGTACTGCTAATATTCCATTTACGGCTCAGACCTTGCAGATGTAAAATCATAATTTAAATTCATAGAAAAGGAAGAGCACAAACTAAAGTCGGAGAAGGATCCTGTCATTGCTGCCAACCTTCCGATATCCTGGGAACTGGTCAAGTGCCCACCGCTCGATATGAATGCTGAGGGGCAGTTAATACCGAGTGAGTAGAACTTCTATAGTTTCTTATGTTTGAAGTACCGCTAATGTTCCATTTACGGTTCAGCCCTTGCAGATGTTAAAACAGAATTTAAAAACATAGAAAAGGAAGAGCACAAATTAAAATCAGAAAAGGATCCTGTCATTGCTGCTAACCTTCCAATATCCTGGGAACTGGTCAAGTGCCCACCGCTCTATATGAATGCTGAGGGGTCGTTAATACTGAGTGAGTAGAACTTCTATAGTCTCTTATGTTTGAAGTACTACTAATGTTCCATTTATGGTTCAGACCTTGCCGATGTAAAAACTGAATTTAAATTCATAGAAAAGGAAGAGCACAAACTAAAGTTGGAAAAGGATCCTATCATTGCTGCCAACCTTCCGATATCCTGGGAACTGGTCAAGTGCCCACAGTTCGATATGAATGCTGAGAGACAGTTAGTACCGAGTGAGTAGAACTTCTAGTCTTACGTTTGAAGTACTGCTAATGTTCCATTTACGGTTCAGACCTTGCAAATGTAAAAACAGAATTTAAATTAATAGAAAAGGAAGAGCACAAACTAAAGTTGGAAAATGATCCAATCGTTGCTGCCAACCTTCCGATATCCTGGGAACTGGTCAAGTGCCCACAGCTCGATATGAATGCTGAGAGGCAGTTATTACCGAGTGAGTAGTACTTCTATAGCAGTGGTCATCACGCTATCCACTTTTCATCCAAAAACATACGATTTACTCGCACAATCATATTGTAGGAGTTGACAACCAGTTAATGTGATATTATATATATTTTATTTTGTGCGAAATAGACCGATATGTTTTTTTATAACCGGGGATGTAGCACAGACGAAATCCTTGAAATGAGCATTGCCACTTCAACAAGAACAAGAGAGACAACTAATATTCTTACGCGCATGTATCGCTCCTCTCTCGGATACATCTGCATACGTAGACAACGCATTTACAAAATTATTGCAGTACGAATTTTTGACGTATCTGTTACCAGCAAACTGTTTTTGGATTCGGTACTCACTAGTTTTCATAGTGCCTTTTTAAAAATTTAAAATAAACTACCAATCTTCTTCTGCATCATTAGAAAGTAATAATATTGTTGGAACGAAACCAAAAAAAACTGACTTCCAACTTAACAGAAATTTTATTTTTAATTATTTTTTTTAATTGTAATTAATTGTATT
Source organism: Plectrocnemia conspersa (assembly GCF_051122295.1). Classification (NCBI taxonomy): domain Eukaryota; kingdom Metazoa; phylum Arthropoda; class Insecta; order Trichoptera; family Polycentropodidae; genus Plectrocnemia; species Plectrocnemia conspersa. The sequence continues at coordinate 2,775,868 of NW_028277170.1, read as the reverse complement.
TTAAAATATGTATATTTTCTATGTAATTTTTTTGTAAATATATTTTCTATGTATGTAAATTTGTATCTATTATATGTATATAATTTATTTATATCACTATATAACAAAAATATTTTATGAATTTTTTAAATGTTTTTAATTGCGTTTTTTAAATAAAATATCATATGTGGAAAAGTTTACGATCTCTTCTAAACTCTCCAAACTATGCCGATACGCTGTAGTTTCCCGATAATAACCTTTATTGCAGCGCAATTGTATTTTCGTGCGACTTATACGATTTTATTATTCTGACTGGGCTCTAGCACGTGCGAATGTATGTGTGTACAAATTGGACACTGACGTTCAATGTTCTAGTGGTCTATTTACGGTTCAGACCTTGCAAATTTAAAAACAGAATTTAAATTAATAGAAAATGAAGAGCACAAACTAAAGTTGGAAAAGGATCCTATCATTGCTGCCAACCTTCCGATATCCTGGGAACTAGTCAAGTGCCCACAGCTCGATATGAATGCAGAGGGAAAATTAGTACCGAGTGAGTAGAATTTCTATAGTCTTATGTTTGAAGTACGGCTAATGTTCCATTTATGGTTCAGACCTTACAAATGTAAAAACAGAATTTAAATTAATAGAAAAGAAAGAGCACAAACTAAAGTTGGAAAATGATCCAATCATTGCTGCCAACCTTCCGATATCCTGGGAACTGGTCAAATGCCCACAGCTTGATACGAATGCTGAGGGGCAGTTATTACCGAGTGAGTAGAACTTCTATAGTCTCTTATGTTTGAAGTACCGCTAATGTTCCGTTCACGTTTCAGAAGGTACAGGTGCACAAATAGTATGTAAATCCATAAAAGAAGAAGAGTTAGAGGACAGTCTTCTCACCAATGCCAGCCTTCCGCTATTCAGGGGGAACCTACAAAAGTTTCCACAGCTTGTTAAAAATGCAGAGGGGAAATTAGTACCGAGTGAGTAGAATTTCTATTGTCTCTTACATTTGAACTTTTGCTAATGTTTCATTTACGTTTCAACAGTGAAGACTGAATTTATAAATATTGAAAACAAGTTTCGAGAGTTTAGAATCAAGAAGGAAGAGTCGGGTCTTGAGTCGCTAATTCCGGAAAAGATCGTCGACGTCCAAAATAAAAATGGCGTAGTAGAATTCATCGTTAAGTGTTACAACACCCCGTCGTTGCAGCAAGTGCCATCTGAATATGCTAAGAAGCACTGGCCGCAGTTAGTCATTAAGTACTATCAATCTATTACTTCTTGGGAAGAAGAACCATAACTTGACGATCCCCATCGAAATCAATTGGAAATAATTTGTATAAGTTCTTACTATTTTAGTTTTAATAATATTTAAAAAAAAAAACAATTAAAATGGACACATCAGTCATTCAAATGTGCAAACCATAAATGAAAAAGATTTTAAAGAAATTTATTTTCTGTTTTATTGATATTATTTTTATGTATCGTTAATAATTCGTTAGATATTAGTATTTTTTATGTGGTTCTTTAAACTTAACTTTTACATACATTCATATGTAATATATCGATTATTAATTATTAACGTAAGAGTGATTTCCTTAAAAAGGAATATTGCACCTATTTATGTGCAACTATGACATCTCAAAAAATATTTTTGATCTAATTTTTGTTCAACTCTGGTTGCATTGGTGTTTTTCAAAATCTTACTCTATTAGCTTTTCAATATCATGTCAACATAAATAGCATTTATTTGATATTGTCGCAAACAACGGTATAACGTTGTATATCAGGAATGGGTTAAATTCATAAAGTAAACACGTTTAGCTAAAAATTATGTAATAAGCAAGTTTTTTTTTATAATTTTATACTTTTAAATGGTGGGCGAGTTAACCTGATTTTAAATTTGATTTTGTCTAAACCTTGAAAGTTACAAATGGTTCCAAAAATGTAGTCAACCTAAAATTATTAATAAGTAAGTAATCTATTTTAAAACCAACTATTAAAATAACATTTTACATTGATTTATATTATATTAAACAATAAGATTATGTATGTGATAGTGTTTTTAAAAATATTTCCTATTATATATTATGAATATGTAAGTGTTTTAGTAAGATAAAACGTTTTATAATTTTTGTAGAATTTATTTTTTGATTTTAAATCAGTTAATAAATATTTTTCATTTATGATGGAAAAATAAATAGATTTTAAACAAATATGTACATTTTAATTTCAAAACCTTACGACTTCCAAAACCCATTATTGATTTTTTCTACATTAGATTATTAGAAGCAGTGGCACGGTGGGAATAAATGGCGATAAGAAAATAAGGAAAATTTGGGGATTGAAAAAATATAAAATACAGATTGACACATTTTTAGATATAAACTGCAACGTTTGATTGAATGTAAGCTGTCTCGTAAAGTAACAATACTGTCAACGTCGTTGTGTTGAGCTTTAGGTTAAGTTGGGTAGTCAAAAGTTGGGACGGAATACGCTGTTGGCAGTCACAACGATCTCGGATATAAAGAATATTTTTGTCAATTGATATATATATATAACATGTTTATACTTACACTGTTACATTTAATTTACAATATTTGCATTTTGATTTCTATTTATGTATTGGAATTTTGTATTGTATTATATACATATTGCAAACAAATGCTGGTTTCTGATAGGCAAATAATTCAACTAAAGCCTTGGATCATTGCTGAATTAAATTATTAACTATATATAATATTGTTTTATTAATTTTTAGCCTCTACCTAATATATACAGCTGATCTCCCAGAGGCAGGTTCAGCAACAATAGCGACATTTGCGGGCAATGCAGCTGTGATCGCTTCTCATCAGGACCTATTGAAAACGTTAAGAAACCTCCAGATAAACCATTGATACACAATGGATGAAAAATTTGAGAATTGAAGCAAATACGAAGAAATCAACAGGTATTTTTAATCAATGTGAACGTTACGTTCACATTGATTAAACATACATGCCCGAATGTGTCGCTAAATGGTAAAATATTACAACATAAGAAATAGGTCAAATACCTGAGAGTATATTTGAACAGAAGAAACATGGCGGAAACATATTTTTAGTAAAACGTAAACAACTTGGAATTCAACTTCGGAAAATTCATTGGATGATGGAAAGAATATCACAGAAGACACTGGAAAACAAGATATGAATGTACACATCAGTATGGACATACGAGATTCAACTATGGGGCCTGTGCTTCCACCATCGCCATCATCCAGAGATTCCAAACCAAGGTGTTACGAATGATAGTTGACGCTTCCTGGTATGTTTCTAATGACGTTAACATAGAATCAATAAAAGACGAAATAACGAACAAATACACGACATACAGAAACAGACTAAAACTCCATACAAACAAAAAGGCAACCGCAACTTAGCTGTTAATATGACGACATCAGACGACAAGAATATTATTATGTTCGGTGAACTAGGAAGCAGGCCGGACTCGCAACCGGCCGTCGTGAGTCCGCCAAAGTCGCCAAGAGAAAGTGTCCGTCACGCCATTATTACCAGAGTTCTGCCAAGTTTTGTCCATTTTTGCAATCCTGTAAATATAAATACAGTGGTACCTCGGTAAAGTGGCTTAGTGAAGGGGGGGGGGGTCTGAACCACCCCCTTGACGGAGCACGGCCAGTGATTTTATGTTGATTAAATATAAATTACAAAAATTACCTTGCCTTTTTCTTGACAAAATTCTGGCTACGTCACTGCCTCGGTATAAGTCCTTAATCCGTTCCAGATCCTTGGACTTATACCAAATAGGACGTATACCAAACGTATTTTTCGCGCGGTGTTGTAACTCATACAAGTTGCGCATGCGCGATGTGTCTTTTTGACTCATAAAATTTTTAGCACGCACGCGGGTCGTATTCCAAACGAATGTCTTATACCAAGCAAAATGTTCCTCGTCCAAACAGGACGTATACCAAGTTGGACCTATTCCAAAGTGGACGTATACCGAGGTACCCCTGTATATATAAATGGGCCCCCTACATACTTAAACTTATTAATTGCATTACAAATTATGTTGACAACCTCAGTAAATGTGACCTTAGCTGAACGTAGTTTTTTTTAATTAAAATTTTAGATACACAAAATGAGTCGCTGAGCCGCTTACCGCCATCCCGCCGGAGCTTTTTTGGATTTGTACTCGAGCTGGAAGATCACCGAGACGAGGGGCCTGCGATCCCTAAGGCCGGTTTCACACGTGCCGGATGGATTTGCCCGGCGCCGTGTAGTGGGGGTGGTGTTGTATGGGCAGCGTCGGGCCGGCGCCGGGTAGATTTGTCCGGCACGTCTGAAATGATAGGTACTAGCCCATACAACACCATCCCCCACTACACGGCGCCGGCCCGGTGCCGGGCAAATCCACCCGGCACGTGTGAAACCGGCCTAACAGGCCCCCATCGTTAACCGCCGACGCCGACCACGTGACCTAGGAACTACCCGGCGCCGCAACACGCTTCCAGCGAGAAGCCACCCAAGTGCCATCGTAAACCAAGCTCGACCAAGCAGGACGAGGCCCCGCAACTTGGAGCCTCTAATGCATGTCCCAATGCGCACGCTCTGTGACGCACCATGTGGCCCCCAATCCACTCCCTGCTGCACTGACGCACCATGTGGCCCCCAATCCACTCCTGTACATGCGCGTTCTGCTCGCGCCCCTTGGAGCGTTGTTCCATACCGCTTGGAGCGAAGCACGCCGAGCGTCGCTGGAGGCTGCGCCTCATAAAACCCTACACGCGCCCCTGGAGCCCTACAAGCAAAGCCTGCGCCGCCGCACCATACGTCACGACTATATTACCTTTGCGCCGCCAAAATTTAATTATTTTTCCATTTTTTAAAACCAGCTTCACCGTTGATATTATGCTTAAAAAAGTTGCGGTTATAATTAAAGTACAACCACAACCCTTTTAAGCATCAATTTAATTGTTAATGTGTATGAGACTGGACTTTATTGGAAACGAATGCCAACACGTACGTTTATTTCCATAGATGGGAATACCGTTTCTGGATTTAACCCTTAATTACTCGCATGGGGTCAAAGCAATTTCGCATTAAAAAATGAAGCATTTGCTGTTTCTCGAAATTCCCCGCGCTCTTGCTAGCTTCATAATCCGCGTCGAAGTTTGTATTCCTGTAGCGAAAAAGTCACGGGAGTGGAAGGATGTGTCGCTGCGCTCTTAAGCGGTGACCCCGTGCGAGTAATTACGTTACTTTTTTGAAAGAGATTGATTGGGTTCCGTGGCCGTTCAAAGGTAAAGTTTACATGCCAAGCAAACCAAATAAATTCGCTATAAAAAACCAAGCATTGGTAGACTCCAAGACATTTTATTTGCTGGCCTTTGAGGTTTATTTTGGCAAACAGCCTGCGGGTCCTTACCAAGTCTCAAACAGCCTAAATGACATAGTAAAACGTCTTGTAGAGCTGATAAAAGAGAGTAACCGTAGACAATTGGTATACGAGCGTGAAACTCGCAAATGAATTATTGGATCCACCCTACAAGCTCACTTTAGTTGGAACACTCAAGAAAAACAAACCCGATATACCTCAGGATTTTTTGCCAAACAAAACTAGTAAAACTAAACGCAAAGTTTGTGTGCAATGATCACTCTCAAATATACTGTCAACAGTGTAATAAAAGTGATTCGGAGAGTTCCTAAAAATATTCTAAAATTTTAACTTTATCTCAGTATAAGTATAAATTGTTAATTTTTGATAATTATTTTAATTTAGCTTGTATTTGTTTAAGTAGATATTTAGTTAATTTTATTCCTTTTAATTATAATAGAATTAATAAAGCACTTTAATAATAAACAAGTTTTATTTACTTATATATTTAATAAATAATAAAAATTATTCCTACAATTTGGGGTCTACTGTGACCCCATGCGAGCAGTTATGTAATTTTCTTTGTGCGAGTAACTAAGGGTTAAATGGATGCTTCTGGCATCCAAGGACCGTCTAACTCTTCTTCCCGATGGAAATATATGCCTTTTTGTTATTATTAATATTTATTTAATAAATAAAGTGTTTTAAGAATTTTACAATGTTTTTTTTTCAAAAATCCCCCGTTGATCGCGAAATTTCCCTTAACGCGATCATGTCCAGAACATATCCCCCGCGTTGAACGGGGACTTCCTGTATATATTTTTGTAACCGAAAAATATTTAAGGATATTCGATTCAATATCATATTTAAACATACATACATATATGTAACAACTTGCAATTTAATGAGTTTTGATAATTATTCGACGTTCATACTCTTTTTTTGTGGTTTTCTTCAACTTAGCCAACGTAGTGTTTTAAACCAATGTACAGAATATTTTTTTATGTAAAAATATAGTGAGTGTAAAATACATGGTTATAAAATAGCCTTAGATGTATGTATAAAATGTAATATTTTTAAAATGTAGTTATAAAATGGTCTTAATGTAATATTTTCGTGTCCCGTAAAATTTCATACCAACCCTGTCGCTCAATATTTGGATGGGCGACGCTTGGTTTCACCACCGGGTCGTTGGCCATAATGTTAATTGCTTGTTCATCCAAATAATAAAAAAGCGGATTTGGAAACCAAAAAAGAGGCGAATACCCATATTAGGTTGTAGAGCTAATAAACAAATATAACTTTTAATATATATTATTTCGGTAATATAATATAATTTTTTTTGGAATATAATTTGACATTTGAATTTATAGATATCATTTTAAAATGGAATATAAATTATTTCAATTAATCCGACCCGTTTTTTTAAAAAAACATTAAACCACTATTTAAATCATTGAAAAAAGAATATGTAGTAAGCACAGTTTTTATCTTAAAAACATACTTATGCTGACGTGAGTGTTAACTTCAGACATTTTAATTTTCGAAAAGCAGTATAAATATATTATTTTATATTTTTTTTATCATATTTTATATTCTTACCAATCATAATGTTTTTTATTATCCAATTTTAGTTATATTAAAGTGCTATTGAGTAATTAAATATTATTAAACGTTTTGTTGAAATAAAATATTGTAATGGTCGTTTGATTGATCTCTTAGGACCTATCACACAGCCCGCGTCCGGTCCCCGGCTCACAGGTAATACTGCGCGTTCGTCGCAGTTTTAACGATTATAATCCATATAAAACGTGTTTTCTGATGCTTTAAACGTAATCCTCACCTGTTTTTGAGAAAGTGCCACTCATTTTCTTCATCGGGGCGACGTACTTACGAAGAGGAGTGAGGTAATTGTTTTGACTGCCCTCCATTATCCGGCGATTCCAAGTCCGGTGCTTAGCGATAACGGAATTCGAGCTTGAAAATGTTGTTTCATTCATGGCAAAACCGGCGACCTTTTGATCGGATTGCTTCCATATGGACCAAGTGCCGAATTTGAAGCGCCATAGACGGAATTATAAGAGTTAAGGCTCGGTCACACAGCGGTCTGTCGCGGCGGGAAGCGATATCTGACGGACGCGGTCGGCGGTCTGGTTGTATGATGCAACATCGCATCATCATACAACAAGACCGCCTGATCGCGTCGATCAGATATCGCTTCCCGCCGCGACAGACCGCTTTGTGTGGCCGAGCATTAAGGCCGGTTCACACGTGCCGGCGCCATGTAGTGGGGATGCTGTTGTATGGGTTAGTACCTACCGTTTCAGACGTGCCGGACGAATCCATCCGGCGCCGGCCCGACGCTGTTCCTACAACACCACCTCCACTACACGGCGCCGGCCCGGTGCCGGGCAAATCCATCCGGCACGTGTGAAACTACACCAAGGCCGGTTTCACCCGTGCCGGATGGATTTGCCCGGCACCGAGACAGCGCTGTGTAATGGGGGTGGTGTTGTATGGGCAGGGTCGAGCCGGCGCCGGATGAATTCGTCCGGCACGTGTAAAACCAGCCTAAGTGTAGCATCACACGTGCCGGATGGATTCATCCGGCACTAGGCCGGTGCCATCTAGTGTGGGTGGTGTTGTATGGGCTAGTACTTACCATTTCAGGCATGCCGGATGAATCCACCCGGCGCCGGCCCGATACTGAAGGCCTGGTTGTCGCCGGCCGCGTTCACTACAACTGTCCGGTAACGGGTTGAGAGTGGTGTATAGAATTATACTGAAACTCACACAATGTCGAATGACATTGACGTCCAATGTCGAATGACATTTGACATAGGACTGGAAAAGGTTAAAATTGTTAAGATGCATTTGCTCTGTTGCGGATTCTCTCTACAAAGTGATTTAGATTCTTTTAACCGTTTGCCTTTTAGTATCGGAAAATGCTATATTATGTTTTTATCCCGCGCTTGTTCACTGTCCGAACTTCCACTAAAGATTATGGAATCTTTTTTATTTCTCTATACGTAAACGATGTTTGCGAAAAAACTTTCAAAATGCTTGGCTTTGCTATGAGAAATGCATCTCACTGATGATTCGTCAGTTATTCGTGTCCTCTATGACACCTTAGCTTGGAGTATTCTTGAATCGGAATCGATAATTTAGAATCTCCGAGTAACTAATCGAAAAAGTTGAGAAAAGGTTCTTGAGATACCTTAGGATATTTGGTTTGAATCAGTCAGGTCGTGGATTGTCGTTTACTTAACGTTTTTATTTAACGTTTTCAGCAGCGCCGGTTGACGATTTATAATAGGACGTTTGTACAGCGAACTATACAAAGTAACCCTTATGTAACCTTCCAGTAGTATTCTTGACGTGTTTAACGGTGAACCTTGTTGTCATAGCTAAACCCTTCGACTAGTCGTCGATATTTATCCTCGAGCGCGTGTCCTGGGGATGGTTGCTCAGACAGGAGGCGAGGTGTAAATACGAGTTCTAAGGAGACCGTTTAACGAAGATGTGATCCGAGCGTCTAGGTGTAGTCAAGTCGAATGTGTATGTGAGCTTTTGACACCGTCTTATATTTCCAGTCGAATGCGCAAAGGTACCCCACTCTGTGCGTTGGAGACAGTAGCAGTGATACGGAGTCATTGTACAACGCTGCTTAGTCCGAGTGCAAGTCTCAGTGGGACTTCATTTTCAAGTCTGCTGCGTCTTCGGACGGACGTTGTATCTGGGTCGTTATAGGTTATTATCCATTTATGTATTCCAGCGCCTTTCTTTTAGGAGGGTAGGGATAGGATTCGCTGAGTTATTTCAGAGTTGTATGTTATTAAGTAGTTTTTTAAGCTACTAAAGGATACTTTTTTTTAATGGGCCCACGTCCTCACGGTCGCATTAGGCTCGGGATTTTCATTTTATGGGCGACCGGATATTACCCAGCCTAGCTTTCGCGTCTGTACCTCTAGACGTTAGGCTAGGCCTCCTTCCTTGATCGTCTGAGTGACGACCGCGTTCGGGTTGACTTGCAATTTAGCTACTGATTGTCTCCGGCATCTCTATCTTTTATGGAGACGGGAAATGGATAGGGGAAGGGGAGGGAAACTGAAGGATACTGTAGACCAAGGGTGGCCAACCCAAATGATGGAAATGGATCATAAATGGAAATGCATCATAACTCCGCAGGTCACATATAAAATTATATATCCCTATGTTAGATTTAGATACACAATAGACATTTTTTTAGAGTGAAAAATTGAAACATAATGAGTTATTATTGTGTTTACTATTATTCTTACATATAAACATAGATAATATAATAATAATGTTACTAAATGTACATTGTAAAGAAATATATATCTCACATATTCGCAAGAATATTATTTTAAAACCAAAGTTAATTTTTTCTCATAATTTTGACAGTTAATTTTTGAATATACGAATGCACAAATAATGTATTTTTTATAAAACATTGGTTTTCACCATTTTGGCCATTATAAAATAAATATATTTTGTAAAAGTGTGATTAATCTCACGGGCCGGAAAAATGTTAAAGGCGGGGCTGTATGGGCGCCGTGGGTTGGCCACCCCTGCTGTAGACAATCAAACTATGATCGAGGATTTCCAATTTTGGGGTCTGGAATGTTTTCGAGAATTACGATCGGATACTTTTCTAATGCCCGTTAAAGCCAGTTCGACATCCGCACTAGCCGTCTCGCCTATGGCTGTTGACATCTGGCTCCTTAATACGCTGACATTGCATTATTTAATGTCAGCTGCGAGGAGCTGGTTTGGTTTGTATTATTTAACCATTTGAGTGCCATTCATTTTTTCATACTATGTCATAATTGCCAACAATTTCTTAGTTAAAAAGAGGGATGTAAAAAAAAAATCAAAAACTTTTTTAAAAAATAATATATGGATTTCAATAATAAAATAACAAAGTTGAACTATAAATTTAACATCTTTCCTTTATATATTACAATTTTTCTTATTACTTCTTAAACATTCATATAGAAGGCTGCATCTGCAAACATTTTTTGTAAATAAAAATATAATATTTTCGTCATAGTACAAAGTTTATTTTACTTATTCTTCACATTTATGCTGTCCTACAAATATTCCATGTACACCTTTCTTACATCTGACACAAATTAGGTTTGATCTTTTTATAGGTCCTCCATTTTGGGAACTGAACACAGTACATCTTCTTAAATTTAGACCCGGTAATTTTTCCAACCCTCTTAAATCTGTTGAGGTAACATTCGTAATTGAAATATGTGGTTGATTTTCTATTTCTAACCATTCCTACTCAATTTTTTCAATTATGCTTGGATGTAAATTAAAGACGCATACATTTACTACCCACGTTTATTTTATAAATTATATGAGCATAAGGGAAATTTTATTCCGAAAGTTGTATTTGTGTCAATTTCTTCGCTTTCTGAACTTTCGATGAGATTAAAAACTCTGGGCTTGTTTTGAATAGTAACAATGGAACTATCATTAGTTTCATATTCCAGAATACTATCATCAATTCTCGCAAAATCAGTACAGCGAATCGTCTTCACTTTCAAATTTTTCGGTCGTTGAACTCATATTGTTATCTTTCTTGGGCTATGAATAACGTATATTTTAATTGTTTATTTCCATCATTGTAGATTCAAATTAAAGTGTAAAGCCATATATATCAGTAGCTAAATATATTTTTACCTAAAAAACTAGAGGCACGCAAGAACTGTCAATAAATACTGACGTAACATGTCGAAACATGCATTCTCTCAACGCGATTGTGATCGCGCTCCTTGGCACTCAAATGGTTAATATCAGTATCTTATGATTTTTTTCTTTCTTACTATGTATTATTTTTTGTTTATTGTTATAATATAATGTATTTTATTTTTACTATTGTGATGCATTTAGGTAACCTGTTACGATGGTCTTAATTTAATTTAATCTGAACGCGATGTTTTCATTTGTATGGCATTTCTTTGAGCATCTGGACAGTTATGAGATCCGTATCAGGCACGTTCTTCGAGTTTAGAAGTTTAATTTCCTCAACCTGTTTTGGCGTTACTTTATTAATAAACTTGGAGATTCTTTATCTTTTGAATGGTTTTCTATTAAGTACAGTTTTAATTTCTAGAAAATAGTTTTTCTCCATAATTTTGTTTTGTAATTCTTGAATGTTGTAGTTGGTTGACGAACAAATTTCAGTCATTTTCAAGTTCTTTAGTTTTCAGTGGTACATTAAGCACAATGAAGCCTTCCGGGTGATCTTTGTATCTATACCGATTCGTCCTTTTTGTTGGTAATAGTGGAAACGGGGTCTTTAGTAATCATTGTATCACTTAATGACATTATTACCGGGGAATGATCAGAGGTAGGGTCCATGCACATATCTACGTTTATGTAACTTATTGGTATTCCTTTTATTATGAATATGTCGATGATGTCTTAACTTTTGTTAATCCTTTGTGAAAGAATTTTTCGCAATTTGAAGATCATATAAAAAAAATCTTATTTTTTATGTTAATTTAGTCATTTTTTTGTGATATGTTAAGAACTATGCGTAGTACGTATAAATTCCACTAGGGTTAAAAACATAAAAAAATTGTTTCATGATCAAAAAATTTTTTTTTCGTTCTTGCCTATAAAGTCGAGAACTGGAGCATTTGCCAACTCTTCTCTGGCAAAGACCGTTCGTCTGCTTAATATTGTGCATCGAGATATTGACATTTTCTAATGCACATGCAGGGTTTTGGTTCAATTCGTGTGGGACACTGCACACCTTTTGAGGTGATTTGTGTTTGTTCTTTTATCTTGTTTTCGTTTTTTTACTTATATGTGTATATGTACGTATATGTATACGTATATATCAGGCGCGTATGGTGAGATACATTTCCTTTCGTTCTGACGAGAGTGAATGAGAGATAAGGGTGTGCGTTACATGCGTTCCGCACACCCACTTCTTCTCACTCGCTCTCGTCACGTAACTCGCGAAAGGGAATGTATCTCACCATACGCGCCTGGTATATATGTATTTGAAAATTGTAATATATTTTATACTCTTGGCCATCGTAATGCATTGGGTTAACCTGTCAGGTCACGATAGTAATACTTTTAATAAATAAATATCCATTTTGTTCTATGTTATTGTTTAAATATACAGCTCCACGATTAGCAATATGCGTTGCAGCATTTATCATGAAATAAAGAATTTTTGTTTTTGCTGTGCATTTCAGATATTAGTTATATGTTTCGAAAACGCTTCCAACTCTGCGAGATGTTGGTGTAAGCCGTTTGCACTTCATCTAACAACAAAGCTTTGTTTTATAAATTGAAATTTATTGATTACATAACGATTATATTGTTCATATCTATTGCAGCATTATTATTGTAATTTAAAACGTTGCTCCTATATATTTAGTTGTTGATTTATTTTGTGCGACATGCCTACTATAGTACCATTCGTCTGATGTTGAATTTGTAGTGTTGTTATTTGTGCATATCAAAAGTGACGACGGTTCACTTAGAAGCTCTTTAATATCAGCTTGTACCATGTTATTGTTGCATTATATTAGTTCTGAATTAATCCCTCACGACTTGCTTATGAAACAATTCGCTACATCTAGTTACAGTTATTAATATTATCTTCAACTTATTTTTATAAAAGTAATGAGCATTAATAAAATAGACACATTCTTGGACATTTAAAAAAATCTTATATTCTTAGTACTATTATTTACTATTTAATACAATTATTATTATTTATTACTATTTAACCCATTTGGAATTATCGTCGTTATATACTTATTTAAATTATTCTTAGTCTGCTTTTACGTAAAATAACAAGTAAGATGTTTTTGTCAAGATTATTACCTGGCTTGAACAATATCATTTTCTTAAGTTTTTAAAACTGAATGTTCTAATTAAGTTTGCTATCGACTATTTTGGGCACTGTCGGTCGTTCTTGCTCTACAGCAACAAATTCTTCATAAATTTGGACATTTTGTTCGAATTTACCTCAAAGCAACCTTAGTTATCTCTTTCGCTTACGTAAGGAACTGAGCCCAAGTGTAAGCCTGGTAATGACCACTGGTTAGTTTTTCTCAATTGCATTATCACACCGAACAATATGTATCTATGATGTCTCTTTGAAGCCAATAGAGCACAAATACATGCTAAATTCAATGGTATCGGCGAGTGAGATGTCAGTTCATACCACCCCTGAATTTATTTAAATCTTATTTCATTTTTTGGCAACACAATCGAAGTTTTAACTTTTGCTAGTTTTCTAGCTGTTGGGCGACCGTTTCCCGTCAAAATGGATATGGATCTACAGATGGAAGAGGGAACCTCTGTGGGCTCTCAGATGGATGAAGATTGCACTTCTGCCGGCTCTCAGGTGGAGGAGGGCTGCTTCTCCGCCGGCACTCGGAAGGAGGAGGAGAGCACCGTTGCTGGTATTTGTATGGAGAAAGCAAGTACCTCTGCCGGCACTCCGATGGAGGAAGATTGCACCTTTGTCGGCTCTCAGGTGGAGGAGGGCTGCTCCTCTGCTGGCACTCAGAAGGAGGAGGCGAGCACCTCTGTCGCCATTTGTATGGAGAAAGCGAGTGCCTCTGCTGGCACTCTGATGGAGGAGGTGAGCACCTCTGCCGGTATTCGGATGGAGCAGGCGAGTACTTCTACGGGTTCTCAGATGGAGGAAGATTGCACTTCTGCCGGCTCTCAGGTGGAAAAGGGCACTCCGAAGGAGGAGGCGAGCATCTCTGCCGCTATTTGTATGGAGAAAGCGAGTACCTCTGCTGGCACCCCGATGGAGGAGGTGAGCACCTCTGATGGTATTCGGATGGAGCAGGCAAGTACCTCTACGGGTTCTCAGATGGAGGAAGATTGCTCCTCTACCGGCACTCAGAAGGAGGAGGCGAGCATTTATGCCACTACTTGTATGGAGAAAACGAGTACTTCTGCTGGCACTCCGATGGAAGAAGTGAGCACCTCTACTGGAGGGCTTAAGAAGGAGTATGCGGACCTCCCTATCTCCACTTGGAGGAATGTGCCACTCACCTCTGCCAGCGCTTGGATAGTAGAGAAGGATAAAGTTACCGGCCGTTATCTGACTAGGGATGAAATCAATGATGGCTTTTTTCAAAGAACGGGGTTATATTTGTTCCCCAAAATTCCCAAACGTGAACCTCGTGAGATGCATTCAGCCAGTGAGTAGATATATATATATATATATTTTCCCTCTTGCATTTGAAGTCCACCTAATGTTCCATTTACGTTTCATGTGTTACGTTCGCTGCAGAGGTAAAATGCGGACCCTTTGAAATAAAGTCGGAGAAAGGTCCTCTCACTGCTGCCGACCTTCCGATATTCGGGGGAAAGTTTGCCAATAAACCGGGTCAGTAAAATTTGTATTCTCTCTTTCGTTTGAAATCCAACTAATGTTCCATTTACTTTTCATATGTTGCAGATGTAAAACTAGAATCCGTTAAAATGGAAGAGCCTGAAGTAAAGATGGAGAAGGGTCCTCTCACCGCTGCCGACCTTCCGATATTCGGAGGGAAGTTTCAAAATGCTGCGAGTCAGTTAGTACCGAGTGAGTAGAATTTCTATTGTCTCTTGCGTTTGCGCTCCCGCTAATTTTTCAATTACGTTTCAACAGTAAAGACTGAACTCTCGCAAGAAGATAAATATAACAAAATTAAAATCAAGGAGGAAGAAGCCAAACACTGGTGGTATGAAGTTATACATCCGTTGAAGATCATGAATGTACGTAAACATTTTGGCAGATTAGAATTCATCATGAAGTGCCGCAATTCCGTTAATTTGAAGCTAGTGACATCTGAGCAGGCTAGAAAGCGCTGGCCGCATCTAGTCATCCAGTATTACCAATCGATTCTTCACTGGAAAGATACACCAAATGTCCCAGTCATGTTCAATAATGCAAACGAAGATGACGACGATGATGATAGCGACGATAATTACAACGAAGGTGATGACGAAAATTATGTCGACGATAGCGACGAAGATGATGATGACGACGAAGATGACGAAGATGACGACGAAGACGACGAAGACGAAGACGACCAGGACGAAGATAAAAACAATAAGGTCGATGGTCAGGACGACGACGAAGTCGACGGTCAGGACGACGACGAAGTCGACGACGAGGTCGACGACGAGGTCGACGACGAGGTCGACGACGAGGTCGACGACGAGGTCGACGACCAGGTCGACGACGAGGTCGACGACCAGGTCTACTACGAGGTCGACGACCAGGTCGACTACGAGGTCGACGACCAGGTCGGCGACAAAAACGACGATGAGGTCGATGAATTAAACGACGATGAGGTCGATGACAAAAACGAGGACGAGGACGAGGACGACGAAGATGACAGCGAAGATGACGATGTAATTTTAATTGAATAGAATAGAGGTTAAAAACTATGTATACCAGCGGTAATTCTATTTTTATTTTTAAGTGGGTTCTAAATCTCATTTTTTTTTTTTATTTTCTTGATCTCAATCTTGATAGTTATTATATTTCTTTAGAGAGTAGCATTGGGAGATGCAAGTACTGATTACTCTGTAGCACCTTTCTTTGAAACACTTAAAAGTTTAACACGAAATTTTAACTTTTAATACTAGGTTTTGTGTCATGACAGATGTCGCCTAATATTTTACCATTGACAAAAAATTAATAACAATCGAAATGGGTACATCAGCCGTTTAACCCTTTGGATGCTAAACAACGATATATCGTTGTGCGTAATTATGTAAAATAAATATTAACAAATATTGCATCTTGACGTGTCGATAGTCGAAAAAGTAAATTGATTTGTTAACTTTTTACTCCCTTAGTATGATAGAGGCATAAAACAGTTTTTAAATATATTTAATCATAATAATGTATAGTAAGAACCGATAAATATATGAAAAAGAGAAAATTTTAAAAACACTAGCATCCAAAGGGTTAAAGAAGCAAACCATAAATAAAAAAGACGTTGAAGAAATTTTTTTGCTATTTTATGTATCGTTAATCATTCATTAGTTATTAGTATTTTTACGTTTTTTCTTTAACTTTATTATTACATGCGTTTGTATGTAATAAATATATTATTAATTAGTTAATATTCACTAAATTTAAATTTATTGGCAGCTAACAACTGTTCCAAATTCTATATACAAATGGGTGTAATTCCAAAAAAAAACATTCTTTATAATTCAAGTAACTTGCCATCTCCAAAGAAATTGACTGAATTTTATTCACATTAATTGTATAAACATGACTGCTTTAGTTTGAATTATTCAATAAAAGCTAAGTTAAAAATTGTATGTTAATTAAACTATTTTTTTCCTATAGTTCACACTTTTAAATAGTGGATAATTTTAAACTAAGCCATCACTTGGTGATAATATTATAAGCTTTTATACCTAAAATTGTCAATAAACTAGTCGGTTATTTTAAAACCAGGTATTAAAATGTTGTCAAATGACGTTTTAATGATAATTTTTATTGTGGTAAGATTTCAAGATTACGGCAGTAAATTAGGAGTATGAGTCTGAAAATATTTCCTAATTATATGTTATGAATATGCAAGTGTTCTTGACACATTCCTTATAACTATATGTTACCATATCACTAGACATTTTATGATAAATCATATTACGATATTTAGATGATATTTTTTTCTTATATTTTATGCTTATATTTTTTTATTTGCTGTTGAAAATAAATAGATTTTTAACAAAAATAAATGTTTTAATTTCAAAACTTTGCGACTTCCAAAACTTATTGCAGGTGATTTTGGTGTTTCTGCAGTGAATCACTAGAGACAGTGACGGCTCTCGTTAAAACGGCAGTAATGCAGCATGGCCATAGGAAAAATGTAGAAAATTAGTTAATTATTATTTAAAATCATTTTTTAACGGTAGTTTTATAAGTACAATACAACACGATAAGACCATAGATTTCATTTAAGCTTTGTTACTGTCATTAATTATAATTACTAAAGTGAGTAATTTGAGTATTTATTATAGGAATATTTAAAACGCTTTAAGAAAGCTTAATTTTTATTAACTAATTTTACATTAAATATTGAGTTTACTTTTATTATTGCTACTCTCATCTACACATTATAATCATAATCAAATATTCGTTTCCTTCCTCCTTTTTCTTATAAAGATTGATTCTACTAGGGCTGTGGAGTCGGAGCATTTTAAGCGGAGTCGGAGTCGTAAAAAATTAACCCTTTCCACTCTGACCAATTATTATTTAATTGTTCGTTATGCGTTTTAAGTCGGTAATATGAAGTAAACGAAAATTATAATGCACTTAATCAATTACCCAACAGCCGGCATCACATCTAGACACATACAATGGCACGGCACTAATCTAAGCGAATGACATACAGGGTCATGTTTCTACACTGGTCATATTTACATATGACATTAGAAGTAGTATGTATTTACTAATTAGTTTCACACATAATTCGCTAGCACATCATCTGGCTTACATCCTGTGATTTTAAATGGCTCACATATGTATTATATACTGACACCTAATTGTATTATTTCAGAAAAAAATATTATAGCCATAATAGCTCACAGAGCAAAATAATGTTTTATGTATGTAAAATAAATAAATTTATTAATAAAATTGTAATATATGTAGAGTAAGGATGTGTGGAACCTGATATAATATTTCAAGTGATTAATGATATCGTTAATTATATAAATATATTTTTAATAAGCAGATAAAGTTATTTTTGTATGCATTTTTAAAATAAAATAAAAGATAATAATAAATTACAAACTATTTTTATTACCCTACCACATACACATTACATATTTTTAGTACAAATTTTAATTAACATATAACTATAGCTGAAATGGTTATAAAAATACAATTACGAACTATTAAATGTAATCCTACTAATTATTGCTTACAAAAATAATAAAATGGTTCATTTTAAATGATCCTAGTGCAGAATTGTACATAAAAGTTAAATAATACTATATTTACATCAGAGGGTAATGAGGAATTTGTACACAGGAATATTAACCCCTAAGAAATATAAATTATGTTTTCTATAAAAGTTTTTATTTAAAAAAATAGAAGCTTTTATTCTTATTATTCTGGGTTTGTTCTCTAGATATATTATATATTTAGTATGACATACACATAAGTATAATTTAAATATTTTTGTATAAGATAAAAGCACTAAATATGATAATATTATTTCGAATAAATTAAAAATAGCTAAAATAGAGTTTTGCATATTAAATGTTGAAATTAATTGTTTTTAATTTTAGTGGTATAAAATCTGTAGTACTAAATGTGAGTACTACATAAAAGAATGGTGATCCAACTTCAGTTTACGAACTTTAAAAAAAATCCACAAATTTAAGGATATCAGTTTGTATTTTTCATTATTTAGGAAAAATAATACCAATTGAATGGCCGCCTCTGGATCTTTTGCAGCAGTCTATTCTTTCGATGACTTTTTCGTACATTTGGGGCGTTATCTCAGCTATAACTTGATTTTTACGAGATCAAACGTTACGGGATTGTTGGCGTCAACATGACTCTTTACGTAATCCTACAAAAAAAATCAACAGCGTTAAATCGCATGGTCTTGGCAGCCAGTTGAAGTTATTAAAACGTGAACTTTTCACGCAAAACATCCAATGTTGCACCCAATACGTGGCAAGTTGTGCATCTTGTTAGAACCACGTGTCTTTTACGTCAATATCTTGTACTTCGTGCCAAAAATAATTTGTTATCGTGCGTCTATAGAACTCACCGTTGACTTTTACAGTCTGACTCTAATCGTTTTCAAAAAAGTAAGCCCCAATGACGCCGCCTTATCATAATCCGAACCAAATAATCACTTTTGGAGCATGCAATGGTCTTTCGTGAATCTCATGAAGATTTTTCTTGTCCCATATGCGTCAATTTTGCTTATTAACATACTGAGAGAGGTGGAAATGTGCCTCATAAGAGAAAAAGATTTACTTTGAAAAATCATCAACTTCCTGCTGCTCTAACACCCAATCTGCGCACATTCTTCGCTGACCATGGTATCTGGACTTCAGTTGTTGTATTATCTGAGTTTTATACGAGTGTAGGTGCAAGTCCAGATGCAATAAGAAGAAAAGTCTGAAAGTTGTGAGCGCTAGATCAGTGAACGCAATGGCTTCCAATTTTTACACACATACATACATTCGTACGTGCTAGAGCCAAGTCACAAGAATAAAATCATGTATTGTTTTCGATCGTGGAGGAAAATTCTATCAAATGTAGAAAGTGATTTTATGGATTCAAGTGAAATATTTAACTATGTGAGCTAATGTTGCTAGAGAAAAAATTGAGGACTGATTAAAATATGATTCATGTGATCCAGGTTTGTAAATAATGAGTGACGAGGATATTATTTTCAATCTCATTCAACCAGAAATGAAAGAAAATAAGACTGAAAGTGAAGAAGATATTATCGATCGCATTAGTCAGAATATGGCACTGACATTTGATGACACTTTATTGGAGTGCATCAATTAATGGGTTTTCGAATATAACGATATAATACCTCTAATTCTGTGATTTGAAAAAAAAAATATATATTAACGCCAAAAATGAAAATTTTGATATACCAACTGACTTGTGGCTGGTGCATTTGGGTTTTCTGAATTGGAAAATTGGGAAAAGTGAATTTTTGGAGTTGCGAGGAAAGGAAAAACGTGTTTCTAGCATAATAGGCTCTGTAAGCTTATTTAAATCAAAACTGGTTTTGTAGATATCATATCTGCAGATGAAGTCTTTCGTGCGTTTACAAAATATAAAGGAAATAGCAGGTAGCTGTGAATTCAGCGTATCATTATTTGTTAATCACTTTGAAGAAATTTCAAGAAAAGAGATTTCAGCAGCTTATTATCATTGAGACAATGGTTTCCTATTTTATCAATTCTTTTACTTGCAAAATAAATATAATGGAAATAGGTGCATACATTGTGGAGCTTGGTAAAATGTAGACAAAAGAACTGGAGCTAGAAATTTTGGACCTTTAGAATAATATTATGCTAAAATTCTTAATATCATATAAGGCTATAAAATGAATATTTCGGTCTATTTCACACAAAATAAAATATATGTATTATTACAGTAATTGGTTGTCAACTCCTAAAATATGATTGTGTGAGTCAAGCGTATGTGTGTTTTGGAAAAAAAGTGGATAGCGTGATGTTCACTGCTGTAGATGATTTTGTTTGCGGGAATATACGAACTTGTTTTACACCCTATAACTGAACAGCACCCCATAATATTTAATACACGGGCGAATTTTGAAAAAAATAATGTGAAGATTCGTCGGACACGGCGTGACAAGGCCGTCTGACGTCAGCGGACAAAGTTATGACTTCAACGTAATTTGTTTTGCACCATTAACGGCGCTTCTATATATTCTTTGTTCTGCGTTTCTCAGCATGGGCCGATATTCTTAACAATCTAACTAATAATATTTCATTAATAAACTAAAGAAACATACATGTTGAATAGTCAGTCAGTCAGATTTCAATAAATTAGCAAAAATATAAAAATAAAGATTGTGAGGTCAGATTTTCTCAGATGCGATCTGTAGCCGAAGATGAATATTAGAAAAATGCGTTAGCGGTGTTCTAATATTTTTTAACGTTTTTCTATCGAGGCGAATGAATATATATATTTTGTAACCATATTTTCAGTTTTGTAGCTGAATTACTGGTCGGTTACAACCCTTCGCGCTCGAGAAATCCCTACGCTACTTTGACAGGCCGAGTCGATAGCCGGCTCCGTTCACTGGGCGCTGGTCAGTGTTGGGTTACTCGTTTTTTCCTTCATCTGCTCTCTAATCGACTCCGATGCGCGCTCCAGATGATCTGCAGCCGCAGGCCACAGTCGGACGCTGATCGAATGTCGCCTCTGGCGTATCGATCGCGAAACGATTCGCGTCGCAATAATCGTCACTCGCCCTTCCATTGTCGTTAAATATTGCGGTAGGTAGACGTGCCGCACAGCGATTTGCGTTGCAGTGCGATCTGTCGACATGCAATTGCGAGCGATTCATGGTATACCATGTCCGTCACAGAAACATGGCCAGCTATATACATATCTATCTGATTATTTTTTTATATCGTGTTGCATTTTCTCTTATTTCACTTAAAAACACAGAAACATTGTCTAATTTTCTTCTCTCATGATTATTCGACTGTATTTTTTAACACAAAATGGCAGCCGTTTTCCTTAATAATTTAAAATACAAGTACTATTGAATAAAATTGTCAGTAATCTGATTTTATCTAACACACAATACGTAAAACAATATTAATAAATAATATTCACGGCTAATGTTTTTCACAACATAAAACAGCAACAGTGTTTTAGATGATGCTCTAAGTATAATTATATACAAGTATAATGAATTTTTATGCCAATATTATAATTATTTCTATGTATCAACTTTTATAAATTGCACCTATTGTGTTAAATTTGGTATGTTGAAAAGTGAAAGAGACTAGAAATAATTGGATTTTCATTCAATTGTGTATTAATCCATTTAATTTCTAAGGAACGATGCATTCTTATTAGTCTTATTAGATATATAAAAATATGTTAAAAAAATAACGGCAAAGTCCTGTTTCTTTATTTTAATTAAATTTTAAAATAATGTTAATTAAACGACTAATTAAACATCATATAGTGACTTATTAAAGATAAGATAATTTAACTGTTTTTTATGTCTTATATTTTCATATCAATATGATGTACCATTTGCGCCTAAATGCATACATGCCTTTCATTCATTTACATCTTATCATTTATCAGGTTCCCGCCGTCTCTAATTGAAAATGGTGCTGGGATCTATCAACGACATGGACATTGAATATCATTCGTTTCACAAAGAGATTGACATGCATAACAGATGTTGTGCTGGATTCGCTTGGTGCATCAAGGTAAATTGCTTAACTTTGTCCATTTTGACACATATGAAAACCGCTTTCTCTTATTGTATATTTTAAATAAATTTACACTACCGGTCAAAAGTTAAGGCCAAACTATTTTTGGTTGGTATTCTAAATATAAATAAAGATAAATTATAAATAAAACAACATTATATGAAAGATCAAATACATATTTATCATTAAACTTAAAATTACAATTAATTTTAAATAGTATTTTTGAAACAAAATAATCATTTAAATGCTTTTTTATCAAATAATATCTACATTTGTTGGAAGCGACTACCTTTCAGTTTCTTCCAATAGTTAGGGGGGGGGGTTAAAGTTGGCTTGTCAGTGGTCGTTTTCTGAATATTTCAATTTCATTAACCCTTTCGCTGTGTTCAAAAAATTTCCATACAACATCCGTGCATGGCGCTGTTTTTAATGAGTTTTTTATACATAAACTTATCCTGTTACTTCATAAAATATAATGAACATGTTCA
Organism: Plectrocnemia conspersa; assembly: GCF_051122295.1. Lineage (NCBI taxonomy): Eukaryota > Metazoa > Arthropoda > Insecta > Trichoptera > Polycentropodidae > Plectrocnemia > Plectrocnemia conspersa. Next base: position 2,753,015 of record NW_028277170.1, on the reverse strand, counting down.
TTTATATATTTTTTGTCAAATTGAGTTTCATAGACATTTTAGAGCAGCATATTAGCGCCTATTAGTTAAATTATATTTTCGCTAGTAGAAATACAGTGGCGGCCACTTAATAAGACACTTTTGAAGTTTTGTCAAAATGCGATGTAAAGTGCAAATTTTACATAAAATTGTTAAAACTTTTCAACTTTTTATTTTTTATCTAGATAATCTACATAATCGTGAATAATACTATGTTGTAATAAATATTTATTTTCAATTTAAAATTGAATTTATAAAATTGATAGTCAAATTCACCTACATATATGCGAGATACATATGAGTATATTCTAAAAATTCAAAAAAAAATAAAAAAAAAATATTTTGTACGGTGACCTTTTGTCCTTATAATAGCCATACAACGGTTAGGCATTGACTCGATTAATTGCTGGTATTTGCGGCAGGAATCAGTTCCCACTCATTTTTTACAATTGAATTTATTTCTTTTAAATTTGTGACAAATTAATTTTTAATTTTGTGTTTTAAATGTCTCCATAAGTGTTCAATAGGGCTTAGATCAGGGCTGCATGATTGCTATTCCAAAACTTCCATAATATTGTCTGTGAACGACTATTTTGCTTTACGTGAAATATGTTTCGAAATCTTCAGCATAAGGCAACATTACGGGTTCCATAATATTAACATATACTTCCTGGTTTATAATCCCTTCAATTAAATGGATAGGACCAACCCCATACCATAATGCTTCCACCAGCTCCTTTAATTGTTTTTATGGTATTTCTGGGGTTGAACTCTTCGTTTACATATATTCTAACATATTGCCTTCCATCAGAGCATATTCTATTCATCACTAAACAAAACATTTTTTCAGTCTAATATTGTCCAGTTTAAATGATTTTTAGCAAAATTAACATTAATTTGCAATTGCTTTATTTCACTAATGGTTTACATCGAGCAATGGTGCCGTGCTTCACACAGTCTTCTATGCACTATTCTAACACTTATGTCACTTTCATTTAATTGATTTACTTTTCTAATGTCTACAGCAGTTTTTAATGAATTTTCCTTGGAAATTCTAATTATTTTTCGATCCACAGGTGTCAAAGTTTTTTTTTGGACGTTGTTTACGTTTAACGTTTTCACAGGTTTTATGTGTTTTAAAATGTTTTAACGCATTATATATTTGACATCTTGATTTATTTAGATATTCTGATATTATTTGCACTGATCAACCTTTGTCATTTTTTAAATCCATAATTAGTTCTCTTTTTTTAGGATTACAATGTGCACTTTTCCCCATAATAAATTTGTCATTTAATTAAAATTATATTCTATGTGAATACACTATTTATTATTAATTTAAATTATTTTAATTAATCCTTATAATGAAAGAAATCGTGCGCCCAATTGCTTCAGTATATGTGTGCAAGTTAAACAGTGGCCGGTATAAAATCGACCAGTACCGATATTTATGTAATATTATATCTAGAACATTTCTTGTATGAGGCAAATTCGTGTGAACTTAAATTTAAATTTTATCTGAACTATTTATTTGTAAATAATAGTTACAATTACATTTTTTAATTTTTTCAATAACTGTTATTTTGAAACGAGTTGATTAACAAACTTCGCCGATACATATGCATGTAAATCAAATAATTATATATTTTTTAAAATAAGTTATTGTACAAATGTGTCTTTCTTATAACTGCAATAATAACTTTGTACTCACTTCACTTTTCGTTTTTCAGGATATTTGTGGAATTATCTGCGCCATTTTGACATGGCTGTTGATACTGTACGCCGAGTTTGTGATAATGATGGTGGTTTTGTTGCCAGGCACATCTCATTATCCACTGTATAGCTACATGAACATAATGGTTTTCCAGCTGTTTGCCTTTCTCGCTTTCGCATCCCATTTACGGACGATGTTCACCGATCCGGTGAGTGACCTTGATTGATGATTGATAATAACCATGAAAAGCTTGAGAATATATGTTTTTGCATTCAGGGTGCTGTGCCTAAGGGTAACGCCACCAAAGAGATGATCAAGCAGATGGGACTGCGCGAGGGTCAGAAACTCTTTAAATGCACCAAGTGCTGTAGCATTAAGCCCGAGCGAGCTCATCATTGCTCGGTGTGTCAGAGGTGCATCCGCAAGATGGACCATCATTGCCCGTGGGTGAACAACTGCGTCGGCGAGAACAACCAGAAGTACTTTGTGCTATTTACAGTGAGGATATCTATTTGAAATATATTTTACCAACATGAAACTCATTTTGAAAAATGAATATAATAATATATAAATATTCAATTAATTAAGTTTTATATTAACATATTTCAGCTGTACATCGCCATAATTTCAATGCACGCGCTGATTCTTGCCATCTTCCAACTGCTCAATTGCGTCAAATTGGAGTGGCGCGAGTGCTCGGCGTACTCTCCGCCCGCCACAGTCGTCCTACTTTTGTTTCTGATCTTCGAAGCGCTGCTCTTTGTCATCTTCAGCGTTGTGATGCTTGGCACTCAACTGCAAGCAATTTGGAACGACGAGACGGTAAGGGTTGATTACTTTTATCTTAACCATTTGAGTGCCACACATTTTTCTTCATATTTATGTAAGAATTGCCAACGATTTCTTAACTAAAAAGAGAGATATAAAAAAAAAATCAACAACTTTTTTATATGAGAAGCAATTTTCTGAACTTTCGATGAGATTAAAAACTCTGGGTTTGTTTCAAATAGTAGCAATGAAACTATCTTCGGATTCATATTCCATGGTACTATCAGCACTACTCGCAAAATCTTTCAGTGAATCGTCATCATTTTCAAATGTTTCAGTCGTTAAACTCATTTTGTTATCTTGGGTAAATTAAAAAAAAAACTCATACATTTTAATTATTTATTTCCACTGTTGCAAATTTAAATTAAAGTAATAATCAATATAAATTAGTAGCTAATCAATATTTTTAACCTAAAACGCATGCGGCATGCGGGAACTGTCAAGAGATACTGATGTAAAATGTCAAAACATGTAACTGCTCGATCCCGCTCCTTGGCACTTAAATGGTTAAATCCCTTCCTGGTCTTGCCTGAGTTAAAGAAATTTGTATTTTGTGAATTCTCATCTTAAAAAAGAGCAAATTTGTCGGGAAAAAAATTATAGCATTTATTTGTTAAGAATAAAATTTGTACGAATGTTTTAATTGTTTTACAATGGATGCATGCATTTTTTAATACCGCATCTTAGGAATTTTTGAGTCAATTTTAAAAAAGTACTGTGACCAGGAAGTGGTTAAAAATGTACTGGTTTATTAAATATATGTTTGTTTGCAGGGTATTGAGCAGCTGAAGAAAGAGCAATCGCGGTGGGCTCGTGTATCTCGATGGAAGAGCATCCAGTCCGTCTTCGGCAGGTTCTCACTCGGTTGGTTCTCGCCGTTCACGCAGACCAAGACCAACACGAGACTGCAGAACTTTCTGCACAGTGTATAAGTGCTCGGTGCATCGACTTAATAGAAGAATGGCTCTTCGCTTTCAATCTTTTCGATTGCGTTCTGGTCTTCAATTCTTCCTAGTACAATTTCTTCCTTCTTGAGTTTTGAACAACTAGTCAGATATTATCTTCAAAGCTTTTCAAAACGAAGTTATTTATTGCCTTCGAATATAATACCGAACGGATTTTTAAATGAATTTATTGATATGTAATACTCTAAAATAGAATTCATTTTTATTTTTGCAGTCACGCTTCTGTATCTGTGACATAGTATTAACGGTGCGAAAGATATAAACATTTAAAAATGCGTTCGGTTTTTTGGGCCACCTGTATATTATACGATAGTATTTTTATACTGACTTTTACACTTATGAGTATTATTTTTTTGAAGTGTTATCGTCGAATCCAGAATAGTGTTTGAGCTTGTTTAATTGTATTAGATCAAAATGTCATCCAGCATAAGCGAAATTTAGGGAATTCATATCAAGACATAGGCAAATGCCGTCAAACACAAAAGTCGCCTTGCCTTACCCATCAGACCGATTATATTATGCAATTAAAAATTTCTTACGCTTAAGGAGTCTCTTGGGGGAACGACATATAGTTGACTTTGACTGAATACATGCTTAGAAAGTATTTTCGTAGTCTTCTGATTTGGGAGGATTAATATGTATGCACTTTCAATCAATCTCTAAAGACAATTTTATTATCGATGTTGTTTCATTACAGAGTTATTTTTATGAAATAAGATACTGTAGAACCATTATCACTAAATTTTAGCTTGCAATAATTTGTCGTGAAACGATCGTGGTTTGCTACAGTATCTGTACTGTTACGAATGTGTTTTAGTCGTTAACTAATATACAAAATATTAGATAAATCTGTACCAATATTTAGTAAGATAAGTCTTCAATAAAGACACTGCAGCTATGAATGAAATATAGATAGTATATAAACTTAGTTTATGATTTTTATAGATAAGGTCGTTTTATGTTGTTTGTAAAACGACAATCTATTTTGCTTAGCTTCAGATAACAATATACAAACATAAATTGGCAAAAAGACGTGTAATGATTCTTGACATAATAAATAACTGTATAGTTTTCCATACAGCAAGAAAAGAACATTAAATTTTTTTTATGCGTTCCATCAAATTTAGTTTATTGTAATATTATTAGCTTATACGTTCAGACTATACTCTTAGAAAAATAAATATATTCTTTTGCATACATTGACTAAGTTTATATAATATCCTTAATATTTCATTTGAAGTATTAATTACCTCTTTTTGTTACTTAATTAACTTCCCAAAAATAGTATTATCAGTTTTATTCGCTATCCTAAGGCTGAGTTTGTGCACTGTGGAGATATAAAATAAGTGTCTATTTTAAGTAAGCGTGATAATAATGTTGTAATGAAAAATATATATTAGAATGAATTATATGAATGATTAAAACCAACGGTTCTTAAATCCTTGGCACGGAAACAATAGTAGATATTGAATGATGAATTGATTTTCAATGGCTGTATTGATGTTATTTAATGTGTTTTTTGTATATATGTAAGTAACATATAAGAAATTAGATAGATTTATACATTGAAGGTAAAATTTTAAAAGAATTTTAATTACATAAAAATAATTTTAAGGAAAAAATCAAAATATATTGTATTAGACGTTTGTTCATTAATAACAATCGATGTATTTATTTAATGTATTTTTAAGGGCAAATGTCTGTTGTTCAAATTTTTTTATTTAAAAAATATATTTTTTAGTTTATGTAAGTTAAATTTTATATCACAAATGAAACTAATTGGATTGATTGACGTTTTGTCTATCTGTGTTCAGTCAGTATTTTATTGACAAATTAAACGATTTAGTTAGTAGACCGAAGTACGATGATCCATTTTCAAGTTTTGCCTCTCGAACTACAACTCATACATTTTGTGTGATTAAACAGGCATTCAGATAATAATAAAGGCAACTATTTGTTTTGACATCATTTAATAAAAACTTGCAAGAGTGATATTACAATTTAATTGGAATGGACGAATTTTATAAAGCATCAATGCGAACAGTTTTATACACAAAATATTTTTGACTATGTATGTATGTATTATATACTATGGGACAGTGCAATGATATTAGAGAAAGCTTAACGATCAAACTTGTACCAAATACAGTAAATGTGCAGGAAGTTCCTTATTATTTTCAAATGCCTATATGTGATGAATCTGGCGTTCCATTTGAGCTAGAATGTTAATTTATTTGTTATTATATTAATACAATATATATATATTTATAATTTGTATAATATGCGTTATGTATATATGTTAGTTAAACATAATAACAATATTATATTGTAAAATAAAAGAAATATATACAATAAGATGTCTTTTAATTAATCATAATTTTAATTGAAAATCCTCAGAATACAATATTTACTAATGTAAATTATATTTAAAGTAAAAAAACGTTTATTTAATATTATCACGTCAATATTTATTAATAATAATAATAAATTGTTGAATATTCCAAGCGTTCTTCGACAAGTTCAGATTCAGACAACCGCTCCGGGATGTCTATCGATCGATGGTTTCACCATTTCTAATCTTGGGAAATTGCAGGTGAAAAAGTCAACAGGTCCTGATTTCATTCCAGTTGATATTCTTACAGAAATGCACATCTGGTGTTATTTGTTTTAAAGCTTTCATTGAAAACAATAAATTATTTTTATTTACCCCGATGGATGTAAAATAAGAAAGTGACTCCTATAAATAAAATAGGAGACAAATCTACGATAGAGAATTATAGGCCAATGTCGATTTTATTAGCATCAGCTCAAATATTTGAAATCTTAATTCATAAGTATGCTTCAGACCATATAAAAAGATACTTGATTGATCAACGGTGTTGTATTTGTGTATCGAGATCAGTAGCAACAAATCTGCTGTTTTCAATCTGCTATGTTATTTCCATATAGAGTGACAAATACATATACTTTCGCTTGGAAAAAGGTTAAAGATTAAATCAGATGTATTAATATAAAACTTTTATTTGAAAAAATATTAACTCATAAAAAAATATTTATTGCACAAAAACTTGAAAAAATTCTTTGAAAACGAAATAACTGACTTTAAAGTTACTGCTTGTTTACATAGTGGATATACAATGAACGGGGCGCGGGCTCATAACCGTGCGCGAGCGCGCCGAGAGTTGCCAGTCGAGAGAAATCCGTTACGCCAGTGCTACCAGAGTGCTCCTAAGTTTTGGCCATAACTAAATCTGAATAAATACATATATAATTTTAAATCGGCCGCTACAACATAAATAATGTGGATTTATATTAGCTTCTTCGTACAAAAAAATTGTAATTAAATTTTGGCGAACGTTGCAATTTAAAATAATTCAAAGTTATTTTTTAGAGAATTGAAAAAAAATTTCTAAAAAAAACTTGAGTAGAAATGTGAGCATTTTTCAACAAAAAGCGGCAAAGACTCAAAATAAGTACTATTGTAATAGCATGTCATTAACAACTACTAATAAATTAAATCTATATATAAATATATACTGACGCGTTCGAAAAGAAACTACACAAAATTGTAAAACAGCAATATAAATATTTTTAAAATTATAAAGTTTAAGTAGAACATTTCAAGATTTAAGATTTTCTAGCTCTAAGGGGTGTGACTTTGCAGCCAGAAAGACGCCGTCGGAAATTAGTAATAATTTATTAACTAAAAATTACATATAGTGTGACAAACTATGATAGGCGAGATTATTATTCTCCGAGCGGTGGTGGAGAAGCTGGCGGAAGGATGGTTCTCAAAGCTATTGTAGTTGTGGCTGCGACAGTGTAGTGGAGATTGGTTCCTTTTTGCTGTGTCTGACCGTGTCTCATGTCCGAGGGGCATGCAATACAGGCGATCGCCTGGGCCGCTAGATCTTGTGTGATGTGTTATGAATGTTTTTTCTATGTCGTAAAACTGTTATTCCCTGCATAAATTATCCTTTTCGACTGGAAATATATAAAAGTTTGAGTCTGAGTTCGCATTCAGTGGAGCGCACGCCGAATCGACATGGACGACATAAAAAAGTATATTCTTTAAAGGTTTTGTACATAAAATGAAAACAAGAATTAGATTGAAAATATTTTATTTTATTGCTCACATTTTGTTGTTACTTTAAATATAATATAATAATATATAATTTTCACTTCATGTCCAGAGCACAGTTAAAACTTTAACTCTTCACTTCGTATTCGAAAAGGCTGAATTGTAAAAAAAATGTACGTTGTCATCGTTAAGCGTTCACAAAAGTGACTTTGTGTCATTATATTTATGTACATATGAAGATAACTCTGCTCGGACACGTTGAGTAACTTAAAGCCAGTTTCTTCGCATTAAACACTCGATAGCATGTAAAAGTACGTTTTCACTAAATATCATTATAAATATTATGTAAATATATCTACAAAATTAAATCGATACAAATATAACAAAATTTTCTATGGCTCAGTACAAGGAGGGAAAAAACATACGTTTAATAACAGTTAGTCTAAATATATATTTTTTTAAGTATAGCTAATATTTTTATTAGTTTTTTTGTTGTAAATAATTAACGTTTGTTTTTTTTTATTATTTTTTAGTGATATCACGTTTTTGATTACAAAACAAACTGACAGGAAAAACTTAGATATAAATAGGTATTTAAAATGCAGTTAGTTAGTATTGGGAATTATTGCTTTGCGGTATAGAGTTTAAAATGATTTTTAAATTATGTTATTAATATTTTTATAAGATGTTAATTTTTAACACAATTGTAGATCATTGTAAACTATTTGAATAAAACTAGATTTTGGTCTTCAATACATAGTAAAAAATGAATAAGAACTGCCACTTTTGTAATATCGTAAATATTACTATTTTTTTAATATCTAATAATAGACTTTTTTATTGCATTTTTAATACGCGGTTGCTTAAAATATTACAAGTGTAATCTATTTATTATATATTAAAATATTTTGAATTATTTAAGAAATAAATCTTATATAAAACACGTCATCGCTTATGAGTGAAATTTATTTTATAAAATTTAAATAACTGTTGCTGCATTTTGGCTTGTGACTTAAGGCAGTCTCTAAGTCAGAGATTTTGTCACACTACCGCAACTTAATGACTAACGGGGATTTTTTTATATAGTATTAGGTTAGACAGAGTATCGACGGTATTTTTTTTATTAACAAAACATTAAATACCTCTCACCGCAGAATAATATAATTCATAAAAATTTATACAACATTTATATACCTTATCATAAATCCTGTCCCTGTTTTACAACCCTGTTGAAAAAAGTCAGGTTACGGACGAGGCTTACGTAGTAAAAAATTCCTATCACATGGGATTATTACATATCCGACAGATTATCACATCTCCGATTTTATTTCATATTGTTTTAATTATTATTAACATATGCATATTTATAAAATCTAGTATCAATAGAAACACATTAAAATTAACTGAAAATAATCAGCGGTATTAAATGTTGTATGCGATGAATAGGCGAGAGGTATTGCGATGACGACATTATATTAAACAAAAATAATAAAGTCCTCACGTTTAAAGTTTAAAGTAAGTTTACTTTAAAGTGAAATTTAAAAATTGTCATAAATGTAAGAAAAATATTTGTTTTTTCTATAATACATTATACAATGCATTTTATGCATGTATGTATACATATCTTGTACACACATACACGCACACGAGTTACATATTAATGTTTCACACTATACATTGTACTACCTTATGCGATATTTTATCATAATTTTGAAAACTGCAAAATGGTCTTATTGTAATACAATTTTGTAAGACAAAAATGTAGTTAATCCGCACGTACATAAATTTTTATCACAGTAATTGAACACTAATCTAACTAGCACTGTTTTAATTGATGCGACGGTTAAATATGACGACTCAGGCAAAGTTAACAGCAAAGTGACTTTTTTATATAAAAAAAAGATATGAAATGTACGAAGAAAAATATTATTGCATATAAAAATCTACCTTAAGAGTTATAAATGATTAAATTAATGCTCGTAATATTTATGGTTTTTTTTTGAGAAATTTACCTTTTGTCAAAATAGTATATATTGATTTAACTATAGAAACTGAATATTACATATGTACAATCTAAATCGTATTGCTAGGAATATATGTATATAATTTATTTATTTTTTTGTAAGTTTATTGCTAAGTTATAAGTTTTCACTTGTCATTAGGTAGATAGTTAAAATCGTAGAATTTTTTAAGGAACAAGAAACGCGTATAATTTTTATTAATGATATGGCTCACATAGTCAGTTTTGCATGAGAGTTTTTGATCTCTCGCTTCGAACAGAGTGCTGTATTATACATATTTTTTAATATTAAATTTGCAAATCTAAACGCACAAACACTATCGTACTGGTAAAAAATTATTGCATAGTACGTAATGGTTGCTTATCGTATTATTATTACTATTTTATTCGAATGCGTTATATTAGCAACATAGTACAGACGAATTTTCATATTTGTACTACGCCAGTGCTAAGGTTTTAAAATAAAATGTACAAAATTAAAATTATAATAAAGTATAGGGTGAAAAACCTACAGAATCTCTTAATAAAGTAACATAATTTAAGAACATGTTAACTGGCATTCTTTTCAAAAATGAACTTAGTTTGAATTTGTATCTGTAAAAAATTTTTTGAAAATTAACTATGACAGGAATATATTGACAATAATTAAAAATATACAAATTATGAGATTTTTGTGATAAATGTTCCAATACTTAATTATTCATTTAATTTAATTATTGAATGATTAAAAAAATCTATCATTTAACATTTCAAATTTTAGTTAACATGTTTGCGATTTTTAGTTTACAGCAACTATTTGAAGTGTTCATTTTTTAAATTGTTGCCATGTATTGTATATTAGGATATTAAGTATGAAATGTCCGATTTCTTAATGTTAAGTTTGAGTCGATATCGTATTACATTACTATACTTTCAAACGTCAAAGTATTTTAATGAACGCATGGATCGTTGACGGATTAAGAATTTGTAAATAAGCGCAGATAGATGGGTGCCACATGAATTATACTCGTGTAAAAACTTTGGTGTTATAATATAAAAGCAAACCACTTTTACGTGGTATTGTCGCACACTCCACGCAAAACATTTTTACGTGGAGTGTGATAATAGCAAGTGTTCGGCACAAGGATTTGGATAAAGATGAAATAATTCAGTGCTGATATTTGAGGAACATATTTTACATTTTCAAACTCTTTAAATTTTAATGGAACAAAGTTCGTATTGCATTGAAAAATGATAAATTCTCAATAAATTGTGGTTTTAAGATTTTATTGTCAATGAAAAAATGGGTACCGCACGAACTTAAGATAAAGAAAGAGCAAATGAATGCGTTATTTGATTAAGAAATTCAAAATTTTACAATATAATTAGGCATGATTGGTTTAGAAGTTCCAAACTCTAGACTAGCTATAATAAAATCAAGGGTTTTTCGATACAAGCATATGTTAAGATGGTATATGTATACAGCAAAGCAAAATTTTGATTTGAAACCGGATATTTCATATATAATATTCAAATAACACACACCAGTTATAAGTTTGTATGTTATATTATTGCAACAAATATGATAAAAAAGTTCAATTCTTTGATGTATTACATAATTAAAGTCCATAGGTTTTCCACATTTAAACTATGTATATATAATACATACAGTTTTCACAAAACCAACATAATATTTATCAATTTCTTTATTCAGATTATAAAAAATCAATTTCAATGATTTTTTAAATTAAAATAAAGTTGGTTTTGAACTATCTGTATATATAATATATATATATATATATATATATATATATATATATATATATATATATATATATATATACATATATATATATTTAGCTAATATAAATATTAATTATAGTAATAAGTGTTGCACATTCTAGCTTTCTGCTAAAAAACCTATCGTTGCTTATATTTTATATACATAAAATTTAAGACGCAATTTGTACTTGTTTTTGGATATTTCGACACGCAGTGCAAAAAAAGTGTAACTCGACGTTCGCACAAGACTGCAAAAGACTACAAGTGTAAAAATACAATTCCTTAATTTGAAAAATTCAAAACCACACCATTTTTAGTGTGATTTTAAGCAAAATAAGAACGAGATCTTTTTTATTTATTTTTCTTTTAAATCGATTAATACTAATATTTTTTTACATACAAAATTTCAGTCTCTATAATAGGCTCTTGTACACGATGGCAGCATGCGATATTGACATTAATTATTATTTATATAATGTATCTGTGTCAGTTTCAAAAAATAATAAAAAATATAGCGAACGCCAAAAAATGTCCTTTTATAATATATTGCTGGTGAATAAAAAATCAGCTAAGGCAATATTTTGGTTACGTTTAACTTCACTTCCAACTACACAAAACAGTGTTTTTGATATTTTAAATCATATATTATTTTGACAATTATGTTACTTTACTATCTATGACGTTTGAAAGCAGATCTTACTGAAGGGATAAACATATTAAAATTAATATAATGCATTTTTTAATTCACAAAATATTAGTGCAGCGTATTCCAATAAATAATATGTATAAATATATCAATGGCGTCTCGTAAGAATTTGTAGTGAAGGTACTGCAGCATTAAAAGTTAAAATATTGAACAAAATATCAGTAATAAAACTAAAATATGTACTAAATATGATATTATAAGTTACAAACATAACATTATTTAAAACAGGAACATTTATTTTAGACTGGGAGGGCTGCAGACCCACAGACCATAAGGACGAACTGCCACTGATTAAGATTCTGTGATTCATGACATTGATAAACTTTAATAGGTCATAAGATTTACACAATTTACAATTTTTAAACGGAAAACGCTGATTCTAATTAAATATTGATTTTATAAGATTTGCTGTAATTTTAGTTACTATTTAATTGATTAATTTTTGCATTAAAACCATATTTAAATTTAGCCATCGCTTAACTATGAAATTGACACTCGCATACAAGCATTCCTTGGTTTTACAAGCATTTACAATGGAAATTGAGAAATTCATCCACTCACGTATGTATAATATGTTTAGATGTAAACTAACATACACATACATACATACACATTCCTATTTATACACTTTTTTTTCACAGATGTATAGAAGAACATAGGGAAAAATTTAATATTCGTTGCCTCTTCATATTTATTTTTAATATACATATATATTTCGTTCATGTATATACGTAAAATATAATTTAATAAATATATATGTATGTATAAATTTAATTTATTTCGAAGTATCAAAAAGCTCTAGGTTTAAAAAGACAAAGGTACTAGTATATTTTCGACTGTTGAACAATCTTCTAATTGCATTCTAATTGACCGAATCAATTAATTGAGTGACCGTTGATTTGAAAGCTTTCAATCCACTTTTACTATGACTTTTGAGTATATTAAAAAATAAATAGGTTATCTTAAACTTCCGAGAATTGCTTACAAAAATGCTTACCAACAAAATACACACAACAATTAAATTGCTTATCATCAGGTTTCAGGTATCAACTATATGTTTAAGTATCGATATTTATTACGAACTATGGAAGATTTGCTATATTACTTTATTCGTTTAAAATTATCACAATTGGATCGGTCTTTGCAGAAAAAGAAGAATTTGATTGAATTCATAACATCTTAGAGGAGTGATAAAATAAGCATTGCTTTTGAATTCCATGCAATCAAAGTGACTCTGTGATAGGAAATTGACTGTCTACACTGTTGAGAGTTTAGAATTATTAAAGCTCTTTCTGCACCGACCGATTTAATTGAAATTTATGATATAGAGAACTGTCGTAACGAGCGTTAGAATAGCTGCGTATAAAAATATACATATATTATCACTTATTTTAATGTATGGGAGCAATTTGTGAAAATGGCTAATTATCGTTAGTACAATATTTTATAGGCATAAGAAAACACGAGCTTTAAAATCTAATGATACACCTTTCAGTTAATGTTCGAATACGCGAATGCTGTTTTCGTCCGATTTTAGACGAGTGAAAAATACGCAGCAAAAGCGCAAATGTTATGGAATTAATCGCTCGTTACACCAGTCCCACTCTAATTTCCACATTTCTGTCTTGAAAACAAAACCACAGTCTCTTCAACAGATGATGCTTGTTTTTAATACATAAGCAAATAATATCAATAACAATAATAATTAGTACCTGGCTGCATTCTTTTCCATTTTTTTGTACTAATAGACATATTGAATATACATATAAAATACTCTTGGAATGTATAATTATTCTATTTATGTTAATTTTTGAAATATATATATTTTAGACCATGTAAGCCTTCGGTCACTGCCGGTTAAATAAATTAGTCGCACTATATAAAGTTCTATGAATTATGGCATTAAGATATTCATCTTGTTTCGTTATAAAATTATTTGTAATTAACGTGAAAATAAATTAATTTTTAATAAATAATTTAAAAAAATGAGTATAATGTATGTAAATTCAAAATGTCTCATAATTACGTACATTATTTAATAAATTACAAAATACTAGTACAAAAAACATTTTAATTCATTTATGTTCTTATGTCGTTTCTTTATCCACTAAATTCGCTACTAGTTTATAAATTATTATTAATTATTGTTTATATTATTATAATAATAATAAACATAATGTATCATTGCCTTCGTTGCATTTGTATCATTTTTTAATCTGTTCTAAGCTCAATCTAATCTCAACTAATACTATCCAAGCAATGCTTACGAATCGATCTAAGGTACTATATATATAGTTTTCTTTAAATATATCATATAGGTATATTGTTTATAAATAATATGTGTAAATATAATATTGCTTTTTATTGCCCATACTTCCACTTGGAGGCCTTGATATATATATGAATATATATTTGTGTATATAATACACGCTTATGTTGCGTTACGATTCATGTAATTGCCTAATTTGTGAAATGAATTATACTTTTTTTGTTACATTCTGTGGTTAAATAGTAGGCTGTATCATTTTGTCAATGATCTAATCTGTATTAAATTCAATTTAACAGCTGTGCCACAAATATCAGATAACTCAATATAAACACGCAAGATAATTTAATTTTTTTAATTTGAAAAAATATTTTTTTTAATTTTTGGCAATTTATTTTAAATAACTCATTTTTGATTTATTAATTTTTTTATTATAAGTTTTGATTTAAATAATATTTTTTGATTTCGATTTGTTGTTTATATCTAATTTTTTTAAAATATTGTTTTTTTTTTTAAAAAAATTTTTGCCAAAAAATAAAATTGACGTTCAAGAATAAATAAATATGAATTATTTTTTTGAATATTTATTTATATGTATATTGCAATGATTCAAAACTAAGTTTACTCTATTAATTAGTTAATTTGTTCTATAGTTGACTTTACTATAATAGGCAATATTTTAATTTTTTTATTTATAAATATTCAACATAAATTGAATATTTTGTCAAATTGAGCTATTTGATGTATGTATGTGTTCTAATATATTTGGATGCAGCCATATCCAATTTCACAATTTAGGCAATCAAAATAGAATGGGTACGCTTAACACACACGCACACACTGAAGTCTTTATCTAAAAAAATAACATATACGCATGTAAATGAAACAACGCTTTCAGACTTGTGATTTCTTGACTTATTATGTGACCTCAATGTCCACGGTGTCTTCGTCGGGCGAGCCGTCTTTGAGACACGCGGACTCCAAGTGCTTGTTGAGGTAGCTCTTGAGCGCGAACGACTTGTGACATCTGGAGCACTCGAAGTTTTTGTCGTGGGAGTGAGTCTGCATGTGCGCCCTTAGATTGGACCTGTCCGCGAAGGCCTTCCCGCAGTGCGCGCATCCGTAAGGCTTCTCTCCGGTGTGAGATCTGAGATGCCCTTGGAGCAGCCAAGGCCTGGAGAAGAGCTTCCCGCAAATGCCGCAGACGTGCGACAATTTGTGGGTAAGGACGTGCATGGCCAAAGCAGGCATAGACACGTAGGCCTTTCCGCAGGTCATGCATTTCTTAGCGGCCAGAGAGTCCAAGCTCCTGTGAGTCTGCTTGTGTCTCGACAGATTGCTTGACGTCGCGTACCTCTTGCCGCACTCCCCGCAGGCGTACCTCCCGGATCTGGTGGACGACTCGCTGTCACCGCTGTTGGACACTTCGTCGGAACTCCACTTCCTGGTGCTGCTTCTTCTGGTTTTGTTTTTGGACCGCCCGTCCGTCACGGACAGGGTGTCGTAGGTGTAGGTCGCAGAAGACTCTGAGTCGTTGGGGGTGGCGTCGCTGGTCGTCTGGTCTTCTTGCCAGTCCTCCTGCTGCCTGATAGAGTTGGGGTTGTTGTTTTCGGCGTCGGAGGAGTACTCGCAAGGGGTGCGAGGCTGCAGCGACGAGACTACGTAGAGGCACGAGGCGGTGGGCGGTGGTCCGGCGGCCGGTTGCAGTATGGCCAGCACTCCCGGTGCGGCCAGGGGTGGCAGGCTCTGCGCCAGAGACAGCAGGTCATGGGCGGCGGCGGTCTCCTCGGGAGAGCGCCCGTGGAGCGCCGCTTCGCTTTCGAGTCCGGGGTAGTCTGAAAGTATACGTATAAAAGCATTATTACATGAATAAGTAATTGTCGCACGACGACGATATGCGGCACGCATATCCAAGTTTTATTTTCAAGTCACGTCGTGTCACTTGATTGCTAGCTTTTTATGTACGAACGTATATCGACATTAAATTCTGTTGATAATTATTTTTTTATATTTGATTTTATTAGATTTTGATTAAATAAAAAAACAGGTTTATTGAAAATAATATAAAAAGTGTTAGTTATACAACAATTCTGAATCATTTTAGCAACTAAAAAACAGGTTAAACGAAAAGTGTTGTTTGGAACCTGGTCAATCTATTACAGAGGATGTCTAAATACTAACTATTGCAGAAGGATTCATTATGTGACTTTACAAAAAAATTAATTTAGTTTCATCGACTGTCAAGAGCTCTCAATTGATTATTCGAATAATTGATCTAATATTGGTAAAATATTCGCTTACATTATCTCAAATGTAATTTGAAAAAAATATTAAAATGAAACAATTTGTATACTTGAGCAACATATGTAGTTGTTTTTCTCTCAATATACCCGAGTGACTAGTGCCGCTCCAAAATCTATGGTGTTTTGTGCGCCTTTATTTTGTTTCAAAATGCGAGCAAATACGACGCTTCTTACAACAACAAAAATATCTTTTACGCGTTCGAAACAACATTTGTGAATAGAATGTTTATCGGGGGTATCTACTATGACCGAAATTCGCAGAATTCGTTCGTTAAACGAAAAAAAAAATGCTGGAAAGTCCTTTATTATCGTTTACCGCTTATTCAAAAAACAGCTGTATTTCGCAAATTTTTGATCCGATCTTTATTTACATATATCAAATTCGTTCCAAACATTATTAACTATTGTATATATATTAATATCGGTAATATTATGTATTTAAAATATTCTAGCAATTTCGTTGGTTTAATTCAATCACTGGTAATTTAAAAAAGCTGAAATGACGTCCACAGACAAATGACGGCACAGCATTTTAACGATTACGAAAGTGATTAATGTTTGCCTTCTAGGAAGAGTACTCAACTATATAGAAAGTTGAAAACTATATATTTAAAAACATATACACAAACAAAAATAGTGTCTTTACAAACATAAAATAATGTTTGGCATTTACAGGTGCAGATAGCCGTCCGTGAAATGTGTTTCATAAGGGTTGCCAAATCTCCACATGTTCAAATTACAATAGTCATGTGAAGATTCGTATTTTATTTATTAGAATTAGTACCACTGTAACCTGGCAGTTTAACATAATGCGCCACAATGGCCAAAAGCATAAATATAAAAAAAAATATAAAATTCAATCCAATACAATCTGAGACAACTCACCGTAGATGCACCAGAAAATTGCAGTATCTGCAGTCAGACGGCTATTGCCAGAGAAGAGTTGACAAACCCTTCCGTCTCAGCCTTTACAGACAAGAATAGAGATAGTGACCGAGAACTATGACGGTCTTCCGGGGTCCATATTTGAAGCTGCTGGAGAACCGAAGGGTTCTCAACTATGCCTTTGAGCAATTTCCAAGTGTTTTATTAGATAACACTTTGCGAGTTGACAAAGGAACATATTATAGCGGTCCCAAAATGAGAGCACTGAGATACAGGAATGAATATATCCATTAAGTATAAATCCATAACTATTAATTTTCGAACCGCAGTCAATTGCAATTCATAGAATGGAATCAGCTTCTAGTATGTTGCGGAAAAGGGCATCATAAAGAGTGCGTAATACTATAAGTGTTGTTAAAGTAGCATACATTTCAAAATAAAACATTTTTATCGATCTGCGGTGAGTCTCTGTAATATGCAATCTGTATTTATAGTGCTTCTCAAACGTAACACAAAGATAATTAGTAAAGTAAGACTTATTTAGAACATTCATTGAGAACATTGAGAATAAATTTGGGTAACATTTAATGTGAGAAAAGAAACCTCCTTCATTTAGCGCACAACAAGTTACTTCTGATTGCGAAAAACGAGACTTCAACCGAAACAAGGATCGACCAAGAAAGCAGCCGCTTCCCTCTTCCTGTCAACCATGGTCTAACTACGACTTGCGAAGTCCGGAGTTTAACCCAACATTTAACATTACACAATTTATACGTTAATAAAAAAATATTAAACTAGAAAATATTTAAACAACTTTTCCGCTATAAAAATAAATAAAATTTGTTAAATCTACATGTAATACATTTTCATAACAATTTGCGAAAATAGTGATTGTTACAGATTTATTTTTGACGAGTCGTCAACCACTTCAGTAACAGGTGACGATCCCTTAAGAGAAAACAAGAGAGGGTTGTACTGTTTCACGTGAATGGGATAGGGTGGGGTGTTTTAGGCCACCCGATGGACCCGGGCAATGAGGAGGGAAATAAAAAATGGGCCTTTGGTAATTACCCGCTCCGATCGATAGGCCGTATCCCGAAAAGAGCATTATTATTTTATTGCGTGCGAGTCGAGTCACGTTATAAATGAATTACCCCCGATAAAATGGTTCTTATGTGAAAAACGTTTTCGATCGCACTACCCCTACACCCACTACCACTACACTTGTACATTTCTCGCTGCTTGTTAATTTATAATATTATTTTATATATCTTGCCATGAACAATGAAGAATATGATAATATAAAAAATAATTTTTATTTATTAATTATTAAGGCGTTAGCCCAATGCATTACAACGGGAATAAACAAAATAAACAAAAAAAAAACTACCAGTCTCTAGAATAGATGCCACTATGCATGACCCAGCGCAATTTTATTTTAAATATTCGTCACAATATTTATCTGTAAGATTATGTAAATCTGTATTGATCAACCGTAATTTTAATTATATAATACTTGATAATTACAATCTAGAAACAAAAAACACAAAGTTTTATAAAGCATTTAAACCCAAGTCTATCAGGTATTAGTCACCGACTTATACCATATCATATAAATAAAATAATTATATTCTATAAATAAACCCCCCCTCCAAATTATCCAAACGTCCAGTTATACAGAAAGTCTTTAATGTTCCCTGCAGGCTTAAAACAACGGACACAAGTCAGTTTGCGGCGAGATCTAACCCTAAATAAGTTACTAAGTTAGGAAACTTGAAAAGTGTGCTCTTACACGTCACATTGATCTCATAAAAATATTTTAGTATGTTTCACTTATTGATAAAAGAGTTCCCTAAAGTTTGCACATTTATGAACAAGAATAAAACAATAATATATAAATATTTCTGTAAAAGTAGATTATGAGCTTTTTCTTTAGTTGTGATATAGATTTAATGTTATTTTTTGTTTAAAAGATAGTAAACGGATTTGATTTATCTGGGTTTTAAGTATCACATGAAGTGCTTTTAGTAAAACTCGAAAGCTGGGTATTAGTGGTGGCATGCTTAATTGGAACGAAACTTATTTAAATAATAAAAGATTATACAATCTGAATTATATATATATATATATATATATATATATATATATATATATATATATATATATATATATATATATATATATATATATTATATATAATTAATGATAATATTCGTGTTCCAATTTAATACAATTATTTTATAGGTAGTCATATATAGTATATAATAGACAGAAAAATAATGTTAAAGAAATTGGAGAGTATAGGTATAAGTGATATAGTTTTAAGATGGTTTAATAATTACTTATATAAAAGAAAACAAAAAGTTAAAATAAATAATGTATATTCTGAAGAGAAATTAGTGTCTTATGGAGTACCACAAGGGTCTAAATTGGGACCATTGTTATTTGTTTTGTATATTAATGATATAGTTAATAACGTGAAAAAATGTAAAATTCATCTATTTGCGGATTACACATTAATGTATTGCATAGGTGATAACATTAAAGAAATTGTAAATAATTTAAATAATGAATTAAGTATATTAGAAATATGGTTAAAGAATAATGTACTTAAATTAAATGAGAATAAAACTAAATGTATGTTTATTAATTATAAAAATGTGTTAGATAATAGTACCAAAATAGTAATAAATAACTCGAGTATAGAAATAGTGGATAATATAAAATATTTAGGAGTAATTGTTGATACAAAATTAAATTTTAAAGAACACTGTAATTACATATTAAAAAAAATTAGTAGAAAAATAGGTTTATTTTCTAGATTAGGAAATATAATTAATATAAATATAAAAAAAATAATTTACAATAGTATAATATTGCCCCATTTTAATTATTGTGCAACACTATTAAATATGTTAAATAAATTAGATAAACAAATGTTGCAAAAATTACAAAATAGATCAATGAGAGTAATCTTAAATAAAAATAGATTAATTAATTGTAAAAGTATGATTGATAGATTAGAATGGTTGAATGTTCAAGAAATATTGAGTATGAATGTTTTAGTATTTATATATAAGTTAGAAAATAATATGTTACCAGAATATTTTAATAAGTATTTAATAAGAAATAAAGATGTACATAAATATAATACTAGAAATAGAGAAAATTTAAAGATAATTAAGTATAAGAAAACGAGTACGGCTAGGGGAATTATGTACGGAGGTTTTGATTTATATAATAGTCTTCCAAGAGAAATCCGAAACAGCAAAAATATAACGGGTTTCATAAATGGAATAAAAAAACACCTTCGTACATATAGAAATAAATTATAATATTAATTATAATATTATTATTGTATATTTTTATTTTTTCTTTCTGTTATGTATTTTTTATATACTTTTTATATATGTTTACTAAATTTGTTAGATGTAAAGATTAGCTATTAAGCTAAATAAATTAATAAAATAAAATAATAATAATATTATTAAAGCGACTACTATTATTATTGTATTAAAAAAAAACTGACTTTTAACGGTCATTTTAATTTTATTTAAGAACCATGCGATTCGTACTATGCATTTCTATAAAATTAAAATATGATATAAAACAAATAATTTTATTACTATATATACAATATATGATTATTAAAAGTCAAAGGAAATATAATTATCCTAAATGGTCACCTAATTATTATTATCATCATTCACTAGAACGTGTAAAAAAATCTTTAGATATATAAATTAAATTCTGTTTGTATTAATCAGCTATAATTATTTACTTTGCAATTTAAAATATAATTTATTATAACTTCACGTTTTTAAAAAACTCCTGCATTAAAACCGTTTCTAATATAGAGTTAAGGATATTTTTAGCTTTGAAAATTTTACAAAACAAAGAAAAAACTTTTCTTGGTCAATCAGATTAATTCAACATACTACTTTCTTTGAGGAAACTATAATTAGACAATTTATTATTTTTTTTAATAATAATATGTACGATCCCAAGAATCATCTTGATAATATTTTTTTATTACACATTTTTTTTACCAGGATCACTTTTATAGGTTTATTGCTGATTATTAATAGTTTTTAAAACTGTACTTTCACACACAAATCAATAAATAAAAAACTATTATTTTCTTATATATGTATGTAAATTAATAACCAATTATTAAAATAAAAACGAAGGCGAAATACTTTTAATAATAGCCTGTATTTAATTGTAGTTTATTTAAATTTTAAATTTTAAAATGGTCCACGAGCTATCAAATTTTTTTAAAAATACCGTCAAGCAAGAAATCCTAAAAAGTTCGAGAAACATGTTATGCTAATGGAATTAAAAAAATTGACTAAATTTCGAGATTACCTAGATTGAACTTTTTAGATAAAAGTACTCTGATTCATATCTCATATAAACACCGATAACTATACATTTATATTGTGTCTTGCTATTGATATTAGTGCAGATTATAATTATAACTATATAGTATTGAGAGCTAAATGCATCTCATACTAGCTCGATAGATTAATGTTGAAAGTCAGTGACTAATATTGATAAAAGCAAAATTAGGGATACTTATAATTCCAATTAAGCATCACAGATCAGGTTTTCATAATTTCACGTATAAATGTCGTGACGAAAAATTAAATTCGAGCTAAGTCATGCAAGCTGTAATAATAGTTTATAAGTAGTAAAATAGATGTCACTGATTTACAGATTTTAATTTAAATCTGGTGTCTCACTACTTACTAAATAAATGTTGATTGTGTTTATCCAGCTTAACGAATTGAGCTAAGAGGTGTCATTAGGGCATTCGAACCGGGTGAAACCGGAACCGGGTACCCGGTTACCCGCCATGTTTTTTATGAAACCGAAAACCAGGTAATTTTTTACGGGTATCCGGTTAATTTCATTTAAATTTTTTTTCCATTACTTCAAATTAAATGGAAGAGCCGAATCGGCGTTCTTAAACGACTAACGTCTTTGAACGACAAAAAAAGGGACAGCACTTAGCGGCCTATAGATTTCGAGATAAGCGAATGCATAGATAAGGATTAATTTGAAAGGCTGCAGTTGTAAATAAAAATAAATTTTAATGCGTTGTAGGGTGAAAATATAACACATTAGATTCGTTAGTGTTTTTAAAATATAACTTTTTACAAAAAAGAACATCACCAAAATAAGCTTTGTTTCTCTACCTACATATAATACATATAATAAATACAGTCATCTAATTTATTTTATAATTTTAATAAAATTTATTTCCTCGGTATTTTTCATGTGCAATTTGTATTAATATTCCCAAATATGTGTTAAAATAAATATTTCGGTTTTGTACTGTTACACATGTATGTAGTATGTAAGTATATGTATATATGTACCTAACGATGGAATGTAAAAATAATTTGATTAATAATTACATAATATATTGATTTTATTTCAATACATAATTTTTTTAAAAAATGATATTAATTATTTAAGTAAAATTAAATATATCATGTCATATTTAATTAAAGATTCAAATATAATAAAAATTAGACTCTTAACGGCTTACAAAAATTACCCGGAACCGAACCGGGTACCCGGTTCTTTCCCGAGAAATATCCGTAGAACCGGGTAATTAATTTGGCCGAGTATTTGGATGCCTTAGGTGTCATGACACAACAGAAGATTTACAATAAATAAGTAAATAGTATTGTACATTGTTAAATACTCTTTGATCGATAAACTCTTAAATAACTAACGATATGTTATATATTTTTATCTATGTTGAAGTATTGCACATAAAAAATAAAATAAATAATAAAAAAGTCAAATTCCCATTAAATTCTAAAACATCATGTGGTAAAATATAGTTTAAAATTACACATGACAAATAGTTGAGCATGTTATTAATAATAGACTTTAATACTGCAAAAACGCAAAAAAGCAAAAATATAATCACATAAAAAATACTGCATTCGATACAATATTAATAATGAGATCATTGATTTGGCAATATTTTTAAAGGATTATAAAAAATCATATAGTTTCGATAAAAATGTAAATATTGAATAGTATGTTCATCAATTAAATAATTTCGTATCTCTGATGTTATAATGTCAGAAAATGTAGATTTAGCTATTACGTAGGGCCAAAACAATACAATAATTTTTGTACCGCATTTGTGGAGATTAGTTATTTCTAAATTCAATATTTTAAATAATTTTAAAGTTTGATTATTTCAAATTCTAGTCCATTCTTTGCTTTAAATATGTCTTTATGAAAGGAATTTGTAAAAAATAGTGTGATATTTTCAAAATTATCGAATTGCTTAAATTGCTTTTTAACATTTTCAATTTTGAGGATCATTATTTTTGGGTCAATTGAGTCATATAAGGATATATACGCAAATATTTTTCAATGAAATATCTATGCAAAAGATCCGAGATTTATGAAAATATCGTTTTTTGCAATCAAGTCATATTACAAGGATTTGCTAATAAAGAAGATACAGACACAATTAACGAATCAGTTAAAGACTATAGCAAAAGTGTATTAAATCAATAATATAAATATTGATTTAAGAAGCAGTATTTTATATTTATTAAAAAAATACAGTGCTACTTAATTTATTTATTTTTATAATTAATGAAATTTGATTATTTTAAAGCAACATTTAGGATTTTGCAAAATAACAAAATAATGGCACCCCTATTATTTTCCACCAAGAGCCTCCACTGCTAGTGTACAGTAACAACGTAGTTGTGTCTCAAAGTGCTTATCGATCGTAATTCAACAAACTCCTCCGTGTCGAATAATGGGTTTACGTGTTTTCAGCACTCGTATTGTATTGTATTCTTAGCTTTAATAATGCACGTATGAAACCTCAATTCGGAGAACCACAGTAAGATCTATATTTTATTTCAAGAAAATTCTGTTAGTTTTCGAATAAAAAAATATATTGGAATAGTCTAAAAATAATATCATGTTTTTGATTTGGCACTTGTTTATGATTACATATTTTAGTTGTCACATTTTGTAGATGTCTTAAACAACAAG
Source organism: Plectrocnemia conspersa (assembly GCF_051122295.1). Taxonomy (NCBI): domain Eukaryota; kingdom Metazoa; phylum Arthropoda; class Insecta; order Trichoptera; family Polycentropodidae; genus Plectrocnemia; species Plectrocnemia conspersa. The sequence continues at coordinate 2,728,424 of NW_028277170.1, read as the reverse complement.
AAGAAGCTATTTATTGTGATCCTCTGAATGCAGTAGGTTCATCCAAGGTATTTATATACATGAATTTCATCAGCATGTAAATTGTGGAAACCTTGATTTAAAATATACATGTTTCGTTTATAATATGAAACAGAAACGGTATGGTAGTGCTTTTTGCAAAGCAAATGTAAAAGCAAAATAGTTTCCTGGGTTTTTTGAGGCTAGCGCTTTATCTTATTGTAAAGCTTTCCTAGCTAGTTCAGCATCTTTTAAATGAAGTTCATGATGTTTCATCAGATTTGTTTTTTCTTCAATATTGCTTGACACCTTTGGCACGTGTCTTTACGTGGATAATGAAAGTGCAAATTAAATTATTTGCTAAAAATATTCCCATAAATTTTCTCCTCAATATAACTTGTGTTATTTTCCTTACATTTATCAACGTATGATTTGTACATTTTTATTATATTCAATTCAAAGTTTTAATACTTGATTGTGAGACCTTTGTTATTGAGGAATACTCTCAATGTGTACCTTCACGCGTCTTACTTTTTCCTCATTGGTTTTCCTGGATGAACCTTTCATTCTATCACGAAAATCTTATCCAAAATTTTGTTGCATTGAGAGCACGGTATACTCTTCCTTTAGATATTTTAAATGTGTCTAAATTTTTTTTAAAATACCAATTTTTTTGCGTTCCACTTTAATTTATGGGTCGCATTCTTTCCTTAGCACACTTCTGTGTAAAACCATTAGTCTGTAAGACTCCAAATTGTTTCCTTGTTACTATGGAAATTAACTCTGACTTGCCTCACTTTCAAAAGCAACAAACAATTATTATAATTGAGCAAAATAAATTACCAATAAAAAATTTACACTAATGAAAATTAGCTTTAACTTTTTTTTACCAAAATGGACTTGCCTCACTTTTAAAATCAATGACTCATATTTTTTATTGTTGCAACAACTAAATAGTATTGCTTTTTATTACCACACATCATTGAGAGAACACGAAAAAAATCAATTTTTTAAATTGACTGGGATTTAAAGGATCATACGATTTTTACGCATTTATTTGTTCTATAATATTATAACTCAAATCTAATTAATAATATTTTTTACATGAGTAAAAATAGATAAATATACGAGAGATAAATCTTTCGAAAATAAATAATTTTGCGATACTCTAAAATTTATATTAAATATGCAATTATTAAAATATCAATTACAAAAATATCACAATCATACATCAAACAGATTTAAAATATTTTATGCACTCTTTTCTCATAACGTTCTTTCAGATAATCGTAACTGATAAAAGATAATGAGTAGCATATTTTTTTGGAATAAATTGGCTAGTGGTGCTCTGACCCCTGGTTTAAACATTTGGTGTTTTAATTAAAGTAATTTGTAATTAAAATATTAAATATTTTAATTACAAATTATTACGAAATTTTGTCCTAGATTTATTGTTCTAAAAAATTTTCGTTATAATTATATATAATTAATTACTGTTTTTTGTTGCTCATTTAAAAGTATTTTAATACCGTTTTTGAGTGGTTTTCTATACTATTAATAATCAGCTTTCACAGTGAAAATATTTATAAAAAATATAATGCCAAATTGTTTCAGTAAAAAATGTTATATTATTGTGTATTTGTCTATTATAACCAATCATCAGTGTAAAGACTTTTAAGAATATAATTAAGCTCGAGTGATACTACTACTTTGCTTACATTAAAATCACCAGTATTTATAAAAATATTGTTAAAATATATGTGGTTCAGAGAAGGGATTCTATATAGCCTTATACCTGATAAAAACCGTCATTAACCACATAAATGCAGCAAGCATGCATGACACGAAACATGCATGTTTTGGATCGAAGAAGAGTTACGCTTTATAATAGGAATAAAATAAATTTATACGTGTCAGATGAAGGCAATTCGTTGTCAAAGTATATAGCAAAAAATGAAAGAAATATATGTAGATCTAAGGATGCTTTTTATATTTAGGAATAGAAGGTATTCACTTCAAAGACGACACTGAGGACGGTGGATTATATAATTGTTCTAGGAGCTTTTTCATTCCATTTTTACAAATTATTTTAAAATGTAAATGTAGATATAGCTATAAATCTTTGGACTGGACTTGAAATAGTAATAATGATCCATAAAACTCAACGAACAAATAAAAACGCATATTAGCGATTAAAAGAATATTCCATGACGAATAAAACCACGAGATCGTTAAAGCGTTGATGTATTATATACTTTATGCTAAAGGGGGTGCAATAAAATATTAAAATTTTAAATATTTAATTTAAAAATATATTTGACTGTTTTATTATTTATTTTAATTTTTCTATTTTATTTTTTTATGTGCAATACTTGCACATTGAGAAAAATATACATAATTAAAATATGTAGCATAAGTGTGTTTACATTTATTTATTTATTGTAAATCTTCTGTTGCAACATGACACCCCTTAATTCGTTACAGCTGGATAAACACAATCCACATTTACTAAGTAAGTAGTGAGACACCAGATTGAAATAATAGTTTATAAAGTTATTTAGTGGCATCTATTCAATTAATTATAAACTATTAATTAATAGATTTTTTGATTTTATTTTGATTATTCGTGAGAAGCTAATCTGTAGTATTTGATTTAAATTGTAATTATCTAATTATTTAATTTTCATTACGTTAAATAAATTAACGATGATTAAAAGTATTTTTTTTTAAATATGACAATACAGCCTAAATAATAAAAATATTCATTATGAATTTATAAAATCACTAAAAATAAAGTGTTAAAGTAAAGAATAAAAAAATAATTAAATGATCGCGAATTCAACGGTCAGAAAGTTGAAGCATATTTAATGAAAATAGTTAGTTTTCAATGTTTGTGAAAAGTATTTTATTATGAGTTATACTGAACTTTTTAAACTTAATTAATAAACATGTTGAATTTAAATTCTTGGTTAAATACAAAAGTATAAAATAATATATTTAAATGCTCTCTTAAACTTAATAGCAAAAACAAGATTACATTATTCAACGAAAAATTTGTATAAAATTTTAATTAAAATTTATTTAAGATATATTAGAAAAAGCAATGCACATAAATAAATTCAGTAGTAGAGAATAAAAATAATAAATTAAACATTTTTTAGTTAATTTTATTTATGTCTAGTATCACATATGTTATGCTGCATGTTTTTATTATTAACCCCCCATATTTATATTTTTATTAAATTTTTCGTTGTAATCTGACAGGCGTAAGCCCAATGTAACTATCAGACTAAAAGTCTGTGAATCAGTGCCGTCTATATTATTAATTATAATTGATATACAATCTATAACCAATAGATGTCACTGTTTTTTTAATAAGAACGCATTTTTATAAATAAAAATTCGAATGCCACTGCCGGGGCTCGAACCTGCAACTTCAGAGTTACTAGTCTGAGATGATACTTAATGGTTCACATGGGATCGATCGCAAAATAAAAATGATTGAAATATTTTTCAACGTCATATATTATAGTCTACATAAAAAAATATTATTTTTGATAATAAAGTAACAAAAAAACTCAAGGATCAGGCTATCGGTATTATTACTTCAAATGGATGTAGCGTCAGCAGTTGCTGCTATAAAAAAATCTTTCACTGTATTTTTTGATCACACCTCGTGTATACCATAAATTTTTCAGTCTATTAATATATAGAGAGCGTTTGCCTGTACTTTCAGTACTTCATATTTTTTAAAGTTAGATCATTTGGTTATATAGTAACAGCTTATATGTTTTAATCTATATCAAAATTACAAGCATTGAGACCTAGTTGTTACATCTAGTTATATAAAATATGCAAAATGTATAGTAGACTTACTTTTATGGATTTTTCCATTTGAGCACCGTAAAAATTGTGTATTCGAATAATTGTTAATGGGAACATTCGGGAGCTGTGGCACGCGATCGGAAAATTGGATATTGGCCGTTACGAATTACTGAAATATTGTAATTGGGTTGGAAATTAACTAGAGCGACACAAAATGCTTTATTTGCATAGCCAAAACAATGGCACCGTTTGGGGACAGCGGCCATTATACATAAATGGATACGCAACGCTGGTTTATTGCCCAAACAAAAGGGTGATCTCTACACACATACATATTTATGTAGTATATTTGTTTTTATAATCTATACAGGATGGCCCCTTAAAAACCGATCGCAATTCTAACCGCACTATTTATTAATCTGCTTTGTTATATATGACAGCAAACATCAAATGAAGGGTCAGGAATTCGGTCACGAATATTTTAAAAATACAATTTAAGTTCTAGTGAAATATTCAGCTCGAGTTCTAATTATTTATTAATTTATTTTATGGAAAAAAGTTTTAAATTAAAATTAAAATTTTTTTTTAGATGCTCTAAAACAACTTATTTTATTATGTGAATAATTCCTGATACGACTTTTCCTAGAAAATGAATTTTCACAGTGACAGTGATTCATTAATTATTATTAAAACTACTGAAAATTAATTAGTAAATGATATTTTGGAGAAGAATATGAAAATCGGAACTTAATGGATTACGTGCATCGAATGTGAATTGTTTGTACAAAACATAACACAAAAATACATATTTTCACGTGTGAAAATTATATGAGAGCAATAAAATTGTTTAGTATATACTTTTTCAGATCAAAATCTGATACGAAAAGCAAATACTATTTATACGAATTGTATCAGTTCCTTGTGGATATTGCTGAGCATGTTTTTGTTCGGAGAGCTTTGAGAAGCAGAGTGCTTGCGTCTCGAATAAGAGGCACAATTGCATCCCGCAGCTAAAAGTCACCAAGCTTCGACAGTTTGTTGACATAACCCTTTAGCAACTTTAGAAAGTGCTTTATTGTGTTCCCGCTTTGCCGAGAATACAATGAATTGTGCTCCAAACGTTCCTAACGAAAATGCGCAAAGATGCTAATACAATCGTACTCCTCTTGTACAAATGTCTGTGAAGTTTCCTCTGAACCCTTTTTAACTACCAAAAATAGTTTGCTTCGCTGGGATTCCAGACAATAGAGTAAAATTCGAGAACGGACTAACGTATCATACAAAACACAAACCGTTTTTTAACGCATTATTGCAAACTTTGTCAACATAAATATCAAGTCTTTGACAAAATAATTATAAATGGATGAAATTAAATACTCTTAAAATATAACTTTAGCAGTCGATTTAATAATGTGTGCTATAAAATAAAACAAGAATTTATTTTAAGCGCATTAAAAATCATTTAAGAAACAGTCTTGAATAATATAATTTATAAAATCTTTCGATTATGTGAATAGAAAATGATCTCACACAATAGTTTAATTTTGATCGATCATCAAATTATTACCTTAGGTATTCGATCTGAATTTTCAGATCGAATACCTAAGTACAACTCGTGTGCTTCTCGAACAGTTTTCCTTTCTTAAACACCGCAGATGTTGTATCAAAATAAGATATGTTCCTTAGAACGATTATATTTGTTGAAGCTATTATACAAATACATGCGTATCTCCAAATTTCCTTTGCCAATTTTTTTTATAGAAAATTTCTTGCTGACGTGATTAGGTTCGTCTTATTAAAATAACCATCAGATCAATATCTTCTTCCACGATGATGGTGTTTTTTTTATTGTTCAGATGCTCCTCTATTGCTTTTATATTTTTACTGTAGTCTGAGCGTCGAATACAACAACAATATTTGAACCGAAATGCGTTTGCAAATAGTTGACATTTTTATTGAGAACGATGGAGAAAGTATCATCTTTGCTCCATACGACGCGACGCAGAAGAAATCCACCATAGATGATGTATGTTACATTATCCTGATTCAGTTCAATATTGACAAAATATTCCCCGAGAAACTCCTTCTGTCTGCATGGATTTCATTATGACTGCACTACACTCCCTGGAAGCTGGCCATGGTTGGCCAAGGATACAGTGGGTTACTTCGGTCGATTTCGGTTCTGCCTAAAATCTCTCGGAAGTTGTCCGAGGTTACCGAGAACGGGAGATAAAGAACATTTTCAGCAAACGGACCGAAGTCAGAGCTGCTCTTTCGAGCGCGAGCGGTGAGATACTTCCCCTTTCGTTCTCTCGCGTGTTAAGTGACGACAGTGAGAGAAATAATGATATGGTTTTTCGCAAATTGAGATAGAACGAGTAACTCGCTTCAATTTCAGTATGCGCGTAAGCGTCCTATGGTCAACACGCATGTCGAGCGCTGCATCGTAGTCACGTGGTCAAGTTATAATACCACATCTTTCAATATTTTAGTGCACCAAAAATGATTAATTATTCTTCCAACAGATATCGTTATTATATTTTTTTCATATTAAATTAAATAATTAGTGGTACTTGATTTTGTTTAAAAAAATCGTTTCAAATATCCTTATGTATTTTCCTAGATCAGTTTATATAAATATCACACCATAATGAATTCTTATTTAGAATCGATGGCGACAAATTCTAGGATAGTCACAGATGAAGTATCATTTTTATGCCTTATGGCATTTTGCAAAAGCAGAAAAAGGTTTTGCATAAATTGAATATTTACGACTGAAAAGTTTTTACTAATATTGTATTGGTGAGTGGCCACACAAACTTAATAAAATGACAATTTAAAAATTGCGATTATTTGGTACATTTTTAGATCGCGCGCAAATATGCCATCTGTACGTGACAGAAGCCGCCGTCCGGACGGCATATGAAATTTGTGGCAGTGTGATCGCTTACTCGAAGTCGTAGGTCTCGGCCGACTTCAGTTGTAACTTCGGTTCGGACAACTTCCAGAGAGTGTAGTGGAGGTATTAGACTTTGCTCGATCACGATCAATTTATCGTTTTCAAGGTTCTCAAAAGTATCTTTATCCATTGTTTCTTTCAATTAAGTCATATCTTGAAGGTATAAATGTGTCAATTTGGTACAAAGAAAGCAACCACTTCAGTACACAAATTCGGTATCATTTTTTTTTTACCGCAGTATCCTGATCTTTGACATTTGATATTTTGATCATCTTATGAGACTTTTCAGCTCGTCTTTAAAACGTCGAAACAAAAGTATATGCAAAATATCAGCTATCTATAATTTAGTCTTTGTTTCGCCTTATTTGACTAGACTAAAAACTTTCATAAGCGATTTTTTTGAAGACCCAGACGTCACACCCGTCAAAGAAAAGCCTGTTTAGCTGCGATCATGAGTATCAACAAGAGAAGGAGTCTAGCTCATAGACTACTGACTAAAAAGTAATTGCTTTTCATCACAGACATGTTTTGGAATCAGGAACCACTTGTGATATCCATGAGATTACAACTGGCAGGACTCCGAGCACATGCTGTGGGAGTGCCTACTTCTCCCGAACAAGGGAGCTGAGTTGCACGCTTCGTTGGAGATTGAAGGCAAGGGCCCTATACAGATCGACGTGTGTATGAAATAGGATTATATACTAAATCCTCCCTACGCTGTTTTTTTTAATAGTGAGCGACATTAATAAAGCCAAAGCAATTTATTTATCTCCCCAATACATAACTTCCATCTTTAGAACTAGTTTGAGAGTAGAAGCTTCGCGAGCTATTATGGCCACTTATTTTTATACACGAGATTAACAAAAGCTAGGGAAACTTAATCTGAGGTGATCGATCAAAATTATTCTTCCTCGAACTCATGGCTTATCGTGTTTGTTTAATCGGTTCAAACTGTACATTTACGTTTTACCCCCTTTCACATTTCCATGGCTATAATACCTACATGCACATAATAAATTAAAATCCATTCAACGTCCACTTCGGGGTAGGCACTTCGCAAACGTCCATTTTCCAATTAATAAGTAACAAGCGGCCCCCACCTGTTTTTTAAGCCCACTTGTGAAAGCGATGTAAGCCCCGGTTTGCGGCGTTTTGTGTAAATTCCGTTAAAAATCTGAATGGGTCCGCGCTTGTTGCTTAGGGGGGTGGCGGTAGGACGAACACCCCACCACCTCTGCCCGCTCAGGTAACAAGGGGTGAGAAGGCACGTGTAGATCCGCGGGTGGGAGGGAGAGTATAGAATAGCTATTTAATCCACAATGACTTATCGCCATTACGCTCGTAATTTATTTCCCAACTTTCCCGGCCGGTAAATAGGTAATTTTTTACACGTCAACCACCTGAATTACTCACCTACGTCTCGCTAGGTATTATACGCGCGGAAACATCGGTAGGTATGAATTGATGAAAAGCCCTTAAGTGGATCGATACCCGCGAACAAGCTTTGATTCTGTACTTAATTGGAATTTTTGTAGTGCAGATGTTTTTGGCTTTTGACAAAGCATATCATGCCTTAATTTTAAAACAGGTATATATTTTTTTGTGATTAATGATACGATTATTTTTTCTGCACGAACGCTTTCAATCGCGATATGGCGAGTGCTGAATTGAATGGGGTGTTTCTACTTTTTGCTGCAGCGATTCTGTCCATCCTTGCAAAAATCGATTGGCCCACGATGTCGTAGACACATTGTTCTTGTAAAGATGTATAAGCATTGAATTGCAGTTATTGAAACACTGCGTTTAAAAATATTTCCTGTATTAGGATTAAATTATTATTTTCAATATTATCTCACACGTATATATTTATTTAATATTTAACGGAATTCAACACGCTACTTTATGCGATATGAGGGCTTGCGTATCGCGCTTTTTCGTATGCGTTTTAATCAAAAACACATGGCAATATAGATTTAAAAATCACAAGATTAATCAATAAATTGGTAAATGTACTTCGGCGGAATTTAATTTTAGTAAATCGAAATAAATATTTTATCAAATGTTGCAGTGGAACCGCAACGTTTCCCCATGAAAGATATTATTAATAACGTCGAGACAGGCATTGATAGACTGAAACCGGTGACAGCGAAGGAAGTCTGTCAAGACGTGTGTATAAAATCTGTCTAAGGAAGAATAACAAAAATTAAGAAACATAAAAATAGCAAGGTTCTGTTAATATCCATCCGATAAAGGAAACGAAACTGTGGTTTTAAACCAAAAAAATAACAAGTATTTTATTTATAGCTTAAAATATATGTAACATATGTTTTTATTATTTTAGAATATTTAAGTGCATATTTAAAACCATTTAAAATATTTGTTAGATAAAACTCAAAATAAAAAATGTGAAAATAAGTTTAAAATATTGCGTTTTATATCTAAAGAGGCCGAATTTACACTTTAAAGTATATTTACAAGATTTAGTAAATTGATGCAAGAATTGAGAATAGAACTACCAATACAGCCTAAATTTAATAAGCTAAGAATATTTGTATTGCAAATAAGCAAAATTATCAGAATGTTACGTCTTTAATATATTTTCGTGTTTAATTATTGTGTGAAGTTTATGGCACCCTTAAAGTTTTCGTATTTATTTTATCTGGACCACACTAGACGTTCTAATACCATACTTGTTTGAATTTATGTAGATTTAAAGTAACTATTCAGTGATTATAATGATTGAAAATATAAAAAACGGAACCACCTGTAATCGTTGCAATGAAATTAGTCGCAAACGACTTGTTAAAAGAGTCTCATAAAATATATTTTTCATTGTGCCTGAGCATCTTTTAAAATTTTTAAAATCACTTGGATGAAAATATAGGAAGAAATATATATTTATACAAATCCAAGCAACAAATCAGGTATAATAGTCAACAGAAAATGAGCACAAATATTCGTTTTCCAATAAAAGTTTAATCAAAGTTTTTTTAAATAGAGAAAGGCAGAGATTGAAAATAAAAATACAAGCTGCGTTGTATTGAATGTCAGCAATTAGCGGATTATGTGTTTATATTTTAATATAAATTATGCATTGATGAATAAACATATAGAAGTTATAGAAACGTGAATATGCATATGTGTACAATTTATGTTAAATGCGACGAGTATATGTTTATTCATTAAAACCCAATGGAGCTTGTGCTGTATTTGCTTTAAAAATAATAGCGATAATAAATCTTGCGGCTTTAATCTCAAAACGAAAATCTGACGTAAAGGGGTAAAAATGTGCTTATAGTTAACCACCGAGTTCTTCTTATAATATTTATGAAAAAATATGGCTTCGGCCTTTCTTTTGTCACAACTAAGGCTTCAACTTTATTCTTATACGTTCCTCGGTCGTATCTTTTGTGCTCATTCTTCATAGAATAACAAGTAATAGTATACATGAAAACTTAAAAATGGAATATTTGCCAATACATTATAAAATTGCGTTTATAGCATTTTTTTAATAAGTCGCTTATTAGGGTAACAAAGCGCTAAGGTATTTATTGTGTATAGTCTGTATTGCATATTGATTGAAACTATTTATGGATTTTTAATATGCAATTTAAAAATAGATATGGAATTTAATTTGTTTCTAAACGCTGCTCTAAAATGTATATGAAACTCAATTTGACAGTTGCGAAACGTCCATTTTCTGTTCAAATCCAAATCTAACCTAATAAAAATTCTTAAACTAATTATAGTCTTCGAACTTTCATTAAGTCAAGTCCAACTCATCTTTCATGGGAAAAAAGCGGAAGAATAAGTACAGACCAGCATCGCATCTCACACATTGCTCAACAGTTTATCGGCATTTCGATATTATACTATGTTTTAAAAATATGATAGCTATCCTTACCGATATTACTATGGACTTCTAATATAAGAGGGCTGATCAAAGTATATTCAAACCGAATTTTGGTCAATAGGAGAGCGCAAAAACAATTATCACTTCTCAGAAGGCAAAAATTCACGTCAAAAGCAATAAAATCGTTTACGATTTTATTGCTTTTGACGTGAATTTTTGCCTTCTGAGAAGTGATAATTGTTTTTGCGCTCTCCTATTGACCAAAATTTGGTTTAGATGTACTTTAATCAATTCTCACTCATAATATTGATATGAAAATTCTCAATTTAAACGCTTTAATGGCAACACTGAGCAGCAAAGAAAACACGGCCTATTATCAGGTTAATATTAGTAATATGTATAATGCCTAATTGAAATATTTCGCATAAAATATGATTTCAGAAAATATGTACGCCGAAAATGCAATGAATTATATTCCAACGCTTCCACACCACTTCGTCAAGAGCTTGGAATTTTAGCATTACTATGAGGAATTTAATTTACCGTAAACTTTTCACACTAAAAGCTTATTTTTAAAAACAGCTATTTTTACTATTCTTTGGCATTTATATTAATGGTAAATTGATAAACAACCAGACACTTCAACATGACGTCGTCTTGTAATGTTTTTATATTAAATCTAATGCATTTGGATTTATTTTTATCAATATTTGATGATTAAGTTAAATGTTTTTTTAAGCTAAAGAACAATAATCATGAAAAGATCAGAGCGAAAGAGCAAATTATATTAAATGTAGTTATAGAGATGAAAATGAAAGGCATTTACTAAGTAAATACCACTTTTTATAGCGACAGATAATTTGATAACTGACAACTGATTTGTGCTCAGTTTGGTTTGCCATTTCACCATGAATAGATTTACACCGAAACAACATTTGCAAATTGTGCAAATTTATTCCGAAAATCGTAGTTCTACTACGTAGCGCTACGTCCATTTTACGGGAAAAATAAACGTCAATCTGTGCAAATAATTCGAATAAATATGGATCGATATCGCATTAAATTGATAATACGCATCCGCAGAGACGTCGTACAGTGCACACCGAAGAAGTTGTTTCTGTTGTAGAGAATAGTATTGCAAAAGACCCGAATGAGTCGATTCGCTATCATGCACAACAATTTGAGTTGTGTTTATCTACTCTATGAACGATTTTGCGGAAATATCTTGGTTTACGAGCTTACAAGATCCAGCTAGTGCAAGAATTGAAGCCGCTTGACAATCGTGTGCGTCGTACGTTCGGTGAATGGTCCAAAAACTCTCGATTTTCATTTTTGCCGCAAAATTTTGTTCAGTGATGAGGCAAATCAAGTCAACAAGCAAAATTGTCGTTTTTGAAGTAAAAAAAATCACAAACCATTATTGAGACGTCGTTACATCCACAAAAAGTCACTGTTTGGTGTGCTTTATGGACTGGTAGAATCATTGCTCCATATTTCTTCAAAAATGATTCCGGACAGAACGTTAAAATCAATGGAGAGCGCTATAGATTTATGATTACTGACTGTGTGACATTAATGTAAAAGAGCTTTGGTTTTAACAAGATGGCGCAATAAGCCGCAATATTAATTTATTAAAGGAAACATTTCGCGCAATGGACCTGTAAATTGGTCTCCAAGATCGCGTGATTTAACATTTTTGAATTATTTTTTGTGGAGATATGTAAAGTATACGCCGATAAAGCCAACATTCGCCGCGTTATTGCCGATATACGGCCCTAGATTGTGCTTTATTCAAGCCAGCTGTTGCACTCATATGCCCAAAATCATATTAAAGTCAATACCATGGCTATTACCATAATTTTTATGTGTTTTATTTATAAAAAAACACTTATTAGTAAAAGATATCACTCAAAATAAAAATGATACTACAACATCTGATGTATTTTTTTAAAGATAAAGTTAATTTTGAATAACCCGTACAAGGAATCTATATTTTTAATAATAATGTTTAAACCAGTACTTACCATGGTGAGAGTATGAGCCCTGAGGGCTGTAGTACGGTGGAGCCACGCTGCCCTCTGCGGGGCTGGTTGAGGCAGGCCTCCACTCTTGTCCTGGAGAAGCCAGTCTGCTACACTGTTTTTTCACCATATAGCAGCGGGGCATACTGCTGTTGCAGCTAAAACCACCACAGCACCAGACATGGAAAGACCAGAACAAACATAATATATAAACTATCGGACGACCCTCAGTGGCGCCGCACACCTGTCCGAGAGGCTCAACTGAGTCACAAAAACGCACATAATCGCTAGCGAATCTCACTATCCATAAAATACATGGTATGTATGTGTATGTATCGCCCGCGTGCATAAACGATTTTACCTCGTTTGGTATAAAAATAATAGGTTTGGTATAATTGAGGTTTGTACCAGCAGTTGTACTCGGCAGCGTTCCGAGAAGATTCGACGTGGACCCCTGCCAATTCGAACAGCAAGAAGTGTTTTTAGGAAATTTTGAAGAATGTTGACGACAAGAGAACCTGCGAAAATAAAAACATATTATAATCTAGAATACTAATTTTCATAAAAAAATCAATTTTGTATTTTTTAGGATGATGACGACGACGAGCGGCGGTACATACGATTTGTCGTGAAACAAAATATTTAATAAATGACTAGGAGAAGTTCATGATTAATATTTTTGTCGTGTTTGATTGGCTATAATGATTCGTAATGTTATTATTTATTTACATCTCAAAAATAAGTAAAAGAGCAAGTGTGAAAAGTGTGAGTAGATAATTGTGAGAAATAAACCGTTATCACTTTTTTTATTTTTTGAAAGGTGCAACGATCTAAAAAAGCTGTACCTAAATTTTATGCTTATTTCAAAAGTCATAAAATAATCTGTTTTGAATTATTTTTGAAAACGAAAATATTATTTGTCATTTTTCTTTAACTAGCTGTCGGTCCCTCACTATAGCGAGGTACCGCAGCTAGCGAGTGTGTGTAAATACCAGACCCTCAACTTTTTGGGTATTAAATTTTATATTTGATTCATCCTGTTTTTTAAATATATTTTAAGTATTCAATGCTCAAATTATACATTTTTTCATTAGAAAATCAAACTATGATGTGTGCTGGTTGTGGGTTGAAAGGACATTTGATGGTTGTATATATTATTGTTATTTATCAGTTAGCTCATCTGTGATGCTAAGTTATAAAGTAGTCATTTTTGTAATTAAAATAATATAATTTTGCATTTCTTTGTCATTATTTTTATATTTTAACTACAAAAATATTATATTTTTAATATTTTTACATTTATATAAATAATAATTCTTATTTTTATTTAATTAAAAAAGCGTAATCATGCATATTATTATTACGAAACGTATGAATTTAATTGCCATTTTATCAGTTGCTTAAGAAAAAGCCAGTTACTCTGCTACTTTCAGATCATTACAAATTAGGGTTTCCTAAATTTTCCTAATCTCACATTTAAATAATTCGATTTAGATCGTAAGATGATCCCACTGATTTAAAAGCTATACTTTAACACTGATGTCTCACTAGTTGTTAATTGTGTTTTTTTTTATTAAACATATATTATATGTTATAACGTATCTAAAGAAAATTTATAATTTTTAATCACTTAAATAAAAGTGTTACTAAGGACGTAAATAGTGAAAAAACGTAGAAATGGCTGTTTATTCATTTTTCATAACAAAAGCCAGCAACCAAGCGTTCTCACTAAAATGGCGATAGGGTTTATTGTTTTTGATGTGAATATTTTTGATCAGTGGACATTTTTAATTCAAACTTTCTACTAAAACATACTTGAATTAATTTTAACATAGAAGAAACATGAATTAATAATATATATTTTATGTTTGTGATGTTGCAAAAATTATCTCAAACATAAGTGAAATTTTAATTAGAGAAAAGTTATTTAAATATAATATTTTATATATATTTTTTAAATTAAGATAATCACTTTTCACTCGTGAAAAGTGATTATTTTTCCTGAGAAAATATGATGCCAATTTGCTTAGCTAATTTAATATATTATATTTTTTAAATAAATATTATCATCTGAGCTTAGTAGCGTTAAAATATATTTTTTAAGGAAAGTATATAGAACAAATTGCACTTCGTTTAAATGTGAAAATTATGCCGCGCATTTGGTAGTTTAGCTTACTCAGCCTTTTGATTTTTGTGTTAAAGGGAACATTGCCACCGACAGCAAATATAATATTTTTGTATACGTTGACTGTACTATTTGGAATTGAATAAGATTTCAACCGTTTTTATTGTCGCGATAGATCCCTTAAGAACCATTGATATAGTAAATTTTTAAGTGGGGGATTAATAATAAAATCATGCAACATAACAATTCATTATAAACATGTTTTGTTATTAAGATAAATAAAATTATCTAAGAACGATTTAAGTGATGAAAAAAAATAATTGGTTTTTAATTTATTATTGTTATTCTTTACTATTAAATTAATTTATGCACATTAATTACTCTATATCTTTAATAAATTATAATACAAATTTTTCATTGAATATTATTTTATTTAACCAAGCATTTAAATTCAGCGTATTTATTAATTAAGTTTATAAAGTTCAGTATAACTCATAATAAATTATTTTTCACAAACTGAACCATTAGCATTGAAAACTAACTAACTTTGTTAAATATTCTTTAACTTACTGACCGTCAAATTCACGATCATTTAATTTTGTTTTTCTTAGGCTTTTAAATAATAAATTTGGTTGTCAACACTAATAAATTAAAACTTTATTTTAAATTATTAAAATGTTTTAATCATTCAACTTTTATCTTTTTATTACATCATAGTTAATTTATTTACTGTAAAAAAATAATCAAATTTATGGAATGAGAATCGATCATTATTTTACTGAATTAATTTTGTTTATTTGTTGTAAATTTCTCATTACAATGTATTACAATGAATTACATCAGACTGAAATTAAAATGACATGTATTTTATTAACTTTAAACTATTTATTATTATTACAGCTTACGATCACTATGCATCTAATTCGGTTTTATTTTAATTATTCATCCGTGAGATTAGAAAAATCTACGAAAACCTATTAATCGAAATTATAATTAAATAATAAACCCTAGTCTCCCCGACAAGATTGAAATTAATAAACACCAAGAGCAATATGAGATTAAACCCAGGACTTTAAGGTTTTGGTTATCGGCAAAATAAAAATTAAATACTATTATTTTCTTAGAAAACATATAAAACCACTTTTTATTGCTGTGAAGATATTTTCTATTAGCATATTAAAGTGAATTATTCGGTCTTTATTCTAGTAACATTTAATTAAGTTTCATTATTTAATTTGATTTAAATTGAACAAGTTCAAAACGGGTGGTAAAGAAGTTAACTAAAATTTACTTTTGAAGTGTATATTGTTTTAATGCTAGAAAGTCTTAAAGATCGTGGGCGTCCTTTTTCAATTGATACTGCACAAGTAAAGGAATTTATTTTTGGATCAAAATCAAACAAAACAATTTGAGAGCTTCTTTGATTATATAAATACTCTAAGGCCGGTTTCACACGTGTCGGGTGGATTTGCCCGGCACCGGGCTGGCGTCGTGTAGTGGGGGTGGTGTTGTATGGGCAGCGTCGGGCCGGCGCCGGATGGATTCGTCCCGCACGTCTGAAATGGTAGGCACTAGCCCATACAACACGGCACCAGCCCGGTGCCGGGCAAATCCACCCGGCACGTGTGAAACCGGCCTAACTGCTCGTTAAAATTTCGAGCTTAGCTCAGAATTGTTTTAACAAAAAAATTAAGGCCTCTTCGACTGTCAATAATAATTGTGAGACAATTGCCAATAACAGCTGTCGTTACTTTACAAAAACAATATAAAAAAAACCTTTTTGTATTGTCGAAAAAAAAGATAGCCTAAATCGTTTTGAACTCTGCCGATTCCAATGCGCAATTTTTGCTTATCGGAGCGAGTTACTAGATCACCAAAGCAAAGATAAAACCGCCGGCCGGTTAGAGTGAAAGAAAATCGCTTGTCTATATTATTTATGTATACGCTTATATATTCACCTTTTTGTTGCAAATATTGTAATAAAATATTTCAAATATAGTACAGATTTTGCTGTATATATTGCACTAATATGTATCAGGAAGTTTTGTGCAATATATACCGCAAAATCTGTCCTATATTTGAAATATTTTATTACATTATTTGCAAGAAAGAGGTGAGTATATAAGCATATACATAAATAATATAGTAGGTCGTATCTTTCTCGTGACTTATTAAGGGTCGTTAGTCGCAAGTTGAAAAAATAAGGAGCAGCGTCCGTAATTTGCTGTGGCTATTTTTATGTTTGCGTCTTTATGAGCCGCCTTCCGTACCTGTGGCTCTTTCTCCTAACTACTTGTTGCTCTCTCCGTACCTTTTGAAAAAGACACTTGAAAATCATTTAATTTGCAAACACTCAGGATCAATATAATGTACAAGTGCGTTAGAATCAAAATAAAATTTATTTTTTAATATTAAAAAAATATTCAACTGAAAATTAGACCTAAAATTTTATCAAAACTATTATAAACTACTTCATAAAATGAGAAACTATATTAAACACGCAACGCTTACGTTGGATGACTCAGCGTGCGTGCCGGAGCGTTTGCTAATAAAATATGATAGATACCGTCAGTGATGTTTTTTGTCATAGAACGCACCAAAACGATGCGGCACATTTTAAAAAGTAACTTTGAAAATTTAACGTTTGTTACACGCCCTGTTAATAAAAATTCCAAAATATTAACAGAGACAACGAGAGAACACACGAAAATAACGATGCCTGTTGATATTTCTGAATCTTTTTATTGATAAGTAAAATGAAACTACAGACCAATGGTAAAAAAATAATAATTTTGCTTTAAAAATAAACTACTCTGTATTTACAAAGTTAAATTTCTACGTATTGTAAAAAAGTGTAACTGTAATAATATTTAAAACAAAAATTGAAATCTTACTTTCTAAAGAATGTACCAAATAACAGTTGAGCTCACATCAAAAGCAAATTTTCGGTCATAGAGAACCTGTGATCAAAAGCAGCATTAAAAATAATTGCTGAAAAGAAAAATATAAGCTTTAAGAATATTTTTAACGTCACTATATCACCAAAAATTTTCGATTTTTAATACGTATAAGATAGTCTCTCTAAGAAAGAAATGAGAGAAGATGTTTCGACTAGCACGAAATAATTTATGGTGCGGAATTTAATGCAAAATATGAGCCTAAAACTGATAAGGTAAAATTCAGTAATACAAATTTTGCATTGCAACAGTGATTGTGCTGACATATTTTATGATTTTTATTATTTTTATACATTAAGATATTCTCTTAGATAATTATTAGTGAATTTTCAATACTAGATATGTAAGATCTAGCTCGATTTTAATTATTCATCACGATATTCATCCGCGAGATTTGGAAAATCTAGGTAAACCTAATCTGTGATGTTCCATCGGAATTATAAGTATTTAATAATCACTTATTCTGATTCCTCAGACACGATAGAAATTTAAAAATAATAAGTTCCGTATGGTATTCAAGCCCAGGTCTTTTAGGTCAATAGTCTTCATTCTTATGGAATGACAGAAAAATATATTAAATTTTTTTTTGCTTTCTCTGGCGTGCAAGGGCGCTGCTGTGATGTTAGGGTGTAAAAGTGGAGTAAAAAATTGCTATCCCTTCTATTATAGTTTGACATGTGAATTATTGGTCAATTAAATTTCAGGAATAAATGTATTTAAATCATTTATGTGCAGAATTACTTGGGGCAGAGCTGCTGAAAATTAGAAGAATATTTAGAACCCGATGAGTGTCATTTAGTTTGCGTACAGTTTTGACTATGAAATAATTTTGAATTATTAAGTAGCAATGCATGATCCTACAAAAGATAAAAATTATAAATGCACCAATGAAGGTTTCCAAATAAAAAATACATCTACCCAAAAATATTGGATCTAGGATTTGTGTGTGGCGCCTTCAAAGAATTATCAGAATTGTATTTCGAACTGTCAACACTTTTTCCAGCGACAGCCAATTTGACAGCTGACAGCTGATTTGTGCTCAGTTTGGTTTGCCATTTCATCATGAAAGACATACGAAAGAACAACGCTTACAAACTAATGTCCATTTTACGGTCGACATAAACGAATAAAGTTATTCGAATAACTACGGATCGGTTTTGCACCACGCATCTCTAATTGATAATACGCAACCGCAGAGACATCATACAGTGCCCATCGAATAAGTTCTTTCTGCTCTGGAGCATAATATTTATTATTTATTATTTAAGAGTTGCAGAAACGTAATTTATTTATTAAAATTATGCCAATCGTGACCTCACAGGTTAATCTGTCAGGTCAACACAGCAAAGTATTCGTCTTTAGTTAGCCATTTATGGCATTTTAAGACTACAAAAGTTTTTTTAATCTAACGTATTTGGTTGAATGGGTTCATTTTTAAAGCATCTGTATAAATATCAAATGAAAATGAAGCCTTAAAAGCTGCATCCACGGAGTGAAACATATAAAATATATTGTCAATGCGTCTCGCTAACAACAGTCCAAAATGTCGCCGAGGGGCAATGAAATTGTTAATTTAAATTAAGTGTTTTGTGTTTCAGTTATAAATGGATCAAAAAGCGTTTGATACAAATATTTTAACAATAAAAAATTATCCTTACGTGTCGAAAAATCGTAAATTTCTCGCTGCGCTCTTCGAACATTAAGCTATGTAAACTTATTATTTCGAACAGCATAAATAAAGTAGTTCGCAAAAGTTGGTCGTTCTGAAAGTGGGTCGTGGTATAAACAGTTTGTGAACCACTGGTCTAGCTACATATATATATATATATCTACGGTTATGGCGAGAGTTCCGAATCCAATTCGCGCCAAAGTAAGTTGGTCCGCAATGCGGGACACTCGATTTCGCTTAATCGCAATTGTTCAAAGAGTATTATTGCTCAGTTTGTGGCACTAATACTAGTCTTCCGAGACTAGTCTTATAAATATATTGCAATTTAGAACGTTGCCTCTTTTAATCCATAGAACGGGATTTTAATTGGTTTTTGGAGTCGATAATAACTTGCGTGTCATTCTTATTCTTGTCTAAAAGTTGCCTTTTAATGCGAAATATTAAGTTATATAAACATATAAATTTGGAGGATTTGAATTCAAGTGTCGAATTGCTCTTGTTGGATTTTGCAAAGATGACGAAGCAAAATCCCCTCAGTCTTTTTTATATATATATATGATTACATAAGCATTTCTATGGCAACCCGGTGATTCAGATTCAAGTGGCACTGTAATAAACTGACTTGGTTATCTAGACAGTAGATATACATATAACATATAGTTAAAAATATGTTTGTTTTTAAAATAGTGACATTATATTATTGAAGTGTGAGTAATGTGCATCACATTTTTTTTATTGTGAAGCAAATGTTCTAATGAAAAAAATATTGCTATCTCCTGTAAGCTTGCAAGGGTAGTATGAATAGTGACATTTATATTTTAATGTTGGAATCTACTTTAGTGGATTTCTACTAAAAAATATTTTCAAGCACTATCATTCGATTCTAACAAAAAATTTCGCTTTTGTTTTCGTCCAAAGGTTTGACGCTATTAAGATGGCCTATACAGTCACCAGATCTAAATTTTTTAAGCTGTGACAAAAATTGCAGATGGAATGGAGAAAATTGTCTCCGTCCACTCGCTCAAGTCACTGGTTGACAGTATGCCAAAAAGGGTTGCAGCTGTAATTATAGCTAAGAGTAGACCTACTAAATATTAAAAATAAACTTTAAATAAACACGGTTCTTTATTTATATTTTCACGATTTTTTAAAGATATAACACATTAATTATGGTGCCCATTATTATGGCGAAGCCTGTATTTATGATTATTTTATTTTATAGAAGCAAAGATTCGTACAAAAATAATTTACAGCCATATTACAAAGCAGTATATCAAAAGACCATATGTTTAGCTGTTCTTAAAAAAATAAATTCGTTTATAGTAATACAATATACAATATCTAAAACGCAATTTATAAAATTGCCTTAAAAGCCGCATGCGGCTCGCAAGAAGTAAAATTTTCACCATTTAAATATTAATAAAAGATAAGATAAGAGTGAACATCATATTTATAGAAATAGATAATAATAGATTTTTAATCAGTATATAATTTATTATTTAAAAAAAAAATATTTTTTTTTTAAAACGAGTTAAAAAATTATTAAAAAAACATATTTTTAATTATTAAAGAATTTTTTATTTTTTATTTATTAAGAGATAATGACGCGCGAAGAGAAATAACAAGTGACTCACAAAAAAGTCACTGGCATTTAAAGGGTTAAAAAGAAAATGCACGTTTTTACTTTTTCTGATTAAACATTGATCATGACATTTGCAGTGCTATATTAACGTTAAGGTTCATTGGTCGCAATGACTGTTCCTGTGTGCTTTTATCAGTCCAAATCGTGGAAATGTAAAAATAATAACTCGACTAAGTAAACCTTAATCGATGCTAAGAAGCAAATGAAAATAAAAATATTAATTTTGATCATAAAAAAATAATTTACATTTTTAAAGAGAGTTACATTTAGAGTACAAAACTCAGCTGTAAATTAGTTTATTATATATTAATTATAATTTTATGTCATAAATATTTATAGAAATTAAATTAGAAATTAAAATAATTCAATAATTATTTTTAGAAACCATGTATTATAAAAGTTAATAATAAGTTTAATTTATGACAAGGATAAGGCACAACATTTTACTGCGTAACGCATTTTTTTAGATATTCTACTTTGATCTGCTACTTTTTATAAATAAAATGGTTAATACACTTTAAATAGTGTTTTGTACTAATTAATGCTATTAATTCTAAGTAGTTTCGTTATATTAAACGACGATATAGTTCCAGTAAATATTTTGAAATGCACTTTAGGAATAAGCTTGGTTGTTGAAGTCTCTGATAGATGTAAGAAGTGATTGAAATGCTTCAACAAAAGATAATTTGTTGGAGAGAGGCAATATATCAAAGCTCAACCCGTTCAACTTTTTAAGGGTCAATCGTGCGATGTGTCGTGCTAGAGAATTGACCCTTTTCGATTGATTTCGCGGAAAAAGATCGATTATAAATACGCATTTAAAAAAATAGGTTATTTTTAAAAGTCTACCATTCTAACATTATATTATTACAGTAATTATTATCATTATTTTGATTAGAATTAGAAATGCAAGCCTTATGTAAGTAAACAAAAAATGGTGCCATTTTTTATTAGATATATTTCATGAAGTTTCCCGGCATTGATATTAGATTTAATAAAATGAAAAAACTTTCTTCTTCTTTGATTCAAGTTAAGTTGGTCCTTATCAATTAATTATGGAAGCCTCCGAATTTTTCACCTTTAAGTTTCAAAATATTATTGTGACTACACTGAGATACAAATTTAATACATATTTTTGTTAAAATTGTGCAGTTGTGTCAATTGTCCGTAGTTCTGATTTAAATACCCCTTTAAGTTGCTCCTTATCGATTAAATAATAAAGCCTTCGATCTTCTTCATCTTCATTTCTTGCAGAATAAATGGTCTCTTGAATTGCTGTGCGTAGTTCTGAATCAGATCACATCTTCAGTAAGAGCAATTAAATAAAAAATCTCTTGTACTTCTTCATCTTCAATTTGGAATGTACTTATATTTTAAAGCCTTTTAAATATTCCAATATTTAATTTTTACTATTATATTATGATTTTATGTTATGCGTGATTCAGATTCGAATAATGACTTTAATTTGTACATATTAATTAAATAAGAAAAATTCCGACTTTCGTTATTTTTAGTTTGTAGTACATAACTTTATTATTTACTCATTTATTATTTTTGTGCAAACTCTTGTGTAGTTCTATATCAAATAACGCATTTAGTTTGTCTTTAATAACCACATAAAAAATATTCTGACCTTCATTATTAATTTGTGCGGCACTCATTTTTTTAAAGTCCAAAATTTTGGATTACTAATGGCTAAGATCTGAATCAAATAAACACTAACGTTCTGCATCTTCATTTTTTGCGGTAGCTATTTTTAAAGATATTTTTAATACTCTTGGAACATTAGCTTTTGGCCGTCTTCAAGTTTAGAGTTTAGAGTTTCAAATTTATATTTTCAGCATTTTTTAGTAGTGAATTGCTTTATTATTTGCTCGTATATTATTTAAATGCAAATTCTTGAATTGTTTATTTTTTTATTGTACAGAAGTTTTGGATTACTAATGCCTAAATTCTGAATCAAATGAACACTTCAGTTGCTTCTTATCTATTGAAGCTTCTAATGTTCTTCATATTAATTTCTTGCTATTTTAATTCGTCTAAGTTTAATTGTTGTCCGTAGTTCTGACTCAATAACATCTTCAGATGGTTTAAATCAATACAAAAAGCTTTTGCTGTTCTTGATTTTCAGTTTGGGCTGTATTTATATTTTAGTAAAAATATTATATTTTTAGTCAAACTCTTGAATTGTTGTGAGTAGTTCTGATTTTAATAACGCCTTTATTTTGCCACAAACCTAAAAAGAATAATATTTCAACCTTCTTTATTTTAAGTTTGTGCGGCACCCATTTTTTTTTTAAAGTATAGTAGTTTTAAAAAAGTTTTATGCAAGCTTTTGATTTGTTATCCGTTAATGCTTTTGCCCTTCTTTATTTTTCAAGTAATTCAAAAGTTTTGGGTTATCAACTCCTAAATTTTAAACAAGCTGTTGATTGTTGCGCTTAGTTATATCCTTATCAATTGAAACATGAGTAGTCATATTTACTTCGAACGGTATCCTTTTTTCAGCTGTTTTAAGCAGTTCATAAATCTTGAATTATTAACGCCTAACCTTTGTACAAACTCTTAAATTATTGTGCGTAGTTGTCAACCGAAAAATGACGCCTACAAGATATTTAGACAGCATTTTACCGTACATTCCTTAACAGTATCCACACCGAGAGCATCGTCTAGTTAATAAGCAGTGTATGCTGCTTTATTACCTGTTTTAAACTGTTTTATAAATATTTTTATATTAAACTAAAAAGTACAATTAAAAGGTAAAGCAACGATAATTTTCCCATCAATAAAATAAAATAATATATCATCAACTTTTTTAATGTCATGTGAACATAATGTTTACACTTTAAATTTAATCATTAAAAAAACTGTATTTTTACTTAATTTGAAAATGATTTATTGTATTTAATTTTAAGTAAGTTGATAATATTTAGATGTATTTGAAAGTATGCATGAAAACATTGCTTTGAAAAGTTTTTATATTGTTTCGTCAGCATCAGAAATTCAAAGTTAATACTATGATTGTAAAGGCTCTGATGTTATATGGTCGATATAAACAACAGTGCAACATACGCGGTAGGTATTGCAACGACGCCAAAGTTGTGCGTAAAGATCATTCGACAACAACACGCGAGGGAAGGACGCGGTGAGGAGCAGCGTGCGGGTACTCACAGTTAGATCGATAGATGCTGCGGCGCGCTGGGCCATCGGCGCGACACGTGTTGCTCCGGCCCGTCGCCTGCGTCACCGTCGCGGCACACGTAGCGGCGGCGCATGTCACGTACCGGTGGCCGCCATCTTGGCCCGTGCGCGTCGGGAGCGGAGGCTCGCGTGTCCGACGCCGGCGACGCTCGGCTGCCGAGTCCGCGAGGGGCGCTGCCGTCCGAGCGGCGCCTGCGCCCTCGCCACCCCCCGACCATCGATTTTCAATATGTCGACACCTGTTACGGAGGGGGACGGATTATCAACCTGTAGGTCGCGCGGGATTCAGATCGATTTCGCACAGCGCTTCTCAAAAAATTAAAGCAAAAATATTTTAGTGCGCGGCTTTATTCTTGACAAATAACTTTTAAACCGATGTTGCCGGTCGCTTCTCTTGCAGATGTACCACTACGAATATATTATTATCACAGAATAAAGAATATACAGAAGCGGATTTTGCGGTAAAAATCAAACTTGGTCTAGTTCGGCTTCCACATTCACTTTTTAAAAATTCGATTGTGTATTAAATATTATGAGGAGCTGTTCAATTATAGCAGTGGGCTACAAACTGTGTTTCGCGGAACCACAGGTTTCCGCGAGGCAAAATAAAAATAAATAAAAAGCAATAAATGAAGTAAACATATTCCTTCAAGGAGTAATAAAAATTAATGCATTGGGTTTAAAACTTAACATATGATCATTATATGTCAAAGAGAATGACGTGCAATGCTTTGCAAAATAGTTCTCTAATGGAAAATTAATTGAATTTGGACTACAGTATTACAAATGATATAATCGAGCACCTTTTTCAACTTAAGACTTAATAAAAGATCCGTTCAAGTACTATGTTAAATCAGAAGGCATGCCAATGAAGAAGAGGGAACAACTTATCGAGATATCAATAGATTCGACATTAAAATCTAAATTTAGGCCATAGTAGTTCCTAAATTTTTGGTTGCAGATTCATGTAGAATACCATGAAGTTTCTCACACAGCAATAAACATTTTAATGCTATTTGAAACCACTAATTTAAGCGAAAAATCTTTCTCAGCGTTTGTGACAAAAATACAAAATATAGAAACAAATTAAATGCAGAATATGAAATGCGACTGCAGTTAACATCAATAAAGCTAGACTTCGACAAATTGTGTAAAATATTCAAGCACTATAATGCAAGGGTAGGAGACAGCTGGGGAACGATTTGATGCTACTAATGAGTAAATTACATTATTTTATGTTAAATTTTTCAATAAAAAATACAATATTTTTTTTAATATTCTTTACATAAAGTAACTATTATATAACACATTGATCTACTTTGAATATTATTTTTTTATGGATCGGATGGGGCTCTGCAAAATAAACTTATAATTCTAAGGATTCCGTAATTTGACAAAGTTTGAAAACCACTGAGCTTTATGGTGTAAAAGTTATAGTAAAAATCTATCAAAGAATAAAATGGCGCAACTGTTCACGTATAGTGCAGATTAATACTTATTATCTAATCCAAACAAATGTTTTTTTTAAACGCCACTCGATACATCTCGCGCGTGTATTTGACTGGGCCACAGAACAGAGAATATAATAGAAACGGCGTTCGCGGTAAAAAACAAACAACGTCCATGTCATATCTCCATATTATTTTTTACAAAATTCGGTTGCGAATTTATTATTATGGGGAACTCTTCAGTTATAAGGTGTAAAAGTCATAGTAAAAATCTATCAAAGAATAAAAATGGCGTAACTGTTCACGCGTAAGCACAAATTAATACGTTTTATCTAATCCAAATAAATAGTTTTTTAAGCGTCACTCGATACGTCTCGCGCACAGAACAGATTTGTTTGACAGGGCCGAACTTAATCGGTGTTAAAAATATTGGAATTTATTTTTATTATTTATATATACAAATACGTTTTTTTGATGAAATTAATATAGATTATTAATAAAAATATTATTAAAAATACATTATTAAAAAAAATATATTATTAAAAATAATATAGATTATTAAAAATAATATAGATTATTAAAAGTTTAAAATCAACTAAATTCCGGATATTTTTCATCTTAAAAATTAATTGTATTAAAAATATCTTCAGTGAAATATTAAGAAAAATTGAAACACATCTTTAAGATTTTGTGCGAACTGCATTTTTTGAAATATCGTTGTTTTAATTTCAGATTTCCCAAGGATAAATGAAAGACTGCCATTAAAAGGCCGTTTGGACTAACGATAGAAGCACAATTTGTTCAAAACATTTTTCATTAGATTTATTTTACACTACTAAAAATGGTTTTCAGAAAAAAAAACATGCAGTATCTTTATTTAATTTTCCATTGAATAATACACATATCGATTTTGCGTCTCAGCAATGGACTGAGATACTTTTTCAGAACCTCGTGAAATAAGTTTAAAAGATACCCCAATAAAGCGAAAATAAATTTACTTTCTTTCAGAAAATTGGCTTAAAAAACTCAGATGCTTGCTACAAAAAAGGGACAGAATAAAAAAATCTGACCTTAAATATAGTTTAAATATATTGCGTAGAAAAAAATAATTGTCGATAAAGCTATAGATTCATTAAGTGAAAGTAATTTATAATATAAAGATTTGGTAGAACGTCAAATTAACAAAGTTGCGGTATTTAATGAACTAAAAAATATTCTCCTGAACTAAGAACATTTTTATTCCAATAAGGCATACGCTTATATCCAAAAATATTTTAACCCTTTGCACTCGTATTTTTTTTTTGGTTGGGGTAGCGCCAGCTCGTATTTAATTTCGAGACTTTTTTTATGTTCAATTTTTGGAAGTAAAAATGAAATAAAACATGTTTTGATTAATCTTTTTACAAATTAAAATTAATACAGCGAAAGATTGATAGTTTGTCAGTATTTTAGTTAAAAAAAATTAATTAAATATTTAAAATATATTATAATTTAAATACTTTAATCGGAAAATAACTTTTTTTATTGTACTTTTTTAAATAATTTGTAAAACGTTAACCATGAAACTTAGAAAAGAATAATTTATTAAAATGTGTTTACGAAGAATTGTACTTACTATTCACAAAAAATAAATGAAATAGTATTAGGTATACATAGTATAGGAAGGTAAATGTAATGATGTTTTTAGATGATTTTTCGTCCATCGCAATCAAATGCGCGGTAAAACAAATAAATGAATTATTTAAAAAAACAGCTGAGTGCTGTAGCGGCAGGGGTTTATAACCATTAAGAAATTTGTAAATAGCTAGATGTCATATGAATTCTGAATAATTAAAATATTGGACTGTTTGTATTTTTTTTGCACCTATCGTTTATTATCTTGCGCAATGCGCTTATTATCTTGCGCATCGCGCTCGTTCTATCGCGTTTAGCGCTCATAACATCGATCAACAATTTGCGTTCATACAAAAAAATAATGGTTACAATAAAATTTAATCAAGATTAAAATTACAAAGAGCACAAGTTTTTTACTTGTTGTTTTTTTTTCTTAGTAAAACCTTAGTTTTTAGTTTTTTAAATTGTTGTTTTTTCTTGGTAAATAGTTATTATATTCCCATTAACAAGTTTTAGACTTTTTAGAAAATCACATTACAATAAACGTATTATAAAAAATAAAAAAATATACTGTTAGTTAAATAAAACATATATCAACATATAATAACGTTTAAAAACACATTTAATACGAAAAATTGTTATGCACCTTACAATAAATAAAACACAAACAATATGCACATCAGCACATATGTTTTAAGCAAAAGGATACATTTTGACGATATAACCAATGATTTTTAAAAGCAAAATTTAACACTTTTGACGCTAAGTTGCCGATAATGAGATTCCAAAGAAAGTAAAGCGAAGGTCCATATATAAAGGAGAATCTAGATTAGGAAATATGGTTCTAGGACACTAACTGCCTGGAAATATACCCCTTGGACAATAACCCCCCGTCAAAACCCCCCTGGACATTGACCCCCCGTGCAAATAACCCCCTGACAATTAACCCACCAAGCAAATAATCCCCCTGACAATTAACCCCCGCCACGTATAAAGATAATACAGATATTACTTAACACGTCTCGTGACGCCCTATTATATTATAAAACATATACTGACGCCATTACCAAAGTTTAGCTGTATTATACATACATATGTATCTAGCCTAATAATATTTATTATTTTTTTTTAATGCTCTTTGTAACAATTTTGCTCGCACCGGTCACCGATACAAAATATACAATACGTATATTTTCTTCGTAAATGTGTTAGTTTTATTGATATTTTAAAAACTCTGTATTTTGCTGAATGAAATAAATTAGTATTGATACTGATTATTCGTATTAAACACTATTTTATTAAAATAATGACCATTTATTATAAATAATAACAACTTATATAAAATACTTATCTCTATACGTGGCGGGGGTTAATCGTCAGGGGGGTTATTTACACGGGGGGTTAATTTTCATGGGGCTATTTGTCAGGGGGTTATTTGCACAGGGGATTATTTGTACAGGGGGTTAATGTCCAGGGGAGTTTTGATGGGAGATATATCTATCCAGGGAGTATTTGTCCTGCGTTTACATGCACTTAGGATAGGAATATTTAAAATACGAAAAAGAAGGCCAAATTAAATTAGATATTTTTTAATATATTCACTGTCTATGGCAGAGGTCTGAAAATTACGGCCAAATCCAGCCCTCTGCTTATTTTAATCCGGGCTGCAAGTAATTGTTAGATTTGACATATAAAAAAATCAAAATATGTGCTATAATAGAGCGGCCAACCGTCGAGTTAAGGAGCTAGCTAGGTATCACCTTATAAGGTGCTCCTATTGCTTTGTATTTCACCGTGACGTTATGCACTTTAAATTTGACAGCATCTTCAGTGCCCACGTAACGCCTTTTGCAATACATTTGAATATTTGAGAGAAATGATAAAGCTCATTTTAATTTTGCTTCCTGGCCCGCTGAGCTTAAAATATTTACAATCTGGTCCTTCACAAAAAAGGTTTGCCGACCCCTGGTCTATGGTGTTACACGAGCAAAATAACCTTGTCTATATTCTTCAGTCATATGTTTTACAGAGAGACATTCAAAACGCGTCATGGCGATTTTACAACTTTATATTTAGATTGTCTTGTATAACCGGAATGTCGTAGTCCTTAAGGCGTTGAACTGATATCCTAGAGACTATCGGTTCAGGTCCCGCAGCAAACTAAACATTTTAATATTAAGAATGCGCTATTATTAAAATTAAGCCCTAACTGCTAAGCGACATCTATTGATTGTAAGCTGTAATTATAGTTAACAATATATAATAGATATCACTAATTTACAAACTGTGTTTTAAATATTATCCAATTAAACGTGTAAGTGTTGATTATGTTGTGCATAAACGACTTTTACCAATAGTTTTTCAATGACGCATATTTGAGTCATCCACCTTTAAAGTGTTAAATATGGATAAATTTATATAAGTGTAATACAATCCTAAAACTCACTGAAAAAAATATGTTTTACAAGACTTTTAACCCTTTCACCGCGGATGACTTCTATAGGTGTCATCAAGAAAATCGCCAGTACTCATTAGACATTTAAAGGTGGCGTAAGCATTTGAGCCTAATAAAATGGCTTTTTAGTATAATTTAAGGCTGTAAATAAATTATTTGAACCATAATATTTTTAAAAATATGGCATGAATAGGTGCCCCTAATAATAACAAATTTCGAAATGGCGCTCAAAAATATCAGCTGTGGTGATAATTTTCAAAATTTGCTTGAACACAAAGCCAATAAATGCATTCAAAGTTTTGTCGACATATTGTCGACGTTCGAGTACAACGCTTGAAATACGATGTCGACACATAGTCGACTTACGAGCGCAAAGGGTTAATACTAGTATGCATCATAGACGAACCAGCAAATCACTTTAAAGGCCAAGAGTTCTAACTATAAATTTAATTGTTCTTTAGTTTTGGATGAAATGGCCATTAGGCAAAAACTAGAATGGGTTGGTAAAACATATTATGGTTATCGATTTTATTAGCTCAGATAAAAAAACAGAATTAGTAAGGTCTCACAATCCAAATAAAAAGTATTTAAACTTTGAATTAAATATATTGTACAATTTATAAGTTGATAAAAGTAATGAAAATAACACAAGTTGTGTTAAGAAGAAAATATATTGTAATATTTTTACAAAGAATTTAATTTGCAGTTTCATCATTCACATAAAGACACGTGCTAAAAGTGCAATTCGTTCAATATGCAAATTAAAACGTCACGCAATATTGAAGAAAAAGCAAATCTGATGACGCAACATGAATTTCATTTAAAAATGCCGAACCAGCTAGAAAAGCATTACAAGAAAATAAAGTGCTGGCCTCAAAAAACACAGGAAACTAATTTGCTTTTATATTTGATTTGCAAAATTGACGGTTTATTTTTCATACTATAAACGAAACATGTATTTTTAAATCAAGGTTTCCGCAATTTACATAATGATGAAATTGATATATATACCTAGGATAAACCAACTGCATCCAGAGGATCACAAGAAGTAGCTTTTTATTGTTTAAAACATCTACAAAATGTGACAATTCAAAAACATGTTATCGCTTATAGCGATATGTGCACTAGACATAATAGAAATATAAAGTTGGCCTTTATGCGGATGAAAAATGTTTAGTTAAGCGATAATATTATAGATATTAAAAACCATAAATTCTTATTATCTGGATATTCACTCATGCCAAATGATCGCGATTTGGTGTTGTAGAAATAGCTATGCGAAAAATCAATTTCCTGTACATTACAGACGACTATTACAAATTAATAGAAACATGCGCAAACAAAATCCATTTTTACTACACAAAATGAAAAGTGAAAACTTTTATTCAACCAAATCTCTGGAGAAGGCAATTTTGAAAAGTACCAAAAATATGGATAGTGAAACTGTCAACTGGTTAAAAATGAAACAGCAAAAATAATTAAAAAAATATTAAGGCTTATTCGTGGATTATATTTATAAAAAAATGCTTGTAAATATGCAACATCATGCAAAACGCGAACAAAATATATTAAAATTAAAAACATACAAAAAATATTTAAATCAAAAATAAATAAACAATGATAGACTAACCTTTTTGGAGTATACAAATTAATTTTATTTCGTTTTATATCCACTAGCATCAATGAAAACAAATGTTGAAATTCCCAAAAATGTGACACATCTGCACCCAACGATTTTTTTTCTAAAATGACATTATCACGCGTACAGAGACATCTATCGGAATAATTTTAAAGCACAATGACTCGGTGTTTGTTACACTATGAAATAGAGTTCCCATATTAAACGTAGCGTTTAAATAAATTGTTGCAGATTTGCAACACCATGCATTAAAGGTTTAAATAACACGAATATAATTATTGCATATGAAATTTTTATAAGAAAAGACTGTAAACAATATAAAATAAGTCTATTATTGCTTACTTATATATTTAAATCAGATCAAACCATTAATTATCCAGCAATAACATAATATAGACTTGTTCCACTTTCAAAATAAATGGTTCATATGTTCAATTGAAAATCATACTGACAAAATTAGCTAATTATATTTTTTATAAAATTGTCACATACAAAAAAATATTGTTGTCAGACAATAGTCTTTATCTATTACATACCGGCATCTTGCTTTTGAAAAATCACTTATATTGATATTTATCGAAATATTTTATAAAGTCTGATTATTATATCTCTATAATGAGTTTTTGCAATCAGTGACCTTTGTCAGTACATAGACGGTATATTGTATATTTATTAAGTTATTCTACTCACGGAAGTTGGCAGTTTTCTTTGCAGTTTTTCTGGCATTATCTGAAAATATAATAATATAGCGGAAATAAGTAAATTTTAAATTGTATTTTAATATTTTATGTTAATTAAATAAACCTAATTGCTGTTTTCAAACGGAATACAATAGCGCATCGAAAACGAGCGCGTGTAAATAAATTTACAATAATATATAATTATATTTTGTTTTCGGAATTAAATATTCAATATTATTTAAGATACATTTGTTTGTTTTATTTCAAAATAATTATAATAATGATAAAACTCTTACTTGAAATATTTTCTTATATAAAAATGTATATGTATGATGTACGAGTACGGTCCTGTCTGGTAATTGTTCAGGCTTTCGACGCCTAAGTCGAATTGGCGCTGCAAACGGCTTTTATTTGTACAAAACAATAATTAATTACCTGTTCTGTGATTATGATATACAGTCGATTCCGATTAATTGGATCACTAGTTTATCGTAACAGCTGATTATTTGGGCCAAATAAAGGAACTAATTGTAATATACTTCGGTTATTAGGGACACCATTTTGATTAATTGGGGCGTCATTTGGGAGGCAGGTAAAATGCATGCCCTTCAATGCAATATTATAAATTTTAATGAAATCGAAACATTAAATAAAATAACCACTGACCACCTTCGAAATAGCTGAAATGACGCCCCTGATTCTACGCCAAAAATTTTTGGGTTATTCTTCATAAAAAAATCATTCACTAATCTATCTCGAAAAATTTTTTGCAGTTAATTTATATTAAAATACATTTTCACTGGTAGATATGTATTTTTACCAGTGAAAATATATTTTTTCTGGCATATGATTTCAACTTTTGCATACGCAGTAATATATACATTTACACACGTATCATTTTTTTATTTAATGTGTAATTTTCGGTACACTTTCACTTGTAGATAATAAAAAAATATAATAGCTATCATTACCATGGACTTCTGGCTGATTAAAGTATATTCAAAGCAAATTTTGGTCAATAGGAGGGCGCAAAAACAATTATTCCTTCTCAGAAGTCAAAAATCTACGTCAAAAGCATTAAAATCGTGCCGTCGCCGTCGCAGTGGAGACGCTCGTTAGCAAGCGTTTCTACTGCGTGGGCGCCGACACGATTTTATTGCTTTTGACGTGAATTTTTGCCTTCTGAGAAGGGATAATTGTTTTTTGCGCTCTCCTATTGCCCAAATTCGGTTTATATGTTCCTAATTTAATTTTTAATATAACTATAAAAACCGTAATTTGAACGCTAGGTTATTGAGCGTACCCACTACTGCTGCGACGGCACGGTTATATTGCTTTTGACGTGGATTTTTGACTTCTGAGAAGGGATAATGTTTTTCGCGCTCCTATTGGTCAAAATTCAGTTTAGATGCTAAGCAGGGACCCCCTTAAATATTATTATATGAAATACTATGAATCATAACGAAATTAAAAATGCAACTGACATATTTTGTAAAATAAAAAAACGACTGTTCCAGCTCTTCGCAATTATCGCCAAAACATCATTGTGTAAACGCTAGCAGATAAAGATCTGGAATTTGGCAAAGTAGTAATTTAATTTGAGCAATGTTGCTTAAAAAAAATATTTAAATTAAATTATATGTAACGACTGCATGCCTAACGCCATGGAAGCATAAAGTTATGAAATCGATTACTTTTGTTAGTCCTTTTTCGCACTTGTTGGTGCACCTGCTATGACCGAAGTTCATAGAATTCGTTTGTCGCAATCTTAGAAAGGCCTATATTTTCATTATTGTATATATTTTCACGCTTTTCTCAACAGCAAATGTACATTCGCATTTTTGTGAAGATTTTATTTATTGTTTTGAGCCACAAGTTTGTATTATAGTGGATATTTAAAGATGATTTTATTATGTTAGACAAGTTATTTTTATTAAAAATAAAAACCATGGTATTATAACCATATTAATTGTAAAGAATTGCAAGATATGCTTATTTATACTAATAAGATAAAGGATTAAGAGAGCATTTTCCACGAGAATGGTTAACATGGAGTGTTTTTAAAAAAAATCTTTACTGTCTACCATGTAGATTTTTTTTGGATAAAGACTATTATCTTATAAGCAATTTAGCTAAATATGGATTTTCATCCAAACATAAACATTTGAAACAGTTGTACCATATTTTTATATTTCATAAAAAAAATTGCATATCAAAAAATAATTTTTAAGTTGTAAATTTATTTTGGAATCGTTAAAAAGACATGGCATCAATAAACAATTACAATTGAAAATTCAATGAAAGATGACTAATTAGAAAGCAATTTTACAATACGTATATTTTAGACGTAATATTATTTTTATCATCTAGAAGTCTAAAATTTAAAGGGGAAAGCACATTGATTGGAAGTATTCGCAATGGGAATTTATAACGAATTTTAGAATTAATTGGTAAATATAATGAGATAATACGACAACATCACGTCAAAATAAAAAATTATCAAGTTGAAGATAGAAGCTCATAATTTGACGTAGCATTCTCAAAAAGAGTATATTAGCACGTGTGCTGAAAAGTACTTTAAACTATTTCAGAAATAAGAAAAGACGCGATTTATTATGAAATAATATTAAAAGCAACTCCGGATACTTAACTTAATGGGAAATATTTTTTCTGTACGAACTAAAATATGAAGAAAAAAATTGATCAAGTTTACAAGTATTATATATTGACAGTAAAAAACATGACAAAGATTTGATTATTTATTATTAGCTCTTAGAGGTTCTCCATACAAACACAGAAAATCTCTAAAATTATGAAAATACCTTATATAAGTAGCAGAAAATAAGAATTTGGAATTCCAATTCAAAGAAGGCTATCAAAAGTTCTGGCTGTAAGAGCAGATACCTATACTTTACCCTGAATTATGGGCTATAGCAAAAAGTAGTGTACTTTCATCATATTTAGTAACAAATTTCTTAATAAAAAAACGACTTACAATGGGTTTTGCTATTGTAGTGCCTTTTTTATAGTAGCATTGTGATACAATGCTAATATAAAAAATATTCTAGACGAAGCATGGATTGAATGAAGCACTTATTGAATTTTCTGAGGGGCAGTGTCGACAATCCATCGATGCTTAATGACTTTCAGCTGTGTCGCTCTATCAGAAGTAATCCAAGTAGTGTATAATGGTGCATATTTTTTTAGGCGAGCACCACTATAATTTTACATGTTTGTACATATAATATAGTGTATATATAATGATGGTCAGATTTATATTAAATATAATAAAAAAGATGTATTTCCTGTGTACGTTTCATCTCTCTGTGGAGGAGGTCTCTCATGGTTAAAGCGGCTTTGGCGATTGGTCGGTGGGACGAGCCCTCAGGCGAACGGCCCATATTAGGTATTAGTCGGTGTAACTGGTCTGCTTTTTGTCTGGTCGAATCTATGAATTTTAATTAAAAATGACGACTACCTTTTAGTTAAGTGCAATCTAGTGGCATATCAAGATCTATAATTTATCTTAAATTTTATTTTTTTACACAGAAAACATCTGTGTTAAAAAAACTCCTGTATGATTTTTTTCTTCTCAGAGAAGACTAATAAAAGAAAAGAGCTAAATATGCAAACCAAATTTGGACACTGTATTCTCCATAGACAGTGATAGGTTATCCCCTGATTCATCATTTTATTTAAAAATACTGGCTCTTTAAAAAATTTTAAGCAATTTTTTTATATCAAATATGTATTTCAGCGAAAACAATAGTTAAAACATGGAATAAAACAAGCCTTGTTATTAATAACCCTTTGAGCAATATCGCCGTACATGTACGGTAGTCAATCTTTCTCTGTTTTGAGGTACCTTACATAGATATATATTTATCTATAAACCCAAAGATAAGATATACTTACATCATATTTTTTAAAATTTGCTTTAATGTAAATGATTTTTTTAAATTTGCTTTAATGTAATTAAAATAAATTAACATAACAAAACATATTTTACATTAATTTTATAAAAACTATTGAAAGGTTTTGAATTGATGTAAAATATCCACAAAAGGAGAATGACACATAAAAATATGTTTAATAAATTAATGAATTTTAATAACATAAAAGTGTTATTACAAAAAGGTAGCTTAATAAATCAAAGCAATGAAACGTTGAGAATACTTTTTCTCTAATTTACTATGAATGCAATAAAAAATAATTTTAAATAAATCACATATAATAAATGTGTATAAAATAACTCACTACTCAAAGGGTTAAATATGACGTGGCAACACTTATAATACTCCTGATCGTGTGTATTATTTCTCTTTCTTTAACTGCAGTTTATTCATACCCATGCTGAAGTTAAATAAAACGAGAAACATTGAGTCAGTTTGGGAAGACAATGTTAAACGACATTATTCATTCAAACATTAACACTTCACTAGACAAAATAGCATTGGAAGTAAAAAAAAAATTAAATGTGTGCGTGACAAAATATTAAATTTGTAAACAAGCATCACTTATGGGAATAATAAAATATTGCAAACCTTTTACAGATAGTGAATATTTAAAATATATAAAACTAATAAAACTCAGATATTAAATAGAATCAAGGAAATACCATTATCTACCAGAATAGTGCAACACCGTATTGAAGCTATATCTAAAGATGTTGACAAGCAAATACAGAATGATTTATTATGCAGTAACATAATTTGTTTTACAATTAATGAAAGCAACAATATCAATGAGATTCGAATACTTGCTATTTTAGCACGCCATGAAAATCCGTGAAGTTTTGGTAACACAAGGAGAGTTGATGTATTAAATATGCTCTTGGAATTTGTCAATTTGAAGAAAAAATTCGGGAGACCCTTATTATCGCTTTATTGTATGATACATCAAAAAAAAATATGCAAATTGTTATTAAAATCGTCAATATTATTGTAGGACGTTCAGCTTTACGTCATAGAAAGTTAATGTGTGATTTGGAGGAAGAGTTGGAATATGTAGACTTATTAATGAATGCAGACATTCGCTAGCAGAGGCAAAGTTTTAAATAGGGTTTAAGCCTGCATAAAAGCAACTCAAATATTTTTAATTGAAATTGAAGAAAACTTTCCTTAATTGGACGAGAAATTTTAGTTACTTGGATTTTAATTTTTACTTATATTACAAACTACTTCAATAGTTTAAATTTACAGCTTCAGAATAAACTGTTCTAGAATTATTTAATGATAAAATTATCTGTATTTGAAAATTATATTAAAAATATAATATTTTAATAATTTTTATGAATAAAAACACACAAAAGCATTGAAGATGTAGATAAGAATATAATTGTAAAATATATCAGTGCTATAAAAACAGAATTTGACGCGAGATTGAAGAATTTAAAGGCTAATGGTTCAATATTTAGCTATAATAATAACACAAATGGATCTAAATGTGCTTCAAATTTAATATATTAAATTTCTTAAATTAAAAAAAATAGAATTAAAATGTGTTCAAAGCACGATCACATTAACGAAATATAATGTTGAGCGTTATTGTAACCAAATTTTACATGTTTAAGCAAAATTGCAACAGTATTTGATTAACCATATTCTAGTGTTCAAGCATCTCAAATAAAATGTGTTCAAAATAGTTTGACTTTAGTCAACTGTATGTTTTCCAAATATTGAAAAACTTAAAAAAAAAATCAAAAGTATAAAAGCCACTGATAATAATACTATATTTTAATCTTTTATATTTATGTTTTGAGTAAAGTCATATAATTAATATAATATAAATATATAATGATATATGCATATTTTAGTTTTATTTAAAAATTCTTTTTAAATAAAACTAAAATATGCATATATCAGCATTTCAAAAACACATTTGCAGTGAGAAAGGTATGGTATTTTATATAATATCAAGTAGTTAACCATTTATTATATATTTTTTCAAACAAAAAGATTTCAATTTTATAGAGAGGGGTTGTTTTGCATTTCCTGGTGATTAAGATTCTGCATTCAAGTCGCTATAAAAGTGCCTCAGAAATAACTAGTTATAGAAGTCCACAGAAATAATATTTTTTGTGTCATAATTTAAATTTGAGATGAATGATATAGTTCAAATAATTAAATAATAATAATATTAATTCGAATAGACGAGCGTGGGATATATGTATATAAAAAGAAGGGGAGGAGATCGGTTGCGAAAAAGGTATAAAATTTATCGTTATACTTTTGTGACGTAAAAAGAGGAAAAAAAGTTTTTTATTGTTTCGATCGAGGGGTCGGCTCAGCGTTTTACTGTCATCCCAATTTTGGGCTCAAATCCATTACAATTCCCAATTTGATGCACAGGACTAAATTGGGTGTGTGTAATGCGATTAGACGAATTGTCGCCAAAAGTCACGAATTGTCTCGTATGAATTATTCAACCGTTTTAAAAAGACCGAATGGGAGATAAAATTAATGTTAACCCCCGCGCCTTCAAAGTGTGAGGGTGGGTGCATAATTATATACACATATATGTGTATGTTTTATTATGATTTAAGTAGTAGTGTACATGTGAAAAAATAACTAAGGGTTCATATGTGTAGCAGCAATTAATAACTTTGCTTGAAATTTGTATATATGTATCACAAAAATAGTTTATATGAAATTATTTTAATTCAAATGTAAAATAGATTTGTGGTAAAATTTTATTTATCATGTAGCATTAAAAACAAGATTAAAGATGTACAATATACCATTTAATTAAACATATATTATGTCGATTACGGAGACATGGATCAAATATGGGCTCATATATGACAAATATAACTGTGCTACCAAAATATGTACTAATAATGGTAATCAATAAAATTCTAGAGAGTGAAGCAATTATAAATTAAAATGGCTACATACTTGGATCTGCAGATGATTTACACACACCGTTCAAGTATTTCCTGTTAAGTTCGGCACAAATTCTTCGAAATATATTTCTCGGAATAGTTATAAATTTTTTTTTTAACACTTTACCGACCGGCAGTTTCACTACCAGACTTACGCTAAATACCGGCACTTTTTCGCAAAACTTCGCGAATTTTACCTTTTTTATTTAAATTTATGTATCTTTTGATACGGTCCGAATATTTCGTTGAATTTTTCTAGACATGTTATAAATGTATCAATGCATCAATTTAAGTTATTATTAGATGGTTTTCAACATGTTGTTCGCCGGAAATAAAAAATAATTATTACTTTTTCTTATTATTAGATTTTTAAAATGATTATCTTGATTTTAAAATTATAAAAACGAATAACCTAGAAATTTTAATAAAAATAATTTAAATTGAGCTAACCAGCGGCTCTCAAACTTTTTTAAATTTGTAAAAACTTTTTTCAAGAAAACTTTTCTTTTGTATTGTGACATTTTTACTGATACGAGTTTACTGATATATAATTCATTTGCAATAAAATATTCACTAACCGTTGTAATTCACTCCATCGTAATGTGAAATTTTCCAGGCACATACACAGATAATTTACATTGTCTTTCACGTGTAAAACACTTTTCACAATAACTAGTTATATAATGAAAGTTTAAAGTGTCTCGATTTTTTACCGTTTTTCGCAATTGCAACAATATTACCCCATATCGTTTATATTTGGTTTCAAATATTCGTAATTTTGCATTTTTCAGATATTCTGATAAAACCCGCTTCTTCGTTATGGTACCACAGATTCTATTTTTTTTTCATATTTTTTTTTTGCTATTTCAACACTGTTATAAAAATCGTCCATATAAAGATGATGCCATTTGTATTTACTGTCTGATGTTAGATGTGATATTGAATCTTGTAACGAAATTCCAGGTCCTGAATATATTTTAAATTTCGATATGTTCCTGACACTAATTCACATACCATTCTTATCACTATACCGTACTTTGTGAGCTTACTGGGGTTGTATACGTGAAAATTTAATCTTCCACATCATGGAATCATACCTTCATCCAGAGATATGT
Source organism: Plectrocnemia conspersa (assembly GCF_051122295.1). NCBI lineage: Eukaryota > Metazoa > Arthropoda > Insecta > Trichoptera > Polycentropodidae > Plectrocnemia > Plectrocnemia conspersa. Next base: position 2,688,341 of record NW_028277170.1, on the reverse strand, counting down.
TTTGGTTTAGTTTGTACATATTTTTTAATCCTTCGGAGAAATAATCAATTATTCTTTGTACTTTGAACAGTAATCCTACATTATCAGGAACATTTTCATTATTGGAAAAACGCAGGTAACGTAATATTTGATAAAACCTATTTCTACTCATGGTTTTTGTAAATATCAAGGTTCCTATTAGTGGATTTATTGTTACATCCACCCATTTTTAGATTTTATTTGCAGTTTGTATCTGTTGATGTGTTGATTATGGTGTCTATTCGTTTCTTCTGCAATAACGGGAAACAAGTCATCTTTAATAAAGTTTTGTGTCTTGTAAAGTGTCTTCTAAATATTTTTCTTGTTCATCTTCCTCATTGCTCATGAGCATCATAGCATGTGGACGATTTCTTTCATGAACAGAGGACTCTGAATCACTATCACTATAATTTTCATTGTCACTTGGAATATCTATATATATTTAACACTATATTAAATAACATAAACTGTAATTATTTTCACGTAGATTCTACACTCGTATCTAACTAAAAAACTATGTTTTATAAACAGTTCGTAATATTTTTGAATATTCACTCGAGCAAACGAAAACCAGATGCACTTCACACGGTAGTATAACTTAAACTTAATCCTTATCCATAAGTTTTTATGTGTATCGTGCTAATAATTAAAAAATAATAACTCGAAAAAATTCCCACTTTCTAAAATAATGTGTCACTGTGATTTGGTATTTTCAGTAAGCCAGTAATATCTGACGGGAGATCATATTTACTCACAAAAAATATGTTGGAATTTCCTTATAACAGGATAGAAAAAAATACAATAGAATCTTACTAATCTGACAATCTTGAGATTCTCAGTAATCCAATACTATCTAATGGTTAATGATATGATAAATTTTTAGTGTCTTGTACTTTTTATATATGTACATCGTATTTTTTAATTTTATGTAATTTGACTTTATTTCTAAATAAACCCATTTACCCAATAAATTATTTTTAAATATACATATTTATATGTTTGTGTATAAAATATCATATTTTTTTTTACACCGTCCAAAAAAAAAGTGTGCTGGATAAAAGTTTTTAAAAATTTGAAAAAGTTTGAGAACCGCTGGTTAACTCAATTTAAATTATTTAAATTTAAATTCCTAGATTATTTGCTTTTATAATTTTAAAATCATCAATCAATTTTAAAATCTAATAATAAGGAAATGTAATAAATAATTTCTTTTTCCGGCGAACCACATGTTTAGAACCACTAAATAAAGGCTTGAATTGCTGCATTGTTACATTTATAACATGTCTAGAAAAATTTGTTAAAATATTCGGACCACATCAAAAGATACATAAGTTTGTCTGGTAATGAAACTGCCTGATGAAAGAAATATAAAATATATTTATAAAACATTCGCATTTGTCTAAATATAATTAAAAAAAAAAAAAAATTAAAATAAAATAAAAATTCATACATTTATTTAGTCATCTCTTAAAAAAGAAGCAAATAAAACACTAAACATATATTTTTAATTTGACATGGAAACGAAAACATACACAGGACGCCAATTGGCGTCTGCGGTGTTTAACTTTCGGTACACTCAGGACGCCAATTAATAAGCAATGTATGCAATATGTAGTAAAGTGTTAATAAGCAATGTATGCAATATGTAGTCAATAAATAATAAATATATCAAATCATTAAATAATTGTTATTGTTTTGTTTTTTCCTATTTTTCTTATTTATTCTTTTGAAATTTAATAATAAATATTTTAACTGTATTTAGTATATTTTTTCTTAATGTATACGAATTATATTTATAATCTTAATGTATCAAATTGTAACCGTTAAAAATAAAATAAAAAAACAAAATATATTTTATTTTTTTCTTCTTCGTAAAATTTGTTATTATTTGTTGTTAGGGTTGTGGCACAAGTTGGCATTCAAAGCAACGTAGCTCTTCATGGATTTTGATTTCACCATAGTGTAAATGGACGTGCCATCAACTGCCGAGAATCAGAATCCTTCCTTATCAAATTGATTAAGGTACATCTTGCTTTTACTACTTATTTTATTTCATTATTTCGCATTAAGTGAATTGTTGATTTTTCAATTCATCGTTTTGTCTATTTTCAAATTAATTTTTTATATTATTTTTTACGCTACTTTCAATGCATTATTTTTTTAATTGCATATAAATCGTGTAATGTTGTATCAACGTGCCTTGCAACTATTTCTTCGTAATTTCCCAATTATTAAGTCGCATTTTTATTTGCTGCCTCAGACATTGTTTTTGTTTCACAACACTATTTATTAATTGTTCACAAGGTATGACATTAGTAAATAAATATTATTATATCTGCTCGCAGCGTTACTTAGCAACATTGTTAAATGCGATGATTGTATTTCGACTGTAGTATTGCCTGTCAATTACCATGGCCACTGAAGGGTCGGTTCCTTTATCCGCTTCCATGACTCCATAACGCACGCAAATTGTACAAAGGGAAAAGCCAAAATGGTACCCGAGCACACACAAGTGACCGTGGTTTAATTTGCTCTATTAACCCTGGCAATTTCGATAGCTCGACGACAATATACGCTGAAAGCTGGCAATTATTTCTCATTAAGTCATGATGAGGGACGTTTGATATGTTATTATCTACTTCAAAACGCTGGCGAATATATGCAGATTTTTTTCACGAGAAGAGCACTCTGATTATCTTAAGCAAGATTTTATTAAATAATAAAATAGATATTTTAATAAAATAATAGGGATACTCAAAAAACCCTCATCGTTTATAGTATGTCAGGAGAGATAATTTACACGAGCTATTGATTAGTGTTGCAAATTGATTCTGCAGAATCCATCTCGTTTGACAATAATAATTAGTTATATCACGGCTGATGGGTATAGCTTTTAGAGTTGCCTTTGGCCGTGGAGATAATTCGTCATCCGTTGTTAAATTTTCAGGAAAGAATTTATATTTCAATTAAATTTATTCTATTCATACTATTGTATTATATAACCTAATTTTTCAATACTCATTCGTGTTATAAACGTTCTAATATAAAGTTGTTTTACTAGAAATTTGCTAATATTAGAGTAGGTGCGTCAACTGTAAATATTTAATCCTTATGATTTATGGCGCGTATTTAATCCGTTAAGTGGTCTCCCACGTTGTTTTATTCTTAAGGAACAAACCCATTTTTTCTTCGATGGATAAAACGCTTTTATCATGAGTTTAACTGGTCTTATTTATGATTATAAATAGAGAATGTTTCAGTTAATGTACCCGACAATTGCATAAATTATTTATCGTGTATTATATTAATATAGAGCCGATTAATTGCAATAATTTTTTTATAAAAAGAGAATATTATTTTAAATATGCAGTTATTTATCAATCAATTGAAAGCACAATAATTACAAAATAAATTCTAATTATCGTTTTTTTGACGTAACAAATCAGGATCTAGGTTCATATCCCAATGAATGTGTAGTATAGCCAGACCCACTATTCTATTTTTACTCATTTGATTTATTAACCAGCTTTTACAGCATCGTAACGGGGAAAAAAAATTTACTGATTGGAAAAATTAATAGAATTCGAAATAAAATTTTACAATTAGGATATACATGTCTTATAGATGTATACTAATCTATTGTATTTTAATTTACAATATTATTTTCTCCAGAACATTTTTTCCAAATAAAACATGATTCAGAATATAAACATGCATTCAATTTAGTTAGAAATCAGGGCAGAGATTAAAAATTGTCACATGAGGCAAAAGGAAAAATTTGCGCCCCTGCGTAAATTTTTTACTTTCAATGAATATAATATTAAGCAAAAATAATATATTACACTAATTTTGAAATAAAATGGATTTATTAATGATCATATTATATAAAAAAAGTAGTATAAAACAGAGTAATATTACAAAAGTAGTAAAATCATTTAGTTTTGAACTTACTAAAAATAAAATGACTCTTTAACAAAAAAAATATTATTTTTCAGTTAAATTTGTATTTTGGATAGTTATATATTTTTATATAGTTATTTTGCTTTATTTATTTCGTTAAAGTTACAGTAAAAAAATATTAAAAACATATTTGAGATCGTCACATAAAATTATTTAGAATATCATCAAAATTTCAGTTATGTAATTTACAATAATTCAGTGATTAAAATTAAAACAAAATTATATCTCTTACCATTTACTTTAAAAATTGTGTTTTTCGTATTTTTTTGAAGCAAATTTATCAATTAAATTATTATAAATTGCCATATTAGATTTATTTCTGAGCAAGTGAGGATCTTAAATGTGTTTTTTTAATTTTTAATTAACTGAAGTCTCTTTCAGCAGAGGCTATAGTGATCGGCAATGTTAAAATTTAACGCAATATCCAAATTAGTATATGACTGTATTATATTGTATGCACGGATTATTCTCACTAATATATCTAAACTGTCTTGAGATCTGGAATTAATGCCAATGCCTGATTTTTTACTGTTTTATTAGAATTAGTATCCTTAGAATATTTGGAGGCAAAATTTTTTGCATTCATTGACATCAATTTTTCTCCTCTAAAAAAATTCGAAATAAATATGATGAAATTTCATATGCTATTTTATAACTAAGTTGTGTTAAAAACATATCTATAATTTATTTCATTTCTACTGTAAATAAAATTGATCATCATAAAAAACTAATCATGAATATTGATCAGAGCAATTTATATTTTAATATATTTTTATAATTTCATTTTTACCTTGTGCTATTAATATGATCTTGATGGAAACACTAAAAAATTATTTAAAAGGACTATTTTTATTAAAAAACACTAAACCATAATTTAAAAGGACTATTTTTTTGCGTAGATATATTTTTAAAAGTTAAAACGAGTATTTGCTGCTATAACAGTGCGAGCGGTCAGCGCGAATCAGACATATTAAATCTAATTAACGTTTTAAATTACTTATGTATAATGTTATATTTGTGCTTCTAATGTCAGCAACGCTATTTCCTAAGCCTACATAGTTGTCAACAGTTATCTAGTAACATAATTGTCTCTAATTGCACCCTTCGCTGTAAGCCGAAATGAAAATCAGACGAAACCGCACGCAGACATTTCCCTTTACAGTTGACTAATAATTGACATTTCAATGGTTTCTATTGCGTCGCAGAATCTCCTAGAGCAGAAGTCAACAACAATTTTAGTTTCAAAGCACATAATAGGGTTTTAATTGATTGGTTCAGCCAATCCAATTACTCTGAATAAAATAATTCGTATTAGATTTTCAGGAACACTCAAAATTGCTGCATCAAAGCTTGTTAAAAAGTTAATAACTTGTATCTTTTAATTTTTAATAATTTTAAATATAGCCAATAAACAATATATATATATATATACTATATATAATTTCCGTATTGTTAAAGTAAAACTAAAGCTGAGAATTTTGGTGGTTTTTCGCAGAAAATTGCTACTTGCTCTTAAAAGTTGTTCCGAGATCTTAAGTGTAAATTTTTCTAGTAAGAAAATTTCCATCGAGATCTTAGAAGTATTGTTATATTATTTGTAAAATATATTGTTTTATGTGTAAAAATATATGTAAGCAGCGCGTGTTTGATCTCATCGGGTCTGAGTAGGAAATGCGTTTGTGCGCTTGCATAAACAATGACAGAAAGGCATAGCATGGTCTCGTTCTACGCTCTTATGGTATTCAGAAATTTAATGATGCAGATATAATGTTGCTAGCTGAAACAAAATTTTAAAATCGCTTAATTGACTGCTATAGTAACGATAGGCTCGGGGTCGCAATTTTAATAAAAACGAGGATTAAGCATCATTACAGTAGTGTTCTCAAAGCGGTAGTTGTTTCTGTTATTAATAATGACAAAAAGCTCACATTAATCTTGGCATACTATCCAAAACAAGGCAGACCCTTTCACAGGGACATTTGTAAAATTATCGCTACCGGAGATTGCTTAATTGTTGCGTGGGATTTCAACGCAAGACACTCGTTGTAGACACTCAAACTAAAATGGCAATACCTTTAGATGTATTGGAAAAACGCGACGTACATTTAGAATTTCCTGACACGCACACATACAATTGCAAAGGTAGGCCATTAACGCTCGATTTAGCAATTTGCAAAAACTTCCACAGCTTGGCGTTCAAGACCTTGCAGCAGTTATCGTTAGTTCATCTGCCGGATACTTTTACGCTAAGACGTTGTGCTGAGAAAATTGATACATATTTTTTGTATATTCTGAAGCCAAATGGCATGGCTTTTAAGAGCAGCTGAATAACAGCTAATATGTTAATGCGTCCATATTCTTTATTGATACAATTGACAGTGACGTATAAGCGACGCGCCGATACAATTTTATTGCTTTTGACGTGAATTTTTGCCTTCTTAGAAGTGATTTTTGTTTTTGCGCTTTCCTATTAAACAAAATTAGGTTTGAATATATGTTGATCAGACCTCTTATATTAGAAGTCCATAGTAATATCGGTAAGGATAGCTATTCTTTTTTAAAACATAGTGTAAAATAGAAAATCAGACAAACTATGGAGCAATATGTGAGATGCAATGAGAGGCGAGGTGGCTTAGTTTGTATTTTGGACTTGACACAATGTAAGTTCTATAACTATAATTAGTTTTAGAACTTTCATTAGATTAGGTTTGGGTTTGAACAGAAAATGGACGTTTCGCAACTGTCAAATTGACTTTCATAGACATTTTAAAGCAGCATATTAGCGCCTATCAGCTTTATATTTTCGCTATTAGAAATATATTTACTGGTGGAAATGTATTTGCACTTTAATAGTAAAAATATAATTTTACCAAAAAATTCACATTTATACAAATAAATAATAATTTTACTAGCATCTGCTAGATAAATTATATTTTCACTGGTAAAAATATATATCTACTAGTGAAAATGTATTTCGATATTATTTTACTGAAATGCCGTATTGTAACAAATATTTTTTTTAGGAATAACCACATGAATCTGAATGTATTATTTATTTATTTTGCTGCATTAAATCTATTTGCCAAAAAAACAATAATAGAATCTATAAAAACATTAAATTTGCATAATTCAGCTAGTGATCATGTGGATTTTTCGTCGATCTGAAAATTCAGATCGAATAACTAAATTTACTGCTACTAATTTACATTCGTTGAATTTGTCTTCCCATGTTTAATATTTTTAAACGTTCAAAAAGCAATATAGCAACAATAATATGCAAACAAATTTTAACACAAACGGAGCCGTGTCAAAAAATTACAATTTGTCTCTTTGAATAAAAGTGTTTATTGTACTACCTAGAAAGTGGGTGCTTTTGAAGGCAATGTTCCGCTCTTTTTATTTTGTATAAAAAAGGTAAAAAGAATTTTTACCTGAAAAACTCGTACGTCAGTACATACATCTCAAAATACTATAATAAATTTGCGTTAACACAGTCAGTTCGAGAGTTATCCATTACATTATTGTATATGTTTATTAAAAAAATATTTATATTTATTAAAAAATAAAGACCATGTCAATTTTTTTTCATAGTAGCAAGACTAGAATTTTTCCTAAAAAATAAAGTTCAGTTACGAATTATATAGTATAGTATCTAAATATCTGCCAAAAAGCAACGAATAAATCTAAATAAAAATTAAAATCGTTTCTCTTTGATCATCCGAACTTTTACATAGTTGCCAGATAACAAAGTTTTAGCTATTTTTCACTTGAAGAAAATCATTGTAAAAATTTTGATTGCATGTTTTTCGATTTTTAAAAAATACCCAAAATGTCAAGAAAAAAACAGTAGATAGGGATTTTTTATACTTTTCACAAGTAAATGTATTTGTCTTATATGTAAAAAAACTGTTGCTGTAATCAAAGATTACAATTTAAAACAGCATTACGTTAGTAAACATCATAATAAATTTCAAGAACTTCTAGTACTGCGTAATAAGCAAAACTTAACAGATCAATAAAATTAAAAAAATATTACAAAGAAAAATATTGCCGCAGCTTTATTTGCGTTAACACAGTCAGTTCGAGAGTTATCCATTTAATCATTATTCATAATTGCGAAAGAGGTGGCAAGTTTAGGTTTATGACCCTACTATTTGCTTTAAAGCACACGATACTATCATTACTTCTGTTTATATTTTAAACAAATTTATAGCAATTGAAATCATTACTATATTTTTTATATTTATCAATCAATCAGAGTGTGATAAGTATATTGATCGTATATATGTATCGTGTGCTTTACAGCTTATAGTAGAGACGTAATTAATTAACGCAATTATGAATAATGAATAGCTCTTAACAGACTGCGTTAACGAAAATATAGAGCCATTACCGTGTTACCCAAATATTTACCAAGGAATGTCGACATTTATTGATAACGAATTTATTAAATATTTCTTCTTCTTCAGCAAAAATATAACATTTTGACAATATAAGTTTATCTGATAGTACAGTTCAAAGATTTTTTTTTGTCTAAATAGAAAGGCAACTAAGTTTACAAATTTTTCACTGGCCATCGATGAAAGTGAAGATTTAATTGATACTGCTCAAATGCTTATTTTTATAAGTGGAATTAGATATAATATTTTTTTAATTTCTCTGATTTTTATCAACTATCTATATAACATATATTCTATTTTTAATAACATTTACTTGACGTATTGTTACATTTAATTATGTAAATACGTAAGTAATCGAATTTTTAAAATGAAATATAGTAAAATCTGTATTTTATTCTTTTGAAAATAAAATCTATTTGGCTTTCGACTTAAAAAGTATGAGCACACTTTAACTAAATAAACAAGATGCGTATATTTTCTTACTAATAATCTATGGCATATTTTAAAAAATCAGTTAATGTTGGCAATATATACAACAACCAAATTACGTATTGCATTTGTATATGCATGTTAGACAAATATAGGAATTAAATTGAAATACAAATATAAGAACGATGATTATGGATCGAAAGCAATTAAGTTGACTAATAGAGTCCTAAGTTCTTAAATATTAAAATTATAAAAAAATTGATAACGTCTGAAATCGGACAAGCTAAGAAAAAATGATAATTATATATTGAATAAATAATTTTTTTTTACTAAAAACAGATTTCATTCAATATCTATGATCCTAATAATTAAGTTTTAATGCTTTACATTATGATTAAATAGTCAATTTATGAGCTTTTTAAAGCTTTCACATTAATTCGTCAATCGTAAGCTTTTACTGTTCTAATAAATTAAATTTTCACGTCAGCAATCGTCGCGTGACATCACGTACACGTATACGTTTTACGTATCCACTATAATGTATATCTGATCCATGCTTCATCCTCTTCGTGTGACATGACACCCGTTCTGCGTCACAACTGACCGACGACCGGATCGGAACGAATAATGAATAGTCTTCCGATTTGTCCCCATTATCGCCAATTAGGCCAGATAAACGATTCCGATCGTTCACGAAGCACTAAGCTGTATCACGTACATACACTATCAAAACTACTTGAGACAATGACTGGATAAGGGCAATTGAACAATGCGTGATTAGTGTTATAATAAAAGCATGTAAATTCTAAACGCTAAGTACATATTAGATAATCCCTATATCAATGCTGGTTTTAACAGTCAGCTCATCCACCGTATTTTCTGGACCTTGCTCTTTCCAACTATCATATACTTCGATCAATACAAGACTTTCTAGATGGTAAAAAATAATGCAGACGATGTAAAAATGAGGCTGTCGGAATATTTTGACAATAAAATAAATATTAGGGGTACCCAAAAAAAATGACGTTTTTTTAATGAAAAGTATTTATTCATTAAAAAATATATATTGCTAAGTAATTTCCATCCAAAGATACAACTGTTTTTCATCGATCAAGCAAGTTTTTAATCCAACATTTGTAAAAACTGACTGGCTGTGAATTAAAATATTCAGAAAGAAATGTTTTAACTTCACTAACACTATTACTTATTTTATCATCTAAATTATGTTGTAGAGATTTAAGTAAATTAAAATATGCTAGTGCTATATTGAAAGTTAATGGAGGGTGCGCCACCGTTATTCATTTTTTCTCACGTGATTTTCACAGTATGAGGCAGGCGCGTCGCATTGTTCTCGTCGCTTTATGCGTGTGGAATCCACACGTCTTATTTTCGCGCCTTCACTATGCTAGACTATGAATATACCCTGTCTTATCTGGTAACTCATGAATCGACATATCTGTATTGATTTCAATTTCTGCAGCTATGCGGTCATCATTGATGATTTTTGGTGTCCCACTTCTAGGCTTGCCTAGCTTAGAACTACGAAAACGACGATATTTTTATTGCTTTAAAGCAGAAGCAGAGATTAACCTAATACGTTTTATCGGTGTAGGATATCAAAGTAGAAAATTAATATTAATTTTAATCCAAGAGATTCAAAATATCGATAATATGTGAGAATAATTCCTCATGATCTTTATTTCTGTACAATATGCGCGGAACGTCAACCTAAAAGGAATACATTTGCTTTATATCAGGCAGCTTTAACGGTACATAGTAGTTCCTAGTAATTATGTAACAGATATATGAACGCACCGTTGCGGTTGGCCGTCAATTTTTTATGATAGGGATGGCTGGTGAAAAGAAAAAAAAATCAGGTATTGCATACACGAAATTATTTATACTATTTGTACATTTTTATCTTTACGCAAATAGTTGACGGAATATACTTCACTAAGCATTGGTGTTAAATATTGGCAATAAGTTATTTTCAAATATGCTGGAAAAAAAATATTTGTTTGATACTACGTCACGATTTAGTACATGTATTTATGCTTTAAATGCTTTATTAAAATCAAACATGACAATTATTGTTCTGTTTGTATCTTGCAGATTAATATTTAATTAATTTAAATGTAAGCACAAATCAGTAAAAACATTATTTGACTATAGTTTTCAATGATCTGCTCATTTTTGTAAAAAAAAGTGTAACTTCATCTATACACTAAAATAATCTTTGAATAAATTTTCCACGTTGCTGCTATAGCACGTTATTTTTAACACCGGGTTTACCTCATTTAACAACTCCAAAAATTTCTTTCGGTTAATCTGCGTGCATATATAAAATTTACCAATTTTGTTGCAAGGTTCAAAACATCTTAAAGTGACTTGAAACGCGTATGGTATATACATTTATAAAACCGTATGCATCATAAGATTCCCTATCGAGCTCGACGGTTTACCGTTACATTCTAATTAGAATCCACTACTATTTGCCTCTCAGCCATACACCGTTCCGTATTCCTCTCCAGTCATATTTCGACCACCATCAGTAGTTATTAAGGCCTATTCTCTTTATTTGAGTGTATTTAAAACTGTATTGAAAATATCTATTCCTTTTTTTGTTGTTGATGATTATGTTAAACTGATCAATGAACAGTAACGAGCCAAACTAGCTGATCTAGTTATGTCAGTGTTCTCATAAAATTCCGCAGAATTTATATCTATTTTTTGCTAATGAGTTATATTTTTGACCATATCTTTCACTGTGTTTCTAGCCAATGGGGTATTCTTTATTCTTTAAACATTTTTTCTTGGTTTTCAAAATCTTTAAATAGATTGTTAAAACATTTTAACTACGCTTAATTTCTATATTCTCCATCACTAAACGGTTATCTATGTTTAGAGATTATGTTCAAGGCAGAATAACTAGCAGAAGTTATTGTTAATAAATTTTAGGATGCTGATTGAATATTTTCAATTAAAGGTACCTAGCAATAAATTATTTTTGTTCATCCTTGACATTCTTAAGGAATGATTTATGGATTGTTTTATAGATGTTCTGCATACAATTGTCCCAGCATATAAAATACATAGTGCTTTATCGCCTTTGTTAATCATATTATTTGAAAGTCTCTGCTGATTAGTTCTAAAAAAATATTTTTTATTTATTTAAAATTATTTAAAAAATACACTTTTTATTCAAAAATAAGTGACTCACTTTTTTTATAATTTCAAGTTTTTCAAAAAATTTAAATCACCTTCTAAGTTTACAAACGAAGCAAAAGCTCAATCAAAAACAAATCACAGCTTAGCTTCACACACTGATTTTTTACGTATAGGTCAAAGTGAAACTAGTAGCAAAAAACAAACAACCTCCACTGATAACAAATGGCAATAACAGCGTTGCAGCATATTAACCCTTTGCGCTCGTAAGTCGACTATGTGTCGACATCGTATTTCAAGCGTTGTACTCGAACGTCGACAATATGTCGACAAAACTTTGAATGCATTTATTGGCTTTGTGTTCAAGCAAATTTTGAAAATTTAAATTTATTAATAGTAAAAAGACTTCTGATAAACACATTTCAGTAATATTGAATTTTTAACTTATGCAAATAACTCAATAATTTTAAATTTACAAGTGTAAGTTTATTGTAAAATTTTTCATCGGAACATGGTCAAAGCGCGCGCTGTTAGGACGGCATCGCGCTAGACTTGACAGATTTAGGTTGTCAATTATTGCTTTAAAACTGATTTTTTCCTTCTAAGGGCATCTATATTTTTATGATATGGGATGAAACGGGATCATATGCTATAATTGTGCATAATTATTACTTTATATTGTGTGTCTGTTATGAAATAAAAATAAAAATTTTAAGTCGGAAAAAAGAGCGAGATGCCGTTATGATAGCAGAGCTCGCTTACTCGCTCGCACTAATAAAATGAGCGATTGACAACTATCGACCTGGGTACTCAACTCAAACGATAATATTAGTCTCGACACATTTAATGTATTTTCGAGCTAGTAAATAACTAAATGATGTAAAACAGAATTAGTTATCTGTGTTTTAATTATTTATAAATACATATATTGATTTTCTTTTAAAAATTATCCATATAATTACGAATGACGATATAATATTGAATTTTTAAGGACGTGATGATGAATTCGATATTGACCGTGATATTATTACTGTGACAGTAATAGTATGCGTTTATGCTAAGACTATTTTTACCAATTTTAAATCTTTTTCAAGTATTTGAAGTTTCAAGTTTTAGGATAATCTTTTAATGTAATCATTTTTTATGATCAATTTATTTATATTTTTAAAAACTGTTTTAATAAATTAAAAACTTGATAATTCAAAAATAAAGCCACGAGGCCAAACTACGCTGGTTCGCTCTAGGTGTAAGAACGCCTGCCAATCCAAAACAGATCCCCACAAAAAAACAATGTAATATTTATAATTTTTGCCTCAAATGGGCAAATACATACGAAAAACTTGTAGAATATTTGTCTAAATATAAAATTTGATCATTTTCACAAAATACAATAAAACTTTACCGGTCCCACCTATTTTTTTTTATGTACAAAAAAATTGGGTGGGGCCTGGCCCCGATTGCATTTATATTATCACCACAGCTGATATTTTTGAGCGCCATTTCGAAATTTGTTAATATGTGGGGGCACCTATTCATGCCATATTTTTAAAAATATTATGGTTCAAATAATTGATTTACAGCCATAAATTATACTAAAAAGCCATTTTATTATGCTCAAATGCTTACGTCACCTTTAAATGTCCAATGAGTACTGGCGATTTTCTTGATGACACCTATAGAAGTCATCCGCGGTGAAAGGGTTAAAAGTCTTTTTTCAGGGAGTTTTAGGATTGTATTGTACTTATATAAATTTATCCATATTTAACACTCTAAAGGTTGATGACTCAAATATGCGTCATTGAAAAACTATTGTTAAAGTCGTTTATGCACAACATAATCAACACTGACACGTTTAATTTGATAAGATTTAAAACACAGTTTATAAATTAGTGATATCTATTATATATTGTTAACTATAATTACAGCTTACAATCAATTGATGTCGCTTAGCAGTTAGGGCTTAATTTTAATAATAGCGCATTCTTAATATTAAAATGTTTAGTTTGCTGCGGGACCTGAACCGATAGTCTCTAGGATATCAGTTCAACGCCTTAAGGACTACGACATTCCGGTTATACAAGACAATCTAAATATAAAGTTGTAAAATCGCCATGACGCGCTTTGAATGTCTCTCTGTAAAACATATGACTGAAGAATATAGACAAGGTTATTTTGCTCATGTAACACCATAGACCAGGGGTCGGCAAACCTTTTTTGTGAAGGACCAGATTGTAAATATTTTTATATAGCTTTATAGCTTTATCATTTCTCTCAAATATTCAAATGTAGTGTAAATTTTAAATATAAGCACTGTTTTTGTTTTTAGCTCTAAGTTCAATCTGTTAAGAAATCTCATGATATCTGCAGCAAAGGCTAATTCTCAAATCTATTTAATATCAGATAATTATAGCCGAGGGCAGGGTTTTTCGTTGAAAAAACATTTTAATCGCTCCTATGATTTAAAATATCTTAGTCAACCTATACCATGACTGGGCCATTGGACTACTGTATGGTAGAGAAAGTCGAAATATACGGCTTATATTATGATAAAAAAATAGTCACAGAACTGATGAAGGTTAAGTTCACGATAGTTAATAAAGTTTACGGTTAGTATAATAGTTTTATTAATACACAATAAATTTAAATGTTTTCTATAGTACCTGTTGGTGAATAGTGCATTTTTACAAAAATCATATTTTTTTCTAAAAAAGCTTATACTTGTTCTGCTTTTAAATTTACCACCATCAGATGTTACACATTTTATTCGAAATTCACTTAAAAATGTACTTTGTTAACGTTTTTCAACTTTATTAATAATATTTTCATTTGTAGTAGTTCCATGCAAACTATTCATCAAAACTAATTTTTCAGTCACTTAAACATAGCATTGACTGCTTGAATAAATAATTTAGTGCAAACCAGTAACTTACTTAGTAACTTACTGTTTGCAGAAGCCTTTAAAAATGGATAAACACTGCTACTATTTATACATAACCCTTTACTTATACAAAATATTAACTATTTGGCAAAGGCTACATGTAATATTTTGATTTAGAGAGCCATGCGAAAGCCTGAATTCAGCAATGGTGTTAAGAGTCGAAAATAATTTAAAACCACCGAATTGAATTAAAAAAACTGCTATTTAGTTGTCTATTGATGTTACACACATTGTGCTTATCTTTTAGCAACTGTTCTTGCCGAAAAACTGGTAAACGAACAAATCTGAAGATGCTGTCAAATTTAAAGTGCATAACGTCACGGTGAAATACAAAGCAATAGGAGCTTGACGGTTGGCCGCTCTATTATAGCACAAACTTTGATTTTTTTCACATGTCGAATCTAACAATTACTTGCAGGCCAGATTAAAATAAGCAGAGGGCTGGATTTGGCTGTAATTTTCAGACCTCTGTCATAGACAGTGCATATATTAAAAAATATCTAATTTAATTTGGCCTTCTTTTTCGTATTTTAAATATTCCTATTCTAAGTGCACGTAAACGCAGGACAAATACCCCCTGGACATATATCTCCCATCAAAACTCCCCTGGACATTAACCCCCCGTACAAATAATCCCCTGTGCAAATAACCCCCTGACAAATAGTCCCTTGAAAATTAACCCCCCGTGTAAATAACCCCCCTGACGATTAACCCCCGCCACGTATAGAGATAAGTATTTTATATAAGTTGTTATTATTTATAATAAAATAATGTTTAATACGAATAATCAGTATCAATACTAATTTATTTCATTCAGAAAAATACAGAATTTTTAAAATAACAATAAAACTAACACATTTACGAAGAAAATATACGTATTGTATATTTTGTACCGGTGACCGGTGCGAGCAAAATTGTTATAAAGAATATTAAAAAAAAAAAAAAATATTATTAGGCTAGATACATATGTATGTATATTACAGCTAAACTTTGGTAATGGCGTCAGTATATGTTTTATTAGGTATAATAGAGCGTCACGAGACGTGTTAAGTAATATCTGTATTATCTTTATACGTGGCGGGGGTTAATTGTCAGGGGGGCTATTTGCATGGTGGGTTAATTGTCAGGGGGTTATTTGCACGGGGGGGTCAATGTCCAGGGGGGTTTTGACGGGGTGTTATTTTCCAAGGGGTATATTTCCAGGCGGTTAGTGTCCTAGAACCATATTTCCTAATCTACATTATCCTTTATATATAGACCTTCGCTTTACTTTATTCGGAATCTCATTATCGGCAACTTAGCGTCAAAAGTGTTAAATTTTGCTTTTAAAAATCATTGGTTAAATCGTCAAAATGTATCCTTTTGCTTAAAACATATGTGCTGATGTGCATATTGTTTGTGTTTATTTATTGTAAGGTGCATAACAATTTTTCGAATTAAATATTTTTTAAAACGTTATTATATGTTTTTATATGTTATATTTAACTAACAGTATATTTTTTTATTTTTTATAATACGTTTATTGTAATCTGATTTTCTAAAAAGTCTAAAACTTGTTAATTGGAATATATTAACCATTTACCAAGAAAAAACAACAAATAAAAAAACTAAAAACTAAGGTTTTACTAAGAAAAAAAACAACAAGTAAAAAACTTGTGCTCTTTGTAATTTTAATCTTGATTAAATTATATTGTAATCATTATTTTTTTGTATAAACGCAAATTGTTGATCGATGTTATGAGCGCTAAACGCTATAGAACGAGCGCGATGCGCAAGATAATAAGCGCATTGCGCAAGATAATAAACGATAGGTGCAAAAAAAATACAAGCAGTCCAATATTTTAATTATTCAGAATTCATATGACATCTAGCTATTTACAAATTTCTTAATGGTTATAAACCCCTGCCGCTACATCACTCAGCTGTTTTTTTTAAATAATTCATTTATTTATTTTACCGCGCATTTGATTGCGATGGACGAAAAATCATCTAAAAACATCATTACATTTACCTTCCTATACTATTTATACCTAATACTATGTCATTTATTTTTTGTGAATAGTAAGTACAATTCTTCGTGAACACATTTCAATAAATTATTCTTTTCTAAGTTTCATGGTTAACGTTTTACAAATTATTTAAAAAAGTACAATAAAAAAAGTTATTTTTCGATTAAAGTATTTAAATTATAATATATTTTAAATATTTAATTAATTATTTTTTAACTAAAATACTGACAAACTATCAATCTTTCGCTGTATTATTTTTAATTTGTAAAAAGATTAATCAAAACATGTTTTATTTCATTTTTACTTCCAAAAATTGAAATTAAAAAAAAGCTTGAAATTAAATACGAGCTGGCACTACCCCAACCAAAAAAAAAATACGAGTGTAAAGGGTTAATATATTTGTGTACAAAAAAATTGGATAGAAAATGAAAAGTCTGGATATTCTATCCACGAGAAAAAAAATTGAATCATTCACGTGCCAGGTAAATTGTTGTACGTTCCACCTCTTGCAAGCGTGCCCTAGGTTCGCCATCTAGTAACTAGACGATATAATTAAAATGTGTTAATGGATGTGTTTTTACATTAAACTTGATTTATCTGTATATTTCTAAATAAATAAGTATAGAAAATAATATAATTTTTATATAATTGAGAGTCACATAAAAAATGTTTTAAATTTTTAATACATATTTTTTTTTGTACATATGTTAGGCCATATTGTCTGATACTAAAAGGGTAATGCAGTATTTACGTATTTTTTATTCTTTCATATTTACATTGACACTTATAACTCAAACTCAATTATGAGTAGAAATAAATTAATATTTAGAAAATAATCATAATTGAAATTTAAATTACGCTTCAATCACATATATATCACAACCATTAATCATATATATGATTTAAAAAAAGTCATGCAGGAGAATTGTATCCTTTCGATAGACTAGTGTGGAGATTAGATGTAGCAGTTTTTAATGCTTAATGGCAATTTCTTGATAATAACACCTGACTGTCTAAAAATATATAACTTATATCCGAAAAATCCTGGTATTTTGTTCAATGGAAATTTGATTTTTATTCTCACGTGTGTACTTCTAATAAAGAATCAAAATATGTTAAAGTTTCTCATGCAAAATTGAAGACACTTCGTAATTGCTATGCATGTTGAAATTTGGATCGATATTAGTATAAAAATACATATTAAAGAATAAATATTTTTTTGATGAAATCGTTATTTTATGGTCATCTCTCGCACATTAATGCCGCAGTTAAGTGCTGGTTAAATTGCCGTTTAATGTTTCTGTGCGCATCAATATATATGTGTAAAAATGGACATTTTAGAAATATATGAATCAAAGTACAGAGCAGTTAAATTAAGGATTGTCCTCTTAAATTAAATATGTAATGCTCTATGGATGTGAAAATGTATTCACGGAAATTATTAAAGGCTTTTTGAGGTTTAAGCGCAGACAAAGAAAATTCAGCCATTTTTTGTGGGACCATCCTTTCGCTTTGTCTAAATTTTGAATATAATAGCAGATGCCTACTCTTGCTTTGTAACGACTCATATAGAATATACAAATTGCGGTGATATGGTTATATATGGGTGTGGATGTTTGTATGTAGACATAATTGTATTATAGGCCACCGCGAAGAAGTGAATAGAAGGGATGAAACATTTGTTGTCGGCACACGGCTCGTCACCGGCGTTGAATGGCAGCTGCCATTACTTTACTCATTACAGCCTCGGTTCGTAATTAAAACTTACTTTCGCAGGAGTCTACCCGCTCCACGTAATAAGGTACAGGGCGTACTATTCACTACCCTCCCTCACCCTCACCCGACGGGATCGTTTGTAAATGCTTTAACTTTAAAATGCTTTTGCACCCTTTTATCTGTCGACGGGCGTTGCGTCGAGTCTTTGTCTGCCTTAGTTTTATAATAAAAACAATTAAAAAACACTAATAATTTGATACGACAACGGTACGCGTCATGCACAGGCGTTTTTTAACCCCATCCAAACGACACCCGATTTTGACCTATGGTCCTATTTCATCGTCTTTGTGATCTAGAGAAACATGTTTAAAACTATTTATATAATCGAAATAAATCATTAAACAAACTATTTGGATCAGATTATAAATATTATGAAACAAATAAAAGTAGCAATGTTTGAATTATCTGGTGCGTATACACATGTGAATAGACTCACACACGCACACGTACCCATACATAACAAATTATTATTATTAAAATTATATGTGTTTATTATCTGTACTAAAACAGTTGATGTTACACATGCTTGAAAGTTGCTGAATCAGCATTTTATATATTTTTATAATGATTATTAAAAATGTATGTTAAAAACAGATTAAATCATGTCAATGATTTTGAAAGCAACTGAATTTTGTATGTAAAAGTCATAATAATAGCGACTGATGTATTTCACATGGCTGACACATTTATATTGAGCAGGGGTTTCCAACCTTTTTGTACCCTTGAGCACATTTTAACATATAAGTAGGGCAGGAAGCACTTATTTTTTTAAAGAAAATTTATAGTTAGGCATATGTAATAAATATTACATAAAAAAATACTTGTTAAGAATGACGGCGTCATGCTAAAAAATTAGTCACATTGCTAGTTTGGTCTTATTCTAATCAAATAAATTTCTTATTTACTTTGATTTTTTATAAATGATAGGCGTAAGCCCAATGCGTTACAATGGGATAAATCCGTAGTAACTGAGTAAGTTAATCAGATATAATGAATTCATACAAGTAAATAGTAATCAGCATACTGAAAGTCTGAGAATCAGTGACATCTATATTATAATTATAAATTATTATGTGTAATATAATTTATAACCAATAGATGTCATAGCGCAATTTTTATAAATAAAAATTCGAGTTCCGCTGCCGGGGTTCGAACCTGTAACTTCAGAATTACTAATCTGAGACGTTACGGACTACGCTATTCCATCCTTCAAGTGCAATAAAAAAATATAATATCAGTCTCAAAGTCAGTTAGGATTCATTGGCCAATGCCTCATAATTAAGAATTTGCAAAATAATGTGGAACCGAAAAAGGATTTTATCTTCTTACTGCTTTTTTAAGAATATACATTTTTTTGAAACTTGCTCGTTGCGGGCAAGATGTCAGTGCTTTGGGACGCTGCTTGTGCATGAGCAAATGAGCTTGACAAACATAAGGATGTTTTTGGCGATAAATATGAGGAGCTGGGTAAATTTATGTGGATTGTATATTGCACACGATGACGCATTGAAAAACTTGTCAAGTCATGATTTGTAATAAAAAATAAAATTATAAATAAATTACTAATTTATAATATAAAAAGTCTAAAAGAGGTTTCTTAGTTAGGATTATTAATTTTGCCAATTTTTATTTCCTACATAATTCCTACAAGGTATGCTTATATATGATTTTTTTAGTCACGTCGATGAGTATACTTGAAAAAAACTTATTCAAACTGCTGGTAAGGAATAAACACAATTGAAAGAACTGCCGCCAAATTACTAGCGCTTTAGTTTTGGACTATTCCTCAATATGCACAGCACTGATGCTGAATAATTCGTATACTTGCAGTTATTAAACATGTTGTCGTTTAGCAATGTATATTATAATCGTCAATATTTTTCAACATATGAAGTTTTTTCTTATATATTTTACTGTTATGTCTTGCATTTATTAAATATATTAGTACACATATTAAAAATATTGTTAAAAACCACTTGTAAAATCCCATTATTCAATGTCAATCGAAATTATTAATTTTATATTAAAAATCTTGATCGATAACTTAGGATTAGATAATACAAGTTATTTATATTATCACAAATAAATATTGTGGTGATTAATTTAATTGGTGTTGCTGTATCATTCATTTTTATATAAAATGCAAAAATATTTACATAATAATAAAGATTCATTGCGTTGCCGTTAGATGGCAAATAATTTACATAAATTCAACAACATTAAAATACCATTCTATATTTTAAAATATCTGGATTCATCATGATTTTAGTGAAACGTAAATTATTTAAAAAATCAGATACTTGTATTCTTAAAAAAAAATTATTGACATTTTTTCCCTAAATATTTTTATTACAACAGATAAATAATGATTTTGGACTGAAATAATGCGATTTAAATTCCTGTTATGTTTTAAATTATTTAAATATTAACGATAAACTACGTTTTTTACCAATTAGTTGTTTTGTAAAAGCGGATTCTTAATCTACACAGATAAAAAAACACAATTAAATTAAATCACGAAAGAAATATAAAATAGAAAATTGCATTCAATCAATAATACTTCATAGTTTTTTAGTAAAAATTGTTGTGCTCATGTATTGAATTTAACATTACAACAAGAAGAGTGTAAACTATTCTTCCTTTGAATTATTGTCTGCATTATTTTCTATATTTTCTAAACAAATATATGCTTTACAAGAGTTTGGACTTAGAAATCTTCTTTCTATAGCACCTACGAGATGAAATTATACATCACGTTTAAGTAACACAGTTCAAAAATACAGAAATAAATTTAGACTTTTTTCGGGACGTCCTGAAAAAATGTGAACTATGGGACCCCGATTAAGGATAAACTATACAATAGTTCTCTCGTTATGATTTGAAAAAAGCGTCACATAAATAACACGCAAAGATTCTCCGGTGCATTGAATAAATATTTCTTTGTTACGATACAGAAAAGTCACAATATTCCCGTTACACAATTCAACCTGGGAGATATACATCAAGAAAATGTCACTATGAATATTTCGTTGTTCTAACGATTGGATGCATGATTGTGATTGGTCAGTAATCTGGATACTTAAGCCTGGACTCCAATGAGAAAGGGCAGTCACCTACCAGATACCGGCAGATACTCAAAGAGATCAGACGTCCGTCCACCCATGGACGCTCACACCCTGAGAGGGATTAACCCCACCATACGAGCACCACAACAGAGAGGGATCAACCTCCGCAACACTTCCGCTGCCATACCTACTAGAACTCTAAGGATCTTCTACGGACAGCATATCTGCGCCAGCAGGTACTTTGTGTGAAACATTTTAATTTATCATGTGTTATTGAACCAGTCATGTCAGTGACGAACTTTATTCACTCCCGTTAATTTATCAGAAATGAAAGCCTAATATACTGACTTGCTCTACAATACAGCAGTTTGATAGCTTAGTCAAAGTAATATATAATTGAAATTTTTCTTAACAAGAAAACCTGCCCTAAGCTATTATTATAGAATACTAAATGTTCTTAAAATTAGAATTTGCTATAGATTTCTTAATGAATTCAACTGTTAACAGAGCTCATTTATAAAATTGTCACTGCGTTTGAAATGTTTTTATTTTACATTGATTTTAAAAATGCTTCTATTAATTTATTTTATTAATTAACTTAGCTAGAGTACGCTCGGGATAAGGATGCCGGCTTGTTATTGTGTGCGTGTACATGTATATGAGAGTGAGAAGCGATGTACTTCGTTGTCTCGCTTTCTCTTTTAAGGACAGTTGCTGATTCGTCAACGCTGGTATTCGTCATTAAAGTGCAGTGTGGCACAGAAGTTCGATCTTCTCTAGTAATTAATTTTAAATAACTTTGTGTTGATATTGGTTTAACCCAGATATGCCCACAATGGGTAGGTCACTAAACTCGTGCCACTGTTTTTTATTTATAAATGAACTTTTAAGAGAACAAAATTTCTTGGGCATATCTGGGTTAATTTATATCAAGGCTTCAAACATACACTGTAAGTTATTCGTTCTCTTACCCGTGGATTAAAATATTTTAATTATTTTTCCATTAATCCGTACGTTGTTGGTTTTTTTACACTGTTCTCTGTAAGGCTTAAAAAAGTTATTATTCTTATCGTTGCGGCAATGATTATTTTTTAATTTATTCAATGGACTCTAATGATTTAATAGAGTCATCGAGCCATTAAGCAATCTGCGAATAATTTTTTTCCCCATCTTTTTGCTTTTGAAGAATAGCTAAAGACTTCATTATTTTTTTGACTAGTGAAAGATTTTGAATTTTGCAAATGTTTAATTAATGACATCAATGTCTGGTTTCTTCGATTATATAATATATTTTTAATTGTCCGTTGAAATTTCCAACTTAGCTCAGATGTATGTATGTTAAATAAACATATATTTTCTTTTAAAATAAAAAAATTAAATATTCTGAGCGAAATCGTTTTGAGCCACACGGTTCACGCACACAATAACAAACCGGAATCCTTATCCCAAGCGTACTCTACCTCTGCAAAAATCTCCCTGCGCGATATTTTTGCGCAATTTTTAAATTCTGTTATGTTAAATAGAAATGACCGTACGCATTTTTATGATAGGGATGGCTGGCGAAGCGAAAAAAAGCAGGTATTGCATATACAAAATTTTTATTATAATTTGTGTATTTTTATGTACTTTTATTTTTTACCTGCTCAGAGAAAACATCATAGTCTGTTGCAATACGTAATATAATCTAATAAAATTTTCACTAGTTTCAACCTGCGTCTTACTGGCTGCAAAGTGGCACTCCCAAAAGGTTACCAAAACCTTAAATTATATTTACGTAAATACACATTTGATTGTTTATTCAATCGTACTTTGATTTAATTTAATTTTTATTAATTAAAAACGAGAAAGAAATGTATTTCTTTCTTTTATTCTCACATTTGACATGCGTGTCATAGGTTTACGACCACTGGTGTATACCATAAATAAGTATTGCAAAAATAATAGCTAAGAAATTTCATTTTTGTGATTAAATAAATTGGACCGCAGTGGATTTAATAAGAAAAAAACAATATTTTATCCCAAAGAGCTAAAGATAACGCAACGTAGAAATAGCGTATCTATTTTTGTAAAAATCAATTTTCAAAAATAATAATAATTTATATCATCAGTTTTTTTCTGGTTTAAGGTCGGATTCTTTTTGCTTGGTTTTTCACTAGTACATGTGTAGGTATACTTTCGCACGCCTCTCGTAAATTATAACGATATCTAGATGGAAAAAAAATCTTGATACAGTCTCCTCCGGAGTCCGGAAATTTCCGGCAGGGGTGGAAAAAAAATACCCGAACGGAATTCCAGCGGAGTCCGCGGCCAGTACGTGCCAGGAATACGCCGGTCGATTCGCATCCTGCTGTACAAGGGCCATTTTACTGACTCCAAACGTGCGTGTGACTCGCCTCGAATTATGACTTTCATTTTTGCTGCCGAGCACCTGCCGATTCGGAAAATAAGCAGTGCGCGCCTGTGTGTCAGAAAAGGAATCCGGACAATTGGGGATAACTGTGCACGATTTCCAAAGTGACCCGAGACCTTTTCGAATTGCCCTGGAAAGGAGCACGTGTACCTAAGCACATGGGCATAATGAAAAGCTGGTGTGGTGTGACGTTTCGCATATACAAATAAAAGTAATATTGCCCCAGAGCTAACCTAACTGGCATTTTAGTAGTCTATTTAGTACATAGATTAACTCGTGTACTGGTGACCTGAATATATTTGAAAATACGGGCCAACTGTATCATGAATTTTGCGACAATGTTTAGTGATCATGCCGCTGCTTCTACGACAAGCGAGTCAAACTAGTTTGCGTCATGGACCATATTAACCATTTAATATTTGGCTGTGGGCCGCATAAGCCATTTTGCATTAAACCAGGCATGTCTAGTAGCCAGTGGAGTGAAACAGACTGTCTTCCGTAGTGAGGAATTCAAGGACAGTGAGTGCTTTTAGATAACGTTTCCAAAATGCGAGTAAATATTATAACTTCAAATGAGCCAGATCACTTACTGAAAAAAATGCATTTTTAATTTATATTATAAATAGACATAGTTTTGACAATTTTTGACACTGAATTAATATGGGTGTTAATAGGCCTGTCGAGAGGAGAGGACAAATTCCCGGGGCTCAATTCTGAAAAAATCACGACAAGAATATATCTATATAAAAAAAAAAAAAAAAAAAAAACCGACCTAATATAACGAATCTGAACTAAACTATATAATATTTGTGTTGACACAATCAGTTCGAGAGCTATCTATTTCATCTTAATTTATAATTGAGAAAATGAGTTTACGCCTCTACTATATATTAACTCTAAAGCACACAGATATACGTTCGATATACTAATCATTACTCCTGTTTATATTTTAAACAAAAAATATTTTTTTATATTTATCAATGCTTTAGAGCTTATAGTAGGATATAAATCATTAACTAAATTATAAATAGAGATATCTATTATACCTTCTCCTGGTTTGATGATATTTTGTCATCGCAGTTATTATAAAATAATAAAGGATCGGAAATTCCGTCAATACCAGTTGAAAAATATTGTGATTAATATCCTATAATACCATATGGTTTAATTTTAACTTCAGCATTGATTTATGATTGAATCATGGCATGCAGCTGCTCGGTATTGAATATGTGGTATTCATATAAGGTGAAAAGCGATTGCGGGATACGATTTTAGGTTCTTAATTTTTTGGCAGCAGGGCAGCAATTGCGGGTTGATAAAGAGAACACTTTTTTGGCTTCTAATGAACAGATTAACGTTTTGTCAATATTGGGAATTAGCCCGTGTCCATCGAACCGGTCTATCCGCTAATCAAACTCTTTGATAAATTAATAATGGACCAGTGCCAGTGCCTATTCGTTCGAATCGCTAATACGAGCGATAGTTTTTTCGCCACACAGCCAATAACATAGCAACTTTCCGAATAAAAATGTTTTTCGAAGCCATATTTATGATATTAATTTTTTGTACAACGATATAGGTCTGCCAAGTGGCATAACTAGATTATAAAATATTGTATCTTACGAAAGGTGTATAATAAATTTTTTGTACGCGTAGATTTAAACTCTGGGCTAATTATTTATTTTGCTTTTGATATCGCATTTCTTGTATTTATCTAGATAATGAAAATAGCGTGTTTTATTTGTGTTTGTTTTGCTTAACAGTTTATTATTTTAAAGTAAGAACTGTACTTTAAATAAAATAAATTAATGATGTATTGTAGCGTTTCCCAACCTTTTATGGCTCGCGTACCATTTGGTAGCATTAATTGTACCTAGGGAATCCAAATACCCTGCCTAATTAATTACCCGGTTATACGGGTATTTCCCGGAAAAGAACCGGGTACCCGGTTCGGTGCCGGGTAATTTTTGTAAGCCGTTAAGAGTCCAATTTTTATTATATTTGAATCTTTGATTAAATATGACGTGATATATTTTAATTATTATTATTTAAAAAAAAAATAAGGTATTGAAATAAAATTAATATATTATGTAATTATTAATACTTTACTCAATCAAAATATTTTTACATTCCATCGGTAGGTACATATATACATACATATACTTACATACCACATACATGTGTAACAGTACAAAACCGAAATATTTATTTTAACACATATTTGGCAATAATAATAATACAAATTTCACATGAAAAATACTGAGCAAATAAATTTTCTTAAAATTATAAAAGAAATTAGATTATTGTATTTATTATATGTATTATATGTAGGTAGAGAAACAAAGTTTTAGTGATGTTCTTTTTGTAAAAAGTTATATTTTAAAAACAATAACGAATTTAATGTGTTATATTTTCACCCTACAACGCATTAAAATTTATTTTTATTTACAACTGCATCCTTTCAAAATAATCCTTATCTATGCATTCGCTTATCTCGAAATCTATAGGTCGCTAAGTGCTGTCCCTTTTTTTGTCGTTCAAAAACGTTAGTCGTTTAAGAACGCCGATTCGGCTCTTCCATTTAATTTGAAATAATGGAAAAAATTATTTAAATGAAATTAACCGGATACCCGTCAAAAATTACCCGGTTTTCGGTTCCATGAAAAACACTGCGGGTAACCGGGTACCCGGTTCCGGTTCTACCCGGTTCGAATGCCCTAATTGTACCACTTCGTAAAAATGATTGTACTTCGAGAAATTTGTTGTTCTATTTGCATTATAAATTTTATAGAGTGACTATATTTCCCATAACTCAATTTATTTAAGTTTAAAAAAATACCAAAGGGTTTATTTTTTCTGATAAAAATGAGACTTTTGAACTTTACATATCAGAAGGTTTTTTTTTTAAATAAAAGGTGCCGAAGCTTATTTCTTTTCAAAATTCAAAACCAGGACATTTAAAAAAGTATTTTTTTAACAACTAATTTTTATTAAAAAAAATACCAAGAATTAAATTAAATTATTTGCATAAAAAAAAACGAAATGCGCCGCAGGCAATTTTTTCCAAAATTACCGATATTAATAGAAAATATATGTATATAAAATTAATTAAACACGGTAAATGTAAAACTTCTGATGGAAACGAGAAAATTTACACTTTCATTTTTACAAATTTACAGCAGCACCACAGGCGAAATTTTTGTTTTAAATATAATAATATTAATGAAATTGTATTTAAAAATATTTTTATTACTGAAATTTTCTATTTATTATCGAAAATAATAGTTATAAAAGTGTTGCTTAAGATTATACATTGTTATCAAGTTATAAGTTTAATTTTTAAACAAATTTTACGAAAATATAAGCACAATAATATAAGCAAAATAAATTTAATGAGATCCTTGTGCTTGTTTCGAAGAACAAAATTTTTTGAAATTTGGTTCAAAAGATGTGAGATATACCCTTAAATTTACACCTGCGTCCTATTTGTTTCGATACTTATTTTTTTAAAAAAACATATAAAGAAAAATCTCTTTCTACTAATTCCGTACCGTATTGTTTCGTTCGAATTTTACTTGTACAGTTTTGTCACTTGATAAGTCTGCTAAATTTTCTTTATCTTTTATTGATAACGATAAAGCTTTTTCTGAATTTTCTGCATAAAAGAGGTTTAAAATCCAATCATTATCTCTGTTTTCGGGTTTTGGAAAATACTCCATGAAAGACGATTTTAACGATGTTCTCGTAAATCTTGAGACAAGCTAACCTTATTTTCAACCAAAAAAGTATATAGAGTTTCAAATACTTCCGGTTGCTTGTTTTCGATACACAGTTTCCAAATATCTATTTTCTTAATCATACTTTTAATTTTATCATTAACGTTAAAAATCGTCATCTAGCTTTTCTGAAAAATTACATTGAGAAAAATACAATAGTCTAAATGATATTTTTGTGACGGATTTTTTTTTACTTTTTATGTCTGCCATTACTGATTATTTTTCGCGTACCACAGGTTGGGAACCGCTAATGTATTGTATTATGTATCTCGTTATTTTATCTTTTTAGTAAAATTAGTTGGGGGTGTATTATTTATTCAAGAATTAACAACTTGTATTTTAATGCATGCTTTGCATTTTTTTATTATTATATATTAAATGTCAGAAAGCCGAGCAGATTTAAAAATTTCAGTTACAGCATCTCGCAACTCGGATATCATGACATTACATGTGTCGTTACAGTCACTATTTTTTGCAAAATTTATATTACTGAATTTCCTAATTTTACCCCATCAATTTTAAGCTTATATTCTTAATTAAATTCCGCACCATAAGTCGAAAAATACAACTATATAAAAACGAGCTTTTCTGTTAATATAATCAGATAACATTACAGCGTTTTTTTAGCCACATGATAATGATTGTGCCTTATTTATTTTTTATAGATATTGTTATACATTAGCACTATTTTGCTTTAGTTTCTCTCTTTCGCAAAAGGTACAAGTATATTTAATTTTACACAGTGACCTCTGGAACTGTCGGTTTGGTCTTCTTTTGATAACGTTGTCAAACAGAGTCAAAAAGCAATAGCTTTATATTTGCTGTTGAAGTGAAAAAGGAAATACTGTAGTTGATGGGTACATCATTTATAGAGAATTTAATAGTTTCCCTGAACGCTATATTCAATATTTCCGCATGAATAAAGAACAATTCGAAACTCTGCATTTTCTAATAAAAATAGAACAAGGGAGAAAGATTCAATATATAAGGGAAGTACATCAATGAGAGCACATAGTTATGACATGAAAGGGTTTAAATCAATATAATATATTTACATTTATTAATCTTCATTCATTATTTGGAGAAGAGGGAAAAAAGTAAAAATAAAACTACTAAATTTTTATTAACATATTTTACCTATTATGTAATTAATAATAATATCATATATGACGATTGTGAATATATTATATGTTGGTCATTAAATGCTAGTTTGTACAATGCTGAATTTTTATTTGAGCTAAGATATTTTTTTGTGGAGAAAGGCTTTTAAAGTTGGCACGAAACTTAAGCAGAAGTTTTCATTATAATCAGATCGATCAAACAACATCGTGCATCTGCATCTTCTTGGTGTGGTTATTCTACTGGTTGATCTGCTTGTATAATTTGTTCTATTTGTTCTAAAGGCGAATTTTATTTGCGTAATTTCCTATGGATTATTTGAACTCTACGTGCGAAAGTAAATATTAAAACTGGCTACTATAACACCAGGATTTTTTCGCCGGGACATTTTTTTAGTAATTAATATTGTTTAAAAAATACAGAGCTTAACATCTAAATACATTAAGTAGATTACACATCATAGAGTTCTTTAAATATTCAGATGTAGTACTATGTATGTCTAAATAACTATACTCTATTCGCGTTAACACAGTCAGTTTGAGAGCTATCCATTTCATCATAATTCATAATGTGTTTACGCATCTACAATTAGCTCTAAAGTACACGATACGCATATACGTTCTATATACCCATATATTTTTTTTCTATTAATGTGTCAATTATGAATATTAATTAAATCAATAGCTCTCAAACTGACTGTATTAACGCAAATATAGTGTAGTTGTTTGAGTATTTCAGGTATAAGTTTCTGTAGCTCTTTTTATTCATAAAATAAATAAAATAATATTGCCTTCAAAAGCAACCAGTTTTTAGGTTGTATTTTCATAATAAACATTTTTATTCAAAGATACAAATTATAGTTTTTTGACGCGGCTTCGTTTGTGTTAAAATTTGTTTGCAAATTATTGTTGACTTGATTGCTTTTTTAACGTTTAAAAATATTGGACATGAGAAGAAATATTCAATGAATATAAAATAGCAGTAAATTTAGGATTGGATAAATGGAACATGAAATACAACCAAATCTCTGAATGCCCGGCATCAGAGACTGGCGCTGCGTGACCTAGAAAAAAGCAAGGTTGAGAATAATTTAAGCTGATCATGATAAAAGATACACACAAAGATATTAATATTTTTTTTATTATGCGTATTACTCATACTAGTTTTAATCCTATAGATTTTGTAGATTTAAGTTGCGACGCTTGACATGTGAATTCGAAATTCGTTTGTTTCGACGCAGGGATTCAGCGAAGCGTAATGATTTGCTGATTTGATGGTTATATAAAAAAAAATAAAAGATATACCACGTGCAATATAAATAAAACACCTGAAAAAGATTAAAAAATAAATTAAAGCTTGATTCGAATAAGATTTTTCGTTGTTGGTAAATATTGACTTTAGAATTAAATTTTTAATCAATTTAGCTTAGCACAGTACAAACTAGTAAACAATTATTCTAATAATATGCAAACACAATGTGTATTTGTGTTTATCAAACACAATTTGGATTGATTGCCTGACAAAGGAACACCCGATGAGTGTTCTACCAAAATTTGTGACCTTGTTATTATTAGTTCATTTCATTCATATTTAAAAGGCAACTTTTATTTTTTAATAAAAATACATCGCTTTAATCGAGACTTTGAGATCGCTGCGTGGTCTAATATATATTGCAGAACTTTCAATTCTATATACATTTTAAAATATTATTATTATTAAGTGTGTGGCACGAATTCCAATTTATTAAAATAAAATTTATTTACTCTTTAACAATTTACCTATAAAATAATTGTTAATAATTGGATCGTGGCTCTTGTGAGATCTAACCATTTGGATCCTTTCAATCACTAAATTACATTTAATACAAAATTAAAGATTGCTTGCTATCAAAGACGATGAGTTGACGTATTAGTTTCAGGCAATTAAATGTAAATATTAGTCTAAAGATGTAGATTGCAACTAAATGATTTGTGGATTCCAAAATCATTTTTTTAAAAGACATACATATCTAGAAAAACAGTTACATTTGATCCTTTATTCCATTCCTATTTATTTTAATGAATTTGGATGCGGATTTTCGCAGATGGATCTAATTGCCACCCCAAGAGCTTCATTGAAGCGAGTAAAGAAGTCGAGAAGATTTGACGGATGAGTATCTTACTATAAACAATTGCATTATATTCAATAAATTCAATCTACGTTAAAAACTGACTATATATATTTTTAATAAAAGATTGACTTTCGGCATCTTTTATCATTAAAGAAGCACTGTTATTACTTATATAAAAATACTGCAGAAGAACGCTTAAAACTAACTGAAATTTGTTACTATTAAAGTTTTAATATACCAGATAACGCGGTTATTATATTTGAATTAAAAGTTTATAATAATAATTTATGGTTTTAAAGTTATTATGTGTGACCCTTTAAATTATTAATACAGGCTACTGTGCGTGCTAGGCGTTAGCACGTCTGTTGCTCATCTGGTTTTTCTCATGCGATTAAAACGGAAAAGGGTGGAAATTAAGCAATACAAGTGGCTGCCAAGACGGAGCGGAGGAATACAAGCAGAGGGGGTATTAAGATAATGGTAGTTATAAATCAGGACGGTTAAGTCCTGTTTAAAGAGGGGATCGAAAGGTTCAACTTGGGGGATAGTTTATGTCGTCCTATTATTTTAATCTGTTTATAAATTATTTTTATTTTTACTGAAATGTCCTATGGAGTTTTCTCCATATTTCACCAAAATTGTTGTAGCATCATCACGAGATTTATAGTACACTTTTTTTAATCTTCGGATAGATAAAAATTTTAGAGACGCTATTTTATTGATTTTGGTTTTTATATCAAAAACACGGTATACCTGCCACGCGGATAGGAAAGTACGCTTCTTTCCGCGGGGTAGATAGGAGATTATATAACAAATTTGATTATCGTGTTTTTGATATAAAAAGGGGGGGGGGAAAAGTATTTATTAAACATATGATGTATTTATTTATTTAAAATTAATTTTATTCGACGCTCCTTCTTACAAAAGTCAAAAGTAAAAATTAATTTTATTAAATTGAATACTTTCGTTAAATATCTTTTAGTTTATTTTTAATAATTACATTATTAATACAATTTATTGATTTTAAATGGAATTCTAGTGATGAATGTGTGTAAATAAGTTCACTTTTCAAACTCATAAAATTAAAAAATTCCATACTAGCGATGAAGTGATATAAAAAGCGGTTCTGGAAAATTATTTTAATTTTTTTTTTAATTTAGAACATGATCGTCGGAATGTAAAGTGTACGAAAAAAATGACATTTGCCCAACTATTGGTTTGGGAAACTGGAAGAACCCACTGCGAGACATGAAGGTCTAAAAGCCGGAGAAATAGTCAGATTTAAAACGTTAACCGCATGAATGGTTGTTGACGGGCGACTGTTTAGAGCGCATGCGCAAGCAATTCAATTCCCAATAAACAATTCATGGCGCACGCGTATCGACTGTGCATCGCTATCGCTTCCTCGGTATGGTTGTCTGTAGCCGATTTTCTGAGCGATTATTTTTCATAATTACGTAAATTAAAAAAATGAATAAATGATGAAAATATTTAATTTTTAGAATTGTTTTACAATCCCAAGGCATGCGCCGCATCTACCGCATGTATGGACCACACACGTTAATTTATAATATATATTATTAATTAACGTGTGTTTTTATGTTGTTGTTAAAATCTTAAAGCACAAATAAATAATTTTAAAATCTATCGAATTCTCAGTAAAACCATTTTTTAAATACTTTACGCGATATAATAAAAATATTATATACTAAAAAAGTTTAAACAATTAGATTACATGAATTTTTAAAGAAATTTTAAATATTCGTACTTTTAATATTATTATAAATTCGTCAAATAATCATAACTTATTAACAAAAAACGATTTAATCTATAAAGTAAAATATAAACATTAAATTTATACATATAATTTAGAATTTAAAAATGCAGGAATTTTTAACTATAGTATTTTACATTTAGATAACACTAAAACATTAAAAAGGTTTTAACTTTGTCATACCTTACTTTTTAAAAATATTCCAATACAAGAAACATTAAAGAAGAAGAATTAAAATTTATTGGCTTTACGAATATTTGTAATAAAAATAAAAATTATAATAATAAAAAAAATGAATGATATTTAAAATTTTCCATACGTTTTAGGGATATCGGAAAAGATAGAGAGTACTTCATAAGAGGGTGTTAATACTATTTCTTAATCTTTTAATAAAATAAGAACCATTTAACCGACCAGAAAAGACAATATTGATAATCAATCAGAAAGAGCATACCAAATTTCTTGTGACATTTGTGACAAAATTTACAATGGACAAGCAAACCGTAGGATTTCATAAAGAAACGCGATAAAATGCTTTGATGAAAAATCAACTTAGGCAAACAACACTTACCATATTAATTTTCATACAACTAAAACTTCAGGCAAAATATAAAACTTAATTGTAAAAAAATATACGGAAGCAATTGAAATCGCAAAGGCAATACCGGTCTTAAATTAAGCTAAATTATTTTTTAACAAAATTCATATAGATATAAATTTATATAAACAAAACACTTTGAAAATTATTACATTATTAGGTTGATCCCATAGCAACAAACAAGTGAAAAAATATCAAACACAAGATTTAATCAAAAACAAGGTCAAGATGATGACAGCATCGGTGGTCTTTAAATAATGTATACAATTGAAAAAGTAAGCGTGTTTATTTTAAATGGTTTGATGAAAGTTTCAATTAAAAAAATAATATTTTTGCATTAGAATTTCTAGAATAAAACAAGAACCCAATGTTTTATACTATGCCACGAACCGCTTTTAACAAATGGTGCTAAAAACGGCAGCGGTTCTTCTGTGGTTGTTGGTGGAACAAAGGCATGATTTAAAAAATGTTAACGTCCTCAAACACAAGGCAGAATTTCTCAAAACAATCGGCCGACTACAATGGACGCGTGAAATCGAGATTTTTTGCTAGTAAGTACCTCCACGTCATATGGTTGAACGGGTAAACGCTGAAAACGTTTCTTTGTTGTTCGTATTTTAAAACCCGGTCGCCGGACATAACGCAGTGAATTGACGCGAAAAATGCGGCGCCATTCATTCGCGGCGGCTCTTTGTCATAGGAAAGCGAGTGCAAAAGGTTAAGCCCTTTGCAGCGCCAGAGAGCGAAACTGTCTACATTTAATGTTTTAATTCCCGTAAATCGAACTTAAGCACTGTAAATGTATTTATTTCTCTACCCGTCTACGTTTAATTCCAACATAGAAGCTAAATTTATTTTTAAATCAAACATTTCATAATTTATAAAGGGGTCACACTTTTAACTAATATATTATAAAAACTCAGATTATAAATGTTGTTTCTGCCTTTATTTAATTTAATTTAATTTTTCCAACGATTTACCAATGAATCAAGTTTTAATTAAAATCTTAATTTTAAATTTGTGAAATCGTCAAATGTTTTTTTTTATAATATTACTCTGATTATTAAATTTCTTATTTCGAATAAAAAAATGTATGCACGGGGCCGCCGAGAGCGAACCCGGACCATGGAAAAACAATGATTCTGGGCCTTAAGCTCAGTCTGGCAAGTTCTTCATTTCCATCACTTTTGCGTGTTCATCAAATCTGAGCTGAGAAAAAATTGGCCGCATAATCTCCTCCGCATCCAGTACATTTTATAGGTGTGTCGTGATCCTTCTTGGAGCAGTTGCTTGTGTCGTGGTTGTCGTTGAAGGTCCTTTGAGACGTGGCTAGAGTCTCCAATTCGAGTAATCAAGTACTCGATACTCGAGTATTTTTGTATATTTTTCAAGTATTTGATAATCGAGTATTTTGAAAATTACTCGATTAATACTCGAAATTAATTTTTTTTTAAATATTTCAGAAACAAAAATAACTTTAACTCGGTCCGGTAAAGGTTAACGTCTTGCTTTTATTTGGCGTTTATGCCCGAAGTCCCGAGCTAGAGCGGTTACTATCAGGTATAATTTTTTCATAGTTCCATAGTTGCATAGTTCCGGTCGTCGGCTATGTTAGTGGGTACGACGGAGAAATTTCTTTTGTGTTTTCTGTTCGACAGTCCCGACTTATCTAATTTATGGCAATGAACAATATGAAATATCAACAAAAAAAAAATTAGGTTTTATGACTATGCAGTTGTAGCGTAAAGTGTTGTCAATTGTTTATACTGATCCCTCAGCTTAAAATATAAATCAAAACAATTGTGTGTTTTAAAGGCATTTAAAGTAAAGTCAGTTCTTTGCGAACCGTTTAGCTCTAGAGTGAAAGGGATTCACCCAAACATATCTTCGAAGGATATAGATTTAAATTCTTCGCATTAATCAAAAGGAGTAGAATATTGTATATTGTTAAGAAAAAAAATCTATTCAAGAAGAATTACAAAGTACTATTTTGTCAATAGTCGAAGGAAATAAGTGAAAAGCAGAGAAGGGAATGAAAGAAGAGAACATAAAAAGAGAGTTCAAAAAATTTTATATCTATAAAAAGCGAACAGATATAAATTAGAAGCCTTATCCAACGCGTTAATGACAATAAGACCAACATCAACAGCAACGGAAAGGGTTTTTTCCATAACGGGAATAATAAAACCAAAGGTTAGCAGTAATATTAAATTCGAGACACTTTTTGCATTATTATTTTTAAAAAGTATGTTCGTGAAGTTAAAATAATTGTAAAAATTAACATACTAAGTATTTTATTTATTTATTTATATGTGCACGAATTTTAATAATAGCTATTTTGGTACATTTGGTAAATACTCGAAAGTACTCGAGTACTCGAGTATTTTAAAATTTTATTATTCGATACTCGAGTAGTTGATGGTTCGAGTAATTGGAGACTCTAGACGTGGCCCAACGCTTGGCATCTAAAACATTGGGTAACATACAAGTTATTTTTATAACTATCAAAGTTGTAATGAAACTGAATTTCTCCAGATACAGTTTTTTTTTGTGAGGAGTATTTCAGCGTCTTCTTTAAATTTGAGCACTTCGGATGCGTAATCTATCCATGCCCCCCAGTTTCTTCGGCTTTCCAACATGGATTGAGCCATAGTGTCTACTGATGCAGGCCTTTCTATGACTCTTTCCAGCGCTGTTCTTTCTGTCGTCCTGTGCACTTGAATGAACTTCGGAAGTGTCGTAATGGAGACACTAAGCGCTCACTGTCTTGCTGATTTTTTTTGTGTAATGACCGAAACAGCCGTGTCGTGTAAAAAAAAGTTTATAAATAAAAGACAGTAAATATGTTCGTCATTTTAATTTTATTGAAATGTTTAAAAACAAATATATTTATTTAACAAAAAAAAAACTGTTTAATCTAATAATGACATACAGAATATAATATTGCTTGATTATGGTTATTTGGTGTATTTGCATGATGTTGGAAAAAGTGGTGTGATGAACAGAGGCGGCGATTGTGTTCACTCGCATGACGATGGTAAAGGCACGCAACAGATTTTTGGCGGCACGCATCAGATCGATGGCGGCACGCAGTAGATCGTTGACGGTACGCAGCATATTGGTGGTGGGGGTGGTTCACAGCATACTGGAGAAGGAGTAGTGCAGGATGATGATGGCGGTGGAGGTCGGGGTGGTTCGCAGCAAATAGGGGATGGAGTAGTGCAGGTTGTTGGTTCACAGCAAACTGGAAGTGGGGTAGTGCAGGTTTTTGGTTCACAACAAACTGGAGGTGGGATAGTGCAGGTTGTTGGTTCGCAGCAAATAGGGGATGGAGTAGTGCAGGTTGTTGGTTCACAGCAAACTGGAGGAGGAGTAGTGCAGATTGTTGATTCACAGCAAACTGGAGGTGGGGTAGTGCAGGTTGTTGGTTCACAACAAATTGGGGGTGGAGTGGCACATGATGGGGAGCAGCAACGAGGAGGTTCTACTTTTGGGCAACATGCAACACATGCTGATAGACTTCCCTGAAATTACACAATGCAAATTAATATTTTATTTTAATAAACAGATATTTTTTTGTAAAAAATACGATCTTACTTGGATCGCTAAAAGGACGAAGAGTCCGCAGAGAGCTGCTTTGAACGCCATCTTCGTCGAAGAGGAGAGAGCAGATTGATGAATTCTAAGGTTTGACTTCACCTTTTATACCAACCGAGACATATGTCAGCTATCAACAAAACGATTGCTACGTAAAAATTCGCTATTGAATTGGCACGCATTAGAAGTGTTGTGATAATAGTTATATTTTATGCGTGCCTTACGTTAAAATTCTAATTCGCGATAAAAATTCTGACTCACTTTTTAGTATAGATCATCAAAATATCTCCCCTTGAAATAGTCCTCATTCCTTATTACATATAGAATGAGAAGTCCGCGATTTAATAGTGGATGCTTACGTTTCAGATAGACGAGTTTTTTTTCCCCAAAGTAGGAATATATTCCTTAATATGCAGATTTTTTTTCTGTTTTCAGAAAGCAATTTATTATGTCATTGTATTTAACTGTCTTTAAACCTTACAAATTAGAAAAAAAACAACAAAACCTTTGAACATTTTTTAACAACAATAATAGTCTCTGTAAGAATAGTGAAGATACCAAAAATAGTTTAAAAACGAGTACATTAAGTTCAAATGAATCAATATAAACAAAATATTTTACTACTACTGAATGTGCATAAAAAAAACTAGACTATATGATAAAAAGTAGTTAAAGTTTGGTTTCTCTATAGTGAAATGTGAATAAACTATCTCACCCTCCTTTTGAATTTATTCCTTTTAACGGATTTATGATATTTTTTTCGAATAAATTATTCGTTCGATAAATATTTGTCAAAAATATAGATAAATTTTACTCATTTTATTGAAATTCAATTATCGTCTAAATTTGGTAAAAACAATTTATTTATTTCATATGCTGCTTCAAATCGTTAATAATA
Organism: Plectrocnemia conspersa; assembly: GCF_051122295.1. Lineage (NCBI taxonomy): Eukaryota > Metazoa > Arthropoda > Insecta > Trichoptera > Polycentropodidae > Plectrocnemia > Plectrocnemia conspersa. Next base: position 2,650,299 of record NW_028277170.1, on the reverse strand, counting down.
AAATCTAAAGCAGAAAAAATCGAGAAAATTCTGTAATACTTTTCGTCTATTTTTCAAAATATGTTTTCACATCTTGAATAATTTTTGCAGCATTGACTCCTACTCGATTTTACACTGCAGGGAAAAAAATAAGACTTTTGTTCTTTCCTAAATTTCGAGATTTAACACTATTTATTTCATCACGAATATTTGGGCCATTACCGTAGCATATTATCGTAGAATATTTTTATGAGAATGCATCTTCAGATAACGAGCTGATTCTCTATACAAAATCGAAGAAATTGCAAACACAAATAATTAAACTTATACTTCGTGACAGGATTTTAATTGCCTTTTTTTTTATAAAATCGAAGAAATTGCAAACACAAGTAATTAAACATGTACTTCGTCATTCAGTTTCGTAAAATATCACACAAAAGAACGGTAAGATAGTTCACTCACAGTTCACAATAAAGAAAGCGTACTTTAAGTACTCTTTATCATGTAGCCTAAATATTTTTGTTTTTATGCACATTCTGAAGTAGCAAATTAGTTTGTTTTTCTTGTTTCGTTTGAACTTAATATACTAGTTTTAAGATTATTTTCGATTTCTTTACTACTCTTCTAGAGACTATTATTGTTATTAAAAAATGTTCAAAAGTTTTGTTGTTAGTTTATTTTTTTTCTAATTTGTAAGATTTCAAGGCAGTTAAATACAAATATTTATTATTTATTTTATTAATTTATTTAGCTTATTAGCTAACCTTTACATCTAACAAATTTAGTAAACATATATAAAAATATATAAAAAATACATAACAGAAAGAAAAAATAAAAATATACAATAATAAAGTCTTAATATTATAATTTATTTCTATATGTACGAAGGTGTTTTTTTTATTCCATTTATGAAACCCGTTATATTTTTGCTGTTTCGGATTTCTCTTGGAAGACTATTATATAAATCAAAACCTCCGTACATAATTCCCCTAGCCGTACTCGTTTTCTTATACTTAATTATCTTTAAATTTTCTCTATTTCTAGTATTATATTTATGTACATCTTTATTTCTTATTAAATACTTATTAAAATATTCTGGTAACATATTATTTTCTAACTTATATATAAATACTAAAACATTCATACTCAATATTTCTTGAACATTCAACCATTCTAATCTATCAATCATACTTTTACAATTAGTTAATCTATTTTTATTTAAGATTACTCTCATTGCCCTATTTTGTAATTTTTGCAACATTTGTTTGTCTAATTTATTTAACATATTTAATAGTGTTGCACAATAATTAAAATGGGGCAATATTATACTATTGTAAATTATTTTTTTTGTATTTATACTTAATATATTTCTTAATCTAGATAATAAACCTATTTTTCTACTAATTTTTTTTAATATGTAATTACAATGTTCTTTAAAATTTAATTTTGTATCAACAATTACTCCTAAATATTTTATATTATCCACTATTTCTATACTAGAGTTATTTATTACTATTTTGGTACTATTATCCAACACATTTTTATAATTAATAAACATACATTTAGTTTTATTCTCATTTAATTTAAGTACATTATTCTTTAACCATATTTCTAATATACTTAATTCATTATTTAAATTATTTACAATTTCTTTAATGTTATCACCTATGCAATACATTAATGTGTCATCCGCGAATAGATGAATTTTACATTTTTTCACGTTATTAACTATATCATTAATATACAAAACAAATAACAATGGTCCCAATTTAGACCCTTGTGGTACTCCATAAGACACTAATTTCTCTTCAGAATATACATTATTTATTTTAACTTTTTGTTTTCTTTTATATAAGTAATTATTAAACCATCTTAAAACTATATCACTTATACCTATACTCTCCAATTTCATTAACATTATTTTTCTGTCTATTGTTTCGAAGGCTCTCTTGAAATCCAAGAAAACTGCTCCAATGATTTTGTTTGTATCCTTAGCCAACACAATAAATAGCTTTCTGAACTTATTGCTACGTCTTAAAACAGAAAAGAAGTAAAAAATATTCCTTTTTTGTGGCAAAAAAAAATTGTTGTCTATCTGAAATGTAAGCATACGTTATTAACTAGCGGTTAACCTCATTCCCCATTTTATGTTTTTTCCTTTGTCAAAATAAGAAATGACGATTATTTCAAGGGAAGAATTTTTTGATGATCTATACAAAAAAGTGAGTCAGAATTTTTATCGAAGCCTGTTAGTGATTGCTGGAAAAGCATGTGGCACGTAAGGCACGCATCAAAGATAACTATTATCACAACACTTCTAATGCGCGGCAAATCGATTGTAAATTTTTACTTAGCAAACGGTTTGTTGATAGCTTTCAGCGCATTTTTTCACGTTGACCAACGTCTTGGTTGGTATAAAAGGCGAAGTCAAACCTTAGAATTCATCAATCTGCTCTCTCCTCTTCGACGAAGATGGCGTTCAAAGCAGCTCTCTGCGGACTCTTCGTCCTTTTAGCGATCCAAGTAAGATCGTATTTTTTTCAAAAAAATATCTGTTTATTGAAATAAAATATTAATTTGCATTGTGTAATTTCAGGGAGGTCTATCAGCATGTGTTGCATGTTGCCCAAAAGTAGAACCTCCTCGTTGCTGCTCCCCATCATGTGCCACTCCACCCCCAATTTGTTGTGAACCAACAACCTGCACTACCCCACCTCCAGTTTGCTGTGAATCAACAACCTGTACTACCCCCCCTCCACTTTGCTGTGAACCAACAGCCTGCACTACTCCACCACCAGTCTGCTGTGAACCAACAACCTGCACTACTCCACCCCCAGTCTGCTGTGAACCAACAATCTGCACTACCCCATCCCCAGTTTGCTGTGAACCAACATTCTGCACTACCCCCCCTCCAGTTTGCTGTAGTACAACAACCTGCACTACTCCATCCCCTATTTGTTGCGAGCCTCCCCGGCCTACACCCCCACCACCACCCTGCACTTCTTCATCCCCAGTATGCTGTGAACCACCCCGACCTCCACCGCCACCACCATCCTGCACAACTCCTTCCCCAGTATGCTGTGAACCACCTCCACCACCAATATGCTGCGTGCCGCCACCGATCTGCTGCGTGCCGCCAAAAATCTGTTGCGTGCCTCCACCATCGTCATGCGAGTGAACACAATCGCCGCCTCTGTTCGTCACACCACTTTTTCCAACATCGTGCAAATACACCAAAGAACCATAATCAAGCAATATTATATTCTGTATATCATTATTAGGCAAAACAGTTATTTTTGTTAAATAAATATATTTGTTTTTAAATATTTCAATACAATTATTATGACGAACATATTTACTGTCTTTTATTTATTAACTATTTTTATACATGACACGGCTGCTTCGGTCATTACACAAAAAGGATAGGCAATACAGTGAGAGCTAAGTGTCTCCATTACGACACCTCCGAAGAAGACGCAGAGCATCCTTCAAGTGCACTGAAACTGCAGGGCATGGACAGATTACGCGTTAAAGTGCTCAGATGTAAAGAAAACGCTGAGAGACAGCGCAAGATAGCAGCCCTAATGGGGCAGTCTCTAAACTGGACAAGTCAAAGTGCAATATCTTAAAGATAGTACCGGCCATTCGGGAGAGGGCCGAGAAGAGGTTTTAGCCGGTAGGTTGCTGCTAGCAGCGGAATCCGGCACTATCACCAGAAAACTGGAGGCTTGTGGTGTCTTTCGAAGATTTCCTCTCCTCACAACATCAAGGCCTGGTCCAATTCAGCCCCATCAAAATTTCCGGTACGCTTACTTCACAAAAGCCACTCTTGAAAAGTATAAATGCTATAATTTATATATTAAAATGTTACCCAATATTTCAGATGCCATGCGTTTGGCCACGTCTCAAAGAACTGCCAGCGCCAACCCAGATGCGTAAAATGCACCAGCAACTACGCCACAATCAACTGCTCCAAGAAGGATCGCAACACACCTGAAAAATGTATCGGATGCGGAGGATTCGGTCAATTACAAAAATTGCCAGCGTCGGAAGGAGCATCTCCATCAAGAGACATCACCCATCTTTCGCTACTCCAGTTGATCCTAAGCCAATCTTTAACCTAAACCACTCATAACCTCGAACGTTTGAAAAAACGCCTGTCATCCAATCAGGTGCTCAACGTCTTAACGTCTCCCTAAAAAAACGTAATACCGGACATCTTATTCAATGTTTCAGTACAACTGGTGTATGAAAAAACACCCGTCGCCGCAACATTTGCTCCAAGCAAAACCAACCAAGCATTCCAAAGAAACCTTCTCTAAACCCACGTCCACATCAGATCTCCGTAAGATGCTGATGGTGCTCCAGGAGATTAGGGTGAAGACCTGTAGGTGCGCCAGAAAAATGAAGATCACCACCATGACAGTAGAATATTTTGATGTCCTCTTCTAAATTGGATATCAATATATTGATGTGGAATCCGAAACAAAATCAGTGAGCTGGAGCTGTTAATCAGTGAGTACAATATTGATATTGTCGTAGAAACTTTCCTTAAACCTCACATAAACGTTTACATACCGGACTTTACCTACCTCGGAGGGACTGACTCTCAATGCCAGGTAGAGGTGTCGCGATATTTGTTAAAAAATTAAATTAAAAACCGTAAACAAATTTTAAAAGATACTTCTAAAATCATTCTTGCCTCAGTTCTTTCTTTGACTGATACATAACCATTAGAAATGTAATTATTATCGTAAATCTGTTTGATAGTTATTATTTAACTATACTTTTGTGAGTATATTTATACAAAACATATATAAAATAAATAATTAACGAATATGCATTTGTCTCATTAATGAGATATTATAGGAAACATGATGAGGCCGAGTTTTAATTAGCCTTTTGCGCTCGTAAGGGAGAGTCAGACCCATCCGGTCCAAAAAACTCGGTCTTTCCAGAACCCTAAATGTGATCTTGTTGTTATAGTTTCATCTGACTTAATAAACGATCAATAAATAATTCTCCAAGAATACTGTAACTATAATTATTTTCGGGTACAAACTCATTTTTGTAGCTTGTTTATTGTCTCACCATCTCTTCTGTTCTTTATCGTTTCTGAGAACTAATAAAGAATAGACTTGCAGTTTTTGCCTTTCGGTCAGTTCCTGCGGTACCCATTTCTTCATATTAACTACAAATGTCTCGTTCCAAACACAGTCTGTTGAGAAGCACATGATATGAAACGACCTATTATTAATAATTAGCCAACGTTAGTAGTGCAGCACCAGTGCACGTAGCAGGGGCGTGCGTTAACAGCGCATAGATTCGGTGCAAATGAGCACTGATATATCAACAGGCAAATGATATTTCGGTGCAAATGAGTAATGATGCATATATCAACAGGCTAATACGGCTCATGGATAGACATTTTTTTAATCGTTAATGTAGTTATAGTAAAATTATTTAGAGGTCATAAAACACATAATTTTATAAAAAAAGGTTTTATTTGTACTTGTGTAGGATAACTATTTCTTTAATGTAAAATACTTTTTAAAAACTTTAATTTTATAAATTCAATGTGAGGTATTCGCTTGCAAAAAACTTATGATTTGTTATATATTCGAATCTGTATTTGAAATCGCAAGCCGTAAGTAATCTTCTGGACACGTCACACGTCATCTTAATCACGTGTTGATTGCCCAGCAATTGCTAAGAGACTGAGAGAGTTTGTGATCGCGTCGCGTCGCTTGGCGCTCAATCTGTCTTCTATTGAGGCTGTCTTGTGTTCGCCCTTGCTGTCGTCATAGAAATGAATATATACATATAAACAATTTTTTTACCCATTGTTTGCACACTATTGCTAAAAATATTCAGAGTGATACCAATAATTTTTATAAAAAAGGAATCCACATTTCTGTAAATACTATTTCAGATCATCTGCATAACTGTGTTATCAATTTCTTAATTGCCTAGGACCCAAATTAATTATCTATAATATTTAATACTACAGCTTACATATTGATGACGATCACTTAAGTAACTTTAGAAAAAGTCAAAAGGACCGTTTTTTTATTTATTTTTGCGTTTACGCTTTTGAGCATAACTGAGTAAGAAATCATTTCAAACTTTGTCAAATGCTTTTTAAAAATTAGTCTAGGCTACATTTACACGTTTTTTTTTAATAATCATATTATGTGAATGTGGAACGATGTAGACAAAAATCGTATCGTTTGTCGACTTACGCCTGCCGACTGTGAACGTGAATATATTTGTAAATAATTATGCGGCAATGATATTGCGGACCGTGCCCTGCGTAAAAGCTGCTAAACATTCACACAATTTTTATATTTCGTTTTGAATAAATTTGTGGTGGAGTGTGAAAGTTTGTTTTTACTTTTCTGCGAACAAGAAAAGTTGCACTAAAAATATTTTTTAACTTTTGATTAACAACCATATTTTGCCAACATAGACATTTTGAAAAAAAAACTTTCTCACTGTTAATTAATTTACAACACTATACCATGGCTGAAAAATGGTCGTGACACATTTAAAATGTATCGAGTGAATGCTTTGAATTATTTAACGGCGCGGACAAGTCAACGGACCCATTAGGTTTATTATAAAATGCCCTCTATCACTATGAAGATTTTACGTTAACGTATTCGGATAAGCCCCAAGTAACAGGTTTTACTATTTAAGCGTAACTTGCCCGTAAACGAAAGGCCGTTTAGCTCCACCCCGATAAATTGGGACAAACTAAGCTTCAGCTCTCTTGTATATAGCACACCTGGAATATCAGACAGTGTATATTGTGAACACTTCTTCGCTCTTGTGACTCAATAGTTCTTTATTTTTTTCTTTAATAAATATATTTTTGGTTTTTCATGCAACATTATGAACCCAATGACAGATCGTTATTCTCTGAGCGGTGGTGTAGAAGCTGCCAGAGGGATGAAGTCAGTGTATTGTGTGTATAGTGGAGGTTGATCTCTCTCTGCTGCGATAGAATCCCTCTCAAGATGTAAGCGACCTATTTTTTTAGATTTGATTCAATTAACGCTAAACTTAATTCTTATTGACTTAAGTAATAGACACATGACCTTCATTATCATTGAAAGCTTCTATTCCAGAACTTTTTTTTTGAAACTAATACTACATTCCTTGACATAATTTAGTATACGGTCAGTTTTTCTTAAATTTTCAATAGCTCAGTGAAGTTCAATAAATATTATTATTTAATTTAAAATTAGAGAGATTAACCCATGCTATTTAATTATAAAAATGGAAATTCAAATTTAAAAAATCTAGAAAATAAGACATCACCATGAGAAATCTTTTAGCAGCTCAAGTAACAAAGTACCCGTCATAAATAAAAAAAAGTATAAAATATGACGCATGCATTCGGGATTGTTCTCAAAATGGCCGCTTGTAGTCTAATTTAGCATCCACCGGTAATTTGTTAAAAAAAACTCGCCACTTTTCTGTGATTGGTGGACAACAAACTTTTTTTGGGATAATCCTATAATTGATTTTTCCAGAACGCAATCAACTAAAAATCACTTTCCCTCAAACAATTTATCTAAGAACTCCTCTGAGATTTTCTCAGAGACACTTTAATTAAAGTGCTTTTATTTAGATTTTAAATCTAGACAACTTATCATTGCTAAAACATCCAATTAAACGTATTGATCCCCAAGTTAATGTAATCTTGGAAAATTAAAATTCATACGTAATTGAAATAATTGTGAATATAAAATAAATTTTGTTAACTCATTTAAATCACAAAAGTTTTTTTTATAGTTAGTTTTAGATTTTTTTGATTGGTCCAAATCATAAAAAACAATAGTTGAGTAACAATATTATTTAAATAATCTCATTATACATATCATTAATTTCCACAGTAATCCCAGGGGTTTCGAAACGCACACACGCAAAATCTGATAATCTTTTTCATAACGTTCAAGTGGTGAAAATAATAAATCAACGCCAGGTAACGAGCCGAAAAAGGGATTTTGTCCGACGCCATTACGAACCGTGTCACATGCGGTGGGGTGGAAGAGGGGAGGTGGTGAGAGGAACAAAAGGACGATTTGAAAAATGTTGACGTTCGCTGGCTCAAAAATTTATCAAAACAATAGTCGGTAGACAATGGACATCGAGATTTTTTAATGTCGTACTCATATGTGTGTTTGTGACTAGAGCTAGATACTTTGTTGTCATCAGATATATTGTTTTATCTACCTTTATGTTTCATATATTGATGATGCACCAATTCACAAATTTCTTCGTGATTATGCTAAATATATTATTAGTTTACATTGGTATGAAATACTTACATTTCCAATTTTTTACTTAAAAATATATAAAAATATTAAGCAGTTGGAATTAAAATATATTTGACAATCAAACATTCGCCTATATTCAGATTTTTTAATGTGTGGAATAATTTGGTTATTATTTTATTTATAACAACAAATAATATTTTATTTTTGCGAACTCCAGTAATAAATTTTGTCCCATATTCAAATTGATTTTTGCAGTACTGAAACGTATCGTTTCATAAATAATTAATCATACATATTTTTAATCTACTCACACTCTCTCAAGGTTATTAATGATGGTCTTAAAAAATCATAAGTAATTATAGCGCTGAACAATCTGTGCGGCTTCAACTTCAATTAAGAAATGTCTGATCAAAAACGAAAATTGTGTTACTAAACAATTAGTACAACATATAAAGCAATTGTAGCATTATAATACAAAGTTAAAACATTCTAAGAAACAGTTTTTTAATTTCGATTAAGATTATTTAATTGTTAGCGCAATGAAAAACGTATTATGCAAATATGCGAATTGCTGTTTTTGACCTACTAATTAAAATATATTTTCTAAGCTACAGATTAACTTTATTAATCAAAATATACTTTTATATTTTTTTCTTCTATATTAATATATATTTATAGAAGAACATTTTTTTGGCTAAATAGCTTCTATTAGTGGAATAATTTTTATTTATTTATTTACAATCTTTTTATACATAAACAATAAGTCATTTTTTAGGGTATAATATTGCATGTAAAGAAAATTGGATGCTTCTCCATATTTATTATTAAAATATCTAATTTATTTCTTTATACTAATTTTATATTTTTTGTACGAATGAAATTCTGTCGTTTTTTCCTTTAAGGCATTATTGCCAGTTCTGAGTTTAATTTTAACCTCGTCATTGCTGATTATCTTGATTGTATATTCGATGGTTATCCAGTCTAATAACGTTATTAAGGGTTTATTATCTTTGACACCCGCTACGTAGATTGGTGATGGTTTTAGTTCAACCATTGTATCTGTTTTTTGTTTGTACTCCTCCGAGCCAGTAATTGTTTATTTTACTTAGACTAGATGTTTTGGACTTCTTAGTATTTTTCTATTATTCGTTGTCATAGTTTGCCATTCTAGGTTATTTTTGTATTCATACTCTTTTTTAGTCTCGTTTCTATCAAGCCGAAATTTTATTAAATAGTAATATTAATAATATTAAATTTTTACTCATGTTAGTGCCATTTTGATGTTAAGATTTTGGTCTGAACAAGAATCGCTGTAAGCTATTACGTGTTTTTGGGTAGTCTCATTTTCACAATGCTTTAAAATACACGAGGCGATTTCTTATGAACCTCCTAAAGCTATTCATTTTAACCATATTATTGTGAAAATTATTGCAACCTAAGTTGTATACATACATATTTTGCTTATAATACCGAAACGGAATATTTGGGGTACGGAAGTACTTTTTCTAAGTCAAATGAAAATCCAAAATATTCTTCAGGATTTTCTTTTGCTTATTGATGATCATCTGTTAGACATTTTCTTGTTTTTTAATTGTAAATCATGTAGGATCTTCATTGCTGGATGCATCAATTTTTAATTTCAGTAAATCACATTTTTGGCACGTATTACGAGGAGAATGAAAGCTTAAGTTGAATTCAATATTAAATCCACTTCTTAATGTACAATTCATTATTTTCCCTACATTTCTCTTTATAAAAACCATACATTTTTTATTATTAAAATAAGAGTTTAAATATTTTCGACTTGGAGTGTGGTGAGATCTGCTAAAGTAGCTATCATTTGCTGGGGACCTTAAAATGTGTTCTTTTATAACAGTAATTTTATTTTCACCGGTTTTCCGAGTTGATCCTTCTAGATCTGTTTCGGTATTCAGAGCCCAAAATAACTCTAGTAAAAATGTTAAAAGTATCTAAAAAAATGTTACAAACAGCAACTTTTGAATTTAGTGTTTAAAAATAATCAAAGCTTGCTTTTCGCATCGGTCTTTCACCAGTTCTGTAGACTGTAGAGTACGTTCGGGATAAGATTGCCGGTTTGTTATTGTGTGTGTGTATATGTATATGAGAGGGAGAAGCGATGTAGCGTGTACTTCGTTGTCTCGCTTTCTCTTTTAAGGACAATCGCTGATTCGTCAACGCTGTATTCGTCATTAAAGTGCAGTGTGGCACAGAAGTTCGATCTTCTCTAGTGATTTATTTCAAATAATTTTGTGTTGATATTGGTTTAACCCAGATATGCCCACTGTTACATGGGTAGGTTACTAAACTCGTGCCACTGTTTTTTATTTATAAATGAAATTTTAAGAAAACAGAATTTCTTGGGCATATCTGGGTTAATTGATATCAAGGCTTCAAATATACACTGTAAGTTATTCGTTCTCTTACCCGTGGATTAAAATATTTTAATTATTTTTCCATTAATCCGTACGTTGTTGGTTTTTTTACACTATTCTCTGTAAGGCTTAAAAGGGTTATTATTCTTATCGTTGCGCCAATGATACTTTTTTAATTTATTCAATGGATTCTAATGATTTAATTGAGTCCTTGAGCCATTGAGAAATCTGCGAATAATTTCTTTCGCCATTATATATCTTTTTGCTTTTGAAGAATAGCTAAGGACTTCATTATATTTTTGACTAGTGAAAGATTTTGAATTTTGCAAATATTTAATTAATGACATCATTGTCTGGTTTCCTCGATTATATAATATATTTTTAATTGTCCGTTGAAATTTCCAACTTAGCTCAGATGTATGTATTTTAAATAAACATATATTTTCTTTTAAAATAAAAAAAATAAATATTCTGAGCGAAATTGTTTTGAGCCACACAGTTCACGCACACAATAACAAATCGGAATCCTTATCCCGAGCGTACTCTACATTTGAAAAAAATTTCAGCTCCCTAAGTTGTTTAAAATTAGATTTTTTTCTTCATATTCAAAGAGATCCAAAAATTTTTTTTTTGTGCAGAAGCAATTTTTATTTAAAAAAAATTTAGCTTTAACAATTTTAGAAATTTTTGTAGGTTAATCTTTGCCGCTATTTCTCTTCAATTTTCTTACATTTTGTATACAGTTATGTTTTATTGTTCTCTTTCTTTTTTTTCATTTTCTCTGGCTTCATGTCGGGTTTTTGGATTTTCATAAAAAATGCTTACATAGAAATCTTGGTGAGATTCATCAGACGACGATAACGTTCTTATATGTTTCTATTTTTAGACGTGTTATTTAAATTTAGCGGTCATATGTCTATAAACCACATAAAAATAAGTTTATTAATATAAACACGTGATAAATAGATATTAATTACCTGAGTCACTATCTGATGACATAATGTAAAATACAATTCAGGTATGCAAGTACAACAGAGGTAAAAACAACGATACAAGCACTGCGTCACGAAAGCTAACACGCGGCAAACAGACTTAGTCCATTATTAAAATAAACATTAGCAAAATAAACTAATAAAATAAACATTAGCAAACGCTTCAAATTTGTCACAATTTAAAACTTTGCATCATATTATATTAATTTAAAACAGTGCGACACGAAATAATGAATAAATTAATTTTTTCGATTTCTCAACTTTGACTACTTTCATTATTATGGGCTCATTATATTTGGACTTTGGATTTCACTATTTATTTATGACAGTAGTAGACAAGGTAAATATTACTAAAATGTGATACATGTGTGTATTTCTTTAAAATAGTATAGTCTGCTTTGCAAAAATTACATAAGAACGCCACTCATAAATTGAGGGCAGCTTTTTAAGTTTTTTAAAGGCACTCGTTAAGGTGCACTCTTAATATATGCAAATTGGTGATTGTTACCCAACTTTTCAAGGCACGTGACTCACCTAAACCAATATCGGCGTTCACTTAGCCTAATGACCTAGCGGTCTGTCCTTATCTCCCTCCGCCCGGGGCGAGCCTACCTGCCAACTTTGACCTGATGACCCTCGCTAATATTCCACCCTTATCGTGTATCGATAGAGATCTGTGCGCTATATAGATCGAGACTACGCACACCCATCGCTCCACTCCCGATAATTCGTGTAATAATTCAACAATTTTGGATACAAGAACGGAAGAGCGGCTGATAGATTAGGCGCCCGAGGAGACGATTCAAGTGCGTATGTCGAAAACGCTCGCCTCTTATCAACCCTTTATAGTTCCCACGCACTTGGCCGTTTGTACGTGGAAAAATAGTTTGATAAAGGTGCGCGTTTTCTTTGTAGTGCTGAAATTCAGGTAATCGTACGTATGTACTGAGACGAATATTTAAACGCGCATGATTTATATCTGGTTCATAATTTGTTATTTTTAGTATTACATACGTTTTGTAATCAAAAAATTCCACCGAAACATGCAAATACTCGGAAAAATTCATTACCCGGTTTTCGAGTATTTCCCTATAAATTAACCAGGTACCCGGTTCTGCACCGGGTAATTTTTAACCCATATTTACTGACACTGTCTTAATTTAATTTTAAGAAATAAAATAAATTTACCATTTCTTACTATCAGAGAATATAGAAATTAAGTAACATATTGTTTTAAAAATATGTTTTGTAAATAGTTCAACTTTACTATTAAGGAGAGTAGTAAGCATGATTTAATTACCATTTTTTTATATCTATGTAAAAATAGTAAAACTTCTTCCAAACATACGAAGAAACAATTTTACATTAAGTTTTTCATATAACAATGCTGAAAAGTGTGTTTATATATAAAGTTGATTGTTTTCTTGAAATCGCTTTTTTCTCGTTTTTTTTTGCTACTACAAATGTTAACCAATGTAATATCGAAGTACTTTTATTAACACAATGAAAATTCCGTGTTTTCAATAATAAAAATTTAGCCTAGATTTTATGTAGTAAGAAAATATTACGAGCGTTTTTTATTAGTAAACTTTTTACATTGTTGTCATTGAATACACAACCATTCTATTCGCAAGTCTCGTAAAATTGTGATATTTACGACCTTTTGTTGCCTACCTGGTATGCCGCAATATAATTTCAATATATATTCGTAGATAATTTTGATATGTACTTATACACTTATCCCTCGATTTACGCGGTAGATACGTTCCACGAAAACCGCGTAAAAATATATATAAAGCTCATACAAAATTCAGGGATAAAAATATCGCGTAAAGCTCATATAAATTCAAAGATAATAAATACAAATTACGATCGAAAAACAAGATGTTGTATTTTTATTTATATGCCTATTCATACTCACAACATATTTGTGCATAGTATGTATATAAACATAAATTTGTAAATATATAAATATATTTATTTGGAATTTTTGTTGCTGTCTTCTAAAGCGACTGTTTTTCCTTTATGCAATTAATGGATCAAATTCGCTATTATTATAGTCACAAAAAATATTTTAAATTCCTGTCATATTTGAGTAGTGAGTTAATTTATAAAAATTTGTTAATTTGTTAGTATACACCTGTGAGGGAGTTAATTTTACGTATATTTCCAAATATATTTCTGTTGTTATTTAGTTTTTATTATTTAATATTGCATAATAAAAAAACAGTTTTATTGAATTGATATTTTAACAGTTTTCTGTTATTAAATTTTGTTAATTTATTTTACTTATTTTTGTATTTTTTTTTGTGTCAATATCGAAGCTTTCAATATTTAAAAACAAATTTTGTTATATTAATTTATTTCGTACTCTTTAATTTATTGGTATTATTTTGTATAGAAAATTTATCTAATTATAATGTTTTTTATCTATTCTTTTTTCAGTTATATATGTAAATATCTATTTGGGGTAACTTAAAACAGTGAAAGATCGATCGTCTTAATATTATAATTTATTTCTATATGTACGAAGGTGTTTTTTTATTCCATTTATGAAACCCGTTATATTTTTGCTGTTTCGGATTTCTCTTAGAATACTATTATATAAATCAAAACCTCCGTACATAACTCCCCTAGCCGTACTCGTTTTCTTATACTTAATTATCTTTAAATTTTCTCTATTTCTAGTATTATATTTATGTACATCTTTATTTCTTATTAAATACTTATTAAAATATTCTGGTAACATATTATTTTCTAACTTATATATAAATACTAAAACATTCATACTCAATATTTCTTGAACATTCAACCATTCTAATCTATCAATCATACTTTTACAATTAGTTAATCTATTTTTATTTAAGATTACTCTCATTGCCCTATTTTGTAATTTTTGCAACATTTGTTTATCTAATTTATTTAACATATTTAATAGTGTTGCACAATAATTAAAATGGGGCAATATTATACTATTGTAAATTATTTTTTTTGTATTTATACTTAATATATTTTTTAATCTAGATAATAAACCTATTTTTCTACTAATTTTTTTTAATATGTAATTACAATGTTTTTTAAAATTTAATTTTGTATCAACAATTACTCCTAAATATTTTATATTATCCACTATTTCTATACTAGAGCTATTTATTACTATTTTGGTACTATTATCCAACACATTTTTATAATTAATAATCATACATTTAGTTTTATTCTCATTTAATTTAAGTACATTATTCTTTAACTGAAGTTATTAGTCATTTATTAATGATTTTTTTGATAAAGTATAAATCTATTTTTTATTTATATATTTTAGTTGTATTTTAGAGCTTTAAAATCGATTTTTGAACTACTTCACTTACATTTTTAGTAGTAAATAAATCTAGTCATTCGGAATCATTGATAGACCTGCTCTAATTTTTGGATTACAAAACATTAACCAGATCTCCAGTTAGTTAAAATTCACCGAATACTTCCTTGATTTCGCTGTTATTTAAATCTTGAATTCGATATGCATATATTATATTAAGAGAAATTTCTTTATTTTTTAATGAGGCTAAATTATTTCTGGCATTTATTTTTAAATCCATGCAAGCTAAAACAATATAATAAAATTATTTTTTTGACAAATTTCCGGAATTGTGTTTAAGCCGCGAACAAAATATATTAATATCAAAATATCCTATAAATGCTTAAGGTTATATTTTTATCGTAAAAAGCTTATAAATTATGCGCCGTCCTGGTCTTCCTTGATCACGTTGATGGTCACCACTTTAACGCCTACCTTTCAAGGAGGCGCTGTGATGAGGCGTACATGCTCCAGCAATAGTACGATAGTGTGTCGTTGTGACGTCTGGTTATTGACCTTTATTTATTTTAATCGTTCCATATTTATATTAAAAATATATGTAAAATATTAATTACATACAATTTAAATAATTTGTAACAGGCGTCTATTAAAAATAAATCCTATGCGAATTTATTTTTATTAAAAAGAATATGCAGTTAATTTATTAGTTACAATTAAATTCCAATAAAAATAAATTACTACGATATCTGCTTGTATACTTGAAAAAACTATTTTGACTGTTACTTGTTCGATATGTTTGTAGCTATGGATGCTATGTTGAGGTGCGTCAGACGAGTTTTTTTAATTCAATAAATTATAAAGCAGTCGTTTTTAATCGTCGAATATAATTATATAATGTATTTTGTATTGCTAATAATAGTTTATGTTATCATATAAATTCCGCATTCTTAATATTAAAACTGTTATAAATAAATATTATTTTTTTACATTGTTGTTCATTTCTCCTTGCATAGTGCGATAAATCTCACATATGATTCACTGTAATTTATAAATTCATATTTTCTACACCTATATGATTCATCACACTGTCACGCTCGACTAAAATCATTTTGACAGCACGGTAACTCGATATTACAAGCGCCCTTTTCGGGTGAATTGCGGTGCTTCTTCCTCCTGCTACTGAATATCCGGTCAATATCAATTTACACCATGATTGAGAACACACATATGGAACGTGTCATATGATGTAATTTTCACGTGCACTATGCATTAGGCTTTGAATCCGAGGTTTCGGAATTGAATTTGCCTTTTACCGTATCTTCGATGGTTGGTGTAAATTGGGCTAAATGGAGATATATTAATTCATTTATGTTTCCTATTCGATATCTATGGTGTTAGATTGCAAGGCAAAACGTGTTTTAGGTCAGTACCTTGAAAAAAATATTGATTAAACAATTCAACGAGAACTAAGTGAATCATATCCACGTATTTATCTGAAACAATTCTTGAACTGAACTATATCTTACGACTATTCTATGAATAATATAGATTATATTTAAAATAATATTGTTTCATATCAAGTTACCGATATTTATTTAGTCACAAACGGACAGTAATTGAAACAAGTTCTTAGCAAATATTTTTTTTTATAATTCACAAGGGTTGTGGTGTTCCTTATTTGTTTTTATTTTTGTAGGATTCAATGCATTATTGTCTTATTTTACGTATCACTTTTTTGTACAAGTTGAAATGTATTGAATTTGACTTTACAACAAGGTCTTTCCAATATAGAAGAGTGCAAATCATTCTTGCAAACTTTAAATGGATTGTCTGAATATTTTCGAAGTCTTCTAAATTAATATACGCTTTACAAGAGTATGAACCTAGAAGACTTTCTTCTGTAACATCTACGGGATGGAATTATTCATCACTTTTAAGTAACACAGTTCAACAATACAGAAATGAATTCAAATGCTTTTTTTTGAGACGTCCTAAAAACACCGTTATAAAAGCACAAGGATTTTTGGAAAATTTTCAAACAAGAAAACTTCTTCATATATTTTTGGAATAACTGATGTGCTATACAACATTCTATAATCTAAATCTTTAGATATATTATATTGCCGTAAAAAAATTACCGACGCTTTGCAACAACTCAGATATGAACAGGATAATAATTACGAAAAATTATGAAATTCTTATGTATCCGAAAAAAATTAGCACAGACTCCTGAGAAATGAATTAGTTATTGAAGAAAAGTTTACATTTAGTCAACTATTAAATACAATAGTTGATAGTATATATAAACAAATTTTCTTCAATGTCCAAATTATAATATTTTCACCTCCCGAAGAAAGAAAAATATGCGCAATATATTGAAAACCATCCAAATGAATTAAGCAATAAACTAAAAAAATTCTATGGAACATTATTCGATTATATAGGATTAAAAAATCAGCTTAATGTTTTATATTCGTGCTCTGAATTTACAGAAAAATCTGTTCATGAGCTCGTACAATTTATAAAAAAAAATAATTTTGATTAATCAGGAAGTAGATAAAATAGACAAACTAATATTAACTTTTCCGAATATTACTGCTTCAGCAGAACGTGCATTTTCTGCTCTGAAAAAAATCAATACTTGTTATCGAAGTACGAAAAGCCAGTAGAGACTATGTGGCCTAAGCTTCATTTTAATAGAAAAAGTACTCCTTATGGAATTGAAATAGAAGAGCACATTTTGCGTAATTAAAAAATATACGTATAAAGAACTAAGAATAGAATTATTATATATATATATATATATATATATATATATGAAAATAAAATTTGTTTTAAAAAATTATACCACGCCACTGATATTCATTGAAAATGAGTCCCACAGAAGACTGACATCTGCTCTTCATAAAGAAAGATTAAGAAACATTGTTGATACTAATCCCCAACCAACTCTTCGGATCATCATAGAAAAGGGGCTTTTTTCTGCGAAATTTGGATGCCATTGAGAAGTTTAAAAATGGATAAATGGGTACCGCACGAACTGACTGAAAAACTAAAAAGCAAAAAATAAGATAAAAATGAAACACATAAGGCACAGAGCAAGAAATATATAAATTTAGAATTTGATGAGGATACTGTCACTCAAATAATTGTAGAGCGGTAGTTCAAGAAATTTCAATATTAATAGCATAATCAACCTTTGAAAATTAGCCCTATGACTGACATCTATTTTTGATAATGGAAGATTGAAAACATTGAAAACACTAATCTACAAGCGTAGTAAAATTCTTCTGCAACCGTTTCACATATGTATGCCAAAGAAAAGTTGCAAAAAATAGATAAATGGGTACCACACAATCGGACCGAGAGGAAAAATCTGCAACGTTTCTCAGTCTGTTTTTTGTTAGTTCTTAAAAAAAAAGAGAAGCAAATAAAAAAAATCATTATATTCTCTGTGATAACCGAAAGAGATTAATTGACGAGCAAAGCTCTAAAGCACGATTTAAAATTGAGTTTGTACCCGAAAAATGGTAATTTGGGGGAATTATTCATTGATAGTTTCTAGCGAGATTATTATAGCGGAATCATATTGTAGGTAAATTTGAATTATGCATAGAAAATTAACTATAAAACATACAATTTTGATTCACAGCTTTGTAGAAATATTGCATCATAATTATGTGGGACTTACAATTGGAAATTTTGCCTCATTTCCCATACACCTTACACTTCATCTCATTTAAAAACATTGAAACAATTCTTCGAAATGTGAAATTCAATAATCAGAGTAATAATATAAAAACCTATAACGACTTCACAACATCTAAGAATAAAGTTTTATAAATTAGGGATTAATTCATTGTTAAATATTGGGAAAAAACTTCTTTGAATATATTTTGATTATTACAATTGTAGTTTTATATATATATATTTCAAAATTTAAAACAACCTAAGATAATTTTCAACTTATTGATATTAAAATCAGTGCAATTAAATATGTAAAATATATAAATAAATCTATATTCTTAGCATACTATTTATTATAAATTGATGAATCACTCTAATTTATTAATTTGTATGTTGCTATAAAATTCTGTTTTTGTGAAGATTTCAAACAAGTCTGAATTTCCTAGATCAGTGTTTCTTAATCGGTGCAGTGGTGATAAAAAAAAAGATGTTATAAAAATGTATTCCTAATGATCTCAAATTTAAGTGATCGTTTGTTAATACCGTTTTGCTATATTTCATAAAATTATTTATTGTGTCATTATCGCAAGAATTTTTAAGACACAAAAAATAATAAAAAAACGTTTAGTAGAAACAAGGAAAACAAAATTTGTTGATACCATGCAATGTGCGTCAGAAATTAAAAAAAGAAAAAGAAACATTGCTAGCCAATATTATGAAAAACAGTTAAAGTTTAGTTTCGTTATAGTGCTTGGAATGCTATAATACTGGGATTTTCAATACCGAAAAAAAACGGGCAATACCGGTATTACCGGTATTGACTGTTTTTATGATTATTATTATTTTATTTAATTGGTAATAAAAATCAAATAATAATCTGATTATTGCTCGCGCGTTTCATTATATTTATTGATTAGCAAAATCAAAGTTTCGATGTACAGTGAAATCTCAGTATAGCGAATTTTACGGAACAAAAGAAAAAAAATCGTTATATTGAATGTAAGGAAGATGATATATTTATTTTATTTTTACTACAGCTTAAAATATTTTTTGTTACTGTAATGAATACAAAAAATATTTTATAAAAATAGTTTGAGGGTCGACAAAATAAAAAAAAAATTTCCGGTACTAACAGTATTTACTTTTGATTTGATGATATATTTTTGTTCTAATACCGGTATTAGCGGTATTAAAAATATAATACTATTAATTATCTGTCTGAATATTTATTAGCCTTTCTTTAATTATTGTTGGATAATTAATGAAAGGAACTTGCATATATGCACATAGAAAATTTTAATCTTACTGAAAAACATTTTTAGGGACTTTCTACAAATATTTTTATATTATAAAATAAGATGTCTGCGTAAAAAATTTGCTCTTTAGATATTCGCGTATAGAAAAAATATAAAATTTGCAAATTTATTTTCAACATAGTTTCTCAACACTCAAGTGCTTTGCTTCGAAACTTTAATTACCATTACATCGATAATAGGCATCCTTGTAAAGGTAATATGAGGATTATTAATCTCTTTATGGAATACACCAATTCATGTGCACTTATTACTCGAGAGAAACGAAACCAAATCGATTTGTCTTCTGATGCCACTTTAGTGTGATGATGCTCTCTATATTTTTACTTATTATCACCGCATCGTCAGCATATGCAAACACTTGGGATGTAATATAATCTTTATATCCATTTACACTTAGATTTATAATTAAGGCTTTCGACAGCATGTTTGACATGATTGTGGATAATGCAAAAATTTGAAACCCGATTATATTTCAAACTCTCTTGTATATTCATTCTGTATATAATACAAATAACTATAGATTTTGAAGCTTAAGTAATGTTGAAATAATCTCACTAATTTATTTGTAACAATACGGCAAGAAAAAACGTATTTTTCGATTTAACATAATTTAAAGCTTACTCTACATTATTAAATACAAAATTAAAAAAAAATATTGTAATGGTATATCTTTGCTATATTTCATCAACCTAATTAGAATATTGATTATATAATCTTTTCGCATTAAAACGTACATGAGAATGACTATCTCTTCATAGAAGTGAGCGTTTTCCATTAAGAAAGAAAATATTAAAATTGCTGCGAGAATAAAAACACAACACAAAAGGATCTATTGCAAAGATTTAAAAAAGTATCATATAAAAAATGAGGCAAATGCAAATATGTTACGTATAAAATAAAAATGTGGTTTCTTAGTATATATACAAAAGCAGAGAAAAGAAAACGAATAAATATCGCCGGAAAAATCTCGATTGTCTAAACTACTTAGCTTTCGATAAATAAATTCTAGGATATATATAAATATAAAAAGCAGACAATGCTAAATTAATGCATGTACTCCATTTCGCTGTTTTTAATGACTTTTTTTATATTGTATAATATATATGATTTTATTTATATTTAACTACCAATCGTATAACATATGATCAAATCTTTTTCAGGTCAATCTCAAAAAAATTTGATGTTGAATGTCACTCTGATATGTTTGAAAGATTAAAAAGCAGCGTTTATTTATGTAATACAATACCATTGCATGTCTATCATATAACTTAAAATTGAAAATATAATAAAGAAACATACTCTTCTGTGGATGCTACTGGCACCATATTAAATAAATCGATTCAAGCACTTACATATGCAGACGAGATCGACATCACAGCCGGTAAAATAAGCTTTTCGATGTATGAACCATTCAATAAGAAATATGAAAATCTTCGAAAACAATAGACCAATATCGGTTAAGTAAAGCCAGATTATATTAGTTCATCTATGGTTATATGTAACGGTAGGTGAGTCGTGTAATACGACAAGCATTAATTGCACGTATAGGATTTAAAAAAAAGTTTAACAGAGAATTAACGTTTAAATACATTATGATTTAACCATCGGTGAAATATTTTCATTATAGATGGATATATGGCTCCGCAAGTCTCGATCAAACGATGTGCCATGAGTCATGTCACGCGATCGTATCCACTCTTCCGTTGGTTAGTTTTCACTAATTCATCGCCGAGGGGATAAATGGTATGTGGCTATTTTTAAACTATAACTAAACTAACTATATTATAACAAGTCGGTTGTAATGCGATGATAGAATCAAATTAACACCGTGTCTGCTCCCCGATTAACTATTTGTATATTAATATACTGTTTGTTTTATTTCTTTCAAGCTTTCAAATGCTATGGAATAGTCCATTAGATTGCTTTAAGATATTTATTATTTTCACCGAATTGGTTACAATTAAATTTGAAGACTATTGAGTACAATAGAGCAGCGTTTCAAAATCGGTGAAAAAGTGGCCACAAAACATGTCAAGGAAAGCAGAAGCTAAAATAAACTTTTAGGGAGGTATGGCAAACTCTAGGGGAGCCATATTATATTTAAATAATATTCAAAAGTAAATAAAGAATCTTGCACATGCAAAGTAAATCAAGTCCCTTGATCTATGAGCAAAAAATTATAATTCTCTACAAATTGTGTTTTTGTAAATATGCGTTTTTATATTTATTAAATTAAATTATTTTTATCGTATTATTTTTTTAATATATAAATAATTTAAAACCAGTGAGAAGTATTTAATTTGATTTTAACAAACCAGTTGATTACTGTATATTGTCTATATATGCATATTGTTATTTCAAGAGTAGTAAATCAGAGTTATACAATTATTTAAGTAATTTTTTTTAACATATATTTAGTATCGTGGCGTATCGATGAAATGCAGATTATGTAGAAAAAACAACTAATGGCTCATTTGTAAGTTAAAAAGCGTGCCTTCAGAATAATTGAATTGTCTATATTTAATAACGAATCCCTACTAATATATTCTATTAAATTTCGAAACAAGCTAATTGAAGAAATGCTTTTTAACAAAAAACCTGTACCGTTTTTAGACTTATTGATAAATTAAATTTAATATGGATATAGACTTATTTTTATATATTTTAACTATTTAAACGGTAATTCTCACTATCATTTTTCATAAATAAACTTTATAGAATTTTCTCTATTTAATAGAGCAGAAAAACTTCCAGATAGTGTTCATTAAAATAAGGATTTTGAATAATATTTGTTATATATATATATATTATATAGATTATTAATATTGAAAAATTGCTTAAAATTAAAGATTAAATAGTGTTTCATATTTACTATTAAACGTAAAAATACAGAGAAGCAATTAAAATCGAAATTAAAAAAAAGCACTTAACAAAAGAAATTTCGGGTACTTTTTGGTTTTAAACCAAGCAAAATTTAATTTTGAGATAATTTATTATTATTATTATTTTAGATTTCGACTTAGATGATGACGCCAACATCCGTGGTCGAAACGTCAGCAAATCAGCAAAAAAAAAGGCGCGATACGCAATCCCACACATCTTAAAAAGCTAAGTAACATGTTGAATAAATCATATAAAACGTGAGCAACAGTTTTCCATCCGAGAGCATTATTTTTATTCGCGTGTTTCTCGCAATATGAGGCAGGCGCGTCGCCTTGTTCTCGTCGCTTAGTGCACGTGGTACCCACACCTTCCCGATATTTTTTAAATTTATTTGATTTCTATACCATGAATATCCTGTATGATTTTAAATATGTACTTTTTCATTTGAGGGGACATAGAAAAATATTTAACTCACTGGTCCAAAAAGGTTAAGAAACGCTGCCATAGAGTGTTTAAATTTGTCTCTGATCCGAGACAAATTTGCTTTAAAGAAAATACAGCTAGTTATATAAGTTTGTTTAATTCAAGTGATCAATATTATAAGTAATTAAAATGTATTCTAATTGACATTTACGGTAAAAAACTTATTTATCAAAGCCATATTTTTAATACCTGTTTTTAGGTTGAAAATTTGTTTGATTCGGTGAGAAAAAGCTTTAAGACAACCGACGACATAATCTAGTATTGAAATTGTTCAAAAGGATAAGGAAGCCTTGGCATCTCTAAAGGAAATGAGAAATTTTCCGGACAAAAGGTATTGCGCTGGTAAACGGCGGCTTTTTTGCCCAACGCTTAAAATCTCAACAATGGCGAATTTAATACTTTAAAACAGTTCGTCCGATAAATTTTGCTTACTTACGAGACTCGATTAAACTCAATTGAGAATAATAATTGTCAATATATATTTGATTTACATTTAAAAAAATATGTTGAACTATGCAAATATAGTACCATTATCTGTGATATGTATGTCATTATCAGTTATATTGAATACGGAAAAGTTTTAATATATATGAAAAATGATGAATTTGCTTTAAATTTTAAGATTATGTCAAAATAAAATAAAGCGCAGTAAAGTGATGCGAAAGTAAGAGAAGATTTTTGGCGAAAATGCTACGAGGTGTGATTAAAAAGTACGATTAATAATTTTATTACGAGCAAAATAATTAGCTTAGATCAAATTTAAATTAATCGTTTTCAAAGTACTTTCTTTGGATAGTAATGTACTCATCTTACCGTTGATTCAATGATTGGAAGCATTTTTGGAAGGGCTTTTAGTTGTTTCGTAAAGGCCCTCTCATTGTCGGGGATGGTAGCAAAACGTTATCTTTTTAGCACAGTTTTATATTTTTAGAAAGATCTAGAAGACACATAATGTTAAATCCGGAGAGTAAGGTAGATATGGACAGAGAGAAACATTTTTTTCGGCCAAAAATTCGCGATTCAGAAGCGAAGTATGACACGGCGCGTTGTCGTGATGAAAGAGTGAGCCATTGGCCCATTTTTCTGGTCTTTTTCTAAGTATATCGTATCACAAATGTTGCAGTACGCCCTTGTAATATTCGTAATTTACAGTGGTTTCCTTTGGAACGTACTTTGATCGCACTGTGCCCTCACTAACGAAAAAAGCAATTAGCATAAAGTTGAGGTTTGACTTTGACTTACGTGCCTTCTTAGGGCGAGGAGAGCTACTACTTTTTCATCTCAGGGTCATGACCATACACTAAATTTTCATCTCAAATACCATCAAATCAGAATTCAAGTCAGAGCCTCTAAATGCTGATAATATATTATTAAATCCTTGCCATTTTTTTTATGTAAATACATTTAAAAACTTGCTAAATTCTCCTTAATCTAGTTTCGTTTGTACAGAAGTTTTGCCATAAACGCTCATTGTCTTGAAGATGAAGCATATGATCTTTAAAAATATTGCGAAATACGAAATTTTATATTCAGAGTGATTTTAATCGGTCGATTCTATCACCTCTAATTTTTTTTATTTTATATTAGTTTATAAGTTTTTAATAAAAGCTATGTTAAAAAAATTAAAGCTTTTATTAAAAACTTTATTCGTAACCTAATAATATAAAATAAAATATATTCATACATATAAAATGTGGAAATCAATAAAACAATTAATTAATCCAACTCAGAAAAACGACATAATAAAAGTGGAAATTAATGAAAATATATATCAAGATCCTTATATAATAGCAGAAAAAATGAATACATATTACATTGAGAGCATAGAAGAAATTGTGAATTCAATACCGAGGATTAGTAATTTAGTACAATATAATAATAAAGCAATAATTGTAAAATTTAGTAAATTTAAATCAGTATCATTAGATGAAATTCATAACATAATATGTAAATTTAAAAAAGGAACTAGTACTGATGAACTAGATATAAATATAATTAAAGAAACATGGGAAATAATAGGAACTAAATTAAATTATTTATTAAATAAAGCACTCTCCTTAGGAGAAATGCCTGAAAATTTAAAGATTGCTACTATTGTACCTATACCTAAAATAAAAAATAGTAAAAAAGTTGAAGAAATGAGACCAATCAACATGCTACCGTGTATAGAAAAAATAATAGAAGAAGTAGTAATCAAACAATTAAAGGAATTTATTACTTCTCAAAACAT
Source organism: Plectrocnemia conspersa (assembly GCF_051122295.1). Lineage (NCBI taxonomy): Eukaryota > Metazoa > Arthropoda > Insecta > Trichoptera > Polycentropodidae > Plectrocnemia > Plectrocnemia conspersa. Next base: position 2,624,738 of record NW_028277170.1, on the reverse strand, counting down.
AATATGTGAACAACAATCGGGATTCAGAGAAAAGCATTCCACTGAAACTGCATTACAAGTAGTGATAAATGATTGGCTGTTGGCTAAGGATACAAATAAAATCATTGGAGCAGTTTTCTTGGATTTCAAGAGAGCCTTCGAAACAATAGACAGAAAAATAATGTTAATGAAATTGGAGAGTATAGGTATAAGTGATATAGTTTTAAGATGGTTTAATAATTACTTATATAAAAGAAAACAAAAAGTTAAAATAAATAATGTATATTATGAAGAGAAATTAGTGTCTTATAGAGTACCACAAGGGTCTAAATTGGGACCATTGTTATTTGTTTTGTATATTAATGATATAGTTAATAACGTGAAAAAATGTAAAATTCATCTATTTGCGGATGACACATTAATGTATTGCATAGGTGATAACATTAAAGAAATTGTAAATAATTTAAATAATGAATTAAGTATATTAGAAATATGGTTAAAGAATAATGTACTTAAATTAAATGAGAATAAAACTAAATGTATGTTTATTAATTATAAAAATGTGTTAGATAATAGTACCAAAATAGTAATAAATAACTCTAGTATAGAAATAGTGGATAATATAAAATATTTAGGAGTAATTGTTGATACAAAATTAAATTTTAAAGAACATTGTAATTACATATTAAAAAAAATTAGAAAAATAGGTTTATTATCTAGATTAAGAAATATATTAAGTATAAATACAAAAAAAATAATTTACAATATTATAATATTGCCCCATTTTAATTATTGTGCAACACTATTAAATATGTTAAATAAATTAGATAAACAAATGTTGCAAAAATTACAAAATAGGGCAATGAGAGTAATCTTAAATAAAAATAGATTAACTAATTGTAAAAGTATGATTGATAGATTAGAATGGTTGAATGTTCAAGAAATATTGAGTATGAATGTTTTAGTATTTATATATAAGTTAGAAAATAATATGTTACCAAAATATTTTAATAAGTATTTATTAAGAAATAAAGATGTACATAAATATAATACTAGAAATAAAGAAAATTTAAAGATAATTAAGTATAAGAAAACGAGTACGGCTAGGGGAATTATGTACGGAGGTTTTGATTTATATAATAGTCTTCCAAGAGAAATCCGAAACAGCAAAAATATAACGGGTTTCATAAATGGAATAAAAAAACACCTTCGTACATATAGAAATAAATTATTATATTAAGTCTTTAATATTGTATATTTTTATTTTTTCTTTCTGTTATGTATTTTTTATATATTTTTATATATGTTTACTAAATTTGTTAGATGTAAAGATTAGCTATTAAGCTAAATAAATTAATAAAATAAATAATAAATAAATAATAAAAGTATTTACCAAATATTGTTCTCTGCATATTTTCTTGTACCTGCATATACAATTTATATAGAGAAGACAATTGTTAAATGGTTGAATGAAACGCTGAAAGTATATTATATTTACTCTAAAGGTGGCAATACATTATTAAACTTTCTCTACGTATAATTATTATATTAATCTTTAATTTACTTAAGCGGATCATCGCAATCTACCGCAATTGTTTCCTTAGTTAGTTATTATTGGCACAAAATATCCCTTTGGAGAGTGCACTGCACGTATTAAGTCCGATGAAATCAGCAGTTAATAAGCTTGGTGTACTATTATCCTTTGTGCAGATGATTAAATTATGTGGAAAGCTTTAGCACTAATTTCCTTATTGTTCGGCTTCACTTTGCGTAAAGCCGAGTGTAACAGGCGAAAGCCACGATTCGCTTCTTTCTGAAACAATCCACTTTTCACTGTATTTTTAGAATTTTCTAGCTTTGCTGTGTTATTTATTATATTATATTACGTATAAGTCAAAACAACGAAATAGTTAACGCGTAAGAACTATACTATCCTAATTCTTACGAGAAAAAGATTTATTTAAACAGATACAATACTTGTTAGTGTAATTCTTAAAATTCTTAAATTATTTCAATTTAATAATTATCATATTAATTTCTACTTTTATTATATTATGTAAATAGAGATATTTGTGTAATGAATTAAATATTAATGATATGTTTTATTGATTTAATTTTCTTATTTATATTATTTATAATATTATTATATTTTTTACTGGCATAGGAGCTGCCAGATGTCCAATACTTGTCAACAAAAGACTTCAAAGGGTTAAAATATATATTAATAAAATATACATTTATTAAATGATCTTCAGATTAAAATTTTAAACAATATATATATTTATTTTTTTCGAATACATATTATACAAACGGGAGTGAGTTCCGTTGTTGTCGAAAATTTATCCGTTTAATGATGTTATTCGAAAGCCTAGGTTATAGATGCCTAGCTAGGGTTCAAATAAGTAGCTGACTTGATTGCCGTCCGATTTTTTACCCCCTCGTTTTGGCCAGATGAGGGGTGTTGCGAGGCGTTACCTAATCAATACAAAGCGGAAAAATGCCTATGTATTTTTTTATACACATACATACGTATACAAGATATATGAAGTAAAAATGTTAAGGAAATATTCCTACTATTAAAAAAACGTAATATTATATATTATACATATTTAAAATTAACATGTCTGCAAACTTAAACTTTTATTAAATGTAAATAGTGATTTATATAGTTTTTCAGGTACTGATTACTGGAAAAATAATATATATTTAAATCTTGACTTTTATTAGAATGAAAAGTACAGTGTTTATGGTATATTAAATAATTATTTTAGGTGTGTTAACACTAAAAAATAGAATACAAATCATTTGTCTCAATATTAGTTGAAAATATCATAAGAAAATGAAATAAAATCAATTTAATAGTCTATTGGCGTTTGTCTGATTTCCAAAAAATTCCCCTTCCATATCAGTGTCTCTCCGGTCCCTTCGTCCACCTACAGTGTGTATATAGATTGTGCAGTACATGTGTTACAGTGCTCCGAGCTTTTCGAAACTAGTTTTTAATTACACAATGGCACTTAAGAGTGCTTGTGATTGTTTTTAAACAACAATGGCTTCCAGGGATATTTTAAAACATCTTAATTAATTCACCATCGATAAATGGCTTTCACTTATTAGTAATTAAATGAGCTAAACTGAATTAGCTACAACCACATTTTATATTTTTTTGCAAAAATATGCGTTGAAATAAAAAAATACATTTTAAACTTTTCTGCGAATTGTAAAAAACATTTTGAATTTTTAGCTTAGTAATGATAATCTATGTTGTATAATTTTAGTATATGACCATAATGCTGCTTTGACAGTGTAAAGCTAACTTTAAGTCTAGCTAACAAGCTTGAAAACAGAATTCAAACCGATGTTTGGATTTTACAATAAACAATACGTATTTATAATTTTTACAGAAAACGAAAAATAACGCTCTTTCAAAAAAGCTTTGACAAGTAGGTTATGAAGGCGATTAATTTATAATTGAATTCGATTTTTATTTGACATTCAAATCGTGAGAGTTATTTTTAAAGCATTGTAGGGCGACCGTCCGATTACAAAAAAAATAATAAGGATTACTAAGGATTACAAAAAAAATAATAGCTCTTGTAAAAATTATTAGCATCCAAAAGTCTGTGTGGCTATTGTGCAATTCTGGGTGTTCTGTTTACTTTTAATGTCAAATAAAACCATTGTAATATTTTTTTTATTGTATTTTGCTGTGTCATGAAATATTTATTAATAGATGTTTCAACTGCTCGTTTTCTTCAAAATAAACAAAAAAAATCGTGGTTGGTTACCAATGCACGAAAATTTCTCATAACTTGTGCTTTTTTTAACCCCACCTGTTAACAACCATACCTTCGCTCTGGATTATATATTTAAATTTCTTTGTATTTAATTTTCCTCTAAGTGTTACTTCCACTTACACTTTAAAGCCAAGCGACCTTCTTTAAACACGTTTCTTTTTTTCTCTCTTTCTCCTTCTCTCTCAAGTTTTTACTTCTGTAAATAAATTAATTTCTTTGAGTACAAAAAGTGTTTAACTCGTATAAATTATACTACTACGTATACTATGAGTATAAGTATACATTGTTAAATGGCTTTATTATAAACTTTCATTCCACCAGCTTATATTGTGCTAATTTTATTAAATTTCATTATAATCTACCACCCACAGTGGTATTCTTTTTTTAATAAAATATATTAAGTATAATTATATCATGATTGTGGCATTATGAAATATAAATACATTGAAGGTTTCGAATTATGAAGTTATTCATGAACCGTAAAAATTTATCGATTTTTAAAATCTGTTATTCTACTGAAATGCTTTGAAATATAAGTGTCTCTAATAATTTTAACGTTTTTAAGGATGTTATAAGAATAAACAATCTATATAATTGCAAATTTTTTATTCTTTTCTAAATAAATTTGATAGTGATATATTATAATAAATATTAGCATATTTTTATATTCATCATTGTTCAACAGGTAAGTGAAATAAAAATTTTAATAGTTGTTTCAAGAGTTTTGTTTTCATTAACTTGCCAGGCGAATAAGTAAGTTTGGAATTTTATTGTGTGAAATTTAATTAACACACATAGCAATAATAATTATAAAAGTTAAGATAACAACCACTTTAGTTATAACTAAGCCTCTCAATTAACTTATCCAATTTAAATATTTTAATAATTCATTGAAAAATCTAATCTTATAAAAATTAAAATTTTAATTAAATATATGTACAGTGCTGTCATTTTATAAGATATTAAAAAAAGTACTGTAAAAAAATGATGGTTAAAAACTTATTTATAATTTTTGTTTATATTTTAACTGTCTCAAAAAATCTATGAAGAGTAAAATGCTTAACAAACAGTTCAGCTTTTGCAAAAATCAATCGACAACACAGAAATTTTACTCTTTGACTCTTGAGCTTTTATATTATTTTTGACAAAGAAAGAATATTTACTGAAAAAGTACAATTTAGAAAAAAATAAAAATATTTATTGCATATTAAAATGTGGGTGAACTTATTTTTGAAACTCAAACCAAAGATAATCATTTATAAATAAGGATAAATTAGATAAAAAGGGTTTCACATAAATAAAACGCATGTTACGAAACGGTCACGGGAAGAAATAAGCACCGTAAGGTCACAACATTCTCATTGCACAATTCGTCCTCGGAGATGTCCATGAAGAAAATGTCACTTTTTAAAGGCGGATTTCGTTGTTCTAAGAAGAGAGTCCAACGATTGAAACATTGCTTAATGATTGTGATTGGATAGCAAGCTTTTCAGCATTGAATACATAAGGCTGGTTTCCAATGATGACCAGGCAGACATCGGCAGATCAACCTCCGCTATACTGTCGCTGCCACACCAATCAGAACTAAGGATCTTCCACTGACGTCATCCATCCGCCAGCTTCTCCACCACTGTCGCAATATGTAATAAAATTCTTACTAATTTCCAGCTGCATCTTACTGGCTGTGAAAGTATAACCATAAGGGTTGGAATTCCGAAAAAATAATATAACATGCTAAAAAATATAATGTTATAATGTCACACATGTTTTTAGATCCGAACTCAGTAAAAAAGGACAATTGGGACAGCAATTACAATTTTCAGCAATTTATGGTTTTATTGCGTATTAAAAAATCATTTGATAATCATTCTCCCAGTTTTTTTGCAAGTAATGATGATAGATATTGAAGCCAGTAAGCAAGCTGTTAAGTTTTCAGAAACATATGTGTCACTTTTTTAGACGGTTTATCAGCCTATGGATTAAAAAAAATATTCTTTGAATAAGCATATTTGCACTAATTTTAATATGAAAAAAATATATGCGTTATATAATGTTAGATATATAAACTAATTTTGACATAGTGTGTCATAATGGTTTCATTCACAAATTACACTCTATTTGCGTTAATACAGTCAGTTTGGGAGCTATTATTAATAATTTAGAAAGTGTGGGATTTCGCTCCTACTATTAGCTCATTAAAATATTTTTATAAATGAGTTCAAAAAATAGACTTGAGTAATGATAAATACAACGAACTATATACGTATCGTGTGCTTTAAAGCACACATTAATGATGAAATGGATAGCTCTCGAACTGACTGTGTTAACGCAAATGTAGTATATACATATAAATATAAGACCTCCAAATTTTTAATACACTCATATATGAAACATAGCTGGGATTACACCAGTACTCTAATTAAAAATGAAATAAACAGACTTTAGAGCTTCGCTCTAAAAAATCTATCACGTCCTTTAGACTAATATTTATTAGAAAGAGCGAGCTTCTATAAAAATCAATCAGAATTGTTTATAAATGACGCCAAAAGTGATGTACTTTGATGTAAAAAATATTGCTGACGATTTCGCGCAATATGAGGAATCTTTTTGCCTTTTGCATAGTCGCTTCCTTATTCTTGTATTTCCTCTTTAGAGAGGAAGATTGAAAATCCATTGAGAAAGCTGAGCTCTTAGATCTTAAATACGGCTTTATTAAATTTAGGACAGGACGTTATTCTAGGCCTAAATTGATTCCCGATTTAATTTTGAAGGGTTGCGAAGTCAGTCTCGCTGCTCCACTTAAACGTATTTTTGATCTGATTTTCCAGACGTCATCATTTCCTGATTCCTGGAAATGAATATAAGTCACCCTTTTATAAAAAGGGTGATAAATTGTGTATAAAGAAGTCTAGACTTTTCGCAGTGTTCGAAAAAATATCCATAGATATTTATTCTTTCACGAAAATAGTGACATAACTTCTGATAGGGGTCTGTCATGTGTTATTATTAAAAAAAATGTCGGACTTGTAAACACCACTACTAAAAGTTATATAAAATAATATTTGAAACACCGTTGTATATTATTCTTAAAAAAAACTTATTAATTAACAGATAATAATAACTAGTAAAGAACATTGAAAAATTAATTTCAGAAAATACTATAAACATATTTCGCGTAAGCACACTAACCATTTAATCTCATGTATCGTAGATAACGATATGCTTTTAATGGTTATATGTATAAGCAATTAAAACATGTTAGATAAGCTATAGCACACATTTTAATTGTTTCTTTTACTAAATTTTTTTATAGTTTTTTTCTTTATTATATATTATATTATAATTAATTTTTAGAAGCATATATTTAAATTAAATTATAACATAAAAAAACAAAATTTTCATCAATGAAAAAATATGTATTGATTCGATTTTTAAATTTGATCAAAAACCTTTTCGAAATCGCGTTTGAGAATAACCATTAAACACGTAGATTAATTCTAAAATTAGTTTTCCGTCAGTGGGCTGGCAACACCTGGTCAATAACGCTTGCGTTATTTACTATCGCATGTCCTAATGCCGTGTGCCGGCTGTTATCAGAGCTAACATTGGTTACAAATGATATTCATCTCTGGACGTAAGGCTAGCTGTAAATTTAATGCACGCTGATGGAAGGCTTGCGTTCATTTTCATACTGACCAGCACGACACCTTTTTACAGACATGTAAATAATCATCCAATATAACTCTGTTTGTCTGTTTTACTAACAACATTAAGATTTGTTTTAATGTAAATAAAATATACAGATTAAAAAAATAAATATTATTACCAAATATCGCGAACTTTTCTTCTGTTAATATACGTTATTTCAAGTATGCAAATATATGTTATATATTTGCGTGAAATTATCATCTGAACACCTAAAGTTAATTTACCAAATGAGCTTAACAAATGTTGATTATATTACAGCATTCAAGAGATAAGTTTAGAATAAAATCATGTATTCATATGCTAGATGCATTTAAAACCAATTCAGAAAGTTGTGCTGCTGTGTAAAAACGATGTTGAAAAAATGTTTTTCTTTCTCACCAAACTGATATTATTGAGGCATACCTGTTGATAGAAGGATGCTCAAAATATGTTGCCCTGAAACTTTCTGATGAACTTTTGCACTTTCATACATACGTGAGACAAAGCCATACGCCCACAAAAAGTACTTTCTGCCTCATATATATGATACAAAAAAATAAATATGGAAAGCTTAAGACTTTTAACAGTCTTTAGATGTAGACCCTGCATTTAAGGTAGTAAAAAACCGTAATTTTTTAAACAAAATAAATATAATAATAAAAAATTAAAGTGAACTGAAAAATTTCCTAATATAATACACACATAGATGCTGCTTACACAATAATCAAGCAACTTAAGTTTCGAATTCGCGTTTGATATTTGAACGAACTAGAATTATTAAGTAAGATAGTTTGTGATAAAGAATTGTGATTCTGAGACTCCTGCAAAAAGTAACTATTTAAAAATCTTTCAATTTATTTATCATGTGGAGGATCTTATTCTTGAAACTCGCGCTAATGACTGTGATCAAAAATGATCATTTATCAACCACACAAATGCCCTCGTTACGATTAGAAAAAAAATCACATAAATAACAGACAAGTGTTGTGAAACGGTCACGATAAACAATATATAATCGGAAGACAAACAGCGGCAATTAATTAGTTACTTTAGCATTTGTAAATAAAACACAAGTTTATTTAAATACTATAGAGAAATGCACACATCAGTATCCCAAAACAGTTTCGAATATACTACGTACATATATAGTATTCTATTTTTGTATCCTAGATCTGACTTTTTGATAGCTCTGCATTATAGCCGAGGCTAGAAAGAGGTTGAAGGTTTAAAGCGAGGGGTCAATGGATGGGTACATCAATAAACTGGGGAGGGGTCGTAAAATACACTTGCAACCTAGGGGTTCATGATTTGACTGGATGTGTGGCGCACGAAGAAAAACATATTCGGGCATTTTTTTTGGATGGTTAAGTGTCGAACTCGTTCAATTGAGAATATTTTACTAAAATTGAATCGTTTCATAGAAAACACAGTAAAAATATATATTTAATTACGACTCAATTCAGTGGCATAATGACTTAAAATAATGAAAGCATAAAATAATTTAGCTTAACAGTGATATATCGTTGTTTATGATATTATAAAATAATTGTTAACGACGATCGTTGTTAAAGTTATGATGCTCGAAAATGTAAATAAATTGAAACTTGTTACGTCGTTAACGTCAATGGTATGTAACAATTTTTTTATATATTTGATTAGATTTTTATGTAGCATGAATCGATGAATATGTGACAGTGTTTGATTTTTAAAAACAACGTAGCAGTCATAAGGGTTAAGAACTTATGAAACGTTTATTATTTTATTCTTTAGGATACAAACAAAATCATTGGAGCAGTTTTCTTGGATTTCAAGAGAGCCTTCGAAACAATAGACAGAAAAATAATGTTAAAGAAATTGGAGAGTATAGGTATATGTGATATAGTTTTAAGATGGTTTAATAATTACTTATATAAAAGAAAACAAAAAGTTAAAATAAATAATGTATATTCTGAAGAGAAATTAGTGTCTTATGGAGTACCACAAGGGTCTAAATTGGGACCATTGTTATTTGTTTTGTATATTAATGATATAGTTAATAACGTGAAAAAATGTAAAATTCATCTATTTGCGGATGACACATTAATGTATTGCATAGGTGATAACATTAAAGAAATTGTAAATAATTTAAATAATGAATTAAGTATATTAGAAATATGGTTAAAGAATAATGTACTTAAATTAAATGAGAATAAAACTAAATGTATGTTTATTAATTATAAAAATGTGTTAGATAATAGTACCAAAATAGTAATAAATAACTCTAGTATAGAAATAGTGGATAATATAAAATATTTAGGAGTAATTGTTGATACAAAATTAAATTTTAAAGAACATTGTAATTACATATTAAAAAAAATTAGTAGAAAAATAGGTTTATTATCTAGATTAAGAAATATATTAAGTATAAATACAAAAAAAATAATTTACAATAGTATAATATTAATTATTGTGCAACACTATTAAATATGTTAAATAAATTAGACAAACAAATGTTGCAATGAGAGTAATCTTAAATAAAAATAGATTAACTAATTGTAAAAGTATGATTGATAGATTAGAATGGTTGAATGTTCAAGAAATATTGAGTATGAATGTTTTAGTATTTATATATAAGTTAGAAAATAATATGTTACCAGAATATTTTAATAAGTATTTAATAAGAAATAAAGATGTACATAAATATAATACTAGAAATAGAGAAAATTTAAAGATAATTAAGTATAAGAAAACGAGTACGGCTAGGGGAATTATGTACGGAGGTTTTGATTTATATAATAGTCTTCCAAGAGAAATCCGAAACAGCAAAAATATAACGGGTTTCATAAATGGAATAAAAAAACACCTTCGTACATATAGAAATAAATTATAATATTAAGTCTTTATTATTGTATATTTTTATTTTTTCTTTCTGTTATGTATTTTTTATATATTTTTATATATGTTTACTAAATTTGTTAGATGTAAAGATTAGCTATTAAGCTAAATAAATTAATAAAATAAAATAATTAATAAATAATCTTAGCAGCAGTTTGGCTATTTTTTAAAAATGTTTTAAAAAATACATAAAAAAGTCTTCGCCCTTGACCTTATGATCAATCAGCTGTTTCCTGGAACCAGATTTAATCGTTTACTGTTGTTTATATTACCAGGAACACAAATCATCATCTGGAAATAAGTTATGCAATTAAGCACAATAATGCAGCGGAGTCCTCTTATTGTAATAAACAGTGAACTTCTTACAATATTTGACTGATTTTTTTTTTTAAAATAACATAAAATTCCACTGCTTTTATGTCTTTAAAATTAATTTGTGATTGTGAAAAAAGGGTTATTTGCAATTTATTGAATTAATTGAAAAGTTTCGGCGGGCCGCACTTAAACATCTTTCGGCCCGCGGGTTGCTCATCGCTGGCTTAAATCAAGGAATACATAAACCCGTAATAAATGTTTTATACTATACTTGCAAATGCACTTTAGTTAAATCATGGAATGCAACTAACTGAAAGAAAGGATTTATACGAGAAATAAGCACATAAAGCGATAGTAATGAAGAACAAATAATTAATGAAAATTTGAAACTAAGCCCTAAAAAATATAAAATCATGCAGAAAATTCGGGTTTAAAACATTATTTAAGAACTTAATACATGCTATTGCACTAATATATATAATCAATAAAAAAATTCTATATGCAATACAATTGTGAGATATTTTTTCTCTAGTTCTTGCACTCAAAAAAATTCCATATTAACCATAATATTCTTAATTAGTTATACACCCTTTATTTTATTATTTCTTAAACACAAAAACTGTTCTAGATATCACCAAAATATACTTTAAACTTTCTAGGCTCAAACAAATAATAATACAAAATCATAGTTGCTCAGTGTTATTTATAATATAGATCATTTGTATTGCTAGTAAAAATTTCAAGAGTGATAAAATAAATTTATCTACATAAATAAATATATTTACACAATCATCTAGGCTTTAATATTACTCATACTATCAATATTGATTTATCAACGGGAACGTTGCTAGTGAAGATTTATTAGTAAACTATACCCAATTACCGAAACCTGCATGGGCTTTATTGTATTCACATTATACTCTATACAAATATTACAATATTATACTGCTGACATTTATTTGCAATACCTGATAGTGGATGAACGAATATTGTAAATACAGGAGGGTGCAATAAAACCTATCAAAAAACATATTTTGTGATGCTAACAGTATTTTTAAATAGATATTTGTCTTAATATATTATGAATTTAAGTAGTTTTGTCAAATATGATGGCTCAGAAATTAAACATGGTTTTGAAAAGGTAAGGCTTGACCTGATTATAAAATAAATTGAAACATTAAAACGATAAATCAAAACATTATCGTCGTGGTCCACTTTTTGATGTTTATGGCTATTTATCTCACGATAAGATTATGTTTATATTTTTTTCACTGGCGACTGTAAATTATTTTCGTGTGAATACACAAAATGTTCATCAAATAGTAGATGCTGTGTAATATAACAAATAATGTAACACCGGTGTTTTTTTTTTATTGTTAAATTTTGGTTTTAACAGCTGTTGATACCTAAGTACGTATTTTGTTATATCTGCACTCTAAATTTTAAATATTATATTTAAAAAACATGTTACATAGAATAAACGATGGCAGAATTTTTACATGTAAACTATTCATACAAAATTGCATTTAACAGCTTAACGACCGGTATTTATTTGCCGAACTTTGCTTGGTGGCCGGGCGATCTCACGGAAAAATGGCAAACAATTATCTTTTTCAGTAAATTCCCTATAACTTGTAAACCAATTAAGATATTGTATTCAAATTTAATATGTAGCTTCCTTATGATTTTTCGCATAAATACCTGTCAAGTACGTCATTTAACCAGTGTTTCTAAATCTGTGGGTCCGATTTGTTTGAAATAATAGTTTCAAAAACAAATTAATATCATTGGCAAACATCTTACAAATACAAAGTAAGTGAGACTCTTCAATAGATTAGTGTTAATTACCTGATTTTTTATCACTTTTTTAATTTAAAAATAAAAATTTTGATTTGTTATTTCTGGGCCACCATGTCTGACCATTTATATGCCCATACTCACGAAATGAATTTACGGTACACTTCACTAAAAATATTTTGCTTATTGCACTTAAATAAATTAAAAGTAACATGTATGCTTTCAAAATATTTTATATTCATCATTTTCATTCTTTCCATAATAATAATTTGGTATTATATAGGTGATATAAACAAAAAACCAAACATAAATTCTCAGAACAGTTTCTTTCTAATTATATTGTATGCTTTGAGCGAAGGCCAACACCCATTTCTAAAAGGTTCATTGTTGACAATTTACTACCTGCACTTGCGATAGATAGATCTTAGGAAAGCTATTTTCTACTTAATTTTGTATTGGTTATTTACATGTAACACAAGTTAGATCAGCCCACAATATTCGCATACACTACAAGGTGTTTAGCAATTCACAAAAATATTATGATAATATTTCATTTAAGAAAAAAATTATTATTAAAAAAATAGTTTACAATTTTATCTAATGTTATTGTTAATTTATTATTCTTAATCTTATAACACATCTAAGCACTATATTTTTTACCAGCTTAACGCCCGGTGTTTTTTGCCGAACTTTCCTTGGTGGCCGGGAGATTTCGCGGAATAATAGCAAAAAATCACATTTTTTAGTAAATTCCCTATAACTTGTAAACCAAATAATATATTTTATCGAAATTAAATTTGTAGCTTCCTTAGGATTTTTTGCATAAATATATTGTGATTCCGTCATTTAACCAATGTTTCTAAATATGTGGGCCGCATAATTAAGTGATATAACGAAAAAAAACTTGTTTACAAATATAATATTAAATATTTACTATAAATTACATTCAATGTTATTCTAAAAGGGTAAATCGCCACTACCTGTCCCGTCTTATCAGCTTACCTTGTGCATACCTTTTAAGAATTCATCTATAAGGGTATATGACACTTTTTTTATTGTGGAATTCCCAAATTCGGGAATTCCACACAGATAAAAAAATGCATTTTATAATCGAAGTAATGCAGTATATTTAGTCTCCTCTAAACTATCGGTCGAAACGTATCGCGAAAATAGCTCTTCTCTCTGTGATATTTTGTGATTGTGATTTTGATTTAAAAATTTTATTTTCAATCACGGCAAAATGGACGAAAGAAATTAAACCTTTTTGGAAAATTTTGATGACGCGTTGTCCAACGCCCCCAGTGATTGTGAACATAGTTATGTGTGCGAAAGTAATTCTAATTCAAGTGTACGTGAACATAGACCGCGTGTGACAAATTTGCACTCATATAGTTTATTTTCTTCATAATGACAAATGTTTTTACACGTATCACTCAGTGTAATTATGAAAATAAATGTGTTCGCAACGGTTGTACGCAGAAAACGGACGCCAAAAAATTTAGTGAGTGCAAATTATTATTTATTATAAATGGATATTTTTTATAAATCGTTAATAAAAAATTTTAGAAGCATTTAAACATACATGTTATTAATTTAATTATCACATTTTTAAGCTAATGTGGTGTTCAAAAAAAATCGTACACTAATCAACGTTGTCAAATTTCAAAAAATTCTTTAATGATTATTTAACTATTTTTGTAAATACGCAATTCGCTGTTTTTTTTATTATTAACTAGCTTTCACTATTAATTATCACTTATTAATAACAACAACAATAAATAAAAATGTAATATTCCATAATGCAAAAAATATGGTCACTGTAAGTGGGAGCGGCTTGGAGAACCGTTACCAAACAACACACTAGCCCAAAAATATTAGAATATAACAAACTAAAATTGGCGACGACTCGTTTCATTGCGACGCAGTGGGATAAAACGACTCTTTTTACGAAAAATTAAAGTAAAATATAATCTATTTTATATTTTATATTAGGTAGATATAGTATACTACCATCTCGCATTATAATATAGGGGTAAGCTGTATTGTATCATAGTGTATTTTTAATAAAAGAAGACGCATAACGCAGGACGTATGGGCGAGTCCTCGGCCGCTACAGAAGTTACTCTCAGGACTCGTGGGTGAGTCCTCGGTCGTTAAGCTGTTAATATAAATTCTGTAAAAATAAAAAGATTAAACGATAAAAAGCAAAGAAAAGTTATTTTGTGTGTATGGTGGGATTGCAAATAGATTGTGAATTGCGAAGCTATTAAACTTGGCCAAACAATAACAGTAAGCTCATCTCGTTTTCATGAGCAAGTCACTTGCGAAATATAAAAAAATACTGAGAAGTAGATATCCTTAAAATAAAGATAAATATTTAAAAGTGATTTTTTAATTTCATTAAAAAAACGACATTCTAATATGTAAACTAATATTATTATATATACGCTTTTTAATCAATTTGGATTATATTCGTAAATGCAAAAAATATTTACCTAATTAAAACTACAAAGGTAATTAATATTTTGTTATCATTTTTTCAGAATAATATTCATTTACATGTTTATGTTTGTATATATTATAATTTAAAGTATTGTTAATTTTACGTACTACTTACAGTTTTTAATATTTTGGTGTTAATAATAAGATCGTTAAATCAGATTATTAGTTTAATAATTATTTGAGTATTAAACTTTAAAACAAGTTTATTTTAAGTTTAATTTAATTCAAATTATCGTATTCATTAATTTGATGCGCATAATATGTTTTTTATAAAAGCATATTTTATGGATCAAATAAATATTTGAAACTAAATAAATAAATAATATTTCAATTTTAAGTATAATAAAAATATCATGGTATATATTTTATATGCACTATTTTATATTAGTCCTAAAATTTATTTGCATTTCAAATTTTTATAGTGATAAATTCGTTACAGTTATTTATAAGATTTCAGTGTATTTGATGATTATTTTTTTATGTAATATAAACTTTATTATAAATATGCGATTAGAACTTACTGTTCGATATTTCGGCTGTGATGTTCCAGTCATGGTCACGAAGCTTAAGTTGCTGAAACTTTGGGACTATTTAATTTTTACGCGAGCTATATATAATTATTATAATTCTCCTGATGATATTAAAAGATATTTTTGACGAAAAATAGAGAAAGCTTTAAAGAACATAAATGCAAGGATAAAATCACGTAAATATAAAAAAAATAATATGCATTACATAATTATAAATAATATATTATAGTTTTTAAACAGTTACGTGCTGTTTTATTTAATTAGTTGATCGAATAAAAATTGTAACAATATCACAAAACGATAAAATATTTTTTGTAAAAAAAAAATCAAAATTTAATTACCGTATTTTTTTTGCATAAAAAGACGAAATTGTGTACCATAAATACATAATTATCTCCTGATGATGATAAAACACATTTTTGCCGAAATATAGAAAAAATCCGAAGGAAATGAATGGAATGGAATCATTTATGAGTCACCTCTTATCTTCTCTCTCTTGAAAGCGATTTAGCGTTGCACATGTTGTGCCCATAATAATAATGTAAGCATTATGAATAAACATTCTTAAAGCTTACATTTCATAAATATAATATTTATTCTCTATTAAATCACTTTTTTATTATTTGAAACTAACAATTTTTAGAAGCAAAGTAAAAATAATATTAAATATATTATTTTATTTCAATTAAGCTGATTGAATACCACAATTGAATTATATGTACTAATACGAAAGAAATCAACAAAAATATTGTTCATACAGTGCAAAATTTCAAAAACCATATTGTCTACAAAATAGGCTTACCATTAATCGCCCTCAACTCAGATATAACTCGGTCAGATTAAATGGCGCAAGAATTTCACTCGGCCAGGTGTTGAACGGAGCGAGGAAAGTAAAAAAAAACGCCACGTGTTGCTCGCCCCACTGGCGCACACAAAAAAAAAAGATACAATAAGCCACGTGCCATTCTTCCATAACTATCTTTGTGAGGATCGCGAAAAGCGTGGATATGATAATGACCGAAATGTAAATGATTTTTTTATTTATCTGACACGCGCCCATGAAACGGGACTCACCCTTCGTTCTGCTTGTTCGAGTCCATCTGCAGGGTTAACGACCACGCCAGTGATTCATAACCTTTCGATGAGGATAGAGGGGTAGCATTGGACGTGAATGTTGATTTTACATTCAACAAGCTTTTTCTTTATTATATTTACTTGACTTTTGAGATTTTTTTGAGAACAGGTGTCAAGTAAGGTTGCATATTTTTTATTAGGCGCTACTACAGTTTTGCTATCTTAGCGGTAGTGTAGAAGCAAACATATTGTGCTACTAGGAGTGGTCCAATGACTGGAATAATTGCTAGGCAGTTGGTGCAAGGTTTGGTGAACATGATGGTGACATAGTCCAGCTCCTGTAGTTTACAAGACCACTGACTTGTCACTATTGGCTGTTTCCTTATTGTATATAGTATAACAATATCTTTATTAGAGAATAGAAAATTGTCTGGTTTTGACTCAATGCCTCTTATCGGTCAAAGGATTGAGAATTGGGAGAAACGTTAGACTTCTCCTAATTATGAATGGTATAAGACAACATTTATAACTGACACTCTATCGATTCCGATTTTAGCTGAATGAAAGATATAGTCACGTTCCAGTTCCAGCTCAGCGGTCACTTTAATTCAATCCTATCTTCGAGACAACTTAGAGATTACATAATTACGCCGGGAACAGATTCATTATTTCATAAATTGTACGGCGAATTTAAAAACAATGTTCTACATACAGATAGCTCTTTTCCCCCAGAAGGTTACCAATTATTATTTACAGAACAATTATTAAATTAAAAAAAATATACAGAACTATTATTATTTATTATTAAAACCATAATTGCATCATGTAATTGCGAAATCAATGTCGTTTTTGTGTATAATATGGTGGATTGTTACAACCCAAAACCGATATTAATATCGAAGTGCAAATAAATCTGGATAAGCACTGAAATGGCGAGTACATTTGCACAGCTCTGGGAGAGGAGAGTTTATATTTCATTGCATTTCCTACATCTTATTTCGTTGAATCTGGATTTAGCCGAGTCATCTCTTCTCAATAGCTCTAAACCGTATTAAGTTTGTGAATAGAGGCCACCTTCGTTTGTCGCTGACAACATTGCAACAAGATACAAATAAACCTACTAAATTGAATCAGACACAAAATAAATAATGCGAACTTTAAATTTATGACTTATTTTGTTTTTAAAAATAGAATATTATAAATTTAAAAGAAATATATTTAAAAGTATAATTTTTAATATGTACTTATTTTTTAAGTAGCGCCTAATAAAAAAAATATTGTGGGAAGGGTAGGACCGCTGAGAGTGAACCTGGACCCTGGGGAAACAATGATTCCGGGCCTCATGAATTTTTAACATAGAAATATAATTTCTTAAGTAAATAGTAGTAAGTAATAGTCAACCATTTCTATGCTACAAATAAATATAAAAATTAGCCAATGTTGCGACATATTTTATGCGAAATATTTTAATTAGGCATTAAAAATATCTACTCATAATATTTACCCGATAGTTAGTCGAATTTATTTGCTGCTCAGTGTTGCCACATAGTCAATTTCCAGTAATAGTAGTTTGTAACAAGAAAATAAAATTGCGATAATACAGAAAAAAAAATTAAGTTAAAATATCTGAGAAACACATTTGGACACTCGTTCCAGACAAAGCTTTTTATATTGTTTGTGCTTTTTAATTTTAAGACGGCTGGATGCCATACAAATGCTTAAAAAAATAAATGGGTACCGTACGAACTGACTGAAAGGCGAAAATAAAAATGTTTCAAAGTCTGTACTTAGTTATTAGAAACAATAGCATTTTAAATATATTAATTAATCGACAATAGTAAGACAGCAAAATGTTTATAAGCATTCTCCTAAGCCGAGCTTGCAACTCTCCTATTGGTCAAAATTCGGTTTATATGTTCCTCATTTAATTTGTAATATTATTTTAAAAGTCATAGTTCCCTTTTATTATATATTATACCTATTCATATATATTAAAAAAAAATATATTACGATGGAAAAAAAATACATAAAATGCTTATTTTGTCATGGGCTCAGAATCATTATTTTACCTGGGCCCTGTTTCATTTTTGGCGACCCAGGTCATAAGAGTGATACAAAAAGAACCCATTGGCAATATCTAAAAATTATTTTTTCTATAAAGAATTGTTTCATTTATTGTTAAATCATTAAGCAAAAACGATTTTTGTAAATGAAGCATATTATATTTTTTTTCTTGATACAAAATATTGTTTATTTTTAAATTTAGAAATCATCCTAGCTACATATTTTAACAAAAAAAAAAAAACACGATAATGCCCTCTGGTTACATACATAACAAATACGACGAAAAACACACCCTATCGTGTTTGTAAAATGCAAATATTGAAATCGCATATAAGATTCGCTTTTGTCGAAGAATGGGTTTAAATCTTGAAAGAATTGGCCCTAGGGTTTGGTAAATACGCTCGTCTCTTATATACAGAACAATAAAAGTCTTTTGCCATTATTTTGCCTTTTTAAAAAAATTATAACCATTGTAATGTCTTTGAAATGGATAGTATAAAGGAGCATTCCATATGCTTTGAATCTCAGCTCGGAATACTTTGAATATGATTTTTTTAATGTATTGATTAGAATTAGAACAAAGCAAGTTTAAAGATTAACGTCAAACTCGTACCTCCTGTCTGAATGCACTATTTAATGAAGAAAGTTTAAAATAAATTATGCTACTTTTATCTGAAGAAACGCAAACTTTACCTATTTAAAATTATTTCTACGAGTTTAGTTAGGATATGTATCCTTAGAGTCGCATTGAAAAGTAGGAATTTTACACAACCCGATGATTCTGAGAGTACTCGGTTTTGAATAACATTTAATTATCAACGCTTTTGTACTTTAGTATTATGCAAAGTACAGTTTAAAGGAACGGAATAATAAATAAAAGCTGTTCGTAGAATATAATTTTTTTTTTTATTAATTTATTAAGCGCAAATGGCAATATGTCTAATTAGCAATTTTTTAAAATACCGACAGCGTTCCCAACACACTATAAAACATTCGGCGACACAATGCACCAAATGGGGTGGTCTAAATTGTAACATCGAGACAGCTGCCGCTTTTGGGGTCACGCGTGGACCCCAGCGGGGAAAAATATGATTATAATATTGAAATATGTGCGCGTGGAAGGGGGCTCTCCCCTTTTGTTTGTGTGATATATACCACTTGGCACGCACGCACCTGGCCGGATTCGAACCCGCCACCGGGCCTGAGCCCGTCAATGACTTTGGCCATTGAACTCCTCCGGGGGCAACCTGAGAATCATTATGTATTGTCCTCGTATCACATAAATGGTTGCACCCGCGCTAATAAATTTAGAGATGCCTCAAAATAATATTCATTTTGGCTATCCTTATCATGCTCACTACTATTGCCGTGAAGATAGAGCACTGTATAGAGTGGAACAATTTCAATAAGAAGATTGATATGTTCAGTAAAAATACTAGAGATCTTCCAAGTCTAATGAGATCAAAATCGATCAAGAGCAATTCGTCTCACAGTGAATTAAGCCAAGCGACAAGTTTTTCATTTAAAATACAACCATTTCACATTTATATATATTTTAATCTGTTCTGATGATTCCACACATAAAATAACTTTTTGTTGTTAGTTAAAAAAACTATTCACATTCAACATTATCAAACACGATCTTAAAGTTGATGAGTCTTATATTATCATCTTGGCAATGTTACACAATTTCTTTGCCGAAACTAAACTGATTTACGTCAACTGATAATTTTTCAACGAAAATAATGTAGGGCAAAATATAATTAGGTAAAATTATTTTTAAGCAAAAATGTAGTCAAAAACAACCAGTATTTTTAGAGCTGTTAAAACAATATAAAAAATAAAAATAAAAATAGCTATTGTTATCAAAACATGTGCTATATTAAAAAATTAAAATACATTTCTATTTTAAAGTTACTGTTGTTCTTTAAAATAACACAAAATAAATACAAAAATATATTTTATACTTTCTACAAATATAATAGTATTATGTATAACTGTAAATAAAAACGTGCTTATTTGCCCAAATAAAATGGTATTTTTAAATTACTGATTCTGTATATATTTATATATTTAAGCAAAGGTCGGATAAAGGTCAACCTCTAAATTTAGCATATAAAATTAAATTTTTTGCAATAATAATATAATTGATATATTGATCTGTTCCTCATCTTTCCTTACTTGTTAATAAATCGCAATATGTATTTTTTGCATATAATATTAAAACTATTGTTTTATTCAGTCACTTAAAACAATACTTTACCGATGTGTTTTTGCCATAAAATATTATTACATGACACAATTGTGTATTTTTCACAATATTTCGTTACTGATATTAGCGAATATCTAATTTTGCCAGCTATAAGAGAGGTAATACGCACTATTCTACACAACTAACGTATGATATTAACAAGAACATCAAAACAGTGCAACAAAAAATTTATGAAATGGCTTGAGACATCTTAGAACATAAGTACGATTTATAAAAGAAGCAAATCTAGGAATTATTGTATAGTTTGTTTATTAAAAATTTACAAACTGATATATTATTGATCATACAGATATTTTAAAAAGAGACACATCCCTCTGAGCAATATCTTGACAGTTTCAAACGATAATACCAAGTTATATGGGTTTTATTTTATATGATATATAAAGTAAGCGGTGACTAATATGTTTCATTTATCCTCAACACATATCTGAGTGAAAGCTTACATAGGTCGTTATATGTATTGCGTCAATAATGCAATAAAAAATCAGAACAAATTTATTGAATGACTTGGACAACTGTGTATTAAAAGTTTGCTGCTTCATACAATAGTTCATTGGTTATCAAAACTCTTTGACTTTGCTAAAGTTTCTATGTAAAAAACAAAGATACTTTACGAACCAATTTAATTTTAAGCACAGATTTTCTAAGCAAATTTAATTAATTATTTTTTTATGTTTCAATCAATGAGCTGCATTTGATTTTACCAAGGAAAGTATTTTTTTGCGTTTGTGGTACAAAATAAAATATGTTGAGAAGAATTCCAGAAGTTTGTAAATTAATTAAAAATATAAAATTATGACAAAGATTTGATTAAATATTATCAGTTATTAAAGGCTCTCCATAATGACTTTATAATATTCTTTAAAAATTATATTACCGATTGGTTTTTGGAACATTTTCGGAGTACAAAGAAAAATTGAATAAGTGGAATAAAATGAGGAATTTAAAATAAAATTCAAAGAAGGGCATCAAAAATTTTGACTGCAAAAGTAGATACTTTATCCTGAATTATGGATTATAGTACCGAATATATTTTGTTGTGTACTTTTATCATATATATTAAAACGTGGGCTTAGCAAAAACACAGATTTGTTAACTCAATAACAAATCACTGTGATTAGTGTCAAACATTAATAAATTAGTGACAATACATCTATTAAGGATAATTATCCTATGTTTTTTCCCAATGGTACAACAAAGTATCATATTTGTAAAACAATTTTAATAAATATCTATGTTCCGTAGGTGAAAATATTGATATGCACACAAAAGAACACGAATTATTTTGCTTAACGATTTTCAAGGATCATTTAGATTTTTTTATTTAAAGGTGGCTATCTATTATATTAATTTTTAAATTAACGTGTTTTTTTATGTTATTGTGAATTTTTTTAATGAATTTATTTAACACATTACTTAGCTTCTTTTAGGGACTGCTTCGTCTTTGATTCTTTCTTGTGTTTTGTTATTTTTTTCTTTGTTTGTTGCTAAAGAAACAACAAATGCATTTATTTTCGAATTAGCTTATTTAAATTAATATTTTTGTTATAAAATAAAAATAATTAAATTTTGCTAAAAATAGCTAATACGTAACGTGTTAAATAAATGTATATATATTTATTATTCCTATTACAATCTAACTGTCAATGCAGCGAATAAATAATAATCTAATAAGAAGGATATCTAAACCGAATTTTGACCAATAGGAGGGCGCAAATTTTATTTTTTTATTTTTAGAAGTCAAAAATCCACGTCAAAAGCAGCAAAGTTGTGTTGTTGCTGTCGTAGTAGGAACGCTCGGTAATCTGGCGTTTACAACACGACTTTTCAAATAATATTACAAATTAAATGAGGAACATATAAATCAAATTTTGATTATTAGGAGAGCACAAAAAACAATTATACTTTTTTAGAAGTCAAAAATTCACGCCAAAAGCAATAAAATCGTGCCGTCGCCGTCGTAGTCAGAACAACACGATTTTAAAAATAAAATTATAATTTTAATGAGGAACATATAAACCGAATTTTGACCAATAGGAGAGCGCAAAAAACAATTATTATTTCTCAGACGTCAAAAATCCACGCCAAAAGCAATAAAATCATGCCGTCGCCGTCATAGTCGGAATAACACGACTTTTAAAATAAAATTACAATTTTAATGAGGAACATATAAACCGAATTTTGACCAATAGGAGAGCGCAAAAAACAATTATTATTTCTCAGAAGTCAAAAATCCACGTCAAAAGCAATAAAATCGTGCCGTCGCCATCGCAGTGGAAACGCTCGTTACCGAGCGTTTCCACTGCGACGGCGTCGACACGATTTTATTGCTTTTGACGTGAATTTTTGCCTTCTGAGAAATAATAATTGTTTTTGCGCTCTCCTATTGACCAAAATTAGGTTTGAATATACTTTAACCAATACTCTCATATCAAAAGTCCGTAATAATAACAGTAAGGATTGCTCTCTATTTTTAAAACATGGTGTAATTTTTAACGTAGTAATATTTTTATATATTATATTATGTTACAAATAATTGGTTGTGTCTTGAAAATCTGAATTATTGATTATTAAAGATATATAATTTTAATTATAAATATAATCGTACTAGGTCGTGTATAGTGACACGTATTGATTTTAATCTGAAATAATAGATTATACTTGTCAGTGATTTTAGCCTTGAATATAACAAATGGGAGCATCTTGGAAGGTTTGGCCGTAGATTGAATTTCTACTTTCTTTCGAATGTAATATCTATATATAGATTGATATAAGTAAACTTCACTGGCAATCAAGATCTGGAAAACGATAAGATTTGGTAATTTCCGATATTGAAAGGTAAACGATTGTCAGTGTGATATTATTAGTATAATGCTCTATGATTTTATAACATATTTTTCATACATATGTATGCATGTACATATTTACAATTCCTTAGCCGAAATGTCTACTAGTCTCATCTGTCCAAATATACATGGACCCTTCGTATTTGCACATGTTTAATCAGAAGCCCATACTTTTTTTATTCTTGTGCGTAAAAACTAGCATTCTTATTATGCACCCCATTTTAGTCAACAATTGGTTTCGGGAAATGTGCAACTGGTACAGCTTCGACTCCTGTACGAGCAACAGGCGCGTGCTCGTTAAAAGGAATAGGGCAGATGTGCTTGGTGCAACAAAGGGCATTTGTTGCGTGCCCTTTTATATGCTTATGTTTATACTATTATATATTATATGTGTATGAGTATATCGCGCAGGACTAATCAACTCCCCCGACGGTAAAAGAGCAGCGAAACCCTTGTGAGATGTTTGAAGGTTTCTTAAAGGGCGCAGAGCGTAAGAAGAATCCAGAGGGTCGATGAATGAGTAATGTAAGATTATAATCAAAAGTCGTGGTAGACCCACTTACTTAAAATTACGTGAGTTATATTATAATTAGTGTAAAACACGTGGCGAAACAGTGTAATTTTAGGTCATGTGAATGTATTAAATTAGCTACATGAATATTCAACGGCACGTGTAAGATAATATCATTATTTATATTGCATGCAATTCGCTAAAATATCTGGTGTTTTTTTTTTGATGTATTGAAATCTTATATATTAAATTTTAAGTTGAATAAATGCTTAAAAATATTATTAAGCAACTATTTATCATTACTATCTATTAAAAATCATGAAACGAAAGTTACGATATTTAATTTCTTAGTTTGTCATTTTATTCATAAAATAATTAAGATGATGCTTTGATTTAATGATTGGACTATCGAAGTAGTATTTGGAGATTAAAATACATTAAAAATGTAAATAACCAGATGCACTTTTTTCATCATATAGCTTTTTTCTTTTTTAACAAAACATTCAATAAACCTTTTTTTTTAAATATGCAGTCATATTTTTTACCAAATAAAATTCACCAAAGGGCGCAATGTAAAAGTAGCATAACTAATTAATTTTTCAATTCAAATGCATTTAAGTCAAATATATGTTCTCGTTATATACTTAAAAATATAAATTAAATTATGCTATCAGATTCTGATTTTAGATTAATTCTATTCAAGTTTTAATGAGTCAATAATTCCCAGGATACCAAATCGCATTAGGCCGTTCAGTTATTTGCTTCCAGAATATATTACAATACAAAATTTGCACTATAGTTAGTTTCTCGATACTGCATTATGCATGAAATCGTAATACCCAATTACGTATTACTGAGCTGTCAGACCCTCACTATCGTGAGGTACCGCAGCTAACGAATGTTGGAATACCGGACCTTCAACTGTTTTATTTATTATTTTAGTATTTATTTGTTAAAATTTTACGTTTTACTATTTGTTTGTTAAAATTATTAATTTGAACCAGTGTAAGGCTGTGCACTATATTAGATTGAAAGTTACACTACATTGCATATTTTTATTGTTATTTAGTGGTTAGGTTAGTTTGAAAGATTTGAAACATAATGGTTACTTAAGACAATACTTTATTTAATTTATTCGTTACTTTTAAGTTTTGGCACGTGCGCGTTCGATAGATATGTGGTTGATTCCAGCAATTGTGAATTTGGAATATCTGTAGCATCTGAGTAAGTCAATCAGATATAACGAATACATATAAGTAAGTAATAACCACCAGACTGATCAGTGAAATATATAATAATAATTATAAATTCTTATGTGTAGTATAATTTATAACCAATAGATGTCACTGTTTTTTTAAAAATAATAACGCATTTTTTATAAATAAAAATTCGAGTATTGCTTCTGGGACTCGAATCAGCAACCTCAGAGTTACTAGTCTGAGACGTTACGAACTACGCTATTCTGCCCTTAAATATATTCCTAGGGCAATCTGCAAAAATAAAGTGTAGCTGGCTTTCTTAACACTTCACTTACCGCTCACGCCAATTGGCGTCCTGAGTGTGCCGAAAGTTAAACACCGCAGACGCCAATTTGCGTCCTGTGTATGTTTTCGTTTCCATGTCAAATTAAAAATATATGTTTAGTGTTTTATTTGCTTTTTTTTAAGAGATGACTAAATAAATGTATGAATTTTCATTTTTTTTTTTTTTTTTAATTATATTTAGACAAATGCGAAGGTTTTATAAATATATTTTATATTTCTTTCATCAGGCAGTTTCACTACCAGACAAACTTATGTATCTTTTGATGTGGTCCGAATATTTTAACAAATTTTTCCAGAGATGTTATAAATGTAACAATGCATCAATTAAAGCTATTATTAAGTGGTTCTCAACATGTGGTTCGCCGGAAATATAAATTAATTATTACATTTCCTTATTATTAGATTTTAAAATTGATTGATGATTTTAAAATTATAAAAGCAAGTACAGTAGGTTCTCGAGTTACGCGGTTTCTACTTACGCGGATTCGTAGTTACGCGGTTAAAAATTTCGAAAATTTAAAATTTGTTATAATATCGATGTTGATATAGATTTGCGCGTAAATTTTTGTTCCTGGTTGATAATGCACCGGGACATCCACCGTGTGATCACGAACATATCAAAATAGCATTTTTGCCCCCAAATACGACCTCTATAATATTATACAACCTATGGATCAAGGTCTAATACAAAGCTTTAAAAAATATTACTTAAGGACAATTTTTAGAAATGCCATAAAGGTAACTGAAGGGCAAACAGTATATCACTGACACAGTTTTTGAAAGAACACAATATTTATGAAGCTGTTAAAAATATTGGTGTTGCCTGGAATGAAATTGTAAAGTCTACCATGAAAAACGTTTGGAAGAAGCTTACTCCTCAATTTTTTGAAGTTGTTGAAGACCCCATGCAGGAAGATAACATAATTAATGATCTTGTTGAAATGACAAACCAATTAAATTTAAATCTAAATGAAAATGATTTCATTGAATTGTTAGAAAATCATAGAGTGGAATTAAACAATGAACATTTAATAGAACTTGAAGAATATAGAAACAACGGCGGTGATTCAGAGGAGGAAGTCAAAGAAACAAAAGAATTTGAGTACGAAAAATGAAAGAATACCTCAATTTGATAGACCAAGGAATGGCTGGTTTAAAAGTACAAGATCCCGACATTTATCGGTTTGAGAAAGCCAATAAAGCAGTTCAGGACGTTATTTCCTGTTATAAAATATCTATTATGAGAAAAAAAGATCTAGTGTACAATCTTCACTGGAAAAGTACGGTTTCTTATTAGATAAAAGAAATCCAACACCTAAAGATATTTAAATGGAATAGTATAGACATTATGACATGATATTTTAATGAATATGTATGTATAAATATTATTTTTATGTTTCTAATTTTATTTTTAAAAAAAAGTTAAGATTATAATGTATGTAGACATTTTACACATAGAATAAATTTTTATAATGCTTTTATTTTCATTTGAACCTAATGTATACATACAAAAAGACGGCATTTAGTTCTTTTAAGTATTGTTCGGATGATTGAGGGAATGTATTAATATTTAATACATATCGGATGAGTATTCCTCTACTTACGCGATTTTCGACTTACGCGAATTTTTCTGGAACGAATTAACCGCGTAAGTCGAGAACTTACTGTAATCTAGGAATTTAAAAATAATAATTTAAATTGAGTTAATCAGCGGTTCTCAAACTTTTTCAAATTTCTACAAACTTTTATCCAGCACACTTTTTTTTCGGACGGTGTAAAAAAAGAAAAAATATGATATTTTATACACAAACATATAAATATGTATATTTAAAAATAATTTATTGGGTAAATGGGTTTATTTAGAAATAAAGTCAAATTACATAAAATTAAAAAATACGATGTACATTTATAAAAAGTACAAGACACTAAAAAATTATCATATCATTAACCATTAGATAGTATTGGATTACTGAGAATCTCAAGATTGTCAGATTAGTAAGATTCTATTGTATTTTTTTCTATCCTGTTATAAGGAAATTCCAACATATTTTTTGTTAGTAAATATTATCTCCCGTCAGATGATACTGGCTTACTGGAAAAACCGAATCTCAGTGACACATTATTTTAGAAAGTGGGAATTTTTTCGAGTTATTATTTTTGAATTATTAGCACGATACACATAAAAACTTATGGATAAGAATTAAGTTTAAGTTATACTACCGTGTGAAGTGCATCTGGTTTTCGTGTGCTCGAGTGAATATTCGAAAAATATTACGAACTGTTTATAAAACAAAGTTTTTTAGTTAGATACGAGTGTAGAATCTACGTGAAAATAATTACAGTTTATGTTATTTAATATAGTATTAAATATATATAGATATTCCAAGTGACAATGAAAATTATAGTGATAGTGATTCAGACTCCTCTGTTCATGAAAGAAGTCGTCCACATGCTATGATGCTCATGAGCAATGAGGAAGATGAACAAGAAAAATATTTAGAAGACACTTTACAAGACACAAAACTTTATTGAAGATGACTTGTTTCCCGTTATTGCAGAAAAAACGAATAGACACCATAATCAACACATCAACAGATACAAACTGCAAATAAAATCTAAAAAATTGGTGGATGTAACGGTACCAGAATTAAAAAATTGGTTTGAGTTGATATTGCTAATGGGCCTGGTAAAAAAAGGCTCATTACACCTGTATTAGACAATAAATCCATTAATAGGAACCTTGATATTTACAAAAACCATGAGTACAAATAGGTTTTATCAAATATTACGTTACCTGCGTTTTTCCAATAATGAAAATGTTCCTGATAATGTAGGATTACTGTTCAAAGTACAAAAAATAATTGACTATTTCTCCGAAAGATTAAAAAATATGTACAAACCAAGCCAAAACATATCTCTGGATGAGGGTATGATCCCATGGTGTGGAAGATTAAATTTTCACGTATACAACCCCAGTAAGCTCACAAAATACGGTATAGTGATAAGAATGGTATGTGAATTAGTGTCAGGATACATATCGAGATTTAAAATATATTCAGGACCTGGAATTTCGTTACAAGATTCAATATCACATCTAACATCAGACAATAAATACAAATGGCATCATCTTTATATGGACGATTTTTATAACAGTGTTGAAATAGCAAAAAAAATATATATGAAAAAAAAAATAGAATCTGTGGTACCATAAGGAAGAATCGGGTTTTACCAGAATATCTGAAAAATGCAAAATTACGAATATTTGAAACCAAATATAAACGATATGAGGTAATATTGTTGCAATTGAGAAAAACGGTAAAAAATCGAGACACTTTAAACTTTCATTATATAACTAGTTATTGTGAAAAGTGATTTACACGTGAAAGACAATGTAAATTATCTGTGTATGTGCCTGGAAAATTTAACTTTACGATGGAGTGAATTACAACGGTTAGTGAATATTTTATTGCAAATGAATTATATATCAGTAAACTCGTATTAGTAAAAATGTCACAATACAAAAGAAAAGTTTGCTTGAAAAAAGTTTTTACAAATTTAAAAAAGTTTGAGAACCGCTGGTTAACTCAATTTAAATTATTTTTATTAAAATTTCTAGGTTATTCGTTTTTATAATTTTAAAATCAAGATAATCATTTTAAAAATCTAATAATGAGGAAAAGTAATAATTATTTTTTATTTCCGGCGAACCACATGTTGAGAACCATCTAATAATAACTTGAATTGATGCATTGATACATTTATAGCATGTCTAGAAAAATTCAACGAAATATTCGGACCGTATCAAAAGATACATAAATTTAAATAAAAAAGGTAAAATTCGCGAAGTTTTGCGAAAAAGTGCCGGTATTTAGCGTAAGTCTGGTAGTGAAACTGCCGGTCGGTAAAGTGTTAATGGAATGAAGAAACACCTTATAATAAAGTTTTTCTGTATTTATGTTATATTTATATTTATGTTTTGATTATATTTGTTAGGCGTATTAACAATTTGCTATTTTAGCTAAATAAATACCGGTTAAAGACACAATTATTTGACAAAACATAATTTAAAAAATCATACAATGTTTAAAATAACTTCTGTGAGTAAAATACTCAATAAAAAATTAATAAATAATTAATTCATATAAAGCCGCGTCTACTTCATTTCTTCAATTTTTGCATTTAAAAATTGAAGAAATGAAGTATAACGATGCAAATTAGTGAAAATAATACATTTTTGTAAAAATATTTTACAACACAGATTTAACTGAACTCATTATTTTCTGAACTTGCAAAGGGATGTAGTTAAAAATAATAATAGTTTGATTAAAATATATGACGTATGCACAATTTCCGTTTAAATTAAATCAACGTTTCGCAATCGCTTTGTGGATTTAAACTTTTAATTACTTTATTCGCAAACAAACAATGATATGAACTGTATTTCTGCATACATATTTGTAGTTTTAAATGCATATAAAACTTTGTTATAATAAACTCGCAAACATATTAGCTCAGTCATATTAATTAACGGAAAAGTCAGAGTTGCCAACGAATGTAAAAATAGCATTTATTTTTATCAGCCAATACTATATTTGTATGTTGGTTTTACTGACAAAATTTTTATATCATTACTTTCTAAATAGAGTTACAAAATAAAAATAAATGTTTGTTCAGAATGTAATTAATATGTATTTTATTCTTTCTTCAATAATTTTTGTTAAAGTAACAAAAGCTGATATATTAGATTTCGGCAATTAAAGGGTTAAGAAAGTCATTAAAATCATAGATAAATATATGATTTTGAGAGAAATAGAGTAAATTAAGCTTAAGATGTTTTAAAAAATATTTTAAGAATAGCAATGTGTACCACAGGAGTGCTAATTGGGAACATTGCGGTTTGTAATATATTTATCGATACAATATATATTGTAAAGAAATGTATTATATAATATATATAAGACAATATTATCATTTATTGTATAAGTAATTATGTTTATTATTATTTATAATCCAAAAATTTTAAATTTATTTATTTTAATTAAATTAATACTAATACGTCACGATTGTAAAAAAACCAAACCATACATTGTACTACTTGAATTTAATTATGTTAATGTTTTTTTTATTACACTTTACAAATAGGTATTATATAATAAAAATATGAAATTATTTTAACGTTGTTATAAACTCATTGACAGGAAGTGGGTGCTACCGGAACAGTTTAAGTCTAATTTACACACCCTTCTAGGAAGTGGCGACATGAAACAGGTATTTAAAAAATAAAATAAAATACCTGACCACTGTACTAAAATAGAGACCGACCGCAGAAGCGTTGACATGACAGGCTTCACTTGTTAAAGCCAGGATATTAAAACGGATTCGTACATTTATTTGATAGCCCGTTGTGAACGATAGGGCGATTCTGAAATAAATTCGATCAAAATTTAATTAATATTTTAAATTAATTAAAGTCCAATTAAATCGTAAGCTATAGCTTATACATAGACATTAATTTATTAAGTAACAATGTTCTTATACACTTGAATTAATTTTTAAATAATATAGGAATTAATTATGTATTTATCTGTTTCTTTCGAGCTGCGATTGAAAGTCTTCAATAATTAAATCAAAACTCCGCGGAGACATTTGATAGACTTTTTCTCAATAGTTAATCAAAAAATTTGCCATCTTTGGGGAGAAATACTTTCAATTATAAAAATACAATAATAATAATATATAATAGAACGCTGCCGGTGATTTTTTAATTAAAAGTTTCGTTTTGTTCTCACTTTGCCACAATAACGGCGTCTTAATATACAATACTTGTTTTTATTTCCGTCGGTAAAATGTTATTGTTTTTTTTAATACATAATTTCTAGTACAATAGAATTTTATATTCATGGCGAATACATTTAAGTTTTATTTAATTTAAATTCAGACGGATATAGAAAAAAGTTAATCTACTTTAAAAACAGTTTATTCTTTTAAACAAACCAGTTTTGTTGCTCAATAGCGGATTTAATACAACCGTTTTTAATTTACGAATAAACATTTTGTTTGTTTGTTTTAACGTGAATTTAATGAATTTGGGACATAATACATTTTGATCCTCACGAAATGGCGGACCGTGAACGCTACAGTTAAATTTCAACCAAAGCAGTTTCATTGAGCTCTGTGTTTAACCGCGGATTTAACCGAACTCCGAAACTTGTAAAAGTTATACAAACATTCAAGCGAATAATTACTGTGAAATTGCTTAACTTTTTAATTATTTATTTAAATTTTATTTTTTCACACGAAATTTTATTTATTAAATCTGAAATTATTGCAAATTTCTCAATTCCTTTATATTGACACTTAAATAATCTATTTGTGTTCGTAAAAACATACACACATAAGCATATATTTAAAAATATGTAGATAGGAAGGTTCGCGTGTTACGTCTTCTTTCTCTCATTTTTCTTGTTGACGTTTCGATCTCTATCGTTGGGATCATCATCTCGAGTATAGTCAGGATCATATCGCGACTTCCGCATACTTTCCAGCTGCGTCG
This sequence comes from Plectrocnemia conspersa, assembly GCF_051122295.1. Classification (NCBI taxonomy): domain Eukaryota; kingdom Metazoa; phylum Arthropoda; class Insecta; order Trichoptera; family Polycentropodidae; genus Plectrocnemia; species Plectrocnemia conspersa. The sequence goes on along the minus strand of NW_028277170.1, from coordinate 2,592,393 downwards.
TCTTTAACTCGAGCAAGTCCAAAACAATGTGTTATCCTTCTTTGTTTTTCTATCCTTAAATTAATATCATACTCTCTATTAATATGCAATTATCGATACATACATAGCTACAGATCAGCTCGTACTAAAACATAGGCTCACATTCCCGTACTTTAATAAACATACTATTATTACAAGTATCGATAATATGTTGCATCAAATAATTATAGTAAAATATCCCAGCTCCTTGTAGTTATCGCCAAAAACATCCGTGTGTATGGCAAAGCGTTCTTGAGACTATTTAGATTTTCAACACCACCACTCAAAAAGTTATTCATTAAATACATAAGTTAAGTAGGTACTACGCTACAAATATTGGTTACTCTTTATTGTAGAGACTTTTTTGAATTCCTTATAACAACAATGAGTATTCTGCTCTGCTGTCATTTATTACAATTAAGCTATATTTAAAACGCTACGAACTTACGTATCGTACATAATGTGAATCAGCAATTCATTTTGAAAGTTAAGAGCATCTTCAATGAATATTTGCAAACTTTTGCGATGTGTGTACTAAATATTCATTTCTGCTCAAATGTCATATGTCAAATTTTTTTTTATTTTTGATACAAAAAGTCACTTTTTTATAGTTGATATTTGTGCAAAAGAAATAGTCGCGTTCATGTCAAGTTGTATATATATGTTAAAGTTTGCAAAAAATGGTTCTAGTTGTTTGAAAAGCAGGTTGAATTCTAGTTTCAGCACGTCAAGATGTGTGTTGACGTAAAGAGAGAAGCGGCTGCTCTCTTGATATTGTCTGTTGATGATCAGCAGCTCCTCTAAATTGCTCTCAGTCGTCTGAAAAGCAGCTTAAACTCTAGATTGTGCACGTTAATATGTATCAATGTTGAGGTGAAGAGGGAAGCGGCTGATTTTTGATATTGTCTATTGATGATCAGCAGCTCCGCTTGGTTCAAGTTCATGCGAACCCTTGTGTATACAAATTGATAAGCTTAAGTAAAGTTTCTTGACATCTTGATGTAAGCAAGCTGTTGATTTAGGCGCTGTGTTTCTGATTTAATACACATTATCAGCCTGAGGAAGGAATAGTGCTAATTTTTTTTGCCATAATCAATTACGACTAACTAAAAGTGTAATTAGCTTAGCTTATTTTTTACAGGACTTTTATAACCATTGCGTCGGAGTAAGAAAATACACTAATTAACATGTAAAGGTAATGAAAGAAATAGTAATTAAACAATTCAAAATTATAAATAAAATTCTGAGATTAAGAATTTTTAATTTTTTGCCATGTTTCATAGTGAACTGTCTTTGGAACGTAATTTAATGTTCTTAAATTTGCATATTATGCTTATTAATCAATATTTTAATTTCATTTTGTAATTTACTAAGGCGTTTGTTACTATTTTTTGCTTTTATTTATTAGTATATGTTAGCAGATAAAATTACGGAATTTGATATATGAGTATACAAATTAAAAACTATTTAATTAATTTAACCATATTTACTCGGAGAGTTATTTAATTAATTTAATTAATTTATATAGTACAATGCAAAATGCGATTAAAAGCTTCAACTGAGGGTAAGTTTCATAACTCGATGCAGTTGATAGGTAGCGATGAGAGAAGCTTAATCAAAATTCATCAAGCTGGATATTGTATAGCTAAAAGGGTGGGCTTCGTATCCGGTTTACAAATAACTATTACGTCAGCTCACTTTCAGGCTTTACAGGAAACCGAGAGATTTAAAATATAAAAAAATAGTGATAAAAAACTACTCTATTTTTCATGGCTGCTATCCGCAAATATCATTTGTAGCTAAACTTTGACATGACAACTTTTGGCGATTTTCGTATTTGAACAAATAATAAAAAAATCCACTACTTTGTATTATATAAATTAATTTATAAATGAATAATAATATTATATTTGCAATAAATATTAAAAAATAAATTTATTATAATTTTAATCATTGAGTTTTGAGCTCAAGTTTGCTAAAAGTGATTTAATTAACACTTTTTTTAATTGTGTGTAACTATTGGATCAGAGAGGAAACTTTTATGCTTTCTTATATTCATAATAACCTCATATGAGCTCGATTTCTGTTGAGCCAAGAAACATTATTATGCGACAATCATTATCCTAATTTTCTAATCTGAATAGGCACTGTCTCGTATTTAATAGACCATTTTAAAGATAGTTCGCGTACCATTACGTTATTGAATATACTTGTTAGTGAATAATGCAGTAGCATGATACAAAATTGGATAATTATCATCTAGCTGGCATAAAGCAATAAAAATTTTATGGCGAGATGTTATAACTAGTAAATTTTGTTACTATTATGAATTTATAAGTTAAAATTGTATTTAAAATCTGTTTCGGCAATTCACCGAAACTGATGTAAAAATTGTTTACTATTTTTAATTTTTTTTTAAATCAAAGAATATCAGATCAGCAAATTTTTCTCTATTAATAATTAGCCTAATAATCTAGACTAAGATAATAATTTTAAGAAGCTGAAAATGTTGTAGATTAAACATTATAAAATAAATAACAATATATTTAAATTTATTAACAAATAAAAAACATGTTGTATTAAAAATAAAGTCAATAAAAACTAACGAATACTTCGATTGTGTTTTAGATGTTTTAAAGTTAAATTTGTCGAAATATTTTTTTTAAGAATAAACCAAAGATTTACTTAAAATCATGCCGAGATCGACTAGTTGGGCAGTCCTGGTATAAATCAATGACTAATACCTGAAAGACCAAGGCTTAAATCCCATATGGACTCTTGTGTTTTTTCAATTTTTATCGGCTCTGGAAGATCGGAATAAGTGATTAGATTTACCTAATCTCACGAATAAAAATCACGATGAATTAATTGAATTAAATTTAGCTAGGTAAACTGTAATAACAGTTTATATTTGATAAAATAGTTGTTGATGTTTTGACTATGTTGTAACGCTTTAATTTAATCTGTAATGTTACAACGAAAGAATTATTATGAATAGATTTGTTATTAGTAATATGTAATATTTTTTATAATTAATATAATTATAAAATAACTAAGGATGGTTTTCATTATAAGACATCTAAACTGCATCGCTGAGTAAAAAAAATACTATGAGTATTGTAAAACATATTACAAATGGCTATAATAAAATACGGTTTATAATTATATAATTCACTAAACTTTATAAACATTTGGCTTAATAGTATATGAAGTATCTTTGAGATGTTCAAGTTGTTGTTAATTTTCCTTTTTGTATGCTTCATACAAGAAAATAATTGGTCACAAAAGAGGTCATGTTCGTAGAGTGCATTGTATTTTTCTGCAGTCTAATTTAGACACTTGAATGAATAATTACAATATTTAATTTGCAGTTCCAATTTCAACTCTACTTATTCCATTTGCAAGTTTATTTGTAACGTGTATATGTTAACTGAGAATGTTTTAGCGAATATACTAAAATGCAATTGCCGTTTTATAAAATATTGAAATCTACGCTCAAAGTCCTGTGACATAATAGTAATTAATTCCGCATGCGTTTCGTTGTTTCGTGGTTTTGTTCAGACAGTGTTTCAAAGAGAATTCAATTATTGTCACAATTTCAGTTTAATTTCACATGCCGTCACTGTTTGAAATATATAAAACATTAATTTATTTTACTTTGATGCACGTTCAGTTCATTTCGCCATTTGGTTACTTAATAAGCAGTGCCGTATTCTATATTCTACTATTTGAAAACTTGTTTATTTTTGTGTCATATGCATTGTAGTGTTGACAAAAGATTTATGTATATATAACTGTAAGGCGTAGGTTCAATACTTTTTTTACTTGTGATATAGTACCGCTAGGGAAACTATGTACGGATGTGTTAATTTGTATAAGACAATCAAAAAATCAAGATTTTTTCGCAAAAACATCCTTAAAGTGGATGGACACACTAAATAAAAATCGACTCATTTGAGTCCTCCTCAATACTACGCTCTACAGCAGAAACAACTTCTACGGTGCGTAATGTACGACGTCTCTGCGGATGCGTATTATCAATTAGAGTATGCGCGGTGCATAAACAATCCATAGTGATTCGAATTACTTGCTCTGATGGACGTTTATGTCGTCCGTAAAATGGACGTAGCGCACGGTAAGTTTCGCAAACTGCACCATGATTTTCGAAATAAATTTGTACAATTTGTACGAAAAAAACAAATTGAGCACAAATCAGCTGTCAAATAGGCAATTAAAAAAACAGACATCTAAACACTTTTTATTTAGAGACAAGCATAAATTGTAACGCCTCAGGACGAAGTAAATTCGCCAAAAAATTATATGAAAAATCTGAATCTTATAATATAAAATATTTTATTTTAATTTTCAGACATTGATAAAATTCATTAAAAAAATGAACTGACTATTTTTGCCCAAAGACAGGGTGCAGAATCATTTATGAAGATTCAGTCAAATTTGAGCTTAAGTGCTCTTTCATCAAAGTGATTAAAAAAATTCAGGATGATTTTGTAATCTGCCGTCTTTACCGTTCCGTTGATAAAATGTATATTTCCCACTCCGAAATACGAAAAGCATCCCCAGATCATTTTGCTTCCTGGATTTAGCATTTTCGAGATGGCTGGATACAATAATTATGGTATTTTTCACTTTTTCGACGACGAAAGTAAGCGGTTCATCTGATACGAATAAATTAATTTTGCTCTTATTGGCATATTCCATTTGCCGATTGGCATATTACATGTCTGTCGCAATTTTTGGGTCAATTATGTATAAGGCCAAAAATCGTTTATGAGTTGTGTCCAGACTTACTTGTTTGTTTTTGTATCTCCAATCGCGTAAGCAGATTCGACGTATCAGCTGATCTGTACCAGATGAGGTGATTTTTATATACACACTAACCTGTTCCGATGTTTTTTTTCAAGTCTTCGAACCGTAGATTAGTTATAGCCCCATTGCCGATAACCCAAGTTATTGATTTTCACTTAAATGCGAGCGATTCGGCATTATAATTTAAAAAATATTTTCTCTACGAAAGCTGCCAGTTGACTGACAAGGTAACTACTAGAAAACAATGGGACTTACATCTAAATTAACATAAAAAAGTCTGAGAATTCCAGCAAACGATGACGGAAATATCTTATTTTTTACGATTTAAAAAAGTGATGCATTTTTTATGTATGATACTGTATAATTAAAAGGAGAACTATTCAGAAAACATAAGGGGGCTGCTTAATATAATTAGATTTATTAATTATTTAATTAGTTATTTTTTAATTTTTAATATGCTTTTAATATATTAGATTTAAAATTTTTTCAGATTCAATATTTTTTTATAATATTAATTCTTTCCATAGTAAAGAAAAAAGTGTATTTTTTAAGCAAACAAATGATGATTTATTTAAAAATATATTTTTTTGTCTTCAACTGTTTTTTTTAGTGAAAAGAAAAATGTTTCAGTTCTAAGTGTTAATTGTTAAGTTAATAAATATGTTTTAAGTGGCATAAAAGCGTGCGAAGTGAAATAGTGAAAACAAGTCACGCTTTTGAAGTTTTGGAAAGCGCGCGCGACTGCATCTACTCTGCGAAAAGATATGCCTTGAGATTTGCGGCAAAACTTTGTTTACCAAAGCGTACGCTAATTGCGAAAGTTGGTAGGGGTTCGTGACGTCAGTGAGGCGCGGGGCAGGGGCGCAGCGCCGAAACGGCACCGCGCGGGAATCAAAGTAAAAGTCGGCAAAAGGAAAACAATTTATTTAAGGAATGCAACAATTGGAGCGGGATCAATCGATGCGCGGAGGGGGAAAAGGGGGCGGCACCACTGATGCGCGCGCACCCGCCCCTTGCGAGCTCTATAAAAGCGGCCGCCGGGGGCGAGGGTGCTCAAAGCCGCATAGGGGACGTGCCCGCTCGGTTGCGCTTTATCATTTCTTCAGTATCTCTCTGTCTCTGTCTGTCTGTCTGTCTGTCTCTGTCTGTCCCTTCCGCTCGAAACTTTCGCAACTGCACAGAGCCAAAGTTTCCCGATGCTCTGAACAGCACCATGCCGCGATGCCTGATGGCCAAGAAGTGGAAGGCCTACCCGTGGCCGGAGCGGGCGGGCGACGAAGAAGAGGAGGAAGTGGACGTGGTAGGCGCCGGGGAAGTCGCCGGAGAATCGGGCTCCGGCAGAGCCAGGTGGGGACCCGCTTCGCCTGCAGCGGCAGATCCACCGCCGAGTCTGCTCTACAACGGTGAGTACAACTTTGTAGTGCAAAACACAGACCACATGGCCGTGACGTCACGCGTCACGCCGCGCATGCATACAAACTCGGCTCTTTTATATGATTACGTTCACTTTCACCCGCTATATATTATTCTTTTTTTACAAACGTTCTTAGAATATTTTTTTTGGATGTCTTATATATTTATTTTGTGAAATTAACATATAAATAGTTCTGCATGAAATATTGTATTTTGTCTTATTATTTGTATGAAATTATCTAAAAAAATATAAAATTAAGATGTTTTCCATTAATTAAATATATTCATACAAACATTAAACTTTTATATACTAATTTAACTTTAGTTGTAAGAAATATATGAATATGTTTTTTCTCACTAAAATTATTCTTGTAATAGGAAAAAAATTGTCAATGTCTTTAACATAATTTTTGATTATGTTGCGAATCAATCTTAAAAATATACAAAAAACTTATTTTAATGATTTCTTAAAATATAAAAAGATCCAGAGATTTTGCAATGATTGTATATATTTAAAAAAATATTAAAAAAATTAAATATAAAACGTAAAGTATAAGCATTATCAATATAAAAATTGCATTTTTAAAAATAATTTTTACAAATTTCCGATAATTGTTTTAAGCTATTTACTTAACATAAATATTGTTAATTTTGAATTGAATAATTATTCTTCTGCATGATATAAATTTTAAAATATTTTCAATAAAATCGCAATTATTTTAGCTACAGCATTTATTATGCAATTTGGTATGTTTATTTTTTTAAGCTAATTGTAAAATACACAATTAGGCTCTTTTCCAATATATTGATTGAATAAATATAAACATACAAAACTAAGCTTTTTATATAAATAAAATTTAGTTGTACCTAATATATGTATATACAATATTACTTCTCAGTAAAAACATGTATTTTTAATGCTGCTAATCCATCTTAAAAAATACATAAAAAGCTCATCTTAATGATTTCTTGAAATATAAAAAGATCCAAAAATTGTGCAATAATTGTATGTATAAAAAAATAAATAAAACGTAAAATATAAGCATTATCAATCGGAAAATTCTATCGGTTTTATAATTTTTACAGATTGTTTTAAGCTATTTGCTTAACAAAAATATTGTTTATTCTAATTAAATAAAAATTCTCCTGCATGATGTAAACTTTAAAATATTTATGTATATTATACAGCCAAACATTTATTATGCAATTTTGTATGTTTATTTTTTTAAAGTACTCGAAAAATACACAATTAAGTTTTTTTCTAATATTATTGATCAAATAAATATATACATACAAATCTAAGTCTTTGATGTAATTAAAATTTAGTTATATGTAATATATGTATATTTCTTTTCAGTAAAAATATTCTTAAAATAGAAAAAATAACCGTCTTCGTCTTCAATATGTATATTTATTGTTGCAAATTCATCTTAAAAAAAATACAAAAGTCACATTTTTATAAAATTTATTTGTACGTAAAATGTATATTTTTCTCAGTAAAAACATTCCTAAAATAGAAAAAATATCCGTCCACGTTTTCAATATAATTTTTTTATATGTATATTTAATGTTGCAAATCCATATTAAAAATATGTGGAAAAGGTCATCCTTATGATTTATTAAAATATGAATAAATCTAGAAATTGCGTATTTTTCGTATATATTAAAAAAAACAATTAATAAACGTAAAGTTGCAATTCGATTTTGTTCCTATTAGCAATTGACAAAATTAAAATATTTTCAATCAGAAAACTGTATTTTTTTTTATAATATTGACAGATACAGTCTGACAATAGTTTCAAACAATTTGCTTAACACAAATATTATCATTGCTAATTAAATAATCATTCTCTTGCATGATATAAATTTTAAATCGAAATTATTTTATCTGCAGTCAAACATTTATTGTGCAATTTTGATAACTTATTTTTTGGTAACTACTTGAAAAATACATAACTAAAATCATTTCTTACATTATTGATTGATTAACAAACCCTTGTCATAAATAATAAAGATACAAACCTAAGCCTTTTATATAAGAAAAATCTATATTTTTTCTCTATAAAAAAATAAATAAGTCATTTTTGATTGTAAATAATTAATGTTACAAATTCATTTTTAAAAATATATAAAAAGCTCAGCTTCACGATTTATTAAAATATAAATAGAGCAATATTAGTATATATATATTTTAAAAAAAATAATTAAAAAATATTCAAATATTAAACGTGAAGATGCAATTCGATTTTTATTGCCAAAATAAAAGTCCGACAACAATTTGCTTAACATAAATATTATTAATGCTAATTAAATAAATATATCCCTGCATGATATAAATTTAAAAATATATTTGATAAAATCGAAATTATTTTAGCTGCAGTCAAGCATTTATTTTTTAACTACTTAAAAAATACACAATTTTCCGATATAGTTTAATAAAAATATTTATATATATATATAAAAACATAAGCATATATAAAACATATATATTTATTATGTATATTAAATTTTCCGAATCCATTTTAAAAAACATACAAAAAAAGCTAATCTTTATGATTTATTTATATTTAAAATATACAGAAATTGCGCAATAATTAAAAAAAAAAAATCGAAAATAAACAGATATTAATCGTTAAGTTGGCAATTTTTTACTATTGACAAAATAAAAACATTTTGGATCAAAAAATTGTTAATTTTCTCTTATTATGTCAGATAAAGTTTGATAATTATTTTAAGCTATTGATAAACATAACTTTTGTTACGATTAATTAGATAATATTCTTCTGCATGATAGCTGTAATCAAACATTTATTTTGCAATTTTGTATGTTTATATTTTAAAACTACTAATACACGATAAATATATTTTTCAATATTTTTGAATAATTAAATATGTACATACAAACCTAAGCCTTTTATATAATTCAGTCTTTAATAGATTTATTATGTATCTTTAATGTTGCGAATCCATTTTAAAACATACACAAAAAAGCTCATCTTTACGGTTTCTTAAGATAAAAAAGGATTCAAAAATTGCGCACTAATGGTATGTAATAAAAAATCGATATGAAATGCTAATTAAAAAATATACTATTATATAAAAGTATTAGAATTGTATTAGAGATATATTTTTTGAGCTAAAATAAATGATATAAATTTTATTAGAATTGATATTACTTTTAATGTTTAGCATATAGTTTTTTGATAAAACAAGATTATGAATATTACTTATGTACAAACTTATTACTTTACCTCATGGTAAAAATGGTAAAAAAACACAGACAATTGAAAATACAATTATTCTCTTTCCGCAGTAGAATCTCTCCGCTCAAAAATTTGACCTTTATTTCAAGTCCTTGATATTTCTGCGGTTTTAATAAATTCGTCAATCCATAGCGTATAATGGTATCGATATTTGATTGCCATTCAAATATATTTTAATTTATTCATTTAATAATCTTCAATATGAAACACTGATTAGTATCTAGAATATTTTCAATATATATATATTGCTTGCATCAATGCATACAACATAAAAATTTAATTTGTACTATTTTCTAATATTAAATCAGCGAAACATGTAAACCGAAATAATATGCTTTATATTAATAATTACATTACTCAGGTAAAATCAGATGATTGACATTTATAACCTACCGATTGTAGAGCGTTTAAGATTTGAAACAGGAGTATAACGAATTTCAAACACTCGCATTTCGAATTAATCTCTCTATTGTGCACAAAGGCTGATTTTAATAAAGCGATTATCGGAAATTATTATATGTATATATGGTTACTTAGTAACACATTTAGTTGCTAAATATAAGAGCTATTAATTGTTAGAATATATGTTGTATGACATATAAAACGAAAGCCGCTCGATACTTTTACTGTATTGTCGCGTAACACCTTTGCCGATTTTGCAATTAAAATACGCTTTCAGATAAAAATAAAATATATGGTAAGGTACATGTATTTTTTCAATACACTGCACGGCAAGATTTGCTACAAAGGTAAGATTCGATCTACGTCTTTGAGAAAATACTTGTATTTTATTTTTATGTTGAAAATCCATTTTATTGTACATTTATGAAAGTAATTCACATATAATGCGTTTGTTATTAGCAATAGAAAAAACTGATAATGGCAAAATGTAGTACATGTTTTAATAGAATAGCTGTAGGGAAAAAAACTTTGCATCATTTGAAATACATTTTTAGCAAAATATGATAATTGCAAATAATATATAAAATATCTATGACTTATGTATGTTATTCAGAGCATTTGAAACGACCGTTTCGCATGAAACCCAGAAATTATCTCAGAACAATTTCTTGAGTAAAAATATCGACTCGCAAAGTTTTTAGCTTGTTGCCGCCGCCGCCATAGAGAACTGTTGCTGCCATTTTGCAACAGTTGATCAATCAACCGGTTGATTATGATGTAACTGTTGAACAATTCCGAGCAACAAGCAACTTGTTGCCCGCGCGTTGCTCAAATAAACAACATAAGCATTTTCTATTATTTTTATAATTTAGAAAAATAAATAAATAAAATATTAGATTTAACCTAGTTTGAGTGTATATGTGTGGAACAGGAAGTTTTGTGGATGTGTACGTGCTCTGTTTGTATGTACATAGAAGCTTTGTAAAATTGGCAGTGGTCCAAAAACGCGGCAGGGGATGTTCCATCCGTGGGGTGTGAGTGGATGTACAACGCACGAAAATGCACACCATGAACGCCTTGGTGCAATGCAGTGATGCAATGCACTTAATGATAGTTTCGGTGGTAGGGGTAACGGCTTTCATAAATGTTATGCTCGAAGCTTAATCATATTTTTTATTCTTGTTTTTGAGGATATTAATTTATTTAAAAAAATTATCTTTTTTATCTTTATCTGGAAATTAACTTAAAATACCTACCCTGTAAGAAGTTATTAAGTAACTTGACTAACTAATACTCTGTAATAATAGATATCTAGTAAGAATTGTAAATTTAATTCGAACCTTATTGTACAAGATAATTAGGTAGATTGACCATTGCTAGGAACAGATGTCACATTTATTGGTGCATTGAAAATATTTTTGATCTGTAATAGTTTCATCAGAATTAAAAATACTACATTTTGTCATATCATCATACAAAATCATACTAAACGCCGATCTAATTTTTTTGGGTAATTTTAAAATCGCAAAATTTGGGGATACAATTTTGTTTATTTGAGATAATCACTTCTTACTGTTATAAATAATCTAAATCTTATTGCACGTTACAATATATATTTTATCGCATAAAAATGTGCATAAAAAATTTAAAGTAGCGATTTTTTTACTTTTCATCAACATCTTGCGGTACTCATTTGCAAAGTATTTTATATTTTCTAGTTGTTTTAAGTGTTCCATTATTAATTTTGGACAAAATGATTAATATTTTTCTTAAAATCAACGCGGAACAAATACAATATGATAATAAAATATATATATATAACTAAATTCAAGCCTTGTCGTACATAATAACTAGACCTTTCGATTGACCATTGCTAGGAACAGATTTACATATATTGATATTTTTTAGCTGTAAAATAAGGGAAGTTTTTGTTTTTGCTTTTTATTAGATTCGTGCGGTACCCATTTTTTTAGTCTTATTAATTTTTATGGTTGTTTGAGATACTTCTAAACTTTTTAATTTTTTATTTTATTATAAGTTTTATCGCACGTTACATTACAATTAAAATATATATCATTTTATTTAAAAAATAAGAGTTTTTTTATGGTACCTAATTGTTGAACATTTCAAAGTTTACAAGTTGTTTTGAGTAGTTCAGAACTTTTAGATTGATTGAACTTTAAATTGGGACGTCAATGCAGTTTTTCGTAATATAAGCGCAAAAACGATTTTACTTATTTTTATTAAATTCGTGCGGTATTCATTTGTTAAGCCTTTTATTTTATTAATATTTTGAGTGATTTTAAACTGCTTGATTTAATTTTTTGCACCTTATAATAAAATCGAGAAATGCATATTTTTTTACGTAATACAATGGCAGATTTAACGGTGATTTTTTTCTTTTATTAAATTCGTGCGGTACCCTTTTTTCTGTCATTTGTATTTTTCTGGTTGTTTAAGATAGTTCTTACTTGCTTCATTATTAATTTTAGTATAAGTTTTATCGCCCGTTACAATACAATAAAAAAGTAGATCATTTTATTAAAAAGTAAGAGTTTAATTTTTTTGTGGTACCTATTTGTCAAACATTTTAAATTTTAGAATTTTTTTCAAGAGGTTAGGAAATCGTTAATTTATTGCACTTTTTCGTAAAATAAGTGCAGAGCAACATTTGTATTTCCGCGATTTTACTAAATTTTTATTAAATTCGTGCGGTACTCATTTATTAAGATTTTTATTCGAAACTGTTATATATACTTTTTTGCATCTTATAAAAGAATTAAGATATTTTACGTAAAATAAGCGCAGATTTAACTGTGATTTTTTTTATTAAATTCGTGCGGTACCCATTTTTTTTGTCTTTTTAATTTTTTTGGTTGTTTTAGATAGTTATAAACTGCTTCAATATTATCGTACATTACAATACAATTAAAAATGGATCGGTTTATCTATCGAATTAGCGCAGAAAAAGTTTTAACTCTGAGTTTTTCTTTTTCATTTTGTTCTTGCGGTGCCCAATTTGTCAAGAATTTAAAAATTTCAAGTTTATTTTAAGTGATTAACTTTTTATTTAAAATTGATTATTGAAATATTTTTTTTGCTTAACAATAAATTAAATTTAAGTTGTGATTTAGCATTTTAGTAAGTAACTCAAGATCATTTATATTTTTAATGTTATCATAAAAAAATAGGCAGTTTTAATACATTTTAGTTTTAATGCAATGCATTATTTGATTATTTTAAAATTAATTCATAAGCCAGATTTAAAATGTTATTATTAAAAACGTGCTAGTATCATTTTAAAGTAAATTAAATTTTGCAAACATAGACATTGCCGACAATCAGTTTGATAATAATTTATGATATGCAGATGCCACTGCACTTCTGCCGGAATTCTCGAAGGATTAGCAGTTCAAATTAAATTAGAGCGTCGTGGAAATTATTACACATAAATAAAAATATTCATGATGTTCTGAAACCAATCAGTAGAGAGGTTTTGCCATTTAAAATACCACGGCAATTCCATCAGCGAAGTGAAAATTATTATGACTCGAACTCATTTCATTTGTTCAATAGACACCTCATTCTAGAGACGCGATTGAATGTTTGGTTTATATGGACCCTTGGATGTAACATACATATGCATTATAAAGCATAATAAATTTATGTTTATTTTGACAAGTATAAGATCTGATAGATTTTAATACAGTAGAAAATAAGAATTTTTCGTGTTTATAATCTGCATTTAAACAGATTTTACAAGTGGGTTTTTGCTTAAAAAAATACCAGCTTTCGATTATCATCAAAACATATGTTTACGTAACTAAATGTTACGTTTATATGATGACATTTATTTTAAGTTTAAGTTACTAGTAATATTACAACTTAGCTCGTTTAAATTTTTATCTTATTTTATGATTATTAGAAATTAACTTAATAAAGGCATTGTGTGCCTTGTATAATCACTAAGTGTGATATATATTTCGATGTAATGCAACTAACTTTTGGCAATGATATTTTAGACAAATATTTAATTTATTACTGGGATATGAATAGTTTAAGTCACATCGACACGTTTTTGGGTTACTTGTATGTCTTTACTATATTGACATGTTAAAATTTGGTTAAAAATATATTTTTTTTGATAAAATAAAATAAAAATCTTGGAAATCTCAGATTGTCGGGGAATTGAATTATGAGTAATGGAACAAGTGCACACATAGCATAAATAATATATTTGAACGGTGAACAGTGCCGGACTGTCTGGCGCCACTTTGGGCTTTGGCCGCGAGCCGACTTGCCCCCCCCTCAGTCCCACCCTGGATCGACCGATAGATGCCCGCGGGACCGTTCTCCTGCTAACGACTGCTAGGGTCGCATTCGTAGATTATGCGACGACAGTTCGATTTGCGATCTGAGAATCGAAAATTATTGCTCTTTAGACAGACCGAATCGTGGTCTTTATTGCAGTATGTTTTACCTTGTCATTGAACTTAATTAGACTACAAATAGAACAATAAATGAAAATGTTAGTATGGATAAAAATTAATTACTAAAATGAACATCAAAATAATTTTACGAGTTTTTTGCTTTGAAGCACGTACAAACGTATTCTGGGAGGTCTCAAAATTTAAAAATATAATGCACGAATTCAGTAAATTGTAATATAAATATAAATTTTAAAATAAACATAAAAATATATAATATGTTGTTCGGCAAGCTTTTTGCCTTGGACGCACAATTGTACTCCGAGGAGTTTTTATAATATAAAAGTTTTGTTTAATTGATTAGGATTAATCATGCGTTCGCTTACAATAATAATTATTATGCCTTAAAATCTTAAATTAAAATTGTCATTGAACAAAATACCGATATTTTCATATTAGTTTTAAAAATATTCTCAAGAAATAAGTGTCTTTTTACTGACTTACATACATATGTATATTAAAAAACATTAATAGAAAGTTTTTTATAATATTTTCAGTTATACGCAGAGCGTGTTCCAAAGCAAAAAACTGAAATAATGATCATTAAAATAAATGCAGAAATACATTTATTTCTTAAATGTATTATAAATAAAAGTATGATGACAAATAAATTATAATTAAATGAGTTATAAGATAGGGACAGTTAGCTATAAAAAAATAACATAACAATAATAGTTGTCTAGCGAGAGACTGCGATCTAAAAAATCTTGTTTTTAGTAATTTTAAACCTTGAATCTTAATATCTTTCATCATAGATTTGATTTATTTTGCTTAATGATATTTTTTCTGCTAGTTGAAATGTAAATTTAAATTTAATATATTCAAGAAAATATTTAATTATATTATTTATTTAATTTATATTACGAGTATAAACATATTTAAGTTAGGTGGTTTTTATTCATTAATACTAAATTAGTTTTGGTTTGAATTAGTATGCATTTAAATAATATTTTTAGACCGCAGAATGCTAATTTATTTCACTTTTAAAGTTAATTATTTAAATTTTAAAAATAAATAGTAACTTATCATATAGTAGATAGGGACAGTCTAACATGAGATTTTGATTATCGACACTTTTAATAATCTGTTTTTTAATAACATAACCACAGTGGTTCATCAACCATGGAAGTCTATTGTTTTACATTGGACCGATTTGGGTTGTTCTAGTTGTCACTTTGACGCCTCAGCGCGACTTTTCCGCAATTTATCGCGCCATCCACTGCGAATTTCGCAAACTATTGTCGTTGCTTGTGTAGGTGTGCGTAATAATCATATCATCCAGTCCGATATTCTCTGAGCTCTGCGCCAACGTCGGGTGTACAAAAGCTATTTGTAAGTTAACAAGGTTCGGTCCCCGCATTTAGTCGGTTCGGGCTCGCTTTAGCACAAAATTATAATCCCGAGTGCCGGCCCATTACTCGCCCGTTACCCTTGTAACGTCCGGCCCCTTGTTATTCCCGTACCTTCTTCGTTCGCATACCTATCTACATATATAAATTCGAATATCTCTTGTACATATTTAAGCCACCGCCATTTCGCTGCACTTACAACACTTGCTAGGATATAATTAATATTAAATTACGCATCCGACACCTGGAATCTGTCTTCGGGTACTCTGTAACAAGTGTTCATATAGATATAAAATAATCGATGCAGTCCGAGGAATTTAAAAACTCGTATTCTTGGCTGACCCTTTAGGTAGGGCCTCACTCCGTGGAGGCAACTCGAGAGTCTGTCATCTAGGTCCTCTCTGGAGGATGCCTCAAATGAGGTGGAGTCTTTAATGGGGGTGGTTGGTAAAAGACAAGAGCTATGGTGCTGGTCTGTTAGAAAGTCTGCAATAGCATTTTGGCAAGTCAATAATTAACTCTTTAAACGCCAGCGACATTTTAGTAAGTCACCAGTTATTCTCTTCACGCGTCTGTATCTCTTTTTTTAAATAAATAATAATTTTATTTTTAGTATAACCCAATTTAAGCAGTAATATAATATGTAACAAATATGTAGAATTGTTTATTTTTAATTTTACGCATGTTTCAATATGCCGTATATGCATGTTTTTGTGCTTAAAAATAATGCATGTACAATAGCTTACATCTACATTTTATAATACATATTTCTGTAGAAGTAGACTTAATTGTTAATCTATTCCATTTATTATTAAATTTATGTATTTATAATTCACCATAAAATGTAATTGTGTAATCGTTAATTTTTTTCAGCAATTGATCCAATAAATCTTTATTACTAGATAAGAAAGGTCGTAGCATCAGTTTTTTCGCTTAATGTTTATAATCAGTGTTTAATAATTTAAGGCAAATAATAAAATAAAATTGGTTTTAAATATGAAATAATACATAGAATGAAGCAAACAAAAAAAATCATGAAATATAAAAATGAAATAATATGAACTGGACCAGCTCCTCGTTGCTGACATTAAACAATGTGCAATGTCACCGTATTAAGGATCGGATAGCCACGGCCTAGGCCACGTCCTAGCTCCAACGGACATCAAAAGAGGATGCGATCGTGAATCTCGTTCTGGAACCAACAACTGGAATTACTTAAAAATTGCTGGATTGTTAAATAAATAAATTACCCTGCAGTCATTTAAAGAAATGAAAAAACGGGATCGAGAAAATGACACATTATGGCACTTTCCGACACTAAAGGACAGACAATTAGCGGAAGCCCATCTTCATAGAGTCTAAGTCACCCTGTAGAGAGAAGTCCACAACAGATCGAATGTATTTATACAATTTTAAATCATCTGCGTACAGAAGAAAACTTGCATTGTCATTATTAAATAACATAAAAAGCAGAGGGCTCAGGTTATACCCTTGAAGCACCCCTGAAGGGGTGAAATATTTTTTCACAATAGGCCGCCATAGGTTACAAACTGTCAACGATCGCTCAAATAACTTGAGAATAACCGAGTTAAATCATCCGAGCAACCGAGGTTTGAAAATTATTTTAATAATAACCCATGACAAAGCTTTTCAAAGGCCTTCTCAAAATCTGTATATACGACGTCTACTTGAATCCCGCATCGAGAGATTTTGTCACCGTTTTGGTGAAAGACAGAAGATTAGTAACAGTGGAACGGGTGGGACGAAACCCATGCTGTTGATCCAACATAATTTGCCTAAAGTGATGAAGACATATATGCATAATTATTTCAAACAATTTAGCAGGAGCGACTAGTCTATAGTTCTTTATAAACAATTTGTAACTTTTTTATGAATAGGGGTGACTTTTGTGTATTTTCATAGATCATAAAATAATTATATCTTAAGAATTAGTTCAAAAATAAGTTTTAGAGGAGCAGCGAGACTGACTTCGCAACCCTTCAAAATGAAATCAGGAATGAAATCAGACCCAGAAGAACGCCCTGTTTTTAATTTATTAAAACTGCACTAAATATCTGAGCGCTTAGTTTCTTTGATAGACAGTACTGAAGACCAAGAACTAGAAGAAGGAAACGACTAAGCAAAAGACGAAAAATATTGCGCAAAATTTTAATTCGACTAGCCAAATATCACTAGAAATTATATATTTTTAAGATGCACTCTTGACGAAGATTATGACAACACGCTAGAGATAAAATACCGGATCAAGAAAGATAGAATTTGTTTGAATTAAAAAGATTCATTATAAGATTTTCGAGATGCTTTGGTGGGGCATGGGCAAAAAACGCTGAGAAACACTGCTTTGAACGAATTATATAAAGCAAAACCAAGTGAGACAGATAGTTCTTAATATATGTATAGATAAAAATATGACCTCTATGCCTCGACTGATTTAGTGAAATTCAATAGAACCCTCTTTTATTGAAACTGTGCGCAAGCGGGCGAGCGGTAATTACCGCTACAGCACCTGTACCCAGCCCCAACCCCACATCTGGGATACACGCTCATATTGCGCCGAAAATGGGGTGTATGCTTCGATCTCGATCCGTTTCGCGTATAATTCAAAATGTCAAACAGCGCCGAGAGAGGGATGAGTTGGAGTTACGAGTTAGCAGAAGCGGGGGGAGCACAAGCAGCTAGACGTTACACAATAACCGAGCGAGATAAATCAGTTTGTGCATCTGGAGCAATTCGCAACCGCTAATCCGACTTAGCAGTCAGACGTGTGCTAAATCGCTTTCGAATGTGTCGGAGTACTCCACGGCGCTGTGGTCGGCATGGTTGCTTTTCAAGTAATTGAAATCGCTCCGTGCTAAAAAATAGCAAAGATACCGTGGATACAAGTTTGTGGGCGAGATGGGGGCTTATCTACTTAACTGCTTGCTATATAAGTCGAAAAACTATATAAATACGATGCCTCTGGTGTGCCGGACGTTTATCACGCATGGACGATTCAACGCCTGCAAAGCGGCTAACTTAAATAACAAAATAGCTTTGAATGCATAACAATAGCGACTGAAACTGTATAACCGATGGCAAAATTAGTGAGATAACAAAGCTAAATACCACCACCAGCAGTTAACGTTGGATGAAAATTCATATCTATAAGCATTTTTTTTAGATTAATGCTTGTTATCTAAAATATATTCTTGATATATTATATATTAAGTTCACGTTTAATAGCAATTTTATCATTTATACATTTAGTGGAAAAAGGGTAGGAGTTTTGAGTACTGGTGACCACGGAGCGGCTGCTGAAAAACTTTTTTCAACAGGCCTATTCCCTACCCTTCTCTCGCTTTCTCTCTCTCTCTCTCTCTCTATAACTATAACGTAGAGCCCTTTTGTTGGAATTGTCTACGTTACGATCGAAGAAATTAAGCAACGGCCGTAATTACGGGGTGACCCAGAGCGAGCGTGACGATATTTCACGTGAAACGGCATGCTAACACGGAAACCGGCGACGATTATATTATTATTAGTTTGGAATTGGCGGCGAAGACACACATACACACAGATATGTGTATGTACACACAGGATGGTAATGGAATTACAATGAATTTTTAAAGCGTTTTTTTGCTGATGAATGTGTTTTATTTATTATTACGATTTTGAGATAATTAAATCTCAAAAAAGGTGTCAGAGAGAGATGTATATTTTCTCTTACAATTTTTAATTTATATGTTAAAATAATAATATTCGTTATGCTGATGACATGGAAATATTTACTGAAACAATTGACGATATTCAAAGATCGTCATATAGGGAATATAATTTTATTTTAAAAAATAATTGAGAGGGTAAAGCATTTTAAATACCTGTTTTAATTTTCCGAGAAATTTTGATGAATGAAAAAAATGTATGTAATACAGTAATGTATTGCAGATACATTATTTCATATTATTCTTAAAATAATCATTTATAAAACACATGCCATCTTAAGTGTAATAAAATATTTTCGTTCTTTTTTTTGTTAAAAAAATTCGGCTCTGGAAAATTCCAATCATTATGTGTTAATGTGTGTTTAATGGACAACAAGGCACTGTAAATTATTTGTTCTCTTACCTGTAGATTCAAATGTTTTGAATTCTTTCTCCATTAATCCGTAAGATGTTGGTTCTTTTCCTACTATTCTCTGTAAGGCTAAAATAAATTTCTTTCACTAATTGTTGCGCCAATAATTAATTTAAAATTTCTACAATAGATTATAATGATTAAATGAAGTCGCGAGGGTCCTCAAAATTCATCGAGCCATTAAATAATCTGCAAATATTTCTTCCCCGCATTTTATATATTTCTGCTTTTAAAGAATAACGAAAGAAGTCATACTTTTTTTGACTTGTGACAGATTCTAAATTTTTCAAATATTTAAATAATGACATTATTATCTGGTTTCTTCGATTGTATAATTTCTTTTAAATTGCCAGTTGAAATTTCGAGCTTAGCTCAAAGTTGATATTTTACAACTGTTTTAATAAAAAAATTAGGGCCGTTTCGGCTGTCAAAAATAATCGTGAGACAATTGTCTATAGCAGCTGTTGCTACTCTACAAAAACAATATGAAAAAAACCTTTTCGGATTATTGATAGTAAAAATACCCCAAATCGTTTACATTCTGCCGATTCCTATGCGTAATTTATTCTTATTGATAGCGGGTTTTTAGATCACCACAGTAAAGATAAAACCGCCGGCCGGTTCAAGTAATACAAAATCGCAAAAATTTGTTGGTCATTCAAATACTTTTGATCGTTTAGTTGGTCATTCAAGCATCTTCGTTATAAAAAAGATAATGATTGTAAGCCACTGCCCTTTAATATTTGTGCAAATTAAATATTATATAGTAAAAAATGTTTCATAAGATTTTTGATAAAAAACACAAGTTAGATCTAACTAACTATTGTAGTTGAATATAATTTGTGGCAAAGTTTTTTTAATTATTTTTGAGGGATAACCAAACAATTTATGATTAAGAATCAGGGGCGACATTTTAGATTTTTCAGGTGGTGGGGGGGGGAGGGGAAGATACCCAGTTAGTGGTCTTTTATTTAATATTTAGATTTTATTAAGATCAATGATATTTCAATAAATTACATTGCCTCGTGCGAGTCTTTACTGTTCTTATTCGCTTTACATGCACATTTATCAAAAAATTGTTCATGAAAAGTATTTTTTCTATTAGATAAAGTGCTCTATTAAATGATTAATACAAATTAATATGATAGTTTAAAATACAGTTTCTAAATGTAATCAAACTTTCACAGGATAACAAATTACATAGTTAATTTTGGTCAATGTCACCGCCGGGTAATTAATCTATTGAAACATTTAACGAGCGATTCATCCATCAAGCGGTTAAGGCATACGAACACCGTACACTGCCCTGTTAATTTCACCATTGTTACCTGTCTAAATTCATCGGTGCAAATCTGGTGCAATTTGCACTACTTGTGATCCCCTTCTGGGAATCGCCCGGCGATGTTGTACTGTGTAAAGCTATACCACTTAATTACTCACATGTAGTTGAATAGTTGCACAAAAAATAAATGTCATGTAAAATTACAAACTTATACATTTATTTGTGCTACTTATTACTCATACGTATCATTAAAAATAGACAAAAAACGATCTATCAATCTTGTGAGAGGGTGTTTTGATGCTGTAGTAATATGATAATTAAAAATAAAAAAAAATATATTATCTTCCTTGCATTCAATATAACGAATTTTGAGTGTAACAAAACTTTTATTCGGTCCGTGAGCTTCGCTATAATGAAATTTCACTCTATATCATAAAAATTGCGTAAAAAGCGTCCGATTTTTTATTGCTTTTCTAAGTTAAATGTGATATTTTTTGATAATAACTCTTTTCTGTAATGGTTTAGTCAGGATTTATAAATTATTAGTTGATTATATAATGCGCAGACCACCAAACATACAACATAATTTCTTTTCGTGTAATTTCAGTTTTTGTTTAACCGTTATGCAGATTGCTTTTTGCTAAATAGATAGATTTATTACAACTTTTTTGATAGATCATTGCTAGGAACAGAGTAACATATATTGATGCATCTACGATATTTTTAGTTTTAATAGTTTCATCAGGACAAACAAACAGCCAATACATTTTTTCTGTCATAATTTTAGAATCGCTAAATTTAGGGTACCACTTCGTAAATAATTAAATTTTTTATCACATGATGAAAAATGATTTATAGGCGGATTGTTTTTTTTTATTAAAATAAGCGCATAACAAAATTTGTAACGTCGACTATTTATTTTTTATTCAGTTCTTGCGGTACCCATTTGTCAAGCATTTAAAATTTGTTAAGTTATTTCAAGTGGGTCAGAGTTGATAGATTTAATTTTGATGGCATTGTATAGTACAATTGAAAAATTGATTGATTTTTTACGCGAAATAAGCGAATAACAAACATCATAATAGCGATTTTTTGCTCTTCATTCTATTTTTTCGGTATATTTATCAAGCGATTTACATCTTCTTAGTTGTTTTAAGTGATTATAAATAAAAAGATTATTGGCTTTGATTATTTTTTTATTGCGGATTATAATACCAAAAAATATATCGTTTTTTCCCCGTCAAATAACATAAGGACAAAATTTGTATTGGCAAATTTTTCTTCTTATTCAATTCTTGCGGTACCCATATGGCAAAAATTTTAAATTTCTTAAATTATTTCAAGTGGTTCAAAAGATGAGATTTTTTTATCTTTATATTACAATAATGAAATAGATCGAATTTTTTGCGTAAAATAAGCGCATAAAAAACTTTTTATTAGCGATATGTCAGATTTTTTAAATTTTCGTAGTTGATATTAGTGGTTCTAAATTGTAAGATTTATTATTTTTGTCTAGTTTTTATTAAACCTCACAATACGATTAAGAAATGGATTGTTTTTATCCATAGAATAAGCACAAAAAATTCTTGCAGTACCCATTTGTCAAGCATTTAAAATTTCACAAGTAATTTCACGTGCTTTAGAATTATTAGACTAAGTTTTTATTGCTCTTTATATTACAATGAAGTGGGTTTTATTTTTTTGCGTAAAATAAGCGCATGACAAACTTAATATTAGCGATATATTTTTCTCCTTATTCAATTCCAGCGGTACCTATTTGTCAGACTCTAATTTTCATAGTTTAATTAAGTGGTTCTAAACTGTAAGGTTAATTTTTTGAATCTTCTATTGCATCTTACAATACGATTGAGAAATGGATCATTTTATCCGTGAAATATCCGTGTTTTTATTTTATTTAATTCTTGCGGTACCCATTTCAAGTTATTTCAAGTGTTTCAGAATTAAATAATTTTGTTTTTATTGCTTTTTTTTTGCGTCAAATAAGCGCATAGTAAACTTCATAATAGCGATTTTTATCTAATTCAATTCTTGCGGTACCCATTTGTCAGAATTTAAAAGTTTTATAGTTGATTGAGGTGGTTTTAAACTGTTAAATTTAATATTTTGGTCTTTTTTTTATTGCACCTTACAATACGATTGAGAAATGGATCGTTTTTATCCGTAGAAAAAACTTTGTAGCGGCGACTTATATTTTATTCATTTGTTCGGCATTTTTAACTTTTAAGGTATTTAATTTGGTTCAAAATTGTAAGATTTAGTTTTTATTACAGTTTATATTACAATTAAGAAATGGATCGTTTTTTTGCTTAAAATAAGCGCAAGATAAACTTTATATTAGCGATTTTTTTATTTCATTCAATTCCTGCGGTACCTATTTGTCAAAATATTTTGATTTTAAAGATGTTTTAAGTGGCTTAATACTAATGTTTAACTTTTGTGCAAGTCTTCAAATTATTGTGTGCGATTCTGATTCAACGAACAACTTCGGTTGCTCGTTAGTAACTGAAAATTATGTCTATGATTCTCTTACATTTTTTTTATTACCACTGTTTTATTGTTTGTTGTTTAATAATGCTTACAGTATAAGCATTTTAAATTGTAAAACGTTTTTAATACATAAAAAAATAAATATTATTTTTCGTCGTCGAACAACGACGATAGTGTCTCTTCATACATAAACCTACATGTGGAGCATGCGATAATAAACTTAATCAAAAGAATTATGTTACAATTCATTTTGAATTTGCTACAAGTTAAATGATATTTCGAGTAAATCAATTACATTTGCGAAATTGGCCCTTGCAGCAGATGTTTCAAACGCACGTGCACACTGTCGACCGCAGCGTTTACGCCTCAAATCAAACAATGTTGAAATTTGCATTTTCAATTAGTTCGTACGTGGGTCGCAGGGATTCTCTGGTGCACAGGGTCCGAGTAAAGATTCGATTAACCCGCTCGACTCCAAATTAACCCACGTATGCATCGGCGGTTGTTACGACCCGCGATTTGTTTATTTAGCACTACTGCAGATTCCTATTAAACGCCTGTTTGTATCTGGCAGAGAATATCCTCTGTACCGAATGTATACATACATCGAAGGTGTATTAACGTCGCATAGATATGGAAACCGATTTGTGTGTCCTATTTTGATTAGATTACATATACAAACATATGCAAAAAAAGATTTGTCTTGTAGTATCTTTAAGCATGCTCCTCTGGACTGGTTGGCAAATATTGAAACTGACTCACTTCTGTGTGAAAAAATGTTTCTTATATACTGATACTGACATATAAAAAGTAAATCATCATAGAAAATATACAGATACAGAAATAAAAATAACATCTCGCTTTAAAAAACTTTTGGCAGTGTTTTGGAAGAAGCAATATATCAAAGAGTTTTATTAGGAAAACTATTATACATATACTTTCATACTAAATCGGATTTTATATGACTCAACCTGTACATGTATTTTATACCATTTTTTAATCCCTCGCAATAATTGGTCCGTCCCGGATCGTATCGCCGACGATTCAATTTCGATTTGGCCCTCGAATGTGGCAACTTAATGCCAGTACGTTCATTGCTGTTTCTTCTCTCCCCCGATATAATCTCCCGAGGGCAAATGCGTCGGTGCCATAATGCCGGTCAGGATAAACGTAATTCCGTTCTCTACCCCCAATTCACCCGGCGAGATGTAATCAGCATTGTTGTTTATTTCGCTCGCTGCTAATTAAACCGTGTGGGATTTTCGTTTTAAATCGCACTTATTCTCGCAGGTGCGATTACGCCATAGGCTTATTATGCGAGTGTAACAAACACTGCAAAATTCTTGTTTGCTTCGGGATTTCTGCTAATCAAAGTTTCGCGCATATTGATAGATTAAACAATTCATCGCTCTTGTGTATGCAAGTTCACGATCTACTGATTCATTGTGTTTGTCCTGGAATACCTAAGTTTGCCAACGTTACACACATACATCATGTACCATTAATTGTATAATGCTAAGCGTATAGCGTATAGATAATAATGCGCACACATAAGCCCGGCCGCGATTTGGCACACCAACGTTTTAACCGCAATGTTTGGGTCATGGTCACGAATGCTCACACATATACACATTCAAATGCTTAAATTTATTTTTAATATTAATTTATATATTGTATCCATTTCATATATTATTTTAAGTTGAATTAAAAACTTAATAAATAAAATAATAATCGATTTAAAAAAATATAATATTAATCAGAAAACTGCAAAAATCAATCTGATTTTAAAACTGATGCTACTACCACTTATATATTAATACAGTTAAAATATCAGATGTTTGCTCTTCTGTATTGGTTATATTTTAAAAGACAGATAAATCTGCTGGCTGCTCATCAAAAGTGTTCTTGATTTAACGATCGCTCAAACAACTCGAGAATAACCGAGTTAAATCATCCGAGCAATCGACGTCCGTCATTTTTTTAGTTAACTTAGAACAAACCTTACGAAGTCTACTAAAATTACAATCTTGGATTGAAATCCAGCTTTTTTATATTGCACAAAAACTTGACCATTGGAAAGTGATGAAAGAATTTAGATTGAATTTAATCTAGATCCCAAAATCGTCTTGATTAGTAACCCAGAGGCCGCAGGTTCGAGCCACGGCAGCATACCTATATTTTTATTTATAAAAATGCGCAACTATTCAAAGTTTGTCATAGCTGTAAAGTGTCATTTATTAATTATAAATTGTAATGCACAACATAGCTTATAATTAATAATATTGACTTCATAGAATCTCAGATTTTAATACTGCATTGTAGGTATGTGCCATGTCTGATTGACTTACACAGTTTTAATTGTATATATTTACCCCATTGTCACGCATAGGGCAGCGTACGCTACATAAGATACTTTATTTTATCATTAATATCTAGTTCGTCAATTGTAAATGATGTAATTAGAAGAGGTACCTTTTTTGGTTTTTATTGATAACATTTTCGAGAATGTTATCAATAAAAACCAAATATAGTTTTTTGACTGTATTTCGTATATTTTTAACAAAAAAATCTCAAATATTTTTTTAAAAGTTAACTTGCACGATAATTGAATCAATGCATTTTGCTATAAATGTAAATATTTTAACTAATTTTGCACAAATTAAATAAAAAATAATATATAATATCAAAGTATCTGGTTTAGTGTGCGTGTTTTTTAATTTAAAAGTGGAAGCTGTAGCGTACGCAGGTTATATCCATGCGGCAATTAAAATATAAGTTCTTAGGAAAAGACTATTCTTAATAATTTATAGCTTCGGTTTTAATGAATTTAAAAATGATTAAATACATAAAAATTGTTATTATTAAATTTAATGTAAAGCATTTAATTAAAAATCTGAAATAATATTTTGAATTTTCATAAGCATTCGATTTTTATGAGACATTTCTTTTGAATGGATAATTTGCATAAAAATGAAAAAATAAGTTTATATATTAAACTTTAATAGCTAATTATTGTTTTGTGATACTTACTTATTATATATATGTAATAGCTAATGATCTACTGTGTTATTTGTCAGAGTTATTTAGAAAATAAATGTGTACGCGCGCCGTTTTAACGCATTCTCGGCACATTCCACCTTTATTACGCGGCTCGTTCGCCAAAAAACAACATCAACGATAACTGATGAGGCATTTGAGCAATCAAAAGCTAAACAACAAATTCACAGCAGCAGAAAAGAGCAAATAATCAGAAAGGCAAATGCTTACCTCGTAGTGTGCACACACACATATATATTTTAAAGTCTATATAAATCCGCTCTTGTCTCACATACACGCGCGTTATGAATAAGCACACAGAGGTCGAAGAGTCCCGCATCCCGTCCCGGGACGTCCCACACCCGAGCGCTCGGAATGAATGAGGACTCGGTATTATTTACACATATCTCAAGCGTATCTCTCTCCTCTTCTCTCTCGCGCTGCGGCTGCGAGACGTGTCTCACGCCTCGAGCATCGAAATGTATGAGGGTGCAACCCGCAACCAACCCTTATTCCCACGATAAGATATTGATCATCGCGAGCTGGTTGGAATAGTGATCAATTCGAACGAGTTATCTAAATAATGCTATATCTAAGGCAGAATGAAATGAGCTTATAACTTACACAATAAAGGATAATAGGGAATGGAGTATAACGAAGAAGTTTCTTGTGTTTATATGCGTGCATTTTTTATTATTATTCTATATAAAAAAGCGTGCTTGAATGTAAATAGCTTAATATATACACCATTATTGAAATTTTGCATATAAGTAACATAAAAATAAAACTACTTCAATTAAGTATTTTATTGGCTATTATAAAAGTTGAAAGTCATTTCGGAAACGTAATAATAAAATCACATATATGTACACGCAAAGGTAAAGTAATAAAGTGCACCAATTAAAAATATATTCGAAAATTCATATTATTATTATTATCAATTTTGATAACTAACGATTCCATAAATTTGCACTATTTGCCAGATAGAATGAATCTGATTAATATTTTTTTGCAACAAAGATTCTATGTTTATATTTAATAACACAATCTGAAATTTACGAAGCAAGACAAATCCGACTTTGCTTTCAAAATAGTTTGTATGATAACATCCACATAATTCTTAATTAAAATCGGCTGGTTTTTGCCAAATGGGCGTTTCGGTCCCTGGTTGTTTTGTCCCGAATTCAATTAAACCAACGGGTCGTCATTTCCACTATGAGTCACCCCTAAGCACACATACACATATACCCTTAGCGTTATACACATAGATGGTCCCTTGGGACGAAAAAGAGCCAACTAGCGAAAAACTTATGGGGGAGGACCGAAAGTATGCCAAATCTGACCGAACGCAACGTTTATGAAGCAACAGATTCATAATATGGATATTTTAAAATAAATCTAACTTTGATTTAATTTTTTATATTAAATTATTCTAATAAACGAAAAATCTCAGATTTTTTTTAGTTATATGGTTCGTATCATCATTGCAAAAAAAATATACTGAAACTGGAAATGTGATTGGAATATAGTAGAGTTTTGTCTGTAATTAATTTATAATAAATAGTATTATATTTGCCTAAAATGTGGCACTATCAAATATTGGTAATAACATATTTATTAAAATAAATGTTACTACGATTTTCATCAAACTTTGATGTAGCGTTAATTATAATCTGTTCTAAACTTAAAAAGCGTTTGATTTAAATAAAAATAAAAATTTTGAACCTCTTTTAGGTTTGTACCGAAAAGTATTGGATTTGCATAAAAGTAATACTAGCGATAAAAAAAATGTTAATTAGATCTAAAACAAACTTTAATGTAGCGAAAATTAAAATCTGTGTTTGACGTGAAAAACTTTTCATTTGAATTAAATTAAAATTTTAAAACCATTTCTAGGTTTAAAGTTACTATAGATAGGTATTGGATTTGCCTTAAATATGACACTAGAAAATATTGATCAAAATCAAATTTGAATGTACCGATAATTAAAATCTGTTTTTTGCCATGAAAATTTTTTATTTCGAAATAAATGACTATTTTCAGGTTCTAAGTTAGTATAATATAAAGAGGTATTGGATTTGCCTTCAATGTGACAATCAAATATTGATAACAACATAATAATTAAAAAAAATTTATTACGATCTAAATCAAACTTTAATGAAGTGTTAATTTAAGCGTGTTTTCAACGTGAAAAACTATTGATTACAATTAAACTATTTTTTTTAAGCCATTCAAGTTAGTATAAAGAGGTATTAAGCTGTCAAATATTGGTAAAAACAGTGTTTTAAAAATAACGTAATTGCGATCTAAATCAAACTTTGATGTTGCGTAAATAATTAAACGTTTATTTTTGATACAATTTTGCCTTAAAATTGACACTAGAAAATATTGGTAAAAACATATTCCTTAAAAAAAAATTGGTACTACGATCGCAATAAAACTATTATGTACCGTTGATTAAAATCTGTTTAATTTTTATTAAAATACAACTAAAGATTTTAAGTTTCATTAAAATATGAATTTCAGTTAAATTTATATAATAACAAAATATTGTTTTAAAAATGAAAAGAATTTGTTAATAAATCTTTAATAGCATTTATTAATAAACCAAATATAGATTATTAAATTTAAATAAAAAAATTATATTATTAAAAAAAGTGTAGTTAATTTATTAAAATCACTGATATAATATATGAAAAAATATTCAGTGTTATTTTTCAGGGAAAATTATGTCTTCAAATTTAAAATAATTGATTTATAAATCACTTAAGGGCATTTAAAAGTAGTCTATAATTTATTTGATAAATCTTAAAATATATTATTTAGGTTAAATAAAAAATATCATTTTATAGAAAATAATGTAGTTAATATATTTAAATCATTGATATATGAAAAAATTAGTGTTTTTTTTTAAAATGTTACATAATCATTGCGCGTTTAAAAGTAGTCTGGAATTATTTATTAAATACATTTTATTATTAAAATAATTATATTTTTAATCAAATGTACCTTAATGACACGCTTAATATATTTTTAAAACAGTGCTTCTCAAACCTTAACAATTAGACATTAGATTTGTATTTACATTGTTTTGTTAAGTAACATTTTTTTTTGATTAAAAAATATTGAGAATCTAATCAGTGTTTCTTTAAAAATTAGATTTGTATGTTTTCATATTTATTTATTTTGGATCATTTGAAAGTAGCATATAATTAAATTTTTACTTAATTACTATTATTTAAATATTAGTATGATTTAACATATCGATGGCTTAAAGCGTAAATTTTTAACTGCACTTTTAAGTGAAAATGTACCTTTAATCGAATGCATATTAATATGGAGCTAGAAATTTTACACTTTAAATCATTGATGTATTAAAATATTTATAAATTTAATTTTTGGTTTATAAATTAATAAAAATAAACCATTTCATTTAAAACATATTGAGGCATTTAATAAAAGCTTATATTTATTTTTGTAACACTAATTTAATTTTATTAAAATGTATAGTTTTAAGCAAAAGTTTATGTCGAATATTTCAATCAATTAAATCAGTGGTTTTAAAAATAATATATATTAAAAAATATTTAACTATGCATATTACTGTCAAATTAATTTTTCTTAAAATTCAATACTTGAACAGCATATGTATTTGAAATAAATCAAGGACTTCCTGATTATTCCTGTCAATCCTTCGATTTAAAAATATTTTTTTTTTCATAAAAAAAGAATAGATTTAATGTTAATTAAAATATATTTTAATTATTATCTTTTTAAGTTAACTGCGTTGATTATTTAAGAGACGATACACTAGTGTAGTTATAACTTCCATCATTAAAATACATTCACTAGTCTAACAGCAAAGTTACTTGCACGGAAGAGGACCCACGGTTCTAATTTGTTTTTCAATTAATTCAATTTAGCCCAAGTTGTGTGTATACAGATACATTTATATACACGTATATATATTACACCTATGTGTATATGTATCCTGCGAGGATAATGCGTCTTTATTAAGAGAGAGGCCTAGAAGTTAACTTTGACCGAACTTTCTATATAATTATTGTATCAACGTGTGACAAAGCGCCAATGCTAATTTTGATTACCAAATCAAATTTGCGGAAGTAATGCTTTTTAGGCTTATGAAGTAGTGGTTTTGAGGCAAATTGGTTTAATTCTGTATACAGAGTTTAAAGGTAAATTTTCGAGAATGAAAATCTAATGCGATATTGATACAGCGTATTTCGTTTATATGTTTTAAATTTATTGCAAAATCAATAACATCATATTGGATTTAGTACGTTTCACATAAAACACGTGTTACTTGAACGTCGACATTAGCAACTAATCCGAGAGCGTCATCAAAAAGCGTGTCCATAATGCTCAAATCCCAACACGAGCGTCCATTTCCATTACCCCTCGCTCGTAACCGCTTCATTTTTATTTCGCGCACCAGACAGCCATACACGCACGCAACACGCAACACACACACACACACTTGTTGCTACCACCACTCGTTTCACTTTCATTACATGTATGGTTGAATCAAGGAGAGCGTACATCAGCTACTGTAGGGGGAGTCCTTTCAGCTGAGCAACGAATGCAACGTCCCTTGGGTGCGATACTTTGTTTATTGTATACAGGCAGACAGACATGTATACAGTATGAGCTTGCACGCGTTGCATTAGTGCCTTTTCATTTAAAGCAGATTAATCACTTTTCAATTTTCAACTCGCTGAATAAACCCGAACTTCTTCCTATTCGCACGTCGAAGACTATTCAGAGTTTGCTAATAAGCTAGTTTATGTCTAACATGACATTTACAAGACCTCAAGTTTACTAGAAGTCTGAGCATACAAAACAGTACAACAATAAGTCAGAGTTGAAATGAGAGATGGATGCAATATAGCTAAAATGTAATATATAAATTGCTTCTATTTCAAGTATTGTAGTTCAGGGAAGTTCAACGCGCGAAATTTACGATACTGACTATTGAGCAAATCGTTCAATACTATAGCATCATTGATATTATAAATGTGGTAATAGATTCACTTTTAGCTATGATGCGCAATTATTTCGTGATCTATTCCTTTCAATTGAAAGCTCAGAATATATATTATAATGTGATGATCTGAAAGTGTTTAAAAGCATTCGTACAAATGCGGATTCGCTGTCTATATAAAAAAACATAGAGTCACTGTGGGGGTATTATTAAATTAAATGCCTATACATACATACATATGTATACAATATATTCATAAACATACATACATTATATGAAATACATATATAATTTTATTCGGAAATTTCGCTGCTGTCTTCTAATGAGTGAGTAAGGATTGGAATAATACCGGTATTAAAAAAATAGTCAATCGGTATTGCTATTCTTTTTTTATTAATTGCTAATAAAAACGATCGAAAAAATATTGTCCATACATTCAAAGTAGAACTTAATGCTTTATTGCTAAGTTTATGCTGTGATATATTGTTAAATTTGGATTGATTCAAGAGTCTGAACATTTTTGAATAAAAATAAAAAAAAACTATTGTCGTCTTCATTTTCGGTTTTGGAATATAAAAAACATGCAAATCAAATTTTGACTTAAATTGCCGATATTTATGACTAATTATCAGGCGCTAATATAAAAAGACTGATTAAAGTATTTTCAAACTTTTTTGCGCTCTCCTATTGGTCAAAATTCGGCTTATTTATTTTTTAGGCGCGTACGGTGAGCTAGATTCCTTTTCGCTCGCTCGCTCGCGTGTTAAATGACGAGAGTGAGTGAGAGATAAGGGCGTGCGTAGCATGCGTTCCGCACGGCAACTTCTTCTCACTTACACTTCTCTTCATCTTATCGTACGCGTCGTGTCTTAAAGAATAAGAAGCATTTGAACAATAATTCAGATACTTCTAAAAATATATGATCTTTTATTATATTGTTCACGAGTACTAATACAAATCAATAGGACGACTGGGTACAAAAAATACGAGTGCCAACATTTTTTGTGAGCATTCTAAAAAATCATCGTCTTTGATAAGCAAGTCTAAAAAATCATTGCCTTTGATCAACCACTTCTGGATGCCTCCAAAATATATTTCTATTTTACTCATTATTTTTCGTCAGTTACGATTTTCTGACAGACTCTTCTTGTACCATTTTTTTTCACTTTTATTTTTTTATGACATTGCTTGAAAAAATATTTTTGAAAATAAATATAGGATAGCTTCTAAATGCCTCCTAAATTTTTATACTAGAGGCTAGAGTACCAATTGAAAATTTATTCTAATAAAATATATTCCTATAATATTCACTATTTTTTTTCACTTATGTAAAAGTAGTATGTAGAAAATTGTAAATCTGTTTGTTTAAAATATTTTATTTTTTATAAACAGGTTTATGTGATTAAGGTGTGATTTATTTATTTATTATTAATAAATCTTCCGTTGTAACCTGACATGTGTAAGCCCAATGCGTTACAACGTGCAAATCTGTACCAATCGAGTAAGTCATAATGACATAATGAATACCTACAAGTATTAACTACCAGACTGTAAGTCTGGTATTCAGTGACATCTATATTAATAATTATAAATTATTATTTTTATAATCAATAGATGTCACTACAGCTGTAGGCCGTTTTTTTAATATTATCACATTTTTATAAATTAAAATTCGAGTGCCGCTGCCGGGGCTCGAGCCCGCAACTTCAAAGTTACTAGTCTGAAACGTTACGGACTACACTATACCGTTCTTTAAAAATTATATTTTTATTATTACATATATAATATTGATTTTAGCAAACATCTATTTAATTTAAATTAATTTAAAGAAGCTTTTTTGCAACGTGCGGGAATTCTTTCTTACATAATATTTATTAATCGTTATTACTAGATATATTAAAAAAGGAGCACTCTTGGTTATTATTTATAAAAAATCATTTCTTCATGAATTTATTCATATTGCATACAAATATTTCTTCTTTAATATTGGAGTCGATTTATTACCGTATTTTTTAATGTTTTAGCCAATTCAATTACTTTGCTCACCCTTCTAGCAGTAAATAAATCTTGTTCTTAAGAATCACTGATTTGATTTTAATTTACAGATTATAAACCATAGTAATTGGTACTCAATTAGGCATATCTTCTTCACTGAATAATTTCTTAATATCATGGTTATTTAAATATATTTAAAATCATTTTTTATTTCCATATGCATGTAATAATAGCAATTTATTTATCTTTTGGTAATTAATTATTTCTGGCGATAGAGATATATGATTTAAGTAATTCAATATTGAATATTTTTTGTTGAATAATCTTTATCAGCCACAGACATGAAATATCTTAAAAATATATCTGATATAATATGCATTAAATGTTAAGATGATGCATTTTCAAAGTAATTTAAAATTAACAATAAAATCACTTTATATAGGATTTTTTGCTTTTGGAACAAAACAGGCAATAAAGCATTAAAATAAAAATGCAGTAATTTAAGCTTTTTTCTTAGCTATTTACTGTACTGAAATATTGTTCATATTTATACTCTTTAACCATGGATCAATTACGGTTTTAATATATTATTATAATTGATGAATTAATTACAGTTTGAGATATTTGTATGTATATCGTCAATATGATTATATATTTTTATAAATACCGATAGAGATTTTTTGTGGTTTTAATTATGCTATATATATATATAGTGTAAAATAACTGACTCTTCCTAGATGTAATTCAATATTTGTATATTATTTTAATAAGAGATTCGTTTTTTCTAGACACTTTTTCTCTTTTCTGAAGACAATATAATGTTTTCTTAAAAAATCTTCAAACTAGACTATTTGTGTCAGTTGTATATGTGAAAACCTAACTTGAGTTGCATCGAATTATATATGTGTGTTTTAAACATTTATATATTTAAAAGTTATCTGAAAAATAGGATCAATAAATATAAAATTTGTATATATATTCAAGTGATATAAATCTGAAGGACCTGTTTTTTAAATTTATTTTGTGCCTGAGTAGGCATTCTGATTTCTTTAAAAATTGCTCTCGTTTTGTGTAGATGTTGATTCAATCGACAACAAGGCTTCAAATAGGCACTGCAAATTATTTGTTCTCTTGCCCTTCGATTCAACAATTTTAATACTTTTTCCATTAATCCGTAAGACGTAAGTTTTCTTATACTACTCTCTGTAAGGTTGAAAGGATTTTTTACCCTTAATTGTTGTGCCAATAATAAATTTCTTCACTGGTTTATAACGATTTAATGAAGTCTTAGAATTCGTCAAACCATTAAATCAGCTGCCAATATTTCCCCCCCATTTTACATATTTAATTTTTTGAAGAATGACTAAAGAAGTCATTATTTTTTAGATTGGTGAAAAATCTGGATTTTTAAAATATTTAATAATATTTAATAATTTCACTTTATTAGCTTAGAATTGTTATTTTACAATTATTTTAACAAACATTTACAAACCCCTTTGGCTGGAAATAATAATCATGGGAGAATTATTAATAAGAGCTGTTGCAATTTTACAAAAACAATATAAAAGAAATTGGATTATCGATAAAAAATAGCCCTAAATCATTTTGAATTCTTTCGATTTTTATGCATAATTTTCAATTATTGGAACGGTTTCTTAGATCACCAAAGCAAAGATAAAACCGCCGGCCGGTTCGGGTAATATAATATGGCATTAAATTTGTTTTAATAATAATACATTATACGTCACTGATTTAATATCTGTTAAATTAGCTTGTATTAATTATGTTTATCACGTTGTAACGCATTGGGGCAACGCTGATTATTTCGCAAAATTCATAATATTCATGCCTATGTTGAATTAAAAAATATATTCGACGCCGAAGCACTGCGAAATCGTAATAGCAGCGGGATAAACACACATTGATCTAATTCTGATTTTAATTTAATAAAAAGACTAATGTCACCTAAACGTTTTTAGCTACTCTTCAGTGTGCGCGTGTGTGTGTAGTAGTTACCGCTCAGATAGATGGGGTACGTGATACGAATAAATCCGTTGTAATGTCGTCGTTCGGATCCTCATCAATCTTCGGCGTACGTCATTCCGTTAAACTGAGCCACTTTCATTCGCGATAATAGATAAGTGCCAGCTAGACATTTTTTCCCAAGCCCATAGCCTAGAGATGTGTTTTAATTAAACGTAGAGGATCTTTGTCTACGCAGACATTCATTCCGATGCTGTAATCGTACTTTATTATATTGTGTCGCATACATTTTCTCGAATAGACATTCCCTACTTTTCTGTTTTAATAATTTATTTTAATCACTATAATCAAATTTATTATGTGGGAAAAAATACATATTTAAATAGAGTTATAAATAAAGTTTCAATGCCATTTTTACTATTTGCAACACAAGTATCATATACGTATCGCGACAGTTCAGTGATTCCCGGGAAAGCTTTCGTCGCCAGCATTCTTTATAAATATGTATGACCGAGAGGTTTGTCTGATAAATAAATTCTCCCCCACACATATTTTCATTTCTGGTTATATAGGAATACATTTATCTCTTGACTTATGCATTTAATTTGCTACGTGGGGATAGAATGCTAATAAAGTATTGGGATATTTTCGATTAACAGAAAAATATAATATTTACACTGATAAAATTATAACTCGCTATTTTAACACTCTTAAGAAATTAAATTTTTATATGAAGCTCTGCTACAATATTGTAGCGCAGAAAAGTAATTACTTGAAACAAGCAATACTCAATCAATCGAAGGGATTCAATTGACAAGATTCTTTAAATAAATCATAATGAATCCACAAAAACTGTACTTGAAATACATTTGCTTAAAGTGTTGGAAATGTACTTAAGGTATTAAAAATGCGATTTTTGGCTTGTATATTAATAACTGTAATGGTCCAATCGCAGTATTGTTACCTTTAGCTGATAAATTATTAAAAACTGTTAGTGATTATTACTAATGAAACATTACCAAAAGATCTCTAAATTATTTTTAAGAGCAAGTGAAGATTCTCTCTACACGTAAATTTTTTGCTCGATTTTGTTATGAGGAACGCGTTATATGTGACCCTAGTACACTTCAGTTTGCAGCATTCTAAAATCTATAATTTGGAATTTTTGAGTTACGAAATATCGAAAAAAAGTTCAGAAATGATCTTTGAGGTATTTGTATATAAGGATATTTGGTTAATATCCGTTCTTTAATCATAGTACCTCTCTTTTAAGAGTGTTGGGTGCAATTAGCTAAGCCTCTGCAGAATATTGCATGTCACTTAATTAAACTATTGGGCTTCGACTTGTCTGTGTCTATCGCCATCCAGCTCCTTAATACGCCGGTATTGTGCAATAATTATTTAATGTATCATTTTATTTTAATA
This sequence comes from Plectrocnemia conspersa, assembly GCF_051122295.1. Taxonomy (NCBI): domain Eukaryota; kingdom Metazoa; phylum Arthropoda; class Insecta; order Trichoptera; family Polycentropodidae; genus Plectrocnemia; species Plectrocnemia conspersa. Next base: position 2,555,269 of record NW_028277170.1, on the reverse strand, counting down.
TCTTAAATTTTTATACTACGTACTATTTTTAACTACAGTGACGCATTGAGGTAACCTGTAAAGTCATAATGGTAGAAATTCAATAGGTAAATTATTAAAAATAATTCGGGTGAAAGTCAATGAATAATAAATATTGGTACGCCACTGGTGCACGCCCTAGGGAGGCAATCGAATAAAGTCGTGAGATTTATTCATTAGCGATAATGCCGTGAGATTAGGCACTTTTATGGTGATTAATAAAAAAATATTGTATGTTTTTATTTAAATTTAACTGTTAGGTTAATGAGGCATACTTTTTTAACTTGCAAGGTTAAGTAGCTAGAGAAAAAATAATTAAATTCAAATGCGTCAGATTTTTATCTAAATATGTTTAGTAAAGCGATTCTCTAAATAACTCATAGTTATAATTTATATATTATAATAAATATATACATTTTTTCCAAATATTATTTATTGTGCAATCTTATCTTTTCTGTTAACAACCAATTAACTTTTATATATTGTTTCGTTATTTATTAAAATAAAAAATGCTTTTCCTAGTTTTAAAAAAATAATAATGCAGAACAAATAATTTGTAAAATCCATTATAAAATTCAGCTATGATATTTTATTTTCGATTTAGAATTTTTCATGTCTATGAAATGAAAGCATTTAAAGTAGCCATATTTATGGTCACTGTATAATAATAAGTATAAGCAAACTCCCATTGGGGCCTAGTAATCTTAACATTAGAATTCACTAACAAGTTGATAATATATCATATCATTGCAAATATATATTTTATCCATTAATTTTCATATATATATATATATATATATAGCTCATCAGGTGATAGAATATTTGATTGATATGAGAGTTATTGTCATTTTATTTCAGCTTAAAAATGATTGCTTACCTTAGTGAAGGAAAAGTCATAGCTTACATCAATTGGCATATACTATATATTTTAAATTTAGAAGCGATAAAAGTGTCTCGGGCTTCGGTGACGTGCCCGGTCCTCTCCCCGAGGGTCACGGAGCTCCCCTGACCTCCCACGAAGAGTGCACTGCTAGATTTGTAATTCCATCGAGTAGAAAAATATCCGACGGTGTACTGCGGCGGAAATTTCACCAATGGAGAGAGAGAGAGAGAGAGAGATCGGGGAAATAATGCTGGGACACGGACAAGTCCCATAAGTCCCAGACGAACAAAGCATATATCTTGTAAACGTTGACAGCCCCACTATCTGTCGTGGCACACTCGTCTTGACTTCATTGAAACGCTTCGCCTAGACTTCATTGAAGCTTGTCATCTGAGACGTATTGATTTAGATTCGGATTGAACGACTTTGAATGCAATTATTTCATGTCTAAAGGAAGCGTTTGTTTGACAGTCAAGTATCGATGACGCATTTTGTCACGCCAAGCAAATTATTTATTTAAAAAATATTTTGTATTTAATTTTGCGGTAACAATGAAGTCAAGTGCAGTGAATGTTAAATAAGGATTTTGGTGTTTATGAATGATACAAAGGTTTTTAAAAGAACCGCAATGACCGCGAATATGGCAAGCTGCTTAGCACGTAAATAGTAAATATAAATATAGGTATTACCTAATAGTTGACAAATCAAAGAAAATAATTAGATTTGTAGGCAATCAATTTTTGGATTTCATGTAATGATAACGCAGCATCTCATGATTTTTTGGTCAAAAACTACATCGTTGTGATGCCGTAGTCATCGTTTTAACTATATATAAAATAATAAATGTATATGTGTTTTATAAATAATGTGGTGGCAAGATGTGTGGAAAGAAAGTTTTTGAAGGTTTAAGAATTCAGATTAGCTGGCTGAAAATGTAGCAAGCACTAAGCTGGGAGATGAACCATGAAATAGATAGTCGATTGCGAAAATTCCATCTATTTTGTGAGAGCCGATTTTGCGCCTCGCTACAAATGTTTTCCAATTAACGATCGCGTGCAGCAGCAGGAAGAGTGGCGTTAAAAGCGGTTAAAACTTAACGACAGCTGCCTTGAAAAACGACTTTGAATGCGCTACCGACTAAGTAATTTCCTGCTGCTTTTCGTTACTTATTTATAAATCAAAGAAAAGCTTTCTTCGCTCAGCTTTGAAAAAATTATGTTCTAATAGCGACTGTCAATCTAATTTGAATGATGTCCCGTGCAACCTTATGCACGTGTTTACTTGAAAGGCTTTTAAAAAATAAGCTTTTTTTATGGTTTTTGTTGAGTTGTGCTTGATCATTTCTTTTTCACTCAATGAGACTAAAAGTTTGTGGTTTGCCAGAAAAATTTAATCATATGCAGATATATTATTATAAATCAAAATTAATATAATTATATAATATTTCTTGTTAAATAAAAGCCATAGATTTTTTGTCAAATTGCTTAATCATATAATTAGGAATTAAATATAATTTTATAAATAACTAAATATAACATAACCAGCTCTAAAATGTATTAGATAAAGCAATACGAACAATAGATGCAAATATACATAGAAAGCAATTCAATTTTAGGTTCGCTTCTATGCGATCTAGTCTTTTGTATTGCATTTGCATTTGCATGGGAGAATTTAGCGTATTTTCTGTTTCTTTTCTACTTCTGTTTCTTCTTCTACTCGGCACTACAAGCCGCGCTAACAACTCCCTTGAGCAATCAGATTCTTAATTGTAGTCACATTTAAACTCGCCGAGCTAACATTTCGCTTAAGCGACGCGAATTATTTGCCTTAGATCTCTACAGCTCTAATTCGATCATTAGCACCGCTTCGCAAATGTTTGCATTCGAATTGAGAAACACACAACAAAACAACCGTGATTTATTATATTCAATAACTTAACCCATATAGTTTATTTATAAAAAAAAACTTAACATAATAATTATTTTTCAGACGCTAAAATATAATTATAATAAAAAGCTTATAAAAAGATACGATTTTTTCAGCACGAGTGTGTAATACATTATTTTAAAATAATTTCGAGATCTTAGATTATTTTTAACTAAAAAATTATCCATTCGAAGCGGATGAATTTTATCGAACGCCGATGATTAATAACTGAATAGTTTTGACAGAGGGGACCTTTTGACAGTTTTGACGTTTCTCTTTTTCTCTCTTCCTCTCGCTCTCTCAGCCGATAACCAGATTAGTTCCATTTCGATGAGCAATTCAGATAATAAGGCGATTTCATATTTTCCTGCAAGATCAGCATCCGCATCTCGATTAATCACTCTCTCTCTATCTCTCTCTTCCTCTCTCTTTTTCGGCCCAACTGATGTTACAAGATATAATAATTCAATAACGTTACGTCCGAAAGTAAGAAAAGTGGAGATAAGGGATATGATTGAAAGCATATTCAGCTATTGGTTAGTGGGATGTGTTACGGTAGCTATAGAACTAAAGTTTTTCAAACAAAAAGGTTGTGAGTGAAAATCCAGTCACGATTTTCAATTAAACCAAATTAAATCAAATTGCGTGTGTATCTACAATATGTTATACCTACATATATATATTTACATGTAAATAAACTTAAATATTTAATGATTTTTAAAATATTTTGTGACTAATTTTATACGTTTGTATTTTTATTTAATAGTAAAATAGACATAGTGTAACTTAAAATATTTTTAGACATTACTCTGCATCAATGTTGTAAATATAAAATTTAATATTTGTCAAAAATATTTAATATATAATAAACGGTGTCTTGTCTTTGCGAGCCGGACAAAAACTCTTCGACATAAGCGCGCCGTCATAATCGCGCTGAATCATTTGGGCGAATTAATAAAATTAAAACAGAATTTGTATAAAAATTAATATATAATAGAGTATACATACTGTCGTTTAAAAATATTATTTTAATATTAATTTATACGTTTTTAATTAGTTTATAGAAACATTTGCGATTTTATAATAACATTTTTTAATTTTTTTATTATTTTACATATTGTACCAATTCGTTACAAAAAAAACGCTACGTCTGATTTTTAAACAAATATGACTGTTTTTATATTATACCAAAATTAATGTGAATTGATGAAATGAATCATTTTGTATCATTATTTTCTCTAAAATAAATTTGTCTGTTTTTCTTGAAAAGATTATGAAAAAGGACAATTCTATAATGTCGTTTTATGAAGTAATATACAATTTTATTTGATTAACGATCAAACATTGGGTGATATAACTTTTTTAAATAAGACATTTTTGAGTATTGTAATTTTTTTATTAGTTCCCATGTTTTACCTATTCGTTACAAACAACAAAAACACTATCTACGTCTGATTACGTCGGAATATTCATCTTAAATCTAATGAATATTTCGGATTTAAGTTTTTAAATATAAATTTATTTTTAGAAAATTCATTTTTTTATTTAACTCTTTCACCGCCATTTCGAAATTTGTTAATATGTGGGGAGCACATATTCATGTCATATTTAAAAAAATATTATGGTTTAATAAAAGTGATTTACAGTCTTAATTTATACTAAATAGTCATATTTTTAGGCTCAAAGGTTTATGGAACTCTTAGAATACTGGCGATTTTCTTGATGACTTTTATATAAGTCATCCGCGGTGAAAGAGTTTAATGTAATAACTGTATTTTAATGTAATAATTATTAAAGTATTTAACACGTAAATAATTGTTTGTACGCCAAACATTTGTACGCGATTATGTCGGCGTGAAAATGTTAGGCGCGTATATGACGCTGCGCGATTATGATAGCGCGCTTATGTTACGGCGCCTTTGTATGGCGCACAAAGGCCGTGGTACTATATTTAACATTAATTTTAGCAAATTTTAAAGAATTTTATTAAATAAGAATCAAGATGTGCTTAAAATAAAAATATTACTTTACATTTTATTTAGCAAAAAATTATAATATTTAAATGCAAATCCATAATAGTATACTCATACAGTTTTGCTATGTTCTACAAAATTTTATGGTAAATATTTTAACATATAATAAAAATATTAGATTTAGGTTCACAAGCAGTGCTTTGCCAATCAAACGATTTAGTTGTTAATACAAACAACTTTTTTATTTTATTTTGCAAATATACATTAATGTGATATAATATAGTAGTGTAAAAAGTCAGTGGATTGTCACTAAAAGAGTGTTATAAAATGAAAGCGCTTTTTGAGAGATGTTGTCTGTCTGCGTAAAGCCTTTGAAGTCGAATAAATATAGAAAGTAAAATAACTTTAGTCCTCAGAACACTCTACGATCCTTGTAGTTAATCAACGTGTAAATATTTTTGAACGCTTCGACAATATCCGCGGGTCAACCTCGCCACTTGGGTTCTGCTTGCTCTACACAGACATACAAAAGCCTGAGTGTACACAGGATCCACTAAGGTCGAGGAATTCTATCTCACCCCCCGTTTTTCACCCACCGTGTTTGTAAACGCTGTTTATGTGGAGCGTGTTTACGCGCGGGATGTCTTAGGAGTGAGGTATCTTTGGGTGGCCAAGTGGTGGCTCTCCCCCTTTCCCCGAGGGTCCAGTTGGCAAACACTTGCCGTCGACAACCGAGCCCTTCTCCTTCTCCTCTCGTCTTCTCCTTTCGGATATCTGATTGTATTAAGACCCCGGGGTGCTGCCTCCGTCGCCTCCAGTTACGTTCCCTTGCTTTTAGAGTGACGTGTAAAGATATTCGATACGCACGTATGTCAAATTAACGGCTATTAAAAATTAAATATTTGTATACTTTTATTTGCAGTAATGATTAATGAAGCATTTTCGAAAATAAAATATTAAATAACGTTATGTTTTTTTTTCTGTTCGCAGGATATGGTGGGGAGATATCGTCCATGCACTTCACGGCTTACCTGCCTAGGTCTGATCACGACAACCACGAGACATCAGTGACGAATCTGTCCCCAGTTGGCCAGCCCACCTATGCCACTTTACAACCACCATCGGAGACGACCGACACCCGGCCTTTTAATCCGCCTCCACCACCGCCGCCCACTAGGAAATCATTAGCCATGTGCTTCACCAGCACGGGAGCAGCCTTGTCCCTGCCGCCGAAGAAAAAGGACATATACCGTCCTTACTCCCTAGACGACAGACCAAATAGAGTAGTTGAATACAGAACGCCTGCCGAAGAGGACCTGCACGCTGCTCACGCAATACTAGACTTGAGTCAAAGTACCGCTTTCTTGCCGCTACCGCTTCCGCCACCGCCGCCGCCGCCGCCGCCACCGCCACCACCAGTATTGGAAACACCTCTAGTGATCGAAGAGGAAGTCCATAGCCCACAAGAGTGGGATAAATACGACGATCCTAAGTCTCCTAGTCAAGAATACCGCTCCAATAAAACAGTCGCTTACACTTATGAAGCGTTCTTTGTGAGCGACGGTAGATCTAAGAGAAAAAACGGGAGCGTCATCGCTACTACTGGCGTGGTCGAAAAAGTTGTTCCTGAAGTGGACAGTAAGACCAAGTATACTTGTAGCGAATGCGGTAAGAGATATGCTACTTCGAGCAATCTCTCGAGACATAAGCAGACACATAGGAGTCTAGATTCTTTGGCTGCGAAGAAGTGCATGACCTGCGGCAAGGCTTACGTGTCCATGCCTGCTTTGGCCATGCACGTATTGACTCATAAACTGTCTCACGTTTGCGGAGTTTGCGGGAAATTATTCTCCAGACCGTGGCTGCTCCAAGGGCATCTCAGATCTCACACCGGAGAGAAGCCTTATGGATGCGCTCATTGCGGAAAAGCATTCGCGGATAGATCTAATCTCAGGGCACACATGCAGACACACTCGCACGACAAGAACTTCGAGTGCTCCAGATGCCACAAGTCCTTCGCGCTCAAGAGCTATCTCAACAAGCACTTGGAGTCCGCGTGCCTCAAAGACGGAGAACCTGACCTTGACCAGCAACCGCCGACGCCCTATGTCGCTGCCTAAAATATTCTCTTCTAAAAAAATTCAATGCGGCCATACCGATTAAAGCGGTCTAATTTCCAGTCTTGCTATACTTATTCCATCTTAAACTGGACTTTGTTCATTTTTAATTTGATTTGAAACAAGAAAAAAACATGATATTTTAGACTAAAAAAGTAAATTGAAAAACGTCCAACTCTCGTTGAGGGGTTTAGTATTAAAGCCTGTTATGAATAGGCATAGTTATAATGGTTAATATACTTTGAGAGATTATAGGAGGAGTGACGTGACGGTCGCGCCTCGCTGACTTATCCACTTTCGTGTAGCGTTGGTTTGCGAAGTAACTCGGATTTTTTAATAGCATCTAGACTTAAACCTAGACATTATTGTTTCTAGGGTGCTTTGAACGAGTTACGATATACAGTGGTCCTTTGCGGAAGGAATATTAATCTGATAATTATAACAACTTTAACACTTTCATTCGATCGCTGTATATGTATTTTAATTTACCGCCTTATAACAAATAAGGTATAAATTTAGTAAAACATAAAAACAAGTCAGTTTCAAACAAAAACTTTCAATTTCACTATTATAATTACTATTACGATTATTTTCACTATTCTACTCATTATTATTATGTATACTTAATATGCACCTATTGTCTATAGTTCTTTAGTAAACTTAGGATGATTGCACTTGATCGGCAGAAGAGAAAAAAAACGGTAAAAATATATAATATAATATATATTTAAATTTAATAACCGCTCGCATCTAGTCCCTTTTTCCTATTGTATCTAGTCTTAAATATTACTTATCGGTTTGTCTTTCTATTACAAATAAAGACATTTAATTTCTTCTTACAACAACAGTTCTACAACGAACTTTGTGCAACGGTTCACACACAACGAATTCTTCATAAATAAAATTGTATAATAAATATACATACATATTTTAAACATAACCATACGTACATATAAAATAGACTTACCGCATGACATAATTTTAAAGATGTGAAAAAGGCGTGATTGCAAAAATTAATTGCAAGTTGTTGTTGGCTGACCCTATCTACCAATACCTGCTTTCTCGGAACGTTTTAGAAATCTCACGCGATAAACTTTCTGTAATTATCTATTCCGGAAAGTTTGATCTTAAAGTATTGCGCGTTGAACTTTCCTTAACATGGCGTTCGTATTTTACGATTACTGATTAGCTCTAAACTGTAATTAAAAATCAGAAGTCGTTGTCTGTACATTTTTGAGTATGCTCAAAAATGTTTTTAGAAAATTTAGCAACTATTCAGTAGCTTATATGCTACTGGGAAGTTGCTAAATATTGTAGATGTACCGCGCGTCGAGCTCTTTAAGCTAGACGGCGTTCTATTTGTAAGATCTAATATTTTTACAATCACGCCCCATATTTATTATATCATAAAATATTTTTAACTATGCGGTAGCTCTACATATACTATATTACATGTTTGAAATGTTTCCCATTGAAACAGTTTGTAAAATATAAGAAATAGTAGTAAACTGATTTTGTCTAGTCAGGACGAAAACTAGTCAAATTTTATTGAATAGATGTAAGGAGACTTTTTAGTAAATATGCATATTATTGAAAAAAAATTTAAATTAAAAAAAATATTGTATATTTATGGATGAGTCTGAACATTATCTTTTGTAGTCAAATTTTACAAAATATAAGTAAACATATAAAATATTTATCGTCGCGTTCCAAAAAAGGATATATACACACATACATATATATATTAACGTGACTGTTCCATAAGCTCTTAGGGACTTAAATTTGGAGCTGTTGGGTATTTATTGATTTTTGTTTATTAAGAAAGCGTGCATCTTTTGATTAGTGCAGTAAGTAGAGAACTATGCGTGAGTTTTATGGACAGAAGAGTTTTATGAGTTTTTTTGGTATGTGTGCGATTCGAGTGTATCTTATGATCTTGTAGATAAAAAAATACGGCGACCAAACATTTTTGTAATAGTTGCCGAGTTGTCCTATTAACGCCCAGAGCTTTAGCTCAAATCCCAACGTCCAATTTGTGAACGCCAGGGTCATGAGGTCCTGCTGATCCTTTAGGTAAGTCCTTCATTATTATTCTCATCCGTCTGACCCGAGTATTGAGTCCGTTAAGTTAAGGGTAGTTGTAAAATCATCTGCAAGTAAAAAGCTACCGGTACTTGTTAACCAAGAGGATTCAAACTGGAATTAAACATCAACATCGAAATCCGAGCTATCTTTAGATATATAAAAAAAAACATTAATTTTAGCGATGAACGCAAAAAATATTAATTTCATTAAATCATAAATATTCACAAAATATTTCGCTACACGGCCTAATAAATTCTGATATTTTCAAACTATTTTTTTGTTACAATAAATAAAATGATTCGTTAAATATATCATATAAAGCGTTAATATAATTAGTGATAAACTTTTTATTTATATTATTATATGATTCCAATATATGTACATTCTTATAAAAATTATCAGATTTATAATATCTAATTTTAGATTCAAATTTAACATAGCTTAACTGTGACATTAACTAGACCCATGCAATTTTATTTTTGTATGTAATATTGTTTTAAAGCATGTTAGTATAAATTATTTAACTACAATTTCAGATCGAGTCCTCTAACTTTACAGCATTTAACAAGTACCAAATTATTTTTATAAATCCTAATTTAATTTACCTGTTTAGTAAATTCTTCATACTTTTTCACATTCCAAAAAAAAAAAATGATATGTAAATAGGATATTTTTGGATAACCCAAATTTGTTTTTGAGTGTTGTGTGATGGTTTTTTTTTTAATTTATGATTTTTATTTGATTTTTATTTTATTTCGAAGATGAGTGGTACCTAGTCAGGAATTAATTATTAATTGTACATTGAAAAACTTAAACAGCTTTTCACGATGATCTCAAAAGTGTAGGAATATTGTTTTAGTTTTTTTATTAGTGTATATGATATTTTTGGTATTCAAAAATTGAATTGTTTAGTGTTAAATGTAAATTGAAAAAAATGAAAAACGTCCCATTTAATTATTTTTAAAAATACACGTATATATGTATATTGATATATATTCATGTTTAAAACATATTTAAAATGTGTATCGACGTACATAAGAAATATATATAATATATACGTGTTGTTAGTAATTTTTATTAAAAAAATAAATCGTAGTTTTCAATTATTAGTAAACATATATTAAAAAAAGTATTATTAGTTTAGACGTAGAAAAACATATTTTATATACGTAATATAAATTCTAATTACTAAATTTAATCTCAGTATTATGTGTAAATGTATATGTGTGTATTTATAATATATTTAATATACACACGCATACACTATATAATGTAAAGAAACGATTTTTTTTTATTTATGGATTTTTAAAATTCTTTTATTGGTACAATAAATTTGTTGATTGTCACAAAAAATGCACAATTAGGTTCATTTATGATTTTTGAAAATAATAATTGAATCACCTGACCAAAATTCAATTATTCTTACATTATAATTTATATCTCGGCTTGTCTAATATTTCAAAATGAGTTGGTCAAAAAATATAAATATATTTCTATGTCATTTTTTTTTGATATATTTGGAAAAATCAAAGTATGCCAAAATATTTTTTGACCAGCTCAAAGTATTATTAAAATTCAAAAAATCATTAAAATCTAATGAATTTATTTCTTATTTTTTTTTAATCCAAAATGTACATAGACATATTTTTAAAAATGGAATATTAAATGTACCATATAATAGTAATAGTGTAATGTAATAATCGAACAGATGAGATTTTACATTTATTTCATTTCAATAATTTATTATTTGTAAATAACATTATGAGGCAGTAACTGGGTCGTGAAAAACTAAATAAACGACGGCGAAAAAATAATGCGACGGGAATATGATTAAGAATTTTCGGAAAAAATGTCAAAAATAAGCAATATTTTGAAATTTAATTAAGCCTTATTCGGATATTTTCGATAAGAGTTAGCGTATTATTATTGTACCATATTGTACATGTTTGAAAGCATGAATATGTGGTGGTAGGTAAAAAGCATGTTTTCTAAATTGTTAAAAACATAAAAAAATTAATTACACATGTGATGATAAAAAGTCGAATTTGATCGTTCGGTGCATTGTTCCGCAGAAAAACATAGCTAAGCGCATTTTTTTCAAAATATTTAAAAAAAAATTGAAAACAGTCAATTAAATTGAAAAAAGCGCAAACGCGACGCGACTGGTTTGGCGAACGAAAATATGTGATTTTGAAAAGCAATTAAATATATATTATATAAAATATATATATATTTGTCTAAATTTTTATAAAAATTATATTCGGAGTAGTGAACCAAAATTTTCAAAATTATCTGTATATGTTACATATTGATCAAAAAATCGTATTTAAAATGGGTGAATGTTATTATGAATATGCTACCCGATGAGTTCCCAAAATTAAAAAAAAATGATTCCCTTAATTTTGACCGCACTTTTAGTGCAACATCCAGAGCGTTATTTAGGAAAGTAGCGACTGCGGGAGAATGCCGGGTATTCGAAAGCAATAATAATTGTAGGTAACGTTGGTCATGGCCGGACATGTTGGCCATAGCCTCGCGGTCATGGCCACGTAATTAGAAAATAATACTGATATAATATATTTAACCACGTATTTAAATTTAACCCTAAAAATGACATATTTACATATATAATAGGTAAGAGTTGAATTTAACTGAATAAAAAAAAGTTTTGAAATCAGTTTAGAGTAGTTTACAATTTAAATTGGAATGCCAATTATTTATATTTATGTACATACAAACCATATTAGATATTAACGCAAGTTGCTTTTAACCAATTGCTTTGTTTATATACATTTTTACATTTTTTGAAAATAGCAGTTTTTTTTTTCAATAATAGATTGCTTGGAATACAACTGCGGCTTCTTCAAATTTAAATACATATTTTTTAGTTAATAATCACCTTTAGTATTTGAAATAATCATTTGAAGTTATCAGAATACTTAAACTAGAACTGTTGGCGAAATGTTTTGCGAATATGATGGATGAAGCAATATTTTAATACATAACCCTTGGACAAATAATTTAACCTTTTTGATTGCATCACAGTTGTAGTGGTTTCAAAAAATTAATTGCAATCATTTCATCTGTGATTTTTTGATTTCGCTATATTTTTAATTTTGCAGAACTGTTGTAATAATACTTATTTTTATCAATAAATGTATGGTTTATGTTGCGTAAAAAATTACTGATTTTTTGCTTGTCAATCAGTTCACGCTGTACCAAACCAAGATTTTTAAGATAGTAACAGTTATTTTAAATAGTTAATCTATCATCATCTTCAAGGCTTTCTTCCTTAACATTATTATTTAAAGATTATTTACGAGAAGTCTGCTATTTTCACATTTAATTTATAACCAAATTGAATTACTAGGATGAGTCAAATTAAAAATATATCTATTAGTTCTTAAATCGTAACACGTATTAATCAATCGCATTGGATAACCAGGATCTTTGTAGCAAATTTTTTTAGGAAGTTGTTACATTTAATAATATTTCACTCGTATTTTAGATACAGTAGTATGTATTATTCACTTTCAGTTTTATCCATTGCAGCAAATATTTCAAGCTACTACTAAGCCTTCATGTTGTATGCAACACGTCGAACACATGTTTATTTTAAAGAACATCTATTTGACTCACTGATGTAATAAATTAAATGATCCTTTTGTTTATTATTATATTTATTTAATAACGCATGCATGAGTATTAGAGAGTATAAATTTCGAAATTTAGCAATTAGAAGTTGACTGAAACGATTATAAAAAAACATAAATGCTTAGGTCGAAGTTGGCGGAAAGAGTTAGAAAAATATGAATAAAAAATATTTATGAATAGATGCGTAGGCAAAAATTGTTGATTCGAAATTTAGGAATAAATATCAACTTTTAGGAAGATTAAATTAAAAAATGAGCAATAATTTTTGGGCATTGTAATTATTGTCAGTCAAATTTAAGAAAAAAACAATTTAGAAGCGCAATAATTTTTGGCAAATATATATGAATATAAAAATGATATATAAAGAAACAAAAAAATTAGGCATATTAAAATAAATAATGTAGCCAAGTTGATGGAAAAGGAATGAAATGTTATTTATTCGCCTGTAGGAAAAGCAGCGTGATAAAGTAGACCCAGAAGGTTTGAATTTTTTAAATTTTTTAATCTAATTTTAAAAGGAATATATAAAAAAAAAACAGTCAATTTTCGATCAATTATTTGTATACAATGTAACAATAAACATATACGACTTAAATTTTGTTTTAAAAATTTTACTGTATTGTAAATATATTAAATAACAGAAAATTTAACATTTCCTACTTCATAATTGTATCAAACATATTAAACGATGATTGTACAGTGCATATAATAATATTATTAATATAGTGACGGAAATTGTAAAAGACGTGTTTTTCATTTTGATTTTAATTTTATTAATTTCTGTGCGATATTTTTATAAATGTAATTAGAAAAGAAATGTAATTATTATATACATATGATATTTAAAAAATATTTACAGACGTCAACGTATATTCGAACCAAGTATATAATAAATTTATTGGATAAATACATACATACACATATATAATACAATTATATATTATATAATATATACATTAATTAATAATATATAACAAAATGTGACGATTTTCATGATATGTTATGTGTCTTAGCATTTAAGTAGTAACAATATGAATATTATATAAATACATACATGTGGATATTATTATTAATTATAAGAACGTTTGTGTTAAATTATTATTACATTTAATGATACTTACGCTTTTATGGTGATTTTTTGTACATCGCGAGTTACCCTTATTTATTTATTTTTAAATTAAATTAAAACACATTTCTGTTACGTAATTCATAATATGTAATCAATTTCTTAAATGGTTATGATTCCTAATAAGAAATAAATGTTTCCCAAAGAATAAAAAAATACCATTGATGTAATTTAATGTAATAGCTGTCGTCAATATCTTACTCATTATTAGCATTATTATTATTATTAATAAATATGTATTTATTTCATGTATTTTTTTGTGAAGTGCCAGCGCTGAGCTTTTTTTGTTGATAATTGGATTTAAGACCAGAAACTGCACATTTATTTAAAAAAATAATAAGAATGATTGTAATTTCAAAAAATTATAAAAAAAAACAATGTGCGTTGTATGTTGTTTTTTATTATTGTTTTTGATATGTTATTTATTTATTATTTACATGTATATTTGCTGTTGCGATTATAATATAGCTTGCATATAAAATTTGGCATTTTTATTAAAAAGTTTGCGAAAAAGCACAGCAGGTGTCGGCAAAATATTAACGAGTGCTGGCTTATCAGAAAATAAAATAGATTAAATTTAAAATAAAAAACACATTGACCATTGGGGGCGCAACGCTTTATACATTAAATACGAGTGCATTTTCTGGGTTTTAATATGTAGATAGATAATTTTATTTAAAATATAGTATTGTATTATTAATATGCATTGAAAGCTCTTGCGCTGGTCCTCAAATGGCAATGATTTCGTTTGATTGTTTAAGAGCCACGTTTCAAAAAATATTTGAAAACACCTGCCGTGTTTGTGCGGTTGTAATGTAGATGTAGATTGCAGATTGAATAATAAAAAAATAATATGCGTAGAATGAATAAAAATGATAAAATGCGAGTAATGTGTATCGCTTTTAGAATCATGATTTTAATTCACTGCGGATTTTGGAAAAATAATATGGAATTGTCTAAATAAATAAAAAATAAAAAATTTATCAACATTTTTTTTTATTTGCAATGTTTGTAAAATAAAATCAATTTTTATCTACATCAAAAACGCCACACTCCCAATCCAATTTTTCATAAGGATACCATTAACCACTAAAACACCAGCGACTCGTTATTTTTTTTAAGCAAATTATTTTTTAAAATAAGTTATTACAAATTATTTACATTTTTAAAAATTAATATTAATGACTATTGTACTAACTTCATTTATCAGTAAAGTATTTTATATTTATTTTTAGTAAAAAATACTGACGCGTTAAGATAAATAACAGTGGCTTACTAAAAAGTTACTGGCATCTAAAGGGTTAACCTTTTCACCAAGGAAAGATCTTCTATACGCACTTGGCCAATCAATTGAAATAAAATTCTTAGAAAATCAATTTAATTTAATAAATTATAATATTTTAAAATAAATATTGCATTAATAAGTGACTAGAATAAGTTTGCTAGAATACCAGTAGCGGTGAAAGAGTTAAATATATAATTATATCAGTAAAACTCTATTTAATTATTAGCTCATCTAGTAAATAATTGCCCTTTAAATGTCCTCTGTATTTTTTATATACTGCGGCATCACAACGATGTCGTTTTTGGCCAAAACATCACTGATTAGTAATAAAGCCCATGCGTTAACATCGTGTAAAATTCGAGCGTTGCTTACTTATAATTTTAATTCTATGAAAAAAGGGGTAGGACCAGACCTGCCAAAAGGGAGTAAGGAGACGGAATAAATTTCTGGGGTCCGAATCTGGTTCAAATCGATTGTTATAAAAAAGCTTAATATGAACGCTTAATAATTAAGCCATTTTACTGCGGTAGCACGATTTTATTGCTTTTCACCTGGACCCTAAATTCACTATATGGCAACACTGAGCAGCAGAGAAAGCTCGATTTTTTTCAA
Organism: Plectrocnemia conspersa; assembly: GCF_051122295.1. NCBI lineage: Eukaryota > Metazoa > Arthropoda > Insecta > Trichoptera > Polycentropodidae > Plectrocnemia > Plectrocnemia conspersa. The sequence continues at coordinate 2,539,590 of NW_028277170.1, read as the reverse complement.
TTTTAGCACAAAAATACAGTAAAACTGTTTCATAATAAGCAAAATTAATCTCACAACCTGATGGTAAGTATTAATTGTAAATTTTATATTTATTTTTTTACTAAAATAAAACAGCGAGAAATCTCTTTTATTTTAATTGCAAAACGTTGAAACCTAAATATTCTCTTTATCCGCAGCAACAAGAAACAAACACAAATAGTCATATCTAGTTGACGTGTAAGTGGTGTGTTATTGTGATGCAAAACCTATAATTATAAACAATATTACTTTATATGAGAATTTATAGTGAATTTAACCAGTATATTAGATGTAAAAAGTAGGGGTAAAAATGTTTTTTGATCAAACTTGACATACTTTTTTTTAATATAATTTATGATTATTTGTTAAAATCAGTTTTGAAGAAAAAATAGCGGCTACTAGTTTCATGTCTAAAATATAATTGTCATTTAAATGTCTATTACAAAATAATTTTTGACACATTCATCAAGTGTTAACGATATATGTGTTAGAACACACTTCTCTCTTGTCATATTCTATGTTTTCATTGCTCTTCTAGAAACATCTGTATAATTTATAAACACTTTTTTTAAACATATAATCATATAAAAAAGCATATTACAACATTAACACCAATTCACTACTCCATATTCCATTTTTAAGTACATTTGTTCTGGCGATAACAAAAAAACTATATCACCAAATGTGAAAAAATGCGCCACAAACACAAACTATGCGTAAAATACATGTACATGACAGACAGAATCCCAGATTTTGATTGAAATCTTAAAATTATTTCGATGCTGTATTTCAGATTTACATTTTTAAGATCCATACTGTTTTATTAACATGTTTTTAAATTATAAGTTGCGATCTTTAATCGATTAGTCTCTTATTTGAAGCTATTTTATTGTGGTTCTTTATTGTTGAATTCGATTTATATTCTAAAAAACATAAACCAGTTCTAAAATATGCTTAAGCAGCAGGATCTAAGTGTGATGCAAGTATTTTAAATATGCAATTAAGATCATCACAAAAATTCTACTATTCAAAATAAAAAAATTAAAATCATAAATATAACAATTTTTTATTTAATACGATTCATACAATAAGTTGATTTATATTTACCGTTAAATAAACCACACTGCTAAAATAATCTTAGCCTTTAATAAATTTTATATTATATGAGATATGCAATTATTGTCAGAAAGAATCAATTTTTGAGAATTGATATGTTTTTTTTACGAGACGTGACATTGAAAGACTTGGAAAGGGTCATAAAACCGTCGCAGATGTTAGGTTTATGATCTTATTTTTAAAATAAACAAAATCAAATTGTGGCTGACTTTGGAGTCTTAATATATATAAATACGATCAATAAAAAATATATACTAACATTAAATATTACATACACATACCTGAAAGTCTTAAAATTGATTTTTATTATAGAAAATTTGGGAGTTATATTATAATAATATACATATAAAAAAACTTGCGTCGTGTTAAATAATTTTTATATGTAGTTATATTGCAGTAATCGAAAAATATAAATAAACTATGAAAATAATATTAATATAAATATATTATTTTATTATTATAAGACAATTTTTTTCAATATATATTATATTACACCTTGCTTTACAAATTTAATAATGCTTTAAGAAGTACAAATTACAAATGGCAATGTTTTATTAGGTAACCTATTAAAATCACCTAGTCTATAAGAGACAAATCTATAGTCCAAAGAAACGCGTTGGAAAATTACCCGAACCAAAATTATGTGGTCTATTTCCGGTATTGTAAATTATAGGGCTTTTATATACATGGGGTGAAATTTATGGAGCTAAAAAATATATTAATACAACACAAATCAAAGATAATTCCATACTGCCTCGGTTAACTTTAACCTATTTTCTGCTTCACTATTATTGCTTATCTAGATTCAAGATGAAGTCAGATTTATTTATGTAAATTTGCTATTTATTTATGTTTGACTCATCATGCGAGCGTAATATTATTTTGAATAATAACTGTTTTACTAATAAAGTTTAATAATATATAGAATCATACGCAAAAGAAGACTACAAATACAAAAATCGGTAAGAATTAAATTTAATATAATGCTGTTTCAATTAATTATATTAAGCAGAATTATATACAAATATTATGCATGGTAAGTCCTGTAATTTATTTTGGTAATAAATAGTGTATAAATAAAACTATGCGTTTAAATCCATAAATTAAATCCTATCATAAATCCTGATTCACATAATACTGTTCAGAACATCTATACCTCAGTGCGACTCTAAGTATTAAGACAATTTTAATTAATTATTTTAAAAAGTTGCCGATGATCATCAAAAACTGCAAGAAAATAAGATAATTGCAGGTAAGTGAGATCTTGTCCATTCCAATGTCACTCAACTTTTGATTTAAATTTTTTTGATGTCTTGTGTATTGCATCAATCAAAATAAATAAGTATAAGAAGGATCATGGTCTAGTGAATTAGATAGATGAAATAGAAGTAGAGATTGCAATACTGGTAATACCGAAAAAAATTCCATTTTCTTTTTATTTTAAGACCGAACATTTTATTTGTTAAATACATTCACGAGAGTAGGCGTGCGGAATGCATTTAACGCATGCTCTTATTTCTCACTCAATCTCGTCACTGAGCACGTGAGCGAGCGAAAGGGAATATATCTCACCGTACGCGCCTGATGGATATATTGTTTTTAACAATAATAAATAAATAAATTTAACAGATAAATTTGTCAATTATAATATTTTTTAGACATTAAATAATTTATTAAAAAGCAGAATTTTTTCTTAAAAAATATTTTGCATGGATTTTCATATTATTTTTCATAATTATCAAAATTGTTATTTACAATATAAATTTTATAATTTTGTTTTAGCTTAAATACATTTAGCATGGATTAATAGTTAAAAGCTTATGCACAGGGTCACAAAATACAAAATACAAAAATAATGAAGTAAAAACAATAATGAATTAATTGGCATTGTTTTTACCTCAAATAATGCTCAGGGAAATTAATTATTAAAAAAATGAGAAAATATCGAAATAAATTACATTTTGCGTTATTATTGTGAAGAACACCTTTGTGTGTTATTTGTTTGGATAAATTAGCAAATGAAACCTATTAAATTAAAGCAACACTTGAAAAGTATACATACAAATATTCCATGTAAACGTAAATTAATCTGATTATTTTCCCCTTTAAAGAATCATAATCTAAATGTATTTTTTATAAAATATACAAATATTTCTAAGAAGGCTTAACGTGTAGCCATAGAAATTTTAATATTTATTAAGGAAAAAATATGAAATTACATATAATCGCTAATTCTTCATTAAGTAATATAGATGCCATAAATTAAACATTGAAAAAAATACAGTGATAATTTATAAATAATTATATTATCAAGAGATTATGTTTCTTGTCGAATTACCATAATATCACATAATATATAATTAGTTTTGTTGAATTATTTATTTATTTTTCTGCATTAAATCTAGTTGAGAAATTGATTAGATAATTCAATTTATAAAAACAATGAATTTATATTAAGCAGCTGGTGCTGTTGTTGATTTTTTGTTATCTCTGCTTCTTTCTTAGGTATTCAATCTGAAAATTCAGATCGAATATCTGAATTTACTGCTACTATTTTACAATCATTTCCTCTCATGTTTAATATTTTTTTAACGTTCAAAAAGCAATAAAGTCAATAATAATTTGCAAAAAAATTTTAACACAAACGGAGCCGCGTCAAAAAACTACAATCTGTTCCTTTAAATAATATTGTTTATTGTAAAAGTATTACCTAGAAAGCGGGTGCTTTTGAAGGCAATGTTCTGTTCCTTTTATTTATTTTATGCATAAAAAGGAAGTAACTTATATATATATATACAAGAAATAAAGGAACTTATACTAGAAATACATCAGTACATACATTTCAAACAGCTGTAGCTTCAGATCATTATTTGAGGTCGATTTTTCATTTTTTTATAAATATATTCTTGCAATGATTTTTTCCAGAATCGGCCCTCTCCGTCTGCAAAAATAAAAATAATATATTAGCAAGTTTGTTCATTATTGAAAACTGTTTTGGGAAACATTTAAGAAAAGCTTAATAAGTACAAACATTTTAAGACTGAGTAATAAAAATATGAGATTTTTGTTACAAAGGTTTGAAAATATTTCATGAAAAAAAACAGTTAATTTATCTTTAAAGTGGCAAAGTATCCGACTTGTTATAAAGTATAGTTATCGATTAGAAACGAATAATGATGTGCAGATATAGGCAATTATTATTTTGATGTTTGGATCAATCTACTTATGTGAAACCGGTTTTTCAAAGCAAGTTGCAATTGAAAAAAAATATAAATTACAAGTGGTTCCAGATATGCGATTCACAATACAGATTCAAACTGAGTTTTTTGCAATTTATACCCAATAATGTGTTTTATTCAGATTATTAACAAGCCAAAATCATCAGCGCAAGTACCACAAATTAAAAAAGTCCATCCATGGTTTGCGACAAAATTTGAAACACAACAATGGGTCGGAAATTAAAATAGTTTTCACACCACTGATCTAGCGCATGAATTTAGCATTTTTATAGGGCTTTTTTCTTTGTGATTTATCGTTTTCTAAGAAAATTAATTATTAGCAAAGAAAATAATAAATACTGTGCTCGACGTAATACAGATATGTTTCGAAGAAAATTACGTTGTGTTTCATGAATGTATTTTTTTAAATCTTCTCTGTTAACTTGAATTTGTATTTACAATGTATATTCGCATACATAAATTGTACCAGTTATTGCTTTATATACATTTTCCTATTTACCATAAGCGTTCCTATACCATAATACCCTCTAGGAAAAGTCTAGGTTTTTCGTTAACTGACGTTTCGCACTAAGCTCTTTCCACAGCATCTGCATGTGTTGGTGTATCATCACAATAAATAAATTGCTATTGCATCGTTGTGTGTTAGAGTGGGTAGCTACGCTACAATGTTTAGCTATCTTTTTTATATATAAAAAACACAAATATAGGTGCTTGTTGAGGTATAGAACGTAATAAAAACTGTTGCTCCCTTACCCTCTTTATAGTTACCCTAACATTTTCGCATGCGAACGATTAAGGCAAACGAAAAATTTGGAAGTGTACTTATATTGCTCTTATGCTTTTAATCTAGACATTAACAAAAAATATACCTACTCACAAACGCATAAAAAGTCTAGTGTGATTCGACAAATTAACAAATAACTGATAGATACACGCGGTATTGATTACAAATCTTTCAATAATTATTTAAAAATAATAATGCGTGCCTATAATTTTAGTATTTCACCAATATTTGGACAATATATTAAATGTATCAAAATATAAACCTAAAAATGTGTAGCACCTTGTTTCAGATGGACAAATGGTATGAAACAGGGATAAGTAGATACATGTTACATCAGTGTTTTAATGTTAGAAATATAATTAGCTACTGATATATATTACTTTTTATTTCAATTTAAATTTACAATTTTTTTATTTTATGTAAATAGTAAATATTGTTCCAATTTCAATGAAATTTAAAATGAAGCGATACATGAAATTTAAAATGAAGTTTTTTATGTTAGCTGGAAAATGGTTGAAACTATTAAATAATAAAAATGTTTAAAAAATTAGACCAATTATATTACATATTGAAACTAATGTAATAATTAATTTAATTATATTATTAACCTCGTGAATAGCTCTTTGTCTTGATTCCAGAGATGTTTCATAGCCACTAAAGCTTCTTCCCACTGAGCCATCGTTTGCTACTTTACCTTTCATAACAGTTTGTACACCACAACTAGAATGCACCCAGCTTGTTCAAACTCCACAAAGTTTTGCACCAATAGTGGAGTGCGGACTAGACGTAGTAACGCAGTGTTCGAGGGCAAATTCTCATTGAAAGTTGGAGACAAGCAGGAGAGATGCCTTTCATCTTTATGAAACAATTGGCATTTACAGGCCAGGTTAGAGCGGTTACTGTAGCGTAAACTATTGTAAATCCACAACATCTGTATATTTTACGCTTTCAAAGTAAAAGAGGTGTTTGAAAATTTTGTGTTGTGTGTGGGTGCACTGGATTCATGTTTATTATTAGGTGAGACAATTAAATATATTAAAATAATATTAATTGAATAATAACTAATGTATTGTATATATTTTAGTGATATGATTTACATATGAGCCGTTGATTTTGAAAGTGGGGCAAGTCCATTTTGTTAAGCTAAAGAGCTAGAGCTAATTTTTTATTAAAAATTATCTTAGAATTTATGTTTTTAATCAATCTATTAATAACAGTGTAATTTTTTTACTAATAATTTATTTTGGTCAATGATATTATTTTTTTGTTAATTTTGAAAGTCCAAGCATAATGAAATAATTTTAATAAAAATTGAATAGCGTGCTATGTTAGTTAGTTTCCATAGTTACGAAGAAGCAAAATTTTAGAATAGTAAAGTATAGAAATAAATTATTCTATTTTTTCGTACAACAATTAAACTATTGAAAACAATCAATCAATATTTTTATAAAATATATTAAAAACATGTATTTTGTTTAAATAACGCGAATTATTGCATATGAAATTTTTATGAAAAAAGACCGTAAACAATATAAATAAGTTTATTATTGCTTACTAAAATTTTTAAATTAGTTCAAATGCAAACCATTAATTATCAACTTGCCCCACTGTTAAAATAAACGGTATTTCCTAAAAATTAATAGATTAATAATAAATGTATATTATTTTAGTCATGCCATGTATTGGAGTCCTCCAGAATTCGTCTGGTAAACAACATAGTAACTCTTAAACATAGTAAGTGTTGTAGAGCGTTTTTGAAATTCAATGACTAAAAGATAAATTGTCGTGGAGCTACAACAGCGAGACAATTAAAACAGAGACGAGGACAAAATCCGCTGGCGTCCGTGGTGGGGGGGGGGGAATCGGACATAAAATCCATTGATATTTATGGCTTTGGTGGCTGGATGCCAGGGCTTATACACTTGTGCAGAGCGAAAAATCAATCCTGTCATAAAAGCAGCTCGCCCCCAGTTTTTATGACTATTCCATTTACGAGTCTTACTGCTTGGTCTATATTCTAACGCCCCACGGTTCTAGCTGATAACGTACATACTATGAGGTTTATATATTTCTGATACAAAATAATATTTGTAACACATTACATAATATTTGCTACTCACAAGTGAATTAATGTAATATTATATGAACAAGCTAGAAATACCATTGGTATAATGTGGCTAATATCTGATCACAATAGACCAGAGATTTTCAATCCGCTGCACGCGTTTCAATATTGTGAAAATTAAATTAATAATGGGATTAAAACTATTTTTAAACCTACATTATATCTTGATGAAACAAGTAAAATAAAATGAAAAAAATATACCACAAAAAAAAGACTAATTAAACTATTTTTTTTGTAATGCAACAACAACTATTTAAAAAATGACTTCTCATTCATTAGTGCAGACAAGCTATGTGGTGTTAAATTTAATTTCTAAGCAAAGAAAATCGATTTACTAGCGATGAATTTGAAAGCATAGCAGAACAAAACTCTCATTACTTTTAAGTCTTATTCCAGAGCTTTAGAAGAAAGCACTGATGTTACAGATGTGCTACAACTTTTTTTCTAGGAATTGACAACGAATTTAATATCACCGAAATACTGATTTCTTTAGTTCCATTAAAGAGCAATTTTTTTACAGAATTATATGAAGCAGTAAAAACAATATTAGCAAGACTCTTACACGAAAATTGGTCACAAATCGATCGATTGCGCATACGAATATTGCTCACATAGAACATTACTCACAGGGATTAAGGAAATGTATTTCTTTCAGGAGATATGTCCGACGGACACCGCACAGATATGTCCGACGGACACCAGGACAGATCTTCCCGAGCTTCGTCACACACGCAAGTTGTCTGAACTCGGACATCAGCCGTACATGTTTTTAGGTGATTCTGCATTTTAACTAAACAAGCATATTACAAAGCCCTATTCCTACAGTATTAGAAGAATAAATAATGGTGATTGGCGTCAAAACAATAATCAATTACACGGTTTACAATTATTTTTAATACAGAAATTTCTCTCACTGTCTTTGATAAAAGAAATAGCAAAAACTACATTTTGATAATAATATTTATTGACCGATGAGTCATAAAATAATAATACGTTGTCAGAAAAAAAAATATTTTTGACGTTTACCGACGAGTGGAAATGGCCCACGTTATAAAATCACTTTAACAAAGACAAATTTTAACAAAAATACTGTTAACCATCGGTTGCATCGGACAGCGAACAGAAAACGGACAGACAAATCTGTGTCTTTTCTCACCACACACGATCAGATTTGTCCGCCAGGCACCCGCGACAGACAGATCTGTCGGATGTGCCTGTGCGTATGGGCAGTTATTCACAATACATTACAATATTTAATTTCAATAATAACAGGACACAAAGTGAAATATAAAAAATCAATTAAAAAAAATAAGAGATTAATAAATATTTGTACACTATTTTTTTAATGATTTTATTTCGGTTTTACAACGGAATCAACGACCGTTCTCTTTTCATTTAGAAATTAAAAGTGTATATAAGGGTTTACTTTATTATAAGAAGCACGTTTGCTCTCCTGTTTTTTTAAAGAATTATAGCAAAATTAGAGCATGCAACTTATTAAGTGACGAAAGAATAGTGACCAGTCTAATGTTTAAAATTGAATAGCAATGAAAAGATATTTAAAGGCGCTACAAATTAACGTGTCGCAAAAAAAGTTCACTCGCTCCACAAAACAGATTTTCAAAGCTCTAATACAGACTTTGCCGAAGTGCATTTAAATGTTTAAGACAGGCCTAAGCAATGAAAATATAGTGAATGTTTTAGATTAACTGTGAAGATAACATATATGGTATGGTATTTGCGAAATAGTCAAGGTTCATCTTGCTGCTTTTATTAGATTGCACTGCTGCGGTTTTAAGATGTATCATACTACTGGCTGTTCGGATTACGACTTAGATTAAGCGCCAAGACGACGCTCTTTGTCTGAACATAAGTATTAGTGTAACATAAATGTAGATATTTTAACACGTAAATTATAATAGTATAATATACTAGTTAATATGCGATTTCATTTTATAATTAGTTAATTATTTAGAGTGGTTCAATTCAATTTGTAAATAATCGCGAAAGTGAATGCAAAAAGAGACTCAACACCTACTTTTATGTAACTTTTACATCTACAAAGTAAATGGCCTATAAACTGCTGACTACGGTAATATTTCGGTTTTAGAGTGTGTAATCAAATTTCCAATATCGGAAAGCATTTCTTGCCTTGTATTTCAAAGTTGCCATTTTAAATTGCGATTGTCAGCATTTAGCGATATTTGTTTGACCTTTCGCTTTTAACCTGTTGGAGTCATGCAAATCAATATTTTATTTTAAGACAACTTCATAAAAGTCGTTTATATAAACTTGCTATGTTAAAAGGTAAAGTAGAATATTTTATGTGTTATTTATTTATTGATCAAATAAAATCAAACACTATTCTAAAAAGTCGCTGCTTAACATTTCTCGTAAGGAATTTTCAGCTCGAGATTCTAAAGAGCTACGTTAATTATAAATAGCATTCAAAGTTTCATCGTTTCATATTTTTATTTAAGTCTTTAATAAATTTGTACTATACAGATACAAGTATAAAAGGTTATTACTTAATGTATATATCACTTAAATAAATAAAAATTAAAAATTTACTTAAAACAAATTGGCATTTTGCTAAGATAAACATAAGATATGTTAAGTTTTAATTTTATGATTGTTAAAAAACATAATTAAAATATCAAATTCGTTATGTATAATATGAGTATTGAATTCTCAAAAAACTTATTTACATGTTGTATTTTAAAAACATACATAACAATGATAAACATTATTTATTAATAATTAAACTAGTGATTCAGAAAGTGGGCGATTTCGCTGGGCGATCCACAAGGGGTCGCAGTAGCCTCGGATACAATTAGGGGGTTGTAAATGTAAATAAGAAGGCTGTGAAAGCAACAAAAAATCTGAAAAAATCGTAAAACTATTTGTATATGAATTGTTAACGAGCGCTTAATATTTTATATTTGCATAAAATATATTTTTTTTAAATAGCAAAACAATTAGGCAATTTGATTTCTGATCCTTATATTCACATTTTAATTAACTGCAACGTATTTTATGCAGATAATATAGTATAAGGTATTTGAATAACTGCTTTAGTTAGTTACACACAAAAAAAACATTACCAATGAGTCAGATTTGCCACACAAATGAAGCAAAGAATCATTAAAGACGACATTAACATTTAAACTGAGTTTACGATAGTAAAAAAAATAAGAATTTATTATATATTCGAGCACTAAAATAAGACAAAATAAAACAAACAACACTGGCTACTCTTTTTTACATCATTTTGATCATTTATATATTTGGCGCTTGTGCGAATAAACATTTTCTTAAATAAATTATATTAAATCTAAATAAAAACTCAATTTGAGCGATTCACATTTTAAATCACTTTTAAAAATCGGCAACAGTAAATTTACACCTAATCTAAAAAACAGGATTTCCTATTGTCATTAAACGCCATTTTTAATAATATGTATAATTGTGTTTTTATATAATTAAATAAATTATTTGAGTGTGTGAAAATATTTTTCAATAAATATCATAAAAATTTAACAGTTTGTTGTCGGTGAAAAGTGTTTTTTAAAATTTATAATAGTGTTTTAATAGTAGGTTAAAGATGGGTGAAGATTTGAAGACCGTATGTTGGAGAGCCCTGCTTTAAAGAATAATACAACATATTAATGGTTACATATCTTCAGTAAAATGAACTTAAATAATTACTTTTTTCCTAAATTGTTTCAGAAAGTTTGCTTAAAAAATCTTTACTACCATCGTTTTTAGCTAATAAAAATTTGTGAAGATTAAAATATTTTACAGTATTTATAATTAGTATGCTTGTTAAATTATTTACATTATTGAAATAAACGTATTCAGAAAAAATATTGAAGTATCACATATTTGGTCAAAATCAAACTGCATTGATAAAAATAATTTATAGTTATTAAAAATATTTTAAGTACATTTTTTATATTATGACTGATTTCATTTTTTTACATCATCTAAACCGAAAAATGGATACAAAACATTTATTTATATTAGATGCATTTAATGGCTATATAAATATATTTATTTGATAGATACGAACATCGAAAAATAAGACTATGATCTCTTAGAAGGTCTTATACTCTCAAAAATTGCATTGTCAGAATCTGTTATTTTTACAACATATTACAATTTATTTTATTTAAACTACAATTTAAATATAATAAATTACTTTAATTTCATTTTAACCTATTTCAAGTGTAAAAACTAAGCAATTTAACAACAGCAATATAAATACACATGGAAAAAATACACGGGATTTTCACTTACTTTCTTTCTATATTTCGATGCTTCAGCTATGGTCACAAATTATTCGTAGCTTTGGATTTATCTGAAACATAAACATTATATATAGGATAGCAGTAAGTAAACATTTATTTTTATTATCATTTAAACGCTATAGAAAAATTATAGATAAGAAAATAACTTTAATTTTAACTAATTCTATAAAAGTATAATTTTAATGATATTAACTAATTGTAATGGACACGGAATAATAATAATTTAAAGACTTAATAAAGCAAAAAAATTCAAATATATTTTTATTCTGGTATACTTTATCAAAACGCATTTTTAATGTGTCACATTATAGCTTCTATAAGTATTTTATTTACAAAGATTTTAATATCATAATAAAATTGAAAAGACTTGAATAAAAAATATATGATTTGGGAAATTTAATAATAAGCAAATTACTTTTCAGGAAAAAATATTGTTCAGGAAAAATTTTTGAGAAATTTTATAAAGCATTTTTTTAATATATAAAATTATATTTGTATGAATATTTTTAAAAGATTTACAACCACTGCGATTTTTATAGCACTACATAAGTAAAGGAAGGTCTGGGAATAACCAAAATTTGTTTATAAATTTTTAACCCTCAAACTAACCTTATTTTTGTTTAAGTAATAAGAAAAGGCACTCAGATAAGAAATCTTTCTGAAGATGTTCGTGACAGATGTTTGAAAATATGCATACTTTCTTGGAATATCGAAAGTATTTTAATGACTAACGATTTTTTTTGTAATTTTCTATTACTCTAACGGGCCTGTGGGTTTATCTTTGCTTTGGTGATCTAAAAACCCGCTCCGATAAAAATAAATTACGCGTGGGAATCGACAGAATGCAAATAATTTTGAGCTATTTTTGTTTTTCAATAATCCAAAAAGTTTTTTTTTTATTTTTTGTATAATGTAGTAACAGATTTTATTGACAATTGTCTCGCGATTCATATTGACAGCTGAAAAGGTATTAAAATAATTGTTAAAACAATCAGATAATGTCAATTCTGAGCATAGAAAACCAACATCTTAGGAATTATTAGAAAAAGAGTGCAAAATATTTTAATCGACGAGCAAGAGAACAAATATCTTACAGTGCCTATTTGTAGTATTGTTGTCGATTAAACCAACATTAGCACAAAAACGAGAGATATTTTTCAATGGCCAAAATTTTTTATTAATAAAATGATGTTTGATTCTATTTTAGATGACATGTTTTTTTTAAAGGGTTATTTAAATAATAATATGTAATAATGTATCTGAAATACTTATTGTATAAAATCATTTTTTTATTCAATAAAATTTTTCGAGAATTCTCGAGAAGTGGAGAATTCTCATTTCTCGAGAATATTCTATATATCGGTTTAAATAATTGCTTCTCTTTAGAGCTTAATATCACTTATATTATTTACAGTTCCTCGTGGTTAAAGAATCATTAGCGATTGTAAGATTTATTAAAATTACTGAAAGGGTGATAAAGCACGTTGTCAAATTTTAATGAGATTAAGTTCAAAATGTAAAATCTAATCTTGGTTTGCCGACCCCTTAAAAAGATAATCAAAAATCATGCAAGTAAATGCTGGGGTTCACGATCTTCATCAATGAGTCATTGTAGGAACAGAAGGAGGAAGCCCTTAGATTGAAACTTTGCCCCAGAACTGCAGTCTCTAGTCGGTACGTGACATCGACCATAACTCACCATTGTTTAAACTCCCCTAGCAACGGGGCGGAATTAGTTTCCCCATAATGGCTACGTGTCACATCTGCCGATGAACAATCGCGTCAAAAACACAAGTGCCCTCGAGTACCGGCAGTACTAGGACTTTGTCCAATTACTGTGTGTCGCCACAAGTGCCTTAAGTAAACTTTACACGAGGCGAATAATCATTGTACTACAGGTTGTGCGCTAATAACGTCGTTTAACGACCAATGTAGAGCTGTTTTAATTATTATTTATTACTATTGCGTTACAGCAGGGTTATTATAATCAATCTGTTGTGACACATACTTATGTTTTTTATTGGAAGAAGTAGAAATAAATTCGAAATAAGGACATATAAAAACAACAATGAAGACGGGTGATTAAAAGGAAACAATTTTTATTTTGGGTGGAGATGAGTGGTTTTTTTGGCACAACTGAACTTAAATATTTCAAAAATAATTCCGGATATTACTTGTTAATGTTTAGAGCAAGAGTTTTTGTTTTACATAAGAAAAGCATGCCAGCTAAATTATTGATAATAAAATTGCACGTTTTTTTCTATCGATCTTCGACTTATATTAAAATAAATTTTGCAAAAAATGGTTGAAGAAAACACGCGTGTTCATTTTTTAAAAGAATCGAAAAATCTAGGAATCTGCCAAAGATTGTGCTTATCGCTTCAACATTTTGAAAAGATCAATTTTTTTAATTTTGCTGATATCTGGACAGAATCCGGGTCAGATAAAAGTAGTCATGAGATACAATAACCATTTTATTACTATTTTAGTTAAGTATAATTTGAACACTTAAATATTATTAAAAATATTATATTATTATTTTATTTTTTTTAAACAATTAACACGAGATTTTAAAAAAAATGTACAATTTTTAAATTACGATTACTAAATTAAATTATAAAAATAAAATAGTATTGTCACATAATAAAAATGGCAGTAGCAGGCTTAATTACACCCGAACTTATGTAGAATAAAAGAAGCGAAGGAATTAAATTAAGAATCAATGATTTCATATTTAGTGAAATATTCTTATCAAAGAAAAAATATAAATAATGGATTTGACAGAAATTTACAAAATCCATATTTATAAAGAAAAGAACAAAATTAAATTTGAACAACAACAATATTAAAAAAAATACAGGAGAGATATTTTTCTGATGTGGTTAAAAAAGTCAATAGCGATAATTATAACAAAAAATCTACAAAATACACAGAAAACTAAAATTTATTGCAAAAGCTTAATAAGACCAACATAATTGGAAGTTGACATTAAAAATATAAGACACATAAATAAAGGTAGTTTTTTTTTTTTTAATTTTGTTTATTACATAATTAAATAATACATTTTTATAAACATATATATTTACATTTCATTGGTTGCTGGTTAATTACCATTATCACAATTTACGATTCATTAGCTAAATTAAGAGGAATTACAAAAATAAGAATAATAATAAAAAACATAAAATACGTGAAGTTTAGGTCAAAGTACATAAACACCCTTAACAAAAAAAAAGAAAAAAAAAGAAAATAAAATAAAATAAAAAAATAAAATAATTATAAATTATAAATATATATTTTTAATATAAAACTCGTAGACCTGGTGCTGTTAAATTATTAGATAAAATTTATGCGTCAGAGCAAGATGTGCTTTGGCATTTTGTGTTTATATTTAAATTTGAGTTTGTTTTTGTCGTAATCACCGATGCTTGAGATTAACGGGTTAGTATGATCTCGCGGTATATTTTTATAATAATTATTCGTATGGTGGTGAACATGTTCTTTAATAGTTGGAATTAAATATTTATTATGAAGTTTTTTGAGGTTAGTATAAAAAGGTGTATTATAAATTATTTTTATAGCTTTATTTTGAACAACTTGTAGTTTAGAAAAGTTAGTATTACACGTATTACTCCACACTGGGCAGGCGTAAGTCATTGCCGGTCTGATTAATTGCTTATATAATAGAATTTTATTTTTAGTAGTTAGCGCACTTTTTCGATTAAAAATTGATTTTAACGCCGCGATGGCTGCGAGCCCTTTAGATTTAAGTTCGGTTATATGTTTATTAAATTTAAGCTTGGTGTCCAGGTGAATTCCGAGGTACTTAACGCTCGCCTTCCATTCTATACACTTTCCCTGCTCGCTTATAATAGTCGGGGGCAAAGGTTGTCTTCGAGTTGTAAAAATTATAGCCTCCGTTTTGTCCTGATTTATTTTTATTTTCCACTTTTTGAAATAATTACTTATGAGAGTTAAGGATTTTTGCAATTTTATTGAAATAGGCTTAAGACCGTAAGAGCTACTCATTATCGCCGTATCATCGGCATACATTGAAAGACAAGTATTTTTTAAAATAGGTATATCATTTGTGTACAAAATGAAAAGGAACGGTCCAAGTAAACTCCCCTGAGGAACACCAGCTGGGATATTACGCGGTATCGATTGTTCATTATTTACTGAAACAACATAACTTCGACGATCAAGGTAGGAGCGTAACAAGTGTAGCAGATAGTTAGGGGTTTTATATTTGTGGAGTTTGTAAATCAACCCATCATGCCACACAGTATCAAACGCTTTTTCCACATCTAACATTAAGAGTCCCGTTGATTTTTTCATGTTAAAATTAGCGGAGATGTGCTCAGTTAACCTATTGAGCTGATGAGTCGTAGAGTGGTTTTCGCGGAAGCCAAATTGTTCATTGATAATTTTATTCCCCAAAGATCCCTTTAAACGTGATAAAATTATTTTTTCTAATATTTTACTGAATGACGGTAATAGGCTTATTGGACGATAATTAATAGCGATAGTGTTATCCTTTCTTGGCTTTCTAATTGGGTGGATCTTTGCGGTTTTCCAAATAGCGGGAAAGTACCCGAAAGATAAGCAGGCATTAAAAATATTTGTTAGATAATTGATGCTAATTCTTGGAAGTTGTTTTATCGTAACGTTATCTAATTTATCTATACCGGGACTTTTTCTATTCTTTAAATTTTTTATGATGTTATTAACTTCTGATAAACCAACTTTGTTCACTAAACTAATATCTACGCTAGATGAATTAATATTTCGTATCGCACGGGCGACTTTGTTGTCTATTTTTGAATCTAAGTAATTTACAGTAAGCGAATAAGATGTGGAGAAAGCGCTGGCTAAATTTTCTGCCTTATCCTTGTTCGTACATGCGATGGTGTTTCCATTTTTTAATGGGGGTATTTCCGAATGTTTATATTTAAGTGATTTAGTTATTTTCCATAAGGAATTATCGGCCGGGTTTAGATTTTTTAGTTTACGCGTCCACGATTCGTTTTTTATTTGCTGAATTTTATCGCGAATATAACTAGTTACGCGGTTTATTACAGATTTAAGTCGCGGAGATTTATTATTTTGCCACTGTTTTCTTAGTTTATTTTTGATTTTTATTATTTCGATAAGTTGTGGAGTAAGTTGATTTTTATTATTATGATTTTTACGCGTCGGTATTGATGATATTTTGGCTTCTTCGATAACGGATGTTAAATAACTGATATCATCGTCAATTTGTTTAATGTTATGCGGAGTATAATTCTGTCGCTCATCTTGCAAACGAGACTCGACTATATCTTTAAACTTTTTCCAGTCAGCTTTTAAATAGTCAAAAAGCGTTTCAGAGACTACCTCCGCTGAACCCTCCAGCGAGAATAACACTGGAAGATGGTCAGAAGACAATGCCTGAACGCAATACATTTCTGACATATTTAAGTTACCCTTGACCAAAGCAATATCCAGAATTGACGGCGTCATGTGATTGGAAGGGTAATGCGACGGTGAATTTGGAAAGTTGACAATCGTGTCAGAGTCGCTCAAGTAGTTAAAAAGTGACGCTCCAGATCGATTTGCCCCAGAACAGCCCCAATGCATATGACGGGCATTGAAGTCCCCAGTAAGAATGACCGAGTCTCCTAAAGAAAATATCGAATCTAGATCACTCCGGAGCAGTTCATCACTAGGCGAATTATACCCCGCAGCAATTATTATTATTTTATTTTTATGAATAATTTGAATCGCGACGGTTTCTAGATTATTAGTGTTAGTGTTTATACGCGCGTGTTTTATCGATTTTTTAACAAATATCGCGACCCCTCCGCCTGGCCTTGAGGGTCGGTCCCTCCGAATGCAGGCAAAGTTAGTTAAATATACGATAACATGTGGTTTTAGATAAGTTTCGGTGACTACGACAATATCAAGTTTGTACTCACTGATTAACAGCTCCAGCTCTCCGGTTTTGTTTCGGATCCCACGGGAATTCCACGTCATGAGTTGAATGTCTTCTTTAGAAGAGGTCATCAAGATACTCGACCATCATCAAAGCAATTTCAATTTTGCTAGCGCACTTTCCGGCCTTAGTTCGGATTTCCTGGAGGATAGTCAGCATCCTGCGAAGCTCATCAGTAGACATGGCTTCTGATGAGGGCTTCTCAGACTGTCGGGCTTGGGGGCGTTGTTGCGTCTTAATTGGGGTGGCTTCCGGGACGATAGTCGGTTTTTTCACTGCTGGTTTCGTTGGCCGAAGGGCAGGAAACTGACTCTGTTCCAGAGCGAACGTTGGCTTGGGTGCGGTCTGTACGGCGGTATGTGGCTTTTGCTGCCTCTTCTTCATCTGCTGGAGATATTCTGTCCTGCGAGGACAGTCCTTGTAGTTGGCCGGGTGACTTCCACTGCATCCAGTGCAGGTTGCTGGCGTCTCTCGGTCTTTTTTAGTGCATTCGGAAGTGGCGTGGTTTCCTGTGCATTTCACGCATCTGGGGTCTCGTTGGCAGTTCCTCGCAGCGTGGCCATACTGCTGGCATCTGAAACATTGAGTCGCGTGCGACTTATTACGCTTGTATTTTTCAAGCGTGGCCTTAGTGAAGCAAACGTACCGGATGCTTCTTATGGACGTCACCGTCGTCTCAGCGGAAAATTGCGTCAGGTAGAGCCGCGAGGAGGTCTCTGCCTTGGTGTTCATCGCCGTTACTTTGACGACGCTTAATCCTTGCCGCTCCAAATCAGCAGCGATTTCTTCAACGGGAACCTCAGGAAGCCCCCTCAAGACAGATTTAACTGTCTTGTCTTCGTCGGCAGTAAAGGTGTGAAAGGCACGGCGGCCCTTCAAACCATCCATCAGGGTCGCTCGCAGTTCGAGCGTCGCACACTGGATAGAAACATTACCTCCTCCGGTGTAGCGGAGAGTAAAATTTCCTGATTTGGTCATCGACTTGATAAGGTCGATGGTCTGGAGATGTGTGCCAACCACCTCCATGATGACAGGTGGCACTCTTGAGTGTTTACTCCCGGCAACTTCGGGGAGTTTGTCGTACCTGTTTTGACTTGAAGTCGGCAACAGGTTCGCGTCAGTAGAGGGTCGGGCAGTTTTCTTTGGCATCTGCCATTCTTGTTCTGCTGATGGCGATAGGTACGCTTTTAACGTACCCACCGCACGCTTGCGCGTAAGCGTCTTCTTCATCGCGCCGATAATGTCTCTGGCGTCGTATTGTTGCAAATGGTCGCGGGTGGGGGGTCGGAGCTTTGAACGGCAGCGAGAGCAGGCGCGGATGCGTCCGTTCACCGCTGAGGTACAGAGCAGAGTGGGGAATAAAGGTAGTTAAATTATAACCTGTGACTGAAAAGGTTGCATAAAAAATATATACAATAATATAAAAGTAGGAAATATAAAAAATCCACAAAATAATAATTGCAATTTCAGAAGAATTAAAAAAGTGTATAATGAAACAAAATACATACACAGACGAAAAGAAAAGTTCTTTAGAAGTAATATACATATTAAAAAAATAATAAGTATGAACGCTATTGTAGAGGTAGATATTACGAACTTTTAAAAACATAATGGATGTAGGAAAATTAAATATTGAATAGGTTTGGTGCGATGTAGACGAAGATATATTTATATACCGGTATTATAACTGCTATGAATATAATCATAAAGCTAATGAATTACTAAATGTGGGTTAGAAAAGCATTTAGTAAAGCAATACAATAAAAAGATAATTGTGTAAATTGTAACAAAGCAAATAAAAACTAAAATTTAAACGTTAAACGATGGATCAAAATTGTTCCATATATAAAAGATACGCACAAAATACAATACAATATATAGCAATTATATAAATAAATAAATTTTACAAGTAAAACGCGAATCTGTAACATAGAAAATGATTAATGCACTGGATTATTTAACACATAAAGAAGAGATATAAATACATGTTAAAAAGGAATACGACAAAAAAAACATATCACAAATGTTGTTGAAGAATATGAATTATATATTGATGGTTAAAATATTATTAGATGCGATTCTAATTCCAGACATACAGGATAGAAAATATATAAATTATAATACTGTATTTAAAAATAATAAAGATAAGATAAAGATAAGACTGGTCCATCACAGTAAAGATTTCGGAATAGATCTCCAAATTGAGATTTAAACTCATTCAATAAATATTATTACAGAATAGAGTTTTGATAAAATTTTCGATACCGTTTTAATGGGAGACTGGCATTTTAATTGGATTTTCATATCTTAAAAATAGAAAAATAGACAAATATATTTTGTTTACGACAATATGTTAACGAACATATTGTCGTAAACAAGTTTTTATCAATAGTAAAAGAGTACAATGTGAAGTAAAAACCACTCAAAGAATTACTGATCATTTTATTGAATAAAATTATATAAAAAAACATGGTGTAATTAAGGTAAAAAAAGAATGATTTAATTGAAAAAATATATACCAAATTAGGATTAGAAGTACAAAAATGTGACTGAAATGTAGATAACATGGATGTTAAGATGATATGGAACAATATTTATAAACATATTGTAGATAGTAAAATAAAAAAACAACTTAAAAATTAGCTATATTAGCTAAATAAATTAATGACATAAAAAATTAATAACATTTTTACTAAAACAATTTTTAAAATAAATTATTAATACAAATAATTTTCAACGTTCAAGAGATTGTACTAATTATTTGAGATGATACATTAGAGTGATTTTATAATCAATTAAATTTAAAAGCTATTTGTAATTATCTATGCTTACAATTTTCGTGTGCGCAATAATCACTGAACCGTCATTTGTACATCCCGCGAAGCAGGGGTCGTGTAGGAAAATTGATTCATTAACCCATTGATTTAATCATATTTTTTTTAAAAACCACCGAGATGACTGCAGATCGATTATCTTTTACAAATTAATACGATAATTTCATGCTTAAGCAAGTGTCAATGGACCGCTGTTAATTATCGCAGTGTGAATTAAATCAACATTTTTGAGTACCTAGAGGGTGCGCGATAGTCCAAGCTGTCATGAAACTAACGATGGTTGTTTTGAGTTGTGTTCCCACGCTTCATCAGCGATTCGCGTGTTTGCATTCAGCACGTTAATTGGACCGTGAAGATCGCGTTTACTCACCCCTGACAACAACCCAGGTGGTTAGGGGTGTTTCTGGATACTATACGTTTTTATTACTACTATGCAAATGTGGGATATTCCATTATATGAGACAGTACAAATATTAAGGACCAACTCAATATAAGTTTCAAGATAAGCAACTTCAAAGAAGAAACACAGAGCAAAACAAGACTAAAAAGTGTTATTGATATCAGATTAGAAGCTTAAAGTAATTGATAAAAAACACAATAGAATGATAATTGAAATAATAAAAAATAAATGGATATGTTATTTATTGTTTTTTCATATGAATTATTTTTTTAAATAACTGAATCATTCTAAAGTATAATATGTTTTGATGAAAGTGATAACACGAGATCATTTTTAAACTGAAAAAATTGACAAAATACTCATGTCAAACCAAATTCAGTATAAAAACAGTATAACGGTTTTCTCTTCAATTTAAAAGTCAAGCTCCTTTATAAATATATATTAATCTATTTCATACATTAAATAGCGCATATCAAAAACCTCGTCTTAATTTCTTTCATACACTGTATATAAATTTGATTTGATTCGTAGAATTGCATTCGTATCAAATAACCTTTTGAAGGAAGAAATGTCACATGTGTTGTGACCTCAAAAGGTTCACCACATGAAATGTCAAAGAGTTTACGCAAAGTAATATGCCAAATATGGCCCTAATGCGACTATGTGGACGACATTTGTGGTCGCCTCATATATACAGCAATTTATATTCATGTATCAAATACCATCGTAAAAATCGTTTGCTGTAACACTTCTTCTTTAATTATTGTGATTTTCACAAAAAAATATATATTATTACAGAATATATAATGTATATTTCCATTAAAAGAAAAAATATTTTTGACAAATAATTTAGTACATTTTAAATATAATAATATAAATTAATCAAGAACCATTGTAAAGGCAATGATTCTAAGAAAAAATTTTAGGAGCACTATCTGTAAATTTTTGATGCTGTGGGTGATCAGCTAAAGCAAGTGAATTTAAGATTCATTCAGATAATTTAAAGCCTTGATTCGAAACAGTCTCTACTGATTTATAAATACATGTTTCGACCATTGTTATGCAACAAAAATTAATATTTAATTGCTTCTGTGTTGTATTTATCTTATTACACCGTATTTCTATATACTTTACACGGGTTTGACCTACGTGACGATGAAAGTTTATGATGTAATTAGACCAGGAATTTCAGATGCATTTAAATAATAATTAGAACGGCAGCGAAATCTAAAACTTAATTTACGAGTTTGACCTAATTTAATAACAAATAAAAATGTAGCGAGCATAGGATATATAGAACGTTAGAGAGCATCTAAAACTTAATTTATGGGTTGTACGTGACAGGATGCAAGTATTTAATAAAAAAATAATATATATTTAAAAAAAAAATACTACGATGACGATGCAAAATTATCGCAAGCGCGTTTGAGCCTGAACACTATAAAAACAACAGCGCTACATATTGTATTTTATTCAAACACTTCTGGCACTAATAAGAAAAAACTGTAAAATTTTCAGTGAAATAGGTCCAATAGTTTTTGAGTTTATAGGGAACACACATTGAAGTCCATTCTTCAATTTTCGGAATAACTAAAATTTTTAACTAAGTTTTAATTTTTTTTATGAAATTAAAATCATTGACAGAGCCGTTACATTTTCATTTCATCATTTTCCTTAAAAAGAGGCATCTTTCAAGTTCTCTCGTAATCATAGAAATTGCAACGAATAATTTTGTAAGTTTGATTGTTTAAGTAAATACGCTTGATAAGCAAATAAAATTATAAAATGTTTCTAATTTTTCTTAAAATAAATTTGAATACATATTACATGTTTTTATCATTTCAGGATTTTTTTGTGAAAGAATAGTTTAGCTGTTAATAAATCTGTGTAAACAAATCTTTTTTGTTGTTTTTTTTTTACAAAAACGGTCACATAATTTTACTCATACTAGCAGGTTAACTAAAAAAAATATTTAATACTTTCTAAGTTCTACAATAATCAAAATATCTCGTTTGTATAATATTTTGGCATATGGCATGAATTTATAAAAAATCCAGCCAAAATTATTATTTTTTATTAAAAATTTTAAGGACTACATATACTTCAAAACATTTGATAAGGTTGTATTTACTCTCAAAAACTATATTACAATATCAAATATTCAAAGATTTTGAAACAACAACATATTTATCTAATGTTGCCAATCTCTACGCAGATTTAAAATATAATAATTCTATTCTCAATAAACTAGTGAAAAATAATTATGCAGATTTATTAGATACAGAAACATGTTTTATAATAAATTTTAATTTCTGTGCTTAATAATGGACGCTTTGTGCATTTTTAAAACCTGACACGGGTAAGCCCAATGCGTTACAACGGGGTAAATCTGTGCCAACTGAGTAAATCAGTCGGATATAATGAATACATACAAGTAAGTATTAACTACCAGATTGAAAGTCTGAGAATCGGTTATAATAATAATTATAAATTATTAGGTGTAATATAGTTTATAACCAATATATGTCATTGGGGCTGTAACCAGTTTTTTTTATATAAAAATAAAATAAAAATTCGAGTGCCACTGCTGGGGCTCGAGCCCGCGATCTAAGAGTTACTAGTCTGAGACGTTGCGGACTACGCTATTCCGTCCCTTAATTTTATGTTGCACACCTCCCTGCTCATCCCTCTAACATTAGTTTCATCATACGTTCGAACTATTCATTTTCTTGATTTATTTATCAATACTTTACGAATCTCATTTTTGTTTTATTTTACTTTAATCAAAGAAATCAGACTTAAAAAAAATCAAATAATATATATAACGTAGGGTTAAATGCAATATGACGTTTTTTATGTATAGAGACATACTTTATATTGTTTTAGTAAAATGTATGGGTATTATAACCGCAATTATCTGTCAAATTATGAAAAAAGAAATACATTACAAATACAAATACACAATTCGCAACAAACATCTTTTCGCGTGACTCATATTATAGAAAAATAAAAGAGCTATTTACAAACAGTGATTTATATATTAAAATGGTTTTTAAAAACAACTGTTGCTTTGTTTGAATATTTTAAAGATGAAGCAGTAATTACTATTGTTATTCAAATTAAGCAAATATCAATAAAATCAATAAGTCCTAATAAATTATATTCGTTAATGGATAAATATGGATTTTGAGACTTACATGATTTCAATTTCAGCTTGATGATGATTTACATTTAAAGAAAAAAACAATTGATAGTGACAAAAGAAAATAAATTAATCACGATTTGAATGTTTCATAATATCAGAAAAAATGAATACTAAAAATGAAAAATAATGATATAATGAAAAATAATAAATAATGATAAAATTCTGCAATTTAAGCGCAATGTTTTTTTTTCAACTAATATAAGGATATTAAAAATACAGTCGGCTGAATTGCTTAACCCCATTACATTAACTTATATTTTAAGTAAGTCAACATCAATTAATTATAATACTATCTTTTTTATCGTGTTATAAAAATATAGAAGCCAAAAAAGATTGAATAAATAAAAAATGAAAATAAATATGAAATTAACAACCAAAGCACAATGAATATAACACTCATGAAAGACAAAATTTTAGTGAACTTAAATTTATATATCGTTATTATATTTATTATGGATATAATCATAAAGAAAAAAAGATTAAATGCTCATATCAGATGAGCATTTAATAAAAAAGATAATGATGTAAATTGTTGCTGAGCAAATAAAAATTTATATTTAAATGTTGAACATAATTCTATGTATCGAAACTGTTTCATATATTATATATAAGATATGCACAAAATTATCATAACAAAATACAATAGAATATATAGCAACAAAATAAATTAATTTCACATGGGAAATGCGAGTCTGTAAATGGGATAATGATTAATGAACCGGGTTATTTAAAACCTATAGAAGATATAGAATTACTGGTTGAAAAGGATTATACGTTATTTATAGGATTAAGAGAAACACATATCACAAATGATATTGCAGTATATGAATTACATATTGAAATATGATTTAATGCGATTCTAATTCTAGATATACTATAAAATATACATATAGAGATTCATCAATAAAATATACTTCTCTGGAAAATAATTTACGATCGATTTTTATTCATTTATCAAAATAAAAATTCGATTTCAGACTTTTCAGCTTGTGAGTCACTCGCTGAAATATATTTTTAAATTATATAAAAATAAATTTTGCTGTTAACAAAAAACAATTTAGATTTAGGAAAAACATACATGAGAAGCGCTCTGCTGCACCCAGACTCTACTCTAAGTATGTTACGATGTTCATAAACCTATTTATATTTGCTTCATAGATTTTGGGAGAGCATTCGGTCGTGTAAAACACGATCATCTAATAAGTTCTATCGAGCTAATTGATACACATGTTTGACTCCTTAAAAATCTGTATTAGAAGCAATCGGTTGTAATATTATAAGTTATGAGGGAGATCAAACCGATATTATTTTAATACTAGTGTCAGACTGACATATGTTCTTTCTTCTACTCTTTTTGATTAAAATTTCAAAACCATATTCAAAGAAGCATTCGTTATGTTTATGACACGGTATGTCTTCAAATTCTTACATATTTATTAAATATAAATATCAGACATGTTTTACGAATCACTTTGATAACTGTTTGAGCTTTGCAACAAATAATTATTAATAAATGTCAAATATCATACTTATTTTTAATTTTAATTTTTTTTAATAATATACATTTGATGAACGAAAAATTGTCAAATTAAAAAATAATTATTGCACTTGATATAGCTTTCAATCTCTACAAGAGATGGCGAATTATTAAAATAATTTTATTTCTTCAGATGAAACGAATATTTTAAACAAATAACTAAATATTTTGTAGGATGATTAGTAATTAGGAACCCTCAGTTCTAACTTAGTAATTTATATCACATATAAAATAATTATGCGTCATATATAATCTATCACATATGTTGATGTATATAAAAATATTTTTCCTGAAATAATTACCTTTTATGTGCAGTATCCGGTTGTGTCGTTATTCAAGGGTTGTTTTGTTATTTTGAACAATTATTAAACATTTATATTTACAAAACCTGCACATGTCGCGTCATAGCAACACGCTACTTGCGCTCCCACGTCAATTTCTCGTCATCTGTTTTATTTGGGAAGCAGGTCGATGTAGCACAAATAAATTGAATTAGCGTTGCGGGAGGCCACGTCGCATGGTTGACGAGCTCACTCATTTTGTGGGTTGGTTGGGGCTTTAACCTATAAATCAATATTTTATGATTATCTATATGTTCACTATTTATTATTTATTTAAATTAAATTTTTATCGTGGTTTTTTAATTTACTTATTTAATTTTTTTATTTTAATTTAAAAAAATGTTGTCAAAAATAAGAATTGCTCTCATATTTTGCATTGAGAAATGTCGTTACGGATCTGGAAAAGCATAACATGTTAATTACCGTAGAGCAGTGGTGTCAAACTCATACTCAAAGATGAGCTGCCAAAATCATTTTAATGGTTAAAAAGCGTATTTCAACTTTCTAAATAAATTTAAAATAGTACATTAAAATTTTATTTTACATAAGTACTGCATCAGTGAATGACATAGCTTCCACTTTTTATCCAAAACACATGCACGCTAGACTAACACAAATATATTAAAAACTGTGATATTACATATATATATATATTT
This sequence comes from Plectrocnemia conspersa, assembly GCF_051122295.1. Classification (NCBI taxonomy): domain Eukaryota; kingdom Metazoa; phylum Arthropoda; class Insecta; order Trichoptera; family Polycentropodidae; genus Plectrocnemia; species Plectrocnemia conspersa. The sequence continues at coordinate 2,513,051 of NW_028277170.1, read as the reverse complement.
TATTTATTTTGTGTGAAACGGACTAAAATATTTATTTATTCTTGCAGTTATTGGTTTAAAAATTATGATACATGCATAAACATAAAATTGTTAATCATAAATAAGACTAGTTTTAATTTAAATAAATCAATAAAAAAATAGAAGCATCCGCGGTAGGTTATTAAAAATTTAAAAGTCCTGGAATAAATTGATTAGATAATACGTTGATTAAACATTCCTGGATTTGCATTCATTACTTAACAAACATCTTTAACGCTTGCCTATCTTTTAAGTATTTCCTAACCATCTGAAATCGCTAAAATTCATCCGATAAAATAACCCGACAAGGATCTTACAAATCCGATTACTTATCACCCGTCATTTAGTAAAATATTTGAAAAAGTTATTTTTATGCATTTAAAATATATTTTGAGGAATAAAATTAATAACGAATAGCTCGGTTTTCGCAAAAATTACTTGACGTGTTGTCAACCTTTCATTTTTAACTAAATAGTTTTACGAACCAAATATGCGTTAAATTAATTAAACATGATTTTTAATGTTGGATATTAAAAAGCTTTCGAAGCAGTGTAAAGCAGTACAAAAACAAAACCACTGACTATTTGCTTAGTTTAATACGCCACTACCTTAAAAGTAGAAGCTATGTTTTTTTTACTAAAAAATGAACAGTTGATCAGAAGTATTTGAATAGCAAAGAAATGTTTGCTTTGGCAATCACACAACTACAACAATAAAAACTGCTCCGTGGGAATCAACAGATTGCAAAAATGTATGAGGGCTTTCCATAGAGTTACGCCATACACTTTGGTTGTCGACATATTAAAATAATAAATAATATGTTTTTTTATATTTATCTTGTTCGAGACAGAAATATTAACAATTTTTTTACGATTCAGGTATACATATTTATTATTTATTTATTTTATTTTATTTTATTAATTTATTTAGCTTAATAGCTAATCTTTACATCTAACAAATTTAGTAAACATATATAAAAAATATATAAAAAATACATAACAGAAAGAAAAAATAAAAATATACAATAATAAAGTCTTAATATTATAATTTATTTCTATATGTACGAAGGTGTTTTTTTATTCCATTTATGAAACCCGTTATATTTTTGCTGTTTCGGATTTCTCTTGGAAGACTATTATATAAATCAAAACCTCCGTACATAATTCCCCTAGCCGTACTCGTTTTCTTATACTTAATTATCTTTAAATTTTCTCTATTTCTAGTATTATACTTATGTGCATCTTTATTTCTTATTAAATACTTATTAAAATATTCTGGTAACATATTATTATCTAACTTATATATAAATACTAAACCATTCATACTCAATATTTCTTGAACATTCAACCATTCTAATCTATCAATCATACTTTTACAAATAGTTAATCTATTTTTATTTAAGATTACTCTCATTGCCCTATTTTGTAATTTTTGCAACATTTGTTTATCTAATTTATTTAACATATTTAATAGTGTTGCACAATAATTAAAATGGGGCAATATTATACTATTGTAAATTATTTTTTTTGTATTTATACTTAATATATTTCTTAATCTAGATAATAAACCTATTTTTCTACTAATTTTTTTTAATATGTAATTACAATGTTCTTTAAATATGTTTATGGGAGTACGAAATTCACGTTCATTATAACAAATCATCACCCTGTTGAAGTTAGTGATATAAAGATATCTAAAAAATAAACTTTATTAATATATCACATACTTTATATTACATATATTTTTTATTTATAAATTTTCCAAAAGAATTCACGAGAAAACCGAGAAGTGGAAATGAGGATTTTTATTTTAAAAAAAATAAAAGGTATTGAGAAACCACAATGGCTAATTACATCATCCTTATAGGTAATAAAAAGGTATGTAATGGCGAGTATATATACCAATGACCATAAAATGACTTTAATTGCATACTTCTTAAATTCTATTTTAGTAAAATCAGGGCCGCATTTAAGACCTTGAGGGTCGCATTGAGGCCGCGTGTTTGACACCACTGCTGTGGAGAAACGTTGTCGTAAACCGCAATGACAGTGATTGAGAATGTAATTATGGAGAATCATATCAAATAACTAGGAATATTTACTGGCCTGTAGTTTTTAATCGATGCTTTGTCACATTTTTTATGCATTGGGGTGACTTTTGTGCATTTTATAAGTTGGGAAACGATTTATGTGATAGATTAAGAATAAACTTTACATCTGGGGTGTCTCACAAAGCCCATATCAATATTATTAAAATTAAAATTATTAATAAAAAAACTCATTAATAAAATATACGACAACAAAGCGTTTCAATAAAAAAAGCTGCATAATGACAAATACTCTGCACTCTAAGATTATGACCTGTTCATAACATATATTTAAAAAAATACGTTTTATTGTGTGAAGCATAAAAAGAGTTAAATTAGAACAAAAATTGTAGAAAAGCATCTTTAAAATACTTTAAATCGTAACTTTCATTATTAAATCATATATTGATGTACACTCAAAAAAATAAATTTAATAATAAATGTAGCCCTTGCAATTTTTTTGTCGGTAGATGTGGCTTAAAATAAAGATAAGGTTAGACACCCTTGCTTTATAAATATATTGGGTATAAAATCCAGACATGTCAAAGTAGCTAATTTTAGTTTCTCGAAACAGAACCTCATATTCAGTTATTAAATTTTTTATCGCTGACACGGATGACCAATTCACTCGACAGTTTTGATGGCAATCAAGAATTGATTGATTAATAGCATTATAGCCATGGAAAAAAACACTATTATTATTATATTGTAATATAATAATCAAAACACAGCGCATTCTTTTCAGATGTTAAGCTACTAAGTTCAGAGAGAATGAATGCATTTGTTCGGTAAGTATCGATCCTATTGCGCTCATATGCCCTCAGGGTCCATAAATTAACTCCACAGAGAGATATTGAGAGCAGCTCTTGCGCAAGTCTGAAAATAATAAAAGTTGTCTCTCGTTTAATATTGATTCTAAAAAAAGGTAAAACAAAGTATTATTTTTATTCGCACACAAATTAAATTTATTTGATTCTCTTGGTCAGAGTCGGAATGGATTTTTTTTATTTATGTGTACTTTTGTAAATATGTATATATATATATATTTCACAGAGAATTGTTTTCGTCACCCGTGAAAATTCATCCCGTCCGGAAAAACAGTGCTTTTTGATAAAGCGTCGTTTTTCCGACACCGGAAACGGACTAAACCCCGCCCCCACACCCATCAGCCGGATTTACTCCCACTGCCGGTTCTTGCTTCCTTGGCTTACAGGTGCGACGGCATTTTCCACTATGAAAGTGGACCTTTTAAAAAAGTTTCGCTTAATGTGGAAAAGTTTTCGGTCAGATTCGTTTTCCCATTCACTTCCGGTGGACTTTTACCGAAAAAACTTTCTAATCCTCGAGTTTTCAAAGCGAGTCGGAACAAGCGTCTCAGAATCCGGACAAAATCTCAAGAACAAAAGGTTTATTCTATTTACAAAGTCATCAAATCGATATCAAGTAGTTGATAGTCAACATTGCGCCACTGGGTCAATGGGTTAAATTTGTACTGTTCGAAAAAACTTATATTTTGAAATTCATTATTTGTACCGTTTATTTTTTTATATATATTTAGCTATACTATCTAAGTGTATATTTTAATATTAAACATAATATAAAACACTATATAAATACATATATAAAATATAACATAAATAGAAACAAGAAAAAACAATTTGATACTCGTATTATTAGCTGTCGGTCGTTCACTATCGTGAGGTACCGCAGCTAGTATAATATTATAATTAATATTTATTATCGACTTGGAAGTAAAATAATATTTAGTGTTCATTTTTGCAAATATAAAAAGAGTAAATTTTGCATGTATAATTAAGTGATTTATAAATAAAGAATTATAAAATTTTATGATGCTTCTAAGTTTATAATCGACACAAGTTGACAATGGTCGGCACTGAATAGAAACGCATTTTTGCTGTTATTAATATATTGGGACGGGTGAGCCATTTTACGTGTTTTTTAAATAAGCAAATTTATATATTAAAATTATTTCACGCTCACGGACAAAAGAAAAAATGTATCGTCGTATATGTACGGCGGTCGATCTTTCACTATTTTAAGGTACCTCAGATAGCTATATCTTTATATATATAACGGAAGAAATAATAAAAAAAAATATTAAAATTAAATAATATTGTTTTGCTTTGATTAAATGTTTTTTATAGAAAATAATACCAATTAATTATTAAACATAACAAAAAATATTTTATATCAATTTTATAAAAAATATTGGAAGCTTCTGTATTGATATTAAAATAACACGAAAGCCGAAAAATATATATTAAATAAATAAAATATATTAACGAAAATTATACTAGAATAGTATTAAATAATTTAAACATGATAATACAAAAATGTTGGAAATCACTTTTTTTATAATTTACTTAAAGTACAACATAAAATAATAATAAATAAATTACAACAAAAATAATTATAAAAAAATACGTAAAATAAACTAACAAATTAAGAAATGCTTAATAGAATTTAATTAAAATTATTATATCATATTTAAAAAATCAATAATTAGTCATTAGTAAATTTTATACAATAAATATGTATATATTAATGTTTTATTGAATAAATATTAATTCATATTTATTATAAATTAAATTTAATAATAATTTTTCCGTTGCTAAATTTTTTTTATCAAAAAATTGACATTCTGTAAAATATGAAACACTATATGCATTGGCATTCAAAAATATTACTTTTTAGAAAAAAAAAACTAGCAAAAATGAATTTCATTGTAAATATATCACATGTGGTTGAGGTTGTTGATTGAGCTAACTCGGTTGAAACAAAAATTTGAATAACGCATGTAATATTGCAACATAATTTTTACTAAATATAAATATTATTAGAGCTAGAGTGTTTTTTCAGTAAGTGTTTAATTCAAATCAATATACTTGGTTAAAATTAGAATGGCAAATTTACAATTTTTTAAATGAAGTTCGCAAAATTTTTTTTTTTTTGTAAAAGTCAATTATTTAGTAATTAATCAAATATAAATTTTAAAGTAATTTTTTTACTAGTTTCATTTGAATAAAATATTTAAAAAATAGTATTTTTATTTACGCTTTAATAATATGCTTACTCGGCCGAGTATTAGTTTGTGGGCTTAGTCTGGTCGTGTACTCGGCCGAGTGGATTCAAACAATTTCCATCTTCTAGTTTTAATTGAATGACAAACATGAAATAACAGGTTTTAACATATCCACTTCAAATTCGACCCCCTTAAGTATTACCATAAACTCTGGCACCAAAAACGATAGTGGGGTGCTCTGGAGGGAAGAGATGGGGGCAAAAAACGATCCTCTCCAAGGCAAGAAGTAAAATAAAACCGAAACTTTGCAGAGGCGTGTCGCGCATACGATCCGAATTCGGAATCGAACGCACAGAGAAAAAGGATTTTTCCCTTTTTACGACCCCCACCCCCACCGCCGTTCTCTCCACTGTGTTCCTGCGGGATCATTCATCACTTTTGTCCGCCGTGATTTTCGCTGGGGCCCCAAAGTTGCCGGCCGGGACCCGCGGGGGCCCCGAATTTGCATTCAGCGCAACTTATCGCCGTGGGTGGATAGGGATAGTGTGCTACCGAAAAAGGGGGTAGAAATCTCACGGCGCTGAAAGAAATTGACCACATGTGACAGTGGTTATTCGGGCGGCGTCCCTTTATATTCCGCCACTAGAATACGGAATCCTGGTAGGGATATATTATCTTGCAGGATCTATTGACACACGGTACCGCTTTTGCACTGTGCTTAAACACAATGTGGAAATTTTGGATTAAATTGGAACGTATTGTCTACCTCTCGTCTCTATGCGTTTCTGGGATATCTAATCTTCAAAGCATGATGTGCAATGGAAGCACTATTCCTAATTGGTAACTAACATGCAGTGTAGCAAGTATAATTAAATCAATATAATGGCATTGAATTTGATTAATGTATTTTTATTATAGATAAAAACGGATCCCTGTAAACTACTTCTAAATTTTATTGATACTTTTTCTAATCAAATATTGCTTATATTCATCTTGTGATTTTGATTTATGTATGTAACGTATCATACAGATTCCCGAAAATCAGAAGCATAATTTTAAAAATTTCATTGATTTTTAAGAACTGTAAAGTCATAGTGGTCAGATTTGTATTAGAAATATAAATAATTATTCAAATATTTGTTTCATTGCGCTCTTTTTGATAAGAGCGATGGGAGCATTCATTTGTGTAGAAATGTAAAAAAAATATATATAAGATAGTGCTTATCTGTTTTAGGCGTATATTGCACTATTTCTTATATTATATATTTGCTGCATTGATGAAACCTGTCAAGTAAAAAAATAAAATAAATTACTATTTTATGTAAAATATAATGTATAAAATCAGATATTTAAAATCTTATCACTTGATACTATGATAATACAGCTCATTTTTTACGCGATTAAATTAGCATAAACGAAATGATGTCACGGTTTATTCTGAGCCTACAATAAATTACAGAATTTACGATAGGTCTGGTTCGCGCAGTAAAACTTATAGTTAGTTTAACCGCAACTCAGTTCGATACGGTTATAATACATTACTAGATTTTATTAAAATATATATATGTATTTTAATTTATTTTATGATAAATTATACTAAACATTCCTTCGTTTAGCGAATTATAATATTTAAGATACGATACCAAGGTATTATATTAAATAGTATTTTACGTTGCATGCAGAGAAGTTGTCAAAGTTTACCTTTGGGCGTTGTTCGGTATCAGACACGTCGTGATATGAATAAATCGAATAACGAGCCACGTAAAGATAGTTGATCATACAAAATTGTACGCATAATTAGCTAAAAAGCATAGTTTAGAAGATTGGCATTACATCACATCATAATTATTAAGTTTATTATATTATATAGCGCTATAGTAAAATTTATTTTTATTTTTAAAATAAAATAATAAGTTTGATGGATTACAACGAAAGACTATTTTAATACAAAAGTATTTTTTATAATTCTATTTATCTTGTTAAAAAAATTATTATAAATAATTACTTACGGCGTCTTCAATCACTATCAGAAAGTTGTTTTGGACCATCAGCAGAATTTTCGTCCCGTCCATTTCACGGTCACTTACTTGCTGTCTTTTACTGAAACTAAATGAAAAGAAGACGTCATATTACTGATTTTTAAATATATATATATCACATAGCAACAGCATCAATATTTAATTATATGTTTTCAGAATATTTATTGTAATATAAATAATAAAAAAAAACAAATGATAGTTCAATATATATTAGGCATATAATTAAAGGCATAATAAGTATTTTCGAATTAAACTTTGTCAAAAAATATACTACATCAGTTAAGAAAATTCGTTTTACAGTCTAATTTATCCTGAAGGGGACGAACAAAGCTCTTAACGATATCCCAAAAGGGCAATTTTCCAACTTTTAAAAAATACGGTCCCCCAAATCTCCCAGTATAATTACGCCCGATACATACACGTGCATATATACATAGACACTTAAGTACGTATATATGGTACTTTTTTGTATTGGTTTTCGAGCGGACAAACATGGCAATCGCGCCATTTTATCAACATATAATATGAACCGAATGAGTCGCTGAGAACATAAACCGTCGACGAAATTGGGCTACAAGTTTATACATTATAATACATACATAGCTATTTACATATATTTTTTACATCCACACACCAGCGCGAGAACTGAATGGTGGCGCTCAAAATTATATCATACATATTATGGCATGGTAAAAAATAGTAGCAATAAATTTATAAATAACGATAACATACTTTTAATATAATGGGAACTATATTTTTAATATATGTATCAAATAAAAAACCTTAAATACATATTCATAGTTTAATTAAACAGGTATTCATGATCTATTTTATTTTGCAAAAATGACAAATTAAAAATTTTAGGTGACGCTAAAAAACTTTTGAGCAATTATAAAATATTTGCAAAACCGCAAAAAATCACTACAATAAAAATCCTATAATTTAGATAAGCTAACGCCCCACTAACTTTTTTATTTTTATTAAGTAACATATTAAAAAATATACATTTTGCGTTTTTTTTTTGCGAAATTCACATAAGTATACATTTACTTAATAATTTTATAAAGCTTTAATTTAAATATGAATAAAGGTGCGAGATTTTTAATGATTGATATAAGAAAGCTTTGATTACAGTATGGAACGACAGTTTTGTTTACAAATGAAACTTAATACACTCATACGTGATATTTATATAATAGATTTATTGTTTCTATTAATAATAAACATTCGATACTGCGTACAAATTCAGCTGAACTTCCGCAAGGATGTTTGCTTGGGCAGTTTCTCATTCTATTGTCACAAACAATATCCTAAAATAGAAAAACATCATAAAAACTATAAATACGCACTGTTCTCATAGCATTGTAAGCAGAATCTAGTCATTGTAAAAGATTAGATCAGATTTTAGATTAAAGACGTTGTAGCTGAAATAAATTTGATGTGAAAAGGGAAGCGACTGATTTCTCGGTCGTATTTGGCGTAGCTCCGCTTGATGCGAGTATTTGATTAAGTTTATTATGAACTATAAAAACGATACAGATATTTTAAAACGTGTCTAAAGCAATCGCAAATAGACTACTAACATTTTTTTTTAAATTTAATTAAATTATATGAGAGTAAAATTTTAAAATTAACCAGAATAAAAAAGGGTCAGATGTATTTTAAATATATACCGAACGTAGACAAATTTTGCTACTGTCTCTCTAAAGTGGACAGGATAGAAAAGTAAGATGAAAATCTAGATTTTAATACCTGTGATCTTTATAAAATTAATTAAATAGTAATAAATAGACTGAATAAAATTTAATAAACAATTTTGCAACTTTGCTTTAAATGGCTTGCTGGCATTGTGACCTTTAGACTGACATTTTATAGAAAGAGCGTGCTCACCATAAAAATATAAAACAAATATTCAGATATTAGAATTAAATTGAAAAAACTAATAAGATACATAGTAACTTTTATATCTGAAAATACTCTCAAAAAATTTTGCGTAAGCTAAAAAGTATCTAAGACTACGATACAAAATTCCAAGGCATATATTCCATAGTCAATAAAATCACTTCTCTTCTTTACGACTTTTTATGTATTCCTCTTGTGTTATACGGGTTTGATATCGCTGGTGCATTTTGAGGTAGGTTTATTTTTTAAAAGTGGCGTGATATTATAAACTGAGGCTAAATTTTACAGCACTAAAATAAATTAAGCAAATACATAAAATTTTAAATAGTGTTTAAGATGATAATTAGATAAGAAATATATATAAGGTCATATAAATATTTGTCTAAAAACAGTGATTTAATATGTTATCGTCAGAGTAGCAAAAACTACATCTTTGCTACCCTTGATAAAGGTGGTGTGTCACTTTGGTTTTACGTTTATTTGAGTATAAGAAGACATGTGTACACGAGCGTATGCGAATTATGTATTGTATCCAAAAATACACGATAAACACGACTAACAATCTAGATAGATATATTTAATATAACCTTCTATTATATCATAGGCAACTATTTTATATAGCATTCGAGTATTTTATTCGCCATATTTTTTAATATAAACGACACAGCACCTGCAATCGAAGTATCGAACACTTTTGTTGCCACGGCACATATGTCAGATATAAAAAAATTAATTCGTACTTACCACTCCATGAAAACGGTCCGCAATCGGCAAAGGCCTTTTATTTCGTTTCGCGTTTTAAAATTACACGTTGCCCATAAATCGACCCATAAAGTTACCCCAGTTAAATCTTTTTACAGTGGCGTCGCTTCCCGGCGACGTTTTTTTTTATTTATTTTTATTATTGCTTCGTGTTATTAGATATTTGATGGGATAAAATAAAATGGGTTGATGCGACAAGCAATAAAATCGCGCTCCCACTATATCCACGTTTGTGTTTGTGTACAATATATGATACTTTTGTGTGTATGTATGAGAGAGAACGGAGAAAAAAACACGACAATCGACACAAAAACAAATATTTCTGCCATTTTATTTTTATAACTTGTGCTTCCTGTGTTACGCAGAATCCAAAGATTAAAGATTTGATCAGGAAATGAGAGCGAATGAAAATATAGCAAAAAAATCTATATAAAGTTTGTTTACGCATTAACTAACGTAGTTTCTGTAAATGAGTCTATGAATAGATGATCAACCAGGTGAAGAACTTCTCTCAATTTATTGCACACTTTTCAGTCACGTTACTTTTTTTCTGACTATCAAAACGTCATCATATCCTGATCTTAGAAAATGCATAACAGTCACCCAGTTGCAGTCCTGTCAGTATCTAATTAAAATTAAAATAAACACAAGGTATATTAAAAAAAATGTTTTATAATAAAATTACGGTGGAAAAAAAACGTTATTTATAGTTTTTAATTATTTGATAATACAAAATAAATATACTTATAGATACCAGCAATATGATATATATTCCAACTATTTATCATATTAATGCATTATACACCTACAAGTTTTACGTTCAAAGGGACTTAGTACACATAATTTTATGGAAACTAACTATAGAATAGTCGATTCTATACGAAGCAATGCCCTTCGGAGATGCTTATTTAGATTAGAAAATGATAAGAAACTTTTGTTGCACATTAATGTCCGTTAGCTTAACAGAAATCGAGTAATTGGAAAAAATAAAAAGTTTTTTTTCTAATAGAGGTTATTATTAAACTCACAATTAAAAACAAAAAATGGTTATTGAATTTATAATTCTTAGCAGATTAGCTAAAACTCAAATAAACATTAATTATATATGATAAGCTCGATAAAAGCTTTTGAACACATTATAATATTTTGTAACGTAAATTAAAGAGATGGATTATTGAGGCATTTAAGATGCATTAAAAATATATCCAGAAATTAATTAATTCGACCTAAATAAAATGATTTTTACTTAGGTTTAAAAAATAATTTCAGGCAAGATTCGAAGATTTTGGAAAAATATATATATACACTATTTTTTTAAAATCCTTTCAGAAAGATATTAACATAAAAGAAATCTCTACAATATTCTAAACAAATTAGATTAAACTAAAATTAAAAAAATACAAACTTTAAAATGATTTTTAATTAAGATCCAAAAAATATATTTGTAAATACACAATAGATAATTACACAATCCTGATATAAACATTATAAAATCATATATAATAATTGATTGATGAACTTCTCAACTTATGTTAACAATTATCTTTCATCGTATAATCCAGACTGTGAAAATAATGCTAAATTTGGGCAGTGTCAATGATCTCATTTTGTGTATTTACCACGTTCCTATTTTTTATAATCTTTATTATTGCTTTTTTTATGATTATATTTTAAATTGTAATTTTTTCTACTAAAATGTTTCTTAAACATTAAATATTATTTAAATTCCTTAAAAAGTTATAAATTTCTAAGCGTTAAATATATTTATATACTATACAAGCTACTTATAATCTACGGCAAAAGCAATAAAAGTGTGCCGTCACCTGCTAATGTTCATATAATTAAAAAAAAAAATATTATTATGACTTACAATAAGTGAGAATTGAATAAAGCATACCTAAACTAAATTTTTACCAGTAAGAGAGCGCAAAAATTTTTACGTAAAAAGCAATAAAATCGTGCCGTCACCACTCGGTTATCTAACGTTCATATTAAGACTTTTAAAATAATATTACAACTTACAATAAGTAAAAATCGAATGAAGCATATTTAAACCAAATTTTGATCAACAGGAGAGCGAAAAAAACAATTATCCCTTCTCAGAAGTAAAACATCCACGTCAAAAGCAATAAAATCGTGCAGTCGCCATCGCAGTGGGAACGCTCGTTACCGAGCGTTCCCACTGCGACGGCGACTGCACGATTTTATTGCTTTTGACGTGAATGTTTTACTTCTGAGAAGAGATAATTGTTTTTTGCGCTCTCCTATTGACCAAAATTCGATTTAATTTTTTTTTTATAAATACTCTCATATCAGAAGTTCGTGGTAATATCGGTAGATAGCTATCATATTTTTAAAACATAGTGTAATATCAAAGTGCAGACTAACTGCGGAGCAATATACGAGATACGACCGTCTCGCTTATTTTCTCCTGAGAGATAAGATGGCTTAGCTTCTATTTTGGACTTGAACTAATAAAAATTATAAAATTCCAATTAGCTATGTATTGGTTTGAACAGAACGTTTCGCAACTGTCAAATAGAGTTTTATATACATTTTAGAGCAGCATATAATTTCACTAGCACCTATCAATTAAATTATATTTTCGTTACTAAAAATATGTATATCTACTAGTAAAAATGTATTTAGAAATATACTTTAAACTGCCATTTAATTGATATTATTATTCATAATTATTAAAATACATCAAATGTTCGATTAACAAAATAAAAATTTATCTCAAAAATCTTTCGTACAACTGAAATATTACTCTCAATTAAAATAATGCATTTAGCCTAATTAATTCTCGCGACGTTATAAACCTATAATTGGGCACAATATAATAAATATATGAAAATTGATTCGTCAGCATCAAATTCATAAATCGGAATTTAATGCTCTCAAAATATATTAAGTTCAATTAAGAACAGTAATTAATTTGTTTAAAGTAAATATGTACGTAAATGTAAAAACAAAACTTTTTAAATTGAGAAACATTGATAACAAATCACAGATTTTGAGTAGTTGGCACAGTCTAGTCAAAAAATTGTTTCTAAAATCCATTGATGGATTTATAGATTTAACGATAAATTTTAATTATTTGACAATTCCAGGTTAAATGATTAGGGATTAATATATTGATAGAAGTATCTATGAATAACTAATGAAATTTTATCTTCAAGTCATTTAAAATGACTTTAGAAAATTGGGCATGACATACATGCCTTCGGACTTATATAGGTTATTGAGTTTTTATTGCAAGAATGTGATTGTGAAACACATTATTCGTATTTAAGACATTTGAATAAAAATGTATCAGTTTAACTTTTAGGAGGGACTTTTTATTAATATTGAAACGGATGATTACTTGGATATTAAAATGACTTAATTCAATAGATTGAATACAGTAGAGGTAATTTAAACTTGAGTAGGAGAGGTATTAATGAGGGAAAATTTATTCATTCGTTTTAAGAGCACTCTCTTCCGAAGTTGCAATAGCTGCATTCCCATTCTGAAGCCTGGACCTCTTAGCATCTTAATATAATAACAATGCTAATTTCACAGCATAAAAGCATCACTCCTGCAATATTAAATAATACATAAGCAGCTACATATACCGTGCAACACTCAGTACATGCAACATGTGTGCGTGAGTCCCCTAGCTTTACAAAACTCGCACATTAGACGCAGGGTTGGTGCTTAAAAGGCGGTGGGGTGAGATGGGGTTGGGTGGCGCAAGTAATGAGCGCGATGAAAATGGAAATTAAGATATGAAATGGTATTCTTTATAAGGTGTATTCTGTTCATGGTTTCGCTCATAAATAGGCTCATTTGGCGGGCTGAGTCGGGAAAGGGGCAGGGGAAGTTAGTAGGTAATTCTCTCTTCTGTGCTTCATATTCACAATAGCCACCCGGGCAGGTATACGAGTAATGAAATGGAAACAAAGGACAATTTGTAAAAGAAGCGACGCTCTCTTCCGATTATCAGCAATGAAATTCTGCATTCGAGTCGCGTAAGATACATATATTAGGGATTTTTTAATGTAAGAATGTGACTTTAAATAAAAATAACAATTAAGAAAATATCATTTTTACCCTTTTCCTTGAATCTATTTTCAAGTAGTGTCAATATTGTTGTTTGCCGATTTTAATTTAAATTATATGCTTGGGATATATTTATTAATATTAGTATTATATATTTATAATTATGTTACTAAGGTAAGTAAACGTTGAAATGGTTGTATTTTAAATTTCATTGAATTAATCTGAGCTATTTAAAAATGTAACATTAAATATAAAGGATTTTTTATATATTTTTATTTAATTTGAGAATTTTTCATTGCCGGAAGAAAACATATACTATACTCTATTTGCGTTAACACAGTCAGTGCAAGGGCTATCCATTTCATTATTATGCATAATTAAAAAAGAGATGAAAAGTTTGGGTTTACGCCCCTACTATTAGCTCTAAAGCACATGATACTAAAAAAATCTGTAATGATATTAATTTATATAAATTTGTTCAAAATATAATCAGGAGTAGTGATAACTGATGTGTTTTAGAGCAAACAGAAAGGCGTAAATCCAAACTTGCCATTTCTTTCTCAATCATAAATAATGATTGAATAAATAGTTCTTGATCTGACTGTGTTAACGCAAATATAGTATAGTTACGGCTTTTAGACCAGGTAATTTTTAATGGGTAATATTTGTTTTTTAAATAAATAAATATCTGTTGTCATGCAATTTTAAAAAAACAATATTCTCCGTCATTTCTTCAATTTTGCAAAACCGATTAAGAGATTAGTAAAACGCTTTCGGGCAACGATATTCGGTGCTTCAAGAAGTCCGTTTAAATCACAGCTGCATACAGAGTAGGTAGTGATAAACGGGGTATTGAAAAAGTGAAATGAATTATGAATAAAATTCAAGATGTATATTATTCTTAAATGTGAACTCCGGGTCAGTATATAATATTTGACAAAAATTACCCGGAATCGAACCGGTTATTGAATTAAAGAGGGTATTTGGATGCTTTAAGTATAGTTTATGACATAAAATTTCCAGCATTTTGTCAACTTGTATTTATAAATAGGGTGGTATGTAAATAATATTTTAAATTTGATTAAAGTGAAATTAATATTGTAACAAAAACGATTAAAAGTATTTATTAAAATAATGAATCTTAACAGTGAGAAAAAAATATATTTGATCAGCGAATATAAAAAATTCTTTTTATAGAAGTGAAAAATAAAAAAAAATTATTTTTACTGTGACTGAAAAACTGCTTGATATTGTCACTCTTAATGCCACAGAAAAAAAATGTGCAAATATTTTTTAATTATTTTGTACTACATACAAAGAGTACATTCAAATGGAATTGACAAAAATATCTGCAGAATAGCTCAAAAATAGGAGTATAATGAATTCAGAACTTAGTACCAAAATAATTTAATAAAAGTTTGCAAAAAAAAATATGGGCGATGTTTGGTAGTACGTGTCTTTTAAATTCTAATAAGAATTAGTATTAAAGATATCATTTTTCCAAAATATTTTTGAATAAATAATATAATATTTTGCACATTTTAAAAAATATAGAACAACTAAAGAAAATGTTATAGTCTGTTCTCGCTGAGTGAAAAAAATTGGAGCCGAAAAGAAATCATGTTTATTAGTCTGAAAAATATTTTTATTTAAGCGTTTTTAATAAAATTAAGAATTAAATAATTATTTGGGTTATATGTAGATTTTATTAAATTTATTAGAATTTTATGTTTTAAAATATATTATTTAGAACTCAATAAAATATGTAAAACTACTTAAGAAAATATAGAAAAGTTCTTGATAAGTGTAAAAAAATCAAAACGAGCAAAACTCTGCTGAAGATATTTTTATTTAAGAGTTTTTAACAAAATTTTAAATTTAGTAATAAATGGATTTTTGCGTCATTAAAATAATATAATTTCTAAGGAAAAATTATTGCTAGATAAATATGATAATTATAAAGATGACAAATACTACTAAAGCGTATTCACCAATTCAAGTATAAAATCAGTAGAATCACTAAAGAAAAAATTGACATGGAGTTAGTATATTACCAAACACGATTTTTCAACTTTGTAAGTGTAGCACAATGTCAGAGATCATTTAATTATTAAAAACTTTCTACTAAATGGACTGGAAAGACTATTCTAAATAAATAGCCGTATTTGCTAATGAAAGCGTCTGTGGAATACTTAAATATTATAGTCAAATAAATATTTATTACATTTTTTTAATTTTGAAGGGCCTTTAAATTACTAGTTGCCCCGGCCTGGGATTTTCGCTAAAAACTCCTGGTGTTAATATTTAGGTACAAATTTCATACAAAAAGACGATTACCCAGTGGAAAAAAACACAAGTAGATATAATATATACGATTTTTAAATAATATATAAACACATAAAATTAGCACATATTTCCTGAATTATTTTTTTATGGCCATCATCATAATCCTAGAAAAATTAATTATTGATATTTTGTAACTGTGCTTTTATATACACATATTTAATATTTTTTAAATAGAAGGGCAAGATTAACTGCGGATTTTATAAAAGTCTCCCTGTGCATTTTTTTACAAAAAAATGCCAAAAACTCTCAGTTACAATTTTTAAATAATTCAACATTAAAACAACACACTGGACATGAGTTATACCTTTCCGATAAAAGCTTATAAAAATAGTTTTTTAGCGTTTTGGATTGTAGATCTTTATCTATAGGCACTGATATGTGCGCCGGAAATGACTGTCGTTTATTGTTTGATTTTAAATGGTCTGCAGTAATTTGTCAATGTCGTCGAAGGGTTGTCCAACTTTTTATGTACCTGCGAAGTGTTGACAATGTACGACACGATCATGTCTTATTATTTTTATTTATTTAAAAAAAAAATAATCAATGGAGTTTATGAAGGGCCATACAACTGGAAATTATATATTTGAAGAAGTAAATAATTGCCTAAGCAAATATAAAAACCATGGAGTGTTACTACTGGTGGACCTCATAATTAAACTGATAAATGCAGCGGTAATGAACTAATTACAATTCATAGTATTTTACATCAACAAGCGTTGTGCAAACACGTGCTATCTTATATTGTTTAATTAGTTCATATTATTTGATCAAGGGATCTGAATCATAGATAATTTAAGATGTCCTTTACCACAAACATATTCAGAAAAACTTTACGGCGAATATAGGAATTAAATATTAATATAATTATATTTTTAGAAATGAAACACATATGAGATTTTCTACGACTTCAAAACCATAACGCTTTGTGATTTTGCCTTTGCTCTAGACATAATCACTTATTTAAATTTCCTTAACGAGTATATAGTTTATTAATAAACGTAAAGGAATTTCAGTTTAAACTCAAAAAATTAAAGATCACTTTCCGACAGTTAAAACATAAAGTATTTCCATTAGTAAATTTGACGAATATGTAGATATCGTTACTAAATTAAGTGAAGAATAATCTAGATGATTTTCTGATTTCCGCAAAATAGAAAATTTACCGTTTCAACTTAAAATTTTAGATCTGCAATGTAGTGAAGAAATATACCCTTTTTATAAATAATTAGACTGACATAGCTTTCCTAATTTAAAAAAAAAATGCCCAAAATACGTTCGCTATTTTTGTATTGACATATATTTGCGAACAAACATTTTCAACATTAAACTATTAACGTGTATTAGTGAAGAATATTTAAAAGCAGTGCTAAGAATTTCAGCAACAAAATTTACCCTAGAATATAGGAATACTCAAAAGAAAGGACGTTTATGTACTAAATATTTCTGACCGTCAGTTGTGATTTTTTTGTCGTTCGAGTCGCATGTTTTTCCTTTGGTAGTGTTTGGATTAACATCTGAAGAGTGTGTTAAGAACATAACAATAACAAATTCACCCCAAGTTTCAATGAAACATTTTGTTCTGAAAACAGTATTTTTACGCACTTGTATGCTGTATGAATTTCACAAAAAAAGAAATCGGTAACCACAGCAAATAAAAACAATATAGAAAAAAATGGTTCAAAAGATTTAAAATTAGAATTTTTGTTTGAAAGACCAAAATCTTTGATGATGACTGTATAGCTGCAGAAAATAAAGCCAATACAGAGATGCCGATTCAGGAGTTAACAGATAAAACAGGATATTTATCTAGCATTCAGAGAAGTTTGAAAAATATTGGGAAGGTGTGGAAGCAAGGCATGGGTTCCACACGCACTAAGCGACGAGAACAAGGCAACGCGCCTGCCTCATACTGCGAGAAAAAATAATGTTCTCAGATGGAAATCTGTTGCTTACCCTCCATATTATCCAGATATAGAACCATCAGAATATCATTTATTTAAGTCTCTACAAGATAATTTAGATATTAAAAATTTAGTAATGTGAGTGAAGTTAAAGCATTTTGTTCTAAATATTTTAATTGACAAACAGTCAGTTTTCACAAATGTGGGCTTAAAAACTTGCTTGATCGATGGAAGAAAGTTGTTTCTGTCGATGTATATTATTTTGTAAAATAAATTTATTATTGGAAAAATACTTTTACGACACATTTTTTGACTACGCTATTTCGTCCTTATATTATCATATAATATATTTCTATTATTTTTATTTTACTTGTAGAATATTTTTGGTGCATTGTAATAATACTTTGTTATGTTTTCTTGACCATGGTGACACATTGGAGCAATCTATTAGTTCTAGATTGTCTTAATTTGATTTAAATAAATAAATATAAGTACGATTTTGTAGCTAGTATGTGTAAAGTGATACTAAGAATTACCATAGTGAGATTAGTACGGTTTAAACCGAGTAACTCAAATGTTAAACCAGTAAAGCGTATTTAAAACGCAAACTAAGACAAGAAGAGAAAACAATTTACATATGAGCCTCCCCACAAATTCGTTAGCCCGGTTGGTGTGTAACACCCGAACCAATTTTCTCCTTTATGCTAACTTGACTTCGTATCCGTTTTACCTATCTACACTGTGAGAGTGAAAGAGAGAGAAAATATATTTTTGTTACGAATTTATCTTTACAATTTTATACACCTACCGTTAATTCAATTAAAAAATGAATACGCAATATTGTGTATTTGGTAGTTCGGATTAAAAATTCAATTTTGATTGACATGAGTCAATGTAAAATTTCACTGTTTTCATTTTACACAACCCAAAAAGCATTTTATAACAAGGTATTGTTCGAGAATTATAATATGTGTGGATGGTGAATATGCGGTTTTACATTTTATATTTTTATGCTTTCCACCTATCTGAAAATAATCGAATAAAAACATCGTTTTGTGTTTGTTCGAAAGGTGTGGTAAAGCAGCAGATACTGCTCGTAAACTAAACAATGCTTTGTAGGTTCATACTGTTAAAGTATAATGGTGGTTTTAAGAACTCGTATTTGGAGCGAGAGCTTTGAAGATGAACATGAATAAAATCTAGTAGTTGGATATAGAATATATATTTAAGGAGAAAAGTAAATGAAAATTTCGGAAACAAAGTATTTTGATTATTATTGCAATTTAAATAAAGCTAAGAAATTTAGAGTGCCTAAGCTTGCAATTCAGAAATTCATAATATTTGTGTTATTTTGCTGGTTCAAATATAATATCACTTTATGTAACTAAGTGAAGTACATATTTCATGGAACTTACGATCAAATATAAAAGAAACTTGAATGGATCAGTTTTTATTAAGTAAGATAGATTATACGAGAATTGAAAAAATGAACATTAAAAATCTTTAATTGAACGATTTATTTCAATTCCAGAAATAGTCGCTTCTAAATGAGCTAAAACTATTTAAGATCTTCTATAGTTCATGTCAGACAGACCTATCTGTGTATACTTTCGACTTAAAACAATATAACGTAATTATTAGATAAAAACATAATTATAAATTTTGTCCCTTTTTGAAAGCGATAAATATATATTATAAAATAATTAGATATTTTACCACAGTTTTAAAAATTAAAATATAAATAGGCACAAAGTATAAATAAGAGAACACTGTATTCAAATTTCACTAGAGCTGCTATATGCAATAGGTAGGTTATAAAAATCTACCTTTATTAGCAAAAAAATTCTGTATCATAATAATATTTAAGGTTTAGCTTTATCAGAAGTTTTAAAATCAATTTTTTTTTTTTTATTTTTGACAAAATTAGAATTACATATGTATTTTATTTTTATACATATAACACAAAATATGTAGCGATTTAAACACATCAACAGTCAAAAGACGCCACACGCACGTCTGAAGTCTCGCGAACTGTACCCACGAACCTAACAGCTGTCTCCTACTTTGCTCCAATAACTTTTTACACGGCTTTAAGCCGTGCCTTCTGTTTAATTCTGTACTATCTAAGCTACTACGTACTTTTGGGTGTCGTGGGAAAATTCAGGCTTTTTAATCATTATTTTTTAATCCAATGAAATAATTTTATTATTAAATTAATGTTTAAAATATAATTTATCAGACCACGGCTTATTTTAAAAATAACATTTAATTATTAAAAAGATTTATGCTTCGGTTAAAGGTTAACAATAAATCCAGAGTTTTATTTCTAATTTTATAACAAATACATTTTTATCAAGATAAAAATAAATTAATTGTATTTTATTTAAGATTAACTTTGTATTTATTATCCTATTTTAATGAATTTATTTAATATCATATTATGACTATGTCTACGTTAAAAATATTTTTAATAATATTATTAGTAGGTAAAAAAGTCGATACATGAGTGGAATCTTTACTAATAATTATAAACTATTATTACAACTTACAATAAATGAATGTCGCTATGCACGATTTATTTTATTTTATTGAAAATTTTATCTGTGATGATTTAATCATTATTAAATCCGACGTGAGCCAATAATTAAAATTTGTCAAAAACGATATTGAAAATTAAGAAATTTAAAAATCAAAAAAGCTCTGGAATTGACAAATTAGATTATACATTACTTAAACATTTACCTAAAATATGAATTTATTACTCAATAACTTTTTTATCATCTGTGCATTTTCTAACCATTTAAAAAAACAGTAAAATTTATATTACAGAAAAGCACGATAAGGATCCTACATTTCTGATTAGCTATCGCATCATTAGTTTATTACCGTAAAATAATAAAATATTAAAAAAAATATTCTCCGAGGATTAAAATTATTAACGAGCTACATATCAACTTACTAGTTTGACGAAGCATATATGCACTAATTCCAATAATAAAAAAAGTAAATTCCAGCTGGATTTAACATGCTTTCTTTTACTAACACATGTATTATATTCATATTTTTTTTTTGTAAAAATAAATATCGCATTAGAGTAAACGCTTTATAATAAAAATATTAATCGCTACATAATTATTTATATTTTAAGCGCATTGGCAGTAATTCCTTACCAGTGTTTAATAATGGCAGCGTATAATTTTACATACGATTTTAATATCGTTGTACGATCTTTGAGATAACAATATGGCTGTACCGTGTAATTATGAATTCCATGCGAAAGATTTATTCTGTCGTGCCGCATGTAAATCCGCATTGTTTAATAGCGTTTTTTGTTGCTACACATTTACAAAGAGACTAATCTACACTTTCGGTCCAATCTCAAAGTAGATTTAGACGCCGGCAATTTTATCCATAAAATCCAACTGCGGCGTTAAGAGCGAATTATTCCACATCTCTCGAGGGTAAAATTGTAAACTCGGTGGAATAAAGAAAATCCACGGGGTGGATTCTCGCGCGCAGAGGCGGCGCGTGCCGGGCCCAACAAGTTGAAACAGTTTCGAATGTATATTACTCCGCGCAAAGAGAGATCCAGGGGCGACCAACCGTGTTTTTCTCTTTTTTGTCGCATATTTTATTCTAAACAAAGAAATAACTTTATATCCGCTAAAATTTTCACGTCGGTATGAAAGAACGGAAGCGAAAAAGAGACGAAAAAATAGGGAGAGGCACTGAATGGAATTTTGACGCAACGGTAACTACAGTAAAATTTTATGACAGAAAATATAAATTTTATATTAATCAAAAGGCAACGCATATGTGTTTTAATTATTTTTGTAGATTAAATATAACAAATAGAGTTAACATACAAAAAATTTGCGAATTTAAATCAGAACCTTTAGAAAAATTCACAGCATAATTTGCAAATTAAAAAATGAAACAGTACTGATGAATTGAATGTAAATAAAATTCAAGAAACAAGGGTAATACTAGGAACTTAATTATATTATTTAATAAATGAAAAATTCCTCGAAGGAAAAATACCTAATGAAGATTTCATTATTTCTCAAAACATTATATGGGAACAACAATCGGGATTCGGAGAAAAACATTCCACTGAGACTGCATTACAAGTAGTAATAAAAGTTAGTTGTTGGCCAAGGATACAAACAATATCATTTAAGCTGTATTCTTGGATTTTAAGAGAGCTTTCAAAACAAACAGATTATAGATTATATGTATAAGAGAAATAGTCTTAAATAACGGAAGGCAAAAAAGTGAAATAAATTATGCTTATTCCAAAAAAAATAATATCACAGTGTACCACAATGATATAATTAAAATTATAAAAATATACATCAATATGTGATATTGTAAAATAAATTGTAGATAACTTAAATAGAGAATAAACTATAATAGAAATATGATCAAAAATAATTGTATTTACACTAAATGAAAATAAAACTTAATGTACGTTTATTAATTACATATAAAGATATTTTAGATGATATTATAAAATATTTAGGAGTAATTTTAGATTAAAATTAAATTTTATTTTAACACAAAAAATATATTTTACAATAGTATTATATTGCATAACTTCAATTAGAGTGCATATGCTTATATACATGCTTAATACATTGTAGCAAAAATCAAGAAATAGGGCAATGAGAATAATTTAAAATAAAAATATATTTACTAGTTTTAGAAATATGATTAATAGATTGAAATAGTTGGATATTCAAGAAATATTGAAAATAATATATACCAGAGTATTTTACCTACAAAAACAACGATTCCCATATTGTTTAAAAGTAGAAGCCGAGAATAAAATAATTTTAATTGTAAAGGAGCAACGTGGGATAGTAATATAAAAAAAATATTAACCAATATTTATTATTAAGTATAAATTTCTTGGATTACAATCTTTAGAAGCAATACAGGAAAGAAATTAGAGAATATTGCTAGAATTAAATAGTTTTAAGATGGTTTAATAATTATTAAAAAAAAGATAAAATAAATTATGCGTCTTTCAAAGAGTGTATCACACGGGTCTAAATTTGGACCATTGCTATTTATATTAAATATTAGTGATATAGTTATTAATGTAAAATAAAGTAAAATACATCTGCGTGGACGACAAATTATTGTATTGTATAAATGATATTATTAAGGAAGTTGTAGATATTTTAAATTATAAATTATGTATAATAAAAATATGGTTAAAAAATAATGTACTTATACTAAACGAGATAAACAATTATATAAAAATAGTAACAAATAACTCTTTATTAAAAATAATTCATAATATAATATGTTTAGGAGTAATTCTGGATAAAAAAAACAATTTAAAGAAGATTATAAGTATATATTAAATAATATTATCCAAAATAAAAAATATGTTAAAATACAATAAAATTAATTTACAATAGTATCATATTGCCTCATTTTGGGAATCATTGTTTATTGAAAATAAACCATTTTAATTTTTGGTTATATTGAAATATTCATAGTAAATAAATAAAACGAATAAAATTTTAAATAGAACTTTAAAATATCACAGATTTTTATAAAAAATTTTCTGTCAATGTTCAGTTAAAATAATTTAATTCATCATAAATGTCATATAAATAATTTTTACAGATATATTTTTTTTTACTTAGACAGTTAAAATAATTAAATAATTTGATAAAAAATAGTATTGATACATATTAATAAAATATATTTTTTAGGGTTTAATTAAAATGATTTTATCATTTTTATGTATAGAATTTTATGATTGTTTTTGATAAATAGTAATAAACAGGTAGGAAGGTGAGAGGTAAATGCAATATAAATAATTAAGAAAGTGTCAGAGTGTTTTTGGCGTTAATTAAAAATATTTCTCTCTTATCGATCTTTTTCTTTCTCTCTCCTCAACTTCCACTATGGAGTTAATTAAATTAAATTAAGAACGGGTTCAGAGCAAGTCGAGCACATTATCTTTCCGGTAAAGCCGATTAGTTTCAACGGAGGGCAGCAAAATTTCCTCCTTTTAGCCCAAAAAACCTAGTGAAAGAAGAAGAGAATCCATTTCATTAAATGACTCGACAGATTCGATCTGATAGATCAAAAGTGGCAACTCTGCGTGGGGGATAATATAATAATTAAATCAAATTGTAGCAAGATCACATTAAAATACTTTTTGGGTATAACAAGAATATCTGTAATCTCACAATAGATGATGAAATTAGTACGTGCTGTAAAAAAATATTAAAGGCGAATGAATTGATTACTTTGTCAGCCTTTAAAACACAAAAGCAAAATTGAAAGTATAGCAATAAACTATTTTCTTACACATATAGAGACATATTTTTCTCACGTTAAGATATTTGAAAGAATCTAGCAAAAAAATCACCAATAAGTTTAATTAAGTACAATCAAATTTGAAGATGATAAAACGTTTATTAATCAAACATTATGATGAAAAGATATACC
Source organism: Plectrocnemia conspersa (assembly GCF_051122295.1). Taxonomy (NCBI): domain Eukaryota; kingdom Metazoa; phylum Arthropoda; class Insecta; order Trichoptera; family Polycentropodidae; genus Plectrocnemia; species Plectrocnemia conspersa. The sequence continues at coordinate 2,488,436 of NW_028277170.1, read as the reverse complement.
ATTTTTTACATCATATTTTTTGTTAAAATATTTTAAACCATTTTGACAATAAATGACAAAGATGGTTTATAAAGATTATAACAAAAAATTAGGAAAGTGGACTAATCCATGTTTCTTTCCTTCCGAAATATTTAAAGGGTTGCGTTTAAATTGATTAAAAAATATTTTTATGTTACGCAACACAGTGTTTTCAAATTCATATAATCTGCTAGATTTAATATTTATTTTTTTATATAAATTTTGCACGTAGCTTATAAGGAAACTTTGAAATGATTTAGACAGTTTAAAAATTAACTGAATGTATTAAAATTTACTTAACGCAATAAAAAAGTTTTTCTTTTAAAATACATTTTTATTAAGCTATGTTAATCAACATTTATAATAATGCTTCAAGTATTTGATTGTAACATATATTTTTTTATTCTCTGGAAGTAGTATTTTGGGTCTTATTTAAAAAATATTCATGATAAATTGGTGGAATATAAAATAGCAAATCTTATTGATCTGCTGGTAGAGTACAATGGAAGTGAGAAAATACTTTTGTGTATTTTTGGTCTTCTTTTGAGTGGAAGTCGGCATTATTATCTAAAAAAGTTTTATAAAACATCTCATATGGGGCATTAAAAAAATGAGTAATTCATCTTTTTAATCTCGTTTTTATTACGATCATTTGGCAAAAACGAATGTTGCGATAATACAAATTTACGATCTACAATGTTAATATTATTATTAGAAGATTGAACTATTATTTATTATTTTATTTTATTAATTTATTTAGCTTAATAGCTAATCTTTACATCTAACAAATTTAGTAAACAAATATAAAAAATATATAAAAAATACATAACAGAAAGAAAAAATAAAAATATACAATAATAAAGACTTAATATTATAATTTATTTCTATATGTACGAAGGTGTTTTTTTATTCCATTTATGAAACCCGTTATATTTTTGCTGTTTCGGATTTCTCTTGGAAGACTATTATATAAATCAAAACCTCCGTACATAATTTCCCTAGCCGTACTCGTTTTCTTATACTTAATTATCTTTAAATTTTCTCTATTTCTAGTATTATATTTATGTACATCTTTATTTCTTATTAAATACTTATTAAAATATTCTGGTAACATATTATTTTCTAACTTATATATAAATACTAAAACATTCATACTCAATATTTCTTGAACATTCAACCATTCTAATCTATCAATCATACTTTTACAATTAGTTAATCTATTTTTATTTAAGATTACTCTCATTGCCCTATTTTGTAATTTTTGCAACATTTGTTTGTCTAATTTATTTAACATATTTAATAGTGTTGCACAATAATTAAAATGGGGCAATATTATACTATTGTAATTTTTTTTTTTGTATTTATACTTAATATATTTCTTAATCTAGATAATAAACCTATTTTTCTACTAATTTTTTTTAATATGTAATTACAATGTTCTTTAAAATTTAATTTTGTATCAACAATTACTCCTAAATATTTTATATTATCCACTATTTCTATACTAGAGTTATTTATTACTATTTTGGTACTATTATCTAACACATTTTTATAATTAATAAACATACATTTAGTTTTATTCTCATTTAATTTAAGTACATTATTCTTTAACCATATTTCTAATATACTTAATTCATTATTTAAATTATTTACAATTTCTTTAATGTTATCACCTATGCAATACATTAATGTGTCATCCGCAAATAGATGAATTTTACATTTTTTCACGTTATTAACTATATCATTAATATACAAAACAAATAACAATGGTCCCAATTTAGACCCTTGTGGTACTCCATAAGACACTAATTTCTCTTCAGAATACACATTATTTATTTTAACTTTTTGTTTTCTTTTATATAAGTAATTATTAAACCATCTTAAAACTATATCACTTATACCTATACTCTCCAATTTCTTTAACATTATTTTTCTGTCTATTGTTTCGAAGGCTCTCTTGAAATCCAAGAAAACTGCTCCGATGATTTTGTTTGTATCCTTAGCCAACAGCCAATCATTTATCACTACTTGTAATGCAGTTTCAGTGGAATGCTTTTCTCTGAATCCCGATTGTTGTTCACATATTATGTTTTGAGAAGTAATAAATTCCTTTAATTGTTTGATTACTACTTCTTCTATTATTTTTTCTATACACGGTAGCATGTTGATTGGTCTCATTTCTTCAACTTTTTTACTATTTTTTATTTTAGGTATAGGTACAATAGTAGCAATCTTTAAATTTTCAGGCATTTCTCCTAAGGAGAGTGCTTTATTTATTAAATAATTTAAATATGTGATAAGTTTTGTATAATTTTTTTAAAAATGGTGTCGATGTGTCATTATCATTAAGTAAAAACACACTATCTCATATTTTTACAAACATATATTTTCCATGCTGAAAAATGCAAATATTTTTTTTGAATACTCAGTGCGAAGGGGTTGAAATAAAGGTAATAATACGCAGACGAGGGGCAATAACCAGCATTGAAATAAATTCCCATGTAAAATTCCTACGCTCCGTTGAAAACTTTGACGAATCTCGAAGACCATATAATAACTTTAGCACGTGTAAAAGCGGAATGTGCTAGGGTAAACCACAATGGTTACTCTCTTGCTCGGGGGAGTAAAAGGGGCGGGGGTCTGTTGTCTGAAGGCGGAAATGCAGAGACAGTTAATGAGCTCGTGGACGTGGATACTCGTGTGTGGGTGCCTAGTGGAATTCGCCCCATAATAAGGTCCACGCTCGCACAATTTGCGGAGCCCTACAGGAAAAAACCCACTATGGTTAGGATACAAGGGGAGAGAAGGTAGGTGGCATCGATTGTTTTATAGGGTCGTTCGTATCGACACGGCTGCCGATTGCTTCTGTGCACAATTGCGTATAGGTAGAATATTGTGATAACATTTTAGGTGTCCACCGTTCTGTAGCTATGTGTAAAAATTTTCATTGGATGATATGTAAAATATACTCATCAACTAAAAAATATTTTTTGTGTGTGTTAAAAAAAATATAGACTCCCTAAGATAATGAAGATCGTGGGCGTCTTTTTTTAATCAATAACGAGAGACTTAAATCGTTAGTTAAATCAGAATCACGAAAAAAATTCAAGAGCTTCCAAGTTAAACGTTAGTTGTTCAACATTTCTAGATAATTAAACAGAACTTGAATAATTCTATATATTTTTCAGGTGCAAAATTGATTTAAATATCGATTTTTATGTGTTTTTTCCTTATAAACTGTGACTAAAAAAAGCATTTTTCGAAAGAATTATAAAAACATATTACAAATATATTGCCTACATATCAGAGCCAAATATTTGGTATAAATTCATAATTTTTTAATGCTCTGGTTTCGATGTATTTCATTAAAAAGTTATCAATTATTGGCGACAATGACTCCTCCTTTAATTGTTTGTAAACTAGTTTATTGTAAATGCAATACCTTGAATTAATACAGTAATTAACGATATCTAAATGGTCATTTAGTGACTTAATGAATGGCATTGATAAATGCCGACAACTAGCTTTTAAATATGCTTAACATTAATCTAAAAAACTTAAAAATTGTCGCTATTAAAAAACTTAAAATACATACAAGCAAATAATAAAATTATTATGCGTATTTTAATTTATAGCTGAGGGCAATTTTTATTAAAAGCGTTTTTTTAATAAATAAAAATTTAAGTTATGTAAAAAAATTATTATGGTTTTTCTTAGCTTAATATACTTTAAAATTTAACATAATTTTCATAATTGCTTTCGATGATACAATACAATATGATTATCTTAATTAATATTTAACATATGAAGCAGCTTTATATTGATATGCTGATATTATAAATATAAATATTCCAAATTGGATTATATATGTATTTAGTGTGAATGCAATTGATATTAATATCAACTGTAAGAAAGATTTTATTTAGATTTGCAAAGTTATATCTGAACTAAATAAGGATAATATAATAGTACATTTCCACAGTTCTGGGAGAGAGAAAGTTTATATTTTCTACATCTTATCTCGTTGAATTTAGATTTAATAGAGTTATGCATTTCCTCTCAGAAGTTCGTAACTGTATTGATGTTGTTCATAGAAGCGATCTTCGTTTGTCGCTGACAACATTGCATCCATATATCAATAAGCTTGCCAGTTTGCATCAAGCACAGAAAATATAGTGAACTTTCAATTGAATAATTTTCTTTTTAAAAATAAATATATTAAATAAGTTCATAAGAAATATAAGTTTTCTCCTGCAACTAATGTGGCAAAGAAAAATATTAACTTCAAAATATGGCAGAAAATTTTAAGAATCTGTTCTTAAATAAAACCTTACCTCAGAGACTTCATACTCAATAAAATAAAATACACTTTTGTGATATCAAAATCAGTTTTTAAATAAATATTGTATTTGTTAATGTTTTATTATATTTTACTAGTTCGTTTTAAATATAATAGCAACATTATACTAAGGGTAGAAAACAGTAACAAAACCGCAAATGCATTGCGCACGTTATTAAATATAAACGATTACTATTTAAACATGACAACCTTTTATAATGAATAATGTTAAAAATAAGAGAATTTTTCCCCTTTTCAACATCGACCCTTTCCCTAACTATTATATGTATAATATAAAAGAACTCACGCACACATGTTGCATGTACTGACTTTGGGATCGCAATATTATTCACGGTATCGTCTTGGATACCCCCAAGACCAAACAATGGGTTGTAAACTCTGATGTCGTAAACTGAATTTTAAAACATTGTGCGCTGTTGAGTGAAGTGCCATAAAAATGAATCGTTTAATTTTACTACGGGGTTTTTTCTTCATTTTTGCTCTCTTGCGAGAATGAATATTTGCATACTTCTTTGAATGAAAATTAAATAGCTTATCATATATTTACATAGAGAATACGTATATTTACATATAGTATTAGATTTGTTGAAAAATTAACACTATATTTTTTTAATACATGATCATATATAAATCTCATTATTGACGATCAAAGAAATTAAAGACTTAAGTTTGAATACAATAAGAACCTTAATGTTTTTAAAGTCTATTGTGTCTAAGATACGAGCACATAATTATGAAAGTGGTCTAAGTTAAGAAATCGACAAAAATGGATTTATTAATTATTTCGTGTCACACTGTTTTAATCTAATAAAATATGATGCAAAATTTATTATTGTAAAAATATTAAAATGTTTTGTTACAATGTTCAACGGTTTTTCGCTAATGTTTATTTATTACGTGTTTTAATAAACTTATTTTTAATGTGGTTTATAGACATTTGACCGCTGAATTTAAATAACACGTAAAAATAATGGAGACGTATAAGACAGTTATCGTCTTTTAATATATCCCATCAAGATATCTCTTTAAGCATTTTTTTAAGAAAATGCTTAAAACCACAGACACAGAGCCGAAGAAAATTAAAAAAAATAAAGAGAACAAGAAATGAACATACATGAACTATATACAAAACTTCAGAAAGTTGAAGAAAAATAACGACAAAGAATACATTACAAATCTTTCAAAATTGGTAAAGCTAAAGTTTTTAAAAATAATAATTGCTTCTGCCTAAAAAAATGTTTGTATCTCTTTGAATATGTAGAAACGAAATCAAATTTTAAACAATTTTGGGAAATGAAAAATTCTCTGAAGCAAAATTTATTTAATTGAAGGAAAAATAATGAATCGTACGTTAATGAGTGGATTTACAGAAAAGCATTTAATACTGACTTCAAATTAAGCTTTCTTTTTCCTCGTAAAGATACGTGCCAAAAATGTGATTTACTGAAATAAAAAAGTTATGTATCCAGCAATTAAAAAAAAATGTTGTAGAATATTTTGAATTTTTATCAGATTTGAAAAAATTTCCATTCCATATGCCAAACTTTCCGTTTCGGTTGCTAATTATAAGTGAGCTATACAACTTAGGTTGCAATAATTTTCACAACAATATGGTTAAAATGTATGTATGGGATGAGACTATAACTTCAAGAGGTTCACAAGAAGTCGCCTCATGTATTTTAAAGCATTGTGAAATGTGACTACCCAAAAACATTTAATAGCTTACAGCGATGCTTGTTCGGGCCAAAATCGTAACATCAAAATGGCACTAACATAGTTGAAAATAATCTTCTAATAATAATATTAACACTGTAGATCACAAATTTTTAATATCGGGATATTTTTTTTTGCCAAATAATCGTAATTTTGGCTTGATAGAAACGAGACTAAACAAAACGAATTACTTATACATCACTAAACAATATTATGAGTTGATAGGACAATGTAGTAAAAAAAAGTCATTTTCGGTTGAAACAATAATGCAAAAGGATTTTATTTCTACATTGTATCTATCTCTTGGCTAAAAATACAATGAATGCGTTTTTAAAAATGCCCTAGATAATTTTTGAGATGTTGATCCTTTCATATTTTGCCTAAAAGAGGAAGACCAAAAATTTTTTCGCTTCCATTGTACTCCACCCACAGATCAATAACATAAAAAAAATTAAAGATATGACAGATTTGATTATGCTCCACCAATTTACCATGAATATTTAAAAACCCAAAGCTTAAAATCCTACTTCCACAGAATAAAAATATATGTTATAATCAGATATCTAAAGCATTATTAAAAATATTAATTAACATGGCTTAATAAAAAATATTTTGTATGAAAAAAAAACTTTTTTATTGAGTAAAGTCAATTTTAATATGTTCATTTAACAGGAATCACTTTGTTGTAAAATTTTGTCACCAATTAAAGACGTAATGAATACCGTTGTATGGACCATAAATTATATTTGCCGCAATGGACTGAAGCACCAGATATTTTAATTTTTTTTGCCGTTACTTACAACTTGTTAGATGGGTAATTTTAGACGCTCTAGAAATCCATATTTTAATCTGTCCCACAACTTTCAGATAAAAAATAGATTACGAAGCTGAACTTTATGTTAGATATTACAACATGTATAAATAATATTAATTTGAGGTTGCAGTGTAAAGATAAATTATGTATTCTAAAATAAAGGCTTTTGAATCCAGAAGCATATTTATATTATTTTATGTGATGTAAATCTGTATCTGAAATTGAATGGCAAACACAATAGACAACCTGTATTGGAATTATTAAAGATTACAATGCGAATTTTTAAGAAGTGTAAAATAAAATTAAATAAAAATGTTTTCAAGTCACTTTGATATTCATATTGATGATGTACAACATCAATTACAAATGGACATTTTAATTAATGTTGTAACAAAATAATGAAATGATGAAAAATATTTATACGTCGGAAAATATTAACTATTTTATCGAAGTGCACTTCAAAAAATTAAGGGATTCGCGAAAAATATGATATGATATATTTGGATTTTTATCTCCGGTTTCAAAGCAGATATGGAAAAAATATAGAAAGAAAAACAGCGATAAAAGTCACATTAGAGAAAAAAACATTGAACATATTTATCTCGTTTTTACTGTTTTATGCATACATTAATTTTTTTATTTGATTTCACATACGTCGTCCGAAATCATACATGCTTAAATAGTTTTGTATTTTTAAATATATAAATAATAAATATTATTAAATTTAATTATTTTTTACATTCCCTATATCACGAGTTCACTAACGGTGGGTCTTTCGAAAAGTCTTTTCTGTGAAATCTTCGGATTAAAAATAAACTAAAGAATATAAATAATTGGTTATTTAAAGAAATTTTTCACTTCGTGGCTCATTTTCTAGTGCAAAATTAATCGGTCACATATAAAATTTGTTTACTTCCCGACAAATTTTATAAAATATCATAAAAATATCGTTGCGCAGCGAATTTTTTGTCGTTGCTATTTTTAATTAAAAATACATAAAATCATCTAATGGAATTAAACCGATTTTATTTTATGATTAACTAGTTGAGAACTCCATATCTTTTAATTACTCGCGGCTCGGTAAATAAAACCAAATACTGAATTAGCACTACAACTCTGAAAAATATGGAATTGCAATAGTTTAATGGATACTTCTAAAGCTTCAGGATATCTAAGGATCATATTTTAATTCACACTAACAAATTATTTATGCAGCATTATATCATATTCATGACACGTTTCTATTATATGTTATTATTATTTTGTTGCACCCCCTTTATTTTTAAATACTGTTAAAACACTGATTAATCGAGTTCGTGGTTTATTTCATTATGACATCACTTTACCACTTCATGAGCTTAGCATAACTTGTGGCAAGCGGAGCTAAGCTGAATCAACCAGGACTACCTTATTCCATATAAAATTTGGTCGTCCAAATTTTATTATATTTTTCAGAAATATTAAAATATTTGTTTATTGTCAAATGTATTTATTAAAATAAATTAAAAAAATTAGACTCATATTTTAAAATAATGACATGTTATTTGTTTTAATATATTTTTTTTTATTAAAACAGTTTCTTAAAAAATTAAAAAAAAACAGTTCAAGGTCGTAGGTCAAAAATTCAAGGGCGACTATCGTGAATTTTCGTTAGGAAACGCAAAAAATGTAATCGATATTGTTGCGCTTTGATTAAAATCGGCTGCGAAATCGCACGACCTTTGAAATAAAATGTGACATTGAGAGGGTCATAATAAATTTTGTATCAAATATCTTGAAAAACTAATGACTAGTTCGGAGAAGAACTCACAAATATTTAAATATTGAACCGCTATGTATACATTGATTTACATATTAGTTATAAATAATGAGAAATATAAGTTGAACGATGTAACTGAATTCATTATCATTGATTTGTCAAAAAAAAAAAAAAATACAAATGGCGATTATGGAGATGGATAAGATTTTTTTTAATATAGAAAGTTATTGATCTATCTTTGTATCAAGATTGTTTTTATGTAAAAAATAATATCAATTGTAAAATTATTAATAAATATAATAATAACTTATTCACTACCCTCTAATTTAAGATCACAATAAAGGATCGAGATATGTATTTCAGATATAAGTTCCTTCAGAACTGTTTATACATACAGATTAATTTAAAAAAATAATTATTGCTACATTTACAATAAAGATTTAGTAAAAAAAAATGCATAAAATATGCAGCTTTTGATTTAATTATTAAAATACACCAAAGCTTAAGCAATAAAAATAAAATTTTAGCAATATTTATAGATACAGAAAATCATAACATATTAGTAGAAAAATTAAAACATATTGGAATAGTAGAAACAACTTTTAAATTATTAGAAAACAAGTAGATGTAATAAATGGAACACAAAGTGAATGTGTGGTGATGAATTTCGGAATTCCACAGACGTTTATTATTTAATCTATACATAAATGATTCGACTATATGCTGATGATACAGTGTTAAAATATAACTGTTAAGCAAAAAAGTACGCAGAGTGACTTGATCCATATTAGTAAATAGACGACATTAAATAATTTACAATTAACGAAAAAAACTGATATTTAATGATAATTTTGCTATCACAATCACTGTAAATAATTCTCTAATTATAATAACAAAATCACTGTAAAAAATATTTAATTGCAATTATCAAGAGATAAATAAAACAATTGGCAAATTTACATCTGTACTTTACTCTTATAATTTATAGTCACGTTGAAATTGTATTATATTTTAATACTATATAAAAGCTTTGAAAAAGTATCTCGTTGATAAATGTTCTAGACTACAGATGATTGGGAGATGAAAGCAATTCATAGCGTATTAAGAACACGCTAACGAGCTATTCTATTGACTTCGTTATTCATAGACAGCATTTAGTAGCAAAAAATTAAAGGGACGATTGAATGATGCACTTTCCGCTTTTATAAGGGCTGTAAATTATATCAAGTGAAATCCGCTGAAATGTCGCTTCTTCCGTCATTTTTGTGAAAAAGCTTGTTGAAAATTTGAAAGCCTTTTATTGCATGCTATAGTACTGTAGCTATCAAAGGAAAATTACCTGAACAGGTTCATCTCACTTTAAAGCTGCCTTGAAAATAATTCAGAAATAATCTTGTCAAATAAAATATAGTTGCAATAATTAATTTTTTGATCCTTTGAAATGATTTTTTTGATGTCAACGATTGACATAATTCAGATCCGTAAAAATAATTATATTTATATATAACTATATATCTGTTCTGCACAATCAGTCGATTGAGGCGTGTTCACTGATTTTGATAAATGTAGCATAAAAACATTTGAAACAATTAAATTATTCGCTGTGCAGATGTAAATACTAGTTTTTTGTCTTTCACCAAAACGTTGACAAACTCAGTTGATGGGAGGATTTAAGTAGACGTCGTAAATATGGATTTTAAAAAGGCTTTTCATATGAGAGTATTGATCAAAGTGTATTCAAACCGAATTTTGGTCAATAGGAGGGCGCAAAAAACAATTATCACTTTTCAGAAGTCAAAAATTCACGTCAAAAGCAATAAAATCGTGTCGGCGCCGTCGCAGTGGGAACGCTCGGTAACGAGCGTTTCCACTGCGACGGCGACGGCACGATTTTATTGCTTTTGACGTGAATTTTTGACTTCTGAAAAGTGATAATTGTTTTTTGCGCTCTCCTATTGATCAAAATTAGGTTTAGATATGCTTCATTCGATTCACACTTATTGTAAGTCATAATTTGCTATAAAAAGTTTCCATCGCACGATTTTATTGCTTTTTACGTGGATTCTAAATAAGGACCCTATTGAATTTGGCCAGAAAAATGCATTTCATTTAATAAAATACTATGAGACTCGATGGAATGAAAATATCAAAAAATGCACTTTTATATAACTCGTACCTATTAATATTCATTAAAAAATTATATTATGATAGTAAAATACATTAAGTGTTTCTGGCATTATATTCCCAGGACCCACAGTCACTTTCGTTGGCCCTTCCTGGGCCCTCTGCTTTCCACGTTATTTAATAATGACATAAATACCTTTAAAATATAAAATTTTATTTTGTATGCAGATCAATTGAAATTGTTTAAATGCATTCGGTTTATTTCAGACTCTTTCTATCTACATAAAGATTTAGATTATTTATGGAGATCGGCTTCCGTCAAGCGTCAGTGTTATTTTATCGATCCCGTTTGCCATAAGTTTATTTTTACGATCCCGGTGGAAACATTTTGGCTATAGAAACTTTCACTAACGATCTCGGAATCATGTTTGAAAGCAAGTGGAGGTTTTTTCTAGACGTATTCGACGTTTGCAATAAATCTTTGTTATAAGGAACGCATCACACTTTAAAGATTTGCCAGTTATTCGTATTAATAATTATTTTGGCATTTTCAGGATCAATAATTTAAAAAATTCGAATAATCAAATACTCTCAAAAAGTACAAAAAACATTTTTTAAATCTCTTTATAAAAGGATATTTTATGTATCCAAGCGCTCTATGAGTACTCACAGAAAGTTGCATATTGCTAAGCATTTTTTTTAACTACTGAAGGGTGCTGTCTACAATCCAGCTATAGTTTCGAGTTCCAGAACGTCTTAGAAAATCACTCCTCTTTTAATTACCATTAGGGTTAAAACGTTTGCACTTGGCGAATCACCTATGGCTGTGCCCATCCATTGCACATTGATCAGATTCGAACATTGATTTTTTTATAATATTTGCTAACGGTACGAACACATTTGGTATTATCTATTCGTCATTAATACAGAATAAGTTAAAATAAATTATGCATATTCCATAGAGAAATTAATATCTCACAGTGTAACCACAGGGGTCTAAATTGGGATCATTGTTATTTATATTAAATATTAATGATGTAGTTATTAATGTAAAAAAGACGACACATAAGAATAATATTAAATAAGTTGTAGATAATTTAAATATTTAATTAAGTTTAATAGAAATATGGTTAAAAAATAATGTAGTTAAACTGTACGAGAAGAAAACTAAAGGTATGTTTATTAATTATAAAAATATGTTAGATAATATTATAAAAATAGTTTTCAATATAAAATTTTAGGAGTGGTAGATACAAAATTAAATTTTAAGTAACCCTGTATTTACATGATAAGAAATATAGTAGAAAAATATGTATATTACCAAGAATGAAAAATATGTTAAATATAAATACAAAAATAAAAATTTACAAAAGTATCATATTGCCCCATTTACTTATTGTGCGATAATATAAGGTATGCTTAATAAATTAGATAAACAACTGTTGAAAAAATTACAAAATAAGGCAGTGAGAGTAGTCTTAAATAAAAATAGATTTACTAGGGTTAGAAGTATGATTGATAGATTGGAATGGTTAAATGTTCAAGAAATATTTAAGATGAATATTTTAGTATTTACATATAAGTTAGGTAATAATATATTACCAAAGTATATTCATAAGAAATAAAGATGTACATAGATTTAATACTAGAAATACAAAAAAATTAAGGATAGTCAGGTATAAGAAAACGAGAACGGCTAGGGGAATTTTGTACGGAAGTGTGAATTTGTATAATAATATTCCTAATCACCTTTGTGTATTGGCAAATAAATTACAATAATAAGTCTTTTTTTATTTTCTGTTAATGTTATATATTATATGTATGCTTATTTAAAAATTATTTGATGTAAAAATTAGCTATTCAGCTAAATAAATTATTAAAATAAATAAAATATAAGAAAAAAAATGATAATTTGTATTATTACCTTCATCTTTATTTTGATTTTATATGCTATAATTTGATTTCTTGTAAAGTACATACATTGAAAATATTTTTCCAATTTCAACCATTACACTACTCCCATCCAGGGGCGTATATTCAGGGTGTGCTAGGTGTGCGGCGCACACCCGCAAAACCATCTAAAATATAAATTTAGAAATTCAGAAAATTTAGGGCATAAAGCGACATCATTTTGCATACAGTAGTATGCAAAATTATAAAATTTTAATATGCAGTGTATAGTATGCATTGGAATTTGTCATTCGCTTTAAAGGTTTCCGCGCGACCGACACGCTATGTATTACTCATGTGGCGCGCCGACCTTGAGTGCGGCGGCCGACTAAAGTAAATTGTTCCGAGATTTAACGGCTGAAGTCGTTCTGTCGGCTGGCAGCGCTCAGTAGTAAAATTGGTCTCGAATTTGGTGCACGTACTTCAAAAACTCTTGCGTCCGTCGCTGCTTTTTTATTACATTATATCACAATAACAGGTCACTCATTTTTTATATTTTGGGGTAAAATAGTTTATTATATTATTTACATATGATCAATACTTAATTTTCTATTCTAGATTATATTTTTTTATTTACCCCAATAATGATGAAGAATATTGTTGAAGATATTTGGAATAATCCATTTTCAAAAAGAAGTTATGAAATTAAATTGAAGATCATCAAAATTGGCAAACCACGTCCACCTCTTCCCAATTTATTTATGAAGCATAAAGACAATAAATGTGAATATACAAGACATTTTTCATTTTCATCATATGAACGAACTGAGTGGTTAACAGGCTGCGAACTTCGATCTAGATTGTTCTGTTGGCCATGTTTATTGTTTTCCAAAGAAAGAAGCGTGTGGAATAAAAGTGGATTTGCTGACCTTAGTCATCTGATAACGGCACTGAAAAAACACAAAAGAGCGCAGTCACACGTTCAATCATTTTTTTCTCTCAAAATGTTTGGAAAACAACGAATTGAAGTCATGATTGACGCTCAACGTAAAGCTAATATAAGTCAACATAATGAACAAGTTCATAAAAATAGAGAAATATTAAAGCGAATGATTGACGCAGTAGTATGTCTAGGAAAACAAGAACAACCTTTTCGAGGCCACGATGAGTCCTGTAATTCACTAAACAAAGGAAATTACCTTAAATTTTTAAATGCACTTCGAGAATACGATTCTCTTTTGGATACTCATTTAAATACTGCAACGGTGTTTCGTGGTACTTCCCCATCCATACAGAATGACATAATTGAAGCAATTGGTGATGTTATTAAAGATCATATTAAGGAAGAAGTAAATTCAGCAAATTTTGTCGCTATTATTCTTGACGAAACTTCAGATATAATGACGAACTCTCAACAGTTTTGCGTTTTGTTTATGAAGGTAAAGTTTACGAGCGGTTTATTGGCTTTACAGCCGTTAGCTCTGATAAAACAGCCGATGGCTTATTTTGCCACGTTGTAAATATAATTGAAGAATTTCAAATTCAAGAAAAATTAGTTGGACAGACTTATGATGGGGCGAGTGTAATGAGTGGGCATATTAATGGTTTGCAAGCCAAAGTACTCGCTCATATGTTGAATTTAACATTACAACAAGGTCTTTCCAATATAAAAGTGTGCAAATCATTCTTTCAAACTTTAAATGGATTGTCTGCATTCTTTTCGAAATCTTCCAAACGAATAAATGCTTTACAAGAGTTTGTAGCTAGAAGACTTCCTTCTGTTACACCTACAAGATGGAATTACACATCACGGTTAAGTAACACAGTGCAAAAATACAGAAATGGATTTACGGACTTTCTTCGAGACGTCGTGAAAAATTGTGAACTATGGGACCCCGACACTGTAATAAAAGCACGAGGTTTTCTTAGCTTTTTGGAAGATTTTAAAACAAGAAAACTTCTCCACATATTTTCAAACCTTTTTGGAAAAACTGATGTGTTATACATTTTACAATCCAAATCTTTTGACATATTATATTGCTGTAAGAAAGTTACCGAAATTTTGCAACAACTCAGACATGAACAGGAAAATAATTATGAAACATTATGGGATTCTTATGTAACGGAAGAAAATTATCCAAGACTGAGTAATGATTTGCTTGTTGAAGAAAAGCACGCGTTTAGCCAACTATTTAATACAATGTTTGATAATATATGTAAGCAAATTGAAACCCGTTTTTCTTCAATGTCCAAATTGGAATATTTTCACCTTCTGGAGAAAGAAAAATATGAGCAATATAAGGGAAAATTTCCAAATGAATTACTTACCAAACTGCAACAATTTTATGGAACATTATTTGATTATATAAGTTTAAAAAATGAGCTTGCTGTTCTTTATCATTTGTCTGAATTTGCAAAGAAATCTGTTCATGAGCTTGTACAATTTATGAACACAAATAATTTTGAGTCAGGTTTTCAGGAAATAGATAAATTAGGCAAACTAATATTAACTCTTCCAAGCAGTACTGCTTCAGCAGAACGTTCATTTTCTGCTCTGAAACGAATTAATATTTGTTATCGAAGTACCCAAGGCCAAGAAAGGCTATGTGGCTTAGCTTGATTTCAATAGAAAAAGGGATCCTTATGGATATTAAAAAGAAGAGCACTTTATATGACAGCGTGATAGAAAAATTTTTGATCAAAAAAAGAAGATTAGATTTTATGTATAAATAATTATAAGTTTGTGGTTATTTATTTATTTATTTATATATGGGAAAAAGCTCGGCTAATAAAAATGAAAAAATGTACTTTTTTTATTTTTTATAGCACACCCAATATTAACACCCACCGTACGCCACTGCTCCCATCATTGGTTGATCCAACAATATGTTTTTTTAATCTGTATTAAATAAACTTAAATGGTGTTGTACTTTATCAAGTAACTGAGTTGCTAAACCTAAGTTTAAAAGTCTGCCTTAACCAAGATAATTAATTTCATCATCATTTTCATGTACATTGATATTTAAATATTTTCGCATTTTCATGCTCGTTTAATACTAATAAATAACTTTTCTGATAATTCAATCACTTCAATTTTTTTTATTTTATAAGAATTATTAATTAAATTTTTATTGTCTCTTTCACATTAAGACCGTTTATAAAATCGATATATTATCGATTTGCTTATAACAAAATCATCAAGAGTTATAAGTCATTTAAAATCGGTCATTTTGTGTAATGCTTAGAATTATAGCTTTAGAATTAAATTAAGTGGAGAGTTTTCATGTCTAAAAATATATTTTAATTGCAA
This sequence comes from Plectrocnemia conspersa, assembly GCF_051122295.1. Classification (NCBI taxonomy): domain Eukaryota; kingdom Metazoa; phylum Arthropoda; class Insecta; order Trichoptera; family Polycentropodidae; genus Plectrocnemia; species Plectrocnemia conspersa. The sequence goes on along the minus strand of NW_028277170.1, from coordinate 2,472,448 downwards.
TTTTATCAATTTTCATTGCTCACAGAATTTTTGTTAAAATCTGCAAGATTTGGGTATATACAAAAAAAAATGTTAGTACTCTAAGTTCAATTAATAATAAGCTATTACTGCAAAACAGATATTCCAAACAATTGTATGGGAAATACGTCAACTATAGTCATTCGTATTAGAAAATTATTATATGAAATAATAGTTCCATCTGGAGTCCCGCAGTGAAGTTTGCTCACGCCGTTCCTCTTTATTCTACTTCTTTTTTCAAAAATTTGTTGTAGCCTGATAGGTGAATTCACAATGCGTTATAATTCAATCAAACACAATGAAAATATACAAGTGAATACTACCAGGCGTTTAAAACTGATATTAAACAAAAGAAGTGCATTAACAAAAAAAAACATATTTTTAAAAATACAAACTTGGCCAAAATAATGGGGCATCCGAATGAATATGTTATATCTTAAAAATCGTATAAATATAAATAAAAAACAAATTGCACATCGAGATGAAACACATTTTATAAATAAAGGGTTAATACTATTTTTAGATAAGATATAATATAAGAAGAAATACGATTTAATAATTTATAGATTTATTTAAATAGGTACTATAACTACTTACATATATGTATATTAAGTAAAATACTTATGATTATATATTGGAATGTTCCGGTATCAAAATAAAGTCGTTATGTTAGCATTAACACTGAACAGGTTTTTACTAGGAGTAATAAAAGTAGGACAAGTACTGAGTGCTTTAATTAATTAAATATTTTTTGCTGTGCATTTAATATACATATCTATATTATATTATACAATGGTACGAGTAGATTAACAAGTGGCTTGAGCCGCAGTGTAGTTTATGCTGCAGTGCGTTGTAGTTTTTGCCGGAGTCATGGCAAAAGTTTTAAATTGAAAGCAGGGGACTGAAGAGAAAAAGAGAGTATGCTTTAGAAATTTTGCCAAACACTCGAAAATGATGTAATTTTCAGTTGTAAATGTAACATGCAACAATTCAGAATACACTTGTCTTAGAAGGTGGACGTTTTTATAATGCAATGATGGCGTACATAAATTTTATATAGCGATGAATGGTTTTGACTACTTTTAAATATATTGAGACATCTTCGGTTTTTTTTGTATCGATTTTATACCGTGATATTTCGGCTGGATCACACTAGTCATCTTCGGTCAAAAATTCATTCGAAGATGACTAGTGTGATCCAGCCAATATATATATATATATATATATATATATATATATATATATATATATATATATATATATATATATATATATATATATTTATTTCGATTTAAAATGTTAAAATCACAGCTGCATACAGAGTAGGTAGTGATAAGCAGGGTATCGAAAAAGTAAAATGAATTAAAATCCAATATACATAATATTCTTAAATTTGAATTCTGGTTCAGTATATATTTGACAAAAAGTATTTGGAACCGAACCGGGTACCCGGCTCCTTTATTGCAAAATTTATTACCAAGAACCGGGTAATGAATTTTGGCGGGTATTTGAATGCCCTAGGAATAATTATGTATTTACCTAAGTAAATTAGTGGATTAATATTATTTACGGCAGGTATGTCCAATCTTATGAATCTTCTGGGCCTCATATAGAATTTAATCATATTTCCAATGAGTTAATTACAACTCTATTTTAATAAAAAAATTAATCACAGATTATTCTTAATGTAAACTCTGAGCTTATTTTTTTAAAGTAGAGATGCAAAACGTATTTTAAAAAAGCTCAACTAAAAATTTTGTTTTAATTTTACTTCTTCATACGGTAAAATATAAACATACTCTTTAAAATGACGTCATTTTTATGCAAGTTCAATTCATATAAATAAATAAAATTTATTCATTACATCTTTGAGCTTTCTAGTATACTGTCGATTTTAATTTACAATAAACTAAAATGCAGTTTATTTTAAAACATTTTATTCATATTCTGATTTTAATATTAATGTAAATATATTTTAATCCTGCTTTGAAAGTCGTGCATTGTTATAAGCTCTCTTGTGTATCAAGTTCTAAACTTTTCCAATGCGAGCACAGTCATAAGACAAGTGTGAAAAGAGCATCCTTAATAAATAATAAAAATAGAGCGCAAGCTTCTATATAGTATAATTCCTATCCATCCTACCAATCCCTTTTCAGTCTATCTCCATCGCAATGTGTATTTATTTTTATTTTAACAAATGGGATTGCGAGTTTTTGTTCTGCCACAATAGAAAGATTATCAGATTCTCATGCAGACAGATACACGAGCAACGTTTTAATTAAACATACTTAATTATATTTGTCATTCCGGAAGAATGGAATTATTGCATTATTAAGTTTTCACAACTCGTCGGGTTTCATTTTATAGGATAACATTTCCATTTACACAATGCGGTATTTGATATTTCGGAGCTAATAAATAGTTCGTAACTTAAACAAAGCTCACGTATTCTAGAATAATTAGTATTTTAATAATTTTATCATATAAATTCGGTTTATATAAAAATTAATTTAAGCAGAGAAATCAGATCAATAAAGATAATAATATCAAGCAAAGTACTTTTATAAATTATAATAACTGCGATTAAAAATATTTACATAGGCATTACATAGATACGACTTAAATTATAAAATTGCTTTTTATTCTATTGTAGCAAATATAAAGTAAAATCTAACATGTTTCATAATATATATACAATATTTAATTTAATAAAATAATATTTAAAAGTAAAATTAACACTTACAAAGCAAAAACCAGATTATTGAATTATTATAAACTATATTTATACAACATAATTGATATAAATATTGGGGTAAAATTGTAAAATGCAGTATAAAAACATAGCTATGATATATGATTTGCCTTAGAATGCAGAGTGATGTTTGCGGTTCCTTTCAGGCGACATGAAAAATGGTTATTTCCTAAAAATGCGAGATAGAAAAGGATCTGCGGTCTGCCATATCAATATTTAAATGTATTCAAAAGCAGATGGGCTTAAATCGTATAATAAAATGGTTGGCTTTATTATATTACGTATCCTTAAATAAAAAAAATGGATATTTCCCTAGCTAATAAATTAATATTTTAAAGGTGAAGTAATTTAGATTATTAATAATTTTGAAGTAAAAAGAAAAAGGATAATTGCTCTGATAATTAATATAATAATTTAAATCTGTTTTTAATTATATTTTTTTTCAGTTTTCGCCGTAGCAATATTTTAAATTAAATTTTAATTTGTATTTTTAATATGAATTAAAAAATAATATTATATGCATTTTTAATATTGATTATAAAATTTTATTTAAAATAAAAATGTAAGACTGTACTGCATATATTAAAAAATCATTAATTGACATCAAAATTTTTATTATTTTTATACACTACAATATTTAAATTATCACTTGTATTTAAATGGTTATTTTTATCTAATAGAGAAAATATTAATAAAAATTTACATTTTAGCAATATTTTTCTGTCTTTTACGTATGTATAGAAACAGGGGGGCCTGGCCAATAATATCATCGAATAGAAAACCAGTGATATTACATGCAAAATGTGTGGCGACCGTTCACCAAATGAGATAGCGACGTTTTTATGATCACATTAAACGGTTTTAACGGAAAGAATAGATAGTGAACTTTAATGGACTTAAGAATGTTTTAGCTCTTGAGGGCTGCACCTTCAAAGTAAAGTATTAAGGACGACAACACTAGGAAATACCACATCGACTATAACCCATTTATGCCGCGTCGCCAAGGGTCTACAACTCTGGATATCACTCATGCATAATCAGTGTTTTACTAGTGTTATACATACATTTATATGTATAATAAAATATGTTAAAAGTACTTAAATTTTGTTTTCAACGCCACAAATACTCCATTTTTTAAGCGAACTGCTACTGAAGCTTTTAAATTAAATTATAATTAAATTTATGCAAACTAAAGTGACTATAATTTTATTTCATAAAAACAAAAAAACTGAGTTGCGTCATTAATTATATATATATATTGGTTTTGAAATCGAGAAAAAGAGGGTCGTTGATCTCCTCTCTCTTCCCTATTCGTAAAATTCACTCAGATTTTTTACGTTTAATTTGAACTGGCGTTGAATTTATACTTGCTTTCGACTTGGAATACACAAAAGAAACTTACAAATTTCATTGTTGTCAAACTTATGCAAATCTTGATTGAAGCGCCTACTTAACAGCTAAAATAAGCAAATAAGATATTTATTAGATAAAAACCAATGACTCAGTTTCGTCTTAAATTATTTAGATCGCTCGAGGAAGCAAGATATATCTACTTATTTGACTTATTCATATATGCGCGTTAGAGCTTTTATATAAAACCCACTTTAAGTTGTACTTACTACCCTAACTTTTATTAGAAATTTCACTTTGCTTCATGAGATCAGCCAAAACAGTCGCATCCATACATAGCTTTTGCCAAATTAACAGATAAAAGCAATCGCATTCACTTTGATTATCTGCCACAATTGTTGTACTCATAACCGTTTATGCAACATTAATAAAACAGTGCTTTTAATATTTCCGAATTACACAAAAAGTATTAAAAATTTAGAATATTAAAATTCCATATCTTTATTGAGTCATTTTGCTTTTAGCTAATTTATTTTTTTATTTTATAAGAAAATAAATATCAGTAGTGGCATATTGCGCAGTAGAGTGTTTTTTAAACTTCGCGTGATCGCATCAAGTCCCAGTTAATAAATTTATCTGGTAACTCCTCTCGCCGCCGGCACTAAATCGCACGTATTACGACACTTGGCCACCCCTGTTCGTTCGGTGTCATTTGTCGGCGTTAGCGCAACTTAACGACGTCGCTGCGAATCGCTTTGGCGCCGTAAAATGTCACAACATCAATTGTCGCCGGTGAGGCACTCACACTCGCGGCTCTACTCGATAGTGTGTCCATTGTGGAAATTCATTTATGCCGGCCAGCGATCGTAAAATCGGGCTGTCGTAAAGATATATTATTGGTGTTTAAAGAGTCGAGTCGACGGCGGGCTTAGAGCGACACGCGAGCAGGCAGCCCGGTGCACTTGCACCCGATTTATTAGATGCGCCAGCCGCCGTACAGAGCGATAAACTCATAGGTATGACGGATCGTTTATGGGGCGAATGAATAGTTCGAAGAATTGTATGGGTTATAAAACTGAGAATGAATCCATAAAGTTAATATTCGAATACTTTACACTCATTGTTCTTCTTATATGTAACATGTGATGACTATGTTAGGCAAAAATACTATGACGTCACTGGAGAAAATTCATATAAATAGTAATAATAAATAATTGAACAACTATCATGCTAATTTAATTGCTCAATATCAAGATTTAAAACAGCAAATTCCAACCTCAAGAGCGCGAATGGCTTAAATAAATTATTTTGTCTCTTAAAATTATTTTGGATGTACTCTACCGCTCGCGCGGTTACGTTTCCTGTGAGAGTATTGGTCGAACACACTGCAAATTTCGACATATAAAGCGGTAAGCGCTGCGTATAGGTTGTCACACTCAAAGACATGCGTTTAAGTGCGATTCGCCGACATGACATTAAGTATGCTAAGATTGACATTTTTGAATATTCATTCGCATATGTTTAAATCCGGCTCTTTGATATTTTTTTCTAAATTTTTATTTATGTAGTTCTGTATGAGCATGAAATCATTTATTCTACAGTTACAATTTGCTAAAATAAAATTATAAATTAAATACGTATACATTAAGAAAAATATAATAAGTATTATATGTACACTTAAATACATATTTATTATTAAATTTTAAAAGAACAAATAAGAAAAATAAAAAGCATGTTAAAATAAATTAATGATAAATGCATTATTTATTTACTTAATTTTATTTCATTATAGTTGCACGAATTCATTAAAAAAATATTTTTTTATTTCTTTGAAATTATTTCTAGTTGATGTTTTTTGTGAGCACTGAAAGGCAAATCAACCAAATTTTTATATCACAATTTTGAATTACCTGAAGTGTTTAATGTTTTTAAAAACAATTTTTTTGTATTATTATTTTGAATAACCTGAAGTGATTTTAATTTGAATTTATTTGAAAATACCATATATCGATGACTTAGAGCAGTGGTTCTTAACCGGTGCACCGCGAACTTATTGCAAGTGCACCGCGAGAAAATTGGTAAAAACAAAAAATACGCAAAATGGTGAAATCTTAATGTTTCAATCAATTTATATTTTATTATAGTCGTGATACCCCACAATGGATAAATTTATTACCAAACGAAATTGTGAATCAGACCAAAATATTAATGACACTGGGAGTGCAAGTGGAAGAAGTAGTGACGATGTTACTAGACATCATACGTCTCATACAAAATAAAATATGTCCAGTAAAATCAAAAAAATGAATGAACAGTATTCTGAAGAATATTTACGTTTCAGTTTTACTAGCATCAATGAGGAAGGATATCACATTCCACTATGTGTTGTATGTGGAGAAAAACTGTCCAATATCGCGATGTATACTGACAAGTTAAATCGCCACTTCACTACGAGGCACGCCGATCTTGCATCAAAAAGTAAAGATTACTTCAAAAGATTGTTAAGCATGCAAAATAAACAAGCGAAATATTTTGAAAAAACTGTTAAAATTTCCGATAAGGCACAACTAGCGTCATACAAGATTGCTGAATTGATTGCTGTACAATTAAAACCACATACTATAGCAGTCTCTAATTTTACCTGCATATTGTGAAATAGGAAAAATTATGTTTGGTGATAAAGCAAAAAGGAAATTATGAAAATTCCTCTTTCAAACGATACAATAAAAAAAAAATTAAATATGTCGGATGATACTGAGAAAACAGTTAACGATAAACTTTCCAAGCGATATTTTGTTTTACAAGCGACGAATCTACTGACATTAGCGGTAAGGCACAAATACTAGGATTCGTTCGTTTCATAAATGAAAACAAAATAGTGAATCAATATCTATGCTGCAAGGAACTTACCGAGCATACGACAGGACAAGATGTTTTTGATCTTATTTATTCATATTTAGAACAATTTAAAATATCATGGGAGCTATGTGTAGGAATTTGTATCGATGGTGCTCCTTCAATGGTAGGCTCATTTAAAGGATTTGTAACCCTTGCAAAGACAAGAAAACCTAATATTATATTTACGCACTGTTTTTTACATAGAGAATCTTTAGTTTCTAAAACATTACCAGCAACACTAAAACCTGTACTAAATCAAGTTGTAAATATAGTGAATTTCATAAAATCAAGACCTTTAAAAACACGCATGTTTAAAAAACTTTGCATTTCTATGGAAGCTGTGTACGAGTGTTTGCTTTTTCACACTGAAGTCAGGTGGTTATCTAAGGGTAAAGTTTTATGCCGATTCATAGAACTTAAGAATGAATTGTTAATCTTTTTTCGAAATGAAGGTATGGATGATTTTGTAAAATGTCTTCAGAATAATGATTGGTATGCTAAAGTGGCATATTTAGCAGATATTTTTAATTACTCAAATAACGTTAACACAAGCATTCAAGGAAAAAACGAAAAATTCATGACATCCATTGACAAATTGACAGGATTTCGGAAAAAAATAACTCTTTCGAAAAATCGAATAATAGAAAAAATATGTTTCCTTCACTTAACGAAAACATTCCCAAGGGAGTTATTTCCGCAATAATAGACCATTTAACTTTATTGGAAGAAAAAATTTCACATTATTTTCCATTCTTAAATATAAAAAAGTATGACCGAATACGAAATCATCAAATTAGTCCAATTGTCGACTGATCGTACTCTAAAAATTAAATTTTCCGAAATAACTATGAAGAATTTTTGGATTACTGTCCAAGAGGAATATTCACTTCTTTACATGAAGGCACTGAAAATTTTGTTACAGTTTTCAACATCATATTTGTGTGAGCTTGGTTTCTCAACAACAACTAATATGAAAACTAAAAAACAAGAAAGAGAGAAAAAAATTTAAACGAAGAATTCATGGTAACTACATAAAATATTCGACCTAATATTTCTGATATCTGCAAAAGCCAACAAGCTCAGGTATCACATTAATTAATTTTTGATCGATCATATAAATTCCATTATGTTTAGCAGGAACGTCATTTTGGGTAAACAAAGGGGGGAAAATGTACCACTTAGATTTGCCATCCAAAGAACACCTTTAAATATTAATACAAATATTTTTAATAAAACACGTAATTAAAAACTGGTTCTAGGGCAAAATTAACTACCTAAATTTATTTTCAATACTAAACTTTTTTATATTATTTAATTTTAAAAAATATGTAAAAAATTTTATGTAATTTTGTAGGTAACTATTATTTTTTTTAAATATGTAATAAAAATTATGTCCACATATTTTTTTCGACCTCTTAATTCTGGTGCACCGCCACTTTTTCCCTTGATCAAAAGTGCACTGTGACTTTGAAAAGGTTAAGAACCACTGACTTAGAGTGTAAATTTGCTAACCCCACTTTTAAGTAAAAATTACTTTACAATGTCATCTTGTACCCATAATTGAAATACACATGCTCAAAAAATTTTCACCTCAAAAATTTCTGATTCAACAGTACAGACTAGGGCATCCAAATACCCGGCCAAATTCATTACCCGGTTCTACGGGTGTTTTCTGAGAAAGAACCGGGTACCCGGTTCGGTTCCAGATAATTTTTGTAAGCCGTTAAGAGTCTAATTTTTATTAAATTTGAATCTTTGATTAAATATGACATGATATATTTAATTTTACTTTAATAATTAATATCATTTTTAAAAAAAAATAAGGTATTGAAATAAAATCAATATATTATGTAATTATTAATCAAAATATTTTTACATTCCAACGTTAGGTACATATATACATATACTTACATACTACATACATGTGTAACAGTACAAAACCGAAATATTTATTTTAACACATATTTGGCAATAATAATACAAATTGCGCATGAAAAATACCGAGGAAATAAATTTTATTAAAATTATAAAAGAAATTAGATGATTGTATTTATTATATGTATTATATGTAGGTAGAGAAACAAAGCTTATTTTAGTGATGTTCTTTTTGTAAAAAGATGTATTTTAAAAACACTAACGAATATAATGTGTTATATTTTCACCCTACAACGCATTAAAATTTATTTTTTATTTACAACTGCATATTTTCAAAATAATCCTTATCTATACATTCGCTTATCTCGAAATCTATAGGCCGCTAAGTGCTGTCCCTTTTTTTGTCGTTCAAAGACGTTAGTCGTTTTAAAAACGCCGATTCGGCTCTTCCATTTAATTTGAAGTAATGGAAAAAAATATTTAAATGAAATTAACCGGACACCCGTCAAAAATTACCCGGTTTTCGGTTCCATGAAAAACATGGCGGGTACCCGGGTACCCGGTTCCAGTTCTACCCAATTTGAATGTCCTAAGTACAGACCTTAAACTACATACATACTTGAGATATTGTTTTATTTCTATATTTTAAAGTTATTTATTGAGTTTTTTGTTTCTTAAGAAGCTAGCAATTTTATACTTATAAGCCATCGATATATTAAATGACTATGAATATGTGCATAATAAATGTTTAATCTAGTCTTATAAAATAATATAATTTAGAAGCTATATAAAATTTTTTTGACATTGCTAATATTTTTCTCGTTATATAATCAATATAGTTAAAAAATACTTTTTATCTGAAAGTATACTTAAGAGTTATATATTATTACCTTTTGTAATTAGAGAATAATTAACAGTCATTGCATTATCAATATTATCATTAAATATCATTTAGTTATATTATTTTTCATTAACTTTTAATTTCTTTAATCTTATCCATTCACTAATATGGATTAAATTACTCTGCATATTTCTTTGCATGTCTTTATATGTTTTAGAGTTATATATAAGTACTGTATCATTAGCATATAATTGAATCCTTTCTCTAAGTTTCAATATAATTGAATAATTTATGTATAGAATAAATAATAAAGGTTCCAAAATAGAATCCTGTGGAATTCTACATTTAACCACCTCACACTCGCTTTGTGTTCCATTTATAACAACTACTTGTATATTATTTATGTAAATTTATTTTTAATAAATATAGTGTTCATATTGTTATTCCAATATGTTATTCCAATATATAATTTTTATATTTATCTGGTTTAGAACTGTTTTTTTTTACACAATTTGATTAAATAAATTAATATCGGTAAAGGCCGAAAAAATATCATAAAAATATTCGAATAATTCATTTATGTGCATAGAGAAATTTAGGTTATTTAGGAGTTGAAGTGTGGTTGACCTCAATGTGAATCTAGTAAGACTTTTTATTGATATATTTACATGAGTGCGACGGATGATAATCGGCGAGACGTTTCCTCCAAGCGGTAGTGAAGCTGTCGTATGTGATAATGCTCAGGGTTTTTGTGGCTGCCTGCAGCGAACATCAGGAGGTAGATCTTCTTGCAGCGAAGGTCATTCTAGAGTTCCAGGTCGTCTCTCTGCGTCTGTCAGTGAGACTGGTCTTTTTGAGCAAATTAAAATTGAAAAATATTAGTAGCAAAATAAAAATCGTCATAAATAATATTAGAATGTTGTATTTTTTTAAAATTATATTTATACATTATTAAATGCTGTTGTAACGTGTAATAGTAATACTAATAATAATGGTAATCCCTCGTTGGGATAAAATTCAGATGGGCCCTCGCAAATCCCTTGCCCCGTGACCGTCTCGTTAATTATTTCTGACAGCAACTGTACCGTACAGTTGACAGACATTTTTTACGCCAGCTATAAGCCAACTAACGAACTTAATGAGAATACGCTGAACAAGATTAACAAATCGATGAATCGCCAACCGTTTTTGTTATGTTATTATTTTAAAAAGACGGAATCGTTTTCACTAAAAGGAAAATCAGTTTTACAATGTAATATTATTTTAGTAATAAAGCTATTTAAATTTTATTCAGGTGTATTGCTTAAAAGTCGGATTTCTCTCGGCTGCAAAATCACACGAAGACAATGTAAAGTACATTAAAAAAAGCTTTTATAAGGCATTATTTTGCTGTAAATCAGATATTATGCACTAAATACAATAATTACAAACTTCACAGAAAATGCTTAAAGGTTAAGTTAATCATCAGCAGATTTAATTACATATTATTGTAGCTTTTTCAAATTTAAATTGAATATATATAGTCGATTTTTTTATACCTTTATTAGTTTATATTTTGGTAAAATAGTTATGAAGTATGTATTTTTATTTATGTATTTTTTTAAATTTGAAAAATTTGCCGTATTGTTCTTTATATTTAGTATACTTACAAATAATTTATTATTACTTATGTTATTGTAAAACTTAACCATTTGTAAATAATAAAAATGGTTATGAACCAGAATTGTGCATTTATTGTGTCTATGCTACTATACCTATGTATATTTGAAATAAACTTTAATAAAAAAAAATGGCAAGTTGTATAAATTTTACATGTGCGATATTTTTGAATATGCGCAACGTATAAATATAATAGGAATATATTTGCTTTATCTCAGGCAAATCTAAGGGTGCCTCGCAATTTCCTGTAATTATGTTCTGTAACAGAGAAATGACTGCGCCTTTTTAATGATAGGGATGGCTGGCAAAGTGAGAGCAATAACAGGTTTTACATACACGAAATTCTTTCTATTATTTGTTTATTTTTATTTCCACTCAGATATATTTTTACCCAAATAGTTCACGGAATGTGTTAAATATAAGCAATAATTTTGCTTGAATAAAAAGGTGAGTTTTTAAACAAAAAACCTTTTTCATTAAAAATAATGCAGTGTTTCTGTTAAAATAGATAATATGAATAAATGTGTTTTTTTTTAATGAAATTTAATAAATATTTATAAGTTAATAAATATGTAAAAAAAATTACTTTTTATTAAAACGTGTATAGAAAAAATAATAGAAGAAGTAGTAATCAAACAATTAAAGGAATTTATTACTTCTCAAAACATAATATGTGAACAACAATCGGGATTCAGAGAAAAGCATTCCACTGAAACTGCATTACAAGTAGTGATAAATGATTGGCTATTGGCTAAGGATACAAACAAAATCATTGGAGCAGTTTTCTTGGATTTCAAGAGAGCCTTCGAAACAATAGACAGAAAAATAATGTTAAAGAAATTGGAGAGTATAGGTATAAGTGATATAGTTTTAAGATGGTTTAATAATTACTTATATAAAAGAAAACAAAAAGTTAAAATAAATAATGTATATTCTGAAGAGAAATTAGTGTCTTATGGAGTACCACAAGGGTCTAAATTGGGACCATTGTTATTTGTTTTGTATATTAATGATATAGTTAATAACGTGAAAAAATGTAAAATTCATCTATTTGCGGATGACACATTAATGTATTGCATAGGTGATAACATTAAAGAAATTGTAAATTATTTAAATAATGAATTAAGTATATTAGAAATATGGTTAAAGAATAATGTACTTAAATTAAATGAGAATAAAACTAAATGTATGTTTATTAATTATAAAAATGTGTTAGATAATAGTACCAAAATAGTAATAAATAACTCTAGTATAGAAATAGTGGATAATATAAAATATTTAGGAGTAATTGTTGATACAAAATTAAATTTTAAAGAACATTGTAATTACATATTAAAAAAAATTAGCAGAAAAATAGGTTTATTATCTAGATTAAGAAATATATTAAGTATAAATACAAAAAAAAAAATTTACAATAGTATAATATTGCTGCATTTCAATTATTGTGCAACACTATTAAATATGTTAAATAAATTAGATAAACAAATGTTGCAAAAATTACAAAATAGGGCAATGAGAGTAATCTTAAATAAAAATAGATTAACTAATTGTAAAAGTATGATTGATAGATTAGAATGGTTGAATGTTCAAGAAATATTGAGTATGAATGTTTTAGTATTTATATATAAGTTATAAAATAATATGTTACCAAAATATTTTAATAAGTATTTAATAAGAAATAAAGATGTACATAAATATAATACTAGAAATAGAGAAAATTTAAAGATAATTAAGTATAAGAAAACGAGTACGGCTAGAGGAATTAGGTACGGAGGTTTTGATTTATATAATAGTCTTCTAAGAGAAATCCGAAACAGCAAAAATATAACGGGTTTCATAAATGGAATAAAAAAACACCTTCGTACATATAGAAATAAATTATAATATTAAGACTTTATTATTGTATATTTTTATTTTTTCTTTCTGTTATGTGTTTTTTATATATTTTTATATGTGTTAACTAAATTTGTTAGATGTAAAGATTAGCTATTAAGCTAAATAAATTAATAAAATAAAATAATAAATAAATAAATAACTATTGTTTTTATACCATAGTTATGAATTAAAAAAATAAACTTAAAAAAAATATTACAGTGACACTTATCACCAGAAAAAGTTAAGCTTACATAAAAATACCCTCATATCCCATCGAAATAATTCTCGTGTGTTTTCCAGGGTCGCTGTTTTGAGTTTTAATATATCACGTTTAAAGTGTGGTAATATAAAGCGTGTGACTAAGCGCATATCCGGACGCTAAGGGGTAGAACGGGAATTTATGGCAGGTTTTGGGAAATAAAACACCTCTCTCTCGCTCGCGGCGCACCAAGGGTTAATCCGCGTTAAAAAGCATTCTAGCAGCAGCTCAAAATTAATAATCGGCTTATAACTAGGTTCTCCAGGCAAACCTATTTATTTTTAAACTAATTAAAAATACGCGTAAGCTGGTGGACCATTTTAGTGCCGGTTCGAAAATCATGCCTGTGATGGAAAGCTACCGTTTTTAACATGCATTTGAATTATTATGCATATAACATATATGTTGTATAGTTTAAAGTATATAACTAATATTTAAATATATATCGAGATAAATTCTGAATATAATTAATTAAAAAAAATATTTGATGGTATCAACGCACTAAATAAACGTAGTAAGCATTGCGTCTGATCTTAATCGAACTTAATTAATTAAAATCGCTTGGCTCGAGGACCGCCAGTTTCGTGCGCGTTTAGTTTAACATTGTAAACGCACACGATATGCGATCTCTGATTGTTTGGATATTTAATAGAAGTAAATTTTGAATTGTGCGAATAAATAAATGTACGTAGCGTTATATTATCGACGCCAAAAATCTTAGCACGTACCCGTGATAAATCGTGGCAGGAGCGCCCAACTAAGTTCCTCGTGCACAAAAGAAAGAAGAAGAAGAAGAAGAAGAAGTGGGCGGAAGACTCGCGATAATTTATCAAATGAAATCTACGCACGGGCTTTCCGGTGGCCTCTTTTGAATACGTATGTTTATGTACACTACCGTGTGGATAGATTTTGTCGCCTAAAGCGATACGTGTTTTGCCAATTCCTCTCCACTAATAAGATTAATAACAGTTGACTCAACTATCAGTCAAATCATATTATAGTCGATATACTATCACAAACACGAAAACAGTACTCTACTAAATTTCAGATTTGAATATTAAAATTAAAATGAATTTAACTTTTATAACATTTAATACAATTAATCTGCAATTGAGCCCATAATTATGAAAGTGGATTAAGTCATATTTCTTTTCTTTCGAGATATTTAAAACTTTGCGCTTGAATTGATTAAAAAATATTTTTATATTACGCAACATAATTTTTTAAATTTATATAATCTGACTATATTGAGAGCCGCTGAATTTATATAAAAAAACCCACAAAAACTGAATTTTATATTAAAAATATAATATATATATAATAAAATAATTAAATTTAATATTAAAAAAGCGTTAAAATAAATAATTACAACATACTAATACAAAAAAATGGTAAAATAAATCCAAGCAATAAAACGTTGAAAATCATTGATTTTTTTTATAAGTTACTATAAATACAATATAAAATAATTATAAATAAATAATAACAGATATAATTATTGAAAAATAAGTAAAATTACCTCACTCCCAGTTGTATACTAACAAGTTAACAATTATGTACAATTTAACTAACTATTCCAAGGTTAATGCAACAATTTTTAACATAGAAAATAAAATAAACAATATTAAAAATTTGAAAACATATTTAAAAAAAAAGTTATAGTGCACACCTAAAATAGATAAAAAAATACCACATAATTTTTTCCAGTTTTTCATAGCTATCACTGAAAACATCCTTGTATTTGGAAGTTCGTTGAGAAGACCCGTGCAAAAGAAGCGTTCTCAAGTACTAACTTCCTGACCTCCATGAACAAGAATTAGGGAAGCGATTGCAACTCATTGACAAGTTGTCAACACCGTCTCTTAGCAACTTTTAAAAATACATCATTAAGTAGATGTTGCACTGATAATGCAATTAATTGTATCTCAACGCTTTTAGCAAAAAGGCACTCAAATTAAAATATATTTTTTAAATTCTCTTCAACAGGAAGTACTACGTTTCACCTGGATTCATAAAAATAGAGTAATATTCGAAGACGCTACGAATAAGTGCATCGTACACAGTGCCGCCCGGGGCAATCCTTAAAATTGCTGCCCCCCATAATTTTTATGTAGGGTCATAAAATCAGCATTTTTTAAAATAATAAATTGATTAAAGTTAAGCTCTTGCTATTCGTAGATTTACATAAATTTTAGTTTATTCAGGGCTTAGAACCACACTAGATGATTCCATCGCGAATATGCCGCCCCAAGGCAAGTGCCGTCCGGGGCGGTCCGCCCCCTCCGTTCCCCCTATAGCTACGCCACTGATCATACAGAATGTGAATCGGCAACGAATTAATGAAGTGAAACGCGCTCCGTATATTGCAGCCAAGCATCTTCGACGACTTATTGAAAATGTTGGAAATGCGCATAGAAAATTTCTATCCTTGCATGAAAGACATTTATGCATAAAACATTTTTGTCTAAATTGTAAGAGTATTTTTTCACAAAAGGAGATCTTGAAATATATGACAACGTGACACTGGGAGATAATGAAAGGTAATCAATAATCGAACAACTAGTTTTTCTCTGTAAAAAGAGTGAATCTGATTTTTTACATATATTCTTAAATACTTTGAGATACTTAGCATATAGTAAATATTGCAAACTAATAATTGGCAGCGACTAAAGTAACCGTTAACCTTAACTTCCGAATAAGTAGCTTATGACAAAGTTTTGGAAGTCGGTATAGATTAAATCGACCTGGATTTTAACATTAAGAGATTTAGTCACTGGTTAGAGACCGTTCACAAAAGCCACGTCGCTTGTTGTGAATATATCTGTGAAGAAATATATCTAACAACTAAGTAGGTGCCAGTTTTAAATTTTAGAAACACAATTTTTTATACTTTTTGTGGATCGGAGTGACTTTCGTACATCTCCACAAATAAATTAAAATTTTAAGCGACAAGCTAAATTGACAGCCCTTCAATACAGTCAGGAATAAAATTCGGTCTTGTGAAACTATGCGAGTTGCGCCACTCAAAACCCTACATAATGTCAATTTTATTTATGGCTAAAACGAACGACCAGCTAGGTCATAAGGTCGTATTGTGTATTACGTGCGGGAGCTAAATTTGATTCGACATAGACGGAATAAAAATACTCCGTAAAAGCATCGGTATATTTATAACCATCGAAAATTTTTACATTGCAATGCATCATTATGCGCACCGATTAAAATTTACGAATCTCCAAAACGAGAATTTTTACATTATCTAAAGTAATCTTGGGCTTTTATTAACTTGGACTTGTAAAGCTTGAAACATTGCTAAGGCGAGCGGGCTTTTTAACGCTTTTAAAAACATTGTAAAAACACACTTTTTTCGAGTATCATTAAAATTATTTTAGGTACACTCTACCGCCCTTGCGGTTTCGTTTCCTATGAGAACATTGGTCGAACACACCGTAAATTACATCATATAAAGCGGTAAGGGTTGTGTACAGAATGCAGCACTCATGTCAAAGTGGTATTAAGTAAGTCAGAATTTCTATTTTTGAATATAAATAAGTACATTTAAAATATTTACTATTAAATTTAAAAATAAAAAATAAAAGTATCATTTATATAGTAATGTAATATATCTATTATTTATTTACTTAATTTTATTTGATTCAAGTTTTATGAATTTAATAAAAAAATATTTTTAAATTTCTTTGCAATCATTTCTAGTTGATTTTGGTAAATCATTGAAGGTTTTAAATGCAATACATTTTAAATAATTTGAGTCAAACTTCACAGTAAATTCTTAAGGCGTTAATGTGTATATATTGATGGAATGCAATTATCGTTAAATGGCAATTTCAACTTAATTGTCAGAGCCAGGTGATAATTGTCTTCCGAAACGATTAAGTAATCGCTCCGAACTACATTACATTTAATTAGGTTCGTAAATAATAAATCCAACCTTCCCTCGCAATTATTGCACACAGGATTTATCTAATTAAGATCGAATAAATCCGACATTAAGTTAACTGCACGAAATTAGATGACGACAAATTAAAATCACAAATAATAATAATATTATTTTAAAGTTGACTTTTTTTGCTCTGCTCGTATAATCTCAAACAAGGTATCTGTGATTTTCACCAATTGATTTGGTGGAAGGAATATTACTAAATAAATTGGATTCGGTAGCCAACATCATTCTAGATATTATAAACGGGTAGATACTACATTTTTGAATAAATTATAAAGTAATATTTAGTTTAAAAAGATTATCCACTAAGTTAGTTGTTAAGACCAAGTCGTATGGAAAATGTTTAAGGCCAAGATAAAATGTTAACGGCCAAAAAAACAGCGATCCATATCCGACCGACTAAAAATTTGCATGACTTTGATTTTTCTGTGTTTGGAAGCCGACCGGGTGATTTAAATTAAAATTTAGTATGAAAAATATAAATTCACAAATTTATAACGTTGATTATTTTTCTGTAAATATATTTATATTTATTAATAATTGTAATTTTATTGCTGTAATACATTTGCTAAGGTGAGACAGTAATGGAATATTTAACTTCCACTAGCGCGGTTTATATGTAAATTAAAAATAGAAGCGAACGTAAATTAAAAAAATATTAAGTTAAGATGTTCAATCAAGTATCGAGAGTCTAGAAATCGAATGCCAGAAAATTTTGTATGTTCAGACAACAACGAAGGACTAAATATTTATATTAAATTTTAAATATATTGGTTACAGTTTTTTTTATTAAAATATAAGCTAAAAGCTCTATTGTAATATTTATAAATAAAAATAAAACGACTTAATACATATTCGAGGTAAGTATTAGCCTGAAATGAAAATCGATTAATATGTATAAAAAATAGATGAAGCAAAACTTCAAATATGCTACAGTTTATTTTCAGCTAGTCTGAATATATAATTACTCAACGCGCAGTTACTGGAACGTGTGTATATTGTATGGTTGCAAAATAACGAAACAGATTATTTTAATATAAAAAAGTTTTAATTTTCCACAAATAGGAAAATTTTTAAAGTTTGTAATTTTGGACTGTTTTCTCTTAGATAAAACAGGTGCATTATTCAATCGCAAAATACGTTTAACCTCCAGAACGAGACTTACCAAGTCCGAGACATACAAAAACACAAAGTGGAAAACTGTGTCGCATGCCGGAAAATACCTGTAAACTTATAAGCTCTTGGTGTCAGTGAGTATGTTTAGAATCCATGTTGTGTATTTTCAGTAGAAAATTTTAATGTATAAATAGCCGCTATTATTTTAATTCTGTGAATTAAACTTTAAGACTTTTATTCGTGTCATATAATTTATAACACAATTATAAAAGTTGATTTATAGGTTTTGATTAAATAAACTCTTATTAGTATATATTACCATATAATATTTAATTAATAGGAAAATTTAAAAGATGTAGCAATAAAAATCTAGTCCGAAAAAATATCAGTTATAAAAATTCTTATTATAAACGCTTGATAATCGAGCGTTTTCACCGCTCTTGACCTGGACTGGAAATTCACTATATGGCAACACTGAGCAGGAAAGAAAACACTACTAATTATCAAGTGAATATTATGAATATATATTTTTAATAATTTTTAATGCTTAATTTAATTTCAGAAAATATGTCGCAACAATGGCTAATTTTTATATTTATTTGTAGTATAGAAAAGGTTTACTCGTACCTATTATTTCTTATTCAAGAAATAATAGGTACAAGTTTTTTTATTTTTCGTAATGATCAATCTACCTGATTTTCGTGCTTTTATTTTTCGTAATGATCAATCTACCTGATTTTCAGTTTTAGAGTCAAGTAAGCATCAGCTAGCATCTCTACTTTGTCCTGATCCATGTCAGCTATGATATATCTAGTTTTTAACGGTGGAATTTCTCTGTGTATATTTTTAGGCGACCTAATAACTTTCCATAATTAATTATTTGCTGGTTTTAGTTTTTTATGTTTCGTTTGTATTGATCTGAATTTTATTGCAAATATCAGTCAGATTGCACTGATGATATTAGCTTGTTTAACTACGGTTGTTAAATATTAAATATTATCATTGATTTTTGCAGTTTCTTTTGGTATATAGTTCTGATGTTTAACCACTATAAAGGACTCGACAATACTCTTGAAACGAATAAGAATTTTAATAGTCAAAGACAATTTTATGGATAACTTCTAGTGAAAAAAAAACAGATCTGAGCAATATTTAAAGTTGGTAGGGCTTTAGTGATTTTGAAAAAAAAAACGTATCCGTGTCGCGTAAGTAGTTAAAAAGGCGATGAGGTTATTAATAAGTATGCGCATAAATACATGAATTTCAACAATGAGACCATTAAAACAAAAGAGAACTTTATGGAAATATAAAGTACTTGTTTTAATTGTACGTACATTTATAGTTTTATTCTTAGGAAAATTGTCAGAAGGAGTTAAGTTATTCTACAGTTGTTGTATACGTGAATGTTGAATAATTTATTAACCAGATTTCATTCATTAATCTGGCGATTGAGAGTTACATTTTAATTAACGGTGTGATAAAGTTATACTATAGCTCGCAAGTTCAGTGCTAAACAATTGTATGTACGGTAGTTGTTTTCGAGAGAGTTTATAAAGATGTATTTAAACTATGTTCATGTAAAACTATCTCTGTTCAACAAAACTATTTTGTTAATGGAGACAACGCAAATGCTTTTAATATTTCTATTAAATTAAAAAAAAATATCATAACATGCTAAAATAATTTTTACTTATTAATTAAATATTAAAATAATCAAAATTATAATAACTATTTGTAATTTAAAACTATTAAATAAATTATTGCAAATTGCATGAAATTTAGACCACATATAAAATAACTATATCGCTTTAAAATAAATGCAAAAAATTTGACAAGTCAAATCTGAAAAAATCTTAAGCATATTTAGACCAGGAAAAGGCTAAGATGAAAGAACTTAAAATTATTCATTTAGAAACTGATAACAAAGTAAATAGGTTGATAAGCAAAGCAGTCACAGTTAATAAAAAGTTATTAAATGATATTTTTGAGGGGGCAATAAAAACTTATTTTTAGGTGGCAAAAATAATCCATTAAATTTATAGAATTAAACCGCAGATTGATTAAGAACCTTCCTGTAATTTTCATTCATTACTTTTGAAGTTTTAGGAGTCTCAACTCATATTTTTTCGATGATTTTGAGGAAATGATTTTTTTTAAAGTCTCCAAGAGTAAGATTTGTTTTTTTGGTCACTTCAAAGTCATTTGGTGTAATGCTTTTTGAACTTTTTGCAGTTCTAAGTGACGTGCTGATTCATGGGCGATAGAAAGAAGTAGCTTAATTTCGATTTTTTTACAGTAAGTCGCTCTTAACCCTTTCTATGCCTTAAGCGTGTTAATGTAATATATGTCTGAGCGCACGAGGCCGTCCATACAAAATGAGCGGGTGTGTTAGCTAATGTTAAGTGTTTTGTGTCACGTGAAATATTTTATCATCTTTTAAAAATATATATTGCATGGAATAAATTGTAAATATTATCGATATTACAGATATTTAAATCAAAGCTTTGGTTAATTTAAATCTATTTTTAACTAACGAGAATAATCAGTATCAACTCTAACCCGCAACTGGCGTGTTTTTAGTTATTTAATAGTACACTATGCTTTTTATTTTTTATAAGCTATGAGGCAACCCTGGCTTAATATTTTTATATATGTCTGTTTATAATGTACTTATGAAATATATTGTTAATTTTATATTTTAAAATATTTTTGTATTTTTTTATAAAACTAATGTGGCAACCCTGACATTATGTATTTTTATTCGTCTGCATTAAATTTGCTTATACTTATTTTTTGTATATATATTTGGAAAAAATATGAAGTATTATTTATATTTATTTTTCTAATAGCTATGTGACAACCCTAGAATTTTTTTTATGTATATATACATTTATGAATATTTTTTTATTTTCATATTTTGTAATGTGACAACCCTGACTTAGAAGATAAAAAAAGTTTTTTTTTGGTAAAAAATTTATATTATACGTGTTCATAAAACACCATTGATACATTTTCGAAAAAAAGTTTTAAGTTTCTGTTTTTGCTTGAAAATTTTACGGCCTGTAGTGCGCGGTCGTACTAATAGTTCACGGCGTTTATAAAGTTAAGTATATTTGTAAAATATATTATCATATTTTGTGCAAATGTATAATAAAACCAGATTTAAATTTGCATTTAATTGTAATTAATTAATCATATTGCCACTGCGTCAATTTCTGGATGAATTGAACATTTATCAATCTGAGTAGCAGTATTCAATCCCACCTTAATGACGTCACACAGCGGCACCAGTCACGTGACGCAATTACAAGTTGCACCCCGAATGTTTTGCATTCAGCGGCGGATAATTGCAACATTCGATTGAAACCGCCCCACCGCCTTCCTATCCACCCCTACCAGCCACGATGTCGATTAACAATGCGCATATATCCGTTGGTGTTCAAAGAGAGAGAGAGAGGGACCGAATTGCAATTAGTCTTCCGTCGAAAGTAACGGGCCGAGCACTTTTCTACTTGACATGATTGGCAAATTAGTTTTGTTAAAGCTGTGCTATATTGCGCTATGTGTGTATGTGTAGCGCGCACTATGCGCCACACAATGGGACGACTTGGATCCGGGCCAGGCCCGTACTCGGGCGATGGGAAAATTAATATACGGAATCGTGTCAAGTGCACGCCACTTCGTTCCCAATGCGCCATTCAATTTTTGGCCGCAATCCGCTTACGGGTGCGGGTAAGCCTATGCCTAGGCACCTAGAGCGGACTGGGAATGAGTTTGTGCATTTTTTGCCCCAGTAATGGGTTTGTCGTACTTGAGGCATCGTCAGATGTAGTGAACAAAAATTAAAAATGGCTCGGTCACAATGCGATCGCAAGAGCTTTCAGTTCAGGCGCATATTTTCAAATTCCGTGTACTGATATTGGAATTTTCGAGAGAAAATTAGAATTTTACTTTTGCTGCTTATTTCAAGTATCTGTCTTTATTTAAACCTGACTTACGTAATTTTGTATTTTGCATTAAAAATTGTAGTAAGTTTATTATCATATAACTATCAAAGCAGGTAATAAGTAATATATTTTTATTTTTACATTATGTTATGAAACACATTGATCCGTGTCAAACTTTTCTTTGGATCACAAAAACTTATCACCGAACAAGTTCATGATGAAAAGTTAAAGATCGGCCGCCGTACATGTACGGTGATAATATTTATTAATTGTTTTACTACAAGTGACTTAAATTAAAGTATAACGTTCGACTTTCGCACAATTCGCTATTTCGCACATTTAAAAAAAAAAAATTTAATTAATTTTTTTTTAAAATACGTTCTGATAGCGGTGAATCTTTTGCATTAATCGGACGTTCGTATGATACAAACAGGTCTAATATACGTTCAATTTTGCAAAATAAAAATATAATTAAAGAATACGTTGAAAATTGTGGAAAATAAAGATATATTTCCACAATCTTTAATGATATGCTTCCAAAAAAACACAGTAAAAAAAAACATGGATGAAATGGAAATCTTTGTCATCGTAGATCGATGACCAACATCAAAAAGAAGTCCCTCTGAGTATTTCAAAAATTCAAGCAAAAGCTCTTAGTTTGCACAAAGATTGAAAGGATAGATTAAAAAAATAGTTTAACACGGTTTTTTAAGCAAGTAACGGTTGGTTTTACAATTTTAAAATGAAGTATTCTTTTCATAATATTAAATTTACTAGAAAATCGGCTGATTTGGATAAAGATGCTGCAAAATAATTTATTTCCTAATTATTAAAAATTATTGAAGATGGAGAATATTCCTCTAGCCAAATATTTAATGTAGATGAGACAGGTTTATTTTGTAAAACTCTTTAACAATGAAAAATAAGAATGAAGCCTTCACGCACCTTGACAAATTTTAAAATATTATGGAAGATTGTGATCCCAATGGAAAACGCATATCTCAAGTGCGTGGGACGATCAATAAAACATAGCATGTTATAAAATACTATATGAAGAAAAGAAAAAGAATAGCGGAAAACAGTTAACTCTTGATAACTTTACAAATGAAACACACGCAAACCCTACTTAAACGTGTCTCTTAAACGCCTCTTAAACATCTTATATTTACTTGATAAATAAATATTTTAAAATACACACAATTTCAATTTTTTTTACTTCCCTCGACTTTCGTACATTCAACATTCGCACACATTTTCAGGAACCAATTATGTGCGAAAGTCGAGGGCCGCCTGTTATTAAGTAATTAACCCAAGTTATTACCTAAATTTAAAAATGTTAATTTTAAGTATTAATTTTCACTATTCAGTAATATAATTAACATAATTATTTATAGATGAAAAGTTCACAAAAATCTATTTGCGAGTACTTCATTTATATATATATATATATATATATATATATATATATATATATATATTTAAATGTTATTATATATTTATTTTGGTACCAGTCTCGAAAAACATTAAGAAAAAACAATTTAAAACTAATTAACAAGATTTATATACAAAAAAAGATGAACTTTTCCGAGATGGTTTACATTGTTAGTAAATGTAAAGTTAATTACATATACTACTATAAAGTAAATAAAATGCAAATTAGGGCTTGATGTGTGCTGCAAATAGTTTTACATGAAACAAATTAATGATCGAGAATTAAAGACTTGTGTCAATTTTATCAGCTCTAGGCAAAATATTAAAAATCATGATTTAAAGATTGATCAACAACATGAATTTTATGTATCGAGATCAAGACCAAAGAATATGCTGTGTTTCTACAATTTTGTGACAAAAAACTTTGTTATAAGCGTAAACAAACAGATAGATGGCATGCCTTAAATGTTTTAAAATTTATTCCAAATGATTTCATTTTTTTAATCATAGTTTTTAGATCATCTTTAATATGTTATATATAGAATAAACAAGTCTTCTAAATACATTGCCATATAAACAATTCTTCAAGGTTATAATCTTGCGCAATTATGTTTTAGTTTTAATTAGAAAAATAAAAATCAATTAAAATATTGTCAATGTGACGTTTTATTAACTTTAAAAATATATGTACGCCAAAAATAATTATTACTTTTAAATTAATGTAATAAACAGGAACATTGAATAACAATATATTTATATGACAAACCCTTAAAAGCTTTGTTAATAGAAAAATAATTAAATAAAATTAAGCATCTTTAAAAATATATGTTGAAAATTAAAAATCGTAAACGGCATATTATTATAATTAGTCTATTATAAGCTAATCTTAACATAAAGCGCTTGTTAAATATTTTCTGAGCTATGTTTTGTACGTTTATAATACCCTACGTACTTCAAAATTCAGATGAAAGATATTAGTATAACTACTTAAATCAGGTTGAGTTCTATTTCGAATTGTTTACGATAAATTGAAGTACAGATAGCGCGAATTCAATATAGATTTTTATTTAAAAATAAACGTAACAAAAAATAAATTTACAAGTAAGTCAGTAAATAGATTAGAGTGGATTAATTTTTTATCAACGGTGAAAAAATATATGTTTAACCCATTTCGGCTATGGATTCTATGTAAAAAAAATTCTCTTAAGATAATTATTTAAAATATAGATTTTTAATGTATGTAAGTGATAAAGATCTATTTAATCGGAATAAATATGTAGAAAACTCTAAGATCGTATTTTAAATAATATAAAAGGAATAAAAAAATCAATGTTTGAATCATTCGGTGCATGCAATAGCGGCATACACGCATGTGAATATAGACTCACATACGCACACGTACCCATGCGTAGGGCTGGCACAAACCGATATAGTACTTGATTAATATTATAATAATATGTGTTCCTTACTTGTCAAAATACAATAAATTTGGATTATTTTCTGCGCTTGAAAGATAGTGAATCGTTTATATTTTTTATTAATCATATGTGAAACCGATTTAATAATGGCAATTGTTTTAAATGTCACCATTTAAAAAAACATTATCTAATTGAAATTATGGGAGGCGTTTTGCTCTTTCAATTATAAATTATAAATAATTTTTATAATTTTTAATAGAGTTTAATTGATTTAATACCCGTCATTATTAAATAAAATAACTAATAAAACTTGCTGTAAAAAATCAGCACTTTATAGTAACTAATAAATTAGTACAAAAAATACATTTTTTACAATTTTATTACAGACATTAGCGCAATTCGTTTATGTTAGCCAATCCGAAAATGAAAGAATTTTTTTTAATTTAATTTAACATTTAGTCGTGCTTTGGTCGTTGATACCTACATAAGTAGGTCTTTTGTTGTCTGTATTGATGCACATCTGGACTTTTTATTCTGATATTTAACAAAAATAAGGCATAAAATTACCCATTGTGTGTAGTAGAACTTAAGAATTTATTTAACATAATTCACATTTTTTTCGAGGTTGTTGTACATTGCGTATGAATTTAGCAAATAAAGGACAACAAAGCAAGAGAAAAATTTACACTGAAGAGCATCACGTCCGTTTTGTCAACACTTATTTATTTTTATAATATAGAATGACATAACAAAGTATAGGATATTATGATTTTTTATACAATAGCAGTCATATCTTCAATCAGATTGCCAGAAAACTTTTTTAGAAAGATCTTGTATATATTCATGGTTATATACCATCTTGTTTTAAAATAGCGGGTAATAAAAACATATGTTTTAAAAATAAAACACATTTTTAAATTGATCTGTGATGATTGGTCGGAATTATAATAATATTATAATTACTTATTCCAATCTCCCGGATACGACATAAATTTAAAAACACTAAGGTCCATATGGAATTCGAACAAGTCTTTTAGGTAAATAATCAGAGACTTATACATAAGTTAAAATATTAAAAATAATCGTGAATAAATTAGCACTTTAAAGTTACTAATAAATTTGTAAAAAAAAATATATTTTACAATTTTAATAAGGCAGCTAAATATCACTAATATCGTAGCCCACAAACTAATCAAATAAATGCTTTAATTTACATTAATAGTTTTTATTTCTTAAAATAATACTATTAAAATCGTTTATTATTCAATCAAAATATTTTTTTTAAACATATATGAACAACTTACTTTTTCTAGTTTCGATAAAATATGATGTACTTCGCGCTTGTGATACGAATCGGCTGCTCATCATATGGTGTGCATGGCGTTTAAAGGGTTAATGAAAAAATTGCAAAATATTTTTTAGCGCATCTAAGTTAACTTTTGTTTTGCTTATACATAAAAAAATCTAGTTTTAGAAATATATACCATGAAGCATTATCGTATTTCTTAATTATTGTATATTTATAAAAGCCCTTGTCTTGACTTTGACATTTTGTAAAACAAAGGAAAATTAAATTATAGCGTTAAATAGATCACAAAAAAATGAGTACGTAATCTAAAACAGGTTTATGTAATTAGCGAGTCGAAAAACAGTAATTAACAAATTAAAGAAATTTTAAATAGGTCAATAATTAATTTTCTAAACATATGTTTAAAGTAATTTTAGATAAATTAGACTAGATATTTAAAATAAATAATATTTATATTTATTGAGAACTCTAGAAAAATAAAGGAATATTAATTAATTATTACAAAATAAATATCGTTTCTTTTTTAAATTTAAATTTCAACGGTCAGACGACTACATATTTCGAGATTAACCTTTAGAAGTCCAAAGGCATATATGTCATGCTCAAAATGGTTTGTCCAAAGATATCTATTTTATGAGCAATATATTTTTTATTTTTAAATCCATTTTAAATAATTTAAGGAATGAAAATTTAGAGTATTTTATTTAAATAGTTACTTTGAGATACTTATTTTAATATATTACAGTAAAAAATTGAGAGTAATTCCTAACCATTTTATCTGGAATGATCAGAATAATACAATTTTTTAATTAGTCTATGCCAACCGGGAAAATATAAACGTATGATTTTTATCCATGGTTCTCAATTAAAAAAGTTTTGTTTTTACATTAATGTATATACTTTTGAAAATAAATAATACGAATCAATTGTCATATATTTATTATTTTGTGCCCTATTAATAATGCTAAATCTTTATTTCAATCAAGAGTATTCCTTCAGTTGTACAATAGATATTTGCGTCACATTATTCATGCTGAAGGATATTTTATTTAAAGGGTGATTCAAAATATGGAATATTTTAAGTCAAAGTCCCAAAAATTTTATGCTTATGAAATTAAAAAAATTAAAGATAGAAAAAGATTATTTTTATTAAAAGAAAATAAATATTAAATCATTAAAAAAAAATATTTTTTATTTAAAAAAAAAATTTCAATTAAAAACAATATTTTTTCGGGATTAATTTTATAATAATTACATAAAAATATCAGAATATAAAGGATTTCATTTTAGATTAAGCATCTCATGGATTTTTTAAAAATAAATTACAATTTTTAAAACCCGGTAAAAAAGTTTTTTGTAACGTATTTGAAACGACTGACAAAATTCCAAAAATTATGTATAATCTTACGCCTATCCAAAATAAATGCCATTAGATTGCAAAGTAAAACAAACTACAATGAGTCCCACTTAAAATCATTAAGCTCGTATTACATTCAATCCTCAATACAACCCACGTAATGTATGTAGTACTTTTAAGTCATCATAAAAACAATGAACGGCGGCATTCTTATTTGTGTCATATAGATTCCGCCGGAAATCGAAATTCGCCACCTGTTTCCGTCAAAAACCCCATAGTGCTTCTATATGACAGATGTATCGAGGACACATTGTATTATATCATTACATATATTACGATAATAAGTATTCAGAGTATACAAGAGAGGTACCACAACGGTAATGGCGTGTCAATGATTATGACGTGCCGCATATGTTGTACATTTTCATGCTTTGATAACTTCTCAGTGGTTAAGCAAATTATATGCTTTGCGAATGTATATGGTGCACTTAGAGAAATGGGCGGTACAAGTACTAAAGTTTCTCATAGCGAATCCATGATGTCGCATAAAGGTTAATTTATATTGTTTGGTTTTAAATTTTGCAATATCTAAAATAATCATACAGCTGTTTTTTTTAACTGATATATTGTAAAATATGTATTCCTAAAATAGCAAAGCAAACAAGTAAATATGCTCAATAATTGTATTAACTAATTATTTTTGGAACATATCAATTAAATTGTTTTCTAGAAAGTGGCTGATTTTTACATAATAAGAACCAGACCTTAATTATTTATCTATTACTTAGCTTAATTTTAATTTTAAAACAAGACGTTTGTATATTAGTTATTAAATTATTTTTTTCATTTAATTTACAAGAGGTGTATTTTTATGTTTTTAGGCTTCGATATGTAATATAAAAGTATCATCAACAGATTCACATGAATTCAAAGTGAAATACAATGCGGCAAAGATAAATTTGGGATTTCGCGAAGGTATTGTTAGTCAGAGAAGTATGAGGCATTAGTTCGAGTGATATCTTACTGGCGATATCTACCATAAAATATGTAAAACCATCTGTTGTTAATAAAATAGATTGAGAAACATTGCTTAATTATATATAATGCAGCAAACTTAAAGCTTTTTATTCCCTGTTTCACGACATCCGGAAACGTGCAAAAATAGACAAATGGGTACCGCACGAACATACCGATTGTTTTTTAAAAAAAAAATAATAATCAAGAGAATCATCATCTGCGATAAGAAATTGATTTTCTATGATAACCAGAATAGATTAGGACAATGCTTAAATGGAAAATAAGCTTCAAAATCAAGTTTACAATAAAAAAATTATAGAAACAATATGTTGATATGTTGCCTGTTTTTTAAACCTGGCGAGAATATTACAGTGGAATCGTGTCGTAAAGAAATTTAAACAATGCATCCGCCATATAGAGTGCCAAGCAACGTGACGCAGATCACATACTCTCTCAGCCTCTCCGCGATTGAGATCGTCAAATTTAAATAATAAAATCATATTTTATATTTAAATTTATACTCCGGCAGGTAAAATTTGTCAATTTTAATAAAATTTCATATCAGGTATGTAAATACAAAACATATTTTTTAAGCATTGGACAGTTTAGTACCTTTCTCAAAAGGTAAGGTTAAACAATTTATTAAAAAAATAATATAGGTATTAAAATGGTATTAAAGGAAAACTATATTTTGCATGTATTTTTGTATTCTTTTTTTGTATTTAATTCCCTTAACTCATGTTTTGTTTGGATTGCTATCAGCGCAGTCACTATTTTAACTCTTTGTATGCCACAGACGCCATAAGAAGCTCTGTATTGCCACAGCTTCCTACGAAGCTCTCACAAAACACATTTATATTTCGAAATAATATTACAATACTTTAAGTAAAGTACCATTATATAGATTAAAAACAATTATTATCTCATCGAATTTCTGCCTAATCATATTTCTGCATAATATAGAATCGGTTTTGGTCAATTTATTACAAAACTCTCTTGAATTTAACTTGCGACTACTGACACTAATAATTGTTTATGTGAGGTACGTTTTTAAATAAGATTTTTTATCGTTAAATCTAATACAAAACTTGAGACTACTGACATTAATAAAATTGTCCGAATATTTTGTATGTTGTTAAAATTAAAATTAAAAACATTTAGAGGCAAATGATTCTACTTAGATTCACTGTGACTAAGACTAAGAGAATTAATAATGATATTTGCCCACTGTATAGTTTTTACCTATTGTATGATACATAGACTCTTGTTTCAAAAGACATTGATACTGAATCAAACACGATATTACAGGATGTTAATTCTGTATAATAATAACAATAAAAGCAACAGATTGAACAGTCGTCTCTTTTCAATACTATGTAATGAGATATTATTGCTACATATCGAAATCAGATGGCTCTCAAAGCTGCTATATTTTCAAATTAAGAAACAGATTTTTTGCCACAAAATAAATATACTATAATGCTTAGTTTATTTATTATTGAAGACAGAATCAAAAAACACGTAAGTATATGGTTGACACTTTCGAAAAACTTAACGATTTGAATTTAAGTCTAGAAGGAGAGAGTACAAACATTTTAACAATGAGCAGTAAAATAAAGCCTTGGAAAATAAGCTGAAACTTTGGCAATTAAAATTGTATAAAGAACACAGACATAATTTCATATTTTTAAGAATCACTCAAAGGCAATAATTTAAATTTCTTGTTATCTATAAACACCATTTCCAGTCATATGAATAAATTAGGAGAAAACTTTTTAAACAGGTTCGACATAATTTAGATAAGGTTGGATTTGTGATCCATTTTCGATTAATATTTTTAATTACAATTAAACTTTAAATGAAAAAGAACAGTTAATACATATTTCTAAGAAACACTGCAAATTTAATGTAGGTTTAAGATTCGCTATACATTTTGGTTATCGATTGAAAACGAAAATGCTGATTCAAAGAAAAAGGCAATTAATTTTAGATCTGGCTTTTTAAATATAGTTGCCATTAAAATACAATAAAAAAAAAAATTTGATACTACTTTATAAAAACTAGATTTTTGAATAAAAATAAATCTTTAAATACTATTACACATTATTCAAATTAACATTACATACACGTGTAATGCACTAATCAATTTAAATGTAATTATCATTATATACACATGTAGCACAATATATACACGTGTAATGCACTTAAAGTGTCATTACATTTTAACTTTAAATAAAAAATGATAAAATTAATAAAAAGTTAGTCGCTAGAACTGGAGGATCATACAGTCGTATTATTCACGGAGCATCTTTATAACATTTGCTCATCTGAGACACGCGCAACAATTAAATCGTTAAAAAAACTATTTTCCAAAATGACCTAATAAAATTATAGTTAATTTTTTTTTTGGGTTAAAACATTTACCCAAAATAAATAATTACCTTTAATCTAAGATACTTTCTGAGCTAAAAAGTTTATCTTAAACTACCACATTGTTTTCGTGTTGGAATAAACAAGCTTTTATACGAACTCAAACCAGAAGAGCTACGACAAATCTACTATGACCCTAAGAAACCCGAGAAAGCAGCAGATTTTACATCGAGGCGTTAAATCACTTAATTAAATCGCTAAACGCCCCTTTCAGTCCTATATTTTCTAAACAATGTCAATGATTCAGAGCAGAATCATACTGTTTCTTACATATCGCATACGACTCTTTAGCGGCTATTAAGACGTACGTAGATTTTAAATAATAGTAATATGATTGATAACATTGTCATTCTATGACTTCGGTACTAATTCATTGGAGATATATATGCTCCAATAAAAAAAATTCAAAGACAATTAAGTCAATTAATTTTATGACTAATGATACTTGATTTAAACTGATATTCAATTTTAAAACGAATCATCTTTTTATTTTTAGTATACGAGGGGTGAAAATAAAATAAAGCGAAAGCTTGTGAATATAGTACGAGAACGAGCAAAATCTTGTCCGCCTTATAAACGTGTCGGCATATCCAGTTTACGTTATTACGTAGCGATATACACCTACGTATATCAGTAGAAACGTATACGTGAATGTAATAAATAATATCGCATCGGGAGATGCAAAGCGGCGCTGTTTTATTACACTGAATTCCCTTTTGTGTGTGGCTTTTCATGTTTAATTGTAGACTGCGGATTTGACTCGAGTTACAACTATCAAACGTAACAATTAATATCTTAGCAAAAGTTATGTACCGTTGGTTTTCAAGCTCAGTCATGTCACTAATGAGATGTACTATTATTATATTAACAGTGAAAGTTTTTTTTTTTTAAATATTAATTTATCATTTAATGCAGAGCTTAAAACTTCAGTAAAAATTATTTTAAAATGTATTACGATTTTTTTTAATTATACATATATTTATATACTATAACTATTAAGCTATTTATATTAATCACATTTAACAAGAAAAATACAATTATATTAGAGAATGTTTGGGGTTCATATGTAATTTTAACATACGGTTTATTGAGTAGAATATATTGAGGTTTGAATTAACTAATATTTGTAACTGAAGTTGAACTATTTTGTTGTAATATATAACGACACGTACGTTTAAGCTTAATATGCGCTAGCAAATTTTAGAGATTTACTGAGAATCGTAGGAATGTTACGTTAGGTTTGATAAATTACAAATAATTGAGGTATGTCATATCAAACAGTAACATCCCATCTAATTAGTAATAAATTCAAGGTTATTAATAAACAGATTTATGTTCTGGTACGTGTATGAAATTCTTTCATTAGTATAATTATTTTATGTAAAACAAAACCAATTACGTTAAAATCAACGTTGGTGTAGTTTTTTATCACATTTTTGTTCGAAAAATTCTAGCTGTTCTGTGCGGAAGCTTTGGCGTGTTCCTGCTCTGAAAATTCGTTTTACAAATATGTGAAAATTTTAATTAAATTTACCATTTCTAAAGGATTAACAACACCGAAAAATAAAAATACAACAATGTGAGCGGAAACAAACACGACTGTCAACAGTCGCGTGAGGAAAACTTTCTTGCTATTTTATTTCTCTCTTTTAGTAAGATATTTTATTTCCTTTCGTTGCAATAAATTATGCGATTATTAAAATGTGTTAGTGTTAATAAAAACACAGAAAAACAATGCGACATAGTAGTAGTTTTAAATGAGCGATACCGTCTCAGAAATTTTATTTATAATAACGATCACTAATATCTTTGAGAAAGTAAACATTAGGAACACTTAGATTTGGTTTAATCAAAATTATCACTCATTGAACTTCTGTACTTATTAAGATTTAAATCATTCATCATCATTCTTCCATTTTGTACTCAGTCACATGCTTTCTAAATATTATTTAACACAATTATTGCATTAAAAATTGTCTATCAAAAAGAGTTTATCTGGTAATCATTAATTATACACAACACATAATATTTGTGTTCACTGCACTCTTTTGTATTGTTTTTTTTAGTGATTTACAGTGAGTTAGCAAATTAATAGAGACACCTATGATTTTTTCACTTTTATTTATTATTTATTTATTTATTAAAATTATAATCATCGTGACCTGACAAGCAAACCCAATGCGTCACGATAGTCAAAAGTACAAATACATCATAATACATATAAATATGAACAAGACAAAACAACAGACACAAATCACCTAAACAGGTGTGCATTGTCCCATACGAACTGAACCAAAACTCCATATGTGCAAGAGTAAATGTCAATATTTCTATGGACAGAATTGAGCAGATGAATAGCCTTGGCCAGAGAAGAGTTGGCAAGTGCTCCAGTTCTACACTTAACAGGCAAGAATAGTGGACGCGACCGAGAACTATAACCACCTTCAGGAGCCCACATTTGAAGCTGCTCGAGCACTGAAGGATTGTCTACGATGCCCTTGAGCAATTTCCAGAAGTGTTTAATTACATAAACACTTCTGCGAGTCGACAAAGAAACGTATCCCAGGGCTCCCAAAATAAAAGCACTGGGAAACAAGAACGGATAATAGCCGTATTCCTTCAAGTATAAATATCGAAGAAATTTACGTTGTACTTTTTCCAGCTTCAATTCATTACATTGATTCATTACGCCTGGGATCCAAATGATGGAGCTAGTTTCTAGTATGCTGCGGACTAGAGTATCATAAAGAGTGCGCAATACTAAAGTATTCCTGAAGTAACGCGCATTTCTCAAGATAAAACCGAGCATTTTTAAGGATTTGCTATGAGTCTCTGCAATGTGCTGGCTAAATTTCCAACGTTCTTCGAAAGTCACTCCTAAATCCTTAGTTGAAGAAAACCTTTCTAGAAAATATCCGCCTAGATGGTATGAATATTTTGCCGGCGTTAACGACCTTGAAAATGAAATTGTGTGACATTTCTTTACACTGAAAGGCAATTGGTTATAGCAAGCCCATTTCCATATAGAGTTGAGATCCTCCTGTAGGTCGAAGGAATCAGAAATCGAATGCATTTTCTTGTAAATTTTCAAGTCATCTGCATATAATAAAAAATCTGAATGCTCTATTGCTGTTTCTATGTCATTAATGAACAATAAAAACAACAATGGACTCAAATTGGATCCTTGAGGTACTCCAGTAGGGGCCTTATATCGTTCTGAAAAGGAGTTATTATACTTGACGAATTGATATCTATTGGTCAAGTAATTTGAGAATAGATTTATGAGATCTTCAGAAAACCCGAAATTAGATAACTTTTTTACAAGTAAAGCATGATTAACTTTATCAAATGCTTTTTCAGAATCTGTGAATATGACGTCCACTTGTACACCAGAGTCCAATGATTTTGAAACATAGTTAGACAAAACCATTAGATTAGTGACAGTGGATCGAGATTTACGGAAACCATGTTGTTGGTCGAGAAGCATACACCTGCAATGAAAAATGTATATATGCAAAACAATTTCAAATAATTTTGCAGGTGATGAGATCAAAGCTATTGGCCTGTAATTGTCAATCTGAGATTTGGGACCCTTTTTATGAATTGAAGTGACTTTTGAACATTTCCACAATTCTGGAAAACAAGAGGATCTCAAAATTAAATTAAATATAAATTTTAGAGTCTGTAAAATACCAGACTTGCATCCTTTCAGAATGTAGTCTGGAATAAAATCTGGTCCCGAGGTAAAAATGGACTTTATTCTGCTAAATCCATATTCCATATCAACCAAACTAAAGGTTTTGATTGATAACAAAGATGACCATGAACGATGAGTCTCATCGTAATTAGAATTAAACTCTAAATGTGACCCATCATTATGGTATACGGTTTGAAAATACCTAGCAAATCCATCTGCAATCTCTTCAGAACCTTCAAAATTGATATTGTTCCAACTCATCGATGACAGTAAGGATTGGCCATCGCGTTTTGAGCTAACGGATTTTCAAAATTTTTTCGGATCTAAAATTATCGACTTTTCACAGTCTCAAATATAGTTCCGATGGCAATCGGAACTATATTGGAGACTGTGAAATTTACTATATGCATAAAAAAATTATTTAGATTTTAGGCACAGTAATTTTTATTTATTAATAATAACATTTTACTACCATATTCGTTTTTTTTTTATTTAAATATTATCGCATAAAAAGTGAAAATTTTGTAATACCGCCTATTGGCCATGGCAAAACCTGCACGTTTTTTTGACAGGAATTCAGTGACATTCCTTGCTTAATGGCAAAGTACGAAATCGTGCATGAAAATATACTTCTGGCCACCAAGAAACTATTCTCCGATTTGAGGCAGGAACCAATTTTTAAGAACTTGTCCTACCTTGAACGATGTGAAGGCGCCCCATCCTCTTGAAAGAGATGACTGAACACACCACTATACTGACAAGATGTTTGACCATCTCCACGAAACAGTCCGAATAGAATTTCTCCGAGAACGATGATTTGTGTACTTGTCAGAAAAGCACATCTGAAAAAATACCTTAATCACAAAATTGGAATTTTTAAGAGCTTAAAAAACACTAAAATGATTCCAGTACTCAATGTGTTTGTGTGCTTAGGCTCATTTTCTTATAACTACCGTGAAGTGTTTTTTTAGCTGGACGATGACCCATGAAGTTTTCCTTAGCCAATCTGAGACTGATGCTTTATGTGGTGATCCTCTATCTGCTACATTTACCAACATGATTCCTTTCTAAGGGCAGGTTTTAGTCTATTTTTTCCTTAATCTTGTTAAGCACAGACTTTAAAACGCTTGCAATGGCAGCTTTTTTCCTTTAAGAATGTTTTGTGTTCAATAATAATGTCTTCACTTCTGCACATTTCTTTGGGGACGTTGAAGACCTACTTAAAAAAAAACAATTTTTGTGTTAAAATTAATTAAAAATTGAGATATGAAACATAAACTCAAAAAAATGATACATAATTAATAATTACTTATGCTTTGGTATAAAAAATGTTAAATATCGGTAAAATAATTATTATACAATTATTTACGAGACTCTTGATTACGCGTTTCCACAAAAATGCTGGCCACGTGTAAATAATCTTAATTTTTTAACAGATTTAACACTTTGCTAGTGCCATTTATTAAAAGTGTCAGTAGTGATTAGGATTATTAAGATTTAAACCCGCCGGGCTTAGGTCAAAATACTTTCTAAAATATGTGAATTGCAGTGTGTAAGAACTTATTATTAATTAACCTAAGAGTACCAACAACTTTTTTGTGTAAGCACGCAAATCTCGCAGATTTTAGTAAAAATTCTGTAAACAATGATAATTTGCTAAAATTGTGATTACTCGTATATTTTAAAGATATTTTTACACATAGAAAAGTGTCCATTTTATTCAATTTCACAGCCATAATTCTCAACCCTACACGTGCGGTACTAAAACAATGCTCTGGTATTCTAAAGGTTAAAGAATATATTTAATAATTTAAATATATTTTTTTTAATAAAATAAACACAAATGGCAAAAGAGTTAATAGTGTTTTAATTGTAAATGTAATATATACACATCAATATTAACCAAAAAGTATGAAAACACATCGTCAATGATTAAACATTTAAAAAGTGAGCATAGATATCTTAAAAAACTATAAAAAACGAGTTGTTAATGACAATGGAGAATCAAATAAATGGTCTCAAAAATATATAATTAATAGAGATATTAGACTGCTTCGTAAATGGTATTATGTTTTTAAAGAGAGTACTTAATTTTGAAATATTTGATTGAAAAAAAGATAAAACTAGTACGGCTGCAAAACAACATTCATTTGAAAATGGTTTAGATGATATAGAAGACGATACCCAGACAGAACAGATATTAAAAATACAAGAATAACTTAATCAAATATTGAAAAAAATATAATATCATACCAAATTCAGAAGATTAGTTTGCATATATTAAAAAATAATATGCGTCATTTTGAGATAAAAAAGCTGAATATTTATAAAAAATATACTTGAATATTTACATAAAATATGCTTTAATTACAATAAAACCAACGTAGACCAATGCAGATAAAACATTTTTTATAATAATGTACTTAAATTAAATGAGAATAAAACTAAATGTATGTTTATTAATTATAAAAATGTGTTAGATAATAGTACCAAAATAGTAATAAATAACTCTAGTATAGAAATAGTGGATAATATAAAATATTTAGGAGTAATTGTTGATACAAAATTAAATTTTAAAGAACATTGTAATTACATATTAAAAAAAATTAGTAGAAAAATAGGTTTATTAAGTATAAATACAAAAAAAATAATTTACAATAGTATAATATTGCCCCATTTTAATTATTGTGCAACACTATTAAATATGTTAAATAAATTAGATAAACAAATGTTGCAAAAATTACAAAATAGGACAATGAGAGTAATCTTAAATAAAAATAGATTAACTAATTGTAAAAGTATGATTGATAGATTAGAATGGTTGAATGTTCAAGAAATATTGAGTATGAATGTTTTAGTATTTATATATAAGTTAGAAAATAATATGTTACCAAAATATTTTAATAAGTATTTAATAAGAAATAAAGATGTACATAAATATAATACTAGAAATAGAGAAAATTTAAAGATAATTAAGTATAAGAAAACGAGTACGGCTAGGGGAGTTATGCACGGAGGTTTTGATTTATATAATAGTATTCTAAGGGAAATCCGAAACAGCAAAAATATAACGGGTTTCATAAATGGAATAAAAAAACACCTTCGTACATATAGAAATAAATTATAATATTAAGACTTTATTATTGTATATTTTTATTTTTTCTTTCTGTTATGTATTTTTTATATATTTTTATATATGTTTACTAAATTTGTTAGATGTAAAGATTAGCTATTATGCTAAATAAATTAATAAAATAAATAAATAAATAATAATAATTAGTTCGCTAGTGCTAATTAGGTGATATTATTATTCAAAATTCTCGCGTGGAACAGAATAGAATAATTAGTTATATAATCTGGACATTATTTAGTCGTAGTATATAAATTTATAATTAATCCTTTAATAGTAGACTCTATCAACATGTTTTAATATAAACGTTGCATGTTTATTTCTGCATATAAGCAAACATATTATACATTTTTATTTACCTCTCGTAAATTAAAAACAATGGTTTTAAACCACAACTACTTTTAATGTATTTATATACATTTTTCTGTATTTATAATTTAATTATTTAAAAAAAAAAATTTTAAATTAAACAATATATTAAACTTCAAAGTTAATCTAATTAAAACTTTTGTATACTCTTCGATCACTATCAGAGACACATTTTCGATTCTAAGATATACATATATATTAAAGTGTTTTCGGCACAAACGAAATGAGGGATGAAGATAAACAGTGTATGGCTTTGAGGGCTTCTAATGTGCACCGTCAGAGTTTCTTAAGTTTCTGCTGCAAATCTTTCTGCCCTCTTCTTCTTCTTCTTCTCCTCGGTCTACTTTGTCTTTGGCGACGTGTTTCTAAAGGAAAGTAATGTAGCAAATAAACTTTTAATTTCAAACAAAAGTCTCGACGCAGCCATGCACGAGAGACGAGAAAACACGGCAAAATAAAAATTCAAAACATTTCGCGTTGAAATTTAAATACACCTTTATAAAATACCATTTCGTGTTAAACCATCTATTTATATATGTATATGTGTGAAATGATAAACATGCTAATTAAAATTTAAATAAAAAAAATGTTTTAACCCTTTATACTGATGGACAGTTGAGTCAGATCACTAGCGCGAAGCGCATCCTTATAAGATGGGCTTGTAAAACTGCTTGTTTTTAAATAAAACAAGATTAGTTCGACTAATTGGTATACGATCTCAATATAATTTTATGTTGCGGAACTTGCGACGTATAAAATTGTGAAAAACGTATTTTTTTACTAATTTATTAATGACTAAAAAAAGCTATTTTTTTCATATTTATTTTTATTATCCCAACTAGTTTGATCTGCTGTAATATTTAAAAATGGCCACTATGAATACAAATAAAAAATTATACCTCTATTAAAAAAATCAAAGAGAAAAAAGTAGCGCTTCAAAGTATTTTATAAAAAGGTTAAAATATTTAGAAATAAAAATAAATTGTTATAACAAATATTTTAGATAACGGGTTTTAATTGGACAATAAATATTTTTTTATAAAATTGATCTTGTTTTAAAGTAGCGGCTGCTTAAAATAAGAGTTTTCCTATTTTTTTTAATTTTAAATAGTCAGCATTTTAAAAGAAGACGCTGATGATTCCTCACAAACTTAGCTGAGATATTTATTTAAAACATTAGATAGTGACTTAATGTCTTGTAGCAATAACAACAATATCCCAAACCTAGTTGTGGAATTTTATATAATAAATATATGCACAGCGTTGACAAAACGGACATGATGATCTTAAGTGCAAATTGTCTTAGAAAAAAAGTAGTAGTACAAAAAAAATTCTTGTACATTTTTTGTTAGATTAGAACATCTTTTGTATCTCAGCAAAAGTCATTGCAAACCATATTTTAAAACAATGGCTAATAACAAAGCGCTTTTTAAGAGAATGATATGTTTTTTCACTTACAACAAAAGGCTGAAAGTAAGTGCTGCGTGTAATGTTCAAAAGCTTATGTTGCTATTTTAAATTGTTTACCTATTAACATTTAGGTTTTAACTATATAAAAAAAATAATAAAACTTTTAATTGACTCAATTTACATATAAAAATCTGTAATAAGACTCAACTTGATTTAAGTAAAAAAAACAAAGCCTGAAAAATATTTTTTCGTCAATAATTATATTATATTTAAATAATGATTAAAAGAGTTTGTTGAAAGTGAAAATTTATAAAGCATATAAAAAGATTTTTATCTATATCTTCAAGATGATGAAATATTCCGACGTTGCAAAGTTAATCAATAAAGAGAAAATCAGAGGATCAATGTTGAAAATTTGAGAAACTCACGAAGAGGAAATAATTGTTGTTGAAATTAATACATATTTTTTACTAATAACCAATGAAAAACTTTGTCTAAAGCTTGTTCAAAATCGGTATATACCACGTTTACTTATACTTTTCGATGTTGGTTTAGTAAGTGACAGTAAATCTGTCATGACAAAATCATACTTTTGGTCCAACACAACTATAAATATAAATTATAGTTTTAAATAATTAAGTTGAATTTGACAACTGATCTATATTTATTGTCACTTTTTTTATGACCTTTGTGCATTTTCAAGATATTTTGAGAATCAGATCTAAACTTGTTTTAAAGTAACAATGAGAGTGATTTCGCAACATTTTAATATAAATTCAGAAAGCAAATATTATATAAAACTCTATTAATAAAAATTACATTGATATAAAAATAAAAATAAAATTCAATTCAAATAGAATTTCGTTTAAAAGCTATAATTAGTTTGACATATATTTATTTATAATTTTAATTTAAAACTAATTTTAGGAGGTGTTATTTTCTTTTTATTCACTACCAAATTAATCAAAGTGTTTTTTTTTTATAAAGAATAAAGCATTTACCGAAATCCTTAATTAATTATTTTTAAGTGGTTATTTTTAATAATCTATCCCCAAGCAAATTAAGGTATTTATATAATTATTCACTTTATTAGCTTCACCTTTATAATTAGTTTTTATTAATGATATTTTAAGAAAAGCTTTTAACATTGGGAAAACATTACTTCAGCAATTTTCTTACAAAGTTTATTTTCACATCAAAGAATTTCGTTACTGCTTTTGTGATATAATATATAAGAGGTTTTGCCAATAAAAGTGAACCGTTAGTACAATACAACTTATTGGATGTGATTTCAGACGTAATTATATATAGTTATTTAATTTAATTACGTTAAATCTGCAATTGTCTAGGAAGTGTAAGTATCAAACAATTAACTTTATAAAGTTTTTGAAAATATGTTTATTGGTTAGATTTATTATGTTACGCCCGCAACATATTTCAGTCCATATTTCGTATATACTATGCCAAAACCAGTACGCCCACAACATGAGAATAATTAAAGCTGGAATGTGTGGTTTAAACGGTTAAACATCCAACGTCAGTTATGGCGTGGAATGAGTTTTAGCTCATTTTCCATGGCCATGTATATTACATTATAGAAGATGGGATAGAATAAGTATATACACGTAATAAAAACACATTTGATTATCCAAGTCCGTGATAATATTGCACAGCAAAGTATTAGTTCATCTATGTTTTTTTTAATTAAACCAAAAAATTGCATTTAATTATTAATTTTTATTTAATGATGCAAAATTATATGATCATTTAAAGTAAAAAAAATCTTTATCTCTCTGTCATTTTTTTATTTTTTATTATCAATAAATGACGGAGGCTGTGATTTAAAATTCGTCCTCATTTCAAATCATCGAAATAAAAAGTGCTCAAAATGAGCAAGGTATGGAGCATAAGGTGGATGAGATAAAATTTTTCAGCTAAGTTCCTTGGTTATATAGAGTGAAAAAATATTTAATATGGAAGCTTGTCTAAAAATAGTTGTTATTATCCCAACTTGTGTTTATTAATTTTTTTAAAAGCTATCCTACATAAAAGCTAATTTTAAAAATTTAAATTCTAACAATAGTAATTCAGGATAATTTTCCAGTGGACCTAAGCTAACTAACTTGTACTGCATATATTTTAAATTGTGTCCTTATATGCCCATGAATTTTTATTACATCCAATAATAAATACTGTGTGTCTATTCAATGACTAAAAATCACTGTTTTAGAATTTTCAATATATATATATAATGTTTTACTTTGTAAATACACGATATCAAACAGAATGTTAATTGACACTTTGAACCAAAACGTTCCAGCTTTTCGATTAGCGCAAATTGGGGTACGTATATCAAGTGATACGTACATATTGGCTGTTCATTGTTGCGAAAATTTATCATACGCATTTTTTCTCCTCTGTACATGTAAAATGTAAACCCGTA
This sequence comes from Plectrocnemia conspersa, assembly GCF_051122295.1. Lineage (NCBI taxonomy): Eukaryota > Metazoa > Arthropoda > Insecta > Trichoptera > Polycentropodidae > Plectrocnemia > Plectrocnemia conspersa. The sequence continues at coordinate 2,429,886 of NW_028277170.1, read as the reverse complement.
ATTGAATGGCAACACAAGCGTGAAACAATATTGGGGAAATAATATTTTCATCACAGTATGGGGTGATTTTTTATGTTTTCATCAGCAGCAGCAAAGCATCACGTATATTTTTATTTTACATTTGAATATCAAATCACTACGTATTATTGTTGCTGTTCGCACTAATTGAAACCTTGTGTCAACTACAAAATGTAAATAAAATAACTATGTATATTCATAGAAAATTACGATTCACGATGTGATTATTTATTTTATTGTTATGGTCTAGGGAGTGATGAAAATTCAATTGTAACACCGTGCATCTGTCGGAAGTAATTTATTAGGGCACATTGTTACATCGAAAAATAAATTTACTTTATGTAAAAAATATATACAATGATATCAGGGGCGGGCGGTGACTTTTGAAACAGGAGGGGGGAAACTATATTTAAAAAAAAACCTTCTTACAAAAGTCATCAAAAACCGAAGCATACAATATATTGTCTTTTATTAATTTGTCTAAAAGTTTTTTTGGATTGATAATAATGCAAGAACTGGCAATCTATTTTCACTTTGACTATGTATTTATCATTTTTATTGTAGAAAATGATATTACTATAAAAGCAAATTAATTTTATTTAAATAAATTAATTAATGTATAATTATTTTCGGTGCGTTTTTTTTCATGAAAAAAAATACATGCAAGATTTAAATGGAACACTTTTTATCTCACTCGATCCAAATTGCCGTTGGGATCTATTGAGATGAACTAAATATTTGTGAATAATTCATAAAAAAGCAGCAACGATTAATTTATATTTTAAGTAAGGTAAAGCGATCAAATGTATTATGTCGCAGATGAAGAATAATAATATCTTGGCTAAAAGAAATACGGCAGTGGTTTCACTGTGACACGATCTCCTATTTTTACTAATGTTTTATGTGCTCAATAAATAACTTATATGTCATATTCCATTGTAGTTTTAGGCATTTTATTTTATTATTATATGTAGAAAAGTTTTTAAAGCCTTATATACGAATACACTGAAAGTTGCTGGAGGGTCCCGGTCTAGATTTAAGTGCACGGGGTTTTTAGTGCACGACGCCAATTAGGTTTCACGACAAAAATAGCCCATGAAACATAATTTAGCAATTCGCCTGAATTGAAACACTTTCGCCTGGCTTGCGATGATGCGTTTCAATAAAATTTCACAAGTCCCCGAAGGCAGCAGCGAATTTTCTGCTTTCATTTTTTCTTATTTAACGCGCTCCAAAATTGTATACGTGTAAGGGGAAGAGATACTAATAATAATAATAATCAACAGCCAACCAAAAGCTTGAATCAATGTAAAGCATTTTAAAAGTTATATCATGCTTTGTAGATCGAAATATTAATAATAATATTGGATCGTGATTCGAGAATCTTTCTTAGCCATTTTTATGAAATTTGATATTCAACCTATGGCGCTTAGTCTTCCGACTGCAAACATAATAACGGCCACTAGAGATTTCGATGTATATGAAGCGGCGGTCCGAAGTAAATTACACCTCTGTAATTTGACCGAAGAGACTAAAAGTCTGCGGTTATGATCTGCTAATAGTTTCCCATTGCCGCTGAGTCTCGAATTTCTATACAGAAAGCACATAGTTCAATGTGCCGGGTCGGAAACGTATAAATATATATATATATATATATATATATAACCTAATGAATTTCGTAGATATTATTAATCTGAATGCTCTTTTAAAATCAGATTTTTTTTAGTTTCTTGATCTAAATGCATTCATTAAACATTTTTATAAAATTTCTAAATTTCAATAAAAGTGAGTAAATAATCAACAATGGATGTTATCCTTCCGAGTTTTATTTATTTCAAAAGATTTTCCGACTCCTAAGCTTTTCATTTCATAAACATTTTATTGAAAACTGCATGGTATTTTTGTGCAATGTAATAAAAACATACCATCGTAAAATGTATTGATAGAGGAATAAGAAACATGATACCTGATATATTTCAAGCAAAATTTGATTTTATTACTTCAATATACTACACGAGATAAATCCATGGGATGAATAATATATTTATGAAAAGAAATAACAGTACATACTGCGAATTCAAAGCGGTTATATATTATCTGTGATATCACTGCGTATTGAGCTTTATCTTTCTTCAGTTCAGTTCCGTATATTATACGATTTTTATTAAGAACTGTAAAAGGTATATATTTTATTAATAATGTTTATACACATTTATACAAATATACACATACGAATTTTTATCGTGATATTTCGGCTGGATCACACCAGCCATTTTTGGATGAATATGAATATTTTTGGATGATAACTGGTGTGATCCAAAAAATCACACATAACACCCCAATTTAAATGTGATTTTTTGCTTCATTTTAAATATAGATTTTTTTTGCAGAATCGCCTAATATAAATTCCTAACTATATAATATTTCTAAAGTTGCGTTGTTCGCACTAGACGCTCTGAAAAATTTCATATCGCTGGAGTGTTTCATTCGCGAGTTTTATTAAGACACAAATAGAATGACATACTTTGAGAATATGTAAATGTATAGAACAGAGTTTATATTTATTTATAAGAATAAACAGAAATATATTATTAAGCTAATCGATGGTTCCTTAATCTTTTTAAACTAACAAATTATCAGTAATACTATATTTTACATGTGAGGGAAAAATCCATCATATCTATAAATAATAGGGTCATTTTTTTACTAGTAATTTATTTTGCTTAATGATATTAATTGATTGTTGATTTTGAAAATGAGACAAGTCCAATCAAAATAATATAATTTTAATAAAAATTGAAAAGCTTCCATAGTTACAAGGAAATAAAATAAAAAAAATTTGGAGCCTTACAGACTAATGGTTTTACACAAAAGATTTTCGTGGTAGGATAGAAGGTTTTCCTTAATCAGAAAGGACTCACAATCCAAATAGAAAGTATTTACACTTTGAATTTAATATAATAAAAATGTACAATTTATACGTTGATAAATGTGAAGAAAATAGAACAAGTTATGTTAAGGAATTTATGAGAATATTTTTAAGAAAGAATTTAATTTGCACTTTCATCATCCACGTAAAGACACGTGCCAAAAGTGTGATTCACTCAATATGCAAATTAAAACATCACGCAATATTGAAGAAAAAACAAATTTAAAGAAACAACATATGCCAAACTAGCTAGAAAAGCTTTATAAGAAGATAAAGCACAAGTCTAAAAAAAGCAAAGAAAACTATTTTGCTTCTATATTTGCTTTGTAAAAAGCACTACCATACCCTAAACTGATATTTTCTGTTTTACACTATAAACGAAACATGTATGTTTTAAATCAAGGTTTCCACAATTTACATGATGATGATGACATTCATATGTATACTTGGGATGAACCAACTGCATCCAGAGGATCACAAGCTTAAAATTCTTTATAACAATTGAATCAATACCGGTATTTTGGTATTAAAAAAGCAGTTGGGAGACCCGTATCGAAAGCCCTATCTACACCTGTTCATCATGCGTCGGAGTCCGCGGACATGAACGAGCCTCTGCAAAGGACAGTTGCTGTTGTGGTGGGGGTAAGGGACCCGAAGATGCTTCGAGTGTGGTGGTGGTGGGCGTTTTCTGGGTGTGGGACAAAGCTGACATAACCTAACACCATCTGACAGTAACGACGATATAAATTTTCCCCTGGGTGTTCTCAAGAACTCTTCTAGATATATGGCCCGGCAGCCGAGGCTCCAGTAACGCTATTTGCATAAAGCATCCCTAGAGACGGATGGAATAATATGCCGAAAGCGTTGTATGTGTGCGTGTGTGAGTATGTGTGTGCGTCGCGAATTATAAAGAACGATGTGGAGACAATCGAGACATAATCGAATCTGGTTGCTTATTCGTGAATCTACTTTGGATAAACTCAGATAGAGAAGTGTGGCTGTATGATCCAACACTTATGGTTAATGTATTATGTATGATGTGAATAACAATTTTATCACAAAGTAAAGATAACGCAAATTGTATTTAAAATCACACGCTGATTCCATATGAATGAATTGATTTTGCAGTAATTACTAAAACTAATTTATGGCCACGTATGCTTTATTTTACTATAATTGAATTGTAAAATATAACTTAGTTATTCAAAGGCAAATTAAAATATGTAGTAATATCTGAAAGGTCAGTATATAAGCTTTAACAAAAAATAATATGTACCATAAAGTTGTGTACGATTTTTTATATTATCATTTGTGTGCCCTAAAGAGTTGCGATTGCATCCCTTATTCCTAACCGCTGCGGTCAGAACATCAGCACTCATTGAAAAGCTCCTATTGCACGAACCATTCAGCATCTTAAAAGAGCTGGCCATACACAAATATGTTTTTGGCGATTGTACACCATAACAATTTCTTTATATGTTTAATTGAATAAATATTGTTTGTATAAAAACCATTATGACGCATTGGGAAAACTTGTCAGTCATGATAGTCAGATTTACATTAAAAATAAAAAAATAAAATCACACGCAATATTGCATTATGTAATTATATAAAAAGTTAATTTATAGTAAAAATTAACAAAAAAACAGTAAATTTATTTTTACAAACAAATATTTTTTTAACATATAAAACTTTTTTGTAACATTTTATATGACTAAAAGTGATTTTTATTATTTGGCATGTGTTAATTTTTGATAATTATTGCTGTTTTTAGTGGCTATTGTGCAATTCTGAGTGCTCGTTCCCCCGTCTAAAAAAATCCAGGATTAATTACAATGTTATTAAGAATTGAAAAGAGATAATTCTTACATTGTATATTGCGGGCATACAGATATAATGTAAATTTTATTTTATGTTTGTATATATTGTAGAAACGCGAGCAATCTTGTTTGACAACAATCCGAACCGGGCTTATTGGGTATTTATCGAAGACAGCGCTGCCATCTTACTAATACGAAAACATTTACCCCTCGATCGCCACTGCGCCATAACCTCCAGTACCGAACTAAATAATGAATGGTAAATAAACGATTCCAATTTGAGCATAAGTCCGCTTAGTTCGAATGGTCGTTATGCTCGACTGCTAAATGCAATGTGTGCTACTGCTGCTAGAGCCCATTCACTCGACAACTGTCTAATTGGTCCAATAAACCTTTTCAACGATTCAGCGTTTTATGGCTTACTGCAGACAGGGAAACTGACGAGATGTTGAGCATAATACTAATAATATTAAGCATGTAAAAAGTTTTTCATAAATTTAAAAAAAAAACTAATTGCAAAATGCAAATTTAATTAGCAAAACAAAATAAAGTAAATCAATCAAAAATCTCTATTTAAAAAGAAAAATTAAACACAGAATTTCATTTGGTCTTATACAATATTTTTCTCATCTTTAATCCAAACGTTTTAATTAGCATTTTAATTTAAAAAACTTCCCGTATAATTATTTAATTGCGAAATATATTACGTCCACAAATTTACTTATAGCCAAAGCATATTATTGCTTTGCTCGTGTAGCAATTTATTCTTTACAAATAGGTTCTGCTTAGCACATATTTTTTTAAAAGCAATAAGATTTTTTTCTAACTGTACTATATTTGCGTTAACACAGTCAGTCCAAAAGTTATCCATTTTATCATTATTCATAATTGAGAAATATAAAAATGATACAGATATAATTCGATCCTATATCATTATCATTACTCTGATTAATTGATAAATATAAAAAATATGGTGAATATTTTAATTTTTATAAATTTTTTTAAAATATAAACAGGAATAATGATAAGTTTATTTATTATTTTATGATTATTACTTTAATTATATATTTTTTATGTATTGAAGTAATACATTTATTGTTTTTGACCACCAACCTGTTATTTAAAATAGTTTTAATTTAATCTAAATAAATAAATAAATATCGCGTGATTTAGAGCTAGCGTAAGCCCAAACATGCCATCTCTTTCTCAATTATGAATAATGATGAAATGGATAACTCTCAAACTGATTGTGTTAACGCAAATATAGTACACTATCTGTTCATTAACACGTGTTAAACGCAGATAACTAATGTGTTAATTTAATTAAAATAAAAAATTGTAATTGTATTGGAAATTGTAGCTCGTTTGGCTGCTAAAGATAGTTATTTCAAAAAGTAGATTTATAAGAGAATCTACATCAGAAAAAGGAACATCTTAAAAAAATCCGTTTATAAATAAAAATATGTGAATTTGTATTCAAGTTGAAAAAAATCAACAAGTCAGGAATTCGACTATTTAAATATAATTTAATATGAAGTGGAAAATCAAATTTTTAACTTAGCTTTAGTATTTGTATCAAGAAAATGCGACGCCATGGAAATTATAAAGATGGTTGAAAATTGCTTGAAAGAATTTGATATAAAACATTTATTAACGACGACGTTATACCCTCAACAACCGATAAAGTGCCAGCATTATGGTAAAATTTGAATGCGAAAGCTCGATAGAAAATCTTTTATGTCTGAATTATGGAATACATTTGGCTGCAAAAATGTATTCAATATATAAATTAGTTATTATTATTAAGATTTATTATAAATGTGTATTTTAATTTAGATTTTTTTTATAATATATGTTGTAAACTCTTGTAATAAATTTAATAAAAATAAAATAAGTCCCAGGATCCTGAGAATGAAAAAAGTTCTAGAATTCGCAACGTGTCAAGCTTTGCCAATCACTTTTTAAGCTGAATAAAATTAATATTATAATTTCATTATCATAGATCTAATGTAGATACCGTTATCTCACATGCACCCAAATTTTCTTGAATGCAAATAATTCCATCTACGAGTGAACTCAACATGTTCAACACGTGGTTTAGGAACGCTCAAGTGTAATAAGTCTACATACTTGTTACACATACCCGTGCATCGTCATGATATAAATTAATAACCTCACTCAAGCGCTTAATTTCATACTAGATGTAACACGTGGACGGTGTATATTATAATTAATTAGGCGTCAGTCCTAACGAAGCAAACAAAGAGCGAATTGATTAAGAAACTTTTGAGAGAAATGCTTTGAATGCTGGTAATTGCCGAGCTTCAACTTATTGCAATTATATATAGTTTTGCGCTGCACTTTGATTATTTTCATGATAATTTGACTATACATATATCTTAATCTAACTAAAATAGTTAAATACATTAAACAGGTTTAAATCGGATTGAAATAGTTAAATACAACAAACATTCGTAGTGTAATTTATTATTATTTTTGCTTCATTTATTTAGGGATGTGCGAGGCACGAGTAAAAGCTTTGTATTTAAGCTAATTACAAATTTCATCAGTAGAGTACTTTCATATATGTGTAAATATTTCACCCTCTCTGAAATTTTGCATTTACATTAACCTCGATATTATAGTATATGTCAATCTATTTTTTATACGCGAATATATATTTATATATAAAATTAACAAATAATTAGTAATGAAATAATAATAAATCTCTTAAAAATAATTTCAGCGTAACTAAGAAAGGCTAAAATACTAGAAAGCGTTTTTTCTAAATCTTGAGAGCTCACTAAAATTAGTTTAATATAAACATCTGGAGTTATTACCAATTTATTTTTGGAAAATGAGCTCATAGTAAATTTCAGGGGTTAATTAACATTTTAAAAATACAATAATCCTAATGTTGATAAATTATATAACAACAAAAAAATAATAACGCTTGCTTATATTTTGGGTATTTATCCGTAATTTTGAAAACCATAAAAATTTACTCGATAAAAAGATTGTCATTTTGTAAAATATTTTAATTTACATTTACACCATTTAAAAAAATATGTAAAAACAGTTATGCTATCATAATAGCTATCGCCAAAAAAATATTTTTGTTTGGTTGAGAATCTAGGTGGCTTGTGCAAGAGGTATGTTCTTAAGCGCTGACGTTCTAGTCGCAATGGGTCAGAATAAGGGATGCGATCGCGACTCTCAAGGGCAATCTAAACCTCGCGGCCAAAAATCGCTGATTGCCGGATTGTCATCACTGCCCCACGGCCATTTTTAAAAGAGCTTCACTGAGTAAACAATACAATGAGAAAAAACGGTTTGTATCTTAAAATGTATTTTATTTTGTAGAGATATATTATTATTTTTTCCTCAATAAAAAGTTTTTTGCTTCATTTGGATTTCAGACAATATAGCCATATTCGAGAACGCTACGGACTAGCGTATCGTAAATAAATTATTGAAGTGACACGCGCTCCGCATAAAAAAATTGAGCATCCTCGGTACCTATTCGCAAATTTTGGTGACATCGACAGAAGTATTTTTGCTGAAACCGCAAGAAAATTTCGTCAGGCATGGGGATCTATAAAATGTGGCAACGTGACACATGGAAAAGCTAAAGAACGACCTTCTCCGAAGCGACTTTAGGTCTTTCTGTAAAGAGAGTGAATCTGAATTTGTGCGAATACTTTCAGGTCATCAGAATTAAACACATTCGAATTCTTAATCGCCGCCTGTGTGTTGTTAATAATAAGCAAACAGAGCAACGGACTCAGATTAGACCTCTGAGGTAGTCAAGAATGCGAAATACTCATCGGAGAGACGATTAGCATAGCTTATACAAACCATAGCTATAGCTTATATAATAAATACATAGACACAGACAATCTTTAATTTAAATAATAAAGCATCTATTGCTTTTTTAAGAATCTAACAATTAGTATATTGTAATTTATTTATTACTTAAATTATAACCACTAACATTTAATTTTCATTAAAACGGTTTTAAACCAGTTACATATACTTTCTAAAATTATATTTTATAAAATTGTATCTAAATTCAGGTTTTACATATTTTATAAAATTATATATCCATAGCTTACTTCTGCACATTTAAAATTAAATTTTAATATTTGCAAAAAAGTATTTGTTAATATATTATATTGTAAAATAGTTGTAAAGCACTGCTGTATTCAAATCGACACATATTTACTATTTCACATAATAGTTATTCAACACCCCCAAAAATTCGGCACCACTGCTTAAGGTGATATGATTCGATTTCATCGGCGTATGGTCCGAGAGTTATCCAAATCTAAACTTGAGACCCCTAACCAAATTTACACACGGTCCACAAATAGCGATGTATGTATGTACATATGCATGTAGTTAGATAAGACTGTGTGGTATATTTACGGTATATCCACAAACTCGGCAAGCGTCGGGATTTTGACGGGGAGCACGACTGTTATTTCCAATGTTGCCCAATTTGCGTAATGGAATATATGAACCCGTCGGAAGATTGCTTTGGAAGGTACTGCTGCAGTGTGTCTACACACACATACAATCACACACATACACAAAAGGCGAATGTATCCCCTCCACCTATAACCGCACACGCCGTACCCTTTATCCGGGGCTCACGAGATAACTTTATGACTGGACCCGTACTCGATTGCTATCTATTGAGGTTTCGACGATGTGCACTGGTACCACGCACTATGCCAATGGTTCTTAACCGGCAGAACAGATTGATTTGTCAGATTAATACAAAAGCTAAAATGATATATTTGGTCATTTACTGTAATTTTATGAAACTTGTGCCAGGGGGTTTTCATGCCACTTATAAGTGTTTGACACATTGGTAATATCTGTGGAAGTAATTAAGCATATAAGTGCTTGTATCAGCTCTTATAGTCAATAGCAATATGATTGCTCGGGGTGGAGTTACACTAGTAACATAGAAAAAATATTATATAGACATGAATAAAATTTAAAATAAACCTTTGCCATTTTCTTACTAATCTCAAAAAGCCAAATTAAAAACAGAATACAATAGGAATTAAAAGACACTGCTATTTTTACACTAAAAAAGTAATAAAAGTAATTACCTACACCGTAAAAGTATAGGCGAATAAGAAGCAAATATTGCTTTAGAGGTAAAAGTACACAATTAGATGGTTATAGATATTGAGATAATTATGTATATATGTGAATCAGATTATAACATTTTCTTTGTTTTATTTGAATTGAATATAATTTTTTGTTACATGGAAATGGTTATGTTATGTAAAAATTAATATAATATAATCAAGCTACACGATATTCTTAAAAATAATTTATGGTGTAAATATTCATCAAATAAAAAAATGTTTTGAAAAAATCTAAAAATCCTGCCTGTGAAATGCGATTGAAATTTGCACCAATGCAGTTTTTTTTACCTGCATTATTTTCCTTCAGTTTTTATATTATTTAAATTATATTTTTAAACGTTTCGGTTCACTATATTTAATTAAAACATTATTAATAAAAATACTCAAATTTATTATATACAAGAATATGTTCTAAAATATATGTTTGAAATATCTAAATAATGTAAATGTCCATAGGGTTTGTATGTAAATCGTATTTTTGCAATGACGCTTTTTCGCTTCTTGTATAGTTGTTTTGGTTAAGTAAAAATCAATAAAAAAATATTTTAAATCAATATTATATTTATCATTGTTTTCTTATAATATTATACTAAAAACATACTTTTAAAATATATATGCATCATATTATTAAATCCAATATTAAAAATAAAATTAGAAAATTACAAACATTAAAAAACAGAAAGTCAAAAGCGTCATTAAAACATTTATTAGGAAGCCAGAATTTTTTTTATCCCAATCGTGCGTTTATTGGACGTTAATCTCATTTCTTGGCCTTAACTTAAAAACTTTAAATATCATTAAAATATTGCTAGGCTTATGGAGCTCAAATTTGCTCATATAACCATATTCTTAATGAGAATATTCATCGTGTCGATGACCGGTACTCCTTGGTTTGTGTTTAGCAATTATACATTAAGTGACTGCAATACGTATCATTATATAAAAAAATATATATAAGAAAACTGCATTTTAACAGATTAAGAACACACACTAACAAACTGCAATTAAATAAATACTAAACGTAGACTTAAGCATCTGAATATGTTAAAGCTAACAAATTGATTTAATTAACATAAGCAATGAAATGACCACTAATAAAAGTACTACCAAATAACTTTTAATAAGATGATATATTAAGATAAAGAAAAGATGGCATAATATAATTATATGGTTAGTATTTTAAGAAGCTTCTTCCTACATGTTAATTTTATTTTTCCTTTCCCGAGTGCTTAGTTGCTGAGAGAAAAATATATACCTATGTTATATGAATTTATTTTTTCCAAATACTTTAATTGCCTTTTTTTAATTAAAAAAAATATTAGAGCTTGTCGCGACTACCCATTAGCTGTACGTATCTGATTGAACGTCCATAACGGTATCCATTTCCAAAGAAGTGCACAAATATGTATTTTTTATTAGTATCAAAAGTAGAACTTTTGATAATATACCTAAAAACATATCCATTGTATTATTTTTTGAAATGCAACTAAAAATATCAAGATACGTTAGATTATATATGGCACCCTTAATTTATTGCCACACCATGAGCTGCAACTGAAGCTAGGCAATAAATATCAAATGTAATGAAATCATTCCAAAATAGTTGCAATAACTCTCCTAATACGAAAGTCGTGCGTAATGTGAGGCGCACTAATGGAACGCGAATAAATTTTCTCGAGGGAGCAAGAAATAGAATAAAGAGAAGAAAAAAAACGAAAAGAAAACAAAAAGGATGCTCTTGATGGCATTTTCAATAATTTATTAATGGAATTAAGTGGAAGCTTCGGTAAATAAATATTTTATGTTTACGAAGCTTTACAAACATAACCCATATAGTACACACATATACATAACACGGTGCCGCAAACAAATTTCCATCAAGTTATTAACTCGGCTTCAGTAAATATAGCAAACCATATTCATTATTCACATTTGCGAATAGCCATCATTGCGCATCACTTTTTTCACGTTATTCCCTAATATCATTCAATTAGCTTTCGGTGTTATATGGCTTAAATTAAATTAATTTTATTTTAATATGTATGTATGAAACAAAGGCTAAAGAGTAAAGTGCATTTATACGTATATTTATAATTTGGCGAACATTTGTAGTTAAATAAAATTACGCAAAACATATTTCAATTAGCGAAATGCAAGTACATATATTGTGATTAAATCTCAATACATATTAAAATTGTATTACTTGATGTACATATATTAGGGATGTCCATTATTCTGCATCTATATCAAATTACTATGATTTTCGACTTATATCGTTCACGTGAATCAAAGATTATATGAATCTTACAGGGATCAAATAATTTGATTAAAATGTAAAATTACAGGAAAAGTTTTTATTAGGATAGGATAACTTTTTGAGTCATGATATCCAGATTTTAATAAATAATAAATCGCATTTTTCTTAATCTACTTATGGCATACGAGACTGCTATTGAATTTAATGAAGAAGAATAATGGTTAGAATTTGGCTCTGATATGTATATTATACGACATATGTATTTAATAAATTATTCGTTTTTATAAATCTAAATAATAATAAACATGAAAAAATTAAATTCACTTTATAAATTGTACAAAATAAATCTGTACTATTTTTAGATAAAATATGAAACTTTTAGGCGACAGTTTATACGAAAAAAACATACAAATTGGTATTTATGGTGAAATCCTACTATTTGTCTAACTAATGTAAACTTTATCACAATTGCCACAAGAAATTTGGTATACTCCTAATTCATTATTAATTTTCTCTTTTCTATTCAATAAAATGATTCCTATTTTATTTTGAGATTTAAAAATTGCGAAAAGTTTTCGCACTATTTTTTCGGAAATCACTAGAACATATGGTAAATGTGAAATACTAATAATTTTTATCTATGTGTTATATATGTATATATATATATATATACATATATAATATGTACATATATTGTTATTTACATTTATAACGGATTTATTCAACACGTTACATACCTTTATGTGATGTGAAGACTTGCGTATCGCGCCTTTCTCGCATCTCGTTTGCCGACATTTTGACCACTGATGTTGGGGGTCATCATTTTGGGCGTAATCTGGACCTTATCTCAGCCGTCACAGATTTTTCAGCTACGTTGTCTTTGATTCGATCTTGTAATTTGTTATTTTTCTTATTTGTTTGTTTGTTTGTTACTAAGGGAACAGGGATTCATTTTCGAATTGGTATGTTTAGCTGTATTTATATTTGTGTGAATTTTGTTAAAATCTAATTTAGCTTATTTTGAAATGCAAACCCTGCGCAAAAAAGGCAAGAACTCATAAGAAATGTTTCATTATATAAAAAAAAATGATTTCATATTAAATTAGAAGATGCGTGTCGAAAATTCGTTATATTAAAAATATTGATTTAAAATAATATTTTAATACGTCATAAATATTTTTATTGTAATATTTCTTTTGTTAAATAACGAAACATTAAAACTTTAGTTCATAACTGATTCGAAACCATCCTTAGAAAAACTGGTCAGTTCAATTCTACAGTATCTTTAGTAGTTTTTTTATTCAAAAATCCGAGATCTTTTAATAAAAAACTACTCAAATTGCTTTTTTCCTCGGATTTTTATTTTCTAAATTTCAACAAAATATGTTTGGCATCATCAGGGGATTTTGAATTTTTTATATACACTTTTTTTTTCTTCGCACATCTTTTAATTCGCACTTTCTATTGGTTTTTATGTCAAAAACACTAGTAAAAATAAACACTATTGCCCTATCTGCTTCGCAAATAGGAGCGCATTAAAAAAATATTCGATCGCTTAAAAAAGTGTATATAAAAAAACAAAATCTCCTGATGATGCCAAAAATGTTTTGGCGAAATACAGGCGGCCCTCGCACATAATTGGTTCCTGAAAATGTGTGCGAATGTTGAATGAACGAATGTCAAGGGAAGTAAAAAAAACTGATATTGTGTGTATTTTAAAATATTTATTTATCAAGTAAATATAAGATGTTTAAGAGGCGTTTAAGTGGGGTGTTTCCTTTGAAAAGTTATCAAGAGTTAACTGTTTTCCATTTTTTTTTCTTCTACATATAGTATTTTATAACATGCTATGTTTTTATTGATCGCCCCACGCACTTGAGATATGCGTTCTCCATTGGGATCACAATCTTCCATAATATTTAAAAATTTGTGAAGGTGCGTGAAGGCTTCATTCATATTTTTCATTGTTAAAGAGTTTTCCAAAATAAACCTGTCTCATCTACATTAAATATTTTGCTAGAGGAATGTTCTACATCTTCAATAATTTTGGATAATTAGGAAATAAATTCTTTCGCAGCATCTTTATCCGCATCAGCCGATTCTCCAGTAAATTTAATATTTTGAAAAAAATACCTCATTTTAAAATTGTAAAACCAACCGTTACTTGCTTGAAAACCGTGTTAAAATATTTTTCTAATCTATCCTTCCAATCTTTGTGCAAACTAAGAAACTTTGCTTGAATAATTTAAATACTCAAAGGGACATCTTTTTGATGTTGGTCATCGATCTACGATGACAAAGATTTTCCATTTCATCCATGTTTTTTTTTGCTGTGTTTTTTTGGAAACATATCATTAAAGCTTGTGAAATGTATCTTTATTTTCCACAATTTTGAACGTATTCTTTAATTATATTTTTATTTTGCAAAATTGAACATATCGTAGACCTGTTTGTATCATACAAACGTCCGATTGAAGCAAAAGATTTACCGCTATCAGAACGTTTTAAAAAAAAAATTAAATTAAAAAAAATGGTTTTTTTTTAAATGTGCGAAATAGCGAATTGTGCGAAAGTTGAACGTTCGAAAGTCGAGGGAAAATCTAAGAAAATCGCAATCTAAACCACGTATGTAATTATAATTAATTTATATATATAAATTTTGTATATTATATATTTATATTTATTCTCCGAACAAAACATATATTTCGTATCGACGCTGAAGCAGTAAACTCTTCTGTGCGAGTATCTCATTCCTTAAAAGCATGCTGACATTAATTTGGGTAAATCGACATAGACTATACGAATACACCGTGTACAATTCGACGCTAGGTTCTCACCGAGAACATTTGTAGAATATACACATTAATTTAAATCTATGTGCACTTTAATATATATAACGGACCATTGTTAAATAAATGGTAGTTGATAGGAAATGAAACGCTTTTAATAGGCGCCATATTTGCATATGAATATAAATGTAATATTCTAAGACTTTTTATAATTTAATTACATATTTTATAATGACAATTTAAACAAGCAATATATGAAATAGTAGCTTTATAAAATAAACTGTACATTACTGTTTGACAGATTAGGCTACGTATGAGCATTAGTCAAAACGGTGAAAACTCTTTGCAACGAATCCTTTTCCAAAGAAAAATTCGAAGATTTACTCCGTATTATAGCACAAATAATTAGTTTAATAGAACAAAGCAATTATTTAAATGCACATATCTCTTAAAATAGTATTCTATAATGGATAGAATATCGTAGTATGCAACGTCTCAGACTAATAACTCTGAGGTTGCGGGTTCAAGTCACGGCAGTGGCACTCAAATTTTTATTTAAAAAAATACGCTTTTATAAAAAAATTGCTCCCAACTGCCGTAACATCTATTGATTATAAATCGTGGATGTCACCAATTCCCAGACTTTTAGTCTAGTGGTTAATACTCAATTGTATGTATTCATTATATCTGATTGACTTACTCAGCTGGTACAGATGTACTTCGTTGTAACGCATTGGGCTTATGCCTGTCAGCTTATAACGAAAGATTTAATAAAATAAATAAATCGTGTGTTTTTATAAATTGTCTCTATTGTAAATTGAAAAATCAGCATTTTTTCAATAAATTGACAATAATGTAATTTTTAAAATGTAATTTGTATACAAGTGAAATTACTTTTGTAATTAAACCTATGATAAAAATATATTTCTATCAAATACTAATATTATTTTAAAATCATGTAGAAATATTCTTAGGGTGAAATCTGTGCAATTTTTTATTTTTAATTTATGAAACTGATATAAATAGCAAAAAGTTATGGTTTGGACAAAGCGTTTTGTGCATTTTGTTGCGCAATATCGAATAAGAGGTACTTGAAAATTTAACTTGCGCTTTCATAAATAAATTGCACGTCAAAGTGGTTCTCAATATTTTCTCCTAGGCATTTTTTTTATCAATTGGTTATGTAAGAAGTGACGAATAGATTATTTGTGTATATTAATACTTGCAATGTATTAATTTATACACAGTTTTGGTTCTCTTTTTTTGAAGTTCAGATACATATGGTAGTTTAATGTGGTAAATTATGTTAACGTTTATTAAAATACGATTATACACGTTTCTGGTTTATAACCATTTTTATTCACCCTAATTCTTAAGTAGTATTTGGCTCGATTACACTTCTGCAATAAATACATAAAGACTAGAACTTGTCACAGAACCACCACTGCCAAGCGAAGCTTTGTTGAGTATCAACTAGAGTCTCCAATTACTCGAACCATCAACTACTCTAGTATCGAATATTAAAATTTTAAAATACTCGAGTACTCGAGTACTTTCGAGTATTTACCAAATGTACCAAAATAGCTATTATTCAAATTCGTGCACATATAAATAAATAAATAAAATACTTAGTATGTTAATTTTTACAATTATTTTAACTTCACGAACATACTTTTTAAAAACAATAATGCAAAAAGTGTCTCGAATTTAATATTACTGCTAACCTTTGGTTTTATTATTCCCGTTATGGAAAAAACCCTTTCCGTTGCTGTTGATGTTGGTCTTATTGTCATTAACGCGTTGGACAAGGCTTCTAATTTATATATGTTCGCTTTTTATAGATATAAAATTTTTTGAACTCTCTTTTTATGTTCTCTTCTTTCATTCCCTTCTCTGCTTTTCTCTTATTTCCTTCGACTATTGACAAAATAGCATTTTGTAATTCTTCTTGAATAGATTTTTTTTCTTAACAATATACAATATTCTACTCCTTCTGATTAATGCGAAGAATTTAAATCTATATCCTTCGAAGATGTATTTGGGTGAATCCCTTTCACTCTAGAGCTAAACGGTTCGCAAAGAACTGACTTTACTTTAAATGCCTTTAAAACACACAATTGTTTTGATTTATATTTTAAGCTGAGGGATCAGTATAAACAATTGACAACACTTTACGCTACAACTGCATAGTCATAAAACCTAAAAATTTTTTTTGTTGATATTTCATATTGTTCATTGCCATAAATTAGATAAGTTGGGACTGTCGAACAGAAAACACAAAAGAAATTTCTCCGTCGTACCCACTAACATAGCCGACGACCGGAACTATGCAACTATGGAACTATGAAAAAATTATACCTGATAGTAACCGCTCTAACTCGGGACTTCGGGCATAAACGCCAAATAAAAGCAAGACGTTAACCTTTACCGGACCGAGTTAAAGTTATTTTTGTTTCTGAAATATTTAAAAAAAAATTAATTTCGAGTATTAATCGAGTAATTTTCAAAATACTCGATTATCAAGTACTTGAAAAATAGACAAAAATACTCGAGTATCGAGTACTTGATTACTCGAATTGGAGACTCTAGTATCAACCAAAATGATCATTGGAGGTCCAAGAGTTAAACCTAATTTTTGATACCGAATTGAAGATAAAAAGCAATGCTTGCACTACAGTAACATTTGAGTTGAATCTAATATTTACGAGTAATTTTATATTTTGCTTTATATATTTATGTAGCTAAGTATCACAGTCTCTGTATCTGACCGACTTTTGAAAATCACTACCACCGTAGCGAGAGCAGAAGCAAACCTCGGCTTCGGAGGGGTGTGCGGCCGTAAGAGAGTGGTTGTCCGACATTGATTAATGACTGTTGCGTTTCAGGAGCAGAGATCACGCCAAGGGCTGTCGGCGCACCATTAAAGTCCATTTCCTCGGCTGGATCTTCTCTCTCTTTCGCCGGATTCGCCGGATGCTGAGTGGCTGCCTGAGCCACCGGAACCACCGACGAGAGACGAGGGAAAAACTCGGCAATAACGGCTAGGAATGCATTAGTGGTTGGAAAAAAATGACAAGACCACCGGTGGAGTCTAAGACTGAGTTTACACCTAGCGATTATTAAACTATTTGAAAAAAAATAATGCTAAGAGATTACCCTCATAATTTGTATTTTATTTATCAAAGGCATGGATTCCTCTATTGAAGTAATATTTGGTCGCGCGTATATTTGCGCATCAATCGTTCTGTGAACGCCTGATAAACACCTGTTCATCAGTCTCTTTGAGGGGTCCAAAGATTTAATCAGTGGAAGTCTGGCGAGAAGGGTGAACACACCTATGAACGGTGCTTGAAGTACATTTCATAAATATGTTCTTACAAGCTGGAGTGATTATCATAATGCATGTCTCAACTACTACTACTACCAATGACAATATTTCTTAAATTAAAAAATAATTACATTGAATGTTGATATTTTATGTTAAACTCAATGGTAAGGTTTTTTGTCTATTGTCTTGCAAATTAATTAAAAGAAATGTATTTTTATTTAGTTTCTCACTTTATTACTCTATAAATTAGTTGTAAATAAATACCCTACATCTAACAACACTTCAAATATCTAGGAAGTGGATTTGTTGACTTTTAAATTAATAAGTTTTTTGAAACCAAGTATTTAACAGCTAAACTAATTATTTATTCATTTTTCTATCATGCATTATTGTGTAAATTAGTTAAAATAAATGTGCTACAACCGACACTATTTTTAGTATTAAAAAAAAATTATCGACAAACTAAATAATTTTTTTATTTTTACTAGTTCATTGTCATGGAAATTAAGTAAAATAAATTTGCTACAACTGACATAATTTTTAGTTTATATGAAATGGTTTTATCGATTACTTTTTTTTTTTTTTTTTTTTTTTTTTTTTTTTTTTTTTTTTTTTTTTTTTTTTTTTTTTTTTTTTTTTTTTTGGTAAGTAGAGGGAAATCTTCGAAAGACGTCGTTAGCTTCCAAGTCGCTAACGACAGTGCCGGATTCCGTTGCTAGTCAACGACCTACCGGCTAAAACCCATCTACTGCCCTCCCCTGAACGACCGGTACTGTCTGTCCGATATATCCCTTCGGTTCGTTCAGTTCTGGGACTGTGTCCCGTTGTACGCGGAGGCTACTCGAAGCGCACTTCTTCGCTGCACTCTTGTGAGACTGAGCCTGGCCTTCTGAATTGTCATGGCCTGTGCCCAGACCGGGGCGCCGTAGAGGAGGACCGAATGGACGACCTCGTTGTACAGTCGTCGCCGGTTCTGTTTCGGTCCTCCGACATTGGGCATCAGCCTGGCGAGGTCCTCCGCCACACGCGCCGCTTTTGTCGCTGCTGCCTCGGCGTGGCGTACGAAGCGCAACTTGTCATCTATGTGCACACCCAGGTAGCGGATCTCCCTCTTGAATGGTATTTCGAGGCCGTCGATCGCTATCCTGGGTGGCGGTAGTTTGCGCCTCCGCGTGAAAAACACTGCTTCGGTTTTCTCCGCCGCGAGTGTGAGCCCGGCTTGATCCATCCATTTCTGTATCAGCTGCAGCGCCTCTTCTGCTGCCTGCTGCAGCTGTGTCGGTTGCTTTGCGGTGGCGACAACTGCGACGTCGTCGGCGAATGCGATTAGCTCGACGCCGTCGGGCATCTCCAGGCGCAGCAGCTCGTCGTACATTAGGTTCCATAGAGAGGGACCCAGCACCGACCCTTGCGGGACGCCCGCCGTCACTCGTCGGGTGCGCTTCTCGCCCCCGCAAGCATACTCCAGCAGCCTGTCCGTGAAATAACTCTCGACTATCTTCACCAGGCATGCTGGGGTTTTCCGGTCTCGGAGTGCCTTCACCGTCAGCGTCCAGCTGGCTGAGTTGAAGGCGTTTCGGACGTCTAAGGCAATCAGTATGGCGTGACTGCTGGTCTTCGCGCTGCCTCGCCATGCGTGCCTCACCTTCATGACTACCCTCTGGATGGCGTCAATAGTCGACCTGCCCGGGCGGAAGCCGTACTGTCGCTCCGACAATCCCATCTTTTCATCTTCTAGTACTGCCTGCAGTCGCTGGAGGATGATTCGCTCAAAGAGCTTTCCGGCCCCATCCAGCATGCACAGAGGGCGGTACGCTGTTGGACCCGGTAGAGCTCCCTTCCGCTTGGGGATCAATACTAGCCGCTGCCTCTTCCACGGCTTCGCGAATGTGCCTCCTTGGAGGCAATCGTTGTACACCGCGGCTAGTAGCTGCGGGTCCGTCTCGGCGATCCGGCTGATGACTGCGTTCGGCACGCAGTCCGGGCCCGGCGCCTTCTTCACGCTGATCCTCTTTGCAGCGTCGACCACCTCTTCCACAGTGAATGGCGAGAGAATGCTCCGTTCGTTGACCGGGTTGGTCTCGCTGCTGGGCCAAGTCTCTTCTCTGTGTTGGGGGAAGAGACCGTCGACGATCTGTTCCATGTTATTCGGGTCTTCCAAATACGGATCGACGGTGGCTTTTCGGAGTTTCCCCCTCACCATCCTGTATGGCGTGCCCCACGGGTCAGCCTCGAGCATAGCGCACAGCTCGTCCCAGCATCTAGACTTGCTCGCGCTGATTGCTATACTGAGGGCTTTTCGAGCCTGCTTGTAGCCCTCTCTTGACGCCTCGTCTCTGTGTCTCCTCTGCGCTCTTCTGCGCGCCGAGAGGCACTCGCGGCGAAGGTCCGCAATTTCTTCTGTCCACCAGTATGTGGATCGTCGGGGCGGCCCTCTCCTTCGTGGCATTGACGCGTCGCAACAGTAGCGCAGGAGACCATTAAGCGCTTCCACGGTCCGCTCCGGCGACGCTTCGCTCAGTGCGGTCTCGATCACTGCACCTCTTCTCGCTGCGACCTCCTCATCGAAGAGTTCGACATCCAGCTTATGCACCGCCCATCCACTCTGTGACAGTGGCGGTCTCGGACGTGCGTCTTGTAGCGTCAGCACGAACTCGACGTACATATGATCACTCGCCGAGTGCACTTCTTCCAGGACGCGCCACCCAGCGACGCGATGAGCGATAGACGCACTTGTAAAAGTTACGTCCAAAACAGAGTGGGCGTATTTCCTCTTCTGAAAGTGGGCGTATTTCCTCTGTTGGCCGCGTGCAAGTTCAGCTGAGAGGCCATTTCCGCGAGCAAATTTCCGCGGCGGTCCGTTTTGTTGGAGCCCCACTCCGGCGCCTTGGCGTTGAAGTCCCCGGCGACGACAACTGGCAGACTGGAGGAGGATATGTCGTCCGCGAGCCGGGACAAGTCTGTTGTGAAGGCGTCTAAGGGCGAGTTCGGGGAGTAATAACAGCTGTACAGTCGTATGTTCCCGACCTCAACCCAGACGAAGCCTCTGCCGCCTGCCGCCCCAACTGATGTCTCCCTCAGCCGCACTGACGGCACGTAGACTGCACTCCTGCACCCCGCCGCAGAGTACCACCTGTGCTGGCCGTCCCGGTACTGCTCAGAGATCAACACAACGTCTTCATTTCGCTCGTTGGTCGTGTGCAGCATCAGGTCCTGCGCCGCTCTGCACTCATTCAGATTTATCTGTAGTACACGGATTACGCCTGAGTCTGCCGTTTCCTCTCTGCTGTGCTGTAGATTTTGACGGTGCAGGTTGCTGCTTTGTGGCCTTCGAGGCCGCAACGGAAGCATTCCTTGCTCCGGTCGTTGTGGTCCGTGCAGTTGGCCGCGATGTGGCCCATGCCGAGACACCTGAAGCAGCGCTCCTCCTGTTTCTGAGCAGCTCGAACTCGGCTGTGTATCCAACCGACGCGAACCCTCCCCAGTGCCAGCAGCGAGGCGGCTGCTGTTCTGTTCAATATGACAGTTGCCGTCTGGGTTCCTCCGTAGGCCGGCTTCAGCGAGACCTTCATGTCGGTCGCTTCCTCTGCTGAGGCTCGAATGGCCTCGACGACTTCCTCCTTGACCGTTCCTCCGTCGAGGTCTCGGAGGACGATGCGCATCTGAGGCACAAGTCGGCGAACCTGCATGTTCTCTCCTAGTGTCTCCTTGATCGAGGTCAGAAGCTCCTCCGTCTTCTGAGATCCTCGCTCCATTTCTAGGAGGACATCCCCGTTCCTCGTTTGCCTTATCCTGCGGACTTCCTTCGTTACTTCCGGATTGGACACTCCCTTCCTGATGGCGCGGATCGCGTCCGCGTAGGACAGGGAGCCCGTCTTCACCGCGATCGCCTCGTTTCGAGGGCCGGTTGCGACACTCTTCGTCTGAAGGGTGCCCTCTTTCTTCGTCGCGGCCGTGTTTCTCGTAGGTGGGGTCATTGTTTTCTTCGCCGCCGGCTTCCTTGCCGGGTCGGCCTTCGCCGAGGCTGAGCTTCTCGGCGCCATCATCTTCTGGTTTTTTCCCCCTCTGCTTCCATTCTTCACTTGCTGCCAATCGGAGGCGCGAGTCGACACTTCCGCTGATGTAAACCCCGCAAATGTGTCAACCGCGAGGGGAGCGGTAGCTGCAGGAGTAGTTGTCGCGTAGTGTGCGGTAGCTGCTGGAAGCTCAGCGGCCGCAGATGACGCGATGGCCGCCGATGACGCGGATGCCGCGGATGTCGCGATGGCCGCAGGTGTCGCGGCAGCCGCAATTGGAGTTTCAACTGTCCCTGCTGGTGTTTCGCTCATCGTCACCACCGGAAGGCCAGCTCGTTTGATTGCTGTTTCAAGGGCGATGAGTGCGCTCTTGACCTCAGTTACGCCCTCCTTTATGGGATTATGCACATTTGGCTTTTTCTTAATAAATAGGTCAAGTTCGGTGATCGCCTTTCGCATTCGTGCAAGTTCCTCCATCTCGATTTACCCGGAAAAACTCGGAAAAACTCACTTGAACACCGGAAAAACAACGGAAAACCCCGGTACCCGAACCTCCCTCCGTGGGCTAGCCGACCCGCCCGGAAAATTCTCCCGGAAAAACCGGAAAACCCGGGAAAACGGAAAAACCCCTGGGACCAACCAAATGTCGGAAAAGCTCGGAAAAATCTATGAAAATCCAGGGCTTTCCCACTTTCCAATGAAAATCCTTTTTCCACTGCACTGTCTCTGTCACTGGCACTGTCACTGTCACTGGGTCAGCTCAACTCGTCAATGCAAGGAGCGACCCAGAGTTGTCCAGCACTACACCAGGGTCTGCTCAACTCGGTTTGAGGAGCAACCAGCTGATGATGCTCTGTTCCACTCTTCAGCTGGGCGGAGCACCCGGCTCATGCGTCACCAGCATGCGCGCACACAGCACTTTGTACACGCAGTACGTCCGTCCGCGACGAGTGTCGAAACGCCTTTATCGATTACTGCAAGTTATTAAAGTTAATAATGTAATGTATATTATCTACATATTATAATAAAATTAAATAAAGCTAGATTTTTGCCATAAAGATAAGAAATTAACTTTATTATTTTGTAAAGCTGCACGCTAGTTTGGTCTACTGATATATATTTTTTTTATTATGAAATTAACATTCTTCATTTTGCTGGTAGCACATACCCCCGCTATATGCGCCGGAGCTACATTAGCTCCACCCCCAAGAGAAGCGTACTGCAGAAAAAACACTTATATTTGTTTTTATACCTTTTAGAATATTATTCTTGTCCTGTTTTTAAAAATATTGTTGATTTTGTTCATTAAAATTTTGCAATATATTTGCTTAGAATTAATATTAAAAGATCAGTTATTTTTTTTATTATAAATGTTTTAGGCGCTGTATGTAATTTATTATTATTTAAATATTGCTACAAAAATTTTGAATTTTTTGTAATTTTTACTTTACAGTCAGTTCTCGAGTTACGACGGGGTTCCGTTCCACCACCTTGGTCGTAACTTGAATATGCCGTAAGTCGAAAATCATACAAAAAATAATTAAAAACAACGCATACATGCGAAATACAAAAAACCACTTTTATTGCTTAAATCAGGTTGTTAACTAAATACTTTTTAGCAAATATCTACATAAATAATTTATTTATAAGAATTGATCTAGAGTATTTTTATCATCCGTGTTACTGATATCCATTGTTAATTGTTGAGATTTTTCAGCGAGTGCAGTGATAGTGCTTGTTTTTCTTAAAAAAACGTCCAGGTTTGTCTCTACAGTTTGTTGTTTCTTTTCTCTATAAATTTCATAATAATACGCAAGTTCTTGCTGAATAAGGCCGTGTACCCTCGAAGATCTATCGATGTCTTTGTCCGTATTTTCAAATTTTTTAATAGCATCATTGATTTGGCTAAAAGCTGCAGCCATGTCTTTTAACACAATTTTTTTTGGTGGTTCTTCGAGTTCATCTAATTCTTTTAGCTCCATTACATTTTTTTCTACAACAACTCGTTCCTCAATCTCAATCAAATCTTGGTTTGGGAGTTCCACAACATCATTTTCCAAAAGATGAAATACATCTTCATTATCAACTTCCAGATTAAGTTGTTGAGCACATTTTACAATAATATTTGCTATCTCATCTATTTCCCCTTCTTTATTAAAATACATATTGTCATTATATCTTTTTAAGAGTTTGTTCCATATGCCGTTCATACAATTCGTCGTTACTTTGGACCATCCTTTTGAGATATTGTTTATTGCATGAAAGATGTTGTAATTTTTCTAAAATTCTCTCAATGTCTGATGTTTGTATGTTCCTGCAATTGCTTGGACAAAAGTGATTCTTAAATAATGGGCTTTGAAGTTAGCAATACCCCTTTGATCCATCGGCTGTAGAATGCTGGTGGTGTTTGGAGATAAATAAACCACTTTTATATTTGGATGTGATTCCCCTAAGTGAGGAAGATGGCCTGGAGCATTGTCAAGAATTATTAAAAATTTAAAGGCTATGTCGTTTTCATCACAGTTCTTCTTTAATTCTGGAATGAAACAGTTATCAAACCAGTCTTGAAATTATGTATATGACATATAAAGAAAATTTTTTTACAACTTTTTTTTCGTCGTAACTCCAAATGGTCGTAAGTCGAGGTGGTCGTAACTCGAGAACTGCCTGTATTTTAAAATTTTAAGAACATATCATTCTTGCAAACGTATTTAATAGTGTATTAAAATAAAAGATTAGACTGAAAAATCACATTTAAATGTTCTGTAAAAAATATTATCACTACCAATTCTTAGCATCAAACACTAAACATAAATACAAGAATCAAAATATAAACTTTTTTATTATTTAAACAATTTTTTATTAGTATATATATATAAACTACTATATAAGGCGTTTTATAATAAGTCTTTTTTATTTTATATTTATGTTATATATTATATGTATGTTTAGTTAAAATTTGTTGGGTGTAAAAATTAGCTATTAAGCTATTTAGCTAAATAGAATAAATAATAAACTGTAAAATTTAATTTCAATATTGAATTGTTTAAAACAAATATTTAAGCAACGCTGGCTCTAATCGATCTCGATGTTGACGAACCAGAATAACATTTGCACGAACAAGTTTAAATATTACATGGGAAGACATAAATACGTGTATTCAATTACTGTGTACAATTTGGTTTGTGTACACTTTTCCAAACATTTAAATAAGTAATACTTTAATTTTCGTAGAACTCAGTTCGTGAAATACCACTTTTCAGATATAACTTTTTTCAACCTTGAATATAGACAACTTAAAATATTAACTATATTTAGAAAAGGTATTTTTTTCGAAATGTGTTCTGTCTTCAGTATATTTGTTAAACTTTTATTATCAATTTGTATTTATAGTTCTTTAGTTGGTATCGAATTTCTTTTAAAAATAAATTATTTATACTGTAAAATAAAAAAATGTTTCGATTATTATTTTTTGCTAAATTAAAACATTTTCATAATATTAGGAGTACCGAATGAAAATGTCACTATTTTAAATAAAATATCACTGTTCTAAATCAACATATTTTTTGAACAAATAATGTTGCTTAAATCTGAACAGATGCCAATGAGAAGGAGGGAGGTCAGATGAGTATGGTGGTTGTAGATTTACGATCATTTTTTTATATTATTATTTTAATTTAAAATATGTAATGGTAAAATAATAGTTTTTATATTGTTGATTGTGACTCTTGTATTTCGTTGCTTACTTTGTATTCTTGATATTTCACGTCATGCCTTATTAAAATAAAAAGGGCGTCAGAACGCATCTTTATCGTACTCCGATGCACATTGCTGACTGGTTTGAATATATATTTATGATCATTTATAATCTCTAGTTCTATGATTGTGTTGAAATTTAAATTGCAAATCACTAATAATACTTTGAAATTTATTATTTTATTTTGAATTTTTAAATTAAAATTTTTTTTAAATGTTAAAATATTTTTTTCAAATTTAATTGCTGTTTATGTTGACTCTCAATTATTATTACATAATCTTTAAAGACACTTTTCCGTTTTTGTGACATGGATGTCAATCGTCTCAATTGTGAAAATTAGACAGGTAAATTTGAAACACGTTCACTTCAGTCATGATCCCATCGCATAAAGTGAGCTCTAGCTCCGTGACGGCAATTTGGACTAGAACTATGTCTAGGTCTTATTATGTGTGATTTTTTTATACAGAGCCAGTATAAACCGGGCTTTATGCGCAAAGTGGGTATTATTATTCAGCGGGTTTTTCGCGACAATTTTCGCGGGATAAAGCGACAGCGCGACAAACGTGAAAATTTAAAACGACAAAAACGCAACGCTACTTTTATTCCCCTGTGCGTATAAGAAATCTGGCTTGAAATAATAAAAATACAAGAGTATTTTCTTTTTGCTTATAGTATTTTATGAAAAATATCTTAAATAATGTATGCTTAGTTATTAAAAACACACACTTTCTAACATGATTATCTACTAGATTTTTTTAACGATCAGTGATTATTAAAACGGTAATACGTTTTAGATTGTTTCATATGAAATGACTTATTTTTTTATTTAATTAAACACAAATCCTTATATATGATATTGACTATTATTTTATTCTTCAAAACATGCTATTATAGCAAAAGTGTTTTTTGTTCATATTTTAACAATAAATTAATCCCTAATTTATAAAAATCATTTTGAGTATTAAAAAAGTTATTAAGCACTTTCACATTATTACATATTATTAAATTTTTAAATAATATTTTAAAATTGATTTATCTTAATGGGAAAGATCAGAGGATGCTAATATAATATTTTAATATTTTTTTTATATTTTTAATTTTCTATGCATAGCTGATTTAAGAAACGATTGATGAATACTTCTCTCAGAATACCACCATATTGATATTCATTGCAGGTAGTGATTTTATACAAAAATGCTTAGCTATTGTTTCTATAAACTAATGTTGAACACACTAAAAAACTTTTCGATCATTCGTCCATTTATTTTTACCTTTCCTATGGCATTCAGATTCGTACAACACGTATGTGGATTAACTGCAACAATATCAATCTTTTAATATAAACAAAAAAGTCTTTCACTTTTCGTATTTTTAAGGTTATTATCGCTAGTAAAAAAATATCGAACAAATATGCCACAGTTCTCAATATAATCGAATACCCTCGCCAAATCCATATTTAATATTTTATCTTGGACTCGTCGCTTTGTACATAATTTAATTTTTTCTTGACTTGATAAGTTTCCTCAATGCATCATGATGGATAATTATAAAATAAAATAAATATAGTGTGCACCACCTCCTTAGTTCGGCGAGCTCGTTAAAAAGCTGTATGACTCGTGCAAATAAAAACGTTTTTAAGCGCTGACGTTCGTACAGCAACGGGTAAGAATAAAGGACGCGATCGCGATTTTACAGGGCACTCTAAAACGCTAAGTATTGACAGGTTGTTGACACCGCTTTTTAGCAACTTTTAAAAGTACTTCATTGAGTAGACGCTGCGCTGAGAATAAAGTGAATTGTATCTCAAAAAGATACAAATATTGCATCTCACTTTAAAAGTTAAACGAGTTGGTCTTTGATTTTATTTTTAAAAAACACTTACATCACTGAAATAAATAAATTAAAAATAATTATAAATGATGCTTGTTACTATAATACCAAATAATAATTATCTCATAATCTTTTATTTTAATTTTATTAAGATGTAAATAAACATTATTTGACAAATTTTAGATAAAGACTTTTCAACACCTAACTTTCGAGTGCCCACTTTTATAAGTCAAGTCAAAAAGTGAAGATTCTTGAGCTACTTAAATAGAATTGATGCGTTTGACTTACAAACACAAAATAAAATAAAAAAGTTTTGATTGTTAATCATTGAAAAGTAACAGGTTTCAGTAGCGACAAATTACGCTTTGCGCCGTCCCAAAAAATCACTTTCACGAACCACTTTTACTATCGATCCGTTCCATAATTGAATACAACCACGCGACCTCACCGATTTTCATAGTCTTCAACACAAATCTATACACATTTAGCGATACTAATGGCGAATGTGTGTATATGTATGTAAGGGGTCATAATTGATTTTTTTCATAATGCGTTGCTTGAATAGATATTAATTAAGATTACTTGCTTTTGAATTACTTTTCATAATATAATTTTTATAATTTTCAATTATCAATGGTTATGCTTAAACCAAATTTAAGATTAGATAAGTATTTTAATATGATTATTAACGTTTTAAAAATACAATGACTTAATATCTTTTGACTTTCTCGGGTAATGTTGAGTTAAAAGGAATCGTCTTGAGTCATACATAAAATATAATATTGTAAACGTACTTTAATACAGTTTTAATACTGTTTCAAATTTATATTTTAAATAAAACAGGTGTTCTAATAAAACCGTGAAAGTAATTAAATAAAATCATTAAAATATTGTTATATAAAAGAAAGATTCTTGCGTTGAAAATAATCAAATGTCCAAAATATAATATAAAATTTTAGAAAAAGAGACGCGTCCCAATTGTTTTAATAGCTACTCACTAAGAGTAGTATATAGTTTATGTAATAATATGGCTAAGCCTTTGATTTTAGCTATCGGCAAGGGATGTCTGCGATAAAAGATTCTGGTCCTTGTAAAAGTATAATGTCATAAATAATACTTTTCCACGACAACGTCGCTTATCGATGGGAGCTACAGATTCGATAAACGCTAATGCATACCGCCGCTCGTCGTCGTCGCTCCCCAGCGGGGAATATTGTTATTAGATTCATTACACAGCTCACCGAGAAAATGGATCCAGACTGTCTGAGCTTAATATTTTAAATTATTTTCAAACATTACGTATAAAAGTGCAATTATTTTTTTTCTTTTGTTTTTTTTTATCAAAGCTATCAAATAAAACAATTTTATTTTTATTTAAAATATGTATGTGAAGCTATGTTTATTTGTAAATACATTTAGTTTTATGTTATTTCTCTGTGGATTTTTTGCTGGGATTTTAGTTCAATTTGTCACAAACAAAAGCTTATTTAACTTGACATCTGTCTTTTGTGATACTAAAGCAATAAGCTAAAGAAACAAAACCTGCGTTGCAATTTTTACTATAATAATATCACAAATGTGTTACTATAAATGCATATTATTTTATTAAAAGATAAACAGTAAAATATATATTTAAACATATAAAGAATGTCGTGATTAAACATAAAAATACACATGTAACAAACGCTGTTGTACGCATGTCGACACGATGAGTAAATAGCATGACGAAAAATATCATATTTTTTATCGTGATACACATGAAACACGCACTTTGAATATGTGTAAAGAGATCTATGTATATATGAAGATCTATTACTATTTTTAGTAAAATAAGACAAATCTTTTCAATAGGAAAATAATCAGATACTTATTATTATAAAATGTTACTCTAACAGCAACGTTGACGATAAAAACAGGATCTACTTTATATATTATGATTATCAGAAGAGAGATTTTTCTTGATATTAACTGGGATATCCAACAGGGGTTGAAATACAGATTTTCTGGCTTTTCCCGAATCAATAGAGAAAAAGATAAACAATCCGACCGGCGAAAGAAACATCGCGTGACTTAAAATTTCTGAGCTCCGCTCGGTTTTTATTGATAGACGTTGTTTGCGGAGGCCTTTTAAATAATTTACTAACGATTTTCCATTCAATTTAACAGAAAAGAATTTCTCATTCCTTTGAAGGAGAAAAACACCAAAGGGGAGAGGCAAAACGAACGAATTCGAAGCGCGGTTATAAATATCGCTAGTGGGCGTGCGGTATTGCTGCACGATTTATATTTTAATTTTAAATTATAGACTTTATTGAACTACTCATAAAACCGATATTTTAAAATACAATAAAAGTATATACTTAAGATTGCTAGAAAACTTTTATTTTTTATTTTTTTCAATAAAAAATGTAATTTTATTGGGTTTATTATAGTTTGAAAATCACGCATAATTTGGCAATTAGTGTAGTCGTGAGTTATTGTCTTGCAATATCAGGTTTATCTCTTAAATTTCATAGCCAGATAATGTTTATTGTGAAGTGTGAAGCGGCAGCTGTCTCGGTGTTGGTTGGTACTTGGCGTAGCTCCGCTTAATACGTTTTCGGCTTAACTCTGATTAAATTTCTCTATTTAAATTTCCACATAAAAAATCTTAATAAAAGTGTATTCGTAAGTACGTTGTGTTTGCGCTTATATACAATTTTTAATATATCCTTGACTCTTTCCTACTTATGAGCGTTTGTACAATGCAAGAATTTGGAACGAAGCACACAATATTATTATCTGGTATTTTTTTTAGAAATGCTTTTTTGCATTCAAAATTTAACACAAGTGAGTATTTTTCATATAAAAGTGTAGATTATATTGTTTTTTAAAAAGGAAAGGTGCTTAGCACTTTCCTACTATCGATGAACTGGCCAATGTGATTCTTTGAAGCGTAAGCAGATTATGTTATTATCTGACTTTTTTATATGAATGGCTTTTAACAAAACGGTCATAATACAAATAGTAAAAAATTGCATCTTAGGTGCTTACTGAGCACAATTTGCATATCAACTGATTTGTTAATTTAAAAAATGCATTTGTAAGTGGCTCTAAATAATTAAAATCTCCGACCATAACGTACGCTTGTAAAACATCAGCTAGACAAATAAAATGATTTTGCAAGTTGCAAATATTTGATTAAAATTAGACTTTTAAATAAAGGTGCAAGACGGGTAAAAAAGCAGCGAAAACTGCTTATAAGACTAAACAATGTACTTTTGAATAACTTACTATAAAACGAGGGTTCCAAAAAATAGTAAAAAAGACGAAAGATCTGCAGTGGAAGAAGGTTGTAGGCAATTACTCTGAGTAATTCAGATAAAGTAAACAATTGGAATGCAGTGATATTTCATTGAATAGAAATATTTTTTTTTGCATATTCTTCCACTAGTTTTGCTAATCTTTCTTTTATCCAATCATCAGTAATTATTTATTCAGGAACATGAAATTTGTTGTCATATCCTCAAAAGAAATTGAACCATATCTGTAAAATTAGTGCTTTTGTCGAAAGCAATAAAGTTTGCTTTGTATAGAATATAAATCTTTTGTCGTATGTTTTTACTTTGCATATGATCAGTTTTATAAAGAAATAATGTAAAAAACATGATTAAACGTATTAAAAATAATTGAAATAATATTAATAATTTAATTTAAAAAAATATTGATACGCAGGCCACTGCTTTAATTTAAAAATTTTAATACTTAAAATAGAGAGTTGTGTAATTTATTAGTTTATTGCTTTATTTTAAATGACTTTGACTTAAACTATGAAAAAATCAAGTCTACTTAAAAGCATGGTGTTACTCCACACCAAGCAAGCATATGTTATAATCGATCTAAATGACTGCTTATATATAATAATATTTTCTCTTGTTGATTCACTAATTTTATTCTATATTTGTTTGGTTTAGTGTACTTAATCCACCATTTATATTAACCCTTAGAATTATAAAAGCACGTGTGCCATGCCCAATATATTTTAGATTTTTCGAAGCCATTTTAAATGACTTGATGATAAAATGTCAAGTATTTTATTTTATCAGTTACTCGAACATATTTCTAGCAATATATTACGGTAAAAAGATTTGATAATTCCTAAATATTTTACCTGGAATTGTAAAGTTACTAAAACTTGTCTGTTAAATCTGTTAAAAAAATGGATTTAAGAAGCAATTTTTTTACAAGTACAGGCTAACCGCTCAAAACATATATCATATTTGCATTAACACAGTCAGTTTGAGAGCAATTTATTTCATCATTATTCATAATTGAAAGAGAGATGGCAAGCTTGGGTTTACGCTTCTACTATCAGGTTTAAAGTACAGAATACTGATATACGTTTGATATACTTATCATATGCTCTAAAATATCTATGAAACTCTATTTAAAAGTTGCAAAACGTACATTTCTTGTAAAACCCAAACCCAAACTGATAAATGTTTTAAAACTAATTATAGTTTTAGGACATGTTTTTGAGCAAATTCAAAATATTTCTCTCAAGGGAAAATACCGAAAGATTGTTCAATAGTTTGTCTGCATTTTGATATTACACTTTATTTTAAAAATATATTAGTCATCATTTCTAATATTACGACGCACTTTTTATATAAGAAACTGTTAAAGTGTATTTAAATTATATTGTGGTCAATGGGAGGGCGCAAAAAAAATTATCGGCCGGCACGATTTTATTGCTTTTGACGTAAATTTTTGACTTCTAAAAAGAGATAATTGTTTTTGTGCTCTCCTATGTGTTAAAATTTGGTTTAGATATACTAAATAATATAATTTGAAATAAAGCGTTAGTTTCAATATTGTTTTAATTAAAAAATAAAATAATATATAATTATCATTATTATTACAAAATGGATATAAGGGTCGTAGCTCTTTGACACCAATATGCAGTCCACTTCTATCGCAGTTGGAGTCACAAAGTACCCGACCGCCGTTTAATCAGTGAAAATCGCCAATTGCCCCAGCGCATCCCAATAAAATGGCGTTAAACAGATCGTTCCCGGAAGTAATCGCCTGTGGGGTCACATGCGACCCCGCTTGCTAATTTTCACATCGTGCCTGTATATGCGTGCGTGTGTGTGCTTCCTCGCATTAAAGTACATCATGAGACAACAACAAGGAACGGCATGTCATAAATGTAAAAGTTTATAGGGCGCCGTATTAATTTACCGTCCGGTTTTTAGGGCTTTCGATAGGTCGTGCGGCGTTATTTATGGCCGCTTTATGGGTTCCTGTCTGCGAAATCAGATATTCGGGCCTTTTCAGCCGATCGAAATCTGTCGTAAAACATGCATTCGCTGACCGATGCTATCTAGTCCTTGGGTTAAGTTCAGAGATCACTGGTCATATTCAATAAAGTGCCGCTTTTTATACGTTGATGTATGTCGCATTTGAGAGCACCCGTTTTGCTTTGGACATACTGATGCAAAATGCGGCATGGGTACTAACCACATTATGAAGTTCTTTGACTTTTTTTATTTTTATCAACAACATACGTACGGCAATTATTAATTAAAAAAATAATGGATTCTCTTCACAGAAAGACCTTTCTGAGGTCACTGTGAAGGTAGTCAATCGACAATCGACTACTTTTCAACATTGCCAAGTGTCACGTTGACACATTTTTCAGATTCCCTTACCCAGCAGATATATTTTAGTCACCAAGTGCGGAATCGATCTCTTCTGAACACATGATTTACTCCAACGCTTCCTGTCTCTTTCTTTTTTCATTACATTAGCGAATTATTTTTTCTGTGGAATAATTAAACAATTTTACCGTGTCGCGCGGTGTTTGAGTGTGTTGTTGCAAATTAGCATATGACATATAAACACGCGTGATTATTGACATCTGTCTGATTTACAGTGCTACCAGCATAAGAAACTCGTATTATAGTAAAATTATTTATCGATTTTATAGATAAATTAAAACGCTACAAAACATTCGATAATAATAAACAGATACGATAGCTCTTACAT
Organism: Plectrocnemia conspersa; assembly: GCF_051122295.1. Lineage (NCBI taxonomy): Eukaryota > Metazoa > Arthropoda > Insecta > Trichoptera > Polycentropodidae > Plectrocnemia > Plectrocnemia conspersa. The sequence continues at coordinate 2,395,947 of NW_028277170.1, read as the reverse complement.
GACTAATTATTGTTTTGAAATAAACAGTTTACGGCTGCGAGTTATAGAGTGGCCCCAAAGGGTCACGATGGCATCCTTTATTCTTGACCGTCACGGCCAGGACGTCGTCCCTTGAGTACGCTTCTCATTTACGAGCCATAGCACTTTTAAACAAGTTTAGCGAATACAGAGATATTTTAGCAGAGCTGGGAAGAATTTTGTCTGATGGTGCTCAGCATATTTTTTTTAATTGAATGGTATAATTATGGCGAAAAACACTAGGGTTTACCTTTGTATTTCAGGTATTACTACTGATTATTAAAGTGTTGGTCAAGTAAACGTATAAAAAGATTTGACTCCATTTAACAACATATACTTTTCCGCATTTGACAATGCCGCCCGATATTGACACCTGCATTTTATTTTTATATCAGCATATGCCATTCAACTAAACCTATATCAAGCTATGTAAGCTACACACGTAACGCAGAAATTTTAGTGAGAAACAATTTTCAGACATAATTATTCAATGGGTTATAATAAGTTTATTTGCAGATATTTTACTATTAATACTTTGTTCATTCTATTTATATAGTTATTAAAATAGTGTTTATGTTCTCTCAGATAAAATAAATACAATATATAATTTAGAATCTACGAAGCAAGGGAAAGTATTGTATGAACGATCCACGAGCATTGAAGACCCTTCGGCTATTTAACCAATGCTAAGTCAATTTATTCGCTTGTGTAGAGTGAATCCATTTTTCGGCGCCCGCCGGGCGATTAAATTAAACGCGGGCCAGGGCCGCAGTTGACACAGTTTCGGGAGAAAGGAGCCGTAGGCGGAGCGAGAGAGAGAGATATATAGAGTCGAGCAGGTTGAACAGGTGGTCTCCCGGCGAAAGGTCGGAACCCTCATTGTGTAGCGAAGGTCAATCGAAATACTAATGGATCTGGCACAAAACGCCAGCTTGTATAGCCGAGTTGACAAATTGCTCTATTCCCCAAACCCAAACCCGCAGCGCGGCTCTGCCCGGTCGATAGTACGACAAACAAGCGCAGAATACACACATACAAACATACAAATATTTATTGGCTAGTGATTCACGTCGTTATGGTGCTTCTAGTTCCTAACTGTAATTCAGAAGAAAGAGAGAAACTGAACGTATAGACTTCAACATTACAAATTGGAAAAGTTTATGTATATTGTAAGTCTGCAAATAATTTAAAAACTTCAAAACGAATTTAGTAATATATTTCAATTTTGTACTGAAAAGGGTTATGAAAGTGGATGATATGCAATTTCAAATATGAGTATCTCTGGCGTAAATATAACTCAAATATCTAGACAGAGGTTATATGTACGCAAAGTACAAGATTTCATAAAGTTTTCCATCAAAGGAGCAATTTTGAAAATAAAAATATTTTAAAAAGGTGATTTTACTACGACGAGTCTCTCCCGTCATCGTGACAGTATAGAGCACTTACATCCATCAATTCGATAATCAAGTCATCGAACTTCACCCTGCGTTACACAGGAAAGGGTAATGTGTCACTACTGTAGGCGCTATTCGAACTTTGAGGGACCGTAATAAAAGGTTTGAAGGTTCAACGCGCTTTTCAAACTTTTTCCACATACTAGGACAAAACGATCAAGTTTGACTAACGAGGAATAATAAATTGTTTAATACAAAAATATTTTTGTGCAACGATTCATTTTGTTCACGTACATTTTATGCATATTACTTATACGTAAAGTTCTTTAAAGCAATATTTCTCAACCATTGGTCCGTAAAAAAATTCTGGTAATCCGCATATTTTATTTTTTTTATTAACGTATTTCCGCATGAATTATGATAATTAACTGAATTTAGAGCTACAATTTAATACCATAAAACGTATACATTTAGAAAAAAATATAATAAGTACACTTAAATTATTTATTAATTAATATTAATTTTAAAATAACAAATTAGATAAATAGGAAGCATAGTATTATGATATATTTACATATTATTTATTGACCCAATTTTATTTTAATAAAGTTGCATAAATTTAATAAAAATATATTTTAGTTTCTCTGCAATTATTCTTAGTTAATTTAAATGAAGCAATATATGCTAGAAAAATTGTGCTAAATTCCATAGAAAATGCTTGATGGATGTGTAATGTTTCATTTTTATGTAGCTGTGTTCTTACTTACAATTTTATCCTTAGAGTAGATGTCTTTCGTGTGAGCATTGAATTACAAATTTAACATTTTTTATAGCATTATTTTGTATAACCTCAAGTGGTTTTAATTTTTTTTATAAAAGTTTATTTAAAAAATACAGGCTTGGCCATGATAATGGGACTTCAATAAAAACCGATCGATTTATTTTTAATATTTAGTAGGCTCACTCTTAGCTTTAATTATTTTTGATCTATTTGAGATCTACTTATATCTTTAATTACCCGGTCAACTTTATTTCGAGTTTTTCGATCAATGTAATTTTGTGTAAGTTGATAAGATGTAGAAAAAGTCTCAGTTAATATCTCGACCTTCTCCTGAATTGTGTTAGCCACGTTGTTCCCAGATTTTAAAGGTGGTGTATTTGAGTTTTTATAATCAAGCGATTTCGTCATCCTCCATGTAGAATTGACTCTCTGTTTCAATGCTTTTAATTTATGCGACGACGAAACGTTTTTGATATTTTGTTGCTAATCCTCAATAACAAAACATATATGTCATATAACCATTAATATATGCATATTAAATCTGTAAACAAAATTGGCATTGTTGAAAAATTTTAATACATAATCAATAAGGTTATAAAAAAATATTTTTTTATCTAAAAATAGACCTAAGTATTTTATATTATCCCATTTTTAAAGTAAGGTATAAAAAATATCATTGTATTATTTTCGTTATTTGTTAGTTCAATCTAATCCATTCACTAATATTGATCAAATCACTGTGCATGAATCTTTGCATGTCTTAGTTATATATCAGCACTGTTTCATTAGCATAACGCTGAAGCTTTCCTGCAAGTTTACACAGTGTTGAATCATTTATGTATAGATTGATTAATAAAGGTTGTAATATACTACTCTGTTGAATTTCACACTTCACCGCCTTATATTTGCTTGGTATTCCATTTATTACAACTACTTCTATTAATAAAATAGCTTTTTAATAAATTTGGCTTTGGTCCTACTTTACCTATTTGTTTTAATTATCTAATAATATTTTATGGACTACTGTATTAAATGCTATAAATAAAGCTGAAGTTTTATTTTTATCCTTCAAGTTTTATTGTATTTTATTATTTAAATCAAAAGCTGCATATTTTGTATTGGATTTGTTTCTAAATCCGTATTGCAAATGTCATATTTTTTATTAATATTGTTTATTTTCATTTAATATTCCACTGTAACTTGACAGGCGTAAGCCCAATGCGTTACAACAGGGTAGATCTGTATCAACTGAATAAGTTAATCAGATGTAATGATACCTACAAGTCAGTATTAACCACCAGATTGGTCTGGGAAAAGTCTGGGAATCAACGATATATATTTTATTAATTATAAATTATCATGCATAATATAATTTATAAGCAATAAATGTCACTGCAGCTGGGGCATGTTTTTTAAATATATAAAAATTCAAGTGATGCTGTCCGGGGCTCGAACCCACAACTTCAGAATTACTAGTCAGAGACGTTACGGAATTAATTCAATTTTTTTAATAGACTGGTGCAACGTATATAAGTCGATGCTTGTTAGTGCTTCTCTTATTATCATATTTGTATAAAAGAGGGATTATGAACATTTTCAGGAAATCAGGAAATATATATTTTTAAATATATATTTCCTGATTTAATTTTATTAAAATAGGAGCAATAAGACTGTTTACCGATTGAATTGTTTTAAAAGCTACTTTTTTATTTGTTTATTTATCTAATGACTTTTTTATTGTAATTTTATAAAAAAATATAGATCTAATAACTGTAGCTATATTTGTGATAGTGTTTTTATTGAATTATTTTTATTGGATCAGCTAGAAATGCTGCTATGAAGATAACATATTTATTAAATTCATCAGTTAATTTTTTTATCTTTAATTAAATTTCTATTCTAGTCTTCATATTTATATTTGATGAATGTTTTTAAATATTAAAATATTTATAATTGCTTATTATTACCATTATTATATATTTTAATATAGTAATTTATTTCTATTTTTTTCTGATAATTCTAGATTTTTTTCTGCGTTAGGATAATACGAGTTTCTAGCTGCCATTTGTGATGACATATATTAATATTTTTAATTAAGGTATTAAGGTGCTCATCAAATTATATATATTTTTATTGTAGTGGTTTTTATTTTATTTATAAAATTATTTTGGTCTTAATTAATATTTTTTTAATATTTTGCAATTTAAAGATTTATTTATTGTCTGTAGTTGTCTATAATTTATTTTTAATATTTTTCAAATCGTTCATATTCATATTATTTAGATATTCTATATATTATACAATATATTATGATCACTTATAGCATTGTCGATATTTTAATTTTATTTAATGAATATAATATGTTCTATCGATGAATTGCTATTAGTGCAAATCCTTATGTGTATAAAAATTTGTTTAAAATGTCGTAAAAATTAGATTGTATCATTGTTTTATAATCACTAATGTTGTATACATTTTTATGTTATGTCTATCATTAAACATATTTTGTAATAATACTATAAACTTATTATGTACACAATTTTGAGCTTATAAGAAATGTAAATATATAACGAAGCTCAATCTACATTCCGAGGGTAATAAAGAAGTTCTATATTAATATTTTTTCAATTAATACTATTTTTTATATACATGCAAACTTTTTCTCCTATTTAAATCTTAATACAAAGATAGATCGATAACCTTTTATGTTAAAAATATATTCTTAAGCGTCATTGACTCATCTCCATAATTGCCATATGTGTTTTTTAATTATATATTGTATATCGTCAATCTTGTTATTATGTGTAGATATTTAGAAACCATAATCGATGCAGTTTAGATATTTTTAATTTAAAATATATTTATTGTTCCTAATGATACATACATATGTATATTTAGAAATAGACACACAAAGATGATTTTGTTGTATTAAAAATGTTAAGTTATATACCTATATAAGTATCCTTAATGGTACAGCGCTTTTAAAAGCTCTAATTGGTATACGAGAGGTATTTTATAAAAAAATTTTATATGTATGGAATAATCATTTATTTTCTTTAGTAAATCGTGCGTTGAGATTTTTTTAACATCCTTTTGACAAACGATGAGCAACCCACGACCTACCGAGACCTTTCAATTAATTCCATAAATTGTAAATAAGCCCTTTATAACAATCACAAATTTATTTAATAAATCATAAAATTTATAATATTTGTAATAAATGTTGTTTATATTAGTATATTTCATTGTCAGCCGGTTATTGCTATCATATGGGAATAGTTCCATAGTTACCACAATTATCGGATTCCGCTGCATTATTGCACATAATTGCATAAACCTCACTTATTCTCAGAATATCCTATGTAATGTGTTCTCGGTAATATAATCAACAGTAAACAATAGAACCTGGATCCAGGAAACAGCCAGTTAATGGTGAGCAGGTGTATTAATACCGCAATTTTCAATACCGAGAGAAAAAATAGTTAATACCAGTATTACCGGTATTAATTAATTGACCGAAAAAATAATCCGAATACAGCTCTATTATTTCGATATATGTAATATTTTAATTACATTTTTTTAATTAAACACTTATTAATTTAAAAAAAAATATTTATGAAAATTCTGGAACATAATCTTTTTTTTTTTGAAATAATTATTCTAAGACAACATCGTCTTTGATTTAATATGAAATTTGATCGACCGCTTCTGGATGCCTCCTAAATTTTTATATGAGGGGTTAGAGCACCATTTATTGTAATAAGCTATATTACTCATTATTTTTAAGCAGCTACAAATATTTAAAAGAATCTTGTGGGAAAGGAGTGATATCTTTGTAATTGAGATGCGATTTATTTATATTATTTTATTTTAATTAGTGCACATTTATAAAATAAAAATATTTTTTTTACATTTTTAGTCCGAGACAATTTAAACGAATTTGTTTTATTAATGCATCTTTAAATAGATTATGTATTTTAAAAATTCTAAACTTTTTTGAGTACTGTCAATGATGTAAGATAATTAAAAGCAATAATATTTAGTTGTTGTGAAAATAAAAATAAATATTACATTTTTCATGTTTTTTAGAAAAAAACATGGCAATATTTCTAACGAAAAAGTTTTATTTTTTAAAACAAATGTTTGGCGCATTTTTTTCAAATACGTTATTTATTGAAATATAATTAATAAAACTAATTATGTATAATATCCAACACCATTGTTTAGTGAAGCATATTCCGTGGACTATTTTTGAAAAAAAAAATGAAGTTGAAAATGTACAAATAGCGAAAAGAATTTCATGTATGCAATATCTGCTATTATTTTTACACTTCACCAGCCATCCCTATTATAAAATCAGACGCGGTCATTTCTCTGTTACATATTAGAATTACTGGGCACTGCTAGGTAGTATTAAATTGCTCTGTGATAATGCAAATATGTTCTTTTTTAAATGATGCTCATTTAAAAAAAAACATATATATCACAGAAGGGCATCTTTAGCCATGGAGATATCGTTGTCAATAAATAAGATGTACAGATTAAAAAAAAAATCGGTACGATTGTCTTGGAATTTAAATTGCCGTCAAGAATCCCAGTTAAGGAGCAAAGTGTTCCGGAATTTCAAAGAAAAAAGCATTAAAAAGTTGAGATTACCTATTTTTCAGATACCGCATCATATCTTAATGAACAAAAATATTAGAGATTAATGTCTTGGCTTTCCTATTTTAGAATTTCAAAATGTTGGCAACCATAATCACAACTAATTTTTGTGTGCAAATTGTGGCCCGTATTGAGTTTTTAGTTTTGACCCGCCACGAAAATGGTTGCTCATCACTGCTTTTGACTGTCTGAAACAATCGCTGGAAAATCTATTTGCAGTTTCGATTCTAAGTCATAGATTTTATAATCGAGAAATATCGTTTGCTAGCACGTCTAGTATAAATCAGCTGTGCAAAACCCATAAGGTTTAGTAACCTCATATTCATCCCGACTATTGACAAATAAACGTTGGTTTCAGAAAGTAAATAATATTTTTGCAAATACTGTTTAATCAAATTGCTATCTTAAGATTAAATTTTAAGGGATTAGAACATATTATTAAATTAAAAACAGATTTGATTTAAATACATAATAAACACATTGAAAAAATATTTAACACACTAATACAAAATAAATTTATACGACCGGTGGTTTTTATAGCAAGCGAAGAATTATCTTTAAAGCTTAACTGAATTCAATATCGCCTTATTTAAAATTTGAGCGAGAATCATCGTTAAGAAATGCAAAATTTAAAGGGAAAACATTGACGATGCTTTTTATAATAATTGAAGGGCACTCCTTTTTCATCCGAAGATTTTCCGAAAAATATTAAATTAGTATCTTGTTCGTCCCGTTTTTCAGTTCTTAATTATTGTGTATTAGCTTATATTACGTTCTATTTATGAATATAAAAACATGCTTATATTTAAAACGAAGTAGGCATATACCAATCTCAATACAGACTGATCAAATTTCATTATTAACTTTTAATTTAATACAAGTTGGAAGATAATTACATCTCAGGCAGTCGAAAATAATTATTCTATATTTTGAAGATTGTAATATTAAGTTTTTAATGAATTTATTTTAGCTGTATATATTTACTTAGTGAAATATATTATGTTTAAAATTACGGTAATAAAGTTTTTTTATGATTTTAAAGCATATGGAATATGTAGCAATATAATAAGAGATGTTTATATACGCTTTTCTTAAATTTGTCATTAATTTTGTATCTGCTAAATTATTTAATAAATATCTGACAAGATAATAATTGAACGTTGCATATACGTAAACCTTTGAGTAATGCTCTTTAAGGTATAAAAAGTCACTAAAAGGAATTGGGAATTATTTTTAATAACACCAGTTTAATTTATATGAAGTGACTATTTAGTGAAATATAAAAAGCTATATTTTTTATAAGTATTGTACAATTTTAATAAGGAAAATATGCTTAGCTTGCAAAAATAGTCTTTTGCAAACGATTAGATTTTGAATGTTTTAAAAAATTTAAAAAAAGAATAAAGGTTTTTAAAATTTCGTATTTTAAGGAAATTGCCCCAAATTTAAATGTGTAGGGAAAAATTTAAGTAAAAGATAATGGAAAACTCATAATTTAAATTAGTTTATTTTGCAACAGTGATTAGTTAAGTAAAACGTAGATGCTTTTCCTTTAGCTTAAAAAAACATTTACCTCCAAGTCTTTAAACCGAAATATAACTGTATTATAAGATATACTTATATTAGCAGAATTTTATATTTTATACCAAAATTACCATTAGTAAAATGCCAAACTTCCTTGGAAATATTTTGAGTAATACGGTAACTGATTCTAACTGCGGCAACACTATGATTTTTAATTTATTCTCAAATAATTTGTTGATTTGTTGATTCCCTTTTTAAGTTCTTTAACATTATTTTACACAATTATCCTCGAAGATTTTAATGTAGTTTTAAATTTTAATCTTTGATTAAAGCAATAGTTTTCTTACATATAAGCCAAATAATTTTACTCTTGCAATAAAAAATAATCAACCGTCCATTGCTTATCGGAAATTCGATAATCACTATATTTCTTTTCTGTTTCTCGACATTTTTGATATGGATTTTTTTAATTAACCCTTTAGATGTTACAGAGGTCCACCGTTTTACAATCATTTTATGCGATTTAGGGATTGAAAATTAAAAAAAAATTTAAAGAAATATACTGCCATTTTGGAGAAAAGATAAAAAAAATTAAATATTTGGGTTTTATATATTGGTTTTTATTTTCGTCACATATGAAAAAACTCCCATATTGCGAGGAATTGCCAAAGTTTTATTAACATGTGTTTGCAGTAAACTTTAAGGAATTAAATATAAAGGTAAATAGATTCAGCCAGTATGCGTTTTTCATTTATCGTGACCATTATTATTTTTGTATGCAGCGTTTTGTAATAAAGTGCTTGTGTTTTTTTAATTGTTTAAACTTGGAATTTCACTAGCGATTTTAAATTTTTTTCTAAAACTGGAAAGTAGTTTTGCAAATTAAAAAAATTTAAATATAAGGATAAAAGATGATTTCTCTAAGAATGAATACCACATTATCATTTTTTTCTTAAGCCAATTATCCCAAATATAGTGAAATATTTGTTTGAAAAAATGGTCAATAAATCAGGCGCCTATAAAATAAATAATTGTGTTTTTATATTAGTATGAACGTTTTAAATTTAGTCGCCTACCATATGTAATAAGTGACAGAAGTTTTAGTTAAATTTTATAAGTATATATTTTTAATATTTCTTAAATTAATTTTGCATAATATGATTTTATAAAATATGCCGCAAAGATGGCTAATTATCATATTTATCTGTAGCATAGAAAGGGTTAAAAAATAATAAATTATTTTTTTTATAATAAGCTTTATCAAGAAAATTTGCTACCTGTCAGCTACGTAAAAGTTCGGGCGATCAAAGAGAAACAATTTTGATTTTGAGCCGAGATGAGCGATGGTTTTTGGGAAATAAATACTACGTACTCCGTCGAAGGATAATTCGTAATTGATCTTAAATATTTTAAAAATAATTAATGATCTATTCTTGTCTCTGTTAGCAATATATTGGGACGCGTGAACCTTTTTACTTGTTTTTATGATAAGTAAATTTATATATTAAAATTATTCCACGCTCACTGACAAAAGGCGAAACAAGAGTGGTTCTGAAATATTTCTTTGCGATTTTGGTTTCACGAAAAAATTTAATGTTGTTTGTGGACTTAAAAAAATATATATAATGACTCAATTTTAATAAAAATGAATTAATTTAATAAATGTTTTTTTTTAATTGTAGAATTAGCTGTATTTTTATTTAGAAATTATATTTTTTTGTCAATACAATTTTAATTTATAATACCAATTTAATTGAAATAAAATTTACAATGTTTATGTAAAAAAAAATATAAATGGGAATGATCCTGAGCTGCAAATCGAGTACTGTGAATGAAAAAGTCCGGGAATAGAGAAACTTTAGTCAGTATATAATAGGGTACAAAAAAACCCGGGAACCGTATTTGGTATTTAGATGCTGTTCTATTAATTAAATAGTTATAAAGTTAAAAAACAGAAATATATAATATTATTCTATTGCAAAAAAGTAGACTATTAAATATAATATTCAACGTTTTAAACATATTTATATATAACGTAAAATATAAAATCTACGATTTTTGCGAAATTACGACTGATCTATCCTTATAAGTTTTAAAAATATATATTCTGGATTTTTGTGTGGATGATACAAAATGGAACAGATTGTACGGGTAATTAAACAGAAAGGACAGCTACACAGGCCTACATAGACGAGAGGCGTTTTGTTTACCCAATGGATTTTCGTAAATATTTGTCAACCCTTGATCCTTGGACCTCATGGCGCGACCGAAAAGTTTGCACAGGACATTTGAATTATCCTCGAATAATAATAATTATTATTATTGATATTTGCAGAAAGCCTTTGTGCCGTAACTGTGATTAAGTTGGTAAAGACCATAAAGCACAATATTCTTGTCACGATCCGTCGGGTTTTTAGCACAAAAGAAAAACATACTACTTGTCGGTAGCGAAGCACATTTTAATTAACTGTCGCTCTCTCTGCCTTAAGATGTAAATATAACTGTCGAGTTGCGAGAGTAAAGCGAAAATAATTTTTGCGATGTATTAAATATTTTCATAATAATTACTCGGAAATTTTAATGATATGAAAAGAATTTTTTTATTATCAAAATGTTCAACTTAACTGAACCTTAATAAAATATTTATTTGCGATTTTTACAATCTTTTAAACAGATTTTGTAAGCCATAACATATTAGCCTTTATAGTCGTGTGTTCGTATAAATTTTGTGCGAAGCTAATTTTTTTGTAAATTTTTAAAGTGCTGTTAAACCTTCTTGTTCGTATTTATCTTCTGTACGATAATTTTTTAATTTGTCAATAATATATTTTGTGCTCTTTAGTGTTTGTTTTTAAAATTCTCCACATTCGAAATAAAAATAAATAATTTTTCATTCTTCAGGTAAGACCGTAGAATTTGGATAATATAATTCTGTATTAATAGGGTGTTCCGTATTTATATTGAGCAAAATAGTCAGTAACTTTAAGCTCTTACCTTATTTTGTGCAATAATATTTTTTTATTGACCACAAAGTTTTTAGCTAGTGAAAAAATTATCCAAATTCCATTTTCTCAAAAAAGAAAATCAGCAACTATGGTCAATTAAAATGTTTGTGTAGTAATAGGTGATTTATTACATGTACGTAAATATAAAATATGGACTAAAATCTAAAGAAAAATTAGGATATCAAGAATATTCCTCGATATGGGAGACCACCAAAGATACACAATGATGTCCTGGCTACAGAAATCAATGCAAACTATACATCAGCTGGCTGGAAAACTAAACCAGTCCGATTTAACAGTTCATAGACCATTAAGAATACCGGGAAGGCTTAGAAATAATCTGTATGGATTCTACAAATAAAACATGTCGGTGAGTATCCCCACATCCCAAGAGCTTTTGAATCTTGAAGCCGAGTCCCTTGATCATTTGATAACCGGAGATGAGAAATGGGTCTTTCGACACCTGCGGTACACTGTGAGATATTATTTTATTTTTGGAATAAATATGATCAAATTTACCTTTTTTTATAAATTATTTTACATATTCCTATAATTTATTATTTTTTTAAACATTATTCTTATGCAATTTAATATTTTTTTTTATTACTTTTTCCATACAAGGCAAAAAATTAATTCGCATTTTTTTAAAATAAAAAAATTTTAATATCGAAAAACCAGTATTTGAATCAATAAATTTTAATCAAAAAAGAGGTTATATGATAAAAAAAATTATATAACAATAAATATTATTTTCTCTAAATTACAGCTGACACTATTCGTTTAATATAACCGTCTAAAATTGGCAGCATCGAGTCCTAAAATCCAATCAAACGCCACAGGCAGTATCGTTGCGAAATCTTAAATAGTCAATCCAAGTTTGCTCGTTAGCATATTACACGCATATTTTTCTCTCGCCGCCTGGTCCTCTTGGGGTATTAGCATTTAAATTGAACTAAACCTCCGCGCCACATTTAAAATAAATCAATTTTCCGGCAAGGAAAACTTTTATCTTCTTCTTCTTTTACCAATGCCATCGAGATGCAGGAGCAATTTGCATTTGGATGGGCGGGTAATTATCACTTCTGGTTCTAAACACTTAAATGACAAGCTTCTTGGGTTAACGACATAACGGTTATTATGGTTTCGGGATGCGTATTCGATGCATTTTTTTTCTACCCTGAATTTATAAATTAAATTATACAATTTTACTGTTTAAAATTGATAAAGCTATGATAATAATGAAATAAATTTGTAAATAAACATTTTTATTATTATTGCATGAATAAAAATTATCTGATGTAGGCAATAGCACGATACACATATGTGAATATAGACTCACACACGCACACGTATGCAAAATCCGATAAAATGTCTTATTATTATTTTAAATATATTTGTACGAATACAATCGATATAACACGCCTGAATTATTTCTACTGCTTTAAGTTTAGTGAAACGGAAATTTTTATTATATTTATAAAAAAAATAATACAATAGTATATTAAAAAAAATTAAGTCATATCAATAGTTTTAATTGCAATTGAATTTTGTGGGTGAAAGTAAAATTAATTCTGATCAATTAATTACACAAGACACCTATCTATTCGGTATCTAATATGTTTTTTAGGTCATAGGTAGTTCCTAAAAAGCAGCATTAGATATGTATTTATGATGCTTTGTACTATTTTTAAAAAACGGTTCACTTTTCTATCAACAAAATGCACATATTGAGATTATTATTTATTGTATATTATTAAATTTATTATTAAAAATATTTTTTTTATTATTAAATTCATGAAAAAAAACATTATGTATTTTATTCAAAACTTCAACAAACCAGAAGCTCATTCGCCAGTCAAACAAAGAATTTCACTTCAATTATGTCGACGATTATAAAAACATAAATAGAAGGGAGAGGTTGAGTAAGGATAATAGTTTGCAAACGACTGTTATAGAGAGAACAAACAATTTACGAACCAGCAAAGTAAAACGCGTTTCTCATAACAAAGCATCTTGGATTTTTTTTTGCAGACATCGTTTACGTGTCTTGCTCTTAAAAGTGATTCAGAGATCTTTACTAAAGACTTCTCAATGCAAAATGTTTCCACCGAGATCGTAGAACTAATGCAATGTTGAATGATATCAAGAATATATTTTAGTATTTTCCAACATTATAAAGCAGATGGTTTGCGGAAGCTCAAACCCATTGTAAAAAGAAAAAGTACGCAACAGGTCAAATGCATATAAACAACTTTAAATCATTGGCATATAAAAAAAATAATAAATGTCGTATTAATGTCATTCATAAATAATATGGACTTTTGAGGAAATGTTTTTCCGACAATTGGCCGTCCTTTGCGCGCTGGGTAAAAGCACCCAGATAAAAGCGCTCTGACATATGATTTTATTTAGTTTATGTCAATAGTTATTTTTCTAAAGACTATTATTTTATCATTATATTTAAATCTCCATAGGTTGATGTACTCAGATAATGTGTCAAGAGATATGAGTGCCGTATTGTGATTAATGCTATAGATAATTTCCTCTTTTCATAAATAACACACAAGGATTCTCCGGTGCATTGAAAGAATATTTATTTGTTGCGAAACGGTCACGGATATAATAAATCACCGGATTCATAAAATTTCCGTTGCAGTATACGACTTTGGAAAATGCACATCAAGCAAATGTCGCTTTCTAAAGGCGTATGCATATTTCGGTGCTCTAAGAAACGAGTATCGCTGCATGATTGTGATTGGTCAGCAAGCTTTGCAGCCCTGAATACTTAATCTATCCACAGGCATCATCCCTGCGCCAGCTTCTCCACCACCACTCAAAGAAAACTCTATTAGTATGTAATAGAGCTATAGTTTTGGCCGACCAAGAACATATTGACGCCGAAATCCAAACCGTGAAAGTCGTATTACAATCAAATGGTTTCAGAAAAAAGACAACAGAAAAGACAACAACAAAAAAATAGAAAAAATTACATAGGACATGCACATCTTCCATACATCCAAAGGATAAGATTAAAAAAACACTTTAGAGAAGCAGCGAGACTGACTTTGCAACTTTTGAAAATCTTGTCTTACGCAATATTTTTTTAACGATCTGTTAAAAATTATATCATTTATATAATAGTGTCATATTTTTTGTCTCCAAAAAGCATTTAATTGATGTTATAAAAACGATTGAAAGCTCGAAAGAATATTAATTCTTTCTAGCTGTAAATTTTGATAACTTATAATTTAAGCTATCAAAGATAAAATCTGAATAAATTTGATGTAAAACTTTTAACTGCCATGAGAAAATACGGTTCCTTGTCAAGTTATTAGTTATGCCACTATATGCACGGGACGCAAATTAATTTAAAAATTAACTTGTATGGCCATAAATTATATTATATATCACTGTATGCGGCATATAGTAAATAATCTACTTATGTATAATGTATGCCTTTGAAAGGTTCGTTTAAGTGTTTCCTGTTGGTGCTACTTAACTTTTTACCCCTCAATTTAGTTTAAAATTTACTTGAACCACAAAAAGCTCCTTCTAATGACTCTTCAGGATTTTATTTTTTAGACGGCTTATTAATATTGACGTAAAAATCAATTGCTTGTCAACGATTGTCACCGTTTTATGACGTCCAAATAAAACAAAATACCAAAGCATATATTGCTCAAGAATCAGAAACACACACTGCAAGACTTTGTCATTTTTTTTACTCAAACTAAACCCTTGTTGTAATCATTAACGTTATTTTTCCTTATCTATTATGTATATATTACAATAATATAATTTACTGCACATATAAAAATGGTTATAAACCAGTAATATGTATTCTATATTAAAGAATGTTTGTGAATTTAATCATTTTACAACATATTAGACATTTATATACCTTTCGCGTTTGTACTAATAAAGTTCAAAATTTAATAAAATAACGTAGTGATGCTGTTATTTCAATAAAGAAAACTATTCCTGGAGCATTGTTTCCTCATTGAAATATTCATATCGAAGCCATGTAAACAAAAGTAATTTATATAAAACTGAAATTAAAAAGTTATGATTGTCAATTTTATTAAAGGTAGTTTTCATATCAGGAGATTGTAAGTTATCATCAAAAACTTCTACTGCATACTTATCGGTAGTTACACAGAGGTAGTCCAATTTAAAGCGTTTTACTCTTTGGTTTAAAATGTGAATTAAGAAAACGTTTATTTGATGGGTTATATTGATATTTAGCTCATGATATTGTAAAATGAAATAGTCTAAATTAAGTTTACAAAGAGCTATTATATACTTCTATATATTTATTGTCACAGACTCAGTGAATACAGATTGAGTTTATTATCGGATAAATGATGAAAGTATGCTAATATTCTTATGAATACGTGTAACACGTAGCTATCATAAATATATGTACATAGTGCTATAAATGTGTTGTGTACTATATATATATATATATATATATATATATATATATATATATATATATATATATATATATATATATATATATATATATATATATATATATATATATATATATATATATATATATATATATATATATATATATATATATATATATATATATATATATATATATATATATATATATATATATTTATATATATAAAATTAAAGTCTATATAAAACTTGCAATGCAAATAAATAAAAAACATAGTTTGTTATAACATTAAAGAAATTGTAAATAATTTAAATAATGAATTAAGTATATTAGAAATATGGTTAAAGAATAATGTACTTAAATTAAATGAGAATAAAACTAAATGTATGTTTATTAATTATAAAAATGTGTTAGATAATAGTACCAAAATAGTAATAAATAACTCTAGTATAGAAATAGTGGATAATATAAAATATTTAGGAGTAATTGTTGATACAAAATTAAATTTTAAAGAACATTGTAATTACATATTAAAAAAAATTAGTAGAAAAATAGGTTTATTATCTAGATTAAGAAATATATTAAGTATAAATACAAAAAAAATAATTTACAATAGTATAATATTGCCCCATTTTATTTATTGTGCAACACTATTAAATATGTTAAATAAATTAGACAAACAAATGTTGCAAAAATTACAAAATAGGGCAATGAGAGTAATCTTAAATAAAAATAGATTAACTAATTGTAAAAGTATGATTGATAGATTAGAATGGTTGAATGTTCAAGAAATATTGAGTATGAATGTCTTAGTATTTATATATAAGTTAGAAAATAATATGTTACCAGAATATTTTAATAAGAAATAAAGATGTACATAAATATAATACTAGAAATAGAGAAAATTTAAAGATAATTAAGTATAAGAAAACGAGTACGGCTAGGGGAATTATGTACGGAGGTTTTGATTTATATAATAGTCTTCCAAGAGAAATCCGAAACAGCAAAAATATAACGGGTTTCATAAATGGAATAAAAAAACACCTTCGTACATATAGAAATAAATTATAATATTAAGACTTTATTATTGTATATTTTTATTTTTTCTTTCTGTTATGTGTTTTTTTATATATTTTTATATGTGTTTACTAAATTTGTTAGATGTAAAGATTAGCTATTAAGCTAAATAAATTAATAAAATAAATAAATAACTATTTATTTAGTGTTTTGTGACAAGAGTGTAAAAATAAGTGCATGTTTGCAAATACAAATTATTTTGACCGATTTATAATTTGTTTTGAGTTTTCTAAAAAGGTTAAAAACAATGTCATATAAAGTCAAAATTATAGTTTCTATAAAACTAGCAATGAATATACAATATATGTTGATTTTTGTAATCTAATAGAGCCAAAATATTAGCCAACCCTAGCTATGGAAAAATTCTCCCCGACCGATATTTCAGCGCAAATTTTCAAAATTGAATTTAAAATGTTAGAGATTTTTATATTTTTGTATATGCACAATGTGTCAACTAAAAAGGAATACATTTGCTTTATCTTAGAAAAATCTAACTGTATTAAACATGTAATTTTGTTATATAACATATAAATGACCGCGCCATTTTTAATGATAGGGATGGCTGGCGAAAAAAAAACAAAAGTATCTACTATTTATAGATTTTTATTTCCATTCATATATATTGTTACCTAAATAGTTCATGAATTATGCTGTTCAATAATAACAATAAGTCCTAATAATTATATTTTAACGAAAAACGAATTTAATAAATTGCGCGAAATTTATGTTTTTTTTTAAAAACACTTTTTTCATTGGAAAATATTGCAATGTTTTTAATATACTTAATTAAAGATAGGTTGTACTAAAATATATAATTAAAATGTGTTGACGGCTGTTTTTTGAGAGCAATGTTAATTTATATTTTTTTTTGTAAGTAAATAAATATGAAATATAAAATAAATATTTTTTTATTATTTTAAATATTATTGCTATATTCTAAAATCTTTATATGTAAATAAATATTCACTCAAAAACTACTCGTCTGATTTTGCTGAAAATTTCACAGTTTTTATTAGTGCCAGAAGTATTTAGAGAGCGGCTTGAATGAAATTTGACAGGTAACGCTGCTATTTTTATGGTGTTGTCGAGCTCAATCGCATTTACCTTAATTTTGACGTCATATGATATCACATCGCCGCCGTTGTATTTTTATTTGTTTAAACATATCATAATTTATTATAAAATACTCGCATCCTGTTTCATTCAACCCATAAATTAAGTTTTAGATGCTCGCCGCGGTTCTAATTATTATTCAAATATATATCAGATTCCTGGTATAATGAAATCATACACTTTCGTCGTCACGTATGTCAAACCCATGTAAAATACGATGTAATAAATTACATAAAACATACAATTATTTAGCCAGTAATCATAATAGATTTTTAATTGTTAAATATAAATTGTAATACTTTATTATACACCAAAACGACAAAATATTGGTGTGACACAAGCCAAGAGATGATAGATCTGAGAGAAGAAGAAAAAAAATTGGAGCAGAATCAGCACAACGAAATGAACGAAATTGATTACATAATTCATAGTCATGAGCTACCGAATCATTACAACAAAACGAATCACAAAATGAAGCAAGTCGAGTAGGAATTAGAGGATTAAGATAAAAAAATTTCAGTAAAACGGATCCAGAACAGCCATTTGATAGTTGTATTCGTATTGTACATTTAATATTAGCCAGTCCATTAGTTCAAGTTAAATTAGTAATAAATTTTATTAAAATAAATTGGCGCCTGGGCTCTGGCCCTTGCTATAAAAATTTAGGAGGCATCTAGAAGCGGTCTATCAAAAACTATGTTGCACTAGATTTATTGTTCTAAAGAAGAAAAATTGTGTTTTAATTAAAATAATTTGTAATTAAAATATTAAATTAGCAATACTTGCAGGGGTTTTCAAATGATTTGATTTTCCTAACTAACAAACATGGTGAATCATGCGAGCGGTTTTTAAATTATTTTTTCGGTCAAATATATAAATTATAATAATAATGTCAATACCGGTATTGACTGTTTTCTTTCGATAATACCGGTATTAAAAATTTCTGTATTATTGCAATCATTAGTTCCAGACGCAACTATCAAAAATAAGGGACGCAATCGCGACTCATTAGCTCGCACCCGTATGTCACCGAACATTGCCATATTATTGACACCACCCCTTAGCAACCTTACAACTCTTGTGGAGATATCTCAAAAAAATGTTAAATTCTCTCTAGCAACAAGAAGAACATATTCTATTTCCCTCGGATTCCAGACAATTAAGGATTAAAATTCATAACCTTAGAATATTTTTTATTGCTATTAATTTGTAAAACTATGAAAATTTAATTGGCTTAATATTTAAAAAATAAAATTTTAAACACAAATGCATATTTTATGTTAGAGTTAGATTATCTCAGAAAGAGCCTATATTCTAATCAATAGTAAAAATAGTGATAAAAAAATGTTGAAAACCTATGTTTTAACAGATTTTGTACAAACTAATTGCATAGCGAGGATTATGGAAAGTCGCCAGCTGTAACCAGTTCAAACTTTCTGTTGGTTGGGTGTATAGTTTAAATTTAACTTTCTATATTGACGTATTAGACAAAACTTACAGATGAAAAGTTCTTACTAACATTGCATCATCCCACTTGATGTAATAACTTTACAAAGGCATCACACAGAAAATTTAAATAAGCAATAGTGTAGCACAGTTATTACAATATTACCAAAATTAATTCATGTTTGTCATATTTTATGTACATATAAAATTATGATATACACACATGCAAATAAACATTAGTTATTAACTATGTTCCAGTTCACAGAAATAAAAATGAAAAGAAGAATAAAATTATGCAATTAAAATTATATATATTAAATACATAAAATATATAAAATTGGAATGAAAATTCTCATATTAATTATTTAAATTATAAAGCTTAAGTCTATTTATACATATTCATGTAAATAAGGATCTGGAGCAACTGATAATTAAATTTATTCCCCTTAAGTGAGATTAGGATTATACTGAAATTTTCAGTCCACTCTGTGCTGTTGACGCGAGCGGTCGCATTCGCGCTTCGCTCCGTTATCGTACGAAGGACACCCCCGCTACCGTTCTGCAACGATAGACACGCCCACTGCAATTAGCTACAAAGACAGCGCCATGAAGAAGGCGCAGACGCGCAAGCGTTCTCTTGGAACGTTGAAGGCGTACCTAAACGCCTCACAATCAACTTCAGGCCTGCCAGACCACGAGTGGCAGGTACCCAAAAAGACATCGAAAGTTTCCCAGGATGCTAAGATGCCTCCGACCACGAGCCAAAACAGGTATGAAAAGCTTCCCGAAGTGATCGAAAGGAAGCAGCAGAGGATACCGCCTGTGATCGTAGAGATCACGGGAACACACCTCCAGACGATCGACTTAATTAAGTCGATCACAAAAACATCGAACTTCTCGTTGCGATACACGGGAAGTGGCAATGTGTCAGTACTTTGCGCGTCGTTTGAAGCACGCGCGTTGTTAATGGATGGACTGAAGGGCCAACGCGCCTTTCACACATTCACCGCCGACGACGATAAAACAGTGAAATCCGTGCTGAGAGGGCTCCCAGAGGTCCCCACCGAAGACATTGCCGCAGATCTCGAACGTCAAGGACTTAGCGTCGTCAAGGTGACGGCAATGAAGACCAAGACCGAGAAACAAGGAGACTCCAGGCTCTACCTTGTCCAGTTTCCGGCTAATACAACAACGAGCACTATAAGAAGCATCCGGTACGTTTGCTTCACCAAGGCCACGCTTGAAAAGTACAAGCGTAATAAGTTGCATTTAACGCAATGTTTCAGGTGTCAACAATTCGGCCACGCTGCAAGAAATTGTCAACGAGCTCCCAGGTGCGTCAAATGCCCCGGAAACCACGCCACGAACGAGTGCTCTAAGAAGGACCGAGAAGCACCCGCCATCTGCACTGGTTGTGGAGGAGACCATCCGGCCAATTTTAAGGACTGCCCTCGTAGGTTAGAATACCTACAGAAAACTCAGAAGAGACAACAGAGACCGACTCCCACTGTTCACTCGTCGCAGCCGAACAACATATTCAACCTCGAGCAAGCGCAATTTCCTGCACTGAAACCAACGAAACCAGCGTTGGTAAAAACCTCAACCACCCCAGCAGTGATCTCATCAGCCACTTCATGGAACGCCCAGGTTGGCGCCGCACCAGCACCAATAAACAAGGCGCCACAACGTCCCCAAACCAGGCAGCCTGAGGAGCCCCTCTCAGACACAATGCCAACTTCAGAGCTACGCAGGATGTTGCTCGTCCTTCAAGAAATCAGGACCAAGGCTGGAAAGTGTGCCAGCAAAATGGAGATCGCCTTGATGATGGTCGAATATCTCGATGTGCTCTTCTAAGGTGGGGCTCAACGTTTTGACGTGGAATTCACGCGGATTCCGAAATAAAACTGGAGAACTGGAACTGCTGATCAGTGAGTACAAAATTGATATTGTCGTAATCACCGAATCTTACCTCAAACCACACGTCAACGTTTTTATACCGAACTTTGTCTGCCTCCGGAGGGACCGTCTCTCAAGGCCAGGCGGAGGGGTCGCGATATTTGTAAAAAAATCAATTAAACACGCGCGCATTACAACAAACACGACTAATCTTGAAACTGTCGCGATACAAATTAAACACGATAATAAATTAATAATAATTGTCGCGGGGTATAATTCTCCCGGTGACAGGTTGCTTCGAGGTGACCTTGATGATGTGTTTCGTCTTGGAGAATCCGTGATATTAACTGGAGACTTTAACGCGAGACACATGCATTGGGATTGCCCCGGTGCGAATCGATCCGGTAAATTAATATTTGATTATTTACACGATACGGACACTACTGTAAATTTTCCGAAATCCCCAACGCATTATCCTACCAACCACACGACTCCGTCAATTCTGGACATAACGTTGGTCAAGGGTAATTCCCGGATTTCAAACATGCACTGCATCCAGGCTCTGTCCTCGGACCACCTTCCAGTATTCTTTACGTTGGACGGTGAGGTCAAGATGGTGTCTGAGGTCGTTTTCAATTATGCAAAGGCTGATTGGAAGCGATTCAGAAGCATAGTAGAGTCTCGGGTATTGATTAAACGACAGAATTATACCTCAAATGACACTAAAACTATTGACGATGATATTCATTACTTAACATCCGTGATCGAGCAGGCCAAAATATCATCAATTCCGTCGCGTAAAAATATTTGGAATAACATAGAACTCACCCCAGAAATAATTAAACGTATTAAAATTAAAAATAATATGAGAAAGCAATGGCACAAAAATAAATCGCCCCAACTTAAAACTCTAATTAACAAACTAACTGATGAAATTCGCGTTCAAATTCAAAACATCAAAAACGCTTCGTGGTCGCGTAAACTAAAAGCTTTGAAACCGGGAGATAATTCCTTATGGAGAATGACGAAATCGCTTAAAAATAAAAACTCAAATATACCACCTTTAAAAACCGGAAACAACGTAGCTAACACGACTCAGGAGAAGGTCGAGATTTTAGCTGAGACATTTTCTACATCTTATCAACTTACGCAAAATTACATTGACCAAAAAACCCAAAATAAAGTAGACCGGGCAATTAAAGATATTAGTAAAACTCCAATAGATAAAAAATCCATTAACCAAGTCGGCATATCAGAAATTCTTAGTATTGTTAAACGATTATCAAATAGAAAGGCTCCAGGTATAGATAAATTAGAGAATATATTGATTAAAAACCTTCCTTTTGTTTGCTTTAAGTACTTAAATAACATTTTTAATTCATGCTTATCTTTTGGATATTTCCCAATAATCTGGAAAACGGCAAAAATTCATCCGATAAAAAAACCTGGCAAAGCAGATAACATACCAATTAACTACCGCCCGATAAGTTTACTTCCCTCATTTAGCAAATTATTTGAAAAAATTATATTATCTCGATTAAAGGAATCTCTTAATAGCAAACTCATTAATGAGCAATTTGGTTTCCGCGAAAATCACTCGACTACGCATCAACTTAATAGATTAACAGAGCACATATCTGCCGATTTTAATATGAAAAAAAGTTCTGGTCTTTTATTATTAGATATGGAAAAGGCTTTTGATACAGTATGGCATGATGGATTAATGTATAAACTTTTAAAATATGAAACTCCCTATTACATTATTCACATGTTACGGTCTTACCTGAAGAATCGAAGCTATGTTGTTTCGCTAAATAATACATTTTCGACACCGCGTAAAATACCAGCTGGTGTTCCTCAAGGAAGTATACTTGGCCCGTTTCTCTTCATTCTATATACTAATGATATTCCAATGTTAAAAAATACTAAACTCTCAATGTACGCTGACGACACTGCAATCCTTACTAGTTCTTATGGTCTTAAACCTATTGCAGTTAAACTTCAAAAATCCCTTGAAAACTTAAAAAAATATTTTATGAAATGGAGAATTAAAATTAATCAAGACAAAACAGAAGCAATAATATTCACTAAACGTAGACAACCCTTGCCTGCACCCATTAAAAGTGAACAAGGGCATAACATTGAATGGAGAGCGAGCGTTAAATATCTGGGTATACACCTGGACTCCAGACTAAAATTCAATAAACATATAACTGAACTCCGGTCGAAAGGGCTCGGCGCCATTGCGGCTCTAAAATCAATATTTAATAGAAAAAGTGCGCTTACAATAAAAAATAAAATTCTAGTCTATAGACAATTAATCAGACCTGTTTTAACTTACGCTTGTTCAGTGTGGAGTAACGCGAGTAATAGTAATTTTAATAAACTTCAAGTAATTCAAAATAAAGCCATAAAAATAATTTATAATACACCGTTTTATACTAACCTTAAAAAACTCCACACCAAACATTTAATTCCTACCATTAAAGAATACTGTTATTATCAAACCGAAAAATACTATAAAAAAATCTCGCGAGACCACGCAAACCCACTAATTTCAAGAATCGGTGATTACGACAAAGCAAAACTTAAATTTAAATACAAACATAAAATGCCTAAGCACATATTGCTTTGATGCAGTTAAGCTCATCACAGTGTCATCAGTTTCAGGTCTACAGGGCTAGGTTTATTTACCTTTGTATGTGTTTTATTTTGTATATTATGTATTTTGTATAATTTGTTTTTCTCATCTGCTTCATTCTTTTCCAAAATTTTTTTTTTTTTTTTTTGGAGTTTTTTTAAATTTGTAAAAGGTTTTATGTATTTTTCCTTTAATTTAGTATATTCTCGTATAATTTATTATTCTTTTTATGTTATTGTATAACTTAACAATTTGTAAACAATGTAAATGGTTATGAACCAGTATTGTGCATTTAATATATCTGTATGCTATTTTACCTATGTCTATTTAAGAAATAAACTTTTATAAAAAAAAAAAAAAAAATACTGAAATTTAAGTTTGCTCTTATTGTAGTCATCGATTGTGAAGATAAGTGGGTTAATATGGTCTCGCGTAATATTACTATAATATTTTATTGTCTGCTTTCGAACTAAATTCGCCATTTTACAGCGTAACGAATGCTTTTTTAATGTCTTGCATTATTAATTTGTAAAAACTAAATTGTTTAATAGAATAATAGAATGATAATTGCCTAAAACACGTGCTTTTGTATTTTCGTCGAAAGATAATGACAATGACACAAAAAATTGTTTCTGAAATTTTATCAGTAAAAAAAGTATGGATTATTTACCTAATACTTACACTTAATACCATTTTATAATTACATACTCAACATATATGCATTACATTTTTATATATATTATAACATAAACATACATTTTTTTACAATGACTTACTAATATAAGAGAAACATTGCACGATGACTAAGTGGAGGATAATTACTTCTAAACAAAGTATACTTGTTATTTAAAGTAAATATGATATTTAAATGAGCTGTTGAATCAAATATCCAAAAATATTTTTAACAAAAAATATATAATCCAGATAAAATCAAAGATAGAACTTTAAACAATAAAAAACGAGTTTTATCTAATTTGCAAACATTTATGAAGAAATGTTCTATATATTTAAGAGCTTCTCTATTTAGAAACACATACAATAAATATTATAAATATTCGATGTAAAAACTTCCTTGCTTTCTCGCAGCAAAAACTTTAATAATATTTTCGAACTTCCTGGAGTTTGCTATTTCGCTTTCTATAGAAAGAATTTTAATTAAGAATTATTGCCAAATATGTAAATCGGTCTTGGCTTATCGATGATCGGAGATAACTTTTATTTAATTTTAATTAGGAAAAAACTACGTTCGACTAAAGTCATAGGTACTGATATTGTTAATATAAATTTTAATGCAAAAACATTGAGTATGCTTCAGAAAGATTGTTTTTTATTTGCCATATATGATAAATTCTACAAAAATAAAATTTTCAATAATATAGTATAATAAACAAATTTATTATACTTAAAAGTACGAACTTTTATCTAAATACATTAGCAGTCCACGAGTATATTTTTAGTATATTTATAATATTATAAGCGATTGCAGTGTAATGGAAAATATAAAAAGAGCTACTTATTTATTTTGTCGCATCCAAATTTTGTGTATATTTAAAAATCAACCTTCTGTAGTTTACATAATTAGTGTATTTTTTTAAAAATTTCAATAAATTTTAACACATTTAACAAACAGATTAGGAATATAAAAAATTGACTAAAGCTCTCCTTTTCAATTTTACTATTTTTTTATGTGTTTCAATTTTCTTATAAATAAAATATTTTTACATTAAATTTAATCTTAACTTTTTTAAAAATGAATTTTTTTTTACCGAACTTCTGTGCCAAAAAACAAATAATATCTATAAATCACATAAAAATATTTTATGATTTTATAAAGAAATTAAGTCTATTAAAAAATTAAAAATATGGTCAATCATTAATTTTGCACATTATATTTTTTATATAATAAAAAAAGTTGACATGATATTGCAATTATAAAACCGATTTGAATTCAGTGTAAAATGTACTAAAACAATGATTTAATTTCAGTAATAAAATATTTTTAGTACTATATGGGATATTTTCCGCTTTACGCGAGACATTTAAAATAAAAAAAATACTAGATGTGATCAAAAAATACAGTGAATGAATTTTTATAGCAGCAACTGCTGAAGTAATAAGTCCGATAGCCTGATCCGTTGAGATAGTCAGTGTCAAGTTTTAATAAGTTGCGATTTGTATGCCGGCTTCCAGAGCCGGAAGAGTGAGGTCGTGTTTAGCGTAGCTATCGCGCATCGTGTATTTCGAATAACGCGTTAAGTTGCAAAAAAGTGCCAAAGAAGCTCATGAAATGCTAAAATCAGTATATGGCGATAATGTGGTGACTCTGTAGACTATTAATTAAAAATTTAAAAGCGGAAATGAGTTAGTTAAAAACGAGTAACGGTCCTCAAAAACAGATGAAAACGTGCGAAAAGGTACAAAATTGGTTTGTTCAAATATGCGATTGATTTTATTTGATAAAAAAATTGCAAGAAATGTTTTCATTCAATAATCCCATGTGGACATTAGTGTTAAATTTTTATTGTGTCTGGGAGATTTAAATTAGTGATTATTATATATTTATACTTCTGACCGATTATGACAGATTAGGTTTATCTAGATTTTCCTAAGCTCACGGATAAATATTGAGATGATTAATTAAAATCGAGCTTGTTCGTATATATTATATACATAGAAAATATCTTATATATAATGAAATTAGAAAAACAAATATATATAAGCCGGAATAAACAAAGATGGACGTATACATTTTCAGTTTACAGTTTTTCTTAGAATTTTTAACATACCGTTTAAAAATGAACACTGACTTTTTAACGTTATTTTATTTTTTATTTATTTTCACGGAAGGTGTTATTTAAAAAAAATATAATCAGTATGAAAGAGCTTAATTAAAAATTCCACCCTTTCATCTTTACGTTTTTAAGAAGCGACTATTCCCTTGGAAAAATCTTAGAAAAATTGACTTGGGTGGGTTTGATACGTAACGACGCATGCTATCCGTATAAAGGTCATAAAGGCCATGACCCAGCATAAAAACGGGACATAACTTCCCGAAACGTGACACCTCACGTGCTCAAGAACAAGAGCGCCGGAAATTTTTCGTAATATATTAAGCGACACATGTGTGTGTGTTTGTTTCAGTCGGTGCATCAATAGGGCAAGAGCGTCGTTTTTAACGCTCGCGCGTGCTTTGAGCTTTTGAGGGCTTTCCGGCCCATTGTGTCACACACCCCCCACAACACCCATCTTACTCCACTGACAGCACGCGCTACAAAACGAAGCGAAGAAGTGATGAGCGAGCGCATTCGGATGACGGCATTGTTGCCGGTTGCAGCCCTAGAGACACGGACTCGTCTCTCTCGAGCTTCGAGTGTCGGCCACTCGTGGCAGAGTAGTGAGAAAAAAAACAACGAAAGACAGTGGCGCAAATGCAATGCCGAGGCTAAAATTGTTACGTACCGCACTTGAAAAAAAACACCACACATCTATCGCTAAGGATATCGCTAAGAATTTGCTTAAGAGATACGTGAATAAAGTAAAAATCTATTTTCATTTTCACCTGTACTTTTATTTTAAATTTATTGTAATATTTGCTTAGATACCCATAGGATAAAATAGAAAGAGTATCAAATAAAGAGGCTAAAAAAATAACAGAATAACAAACAAAAATCAATTCTTTACAAAGTTGACTAAAACAAAAAATTCACTAATCAAAAACTCACGTAGAATTAAAAAATCGTGTAGAATAAACATTGTAAAGGACACGAACTTGTGTAGCCTCTGATGTTAATTCATTAGGATAAAACCGAATCAAAAATGTTTCTAGAGACAGTTTCGAAATTAATGAAAAAAAATACTCACATGCTTTAAACGATATTTTAGAAGACTTTCAAGATATTGGGAAATATGAATTAAAAATTGCAACTTAAATAAGGTAAGAAAATTCACAAAAATCCATGGAATATGCTTTACTATAGATATGTGTTAAATATTAGCATTAAGTGAGTCTTAAACAATTTAAATAAATAAAAAAAGCTATATGAAAAAAATGCGTGCAATGTATTTTTTCTTAAGAAAAACATATTTTTCATTACAAAACAATGCAATAACTAACTAAAAGTGTAATGTACAAGACGATATAATTTTATTAATTAATGAATAAAATGTGTTAATATGTTTTTATTAAATCAAACATAATTTATTTTAAATTAAGTAAATAAATATCAAAATAAACTAATTTTTTTACGATAGTAAAAACTGCTTTTTAATATATAACATTATTGAAGGTACACAAAAAAATTTTAAAACACAGTATTTATTTAAAAAGGGCAAATCAATAATTATTTCAAAAAATAATCCGCATATGTCAGGCTGAATTATTTGGGACTAAAAGGGTTATGCAGTATTAACGTGTTTTTAAATCTATAATATTATATTTATTTAAACATTTATTAATGTTATTTTTACATTAATATAAATATGAGTATACGAAAGGTTAATCTTATTTAGATATTCTAAAATAAAAATTTAATGTGAAATAATTAAAATAAAATAATATAAAAAAATCATATAAATCTGTTTTTGCAAACAGATTTACAAATTTCTACGCCCTCTTTTACCTCTTCAGATAATCATAACCAGGACTTTTTTATCATGTAACGTGGTGGAACGGCGTTCCGGCACCTTTTTACGGTATTTTTAATGTTTCAAAAGCAATTGTTAACAAATACACGTGCGTAGCTATTGACAATTTGCCAAACATTTTATTTCTGTATTTTTACGTAAACATGAAGTCATTGTTTTTATTTTTCTTGTATTTAAATGTACAAGTTGAGCCCCAAGCTTAAAAATGAAATTAAATTCTACTTCTTCAACGCCGGTTTAAAAAATAAGTCCAAAACAATAACAGAAACGGATGAAAATATGTAAAAAGTTTATGGTTTTGAATAATCTCAAAGGCCGAACTCAAAATGATTGATCTGCTTGCTCATTAGAGTAAAAAAAAAACAATATGAAACTTGGATGCATACCTTGCAGAAACGTTGGAGCTCTTAAAATTGAATTAAAATTTTGACAGAATGAGCCAACAATAAAATAACTTATTCTGGGAAAAATACGAAGCTACAAGCACGCTCACTTTAAAAAAAATCGATTACAGAAAATCTGCTGCACAGATAGCAGCGTTAAAAAATACTGAAGCTAAAAAAATTAAATTAAAATAAATTTCTCGCAAAAAAGTAATCATAGCAATATTTATGTATATTTGTATTTGTTTATTGAACTTTAGATTTGACATGTCATAAGTAAAAAATGTGGTGACAAAATACCTCGATTCTAAAATTCAGGTCAATGTAGTCTATGTAGATTTTCAAAAATCATGAGCTACTTCTTTGAAAGGTAAACTATTTTTGAGTTATTTAAGGCTGTTATGAAGTACCGCATTTTTTCTTGCTGGAACATTAAATGTTGCTTGACCATTTGAATATAAATCATTTTGTTAGTCAATGCTTAATTTATTTGCGGTTGCATAATGGCACTCAACATCCGTTAAGCAATTAATTTAGATAATCTCTCTATTGTCACGTACGGTCTACACCGATAGGCATAACAAAGAGCTACGAACTTTTCAGAGCGTAGTAAAAACTTATCACATTTGATTATTGGTGCTTATTTTTGCATTTTGTCAGACTTAAAATGAAATTGATAAAACATTGATTGTATTTTGATAGTCACTTATGAGAAGTTGTAAAATTCTGTACTAACTAAAATCTGTTCGTGAGTTGATTTTAATTTTAGAGTATGGTGGAACAAAGCTTGGATATGGTTATTTTTGGAGTGATTTATGATCGTTTATTGTCGTATTAGAGAATTTTATTTTTTTAATTAAGCAGAACTAGAATTTTAATGCATTTTGACAATCACTTAGATGTTGCAGTTTTTGCTTTTACCTCTATAGATTAGATTGAATCAGGTTTAAAATAAAAAAATATTTGTTCAGTTGTCTTGTCTAAGCATAAATTAGTCAAGTACAGTGGTACCTCAGCTTTCGTTGATAATCCGTCCAAAAACAATCATTGAAATCTGAAACCGACGAAAACCAAGGCAGTTATTTGTAGTATGTATCAACAATAAAAGTATTATATTAACACTATGAAAAAAAACACAAAAACACAAACAATGGCAAGCTAACGCCAACGAAATCCGAGTCAATCGACGAAAACCGAGACAAATTTTCGCGGAAAAAATCTACGAAAACCAAGGTACCACTGTATCTGGTAGAAATTTTGATAATTTAAGACAAACACAGGTTATTGTCTGTTACGTATCATAGGTCTAACAGCTGGAGATTTTGCAACGCTATCATTTAAACACGAAACGGAAAACATTTTTATAAAAGCATTTAACGGAGAGTCATACAACTTATTCCATTTAATTTGACAGATAAAATGAATTATTTATGATATTTATGACTTAGAAGTTTACAAAGACGATTTATTATATAAAAATATAACTTAATTATTGTTCAGTATTGTTACTGTTGAATATAAATAATATTTTGTATATACCACTAAAAAGTAAAATAAAATAATTTGTGGAAACGTTGAAATTTAAATTGAATATAAGTTAATCTAAGCTAATGACATTAAATATTAAACGTGGTTAAAAGTTAGTTGTAAAACTGATAATTTATAGATGCAAATTAAAATTAGTTAGAACATTTAAAATCATTTAATATTATATATTAATTTGTGTAATATATTTTGAAGTGGCAGAATTTTTTTATTAGTGTACAGTTTGTTTAATTGTAGTTTAGTCATAAAATAGCTAGTGAAACTTTTGAATTCTTATGACTTTTTAGCTAGACAAGTTTTGACGTGAAGTAAAAAACGGTCTTTCAAGGAAAGTTTCAGTCGAAATGCAAATGCTAGTTTGACTAAATCATTATTTGTTTTGAATTAAAAGTAAAGTGGTAGAAGTGTGAAATTTGGCAGTGAATTTATTACGTTAAATTTTGAGCTTATGTGCTAGTCAAAGAGTTAGAGAAAGTACTGTCCTAAATCATAACAATATTTATTTCAAAATAAATATTGAGAAAAGTAATTTTATGCCAACAGTCATTTTAACAGATTTGATGTCTGCGTGGCTATCGTGCAATTTCAGGTGTTATCCTAATTCATAACGCTTAATTAAACTAAACCGATATCGTTCGATGATTTTCTATGCCATTGTTGAGCCCCCTACATCCTTTATATGCATTGTACTGAATAGATTTCTGTTTTGATTATACAACTATACAATAGTCATATTAAAACTAATATTTGGGAAATTTATTATTTTATAGGTAAAAATATTAAATATTGTATTTCAATTGATATACAAATTGTAAACCTTTATAAATGCAAAAACAGAAATTAAATCAATCGTGTTCAAATGACACATATGGTAACCCATGTTGAAAAATATCCGTCCATTTTTGAGACAATAGATCCGAGTATGTACATATATTTTTTCTATAAACTGACGTGTTGCTGCCAGGATCTGGTTTTCGCAAAAGCACGGCAAACAAAAGGTTTTTTTCACGTATCTGAATTTTGTTTAAAACATATGTGTCAGATTTTCGAGATAAAATTAATATACATTGACACCTATTCTATTCATTCCAAATAGCAAATATATTTTATTCGCCTACTGCTCATTTGAATAACAATACAATTAAATTTAAAAAAAAAATTACTGACAAATAACTACAACTGATATTTGTGAAGAAATATTTATTATATTTTCTATAACATGGATAAAGTCTATCGGTAATTGCAATATGGATTCACGCAAATGTATTCTTTGCCTTGAAATTTATAATTATTGTTATGCAATATGAAAAGTTGCATCATCCGTCAACAGAAAAAGAATTCGGCCAAAAACAATTTGTATAGTCCCATTAAATTATTAGTAAAAAAGCTTGTTAAGAATCTTAACAAGCTTCACATTTAATCCTACTGAACTTTAATTTAATAACGTATATAGTGTAGTTAATGTGTTGCTTAAATTACCAACCACACATATTTTACATATGTTTATATTGCTTATTTTATGAGCTGTGAGACGCTATTCTATTACATTAACTTTTTGACCTGTTATTAGTATTACAACGAAGTGAACGAAGAATTAACACAGATCTGTTCACTTTTATCATTAAAAAGCATCTGCTTTTTAAGTAATAAGTAATAAATTTAATGGCGGTGTGTGGGCTATGACTAGATGCAATCTGCTAAAGTAAGTGTCGTGTAAAATTTTATCACTCCTCTTTTTCATACTCATATTGCAATTAAAATTAAATTGTTCACTTTTTTTGATTGAACACGAGAGGTGGGTGTATTATTCATGTCTGGCATGCTATATTAAAATTATGTGAATTTCTAAAACAGTTTTGAAATCGTTTTTGTTATTTATATAAATATATCTAAAGTAAAAAATAATATTATTTATATAAATTTTATTAATCAAGAAGCTTATGAAAACGTTTGTCTTTGAAAAAACATATCCTTCGATATGATTTTATTGCACAGGTTGATTTTATTTTGTATATATTTTTTCTGCGCTGCATTATATATTTTAATAATTATTATGTGCAAAAAGTTTTTACTTTATTTAAAATTAATAATAAACTTAACATTTTTAAATTCTATAATAAAATAAGAATATTTAAAATCCTTAATAAAATAAAAAATATTTTTAAGATTGAAAAAATATTTTGAATATATCTTCAAATTTTTTCTGAAACTTTATAATATAAAAATTTAAATTAGTGTTACACAATTTTTTGGTAATAAATAAAATTTATTTTGAAACTTTGCCCCTTTTTGTTGAAAATGTTTATTGAAACGAAATTTTAAAAATTCTCAAAAAACTATAACTATAAATTGCCAACGTTCGCCAAAATTTGAGTGCATATTTTTTCTCTGTAGAGAAGCTTATACAAATCCACATTATTTAAAATATATATTAAATCCCGTATAAACTAAACAAATAAAAATTTTTTTTTTTTATAATTTAACGATTTTTATACATATTTTAATATATGTTTTACAATTTGAATCGATAAAATCAATTGCGCCGTTCGTTTTTAAAAGCGCCAATACCCGGTATTCCTCACCGTCAGATTTGCTCACATGAGACACTTTCGTTATCTCTCAAACGCGTGCCGGGATACAGCTTAGTGCGATTAAATAAACAGTGAAATATGTTATAATCACAGCATTTTTCTTACAAAGTGATAGTTAAAGATGATTCAAAATAGTGTAGCACTTGAAATTATAAATAATATAAACAAAAGTTTAAATTATGAGTGTGCTAGAAAGTGTTTGGTTATATGAATAATATATCACGGTTATTCTAACAAAATTACTATTGACTTTCTAGGATCTAATATTAAAAGACAAACAGCAGTGATTTGTCAATTAAAAATATACATGCCAAAGTTAATTTAAAATATTACAATGGTAGTAATAATGAAAAATCTCATATTAGTGTACACGAAAAGTTACATTTTACCCACTATATAGTATCGTTAACAGTTAATTTTCAAAAGCAATGAGAGATCTAATAACATTTACGTATGGCAAACATTTTAAATACGACTAAACTTATTAGTTTAAAAAGTGATGCCAATCTACGTGTTTAATCCTCTACGGTAACTTCCGTCAATTTTGTTCTTCGGTTGTCGTTTAAATTTAATTTATGGATTATATTAGTAGTAATAATGTGTTCAATGCTTACCCTCTTATTGTTTTTAAATATTTTTTAGAAGCAATGATAAAACAATTTGATGACCTATATGGCTACAGCGTAGAATTGGTATATATAAATAAAGAGCGAATCTTTTTATGTTAAAGTCACTGTCAAAAAGTATTATCTTTTTATAAAGAACAAACTACATAAGTTTAATGCAACTGAATATCTCAAATTTAGTTATTCCGTAAGAGAAATGATGGCACAGAACAAAAATTGAATAAAAACCATGACGTATACATATTTTGTCACATCGGAATTAAAAATAACCCACTCTTAGATATTTTGCATATCGATTATTCCAAGTATGTAATCACATAATTATAATCATTTTAAAATGTCGTTTATTAGAAATTAGATAACATTAAAGAAACTACACATTTTTAAGCTTTCCGTTGGCTGATATACTGCCACTGCGACAGCGTCGATTTGATCAACATTAACTTTCAATCCTGATACATACTAAGGACATATTACACGTTCACGTTTAAGACATACTTAAAATCTAACGTATATGTGCATTAAATCGGAAGCACTGTTATATAAAAGGAAAAACTCACTTTTCGGCCTCGGAGCCCGTCGCCGGGAATTCAAAATTTGAAGATTTCATTACGAAGATTGCTTAATGATTGTTTTTCTAATTTATTCAATGTATTCTTCTATCCTAAATACAATATGGTATTATTTATTTTTCATAGTTATACCACACCTAGTTAATTTTCAATCTGATTATTTATAAAAGGAAAAACTCACTTTTCGGCTTCGGAGCCTGTCGCCGGGAATTCAAAATTTGAAGATTTCATTACGAAGATTGTTTTATTATTGTTTATCTAGTATAATCAACGTATTCTTCTAATCCTTAATGCATTATGTATATATTTAATTTTCACAGTTATAACACACCTAGCTAAT
The DNA here is from genome assembly GCF_051122295.1 of Plectrocnemia conspersa. Taxonomy (NCBI): domain Eukaryota; kingdom Metazoa; phylum Arthropoda; class Insecta; order Trichoptera; family Polycentropodidae; genus Plectrocnemia; species Plectrocnemia conspersa. The sequence goes on along the minus strand of NW_028277170.1, from coordinate 2,361,272 downwards.
TTGCAAATCGATTATTTATTTTCAGTCAAATGGCGAATTAATGAAAATTATTGTCGCGTAACAAAATTTTAATATTAAATAACAATTATTTAAAACTGTTGTCATAGTACTGTCGGCCATCTTGTTTTAAATAATATTTGAAAGCTTATTTTTCATTGGTCGAAACAACAGAACGCATTACCGGTGCCTTGGAAAACAACAAAGCAAATTCAATTTTTATTTTTATTTATTATTATAATTAAATATATTTCCTTTGTTTATGTGTATTATTATACACCGTTCATACAAAGCGATACAATTTTCAGAGTAGAGAATCGAACGGAGAATATTTAATTTTAAGTTATGCGCGTCCGGAAGCGGAAGCGGCTTAGAACAATTATATATAAATTTGCCAACTAGATTTGATGCAGCAAAATAAATGAATAATTCATTTAGTTTCATGTGCTTATTTCGCGATTTAAATCATGATGAAATTCAGGAAAATGCAGAAAAACTACAAAACAATATAAATTAGATCTGTAAGATTTAAATATTTTTATAAGCATTTGCGAAAAAGCTTAGGTAAATATTATTTTTATCGAAATATTAAATGTATTTTTACTATAAAATTTATTTGTCATATATGTGATACACAAACCTCATTGGTTGCATCTAGTTCAGCTTTACAACGATGTTTTTAGGATGCATTTTATTATCTGGGGAGATGTGTAATTGAAGTCGTTTCGCTACGATAGAGAAACAATCGAAATCCATTTTATCCCGTAAACGAATCAAATCATGGATCGGCCAGGGTATGTGATTGGCCAACTCCGACTACTCCCCAAATGCAATTGTCTTTCTAGCCAAAGGTAATGTTTTTAAAAGGCAGTCTACTTCCATTTTACTTGTATCAAATAAACGAGCTTCGGCAAGAAGAAAGTTCTCACCGACACAATGGAAAATGGTGGAGATTACAGTTTAAAATCGAAATCGTATATAAATTTTATTATTCTGAAAAAATGTTTTAAGATATGTTAATAGCAAAAAATGACTCAGCGTGAATGGTATAGCATGTGCAAAAATTACTAACCATACACACATACATCAATTTAATAGTTTGACATAGTATATGTGCGCTATTTTTTTATAAAAAAAGTTTATCGGACTTTATGATAGATATAGAAAAAGCTTTCGACATTGTTTTTCATGTCAAATTATATATAGTTAAACATATTTAAATTACAGTCAAATTGATTCAGGATTTTCCCGCTTATGAATTTATATATTTCTATGGATCGATGTTCCATGTCAGTGTACCAATAAAGCCACAACAGAAACGTCCACGTAACACGATGACATTCAACCACACAGTAGTTTCATAGCAATGCAAAATTAGATCATTTATTTATAAATGCACCTCTGTGAATATCAGATCATTATTTATTAAAAAAAAGATTAAAATCTAATAATCAATAAGTAATATTTAAATGTTAATTATTTTAAATTACTAAATAATTATATTTTCATTGTGTTTCGCAAAATTTAAATATATTTTGAGCATAAATTGGTTCTCGATTTAATTTTCAAAGGTGCGAAGCCAGTCTCGATGCTCCTTTAAAACGTTATTTTGATCTGATTCTCGTTCATCACGATCGTTTTCTAATAAAAAATTAAATAAAATGTGACAAATTGTGCAATAATAACTTTAATGTTTATAGTTTTTTTAAATACGTTTGTTTCAATTATATAAATAATTTTACAGACCTACTAATTATATATAAAATATGTACATGTTACTGATTTACAATCATTTGCATGTTTACCATTAGTAAGCTTAATTTAAAAAAAATATATCAATTCATGTTAATTAACATAGACAAGATCTCATACGAAAAAGCGAATTAGAAATAGCAGCATATTTATAGGTTTTCTAATAATAATGTGCTCTATCACGTTTTTATTTTATTCAATAAAAATATAAAATATTATTTTTATAATTGTATTATAAATATAACATAGTTATATTGAAAATATAAATGCCAATAATTAGTTGCAAAAATGACTAATATTTAATTTAAAATAACATACATATATATACATTATACAAATGAGCTTTCATCCAACAGACAACTCCCACTATATCTTGAATATCTAAAAAATAAATTTATACTGTTTCACAATTTAATATTAAAAATATATTCGAAAAATCAGAACGTATCAAAAATACAATTTAAGACCCAAAAAGTTGAGTGTCCGGTATTTACACGCACTCACTAGCTGCGGTACTTCACGACAGCGAGACGACCGACAGCAACTTATGTATTGTTTTTTGAACATTATGACGTATTGAGTAATCTATTAGGTATTTTAGGCTTAATTAATTTAAATAAATAAATAAACGTACCCACTATATACACGCTTCAACAAAGTTAATTTATATAGATAATATTAATAGTACCAAATATGTATTCCATGTTTTTTATACATCACATCGGCTTAGAAAACAATACGGTTGATCGATGACAATGAAATATTTTTAGTCGTAATTGATTTTAGCTTCACTTCAACTGTAGCTTCAATTTTAAAATAAAAATTTATTTATAAATATATAAATGAACATTGATTAAATTGTAAAAATGTTTAGGTCTCTCTATGTCCGGAAATTGTGTTTGCGATCTGGTGGCTAAAAAGATTAAACTGATCTAAAAAAAATAACGAGACATGAAGGAGAGGTATTAAATGAATTAATAAAAAATCCGGATACCGGTATTGAAAGCATCGTTCCGGAAACATTGTGGTGGGGGTCGGTTTGAATTTAACCCGCAAAGAATCGAAATCGATACTGCCGTCGGTTAGGGTAGAAAAAAGAATACCCCACTCGAAGCACGTGCGATTGAGGTTTCGTCGGCGACGCCGCAAAATTGTAGAGAAACTTTATCCATACACCGCAAATAGTGGCAGCTGGCCGGAGATGTGTTTTGCACTTAATAGAAAAAAAAGCGCTGAAAGCTTTAAAATATCGCGCGCGCGATCACAGCGCCTCGCGAGTGTAATGTGTTAAAAATTGTATGGCTCTCCTACAAAAGATATAACGGAAAACACAAACCCCTGAAAATTTTGCATAAATGGGTTAAGCTATATATATTTATGTATAGCTTAACATATAATTTGTCAATGTTATAATATTGACGCATTGATTTCATTTACTTATATATTGTTAATATAAATTAGATTTTCTCTGACAGTCTTTAAGCGCCCCATATTAAAATAAAAATTGACGCTTCCCCCTCTAATTACATTCAGTAATATGTATTTGCAATGGATTAACTGTATATCAGCACAAAGTTTATTAAATTCTAGAGCTACCAGTGTAAGTTCTACTCGGGGTTATTTTTTACATAAACCGAATCTATATTTTATTTATTAGTTGCAAATGCAGAATATCCTGTTTTGCGTAAATATAATATTACGAATGGTAATGGTTGTTCACCATGGATGGAATTTGAACTAGTGGTAAGCAGATATCTTTTTTTTCTTAGTTATAAGTATTAGTACTTTAAAGAGATATTTTTTAATCAACTTTAAATTCACTGATAGCAGTAAAAATGTTTTGTAAGATATTAAAACTTCAGTGATGTTTTCTGGATTGTATGCGGAAGTATATTTTTTTTGCATTCTTTGAAATTAAAAATCTATGAACTTTATATATCATATAATACAATCAAGTTATATATATATATATATATATATATATCTTAATCTATAATTAATTTAATTTAATAATATATCTATATATTTTCTATTACATGGTTTGTGTATACCATAAAATAATATAAAAAACTCATCAAAGAAGTATGTTGCTAAGGTCTCACGCTCATTTCAATGGACTACGAGGGTGCAACTCCTTTGAGAGTAAATTTACCTTGAACGTGGAATTATTTGCGCATGCTTTTAGCCACTAGCATTAATATCTAAATTATATTTCAAATAATATTAAAAAACTTCACCCTGTCACGAAGCAGGCGCATCTCAACGCAGCCCTTCGCTGATGGCACTTGTGTGTATTTACTTATATTTAGTTAAAGTGATAAATGGAAGCTTCTCAGGCCGCGGGCCGAAGCGCAAAGCTTCTGTATCATTCGTTACCAGGATAATCCTGCAGCTCAACTCTAATGGTAATATTGCAGTTTGCAAACTCAAATGGAGAGAGATGGAGAGAAAAAAAAGGCATCATTCAATATTTATTTCGCCGAGAGCCGTTACCATTTAAGACCGAAAGCCTGAAAGCGAATAGCTGCCCGTATACAAAAAAAAATATATAAAAATAAGTGTAGCACACTATCCGAGAGCAATCGATCTCTTAGTAGAGCTTAATTCTTTTTTTATAGTGTTATACGCTATATAGAATATATATAAATATATATATGTATAATTATTATTATAGTTACATGATTTAGATCGTGTTTTTCTTCAGATTTTCAGTCTCAATATTTCGCCAAAATACATTCAAAATTCATTTTTTATACACTTTTTTTCTGAAAGTCGTCTGATGATGCCAAAAATATTTTGGCGAAATATAGACTAAAAATTCAAAGAAAAATGAAATTTTTTTAATATATACATCGTAGCAAAAATGAATTATTTGTAAATAAAGATTATATCAAAGAACAATTAAACCAGTAACTTAAAATCTAAATATAATAACTATTATATAGTAAATATAATATTATTGTAAACAAATTAATTTAAAATAAGATAAATAATAAACTTATATATAAGAAAACGCTTTATTATACATTTTAAATTTTCTAAGAAAACTTGAAAATTAACAATTTTTAAATCTTAATAGCTAATACTTATATTTTCTGCTTATACTTTTTATTTAAATGCGATGCAAAATTATATTTTATTAATATTAAATACAAGTTAAAAATATAATATTCTAATACTTATAATAATAAATGACATTAAATATAAATATATGTATAATTGTCAAAAATATTTTATAAATGAAATTCCCTTATCGAACCATAAAACGATAAAAAACTAAAACGAAAGAAGTTTGAAAAATTATAAATTAAGAAACCATTATAAAAGTACGGTACATATGCTTGAAGCATTATGTTTTAAATATTAAAATTCCTCAAACTTTTAATTAAAATAATTGATTTAAACTAGTAGAAATTTTATATGATCTATTTTTATTTATATTATTCTTTACCGTATTCTTTACTTTCTTTTCCTCTCTCCTACAAAAATATTTGCAATATGCAAATTAAAAAAAAGACGAAAACATCACAATTCACTTAAAAATAGATATTTATAAGAACAATTAGATAATGTGAATCATGCGAGCTGCTGCAAAAATTTTGGTTGTATATAAAAATATCGATTGACGTGTAAGAAATGGCAAAGCAAAGACAGAAACTGACAAACACATATATTCCTACACAAATATGTTCTATATTTTTTAAATACTATATATGCTTTGTATTTATTTTTTATTCCAAACCTACTTATAAAAAGAGACCTTTGGTATATTTGTCTATATTTGATCACATTGAAATTCTTGTTTATATAAAAACGCTACATCAATAAAATTTAATATATATCTTTTAGATGAATTTTCCTCACGAAATATTGCCCACACAGTAAAACGTTCTCACAGTAAGAAATCCAAACGGTAAAAAGAACGCACTGTAAGATATATACAATGAAATGGATATGATAAGAAGTCTGGATACAATTTTTATACCAGCCGATAGTTTATAATTTCTGTGCGAACAATAAACCGATATCGTCGTTCGAATTCCTTACAACTGGCAACTGCTATTGTGTTTTTTTTTATTAGTATCGGTCATAAATTTCGCAAAATTTTTAATATTTTGATATAGCAATAGCTTAAAAAAATGTTTGATTCACAGATTTATATATATATATATTTATATACCGTTAAAAATACCATTAAATTAAGTTGTTTTTTATAGTAGATTAAAAAATTATAACAAAATTTAATCAATGTTTTATATTATAATTAATGCACAAAAATGATTTATCTCCATCATATATTAAATAAGAGTTGTTGAACTTTTGCGACGACCCTCTAGAGCAGGCGAAGGTTAAAGACACCTCTCGTTCTAAAAGCAATGCTAATAATCTGCTGAAGCAATGGTGCTGTCTGTTTGCTTGAGGTTTTTCTTTATTATTTCCAATCACAAAAACTACGACATTATTGGCCCGATCCGTGGGCCATAATTCCCCTCTCTTTGTTATTTGCGGAACCTCTTTGTATACAACGAGCACTTTAATTTTGCCATTAGCATATTCAAACCAACTTTTTCACAGACACAGGAAAAATAATATAAAATTTATCTAAGAACGCCGCCGGAAGCTGAGTCCATATAGATTGTCTTTCATTGTTGTTGTTTTTTTTTTGTTTAGCGAGTCGGGGTGCATGCAATCTTGTTCTCTTATACACATTTTTTATATATAAAAATCGTCATCCAATATCTTATATTCCATAAACAATATAAATATAAATACAAAGTAATGTTAGATGTACATAACAAAAATAGAAAACCATAGTAATACCAAAAATGTGCAAATAATTGAAAAGTTTTCAAAAATAATTAGCCATAAAAATAATTTATAATACACTGTTTTACACTAACCTAATTAATTTAATTCCTATCATTAAAGAATATTGTTATTATCAAACTGAAAAATACTATAAAAGTATCTTGAGAGTGTCTAATCACATATTGCTTTGAAGCAGTTCAACCGATTGCAATGTCATTAGCTTCAAGTCTAAAGGGTTAGGTTTATTTAACTTTGTATATGTTTTATTTTATATATTGTATATTTTTGTATATTTTTTTTCATTAGATTTTTTTAAATTTGTAAAAAAATTTTTTTTCTTTTAATTGAGTATACTTATGTATAATTTAAATTTTTTTTATTTTATTTTTGTAACTCAACAAATTGTTAGCAATAGAAATAGTTATAAACCAGTATTGTACATTTTAAGTATCTGTATGCTATTTAACCTATTGATATTTTTGAAAGCAAGTTTTATAAAAAAAAAATTGTTTGAGTCGTCCAACTAAACTTGGTTAAAAAATATGTTTAAGAAGGTTAAAGATGTTTGTTAAATAATAAATTAAAATTCCAAATGTCATTTCTAAGATTTTTAAAAATTTCCAAAAAATATCTATGCATATTGAATTGTTATCTATCAAAGATTTTCTTATTTTTCTTATCGATCTAATGATATTGTTTTTTAGTCACAGAATATTTAGCATTTTATTGAGTCCGCGCATTTGTTAAGTTCCAGAGCTTCATATGAAATAGGGATTGGTGCCATGAGTAATGATGATCGATATATTATTAAAAAAAAACACACGAATGAATCTGAACCCCGCTACGATCGAGACAAATGCTCGGGTATTTAGGAAAAAATCCCTGAAAAAAAGCTATGGCTTAGGCCCAGCGAGTGATGAATTCGGTCGTCTGTAGTAATCAGTGTAAAATTATTCACGATGGCTCGGCGTGTTTTGTGCAGAGGGGCGGAATTGAAAGAGGGATGGGGCAATGGTGGTAAGGAGTCTCGAGTTATGTAAACGGAAACATCTGCATTTCAAATGAATCTTCACTATCTAAATACCGACAACCAGTCGATGGATATGGCGCACTCTTATGCACAGCCTGTTATCGTCGCTTGAAATTTCTTACCGCACTCGATCCGTTCCTATATTATGGATGTATGAAAATAGCTAGTGATTATCTAAAATCAACGTTATTCTAATTAATATTTAAATTGGGAAAATTCATATAAATATATAATGAGTTGATGCATTGTGTAATTATGTAACACAACATAATGTTATGTCTGAAATATTATTATATCTACAAAAATTAAGCATTTCACTTATTATTTATGTATTACTTATTAAATATATACCCCAGATGCTGGGACCAATACCTAAAAAATAACATACCCAATAATACAATGCTTTGTAAATAGTATTAAGATAATTGTTGACTATTATAATTCATACAACATTTTACGTTATTCACAACACATTTTTAATGACACTGAATTAATTGTTTTAGTTAAAATTTCAAGTATAAGCACTTAATATATTTATGTATGTATGTATGTACAATATATTAACATACATATCTATATATTTGATGTTTAGTTATGTTTCCCAACAATGAGCATTATTATATTCTCTGCTTCTGCTTTCAAGCAATATGTGCATTGTCGTTTTCGTACTTCAAGGCAAGGAGATATCGTTTTCAACAAATAAAATGTAAAAAAATAAATATTTGTACTATCGGTATTTTATCGGTATTACAAAATGAAATACCATAAGACCTTATAGGAGCCAATAAAATAATATAAACATATTTCGCGTAACTACACTTACTATTTTAATATAATGGAGACTACAATAGAAATAAACTAATTTTTATTAGAATTATAATTTGAATTTATTATAATAATATGTTAGTGAGATCTTATTCTTGAAAATTGCATTATAATCTGTGACTAAGCGTGATTATTCATCAAAAAGGATAAATTAGACAATAGTGGATTACACAAAGACCTTTGTTACGATTAGAAAAAATAACACGCCCCCCTCATAAATAACACGCAAGGATTCTCTAGTGCATTAAATGCATATTTATTTATTATGAAGCGGTCATGAAAAACAATATATCACCGGAAGACAAATAGCACTGTAAAGCCACAACATTCCCGTTGCACAATGCGTTGTGCGTCCTCGGAGATGGAGAACAAATCTCGGAGAACAAATGTCACTTTCTAAAGGCGTGTCCATATTTCGTGGTTCTAAGAAGCGAGTTTAATGATTGGGTGCATGATCGCTGCATGATTGATCAGAAAGTTTTTTAGTCCTGAATACATTAAGCTTGAGATTGTTTTTCTAAATCTGGTAATGATATCTAAATATCAAATTTACTTGTAGAAGTATTTAATATTTTACTTTGTGATTTTTTTGTTGATAATAATTTTATAAATAGCTGTTAATTTATAAATTATATGCATATTTATTTTTCCCATGCAATGCCTCGTTAAGGAAATTAAAATAAGTGATTATATACACGGCGAAGTCAATATCACAAAGCCAATAACAGTCTTAGTTCGAGAAAATCTGATTTATATTAATTTCTAAAAATTGAATTGTATTATATATATTATATTTAGCAAACGAATTTGGCTGTAAAAAACCTACTAAACTTCTGTCGATGAGAGAACTATAGTAACTTCTACAATTTTCACCGCTTCTATTAAGATTTCTGGTGAAAAAAAATCATACCCCAGTGTTTTAATTTAAGAACCTGTATAATTTTGTAAATAAAATAAATACAATAATAATTAATATTGACAATATATCAAAATTGTGTTATTAAAATTACACATTTTTTGTTAAACGTAAATAATGCTTATAAAAACGACATAGATTCTGCACCAGACGCCTTGCACGCTTTCTAGCTGTCGATTGATGCAATCTCAATTTATATTGAATAATGCATATTGGAGTGGGAATAAAAAATACAAAATGTTCTAATATTGGAACTCCGGGAAAATATGGGTTAAATTAAAATATAAGCGCAAGATGCTAAAGGACATATTGCATTAGAGGCTGAAGAATATATATCAATGATTTTAAATCTTTAGCTAAGTATACTTGTATTAGCACTTAATATGTAACGAATCAAGTAACATAAAAAGACGGTTAAAAATATGTACTTTAACTAAATAAATGTATGTCTATTTATTATAAAAATATTTTTAGATTACTCATTGCTGTATGGGAATGGTTGAGGATATAAAATATATTACAGAGTATTCATATAGCAAAAATATAATTTTAAAGAATATTATATATTTTTTTAATTTAAAGAATATAACACTAATCAAATAAAATTTAAAAAATAACAATTATTCACCCAGCCTCTCAAAAAGTCGCCGATCGTTGATCGACATCATAAACTTTCAATATGAATTTTAATTGTTTTACAATCATCGATGAAATTCATTTAGTGTAATATTTTGAAGTCAGTAGTAAAGTGTAGGATCTTGAATTTCGACATAAATTAACTTGTGGTTTTATCAAACTAAGATCAAAATCATATTACTCATTTTTATATCATTGTATTGAATCCCTTAAAACCCCTATATGACGTATTCTAGGAGCACACAGGCATCCGCACAAAGCGAGATGCCAGCAAATGGGTTTGGTCATTTAGTCCGCTAATGAACGTACACATCGCATAGTACGTGACCACGTACTACGTGTGTATCTCTGAAAAGGAATTTTTACATAATTAGATTTGGGAAATTGTTGCTTTGTGTTCGTACTGTCGGTTGTTATGTCTACGCGCCCCACGAGTTGCCAAACTATTAAATTTCCCCCCACGATGTACGCTTTGTTTTGAGTATCTGTTAAAGAGCATCAACGCTTTCGTAGCAGTATATAATTCAGTGCCCCCATTTTTTTATTTAATAAATAAGAATTTTATTAATAAATACTACGATTGGGGTGTTATATTTGAAGCTTTTGTAAAAAGAAAGGTGCCGGAACTCACATTTTTGTAATCTTTTATTAAGAAATTATATATTCAGTTCTTATTATAAATTTAATTTATTGTATCTAAGGTACGTGTTAATGATAAATTCAAAAGTTTTGTCCAATTCTCGTCCGACAAATCTTATGTTGTATTCGCAGATAAACATACATTCGCTTAAAAATGATAATGTTATAATATACATAGCACGTATGAAACATATCCATAATAGCCTCACTTATAATTGTTCATTGCTAATATTTTAATATCTTATTTTTCACAGACTCTGTTATATTAGGTTTTATGTTCATTTCGTGATTGATAGCAAATGTGAAAAATAATTCATGGTCACTGGTAATCTAAAGGTTAACAATATGTAGTCATAAGATAAATACATATATAACAATATTTTAACCATAACAATAATATCTTAATTTATACGTAGACTATTGTTTAAAGGTAAATTAATATTATTACTAAAATACTGGCCGGAAAATGCACTTAAAATAAACATATTTAAATTAGGTTAAAATTAAAAAAATGTTGTATAAGTAAATGAAATAAACATGTTTCATTGCAACATCAAATTTTTTGGACTAATTGTAAATAAAGCTGAATATATTTATTATATTAAATTTATGTGAACTCTCTTATCTTGCAAGTGCATTGAATTAATTATTGCATTGTTTTAATTATATGTTCTCCTAATACAATAAATAAAATATAATTACACTTCTTGCATTATATTTTCGTTCAGATCGTAAAAATTAATGAGCAACTATATGTGAATGTGTAGGTGAAGTCAATATAATAAATCATGATATATGTGTTGGTGTGTTAAATATTTAGTATTAGGATATCATAGCAATAAGAGAGTATAATAATATTTAAATTATATTATAAAATATATAATTTTATCTATGCAATTGCAATTCATGCAAAGGTCATTCAAGATTATTATTGGCAAACGTTTCATAATAAAACTAATCTATATGACCTACAATTAATAATTTATGTTCTACGCCATTACGAAAAAGTTTTTTATTCTGTAATTCTAGTATGATAGCTGAACTATTTCGAAGGGTTTAATCTTATCCAGTCGTCTTCTTAAGTTGTCTTATCGAGGAGATTGCTGCCTTTCACCTTTCATGCTTAGAAGCCAAACATTACAAAGAAATGGTGATGTCTTTGAAACCTAAGCCAAGACGGCATTCACAATGCTATGTAACACTTTATTTTAAATTTTTCTAATCATTTTTATCTGTCATTGTTAAACATTACCTAAGAGTTGTATAATAGATCTAAACTGGTTTTAACATTTGATTGTACATATTTAATTTGTTGTTTTTTTAATAATTTTATATACAAATTTTAATATTTTATTTTAGGTATCTTCTTTATGAAATATAATTTAGTACAGTTTTTTTTCTTTAAGTCTTAAATTTATCTCAGATATTAAATTATTTTTCAAAAAAATTGTAGTAAATAAAATATCGTCTTATACAAATAAATCCTTAAGGGCAAACAGTTGTTTAGTGTTCTAAATCTGTAGAAAAAAATATGATATGATTTAACTTTAATCTTATTTTACTAAAAAATATTTTTATAATATTTTAGGTTATGTTATGCATGTACATTCATATTTGTTTTTCATTTTGGTAAATTTTTTTAAAAATTAATTTGTGCTAACATATTTTTAGCTGTAGTTATAAAATTTATTATAGGTTTGTTTTATTATTAATTTATATATATCATAAATTGTAATTTTTTTTCAAAAGAAACTTTTTTCCAAATTGTTTTTTTATTTACAAAACTATTATTTGAAAAAAGTTAAAAATTATTTAAGAGTTCTATCAATATGATCCACCATCTTGTTTTAAAATAGCAACTTAATTAAAAATACTAAGAGAAAGAGGCAAGCTATGTTTTAAATAGCATTTAAGCACAAACATAACACAGCATCGAACTCTTATTCTTGTAGTAAAAATATTTTTTATTTCATATATATACATATGGAGGAGATTTGGGTTAAATATTGACTTGAAAATATGATAATAACAATTTAGGTTATGCATGTCTTTCATTAAATAAATATTGCTGATTAACCTTTTGCTTGTCAAAGTCCGATATATCGACATTTGCTTCTTTGACACAAATAGTCTCATCATTGAAAAAAATGGAACACATTTTTTATACACAGTAAAATATTTATTTTAGAGTAAAATAACATATATTTTATTTATTACACAATAAATCGACATTTAAATAAATTATATAAAAAAGGTTTAGAAAAATTAAAAAATAATCAGTAATATACAAATATTTTTTATTGATGTAAAATTTTTCTAGAGCAACTTTTCTAAAAAAATATCTGGATTCAAATATGCTCTTAAATATCTTTATAATATATAATTTTCTTATTTAAAATATTAAATTTATTACATATATGTAAGACACTCGACAAGATTAGTCATGGAATAATAATAAAATATTGTCAGACATTGTTTCCCCGGATCATTTAACATGGTTATTCTTGAGCATTTATTTGAACCATCGTAGACAGTTTGTAGTATATGGTGACTGATTGTCTTAAGAGCATTTTAACCCTTTGCGCGTTTCTCAAGGGTCTAACCTGGACCCTTGGCTCTTCATGTTATTTATTAATGACATAAATATGTCAGTTACAAATCCAAGGGATGATTTAAAAAAAATTAAATGCATTCGATCTCTCTACAGAGTAATTTAAAATCTCTATAGAGATGGGCTTTCGTCAATCATTTTAGTGTTGTAAATTGCCTTAAGGTGTAATTGTATCGATTCCGTTTACTATTAGATTATTCCTACGATATCGGTGGGAACATTTTGGCACCAGAAACTTTTGAGAGCAAGTATAGGTTCTGTTTAAACGTTTGCGATGATTTTTTCAAAATTATCGGCTTTGTTATGAAAACACATTTACCATCAGTTGTTCGTAACTTCCACGTCACTTTATTTCGCAATATTTTTGAATCGTAATATATCATTTAAAATCCCTTAATAATTAAATACTTCTATTAGGTTCTTGAGATATCTTTAGAGGAGGATATTTAATTATCATTCGTTTTTGCATCTCAGCGTCATACTTCTAGTAGTTCTAATCTAAGTTGTATGTGCTAGCACTTCTTCATCAATCTATTTTTAGGCAATTCTAGTTTTGGATTTTAAAACGTCTTTTAAAATCACGATCACGTCCTCTTCTGACGCTCATTAAAGCCAGGACGTCCACACTATCTGACTCGCATATGGCTTCTTAATAATTTTTCGTTCGTATAATTTAATTATAATATTTTATGCTTTTTTTCTCTTTCTTAGTCTTATATGTATATATTATTATTTGTGGTCCTAATATAAGCCAATTAAATGAGCAAGTTGTAAATATAATTATAATCTGCATATATGAGTAATAAATAATATAAATAAATAATAGCATAATAAATATTTTATCATCTTATCAAGGCCAAAGTGTTATAATAATATTTTATTGAATTTGATACGAGAGCAATGTAATTAAAATGCATATTATCAAATGTTTTGCATTTGATTGTAGGTCATTGTAAATCAATAGCAAAACGTATTGTATAATATAATTATAATTAAAACATTATTTTCTATTAGTTTTAAAATTTTAATGGAATTTATAAATTAGAATTAGTATTATTTGGTAAATTTATTTTAATTAAAAGTAATGTTAACTTGGTTTTTTAAATTAAAAAAAATACTTTAGTACAATAAGCTGCAATACTATCGACTAGAATTAATTTATTGTTTAACCAAAAATTGTGGGCTTTGTACTGAAATTTTATATTTATAACGTAAATATTTTTTCAATTTTTTTAATTTAATTTTCCTATTTATGATAAAAAACCTTTTATTTTAAATAAAAACCTGTTTTTTGTAGACCTGATTGATTAGTAATATTATTGATTAGTGTTAGTAAAAATAAATATGCATGTATTTAAATTTTCATTTTGATTTAATACATAAAATTATATATTATATTCTTTAACAATGACATATATTTCAATCATTTGATTCAATGTGTTTTTTAGTACTCTTAGTTTTATGTCTCTTCTGGAATTGTGTATAATGTAGATTTTATGAAAAAAATATTTTTCGCCCGTATGATTAAGCTTAAGCTGTAAAATAAACACGCACAATGAATAATTATTAACAGGCTATGAAACATAGCTGAACAGTAAAAAAAAATATTTACCTTTTTAATGGCGCATATTTGATGTCACTTTTGTTTTCGTTTGTTAGCTTTATTTTCTTTGCAGGTACGATGTTGTTAACTTGCTCCACTTTGCGCTTTTCGTTCATGTTAATGCCGCTCATTTATGAGATGTCACTTGATCGACGCCTATTCGAACACTGAATCACTAATGCGAGATAATATAGATAACATATTGTTTTTGATATGGTCGTGCTTGAGATACATTGAAGATTCAGCAAAGAGACACGTATAATGTCCGTGCGAAATATAAAATGTAACCATGGTTGATTATGGAATTATCAGCGGCGTGCAGAACGTGTTTATTGAATGTTATCAACGTGCGGTCAAATGCAGCTCTGTTCGATATGAACTTTGACCGCCGATTTGCAAATATTTATTTATTGTTTAATATATAATACATTTTATAAAAAAATAAATCAAACTGTAATATGCATGTTATTATTATAAATATAAATATTGATATAAGCAGTAAATTTCAGAGGTGGAAAAAAATATGTGTTTTTTAAGTAAAAAATAGATTTTTTTGAGTGTAGAAATTATACTTTAAATATTATCAGAATGGATATTGCCAATATGCTATAACTTTCTAAGACCATAAATTAAAAAAAAAATATTTAATTGAATAATCATATTTGTAAATTTAAAACGCAAAGAAGATTAAGTTTGACAATGAACTTGTTATTTACATATTTTTATAAAATCGTATTTCTCAAATATTTTTATATAATTTAAGGAGTTTTAGTTACAGCAATATTTTTTAAATAATGCATGAGTCATGAGTCATATTTGGTACAATCCCGACCCAATAATGTTTTTAATGTTTAATAAAGTTATATATAATTTAAATTATTACTTTTCGTCGATGATCTTAAAGTATTCCTCAAATTAGATTATATTGAGGATTGTTAAAATTTTTAATTTGTTGTTGAAAATCCGCGAATAGATTTTCAACATCATATAAAACAATTTAACATAAAAGCCTGAAGTTTTGGGTTAATCTTTACAAGTCTTGGGAATCCATACGTCAAAATTCATTTATTTTGGAGTAATTTTTACACGAAAATATTAGTTACTGTGTCGTTTTCTTTATAATGACATTAATTTATTTCTACTTTCGTCTCTTTAATATTCCAATAAAATCGTATTTTATATTTTATGCATGAATCCATAGAACTGGAAAATTCTTAGAACATTCCAGAGTCTTACACGTACACTCCCAATTCCAACACAAAGCAGATAGGAATAATATAAGAACATATGTTTTCATTAACGCTGCGCAAAATTTTTAGAATTGCGTATATTGATGAGGGGCGCGCTATATTTGTTTGTGTGTATGTGTGTTTGTCAGGCAGGGGTCGCGTAGCGTCGATCCGCGAACGAGAGAGAGCGCCCCGAGGCCGAAACACACCGGAGATTGTTAGAAGTAGCCGTGCCTGGAATAAGCAAACGTTTGGCACTAAACGCGGGCCAACCTGCCCGGAATCCTTAAGCGCCAGGGGTGGTGAAGCGCAGCCTGCTGAAGACCAGTTGAATGACTACAATCGCCGCTTCATTCGACTGCTTAGAAGCGTCATTGTACGCATTGCTCATTCTTACCTCTGATCAACATTAATTTATTTACTTAAATTAAAAACATTGCTACATCGTTATAACAGATTACATATGTAAATACAACATAATATATTGTATAAGTAAAAATAAAAAAATATATAATTTTAAAATGATAAGCTCCTTGTAGCTGACATTAAATTTGCCATGCAAGCAAATATGTATATATTGTATATATATATATATATACAATTCATCCGAAGATGGCTGGTGTGATTAAGCCGAAATATCACGCAATAAAATCGATACGCGAACAACACGATAACGCCTCAATAATAGAGAATAATTGTACCAAATTATTTTAAAGTAAAATGATTTTACCTATATAATATTTCGTTGATTTTAGGTTTGTAGTGATATCTGTAAAATTAGTATAAAAACAGGGCTTGTCCAATTTTTAACTAAAGAAAATTATAATAAAATATCATTCATCGAGTAAAATTTAAAGCAGCTTTTTCTATGCCAAGTGCATAAAAAATTAAACAAAATTTATCATAATTTACCTACGACATGTAAAAAACTCAATTAACGTCCCAGTCTAACATTCCATTTTATTTCTTTAAAAACTTAAACTAGTACATTTATTTTTTGATTTGCAATGTACAGCTTCACTTCCAATAAAAATACTGCAGATTATATTTTTAAGTTATCGTAAGAATACTTATCATTTTTATCTATTGTAAAATTATTCATCGCTTCTTAAAAATGACGCAGAAGAAAACTAGATTCGGTTCTTAAAACTCTTCCAATTTTTAGCACTTCAACGCCTATTAATTCTGCACATAAATGCAAATTTAATCTTTTTCGGCGACGCATAGTGTAAAATAAATGATTTGCATATATTGCTTTCCCGACATTTTCTTGACAACATCACTTACTAATAATTTAAATCTGTGATTGCACAATGTAAATCTATGAAAGAAAAATTTTCTGTAAGGATTTTTTTCATTTGACTTTTACATCCTATCATTACAGCAGCACCGTGGTATGCTACTGAATTTAATTATTTTATCCCATAAAAATCAAGACATTGGAGTAAGGACTTAAATATTTCTTTTACCGTTATGTTTTCAGGTTCAATTATGTCTAAAAATAATTAATTTTAACACATTCGATACAGCATCGAACATACTCAATGAGGTTGTTCTTATTGCTGATGTTTGAATTTTCATTGCTATTTTATATGCGCTTTATTTTGCTGTTTTTCGCAAAATTTAAAAATATGTTTTTAATCTTTTTTTGCTTTTTGTGTGCAGCAGATTCTCTGTGATCGATTTTTTTTAAATAAGCTAAATTGTAGCTTCATTTCTTTCTCAGGTTATTTTATTTTTTTTCGGCCCATTCAATCGTTTTGAGTTTGGCCTTGCTTCTCAAGATCAGGTTGAGATGATTCAAAATCATTAACTTGCATTAATATATCTATATTTTCTATCGTCGTTTCTGTTATTATTTTGGACTTATGTATATAGTGAGACCGGTGGCTGCATTTTAAAATTGAGATTAAACTTCTACAGTTAAAAAAAGGAAAATAAAAATAATATCATAATATTGACATAAAAATAAAGAAATAAAATTTTCTGCTGATTGTCAATTGCTACGCACGCGAACTTAATAACAATTGCTTTTTAAACGATAGAACTACCATAAAAATGTGCCGGAACGCCGTTCCACCGCATTAGATGACAAATGTAACACCGAGTGAATGAACTAATAATTTAATTTTTTAAAGTAGTTGTAAAAATTATTTTTAATGTGAATTATAGCAGTAGATAGTATATGCAATAGTTTCAGAATTTGTATCACTGTTATTTTTTTATTATTTGTTCTGGAAAACTATAAACACCTTTGTATTCTAAGAATGTTGAATTCCAAATCAACAACAGGGGAACACTTTTTAAAACTTATTCGGTTTGAACCGGTTTATGTCTAACCACAGAATGAGGTAATACATGCAACGGCGAAGTTTAAATACATACAAATATGAGAACATATGTTTTAGATCCATATTTTTGCGGAAAATGCACGTAGTTGGAAAGGTTAAAAAACATAAAAATCAAGAATATATTGCAAACAAATTTCAACGTTTAATTTAATAATGCTTATTGTGAAAGTACTTCCTAGGAAGTACTTTCACAATAAGCATTTCCTAAAAGTACTTCCTAGGAAGCGAGTGATTTTGAAGGCAGTGTTTTGCTCCTTTTATTTATTGTGTGTATAAAAAGGGCAGAAGGAAGTAATACCTAAAATACATCAGTACATCGCAAACTTTGGGGTCGGTTTTCAATTTCTTTTTAATATATTCATTGGAAAATAAATACATGCAACTGCCGTATTTATATCATTAATAAATAACTCATGAAAAGATCAATTATGTTTTTAACAATCAATTGCAAAGATCGCCTAATTAGCTTAGTAATAATCTAATACAGTACCGTGCAAAATATGGGTCTTTTTATGGATCACATAATTCAAAGAAAATTTGAAAAAAATATAAGGGATGTATTTAAAAACAACCAAGTACTACTTAAATAGCTATATATAATTAAACTAATAAAATTTCGATACATTTCTGTAAGGACAGTAGAGGAGAATAGAAGACAGTGCCAAGCGACGCGACGCAAACCGCGTACTTTCTTAGTCTTTTAGTGACTGCCGGACAGTCAACAGGATGCCTAAATATTACTTACGCAATACGATTTCTAATACAGATGTGAACAAAAAATAAATCATGAAATCTTTGTAAGCGAATATGCTTTAAACATTTAAATTTTTTTTTATGTCAAATACTTGTAAATTATTATTTACAAGTATTTGACAAAAAAAAAATTTGAATGTATAAAACCACTGTTTCATAAAATTACGTGTTATTTATAAATCTCTTACAAGCTAGAAGCACAGTTTTAATTAATAATATTATTTCAACTACGTTGACGAATAAAATACGTTGATCCATTGGTTGCGATAAAATTTTAAGCAAAATTGCGTTGCGAGAATTAAAATTGTTTACTGCAATAAATAATATATAAAATAAAATTGTTGTTATATGTTATCATATGCATATATAATACTAATTAAGTTATAATCAAGGCTACTTGTAAACAAGACCTCGACCCAGATGATGACCCGAATATCAGAAAGATATCATATAGAACCGTCCTATTTTTTAAGGTTAATATCGTGATGCATTCTGTCACGTAAACAAATAATACTGATATTAAATACATATGGTCTTATTTTAACGTAGCTCGATTTGCAATATTTGCAAAGCAAACAAAGCGCTTCTGTAACATAATGATTTAAATATGGAAATCTCATTAAATGTTGAGAATAATCATACTATATTTTGTTTTAAATGGTCAGTCAAAATACTGTAATATCAATCTTCACGTGAGTCATAGCTATGTATATAAAGTTAATCAATAAGCTTTAAACCTAACCTAACCAATTCAAATACCACATCTCTGATTTTGGACCTTAATATTGATGTGCTGCAACTGCTTTAAATTTCACACTACGATTTCTTTTTCTAAAAGTGATTTTACGTTAAAAGAGTAAATTTAAAAAATAAGCTAGATAGAAAAAATATATCGAATTTACGCTTTGGTCTCACATATTTTACTAAAAATATTTGTCTGGGGATATTGCTGTTCAGTAGACATTTGGAGAGATGGAATTTAGGAAAATATCAATTAGACTACCATAAACGAAAGAAGAATGATTCGTGGATTTCACGAATACATTCGCGAAGACATCCTGAAAAAATATTGCGTTTGATGTATATTCTAAATTATATTTCCATTTTTTTAAGTAAACGTGAACGCGGCTTTGAACAAATAAATCTAATTATTACCCCAATAAAAGCTTCGTTCAAGACTAATACAGTTTCGGCACTGTTGTTCATCGGATCATCTTTTTAGTTTATGTTAACAATATTCTTTAATGGTAGGAATTACATATCTAATGTGGAGCTTTTTAAAGTTAGTATAAAACGGTGTATTATAAATGATTTTTATGGCACACTGGACCAGTGTAAGTTAAAACAGGTCTGGTTAATTGACTATAGACTAAGATTTTATTTAATATTGATTTTAGAGCCGCAATGGCGCCAAGCCCTTTTGACCGGAGTTCAGTTATATGTTTGTTTAATTTAAGTTTGGAGTCCAGGTGTATACCCAAGTATTTAACGCTTGCTTTCCAATCAATGTTATGCCACTCTTAATGGGTGCAAGCATGGGTTGTCTACGTTTAAAGAATATTTTGCCTTAATTAATTTTAATTCTTCATTTCATAAAATATTTTTTTAAGTTTTCAAAGGATTTTTGAAGTTGAACTGCAATAGGTTTTAGATCATGAAAACTAGTTAGGATTGAAGTGTCAGCTTACATTGCAATTTTTAAATTGTAATATCATTAGTATATACTTTCCTGAGGTATACTGATATTTTAAGCGGTATGGAAAATGTATTATTTAGCGAAAAAACATAGTTTCGATTCTTTAGGTAAGACCGTAAAATGTGGATATTTTAATAGCGAGTTTCGTATTTTAAAAGTTTATACATTTATCTGTCATGCCATCAATGGTATCAAAGGCATTTTCTGTGTCTAGCAATAAAATACCAGAAATTATGAATTCGTAAAATAACTCTTATGCATACTTTGTGCGTAGATGTAATAAAATGCATTATACATATTTAATATTGGGTGATCCAATAGTATATTGTACTCAAATATACAGCTTTATCTATAATATATGCTAGGATGAATCTCATAAAATGCGCCGTAAAAATATTTTTCAGATAAAAGTTATTTACTTATTATTCGCATTACTAGATGGCAAACGTTATGCATGACAATATTGTGTACGGCAAAACTATTTTCCGTACAAAAGGATCAATGGATATATGTAAGTTATTCATATCAGCGGTTTTCATTTAGCCGTCAGTCTGTCGGAACCTTTCGTTTGAATACTGTTTCCTTATTAAACTCGGTAAAATACATTGATTTTCTAATACATAAATATACTAAGTTGCATGGAAAACCTGATTCAAAACGACTTCAATGGAATTAGAAGCAGGATTTTTAAAAATAAAATTTTATATATTTTTTTAAATAAATCAATACGTATGATGTGCGCAAAACAAATAATATATAATGTTATAATAGTATTGAGAAACATTATTTCTTACCCTAGAGACTTTGCTTAATTTTCGAAAAAATAGTACATGTCGAATGCTTTATGAAAATCGGTATAGACTGCATAGAATTATGTTTTAAAATCTCAGGATTTTGTCACCGTCTTTAAGAACCATGTGAGCGATTAATGATTTTATAAATCATCAGTTTTTAAACACTTAATATTTTAGCATTCTAAATTATTACTATATAACAATCAGCGATATTGCAACCCCTTGTAGCTTTCATTTAATGTTTCAATCGTGCGATTGATATAGTCGAGTTGGTGAAAACGAGGGCGCCAGAATATATACACACAGACTTATTCATATATAAAATGGTAGATATACGTACGTATTCATACAGTGAGTGTACATAATCAAAATTTACATCTCCTAGATTTGAGATTGAGTAGATTACATTGCAGTTGTGTGTTGCTCGCTCGTCTTCTACTTTTCTGGCGCAGACAAAGTTATAGTTTTCCATCAAGATAGACACACTTTAAAAATGTCTTTCCTAAAAGTAGTTTTCTTGGCGGGGCCACGTTTATTGTTCTGCAAAATTGTCTCTTGTAAAATTCTCTACCCTATTTAGCCTTAGCGTGCACAAACAACCCTAATCATATAAAAATCGCGAGCGAGAAAAAAAATATTTACAGATTCTATCAAATTTACTTCAAAGAAGTTATTGAAGATCCTTTTAATATGATATCTTAATAAAATTTTATTTGCAATTAGTCAAACCTATTTTTATTTATTCAGCCTCATATGCTTTTACAACCTCTAAAATTAATATTTATATAAATAAGAGATTGATTCATTGTTAAATGATTAGCAAAAAATATTTTTTGAAAATAGAGCATATTTTATATTTAAAAATTGTAGTTGTTATTTGTTTTGTATATTAATGATATAGTTAATAACGTGAAAAAATGTAAAATTCATCTATTTGCGGATGACACATTAATGTATTGCATAGGTGATAACATTAAAGAAATTGTAAAGAATTTAAATAATGAATTAAGTATATTAGAAATATGGTTAAAGAATAATGTACTTAAATTAAATGAGAATAAAACTAAATGTATGTTTATTAATTATAAAAATGTGTTAGATAATAGTACCAAAATAGTAATAAATAACTCTAGTATAGAAATAGTGGATAATATAAAATATTTAGGAGTAATTGTTGATACAAAATTAAATTTTAAAGAACATTGTAATTACATATTAAAAAAAATTAGTAGAAAAATAGGTTTATTATCTAGATTAAGAAATATATTAAGTATAAATACAAAAAAAAAAAATTTACAATAGTATAATATTGCCCCATTTTAATTATTGTGCAACACTATTAAACATGTTAAATAAATTAGATAAACAAATGTTGCAAAAATTACAAAATAGGGCAATGAGAGTAATTTTAAATAAAAATAGATTAACTAATTGTAAAAGTATGATTGATAGATTAGAATGGTTGAATGTTCAAGAAATATTGAGTATGAATGTTTTAGTATTTATATATAAGTTAGAAAATAGTATATTACCAAAATATTTTAATAAGTATTTAATAAGAAATAAAGATGTACATAAATATAATACTAGAAATAGAGAAAATTTAAAGATAATTAAGTATAAGAAAACGAGTACGGCTAGGGGAATTATGTACGGAGGTTTTGATTTATATAATAGTCTTCCAAGAGAAATCCGAAACAGCAAAAATATAACGGGTTTCATAAATGGAATAAAAAAACACCTTCGTACATATAGAAATAAATTATAATATTAAGACTTTATTATTGTATTTTTTCATTTTTTCTTTCTGTTATGTATTTTTTATATATTTTTATATATGTTTACTAAAATTGTTAGATGTAAAGATTAGCTATTAAGCTAAATAAATTAATAAAATAATAATAAAATAATAAAGTTTTATATTTTACACGTGTATTATGTATACTGAAAAATTTCACGAAAATTTTACCATTTATAAAAAATAAAAACCACTAACGATATTATGAAAAAACGCAACAGTTTAACAATAATTGTAATTGTTTTATATTGTCTATTATTAGTTGATCTGCTTAAATTTTAGATTTATATTATATTAAGTATACATCTTAATTGTAACTTTCAGCTCAAAACTATGCATAATACAGCAAATGATATTACAAAATTACTGTCATAATGATTTGTTTAGCATTTTAATAAATTAAAAGTGTTATTTTTTAAAGCATAATCAATGATATTTTTAAACGGAAAATGTTAAAAAATAAAACGAGTGATTAATTCCAAGAAAATGAAACATATTTACATTTTACGACAATATGAAATATGAAAAGAAAAATAAACTTAAATTCAATATCAAACCTACCAGTTTAATACATATCGGATGTTCCAAAGGGCAAGGTAATACTCAAAAACAATAAATTCTTTAGCCGGGACGGTATTTCCGCAGTGTAATATAATTATAGATGTGTATAAGGACGAAGTACAGCACGGGGGTTCGAACAAAGGAGTTAAATATCCTATAGAAAAGCGATCCTCTTTTGCTGAAAGGTATTTCATATAAATGCTCTTCGATAGACTGCTCGCATATACACATTCAATTATTGGTGACTGTTATTGTAAAGGTAATATGAATGCACTTCTCAGTTATCTAAATGCACTTTCTGCGCCATTTTACCCTTGAAAAGGCGTACTAGCTTAACCTCTTCACATAGCATTTACTCGTATAATTCAAAGCAGTATATGATAGCGTTATAGAGCAATATTGTTCGAAACGATTGAGGAGTTTAGAATTCCAAACATCTCCTCAAACTAGTCGGAATTATAATTAAGAAAGTGGTATGCAGCGTTTGTAAACAAAGAGAATTCTCGAGTGATTTCTATACGTCCAACGAGTTAAGACTATTCATTCTGACTTATTTGAGACTCAAAAATAACCAGCGGATTAATAAATATATATATATGTAAAAAAAAATGTAAAATATATATTGTATATATATTTAAAAATATTTTTTTGTATTTGTGTGATTTAATTCGCGTTCATGTCCTTTGGAGTCTCTATATTTCGCCAAAATTGCTTTGGCATCATCAGGAGAAATTTTTTCATACACTTTTTTGTATAAAAAATTGTCCTAATGAATGCCAAAAAAATCACGTAAATACAAAAAATATTATATTTAAAAGCTTCGTTTAAATAATTTTACACCTACATATATTTAATCCTTGTACTTTTAAATCTGATGTTTAAAGAAATAATATATTATAGGATTTATTTAAATCATATGTATAAAATGTTCAGTGTCGACAGCCATTATTAAATCTTATAAAAAATATGTATATGTGTATATAATATATACATATAAACATTGCTGATGACAATTAATTAAGTAATTCTTATTTATTATATATTAAATTCAATAATACATTTTTCGCTGCTAACAATTTTTTATCAGAAGTTTTTTGAAGTGTAAATTATAACTTTAATATAAATTTTAGCTCTGTTCCAGTATATAATAGTTGACAAAATTACCCAGAATCTAACGTGGTACTCGGTTAATTTTTGGTAAAATGTCCGAGAACCAGGTAATGAATTTGGGCTGGTAATTGAATGCCCTAGTTTAAGATACCCCAACTTTTTACGTTTAATGGTGGCAAAGAGGTCTCGATCGCATCCTATCATGAAGGGCATTCGGTAATTGGGAACTTTTTAAATCCATGAATTCTTAAGCATACGACCTTAAAACACATTTATTTAAAAAAACACATGTATTTATTTTTGAAGTTCAGGTCTCATATGTATATAATATAATAACAGTACCAGACAGGAATTCAAGTCTTTTTTTAATACTAGATTAAATCCTTTTCGTCGATACTCATTTTATTATCCATCTAACTACCTAAATATTTGAAATATTTCACATTCTCAGATTTAATATTAAGCTTATCGAGATCATAGAGAGTTTCCTTTTTTTTTAGCAACATTCTTAATTTATACTATCTAGGGATATCTAAAGGTGGTTTATGTCTCAGAAAATATTACCGTGTCATCAGCATAAAAATAATAATAATTTCCTTTTTGTTCCTGGAGCGCATTTTTGAAAATAGTTTCGGAGTATAGTGAAAAGCGTAAGAAAAAGAGCACATCCCTATTTGCCACCTCTTTATATTGAAATATTTAGGTTTTATCTTTCTCAATGCTTATCAAGCTCTGTCATTTAACCTGCCCTGCAAATATTTAGTAAAGAAGTATATAACTTTAATTTTTTTTTAAAGATAATATATGTTTTTAATTATATAACTACTTTCAAGTTTTTAGGGTGACTAGTTAGAGTTTTATTACAATTTATTTGCAAGATTTTTTCTCCGAGTAGAGGTGGAAAAGCTGGAGCAGGGATGATTTCCATAGGAGGTCTTCAGAGGTTTAGTAGGTAGCGTGGCAGCGAGTGTACAGCGGAAGTTGATCCCTCTCTGCTATAATGGTACTCGATATGGAGAAGTTTTTTTGCGATGTAAGCACCCATGACAGTATGTTGTCCGCGGGCGGCGAATTCGAATGACTGCCTTCTCCTCATCAGAGTACAAGCTTAAGTATTCAATCGCAATTTTGCAGCGATCGCTGCAGTTGCTTCTTAGAAAGGTGCAATAGTTATACGCCTTTAGAAAGCGACGTTCGCTTGATGGGCATTGTCCATGGTCGTATTGCATTGCAACGGGAATCTTGTGTTTTGCAACAAAGAAATATTCTCTCAATGAGCAGAATATTTACAGTAAGAACAAAACTCGTGTTATTTATGTGGTCGTAACGAGAGCTGTGTGGTCCAAATCCTTTACGCTATTGTCAGTAAATTAACGCTAGTTTTGATACAAAGACCCTTTCAAACATAAACATCTGTGTGAAGTCGCCACACTTAATACTCAATACGTATTTTTTAACATAATAATATATATTATAAAAATTACACATGATAAAAAATAAACCATTAGATTTACCAAAAATAGTGATGAAATCCCTTAATGCGTAAATATAGTCGTACTTATCGATTATAGAAAAGCCTCTGACAAAGTTTATCATAAGTTATTGACATGAAACTCGTCGGATATCGGTTGTTTAGACGATTAGCGAGTTATTTGAGGGATCGTAGACAGCGTGTAACTTATGACGACCGATTGTCAAAAGCAAAGTTCACCCCTTTGGGAATTTATTAAGGGTCTAGCCTATTCCTCTACTTTTTTCATTATTTATCAATAACAATAATAAATGCCAAATATTAAAAAAATCATGCATTTTATCTATTGCAGACTCTTTAGATTTACTTTAAATATGTGCTTTCGTCAACCGTATGCTTTTTAATGTCAGAAAATCTCTCTCGGTAAGAACATTATAGATAGAGAAACTGCAATAAAGCTTTTACTGCTTAGCTTTTTATTGTGAATGCGTTTCACTTTCATAATTTGTCATTTATTTGTGTTTATATTATCAACTGTAAATATTTTAGAATATACAGATACACGATACTGCTTTTCATTTTAACCTCTATTTAAATTATACGCATATGAAAAAAGCCAGAAGTATCATATATCCCCAAATTTGAAATGCATGTAGTATGGTTTTGATTGAAGTTGCAGTGCATGAATGGTACACATGCAGTCAAAACTCGTATTCGTTCAACACGCGATATTTGCTATGAATTCACAAAATATGCTATCAATACCATGTGTTAAAAATTGCTGATGAAATCCTTCATAATTAGGTGTTCGAGGGCTTTGTGTACTAGTATATTCATTTGAATTCATAATGCAGTTTCGAAATGAATATACAACTCTAAGCTTGCGTACAATTCTATATTTATAATTATATGTGGTTCATATATTGCATGCAACTCTAAAATATTATACATAACTAAAACTACTAGCTAATTAAAACAACAATTAATTTAGTATCTATGAAACAGTATACATTTGCTAATTACGTAATTTAATATGCTAAATAAATACGATTGTATATTTATAATTTAGTTTTATCGACTTTCAACTTCTCGTTAATAAATTATTTTTTTACGTTGTACCTGTTTATATAAATAGTCAGTACAGTAAATTTATAAAGAAAAAATATATGATACATTTATTTCACATATCTTCAACATACATTGTTTATTTTACTACAATTAAATCACAGCACAGTTAAGTGTTTTTAGCATAAAAACGAATGTGATTTATTATTAAAATACTAACTTGGCAAAATAAATTAATAAAAAAAAAACTATGATTTGTGTATTTATCCACTGAATATAAAACAGTTCATCCAAATAAGAAAACCAGAAAATGAACCGTGGAATTATTATAAAATTACCTTATGAAATTTAAAAAAAATATCCTATCGCACCCAAAACAATCTTATAAACAAACAATTTGGTTTATGTGAAATGTATTCATTACATTTGACACCGTTTGGCACCACGGTTTAACCTATAAATCAGTGGTGCTCACGACACTCGTTATACTCGCATACCACCAAAGAGCATTTCATGGAAAAAAGACTGACTTTTTTTGTTGTTGGAAAAATAATGCATTTTTTTGCAATGCAAGAAATCGGTATTTCTAAAAGCGTTATATTTAATTACTTTTAAAATTAAAATGAAAAAAATATGTAATAAATCTGTCGTATAGATGACTAGAAAAATTATAGAAAATACTCGTTTTTTTAGCATATTTATAATTATTGAAATAATAATTTTATTATAATTTTTTTTTATTCAAGAATTAACAAACTACGTCGCAGTGGAAACGCTCGTAACTGAGCGTTTCGACACGATTTTATTGCTTTTGACGTGAATTTTTGACTTCTGAGAAGTAATAATTGTTTTTGCGCCCTCCTATTGACCAAAATTCGGTTCGAATACCCTTTAACCAGTGTGGTTTTAGCGGTAAGGGTAGTTATAATATTTTTAAAACATAGTGTAATATGGAAATGCAGACAAATAATGGAGCAATATGCAAAATGCGACATCTTTCAATGTTTTTTCTGCATATTTCACCTTAAAAAATACATTGGTTTAATTTGTATTTTGAACTTGATCTAATCAAAGTTAAAAAAATTTATAATGTCTAGTTCGGTTTAGTTAATTTGTATAGATTCGGTTTTGGTTTGAACAGCAAATATAATTTCACTAGCACATATCAGTACGTATATTATTCAAAGGGTTAATAAAAGCATATTTTAATGAATTCATATTCACAGTAAAGAATTAAAACTATTTTATATGGATTAAAATTAATTAATATTAATTTAAGAATTATTTTCTTAAGCACTATTTTTAAATATTTAGCTGTTTAAAACTCCTTATCACATACTATTTTTAGCTTTCAATGGTTAAAAAATCATACAAACTACAATACAAATGTAAAAAATTACGATAAATGCAAACAGAGTAATTTTGCTATAAAACTATCTATTAAAAGTTTGCACACTATTAATTAATTCATTTTATTTATTTACCTTATATTTTTATACTATATAAAAAGGATTTAATCTATAATATGTATTTAATACAGAACAAAAAATAATTTATCTTAATCGTAAATGGATTCGCACGGCTAAATCTGTAATGGTTTTGTTCATGCTGTTTAAAATACGGTAAAAGAGATTAGTAAATATAATACATACGAGTAAGCATATAAAAGCGAAGTATTGCATTGCCAGAGTCTCTTAGAATTCGCAAAGAGACTTTTCAAAACCAGCTGTAAAAATTCTGTAAGCTGGATCATCCATTTGATCACAAGCGGTCGGCAAAGGCAAAGAAGTTACAAAGCTCTTAGTGGTTGCAAAACTAGTTGCTTTTACAATATTAAATGAAGAAAAGAATTCGAAATATGTTTGACAATAGTTAAGTTAAACCTTTGTTTGTATCATATAATAAAATATAAACTTATATAAGTAGCTAATTCTCTTTATGTTGTGCTTGAATTTAAAAAATAATAATATTACTATAAATAAATGTTTTTTTATAGACACTGATATTTAGGTAATACAAAACAGGAATATATCTGATATTGACTTCAGTCGTCGCATTTACAAAATAAATATTTTTCATATCCATTTGCTGCGACTGCGTGTGATTTTTAATAAGAGTTTACTTTTCGCTGACGCGATGGGAACGATTCGGGTGGCTCCCAACTATCCGCGGTCGGAGAGAATGGGTAAAGTGGTGGGAGTGGGTGTGTGGGAGGAGTGATGGAAAGGTGTTGGAAGTATCCGGCGTTCGAGGGGTGGCGAGCAGCAAGTGGTCGAGAGGCTCTCAGCACGTGGCTTGTAATAAGGGCAACTTGTTTTACGGTTATGCATGCCCAGACGAACGTGAAATCTTTACTACGCTGTACTTTTATGTATACTACAATGCGATAAAATGTTTACATTGAAAAAGTCGGCCGTGATCCACTTGATCCGGGACTATTTAAAAATATTTGTGCAGTTTATGGATATCATTACATTGATAAATTGAATTACACAGCATGAAAACAACTTAAAACGTCTTATATTCGGTAAATAAATTGGATTATCATTGAATAGCATAAAAATCCTAATTAATCAGAATAAGAGCGGAAACGTATTTATATTTAGATGAAGCACATTTCTATTAATAATATTTATAGAACAGAAAAAAACTACTTGATGTTAATCTCATTTGATTAAAATCTTTAGATTATTTCTATGGTAGAATTTTAGGCTGTACTCCAAATTATAGTTACATATATTAGTTTTAAATAGTATTATTTTTAAATGTCTGTTTAAACATAGAAAGTTTGCCCTTCAAAACTAAAAACAATATAATAACATGTGCTTTTATCTTTGAATTTTCACATAAATAATCACATTAAACACATACAGCCACTAGACCGCAGTGGGCAAAGCGGACTGATTCGCTTCCCACTTCCAACATAAATTCACCGTGAAACGTGTTAAAATTGCACTCTAAATTTATTTTTATAAGTAATGCTATAAAAAGCAAAATTTATCTTTAAATATGACAAATAATTTAAATGATAAGTTTTTGTCTTTCTTAGGTTACTTATGATCTACAACATATTATTATTAATAAAATTTTTTTTTTTTTAAAAAAAAAAAACACTAAATTCCTAGCAATATATTGTTAATATGCACTATGCTAATTCAACCGTGACAAAATGCGTTTTACAGCGTGCTCAAATAATAAACACAAACACGATTATCAACTGTGAATATTTTGATACGATGTTTCGCGATCGACCGGGTTACAGCTTGCGATCGACCAGTCGATCGGGCTTGCTCTATAAGATAGTCGTGTTTTACGCGATCGAATGCTTTCTAAAAATATATGAAGGAAATGTACAAAGGCTTATGAGCTTTGTAATATCTCTAAACAAGCATCTGCATGTAGAAGAGCGCTTCTTGTGTATCTTTGCTTTTCCTTAATCTAAATTGTTCCCTGCTGATAGCATCTTCGAAAAATTAAAAAATATATATAAATTTTAAATTTATATTAAATAATACAGATATTTTAATATTTTTTATTAAATTTTCGTTTAAAAAAAGTTATGTGATGCACAGCTAATTATATAAAAAATAAAACGTTAGTTAAAATACAACATTTCTTACAGGGGCGTATATTCAGGGTGTGCTAGGTGTGCGGCGCACACCCGCAAAACCATCTAAAATATAAATTTAGAAATTTAGAAAATTTGGGGTATAAAGCGACATCATTTTGCATACAGTAGTATGCAAAATTATAAAATTTTAATATGCAGTGTATAGTATGCATTGGTATTTGTCAGTCGCTCTAAAAGTTTCCGCGCGACCGACACGCTATGTATTACTCAATAATCTCTTAAAATTATGTGGCGCGCCGACCTTGAGTGCGGCGGCCGACTAAAGTAAATTGTTCCGAGATTTAACGGCTGAAGTCGATCTGTCGGCTGGCAGCGCTCAGTAGTAGAATTGGTCTCGAATTTGGTGCACGTACTTCAAAAACTCTTGCGTCCGTCGCTGCATTTTTATTACATTATATCACAATAACAGGTCACTCATTTTTTATATTTTGGCGTAAAATAGTTTTTTATCTTATTTACATATGATCAATACTTAATTTTCTATTCTAGATTATATTTTTTTATTTACCCCAATAATGATGAAGAATACTGTTGAAGATATTTTGAATAATCCATTTTCAAAAAGAAGTTATAAAATTAAATTGAAGATCATCAAAATTGGCAAGCCACGTCCACCTCTTCCCAATTTATTTATGAAGCATAAAGACAATAAATGTAAATATACAAGACATTTTTCATTTTCATCATATGAACGAACTGAGTGGTTAACAGGCTGCGAACTTCGATCTAGATTGTTCTGTTGGCCATGTTTATTGTTTTCCAAAGAAAGAAGCGTGTGGAATAAAAGTGGATTTGCTGACCTTAGTCATCTGATAACGGCACTGAAAAATCGCAAAAGAGCGCAGTCACACGTTCAATCATTTTTTTCTCTCAAAATGTTTGGAAAACAACGAATTGAAGTAATGATTGACGCTCAACGTAAAGCTAATATAAGTCAACATAATGAACAAGTTAATAAAAATAGAGAAATATTAAAACGAATGATTGACGCAGTAGTATATCTAGGAAAACAAGAACAACCTTTTCGAGGCCACGATGAGTCCTGTAATTCACTAAACAAAGGAAATTACCTTGAATTAATAAATGCACTTCGAGAATACGATTCTGTTTTGGATACTCATTTAAATACTGCAACGGTGTTTCGTGGTACTTCCCCATCCATACAGAATGACATAATTGAAGCAATTGGTGATGTTATTAAAGATCATATTAAGGAAGAAGTAAATTCAGCAAATTTTGTCGCTATTATTCTTGACGAAACTTCAGATATAATGACGAACTCACAGCTCTCGACAGTTTTGCGTTTTGTTTATGAAGGTAAAGTTTACGAGCGGTTTATTGGCTTTACAGACGTTAGCTCTGATAAAACAGCCGATGGCTTATTTTGCCACGTTGTAAATATAATTGAAGAATTTCAAATTCAAGAAAAATTAGTTGGACAGACTTATGATGGGGCGAGTGTAATGAGTGGGCATATTAATGGTTTGCAAGCCAAAGTACTCGAAGTTTATCCATTGGCCATTTTTACACTCTGCTATGCTCATATGTTGAATTTAACATTACAACAAGGTCTTTCCAATATAAAAGTGTGCAAATCATTCTTTCAAACTTTAAATGGATTGTCTGCATTCTTTTCGAAATCTTCCAAACGAATAAATGCTTTACAAGAGTTTGTAGCTAGAAGACTTCCTTCTGTTACACCTACAAGATGGAATTACACATCACGGTTAAGTAACAGTGCAAAAATACAGAAATGAATTTACGGACTTTTTTCGAGACGTCGTGAAAAATTGTGAACTATGGGACCCCGACACTGTAATAAAAGCACGAGGTTTTCTTAGCTTTTTGGAAGATTTTGAAACAAGAAAACTTCTCCACATATTTTCAAACCTTTTTGGAAAAACTGATGTGTTATACAACATTTTACAATCCAAATCTTTTGACATATTATATTGCTGTAAGAAAGTTACCGAAATTTTGCAACAACTCAGACATGAACAGGAAAATAATTATGAAACATTATGGGATTCTTATGTAACGGAAGAAAGTTATCCAAGACTGAGTAATGATTTGCTTGTTGAAGAAAAGCACGCGTTTAGCCAACTATTTAATACAATAGTTGATAATATATGTAAGCAAATGGAATACCGTTTTTCTTCAATGTCCAAATTGAAATATTTTCACCTTCTGGAGAAAGAAAAATATGAGCAATATAAAGGAAAATTTCCAAATGAATTACTTACCAAACTGCAACAATTTTATGGAACATTATTTGATTATATAAGTTTAAAAAATGAGCTTGCTGTTCTTTATCATTTACGTAAATTTGCAGAGAAATCTGTTCATGAGCTTGTACAATTTATGAACACAAATAATCTTGAGTCAGGTTTTCAGGAAATAGATAAATTAGGCAAACTAATATTAACTCTTCCAAGCAGTACTGCTTCAGCAGAACGTTCATTTTCTGCTCTGAAACGAATTAATAATTGTTAT
This sequence comes from Plectrocnemia conspersa, assembly GCF_051122295.1. Lineage (NCBI taxonomy): Eukaryota > Metazoa > Arthropoda > Insecta > Trichoptera > Polycentropodidae > Plectrocnemia > Plectrocnemia conspersa. Next base: position 2,327,502 of record NW_028277170.1, on the reverse strand, counting down.
CGAAGTACCCAAGGCCAAGAAAGGCTACGTGGCCTTAGCTTGATTTTAATAGAAAAAGGGATCCTTATGGACATTAAAAAGAAGAGCACTTTTTATGACAGCGTGATAGAAAAATTTATGATTAAAGAAAGAAGATTAGATTTTATATATAAATAATTATAATTTTATGTTTATTGGAAATTTGATATTTTTATATAATAATATTTTAGATTAGGTTTGATGTTTATTTATTTATTTATATATGGGAAATAGATGTAAGGCAGTTTAGGCATGCCAAAACCTCGGCTAACAAAAATGAAAAAATGTACGTTTTTTTATTTTTTATAGCACACCCAATATTAACACCCACCATACGCCACTGATTTCTACCCCTGTTTAATTTTGAATATCTGTACAAAAGCACACTTTTATAGATTAAACATGATTAAAAACACACAGTTATACGTTACAGTGAGAATTGTATCGCAGTTTGCCATACCTTTACATAAATCCACCAACAGAACACGAAATCCAATATTTACGAACTCGTTTGTTATATGTGTATGCATCTCACTAGTCTGCCTCGATTTGCAAGCCCAGCGTGTTCCAATACTAAAATTGTCTTTCATAAATCTTAGACACTTATGTTTTATTTTTTGAATCGCTACCCGTATTTATTTTCTCACTGATCTGCCATCTGTTCATTTCCGCCTCTTTCCTGCAACTGTTACTCTACCCTTATACCAGCGCATCGTCACAATATACGACGCTGTCTAGCCTTCTTACTTCCTGTTTGTAATAACTGCTTTATTTTGAACGATGCATCAGTGCATATTACGTGAAAAGAGTGACGTTGTAATACAAAATTATGTATGGAAGCATATACATACATTAAAAAATTAAAAAAAATTGTATTCATCATGTAACTTTGTCATTAACAAATAGCCACAAAGTGATATTTACACAGTAAAATAAATATAATTTCTGTATAAACACTGAAATGGCGAGTACATTTCACAACTCTGGGAAAGGGCAAGTTTATATTTCATTGCATTGCTAGTACGTCAGTTTCATTTTGGACTACCCAAGAATTCCACGTCTGTATACTAATATTATTTTTTAAATAAGTCGCCAAGATATTCAATCAGCATCAAGACTATTTTCATTCCCCCTGCCAGCCGCGACACGAATCTCTTGAAGCATGAAGATTTTACTATACATGGTTGGTTATATACAATTTCAACTTAGTTTTTTAATTAAAAACCTTGTGATTATTTTATTTAATTAATTTTGAATACTGTATTTTATATCACGTATTATTTAAAAAATACTTAAAGAGTAAATATTTTTATTTTTAATTCAGATTAATCGGATATTGCGTTTAAAAAAAGTTTTGAGTTTGCAGATTCTACTCACACCTGCAGTTTTATTATACATATATGTGTGCATTCAACTGAATATTAAACAGCTTTATCGGTGTCTAACTAGCTGGCAACTCACGGAGGAAATACGTATTTGTATCCAAGTTCCTTTTCACTATTATACTATCGCTGCGATACAAATAATTAAATTTTCATCGTAGCGTGTATTTAATGAAACACTAATAGAACGTCCGGTTTAAAAGGTAAACGCGATCGTTTTTAATTTAATTTTAAAATTATTTATTTTTATCTTATGTGACTGAATAATTGATATATTAAGGCAAACAATCTTAATGAAACCACATAAATAAAAAGGGTTCAAAATTAAATTAACAATATAATACTTTACGTTTATAAATCGCTATTATTGAGATAAATCAAACCAATCTATATACATTTTTATAGCAAAGGTTCTATGATCATTTATATATTTATTAAATTATGAACTGAAATATTTCGTTATTAAAGAATTTATGGTTTTTATTGAGACATTAAAAAATAATATTGTTTTAAAATGTTATGTTTCTTAAACCTGATTTAAAATGAACATTATTTGCATTATTACTACTATTTATTATTAATAAAAAAAATCTCTATTTAAGATTATGTCCTTTTGTTTGTTAATTTTTCTATTTCACAGACGCAATGATATTTTTCATAGGAGAGATATTATGATTTTGGAGATGCTAAGGTAGGACATGACCAAAAAAGGTTAAGAAACACTGCCTTGGAGAGTAATGATCGCGACTCTTCTAATTTCCTGTTGCCTCCAGGACGTCAGCGCTTCAGTACGCTTTTTTTGCTGGAAAGAAAGGAGCTGAAAAATATATATAGAATGATGCTTGTCTATTTTAGGTGTGTACCATAACTGTTTTCCATTTTGTTAATGTTTCATTGTATAAATATCGTTTGCCTAATGAGCATCATTATGCAAATTATAAACTTTGTAGAATTTTTTTTTTAATTATTTAAGATTTTATCAATAAATTCACAATCTCTAAAAAGCAAAAATATAACAATGATACCTTTATTTTTATTTTTTTTATTATTTTGTAAGAGACATATGAATATACATATATGCGTTTACCTCGTTTGTTTTTAAGTGAATACTTGTTTGTTATTTTATACAAAGCAAGTACAACACTTCGGGGTGTGCTATGAAGTGTTCACACAAAGATCTAGTTACTGTCGTCTACTTTAGTGACGTTCTATTTTTATATATATTTTAAGCAAAATCTTCTTATAAAAACATTAGAATTCGTTAAAAAGCTTTTAAAATAATTATATTTAGTTTAAGATCTAAAATCGTTGAAATGTGCAATTCAGCTTTAAAATTTGTACTTATATTTAATTTTATTTTTATTGTTATCTCTGATATTGTATGAAAAATAACAATGTTTTAAAGATAGGTATAAAAAATGCATTGTAAATTTATTTTATAATTTAATTCCAATTAATTGAAATTTATAAATAAAATATTAATAATATTGTAACCAAGAAAACATATGTAAAAATAGGTGAGAATAATTGATTATAAATATTATATATTTTTTTTTTGGTAAGCGAGCTTTATTTATTTAATATCAATCTTAGGGTCGTAGCATAGTTCTAAAATGTGTTCATTAAATTTTAACTTAAGAGTACGTAAATTTTTAATTTAAAAATATTATTTGTATACAGGATAAAGAAAAATGGTCTGAACAAAGTGTCAATTATCTAGAAAAACAAAATAAATTCTACCTTTCAGCTATATATATTTGTATAGTAGTTAATCACAAGACTCGTATTTTATTTTGTATTAAAATTAGTGTAAATATGTTTCGTCAAACCATCGCCGTACATGTACGGCGCTCGATCTTTCACTGTTTAAGGTAGTCTTATATTTAAATATTCACATATATAACTGAAAAAATAATAAATAAAAAATATTATAATTATATAATATTTTTTTGTAAATAATATATACAAAATAATACCAATAAATTAAAACAACAAAATATATCTTATACCAATTTTATAAATATATTGAAAGCTTCTGTATTAATATAAAATAATTCCACTAAAGATGAAAAATTAACAAAATTTAATGACAGAAAAGGTTTAAAATAAATTAATAAAACATACTAATACAAAAAAGTAGTAAAATAAAACTAATACAATCACTGATTTATTTTATTATTATTAATTATAAATTCAATATTAAATAATAATAAAGAAATATACTTTGTTCCGGAGATTATTTTATATGCAAATATATTTTTTTAATATTTATATATATATAAAATTTTATCAAATAAACTTGTAAATCGAATGTGATAAATTTTAATGATTAAGTTTGAGTCGAATTTAAGAACTGGTAAATAAAATTTAACTCAAAAGTAATACAAATAATTAATAATACACCTTTTGATACTAGCATCATAGACTTTTATTTAAAAAATTAAAAAACACCGTCCTAATAAAATTATTTTCAATTACATATTTATTTATTGCGTGTTTTTTTAAATTATTATACTGAAACTAATATTTTATTATTTTTAAAACATTATAGTTATTTTAATAAACATTTTTTAATCCCAACCAAATAATACAAATATTTACAAAATATGATCGAGTATCATTTATCTAATAAATACGGATTGTTGTATATTATATTTTGTGACACTTAAATTAATTTAGCTATTTATTTTTAGCTGTGGTGTTGTAGATTTACTTAGTAGTAGTGATACACTGGAGTAGCATAAAAGTCTGTGATGATCGATTAAAAATTAGTTACATAATAATTCCAGTCACAATATAAGTTAAAAAATACTTTATATGAGAATCAAAACCAGGCCTTTCAGGTATTAGTCACTGAATTATATTACCACAGGGCAATCGTGCTGGTTCGTTATACCATTTTATCTGTTCCTAAACTCATTTACATAGTTTAGGAAGAAATTAAGAGACTGTAAAATAATAAATAAAATATTTTTACGACCCTTACATATTTTTTTTTCGAATATCTACTTTAAAAAACATTTTTATGTGACGGTTTTATTTTCCGTGGATTTTAGCAGCTGTATGATTTACCCTTTTTTATACTCGTGTATATGTATTTGAAGAGTCACCCGCTGGAACAAATATGAAAGACAGAACTATTATACATAATAAAATAATTACTAGTATTCGCTTTGTCGATACGGTCAGTTGACAGCTGACAAAATGAACATGTTAATATTAAAACCGCGAGCAAAAATATGTACTTATTTATCGAATGGCATAATCATTTTTGTCAGTTTATTTATGCTAGTTGTTTAGAACGTTACGAACAATATATTGATACATTTAATAAATTCAAAGCAAAACGGATTTTGTAAATATTATTAAAGTCATGTTTATCTTCAAAAATAACAATTAAAATAATAGCTTACGCTAAACATGGCAAGATTATTTTACGATCTCAAAGCAATTACATTTAAAAACAATTTGACGAGAATTTAACTTTTAAAGTATTAATATTTATTATGAGACAACTTAACTTCTAGAGTGTGATGCGAAAAGTAGGGCACTAATGATTTAATTACTTTAAATTTATAATGTTACATCTATTAAAACTGGACATTCAAGTTATGTGTCAAAAATAAGTATATAGGAATAGCGATTAAGCTATATTTTCTAATCACTGCTAGTAATTTTAATTAACTAAATTAATTTGATTCAATGCCATGCCTGGAGTATTAAATGATTATCAAATTATTTAATTTAAAATATCCATTTAATAATAGTTAGAATTAAATTATTTAATAAAATTTATTGCTTATTAATTAATTTATTGAAACATATTTTTGTTTTTATTTATTTGTTTAAAATGAATTTGTTGTTTGTTAGTTAAACAAATAAATCGTGGTATGGTTTATTTTATTGCTCGTTTTAATCTTAATGTAAGATTTTTGTTTAACGCAAGGATTATTTAGCTGACGTCTCTTTTCAGAAAAAATCTCAACATCTCAATAATCTACATTCTTCAAGACAAAATAAAATATGTAATTTTGTCTACATATATTTATTTTTTCTTACGGAACATATTGTCAAATATATGATATCCTAAAGCTTAAACTATCAAATTATGCCTCTAAAAAAAGTGTTTAGGTATTTTATATTTATACTTAAATTAAAATTTGGTCTTTATAAATGACCGATTTTCGATATAATTTACCTTTTGTTTTATGATGTTGCATATTTGCAACAAACTCTCAATTGTTACTATAATAATATATGGCTTCATAAATTCCTTATTTTCATAATGTTGCATATTTGCCACATACTGTTTTGTAGCGAAATAGTAGAATTTGATTTTCAATAAGTATGTGTGTGTATGTGTGATATATATACTAAATCAGTGGCGTGCGGTGTCTTTTGAAACATGGCATCCAGTCAAGGGGGGAGGGGGAAGAAACAAAAACTACATTTTAAAATTTATTTTCTTTATTTGATTATGTATTTTTTTTAAATTAATTTTATTCGACGCTTCTTCTTACAAAAGTTATCAATAACCGCAGCAGATAATATTTTGTCTTTCATTAAAAAAAAAATATTAAATTGAATACTGTCGTTAAGATATATTTTAGTTCATTTTTAATATTCACATTATTAAAACAATTTATAGATTTTAAATGGAATTCTGGTGACGAATATACATATATAAATAAATTCACTTTTCAACCTCATAAACTTAAAAAAAGTTCCATACGAGCGTTGAAGTGATATAAAAACCGTTTCTGGAAAATTCCATTTTTTACATTTAATTCTTTCCATGATTTAAGCATGAACATACTTTGCAACCTATTTTGAACATTATATCATATGAGCCCATAATTATGAAAGTGGTCTAAATAAAGAAATTGAAAAATAAATTTTTAATAATTATTTAGTGTCACACTGTTTTAAATTAATATAATACGAGACCAAATTTAAGATTATAAAAATTTTTAAGCGTTACAACGTGGACTAAGTCAGTTTGTCTTTATAGCATATGCCTATAAAGCCACATTTCAGACGCTTTTAGTCTATTGATTGTATTATTTATAAAGTCCAGGTCAAGCATCCATACAATAACACTGACCAGATATCCAGTGATCTTCAAAGGTCAGGAATGGTTTCAGCAATAATTACTGTGTTTTCAACATAATGAATATTATTTATATTATCTTTACCGAATTTTCTCTGGAGTGCTTATTTCAAATAGTTTTGAGTATAAATTAAAAAAATAGAAATAATATTACATTTCTGTCTGCATTGCAATATTTTAGGTTTATATTGCAATATTTCAGATTCGATCTCCCTTATTGCTTATTACTGCTAATCGATTTTAATACAGATTTTTGACAAGTCTTACTTCTTTGTCATCTAGTCCACTAAAAATATTCGTGTTATATGCAATCAAATGCTTTCTCTAGATTTATAAAGCAAATGTAAACACGTTTAAGAACTTTGTAACATCTCTGAATGCATGCATTTTCTAAATTTTTTTTTTTGCTAACTGCTTCTTCGCAACGTGTGTAAATACTTATTTGTATGCTTATAACTTAATAACCTTTTAAGAAGTGAGTTCATTTATACACATTTATTAATTTGTTTGTATACATCTGGGAAAAATAATTTTTACGTATTTTTCCATAATTATTTCTGTTGTTATTAATTTAATAATATTTTAAATTGCAATAATAGTAATCATCATCATCATCATCAATGTTTTATTATTTTGATTTATTTCACTATTTATTTGTATTGGTATGTAATAATTATTTATTTTAACACTTTTCTATTATTAAATTTCGTTAATGTATTTTACATATTCCATATATATTATTCAACATTTGTGAAATTTTTAAAAATAATACAGAATTTTAAAAATAATACAGTTTTCAATATATTTTTATTAAATTGATATAATTATAATGTTAATATAACACTCTCTGGGGCACCGCAAAACAGTGAAAGATCGACCACCGTACATGTACGGCGATACTTCTCAAAGTCTGAAGTCGCTGCACACGTTAGATTTGCTCTTTTTTTGTAAGAGAATAAATGTCGATTGAAACTAATTTTGGGTCACTTTTCTAGAGAAGTATATTTTATTTAGGAATTTCGTAAAGATGTTTAAGTTTTTCTATTTTTTTTTGGCATAAAATCAGGTTCAATTGCCTTTTCTATATTTCATTAAATTAAATAATTATTTAGGTTTTGTAAGGATTTAAAACCAAAAAACAGTATTTCTATTAAACAGAAATGACATTAATATATATTTATTGAAAAGGAACGGCTCGAGCAAACTAAGGAGTTTTACATTTAGATAATTTATAGGTTAAACCGTTGTGCTTAATTTTTAAATCAGTGTTGATCAATTGTGTATCAGATATAAATTTTAACTTGAATAGTAAGATATTGATAATTAAAAAAAAATAGGGTGAGACATAATACATCTTTTTATGCATATCAAATATTAAAAATGGTTTATTTTAAATGTAAAAAATTACTGCTGTATTTTTAAAACATGTTTTCATATTTTTAAAATGTGCTATTTATTGACTTTTCCCCGACTGTGATATTCTAGATTTTATATATTTTTGTACAATTTTTTTTACTTAAATCCACTATATAATTGAGAAGTACAAGCAAAAAATATATTTTTAAGCCCGTCACATGGCAGAATTAACATAAGTTTTCACGTCAAAACCGCAACGTAGACACATATCGCCCCATATCACGGAATTATTAAACGGTATTGTTCCAAGGAAATAGCTCAGGCTGCTTTGTTTCGCTGTGAAATATTTAATGTATAGCACAAATATAAAGGAGTCAGATGCAGGCGTAAACTGTCAATTCAATAATCGCCACGTAGCTACAATACTGTGATATTTCACGTACGACTTTTATACGTTCGCCGTCACGTAAAACGCTTTTTCTCCAAACGGTTCGCTCTCGAAATAAACTTTTGGAATTAAAAAAAGAACCTTGCCGTGGGTACGTTCGTGCCTTTGTAACTTTGTGTACGATTTTAGAATGGCTGCAATCAGAATTCCCCGGGCGGTGTGTTACGTTCAACATGAATTTACGTGGTGACTCTTGAGGCACTAAGACGTTCGCGGTATAACTGGGTTAGGTGCTTCTCACTCTTGTGCTCGTATGTACAATTTTATATTGGATTTGACAGAATTTTGATATCATAATATTTCGGCGAAAAAAATTATAATGGCGTTCTTTATTTATTAGATACTAAAAACACCCATACCCCGATTTACACTTTCACTTTAACGCGGTCAAGAAAAAAATATTTTTTAAAACATTTTTTGAGAAAAAAAGATACTCTAGATGGCATGTTTTTTTAAGTGGTTATTTTAAAAATAATATGTAATACTGTATCTGCAATACTCAAGTGTATTACATACGTTCATTAAAATTTCTCCTTAATTCTCCAGAAAAGTGAAGTCACTTACTACTTAATCTAAAATTTAATAAACATGTTTTGTAACTTCGCTCTGAATGGTTTACCACCATTGCGTCCGTTAGACTAATAATTAATAATCAAGAAAGCGCTTAAAATATTGATCAATAAACAATAAATTCAACTCGTCTAAATATATGCCTGTCTAGTGAATAATAATAAAAGTAGTGGTATTTTTTCGATATTGAAAGTCATCGCTATAAAAATAAATATTAATTATAATAAACCATTTTATACAATATGTATCTAAAATACTTGATACATATATAAATAATATTTTAAAATATAATACAATTTTTGAAGCTAATCTTAAAAATTGCGGATTAGTCTTCAAGTACCAATAAATAAAAAACACTGTCATTTTCATACTAGAAAATATAATACTATAAAAATATTTTACGTTACCAAACTAACTCACTAATTTCGTGTATCGGGGACTATGATTAAAATAACCTTAAATTTAAATATAAGCATAAAATGCTAAAGCAAATATTAGTTTAGAGCATAAATCTTTAAACTTAATTGAATCATCGATCACTTTTCAACGACAAAATTAAAAAAAAACTCAATTTATATTTAATTTATTAATAAATTGTGAACATAACAATGGCCATATTTTTTTAAACGTAGCAATGTCTATATATTTCATTAGAATATTTATGTAGCTTATACAATTTTAAAATTTTAAAAAGCAGGTTTGAAATATTTTTTAATAAAGTATAATAAAAACACAATTTAACACAGTATTTTTACTAATACTATTGCCTTATATACATATATATATATATATATATATATATATATATATATATATATATATATATATATATATATATATATATATATATATATATATATATATATATATAAAAAATTGCAATTAACTAGCTGTCAGTCTCGCACTATCGTGAGTTACCGCAGCTAGCAAGTGACGAACACCGGACCCTTAACTTTTTGTATTATAAATATTATTTTTGCTTTGTTCTGATATTTTTATTTTAGTATTTATTTGTAAAACTTTATATTATTACTCTTTATTTGTTAAATTTACGAATTTAAATCACTATATTGCTGTGCACTATATTGTAGAATACAAATTGGATGAAGAGATTCACTACACTGTATATTTTAATTGTTATTTATTGGTTGGTTTTAAGACGTTGAAAGATAATAGTTAATCTTTGTTAGAGGTAAATTGTCGCACGTGCACGTTCAATATATATGCAGATCATTCTTGCACATTTTATTCAAGCGAATATTTCTATGCGCAACATAATATATTTAAAAAAAAAAATTTAAATAAATTAATTTAAAAAAGTTTTTTTATGTGAGCAAATACACCATAAATATTATCATAGGACGTTTAGTACAAAATGATAAATATAAATTAAATAACACCAGTTTATATAACTCAAATGCTTTTTTTAAATTCCTGATACAGTAAAAACTATTTTTCAGGTTGCAAAGATTATCTCAATTAAAAGAAAAATTTATTTTATATCTTACATTTAAAAAAATAGCTAACGAAGACAAACTAGTTCTTATTTTTAATAATTAATAAAAAAAAGAAATTGATTCTTTAAATATTAGTAGATATAAAATTCAATGGTGGTTCAGGAATCATAACTGTCAAAACGCGCGCACGTGCGTTGACGTTTGTACAATTGTTTATAAAACGTGTAATTTATGATATTCTAGTTTTTTTTAAAAGGAAGGTTTGTTGTTGTATGTTGCTTGTTTTAATTACTGTCATTTGAATAGCGCTATTGAATCAAATCGTACAAATGATTTATAAAAATTAAACGAAAAACAGTCACTTTTTCAGCCACCTTGTTTTAATTAATTTGCAATATTTGCTGTCTTTTTATTATTAGTAAAGGTACGGTAAGCCGTCGCCGGGAACGAGACGTCGGAAGCCATAATTTTTCAAAATTGATATTCAGCTTTTTTTCTATCCTCTACGTACGTAATCGACTACTATTTTTCTACTATAGAACCACTTTAAGGCACATACGACGTGCTAGCATGAGAAAGTTAAGAGCCCGTCTGACGGAAGCGGAAGAGGCTTAAAACAATTATTAATAAGATTTTTTTTATATTTATATAGTGCTACTTATAAAATAAAAAAATATTAAAATAATTAATATTTTTAATTTATAATAAAAATTTAATACTTATATTATATTTTTTAATTACAAAATAATAATTTATATTTATAAAAAAGTAATTTGAATTAAAAAAATATTTTTGTACAACCACTTCTCCGTCGCCCTCCATGACTCCTGTATCGCCCATCAAATTCTCCCGGGCCAGCATAGCCCGGGAGAATAATAGGAGAGAATATGCTAAAAGTGGGTGATAAAGATAAACCATTTTTTAAACTGCGATGTTATATTTTTGTTTATCCACGCTCATGTTCTCATTTAATATATAAAGCAGAAATCTAGTTTACAATTTAACATAGTCGACCGACTTTTCAACTAAAGCAAAGTCAAATAAGCTACATTTATATTTACATAAGTGCATGTTTGAGTTGATAGCATATATATTATTTAACATATATGTTCAGGAAATAACAGCTTCACGAAAATTACACGTAAACATATTTACAATAATAACATTAATTGCTAGACAACAAAGCGTCTATCAAATTCGAGTAACTAAATGAGAATAAATCAATACTTTACGGCAAATGATTGAAAAGTATAGTTTTACAATAATAGTTTACCGATTTTCTTTTAAGATTACGAGAATGAAATAACATTACAAATTTGCTATATGAGTATCATTAATAAATATTATTATAGTTGAGATGAGGACCTTGAGGTATTTCCGATGTTTTCAGACAACTTGTGTAGCCCACGTGGTTCTATATATATTGTGTAACAGTCACTTAAGTAATCCTTTGTTTATTCAACCAGTACGATGCTATCTAACATAGATTATATTAAATGTTTTGGTATCGATTGTCCTTAAGGAGTCGACGTGCAAGTACTCACCAACTTTGTACACTAAACTTTAATTAGTTCACATGCCTTCGAATCGTTAACGAAGACTATCCTGATAAATAGCTTACTAAATTGACTTTTAACAAACTTCCGACTTGATGCTTGCACATTCTACGAAATAAAGTTAAGTCAAGTTGCATATGGAAAAGAAAGTGGTGGTAATAATAGCATCTTGCAGCGTCTCAGAATTAATTAGTTCGGAAATATTTCGCATAGCATAGTTAATTTAAATTTTCGGTGCGAACTCGTATCTTATACAATATTACTAACCGTAGTGGTTAGGCTTACGAAATATTTAAGCATGCGAGATCAATTTAATCATAAGCATATAAATTCTTTAAACTTAAAATGTACGAATTTAATACAAATTAATTAATTCGCAGACTTGTTCAAAGTTCAAAAAATTAAAACCAGTAAATTTTAAATGTGTTTTTGAAATAAAGATAGTAATTTTATTTTATTTTATTTAAAAAATATGTTTTAATATATTTCATAAAAATCAAAACTATAAATTTTAATATTACTCGTTAAAACTTCTTTGAAAAATCAGAAAAAAATCCCAATATTGTAAACGACTAAATTCAAGTATTTATATCATTGTATAGTAATTATACACTTATTTGTATTATGTTAAAAATAATATAACGTAATAAAATAATAAATTAAAAAATATATGTAACATATTTTTAAAACTAATGTTGAATATTTGGGCTAATAATAAACATAAAAAAGGAAGGTTTTAAAGTCGGTCTTTTTATATCCGTGTTTAATGACTGTTTTTATTCTCAATTGACTTTTTTTATATTTAACATAAATTATCCCGTTGCTGGCAAATTCTAATTTATTTTAACTTATTTTACCTCTGTTTGATAATAATTTCTACGTTTTCATTCTTTAAGCAAATATATTTTTTTTACTTTATTTATTTTCTATGCTCTATTTTGTATTCTATACTAATTAATGTGTATTAATATTATATAATTCTTATATTTTTTAAGTACAAATATTGTCACTATATAGTTATTCTAAACCTATTTATATTAGGTTAAAAAATTAAATAATTCAAATAAATATATATATGTATTTTTAAATCGAATATTTATATTCAGAAACTTTCTTATTATTATTCTATTATTTTTAATTTAATTTTACATTATTTTAATAAAGTTTATATATACATGTTAACATATGTAAAATTATAAGTGGACATTAATTAAAATGTATTTTTTTATTCTGCCTCAAATTAACAATCACAATAAATAAAATTTTATTATACTTTATCGTTAAAAACTAAAGAAAGACTACGATCTTTTTTATTTTCAAAGTTCTCATCTATGGCACATTTTATTTTTGAAACTAATTGCACCATAAACTAAATAAAAAAAATTCGAACCCATTTTTAAAAGTACGCAAAAAATGTGAAATATCATTTTTATCAAAAAAGTATTCTTATTATATTGTTTTTTTAATAAATACAAATTTTATAATATTTGTATTTGCATAATTTACTTTGTTGGTATAGTATGTTTTTTGGACCCAATGGGTCTACTTCCTTTTTTATGCATTTTTCCCTATATTATATATTTTTATACGCGATAAATATATTGAAAAATATTATCATTACATACGTATTTTAGATCGCGTTTTTACTTTTTTCGCACAGATTTTTTTATTTAAAAATCAGTACAAAGAAAAAAAATGTATATAAAAAAATCAAAATCTATAGCTCTAATTCAATATATTTGCAAACATTTATTCTAGTCTCCATTGTCATTAACCGCTCTTTACTAAAATTACAATATATTTCACATAATTTTTGAAACATAAACATGATTGCAAATTGAGAATTAATAAGTTGGGCATAATCCCTGCTAAAAATTGAATTGTTAATTTAATAAATTTTAATGCATTTCAGATTTTTTTTAATGATTTAATATTGATGTATATAAAGAAATATTAATTCCTAATGTCCTTAAGAACATCTTTAATTATTTAAAATAATTTAAAAAACTTCTTGATGGACACATTGAGTTGATATGGAGTCTCCAAAAAGGACAGTACCATCCTTTTTGGCAGGAAATGGTTTAAAAACTTTTACTAAATGTTCAGAAAAAGCTGTAAATTTTTCTTAATTGTTTCTTGCCCATTTGCCATTTTCTGCTTTTATTGATTTTGTTGCCTCTCAAAGAGAGTAGTTTGTGGCTTCGTTTGCGATTAACTTTTTTAGATATTCCTGTATTGCTTGATTTTTTATGTTATTAAGAATTTATTTTAATTCTTTTGGGACTTGAATTGAATTTGGTTCTAATAACTTTGTCCCTTAACTGCATCCACATTTTTTCTGCTTTCCTCTTCCTGCGATTTTTCTTTTACGAACAGTGAAATATTGCGTTTGCCATTTTGCTCTTTATATTGCGGGGTGGCACCACGAACTGCGTTTTGTATGGTGCCTGTGACATAAGAGAGTCATGTCTCATACTTGACGATCTAATATCTATCGGATAATTAATTTGCGAATCAGAATTTTTTTCATAAGTAAATTCTAAAAAACTCTTTTTCAAAATCTGCTATTTATGATGACATCGCTGCCTATTATTTTAAGAAACACTGAACCAGAGTTTAATAAATAAATTTGTTATTATAAAATCTCGTAGTTATACATGTAATGCAATATAAATAACAACCAAAATGCCACTAACGATACCGAAACGGTAGACACGCACGTATACATGCACAAGGGGTGTCCGGTAATAGCGAATGCGAGAATTTTTCCAAAAAGACTCTGGGAGGAGAACAAGTGGGCGGTGCGTTACGGCCGGGGAGGTAAGGGAAAGAACTCGGAGCAAATTAATCAAACGTTTTCCGGCATGCCCGGGAGGAGGATCGGGAGGATAACTGCCGAAGGGTGGGAGTGGGGATGGAAGTGGGAGCGGGGAAGGTGGAGGACATTCGCAGTGAGCTTGTGCGTGAGACAGCGAAGAAAGTTTGGCAAATGAAAAATGCTTTCACTTAGGCAACGCATGTTCACACATTTAATTCGGCGCTCTGCTGCTCTCCTAGAGAATAGAACTTATCTTTATTTATAACCGCAACAAAAAATAAGTAAAATAAAATTAATGAAAAAATAGATAATCTTTTATTTTGTCTCATTATATAAATAATTGTGTGTCAATGTGCCAAGACTGTGTGCGTAAAATCCAATAGCAAGTGTGCGTACAATCCAGTGCATACAATCGTGTGTGCGTACAATTCTGTACGTACAATCCAGCGCGTACAAACAACACAAATGTGTCAACACACGTGAAATTGAGAAAAAATGCCTTTTAGGAGTTCAGAATATCCTTCGAAAAAATAGCAAAAACCGAGTATATAATCTAACAAATAAATAAAGAACAAATCAATGTTCAATTAACTAAATCAAAAATATACAGTTTTAGCTATATTAATGGGGCACCATTTAAATGGTGTGTAACTCTTTACAAGTGCATAGTTTGACAGAAATATATGGCCAGCTAGTTTAAGCCGTAATTATGAGAACTATATAAAGGAATTTGTTACTTTTAATTGCTCGCCTAAGTTTTAAAAAAATATTGCAAATCTCGATAAACTGACATTTTTGTTCAATTTATGTGTCGTTAATATTTATTTAGATTATTATATAAACATTTAAAAGTGGCAGAAAACGACAATATTTATCGTTTTTTGGCATTTTTAATTAAGTAAAGCAAAAAGAGATATAATTTTAATGCATTCTACCGAATATGTCGGAAAATAGTAAGCACTTGGTTTACGCTGAGCATAGTGCTTTAAACGGTTAAACAAATGTGGTTCTTACAAATCAAAACCAAAAATTGTAAGAA
Source organism: Plectrocnemia conspersa (assembly GCF_051122295.1). Lineage (NCBI taxonomy): Eukaryota > Metazoa > Arthropoda > Insecta > Trichoptera > Polycentropodidae > Plectrocnemia > Plectrocnemia conspersa. The sequence continues at coordinate 2,311,748 of NW_028277170.1, read as the reverse complement.
AGTGAAAGACAACAACTGAAAAACGTCTTCAAAGCTGGTTCCTGAAATCTCTGAGTGGAGAGCAATCCATTTTAAACCACTACTACAATTAATTTTCCAAAAATGTTAATTTTAATGATGCTTATTCAAATTATTTAAAAAAAAATATTTATTAGCAATATATAAAATGCCTTTGAAATTATTATGAATAAAATTGATTATTATTTTTTCTACAAATATTCTATGAATAATTTAATGTTGTTTTTTGGAATGTAAGACGGTTTAATTTTACATATGTATATATATTAATTAGGGTAATAATTATAAAAATATAATAGATTATCAATAAAAAAAACTATAAATATTTGAAATTCGATTTAAGAAAAATGCTACACGCAAAATAAGCTATTCTATTTTTTCACCGTAATAAAAAGATGTGTTTTATTGCTACTAAGTGATATTGATAATTAATTTGAGTTTAACTTAATTTTAGAAAATGTGTCAGATTTTTTTATATAATTAAAAAAATATTTTTTTAAATGTACAACTAACGTAATTATTGAAACACATTAATTACTATATAATATAAAATAAAATTAAGAACCAAAAAATATTAATTGAAACGAGTGATACAGTTTAAAAAATGTTAGCAAATGCATTTTGCAAAATGTCAAAATATAGTATGATGTGGATTTTACCTGTATACAATTTTGAATCTGTATTATCATATTTTTGTCACTAAACGCAACAATTTCAAACACTAGATAATTGCCTAAGTTCCAAGTTTTCCTTTTAATTACAATTTGTGAAACACCCCTACTCAGTGCACAAACCATTTCCATAATATTGTAGTTAGATAACCGTAATCAAAATAATATTAATTTTGCACAAAACAGCAACTCGAGATATATGCATGTACATGTATATATATATGTATTTATATATATATACATACAAATAATCTGAGATTGACCCAGGAGTATACTATGACATTCTGTGCAGGAAAGTGATAATCCACAAACTCCATATCAGCGATTGAGTTGACTAATTAACGGCTGCATCAATACACGTGTTCAGGTTTCGAGGCTATCAACTTGACAATCGACGGTTAGATTAATCAGCCCTTGCTTTTGTTTGATTATCGGCATAGTTATTTTAATTGCTATACAAATCACATTTACTAGATCATAAATTTGTCAGATAATAAACAGCTTAAGGGATTGCGAGTGCCGGTTGATCATACGCAATTAAGTCCATTTAATATCAAAGCCGACCTTTAACGTCGAGGGGGATGAATTTTTCACAAAAAAGTCGATGAAAACCATATTTAAAAAGCAGCAGCTGCTCCAACAATGACACCTCAGATTTCACAAATCAGACAGTATTATCCTATGTCTACTGCAGATCTTCGCAAGATGCTTATCGTGCTTTAGAAGATCCGAATCAAGACTAGCAAGTGTACAAATATAAAATAAATCGCTATGACGACTCTACAAACGTATAATCAAACTATTGCTCTAGAACTTTCGTAAAATTGGATTTAAAACAGCAGTGAAACTAACAATTGGTGAGTATAAAATTATTAATATCATTGTCATAAACGCTTATCTAAAACTAAACTTTAAAATTTACAGCCCATACTTTGAGTGGTCCATCTCTCATGACCGGGTGCTATTTATAAATAAAAAGACATAACAAGCGCGCATTAGCACTAAAACAATTAACCAATAAATCATCGCAGTGAAAATTAAATATAAAAATAGGATATGGTATAGTTTCTGAGGATGTAAATTAGCCCATTGCGATCTCGATGTTGTGTTTGGACTTAATTTTTTTATTTGAACCAGAGATTCCAACGCTAAGAATAATGCATTTTAATTATTCCAGCGTAAATTTATCCAAAACGACGCTTATACGATACTTATATAATTTAAAATTTGCAAAAATACTAGAAACTGACTAACACTGTCAATTTTATTTATTTTGATATTTAAATGTGATGCTCAAATTTTAGATATGCAATGCATTCAGGCTTTATCTTCGGACCACCTTACTGTATTTTTTTTATACTAATGAAAGAGATCGACGTTATCCTTGAAATTGTTTTTAACTAAAACATATAATAGCAGAAAAATGAATACATTGAGAATATAAAAAAGATTGTAAATTCAATACCTAAGTTGGATAATTTAGTGCAATATAGTAATAAAGCTTTAAATTAATATCATTGAAATTAATTCATAACATAATATATGAATTAAAAAAAGGAACCATTACTGATAAATTATATGGAAATAATAGAAAGTAAATTAAATTATTTAGTAAATAAAGCAATCTCCGAAGGATTGCTACTATTATACCGATACTTGAAATAAAAAATAATAAATAGGTTAAGGAAATGAGACAAATTAACATTTTGCATTGTATAGAAAAAATGGTGGGAGAAGTACTTTTTAAATAATTAAAGGATTTTTTATTTTTCAAAACATCCCATGTGAACAACAATCGGGATTCAGATAAGAACATTCCACTGAGACTGCAGGCCGAGCATACAAACAAAATCATTGAAGCAGTTTTCTTGGATTTCAAGAGAGCTTTCAAAACAATAGACAGAGGAATAAAGTTGAAGAAATAAGAGAATATCGGTATAGATATAATAGTTTTAAGATGCCTTACAAATTATTTAAAAAAAGTAAGAAAAAGTATATATAAAAGAGAAAATAATATCTCACGGTGTACCACAGAAGTCTAAATTGGTACCATTGCTGTTTATACTATATAGAAAAATACAATTAATAATATAAATAAATATAAAATACGACACATTAATATATTGCATAGGTGATATTGTTAAAGAAGTTGTAGATAATTTAAATAATAAATTAAGTATAATAGAAATATGATTAAAAATAATGTACTTTAACTAAATGAGAATAAAACTAAATGTATGTTTAATAATTATAAAAATATGTTAAATAATAGCATTAAAATTGTTATAGATAAATAGTTGATATTGTTATTGTAGATATAATATTTAATTGAACATTGTAATTACGTATAAAAAAATAGTAGAAAAATATGTATTATGAAAAATATGTTGAGTATAAACACAAAAAAAATTACAATAGTATCATATTGCCTCATTTTATTTATTGTGTGACAATATTATATATGTTTAGTATATTAGATAAATGTTGCAACATTTACAAAATGTGCGATGAGAGTAGTCTTAATTAAAAATAAATTTACTAGTTGTAAAAGTATGATTGATAAATTTAAATAGGTAAATGTTCATCAAATATTGAAGATAAATAATTTAATATTTATTTATAAGGTAAAAAATATAATGTTATCAGAGTATTTTAATAAGTATTAAATAAAATGTACATAGATTTAATACTAGAAATATATGGGTATAAAAAACGAGTACGGCCAGGGGAATTATATACGGTAGTGTGAAATTGTATAATAATATAACTAAAATAATTTGCAAAAATAAAACTGTAACGGGTTTCCTAAATATGGAATAAAAATAAAACCTTTGTGAATATAGAAATAAATTATAATATTCGGTATTTTTTTTATTTTCTGTTTATGTTATATATTATATGTATGTATGTCTAGTTAAAGTTTGTTTGCTGTAAAAATTAGATAATAAGCTAAATAAATAATAAATGAAAGGGTTTCAAGAGTGTTGTCGAGTTATATATTGTACAAACTAGCTGAAAAGGTTAAGGATTTTAAAAGTATAAATAAAAGTAATGAGATTAATTAAAATTATAAGCATTTGCGGTAAATAACAATTTAGTTTGCATATTAAACTCAGAGAAATTTTTAAATAGTATAAAAAATAATAAATATAAAATAATAATAATTTTAAAAGGTGAAAAATAAAACCCAACTAGGATATAACAGAAGCAATTTTATTTAGGAAACGTAAAAAATCTTTGCTACCGCCTTTCCAAAATAAACCGGATAGTAATGTTAAATAAAAAACAAGTGTTAAATACATAGGCTAACACCAGAATTTTGAGCTTAAATTTAATAAATATAAGTGCTTGCCGCCATTGCGTACCTTGGACCGATAAATATATAAAGAGAACGTTTACTACAAACAATAAAAATTATTATACAAACAAATAATTGGGCACATTTTAATATATACTAGTGTTGAATCACACCAGAATTTTAAAATAATATATAATACACTTTTTACACCAATCTTTAAGAACAGCCAACGAGTACCAAAAAAAAATATGGTATTTTCACACCAGTAAATAGTAACTTGGCACTTGATTAAAGTTTTATTTTTATTTTTTCCCCTTAATTACTACCAAGAACGTTTTATTTTTAATTATTATTTTTTAATATATTGTAAACATGAAAATGGTTCTTAACCATTAATATGTATTGAATCTAATGATATGATTGAAAAAATATTTATATTATTGAAATAAACGTTTCAAAATAACATTTACAATTGAGTTTCATCCATCAAGCTCAAAATACAGAATCAAATACTTATGGGTTTGAACTTTATACTCTTCGGCTTGTAAACAATGACTGAAAAATCCTCATCTGGCACAACGCTCGCTTTGTTTTATTCGGCAAGTGGGATGATTTATGGGCGGCTGCGCGAAATTCGGGCGACGGATGTTTGAATGGGGAAAATCAAACTCGGCAAGGGTTCACAGGAAGTAGCTTGTCTTTCCGGCGCGTGATATATCAGTGTCCTTCCGGCCGATGAGATATGAACACATCCCGCTGACGAGATATCGCAACACATATACATACATACACACATACAACTTCTGGCAGGCTGATGAGCGTTTCCCGGCCTCTGGACGGATTGCTCAGTAACGGGTTTAATAAGCCACTGGTTACAAGTATGGATCCAAGTCAATAGTTGTCCATTAAGCAAATGAGTGTCATTTTTGCTTTATCTTCAACATCACTCTTTAGTATCATAATAATTCGTCGCTTAGTAATAAAATTATAAATATAATATAATTTATTATCGAAAAATTTTGATTAGAGGAGCAATAAATGAATTATTTATTATATTTATATACATAAATACTGCTGAAAGTAAAGTAGTGCAACAAATTTAATTTTTTTCATTTTGATACTAGTTATCTACTTTCTTTATTGTCGCAGAAAAAGTTATATATGGATGTGTTTATGCGTATGTGTGTGTTTTTCATATGTAAATAACGTATTTATTATGTACGATGGTCCGGATAAAACCTTTCAGGCTCAGGAAAAACAGGCCCTATTAAGAAATACAGGCAGGAAGGCACCGAAACTTGAATGGCATAGAAAAAAGTCATGAATAATGGAAATTGGAGCCATGTTATATGCAGATTAACAGTCCACTTCTCTTATGTTGTATGAAAATATTTGCTGTCGAAACAGAGAAAGAATAATATCTTTTTTTATTAAAAAAAAAACATTTCGATAACTTTTTATATAAATAAAATTTGCTGTTCCATTTGCATAATTAAAAAATAATTTAGCAAAATAAAAATTAATCAGAAAATAATATATATAAAAAGTGCTTTAACATTTTGTTTATTTTCTTTAAGTACTGTTAGTAACCTTGCTTTTTTCCAATCTTTGAAATTATTTTTTAACAGGTGCCCTATCAAAATTGCATATCGTTGTTTTACCATTAAAAATTTATGCTTGAAAATCTATGCATCAACTGACGGCGGAAGTTCTTCTAGAAATAGTTTTATCGACCGATTGAGTTGCAACAGGTTGTTTAATAATGTATGACAACTTATATTAGTTGTAGTTACATTTCTGAAACTATCTTGCAGATAAATTTAAGAGCAAATTTAAATATAACCATTTCACTGAAGACAGTTATATTTAAATTTTATGAAAATATATTTTTACAAACTATAGTGATTGATAATTATCGGCCAATATTAAAATAATCATCATATTTTTGAAGTATTTAAGAAAGCCACCAGAATGTATATATTTAACTAAATGCTACCGCTATTGATTTTTTCAGTGCTATTAGTTGTGTGGCAATGAATTATAATTGTCATTAAAAATAATATTTATCATATACCATCAAATTGATCACCAGTTGTTGTAACGAAAAATTACCATCAAACATTTATAATATTTAGTTTTTTTGTTTTATTGTTATAAGGTGTCATAAATGAAAATGCGAATTATTATTGTATGGCAGACAATGTTTACTGAATGTACAATGTAAATTTCTAAAATCATATTTTATGCAAAATATTTTAATTAGGCATTAAAAATTATTTATAATTGTATTTTTTGCTGCTCAGTGTTGCCATACAGTGAATTTCCAGTCCAGTGCAAAAGCAATAAAATCGTGCTAATATAATGAAAACGCTCGTTCATAACAATATTACGATGAAAAGCATCTAAACCAAATTTTGACCAATAAAAGAGCACAAAAAACAATTATCCCTTCTCAAAAGTCCAAAATCAAAAAAAAAGTGGGAACGCTCATTAACGAGCATGGGTACGTCCGTAGGCTGCAGGCGTCTCCAGAGAGAAACGGCGGTTTGCTGATCCTAAGTTGCATCAGTCTTCTCTCTAAGTTAAAAGTCTCTTGAAGTTTGGGTACGTAGAATGGTCCCGATATAATGGAATTTATGATTCACTCATTTTCGGTGAGATGACCAATTTTTAAAGGAGTGGCGAATTTTTTAAAATAAATTTCTGCTGGCCGATAAGCTAGATTATAAACGGCTGCGCACGTTGTTTATTCTCATCGTGGTAAATATTTAATCCTATAAGATTTAAATCGCGTAGCTTAAATTGTTAGGTGGTCTCCCACGGTGTTTCAATTAAATTGAAAGAACCCATTTTTTTAACGGCCTTTTTTACGATTTCAATCTGCGTGAATCCTTTAAAATATAAATAGAAAGTATTTCAGTTAATAAACTTAACACTTTACATATATTAATATAATAAAAATATATTAAAATTATAAAAATCAACACAGCAAATCAAACGTTACTTGCAATATAGTGTCATGTATTTTTTGTTGCGTTGTGGCATACTAATGTTTGTTTGGAAATCATCAATTGAAAAACTTACAAATATTGAACAGCCACTGCTTATTTGTATAATACACAAATCAATTAAAATATTGATTTTAGATGTTACAGTTCATACTATTCAACATTATTCAATATACAATTTTAAAGTAGTTGAACAAAATCATAATCCGGGACATTCCTTGTTATGTGCCCTTACATAGTTTTAAGAGATTTTTTGACTAGATTGTAAGAGTGTCGAGTTACTCTGTTTGGCTACTTTTATTTTAAAATTTTGTGAATAATAATTGCATACTTTAAAAAATCATTAAATGTTGAGTAATGAACAATACTAAGATTCTTTGAATTTCATTTCAAGTATAATACAATATTTGTTACAGAACAACGAATAGACGTGAAACTTAATACTAGACGTGTTTCGCGAAGTAATAGTTTTAATTAATGAGGCGTAAAATATTTCGAGGATTAAACAATATGAGTTTCAGAGAACCATGAATAAATATGAGACGTACCAACTAAAAGACGAGCTCTGTGAAAGTGATGCATAATGGATCATTTTTGTAGTAAATATAATGCATAACGGTTCATGTAGCTCCAAATGGCGACGAGCACCTTATGTTTTACATTGTATGTCTATTGATATTTATATTTTTTAAAATCTCTAAAATTGCAAAATCGTAAAATATGAAAAATTTATATAATTGAAGAAAAGTATTTTTTTCAAATAATATGCAAAATTAAACAGTTGGTAAAAAAAATGTTGATACATCTGAAGATTTTTGGGGTCAGTTTTTCAACAATATACTTCAAAATTTGCAATACAAGAAGATGAGGCAACAAAGGCTTATTTAATTTTATCTTTGTGTTTTGAAGTCAGAGTATTTATTTTGTACGCACAAAGTTTTTGCTTTTCAATGATTGAAACATGTATTTCGTGGGTATGTCCAATGTGAGTTCGCTCTGGATTTTAGACCAAACTGTACCGGTGCATTTTAAGAGAGAAGCGGCGGCTTCTCTTGGTTGTAATTTGAAAAGTTGTTTAAAGATATGCGAGTTAAATAAAAATTACATTTAAACTATTATCAACAGGTTTTTCTATCTTGCGCAATAGTGCTTTAAATGCTCTTTGAACTTAAATTAAATTAAATTATATTAAAAAATAAGTGATCTAGATAAATAAATACATTTACTATAAATTTATCATCTAATTAAAAAGACATAGTGAAAGCTTTCTTATTAAAAATTAATTTTACAGCAGAAATGATAGTGAAATATTATGCGAGATTGAGAAATATGTATATCCTACCACCTGTAACAGGTAACAGCGTCTTAGACCCCAGTTGACCTTTTGCGCGATAGCAAATCATACACTAGCATCAAATCATTCATTATCGGCCCACGCTTCGCTGGCAACAATGTCAAACGGTCGCAGGTGGTGGGGGTAGATGTAGCGAAAGTGAGGGGTGGGGGTAAAGTAGATAACGGTTTTATTATGCGAACTCGAATCGATCCGCCGTTTTCTTGTCGCCGCATCACACATTAAATTTTGGGTAACGTTCGATATGAGAATAATTAGCAAATTACCCGCAAAGTTCATGGGTACTTTAAAAATAATATAAACATAAATTGTATAAGGTTTTTAAGTACAAATTTCACTGTTTTAAATTTTAAATTGTTTTGCTTTCTAATTAATTTTAGAAAAACATAGAATATTTCACCTCTTTGGGAGCTCTTTGAGAGTCAAACCTGGACCTTCTACTCTTCTCATAATTAATTAATGATATAAAGACTGCCGTTATAAATTTCATTAGACCGATAATTTAAAATTGTTTAGAGATATTTTAGCTGTTTTAGATTATGTATAGAGATAAGCTTCAGCCAACCAATGTTATTCTCCCAATCACATTTACCATAAAAATATTTTCACGATCTTGCTGGAAGCCTTAAATCGAAACAAACTATAGCCAAAGATCTAATAATCACATTTATGAGCAAATGGAGATTCCCTCTATGCGTAAAAAATGTCTACTTCAAAGATGCTCGGATTCCTTAAGGGAACGCGTTTCACTTTGACAATTCTCCAGTCAGTCGTTTTCAAAAAGTTATTTACAACCAAATTAGTCTAGTTAAATCATATTATCCCAATAATAAAAAATTAGCTTGGAAAACATAAATTAATAACGGACTTAAATTTATGTTATTGCAGCTTCTTGACTACGAGGTTAATTACGTTCTCAATAGAATTCTATCGTAAAATAATCAAAATCTATGATAGAATTTAATTCTCCTTTCACTTATGTTTGTCTTTCTGATGCTCAGCTGTAAAGATTTACCATCTGAAGATCAAAGATTATTTTATTTTTTTAAGCAATAATGAAAAAAATGTTTTCAACTTAATCAGCCATTACATTAAAAACTATATTTATCGGTAGCAGCATTTTTGAGTTAAATATTAAAAAAAATATTATTTTAATCTTTTTTTTTTAATTATAAAAACTCTGCTGTACAAACAAAGATAGCGCAGCATTCTAACAATTCGCTTTAATTCATAAATGACGTGTTATTAATCTATATATTATACTTAATTCCGTGACTACTACGTATATGTATAGATTCACATCTTCAGACAAATAGTCAACAAGTATCTCTCGTATAAGTGTACATCGCGTTTCTTTCATCGTCGCCGTTGTTGCTTCGTTACGCCTAATAAATGCATTTTAATTGAGCCTCAAGGAGGCCTAGTGGGGGGTGGAAATGGCCGGGAGGTTGAAATCGCAACTGTTTAATGAGAGACGGCGGATGGCAAAGACTCGATAAGTATGAGCGTCGTGTGGGTAATAGGCACTCGAGACTCAATATATAGGAGATAAGGCGACCTCTACTTCCTGCGGATATATATATCCGAGCTTACGGCTCCCCTTATCTGCAGCAGTGGGGGATACACCCCTACTGCTCCCCATCCACGCCTCGCCGCGGCCCTTATTCTTCGTCCTTAACTCGATTTTTTAACCGCTCTAATACCCGCTTCGGTGGATATTTTACTTTGGTATTGAACATGTCGGTGAAGGCAAAAACAGCAATTTCTAAGGTATTTAATCCACTCAACTAGTTGATTTAAGCTGTTTGTACTATATAACATAAAATACAAAAGGCTTATTCAAGTCCTTTCTATAAAGTACTTTTCTCTATAACATTGAATTATTATTTATTTATTTAAATTATAACTAGCATAACCTAACGGGTCGCATGATACGATACGATGATACAAAATATTATGAACTGTTGATTTTGAAAGTAGGACAAGTCCGTAAAAAGTTATTGTTCGATAATTAATGGTTTGCGTTTGACCTGATTTAAAAATATTAATAAGCAATAATAGACTTATTTTAATTTTCTTATGGCATTTTTTTATTAAAAAATAATATGCAATATCTATATCCGTGTTATTTAAGCAAAAAACATATTTTTAAATGAGCCCAATGGAGTTTAATCGTTATAAGAAAAAAATAGAATAATTTATTTTAACACCTTATACTTTTTTCGAATAAGTGCATTAAACAAAAAGCCTAATGATATTTTATAGAAAAGAGAGAACAACAAAAAGGAAAAATATAATAAGTATATACATAACACAAAACCACATAAATGGAACATAAAATACCTGAAGGAATAATACGGTTCATTTTTTTTAATTAGCACAATAAATCCATCATATATTTATATTTCGCTTTAGTAATAGGTCTAATTTTTCCATTTAAAGATAGCAATGTTATTTTGTCAAAAATCTTCAGCCTACATTACCCTACTGATTTGAAGGGTAGAAATTAATATATATTATTTAAATTCGAAAGGTTTATTAAATATATTTATACAGAAAATACAATTTAATATACAAAATAAATTCAATATTAGCAATTAATATCGGCATTATGAAACAGAAATTCGAGAAAACATTTTTACTTCAGGATTTGGAGAAATTGTGTTATTTCATTTTTGATTTAATGACGTCAAAATTAGGACATTTTGATGTCAGAGCAATTTGAATACTATCTTCGGGATCCAATCAATTTCTTTGTTTTGTTTTTATGTTCATCAGAGTGGAATATCTTTGTTCAAGGTAGGTTGTTGCAAAAGGAAACACCTTTTTGACTGTAATTGGCATCTAAAATATGACAGATTTGATTTGTTACTAAATTCAATTCGTGTTTCATTATTAGATCATTATTTAAGAAGTGTATCTGCGAATCTTTAAGTTTTTTTTAGTAAATCAGAAAATTCACATTAAGAGGAATCTAAAATGTAACTGGCATTAAGTGAATTAAGATCTTGAATGAAATTAGAGATTTTTATTTGAATTTGGTAAGATGCCTTATAACCGTATCATTGATGTCATTAAAATTAATATTATCACAATCTTTTGAAAACATATATTAATTTAAAAAAACAGCTAGTTTTTTCTGCTTTATGTCTCCAACATAACAGATTTGATCCATACACTGGCTAAAATTAAATATATATTTTTTTTTTCCTTGCAATTTTTTGCTTATTGTGTTTATATACTCAAATATATCAGCTAAATCCGAAACAAAATCAGTGAGTGCAATATTTATATTGTCGTTACTGATACTTTCCTTAAACCTCACATAAGCGTTTAGATACCGGACTTTACCAGCCTCCGAAAGAACCGACTCTCAAGGCCAAGTGAAGGTATTGCAATATTTGTTAAAAATTCTATTAGATCTAAAAATAATAATGATTGCCGCCGGGTATAATTCTCCCGGAAATAAGTTGTTTCGGAGTGATCTCGATGCTGTGTTTGAACTTGAGAATTCAGTTATATTAACTAGAAACTTTAATGCCAGGCATTGCTCTGGCTCAAATCGATCTGGGACGACAGTTTTTAATTACTAAAATATTATCGAAACAGTAGTATACTTTCCAAACTAACATGATGCTGACATTGCATTGGTCAAGTGTAACTCTCGAATATCAAAAATGCACTGTATCGAGGCTTTGTTTTCAGATCACCTCACAGTGTTTTTTTACAGTAGAGGGTGAAGTCGAAATAATCTCTGAAATATCATTCGATTATGCAAAAGCTGATTGGAAAGGTTTTTAAAATAATATTGAAAAACGCATTCTGCCAATGCACGACTTTAAAATTTCAGTAGCTAAAATAATAGGCGACGATATAAATAACCTTTTATCTGTAATCAAGAAGGCAAAAATTGTCTATATCCCTACGCATAAATATATATTAAATAAAATCGTACTAAAAATATTGCCAAAAATTAAAATCCGCAACTAAAAGTATAAATAAATAAAGTAACCCACATAATTCGCCTTAAAATAAAAAAATAAAAAAACGTAACTAGACACATAGACTTAAAAAATTGCACCCTGATAATATTTTTGGAAAATAACGGAATAGATTAAAAATAAAGATTCAGAAATTCCTCCGTTTAAATTTGGGAGCGCTTTTGCCATATCATATGTGCAATTCAAAAAATAAAAAAATAGTTTTAGATATAAAATTCAATTGACAGTGTTACTCCATTAAAATTCTGAATAACGCCAAGAAGCTTAAAAACCAAAAAAGTCCGGGACTTGATAGGATAGGTAACATTATCATTAAGCAATTTCCATATAAATGCTTTCACTTCTTATCAAACATTTTTAATGCGTGCCTATCTCTTGGGTCGATCTGGAAAACAGAAAAATTCATCCTATCAAAAAACAGGTAAAGACCTGACTATTCCACTTTATTATCGCCAAATAAGTTCACTTTCTGCAACTAGTAAATTGAAAAAATAATATTGATAAGCCTCAAAGAATCGCTTAATGAAAAACTAATAAATATGAAAGACATTTTGTAAACTTATATGTGAGAACATTTTTTTAATCAACCATGAAAATTTATAGTTTAGTTTTGAAAGCTCACACTCACTTCAGAACATTTCCATATGAGAGCCACCTCACTTCTGTGTGATATAGTAGGTCTGTATATTTAGCCTCGCCATCTATACATAATTCACGAAATAGTCACGTGCTTAATGCATGTCCTTTGATAACATTGACAGCCTTGATAACATCATGCCACTTCCAGTGAAGGGTGCAAATGTTTCACAAGCAATGCTTGGCGATGAATCATACAGTGATTAATTTCAATTTTTGGATTAATCTACTGAAAATCTACTAACATGACCCAACATTAACAAATACGACAGTGCAGTATTTCCACTTTAAATTAATAAATTTATTTTAAACATCAACTGAAGAAGAGAACAAAATAACAATTCATGTACACATTTGTAGTGAATAAACACCATCAGCTGAAAATTATTACTGACGTATATAGTCTCATCAAACTAAATTTAAAAATATTTACATTTTCTCACATTTTCTGTTCAAATATAATTTTTTTTACAACTCTTGCAGATAATCCCACTGAATCTAGTTTTATGGCTTTTTTAATGCTGCAGGTTTAATCAAATCGTTTCAGGCAATGTACCTATTATGTTGTGGTCCAGTCTTTGTGCAAATTTACAATGCATAAAAGTGTTTCTTCAATCGTGTATTTTTAAAAGATTCTGCAGAATGTAATTTCAAACCGAATCATTATTATGTCAATCCATAATTAAAGAACTCTTTCTGTTATGCGTTTATTTTATTGATGTCATATAAATGTTCAATGTATGTTTGAGAAAGCATATAAACTCCATCGATTATGGTTTCTAGATACAGATTTGACTTCTAGAAACAGATTAAATGTCTAGACACAGATTTGTATTCAGATGTGGTTTTATATAATGAGGAGTGTAAGTTAAGCGTTATAATTTAATTACTTATCCCGTATTACCTATTTCAATGCACGTGTATTATAAACAAAATTAAAGATGTACAATATATAATTAAAATATTAACCGTACTTATTATGGCTATTATAAAGACATGGATCAAAAATGGTGAAGAATATTTTTTTAACATAGAAGCTTATCGATCGGTTTTTGTACCTGGATTTTAAAGAGTTTTTTTTATCTAAAAAATATAATTAGTTATAAAATTATTAATAAAGAAATTAATAACTTATTCACTACCCTCGGATAGATCGATTGCCGTTAAAGGCTTATTAAAAAATATAAAAGGACCTAAGAGATTTCAACATACATATGACAAAAAATACATATAGCATCAATGTTTAGATAACAATGATTTCAACATTTAAAAAATAAATGTACACAAGGATTATCACTAATAACAATTTATTGATAGATCATATTATGTCAAATTTTAATTTATTAGGCAAAATTTATAATATTGACAATGCTGTGAGAGATCACAATTGCTTATAGATTGTCTAAAACACATGAAAAAATTATTAAACCATCGAGAATTGTAAAATTAAATATAGACTACTACAAAATTTAATAAAATTTTCTAATTTTAAATTATCAGAAAATGTCAATGAAGACTTGATTAATTTTATAAATAAAATTAAAATCGATACAAGTAAAAGTATATACAAAGCCTTAATAAAAAGTTCAGATAATAAAAATATATGCAACTTTCAAAAATAACTTGGTTAAAAATATAAATATTTGTCATTACTAATGAAAGCTAGAAATTCTGTAACTATTAATCGGAGAAAAATAAAAGTAAATTATAATTAAGTAAGTTATATATTCAGTTATTTTAACTAGAGATATAAACGCTAGATACGTGCATTGGAATTGTTTTGCCATAAATCGATCCTAGACGACGCTTTTTAACTTACATTATGTTCTTACGAACTGATCTATTTAAATTAGGAGAAAGATTTTTGAATAATTATTTTTGTTCTTGAAATAAAGAATCTAATACATTTTCTAATAAATTGATTAAGTCAATATAGCGTTTCGGGGTGGGGGTGAAAATCTTTAGAATTGTTTTGTTACCCTCTTTGTATTCCCAACAAAAGTATCCGACCAGAATGTTAAATCATATTCAATCCCTTCAACTCTTCAATGGCAAGTTATCCACTTTTATTTCAGACTTTTCCCCTAGTGTCTGAGAACAAGAGCGCAATATAAATTTTATTTTACAAATATTTATATTTTACATTAATTAAAATTGCTTTTTCACTTTTTTCTTGGATACTTCAACTGTTAAGTATCATTATATCATTACGAATAAAATTAAACTTTGACGCCGCAAAGAATTATTTGCGAATAACTCTGTGGAAAATATATTATTTTAATTTAGTTTCGCATTGCGACTTTTGATTATAATGATTTCAAAATAAATTATAATATATAAATTGGCGCTTTGATTTAAATTGTATGATAATTGAGACAGTCTTAAATTTACGTCTTATAATAATAAATAATAAATAATATATATGTATACAAAAAATATATATAATTTCGACATTGAGATATGATGAAAGCCATATTTTTCTTACTTTGACTTATTTTTTGCCTTTTACATTTATAAAGCTAAAAGGAAATATTTTTTAATGTTGTTTATATATATATATA
Source organism: Plectrocnemia conspersa (assembly GCF_051122295.1). Lineage (NCBI taxonomy): Eukaryota > Metazoa > Arthropoda > Insecta > Trichoptera > Polycentropodidae > Plectrocnemia > Plectrocnemia conspersa. The sequence goes on along the minus strand of NW_028277170.1, from coordinate 2,296,201 downwards.
TATATATATTTATTAAAGCATAAAGTAACGAAAATATTTTTTATCATACAAAAATTAAATGTAAAATAACTACAAAATAATTTCTATTTTTATCTATTGCATATATTTTTCTCTACAGATTACGCGGTTTTTTTAGTTTCTCTTTTAATAAATTTAGTAGGATAGCTACTAGCATAAGCTGTGTCAAGATCCGTATAATTCAGTTTCCTAAACATCTAATGATGTTTAATTTAAAATAATAATTTTTTTATTGACAATTTTTTCTAATGTTTAAATTAAAAGTGTCTCCTTAAATTATACTATTACTGCTGTATGAAGTAAATAAATATTTTTCTTTTCACGTATTTTAAAAATTACGATACTTTAAATCAACTATTTCTTACTTTAATGGTTCCATTTCTAAAAATATTTATCAAAATAAATACAGAAATTTTCTATAAATTTATGTAGCAATCTTGACGATAAAAAATACGTAACATAACACAACCTTATATTGTAATGGAATGGAAAATTTATTAATCTATTTTTAATAACTTTGTTTTATTATAGTTAAAATTATTATCTTAATTTTATTTCAATTTCTCGATTAAATTGATCGAAATTTAAAAATCATCTCGGGCTAGATAAATTCAGCCCGCAGGGTTTTGCTAATCACTGCACTAAGGTCTACATGTGATTATTTTTGGTATCAGTCACTATTAAATATTAAACATAATGATTAACGTCTTAATAAACTATTTATTACAAATAGTCCCAATGAAACTTTATTTTTTTATCTGTATATATTTTTCTAATTCAATTATGTTTAGCAATTAAAGTAAATCGTAAGAAAAAAATTATTAAGTAAAGTTTCTTATAAAGTTGCTTATCTTTACAAAAATTCTGAATAACAATCTCATAGTAAATATGCAATGACCATTCGTGTTGATCGTTTTTGATAATAATAAATATTGATAACATTTTGACTAACTGTACTTAAGAATAAAGGGAGAGAACAAAGTTGTAAGCACTTTAAAACTTTAATCGTTTATAATCTAATGCGAAAAATAATGAAGCAATTCATCATGTGCCTTTTTAAACGTTTCATATAAAAGTTCATATAGTTGAAATAGGGGAAAAGTAACTTTAGAAGTGAATTATATATTTTATATATAGACATATACGTATGTTTGTTGTACAGATAATTAAAAAAAACGTGTTTTATCACGATTGTGACTTTCTATTAGTCTATATTTTAGAGGCAGCAGCAATATAGATTATTAAAAAAAATATTAAATTATTTTTTTACTTTAACAATGTTAGGTTCATCATGTTAATCTTATCTCTGCCAACATAGATATGTTTAACTACATCGTTTTCAATTTTATCTTGTGAACATAAAAATATTATCATTATTTGAGGTACTGCTTTTTTTGTGTGCTATAAATATATTTGTATTTATATTATAATTTCACATACAAATAGCTTAAAATAAGCTTCAAACGAAAATCCAAACAAGCAGATATGTTTATTTTCTAAAAAAAAATATAACTTGTTTGACTACGAACTTTGACGCTCAATAAATCACTAATAACAAATAGGTTATATTTTAAAATTGAAAACTTTTAAACAAGATTACAATATCAAATACAGTAATAAAACAAAACATATACAAAAGAGACTAGGATTTACCATAAGAGAAAAAATAATAGGGATCTTTTTCATGTATAAATAAACTAAATAAGGATCGCATATCTAAATGCAAATTGACAAATAGAGATAGAAAAGAGTAAGTCTAAATTTATACATATATTGTATGAACAGGGCAGATCATTTTTTATTTCATATTATTTTTTCATTAAAAATCATTTCTTTATATGACAGATTCTAATTAATGTATTTCATATCGGATACACAAATGCAATTAAAAATTTTTAGCCCTTCGTTATTGTTATGTTGAAGTAGTAGTGCATAAAACATCTACTTCTAAAAATAAATAATAATTAAGATACATTCTGACCGGATCCATTTCATCAAAAAAATCTTATTTTAAAAAATATAGAAGAAAGACTTTATATTTTTTCCCAGTAGTATACAAAAGTATAAATAAAATATTAATATAAGGATATATTTTGTGCTGTGATTTTTTCAATGAATCTCAGTTAAATATTATTCACTATTTATTTAACACAAAATAAAAATTAAAAAATTTAAGACTGTAGAATTTTTCAAATACACTAATGAAGTACCCATGGGATTACAAATGTTAACCTTTTTGTAAAAATATTAAAATATTCTGAAAGATAATTGGTTCCGATTTGTAAACAACATATTTGTTATACAATAAATGCTTTTTTAAGTATTTTAAACAATCAACATGAAAAAACTTAATTTATTATGGAAATTAAGCAAAATAAATCTCTACAATTTTTAGACATGACGATTCATAGAAAAATAATCGCTATTTAAATGCTAATCATCCATTTAAACTAAATTCTATAGATAGAAAAAATAAAAAAAATTGAATGGCTTCACTAATATTTGTATTAAAAAAAATAATAGTATTTTACATTTACAATATGTTTGAGGGATATTAAAAAAGATAAGTTGAATTCTTACTTATGAGAAAGGTACAGTAGATCCCCCAATAACACGGTAAATTGCGGGCGTGCTATTTGGGTGCGTGTAGTTGGGGTACTAAAAATACACAAACATTTTTGCAGTACGTACGTACGAATCAGACGCGTGTGGTAAGATATACTCACTTTGGCTCGCTCACATATAAAGCATCGGGTACCCAATTTACCGTGTTATTGGAGGGGTCTACTGTATCATTATCTATTGTTTATTTTAACGATGAATATTCCGATTAAATTAAATAATAACAAGTATACCTCGGTTTAAATTTTCTATTCAAAACAACGTAAAATGAAACGAACGTTAAATTTTACAATGAAAAATAGAACGTAACAAGATCAAAACTTTTGATGAAAAATCAGTTTTGACACACCCTACTTTCGATACGAAATAAAGTTTTATTCATGCAAAACTTAAGACAAAATTTAACACCATATTATTTTAAATTACAGATAATAAATATAATATAAAATTTAAGAATAGTCAGCAAAAAATAAAAGTATAGTTTATTAAAAATAAAATTTAAATGTAATTCATTCGAAAACTCAACAAACCATTTCGAATTACTAGTGAATATTTATAAATAATATTTTCCTGTCCTTGAGATAATTATAAAACATAGTTTAAAGCATTTGCAGACATAATGTAATAAAATCGAAGGTCAAAAAACTTTTTTACTACAATCAACAAACCAGATAATATTGCAATATTATTAATAGAAACATATTCTTATTTAATTATTAATTTATTTAATAACTAAAAAGTCTGGTTTTTTACATACAGGACGTTACTTAAAAACGAATGTTTCACATTTCGCACAATACCATCCGACGCTTCGTTTAAATCGAGGGTCAAGCTTTGGACATGCAAATAAAATAAAGGCGCTCAAAGCGCGCATCATGAGAATAATCTGTCCGTAAATAAAATTAAGACCGACAAAATTAAGTCTGTAAAAAGTTATAAAAGCCTTTCTCTGCTCTCGGTTAAAATTCAAAACCCCTTTCGGCGGTCAAAGGGGAAATTACCCCCACACGCGGGGTTGTCTGTCAGATAATCTAATTTTTGCAGTTAGCTTACTTAAACTGCTTACGGCGGAAGATGATACACGATGGTAAGTTTTTTTATGATTTCATTTAAAAGTTCAGTGGTGGCGCAGCAGTAATAGCTTAGTATAAAAGGTTGAGTTTTTCTGGTATAAATACTCGCATAGAATTTAATAAGTCCTCTTCTATTACAAATACATGAATATAAAATATAATTTAATACGAAGCTACATGCATTGCCTCTCTAAACTTTTTAAGCTCTATTTCTTGCATAATGTGATCTATTTATCTTTGCTAATATAAAAACAAGATTAAATTCACATTAACTAGGTTTTCCTGAATCTTAAATGAAACACTAGTAGATATAAATATATTTTATACATAGATAATACACGCATTTATGAAATTTTTCTAGTTACTGCTAAATCAGTTTATTTTCGTCATTAAAGTAAATACTTAATCGAGATTTTTTATCTGCTAAAACAAAAATTTTGACTCCTCCGATATAATCATAATCATAGGAATTTTGTATTTGTATAATTTATGAATCAAACCGACATGCCATACTGTGTCGAAAGCTTTTTCTATATCTAACATTAAAACTCCATACTATTTTTCATATTAAAATTACCGCAAATTTACTCCCTCACACTATTAAGTTGCTGACTTGTCAAGTGAATTTCGCGGAAGATTTTTTTAAATGACGGTTATAAACTAATAAATACCCTTTAAATTCTAAATCAATTTTCATTGAAAAGTAACGTATACAGGCAATTATACAAAAAAATAAAAATTATATCTTTATTTTTTCTGTTCAATTGACTAATTACGTGACTTTTTATAAAAAAATAATTCAGCGTAGGATGAATCCATATTTCGAACTTAAGAGCCTAACACGGTAATTCTGATTTATCCGCACCTAGCACATAAAGGGTTAAGGAACTTAAATATATTATTTTAGAAACCGGGGTTGCTTAACTTGATAAATTTTGTTGAGTGCTTTTTAAAAGTTGGTGTAGATAACAATGACTTTTGAGGGATTTTGTCACCGCCTTTGAAAAGCGCAAGAGATTGGTGACCATGGAACGATGCAGACGAGACCCGTGCTGTAAATCTACTAGCGCTTGATTGTATGTAATTGTGTCTGTGAAGAATTTTAGTATAAACGATTTAGCAAGTAAGTATTGGCAACCGATCTAAAGTTTTCCATATATGATTTATGAATTGGGCTGACTGTAAGTCTTTACAAATCAGGTAAAATTAAAAACAAATTGAAGGGGAGCAGCAGCCTTTCAATATAAAGTCAGAAAAACTGATATCAAGTTGTTTTTGTGTGATACCTAAGTAGCAGAAAAATAATAATAAAATGAGTCAAACTAATTAAACAAAGCTGCCACTTAATTTAAATTAATAAGTATTTATCATTATATTGGTGCATACTGAAAGGGGAACACCTCTACACTACTTATCCCTAGTATATAACGACCAAAATACCAATAGCCTCGAGCTTTCAGCGCCCCTTTAATAATGCAGGGGTGCGATGAATCTCCTAGCTCAAAGTGTCAAATGTCCAAATGATCGGGAAATGGAACATGATAGCATTATATGAAACAGACAAACTCGACACTCTGATACAAAAATAAAAAGACTGCGAGTATGCGATACAAAATGGCTTTAAAATATTTAAAACGAATTACAGTAATATTTTAAGAAAATATAATATGTATTAATGACAAAATTTTTACTGTAACTAACCTAACAACGGTAATTTATTTTAATAAATACATGTACTGACAGTTAAGTTAAGGTAGATAGTCTAAGCTCTTGTCAAAGAGGCAATATTCTATGCCAAGAATCACGAAATAATATGTGTAATAGGATACTTGCATAGGTTAGAGACGTTCCTACACAATATGCAGCTTTGAAGAGAGAAACGGTTGAGCAGAACGACTAACGTGAGAGAAACTCGTAGTAATTTATACATGGTTTAAGCTTCCAAAGCGGATAATATATACCTGAATGCCAAAATGTATTAGTTATCTATTATTTAAATTGATAAATTGATTAGAAACGATAATTAAACTTATTGAGAAAAACTTGATTATTTAATTAAAAAATTAAAAAAAGTGAAGTCAAATTAAATTGTAATTTTTAGGTAACGGTAGTCTTAATTTAATTTAATTTAAAAAAATAAATAGGATCGTTAAAATCTATTCCACTAAAAAATCTAGCAAATGTTTTTATGTACCATATTTTTTTTCATTATACAGTACTTAAAGAATAAATCTTATCAAGCTTAAATAAATCTCTCCATATTAAAATAATAAGCAAACAACTTGACTTTCGCAAAAAGCTCCTATTTATTAAGCTTTCTAGAATTTCTTTCAGTCCATACCGTGAATGTTGGCTATTGCCGGTAATTGCCGGCTTTCATAAATCTACATCGTTATTGTGCAATTCATGATTGTCCTTTTCCGATGTATTATTTTCTAAAGCTATTGTTAAGCTCACACAAGCTCAAAACTGTTCTGATTCAGTTTATGATATCAAATTTCCCTTCACATATATTTACAATGTTAATTAAGTTTAAAATGAAACATGAAACTAGCATATTTCATCAGCTTAGCAGGAAAAAATAAATGCATAGCAAACGAAACTCTATTGAATTATGGAATTATGACGTATGCACGTATGGTAATGTCCCCTGCGCGCTCCAGTGTATAATTAAAGGTAAAGTTCCGCTCTCTGGCGAAAGCTTCCGCTTTTGCCATCTCCCACTCCTCGCCTGGTAAGCTCTTAAATTACATTACGTCTTTGATTTTCACTTGAACACGAGTAAAAGAACACTTTGAGCAGAAATATTATATCAGCGCTTTCGAGACACTATTTGCCATCAGACTGTTTGTCGATCTCGTTTCAACTGAAGACAAATTGATCGAGACGCTTAACTCCGTGGAACTGAACACTTATCGTCTGCTTAATCGGCACAATTTATTTTTTTTCTTAAAAAGCTGTTCAGCATTAAAAACATCTGATTTCAATCTCCACTCCGGTGAAATTTTTTTAATCCCTAAAGCTTATGCTAGATTTAATTTATATTTTTTGCGGAAGGAAATATTGTTATTCTTTAACAAACACACCACCACGATTTGATATATAATATTTTACACTATGAATATTTATAAAGACTTAAAATTTGCTTTGAAAGACCATCACAAATAATATATTTGAACAATGATAACGACTTTTAAAAGAATAACTAATACTAATACTATTAGTTTTCCCATTGAAATGCTTCGTTAATTAATAATCCTATCAAGAAAGATTGCAGTAATGTTACATAATGAAATTTCAAGGCAAACGTTGTCTAAATTAAATATGAAATTTTAGATATTGCATAAACTTAAAATAAGTACATTTTAAATATAAATCACCTGCTTGCAGAATTACTAATTAATAAACCTACTACTACAAAAGGCAGCGTATTCTTTTTAAAGGCATGGTTATTTAACCAGCGCGATAGAATAGTCAAAAAAGTCTATGACTAATACCTGAAATATGTATCTGGGTTTAAATATGAATTTAAATGTTTTTTAATTTCCTTTAATTATTATATAAGAATTTAAGAACCGAACTAAACTCCTATGCTAGAAACTCTAATGAATAGTCAAATGTACAATTAACAAACAGTGAATCCAGTCTCATAATACAATAAATCGAGCAGCAGAAAAAACAGTTGCAAAGATACTCATATAGAAAAGATCAGATATTTTCGATAAAGAATGAAACTTTGCGTACAAAAAAAAATTAAATTAAAAAATACTGAAAATTAAAAAATATTAAAAATACAAAAAATATTAAAGAAACAAATACTGCAAAAAAACGAAATAACAAGAATATAAAAATTGCAAAAAACTAAAATAGCAAAAAGTATTAAAAATATTTTTTTTTTTAAAATATCAAAGTTACGATTAATACAAAAAGACTCAATACACAAAAATATTAAAATTCAAAAATTTCAAAAATACAAAAAAAAATATCAAAACCTTCAAGCCATGTCTCTTATTTTTTATTGTTTTGCCCATTTTAAGAGTTTCGTAATGTACACGTTCCATACAAACAAAACATTTTTTTACAAATTTTGGAGCGCATAGTCCGGATGGACCCCAACACGTAACAACGGCCAGATGTAAAAATTTAAATTTAAAAAAACCGACGGCCATTTCGGTATTACCTAATACTTATACTAGTTTTAATAGCATATCGTTTGTATAATGACTAGTGTCTTACTTTCATAATCCTTTATTTTCTACTATATTTTTAAATAAAATATTTATGTATATATATATATATTGTAAATTGATTATGTTTATGACTATAAGACAACTAAATACAATATATTATATAGTAAGATGTGACTACTATATAAATTTCAATCTGAGCTCAAGATAAGACTTGTGTAGTTAAGGTGCTTCTTTCGAATTTAAATTCAATTTAACTTTAAAAATTGCACACATGTCTTAAGTATGTTCAGAATTCGTTATCAAATCGTGTTTGTTAAATCGTATGCACGCTCACTTACTCAACAGGATTATACAGATCGTACATTTGTAGGACGAACGGGAAATATGCGGTGAATACGCAAATATGTGGTTGAAACCACTCAAATATCGCATACGTAATTTAAAAGTACCAAATGAAAGTCAATATGCGATGTACATAATGAAAATCCATAGAAAACTGTTTTTTCTAGCTCATATACATACATACAAATAGGTTTATTGTTTTAAATAATATAGAATTTACTCTATTTTTTAAGATTAATAGGTTAGTGTAGTTATGCGAAATATTTTTATGGTAATTTCTGATATAAAAATAACAATTGCTAGTATACCTATTAAATTATTTTTTTAATATTATACCAAAAAAAATATTTTGCTACATAATATTTAAAAAATAATGTAAAATATAAAATATAATTTAAAGATTATAATTTTAACATTTGAAAATATTAGTACTAATATTATTTTTAAATTATTTATTTTGGATTTTTCTCGATTTAGAAAAAAAAACACTAATAACTTCTTAATTTTAAAATGTTTTTAAATCACAATAAAAATAAAATAGCAATCAATCGCAAAATTGACATTTACAAGTCACGTTATAGTACACAAAACTCGATACAATTTAATTTTCTTTTACATGTGTAATAATAGGTATATATTTAAATCTATTATTTTGGCGTTAGGGGAGCTATTTCTGTAAATTTGAAAGAAAAGTTAAAATATTATAAGTATAATTTAATTATTTTTAAATAATAATAATTTTAATAACTGTAATAAATTATAGTAATTTCACACTCTATTTATATTTTTCTGTTTTAATTCTAATATAAAATAGAGTTATATTATTTAACAATATTTTTCACTGTAAGTTTTGCATTAAAATAAAGAAACGATGACCGTCTGATTACACATGTCCCTTACTAGCATCCACTATTATACAAATATGCAGTTACATACTTGGTTAAACAACAAGATCGGTATTTACGTAGTTTCTATCTAGAAACTAATATCAACTACACAGTAGCTGAACACTGAATCATTGCATAATATATCCTCTATCGGTGCAATAAGCTTATAGAAAATAATATCTCGGAGAAATAATTAAGATCCGAATAGCGTCATTATGTAATATAATAAGCGTACATATCAATGACAAAAGAATGTCAATTTGGCACAAAAAAGAGCCGGATGCGGCTCGTGAGCCAAGTGTTCTAACCATGGTCTTATCATGTGTAGGAATTTTGTAAAAAATATTTATACCACCTCTTGCATAGATAAACGAGAGATCACATTTTATTAAAAGTGAGTAAATTTAATTATTTAACAACTAGAAAATTAGATGATTATAAAAGGCACACAATAAAATGAAAACATATTACATGTTTTCAATATACTGATCCTTAAAATATGACAAGCAAATTAGCTACTATTTATTTATTAATTTATTTAGCTAATTTTTTATACTTTATAACATTAAAAAATGTGAGACAGCTTTAGCTGACATTTTTAATGCTAAATAGTGATCTATTAGCGGATGCCACTAACCTAGATTTTTAGCATAAAATTTTTCACAATTTTCTATGAATACTTTAACTTTCAATACGAGTAACTTTTGTAAAGGTTAAACCGCATGTTTGACAAGCAAACTCTTTTGCGACGTTTATGGAGAAAATGACACAGAGGTGGTTTATAATATTCCGATCTTGAGATTTGTCATTGGTCTATAAATCATGCACCTAGCGGCCTTTAATGCATAATGATAAGTTGAATAGCATGATTGGTTCTTATTAACGTTAACATATCAGGGATATTGCACTAGAGATAATAGTCAACTGTGGTCTGGCTTTTGAATCGCATGGGAATAGTTTTGCGGTGCGACGCTTGGACTCATCATCAATTATTCGCCGATAATTTAATGTGTTTTTTTAATGAGTGTGATACAAAAACACACGTTTTTTCTTGTTTTTTGAAAAAAAATATTGCGGTATACCTGGGCAAGCCTCATTGGTATAATAAATATAGAAAAAGTGCAGTTTACAGCAGGACAATGCGCAACGATTTAGCACAAGATAAAATATTTAAATTGAGATGATTAAACGCACGCAAAATTTTCTCTAGAATTTAATTTTTAAATAGCATTCTAGTAATATTTTTTTATATTGTGTTGCCAAAGAATTTTAATGAATTTATTTTTATTTATTATGATATTGGCATTTAAATAAAACATCACTTTGGATGTCTTTCTATATTTAAAATAATATAAATATAATTTAATGAATTTCTTAACCAAAAATAAAATATACGTTCTATACACAATATAGAAAAAAACATAAATGTTACAATTAAATATGTGCACTATTATTAACATTATATTTTCCTGTGATCCAAAAAGACGTTAAAATATATACGGTTTGGAGACTTTTAGGCCATAGGTTGTCAACCTCTATTATACCATGCAAAGCCCTAGTAAATTGGAAACCTCTCATACACCCCAAAGCTCTAGTCAAATGCCCTTATAATTATTCCTTCAGATAAAAAAATATTTGAATGTCTGGTAAAATTCACATGCCTGTATGATATACATATCATAAAACGCATAAAATACACATCCTGTATTTTTCAAATGTACATATTATACACATACAGAATGCGTATTCGCTTTTCTCCTCGGTTTCCCTTCATCTTTCTCTATTTTCGACGATGAATTATTTTTATACCTTTCTGTATCAATCGATTATCAACATGTTTGCATGGATATACATCTTTAAAACTAATATAAAGCGTAAAAAACTGATAATGGACTAGCCCAAACATTTATAAAATATTAAAAATAAAATTTTATCATATAATATTATGTAATAGTTCTATAGCTTAAAGCACTCAAGCATGTATTTACAAATCTACAAGCGCATATGAATGTACATATACTATATTATACATGTAATATATCTACATATGAACATACATTAATCAGCAGCAAACGCATTTAATATTTGCATTCGCAAAATAACATTATAGATCGTAATAATACATTTGAAATTCGGTAATCGTGAACATTTGATTGTGAATAGTTCCGCAATTACATGACAAAATTTTGTATATTGAACGGTTTCAATTAGTAGAATACAGATGTTAATGCATGGTAAAGATAGTGATACAATTTACAATATTTTTATCGTTAACAAAAATATATATTAAAATTATTTAGCTATAAAAACGAATAGAAAATATTTATTTATATTTTATAAAAACGATAAATCTATAATGAAAACTAACGCTAAATCGTTAGATAAATTATATAACAATAATATCTTATAGGAAATAACGCAATACACACATGTGAATATAGACTCACACACGCACACGTACCCATAAGCGCGACTTATGGTTTCCAAAAACTTATTTTTAAATACCTATAATTTAGCACATTAATATTATTTTAATAATAATTTATGTGAATCAGAAAGTTTTTTTTATATTTATTAATAAAAAATGTAAAAACCGATTAAATCATGCCAACTATTTTAAAAACAAGTAGCATCAGTCTTAGTCAGTACTTGAACAAATGACACTTTAAGGATCTTTAACTATTATTGAAAACGGTTCACAGTACCATTCACAAAATACACTAGTATTAAAAATATATTTATTTTATTTAATTATATTTATTATGAATAAGTGAAAATTTACTATAAATAAGTTTGCTATATTTTATCGGGAAAACACACAGCATGTAATATAAAACATATAATTATACGTGTTTTATAATACATTTTTTATGGTGTTTTTTGTTGAAAGTTAATAAACATGCTATTATCTATAAAGGCGCTTAATTGTTAATTGTTAACACTTTTGCTGCGATACAAAACATGTTTAATATTATGGCTTCTCATTCTGTATACTTTCGTAAAGATTGTATAATTATGTTTGACAAATATTTTTTGTTGTGGTGTTTTTGTATATTGCGTATAAATTTAAGTAATAAAAACAACAACGCTAAAAATAAATTGACTGTTTTTTTAAAACAATTTAGACGTATTTGTTTTGTCAACGCTGCCGATGTTTTTATATAACGAATATAAGAACTAAGTTTGGGATATGGCAATTCTTTGTTTCTGTTCCCTCAAAGCCGTTAAATAGCTTAAATTATTCAATAAATCAAAATCTACACAATTTTCAAGAGACCATCCGAAAACATTCCGATCGCTCACGCATTCCACCTAATTCGTAATTATGCTATTTTTATTTACATTTAACTTGATCATTACCGCCGGGTGATAATTATCTTTCGGCACCAATGTGAATTCGCTTTTAATTATTATGCAATTATTTACATTTGTATATATTAAATTTAATTTATCACTAAAATTATTATTGACACAATTTATTTGATTTAAAATATTGGCGCCAATATTCAAAGACAAATTAAAATCGCCTATAAATCTATAGACACTCATTTTTATGAATTATTTTATTATGTTTTTCAATTAAATTGTTGAATTATAATTATTATAAAATTAACGTATATATTGTATTTTATTTATTTTTATTTATTATAATATACTTTTTTCTTTACGATATCTTAAAACATTTGCTCTGTTGTTTATTTATAAGTTTGGGAACATTATTTATTTAATTACGTATATATATACAAATAAATTATTTTCACATATAGCTTTTGAATAAAAATATGTAATTAATTTTATTAAGGAAATGTGTAATTAATTTAAAATATATATATTTTTTTTCCTTAACGTACTGTTAATATGAAAACATCTAAATTATCTGAAAATATATGTAATTTCATACGAGAGCAATATTTTTATAAATTTGCTTTCACACAATATATGTATAACCTTCATGGATGCTGATATTTACGAATATAAATTCTTGAAGAAATTTTGTTGAATCAATTGTCCGGGGGATCAATTGTCAAGGATATCGTCTGTCTGAGGGATCAATCGTCACCGAACCACCTCGGCTGCCTAACCTATGATGTAACAAACAATTAATGAACATGTAGGTGTATGTTCCAGAACGCTTGGATTTATAATACGTACTTCTTAAACATTAAAATTTAGAACGCATACCAAAAAATATATAGACATATTCATTAATCAGCTACAATTCTTTACCTAACCATTTAAAAGCATATTTAATTAAAAATAAAATAATTTAATTTAATTTTGTATATTCTTTTAAAATAATTAAAAATATATTAAACTGCACTAAATTAATGTACTCGTCAAAAAAATTTATATACTTATTAATTTCACATTTCTGATATTACTCATCTTTGGAATCAATACGATCAGTTGGATGCTTTTAATAATAATTAAATAATTTATAAAATGAATTAAAAAAAAAATATATTTGGCTGTATAACATGCAACAGAAAAACCTAATATTTAAAATATCACCACTCAGAACCTACTAGTGTAAAAAAATGTGGCTTTCGGATACACGAGAAACAACGTTAAAGCCAGCAGTTTGTGTAAAATGCGCAACGAGCCATGAATCTAATGAACGTAAACAAACCAAGGACTCTACTACCGCCTGTGTAAACTGTGGTTACATGTCACATGTTACGAGTTGTGGCTGCACAAAAAGCGCAATGAGCTTAAAATGACATGTTTGTCGATCAAAATAGAAAGTATATATTTTAAAATGTAAAATAGTGGTGAAAAACCATAATCGACCCAAATAGCAACCTAAGAGCAACGATGAGCTGAAAGCTTTTATGATAGTAGCAGCAATGTTACTGTTATTTAAATTCAAACGGTATTGAACTATTTGTATGAATCTGAATAGGAGGATGCTGCATGAATTAAATTAACGTAAAAAGAGAAATAATTTATAAGCTTACGTCTCGGCATAAAGGCTAACCATTTTTACATCGTATTGCTTCGTGTTGTTAGATATGGATTATAAGTGACAATCGCAATGTTTATATAAATTTAAAGTACCGAAGTATAGTCTGTAACTAAATAAGTTCAAAAATTTTATGCGGTGCGTTGCAAAGAAATAGGGTTTCTAAAAAACCGTCCGAAAAAAACGGTGCTCGTTAAATGAGGATATTTCGTAAGCTTAAAATTTTTTTAAATAAATATATAAAAATTTGTTTAAAATTCGTTTTTTTTTAATTTCATTGCTTATAAATATAAAGTTTGTGATAAAATAACTATAAATAGACAATGAAATGCACGAAAAAAATATGTATTATATTTAAGAATGTAAATGTACAAGATGTTTGAAAAACCTGATCAATACATTATAATAAATAAAAACAAACTTATTGAGAAGAAAAACATAAAAAGATTATTATAGAAAATATTCAAAATACAAAGGTATAAAAAAATACGACTAACAATTAAACGAGAGTAAAATTAGAACTATGAAAATATGTATCACAATTTTTTTTAAATAATACTTTAAAAAGATAAGCATCAAGTGGTATACATCGAACTTCGAATTTTCGTACAAAAATTATTTTCAACACTAAAAACACACTCGCGAGGGGGGGGGGCAAATTCTCGGAACTCGTTCTCCTTGAGGAATCCGACTCTGGATTAAAATAATGAATATAATGAATCTAAGCTAAATTATGTACTAATGTATTTCAGGTATTGCACACAAGAAATAAAATAAGTGGAACATTGCCTTCAAAAGCACACGCTTTCTAGCTAGTACTTTCACAATAAACATTATTATTCAAAGGGACAGATTGTGGTTTCTTCACGCGGCTCCATTTGTGTTAAAATTTGTTTGCAAATTAGTGTTGATTTTATTGCTTAAATATTAGACATGAGAGAAAATATTCCACAAATGTAAATTAGTAGCAGTAAATTTAGGTGTTACAGCTGAAAATTCAGATCGAATACCTAAGGAAGAAGCAAAGAAATAACGAAAAATTAACAACAGCACTAGCTGAATTATATAAATTTATTGTTTTTATAAATTGTATTATTGAAAATTAAGAAACTAGATTTAATCCAGAAAAATGAATAAATAATACAATCAGTTTTATGTAATAGTTCTTAAAAGAAAATTAAAAAAAAATACAGTCACGAATCTATCACAAAAATATTTTTAAAATATGTCATTTCAATAAAATCATATTGGAATACATTTTCCCCATTAGATATATATTTTAATTAGTGAAAACATAACTTATCTGGCAGGTGCTAGTTAAATTATATGATTTTAACTGTTGATTATGTAGTAATATATATTTACATATATATATCATAATTTATTTCAATCTGATGTATAAATGTTACAGAAAATATGTACTTTTGGTGAAGTTTTACTTTCACTTAATAAGTCCAATACATTTTCACCAGTAAATATATATCTACTAAAAAATTATAATTTATTTAAAAGCCGCTAATATGCTGCAATAAAATGTCTACGAAACTCAATTTGACAGTTGCGAAACGTTCATTTGCTGTTCAAACCCAAACCTAACCTAATTAAAGTTCTTATTAGAATTTGTATTAGGTCAAGTCAAAAACTTAAATTAAGTCAACTCATTTTTTAAAGAGAAATAAGCAGAAGAATATGTACAGACAGACATCGTATCCATAGTTTGTCTGCATTTCGATATTACACTATGTTTTAAAAATATTATATTTATTGATACATCTAAAGCAACATAATCGTGTCGGCAACATTGCAGTGGGAACGCTCGGTAACGAGTAACTGATATTGCTTTTGGCGTGGATTTTTGACTTCTGAGAAGAGATGGGCAAAATTTGGTTTAGATATGCTTTATTTGATTCTCATTCGTAATATCGTTATAAAAAGTGTTTATAAGCGAGCGTTTTCACCGCGATGGCATGATTTTATTGCTCTTGACATGGACTGGAAATGCACTATATGGCAACACTGAGCAGGAAAGAAAACACGACTAATTATCAGATGAATATTATGAATAGATATTTTTAATGCCTATTTCGCATAAAATATAATTACAGAAAATTTGTTGCAAACAAATTTTTATATTTATTTGTAGCATAAAAATTATTGCCACATAACTAATAGCAGTAAAAAAATCATATTTAAGAAAAATGGATTATTGAAATTGTTTTTTTGAGTTCAAATATTGAGGCAGAGTCTTATTGCTGTCGCTTCGCTTAGGATTTTTTATTAATAAAATATTATTCTTCATTCAATAAAATACTAGTTAACCGAGTCAAAATGTCAGTGTTCTTTTTTAATGACTGAAAAGCCGGTTAACCAGTTTCGGTTTTAATCAGATAACAAGGGGTTAACAAAATCAATAACTACCAAGTTCGTAGTAAGACATTCGACTCGAATCAAAGTATGTAAGTCATATAAATTTATTTGTGAGATTAGGAAAATCTGGGAAAACCTAATTTGTTAGTATCGATTAGAATCATAATTTTATAACAATTACTAATATTAAATTGTGAATATTCGTACATTGTGAAAGGATGCAAGTCTAGTCTTTTTAATCGGCAGTGATTTATATTATATTTAATTTAATTTTAATTCGATTGAAGTGATTCTTAATAAAGGTGACAAGTTGCGTATTGATAATGAAAAGTCAAAATGCGTTTTTCAGCACTATATTTTTGGTCAGTTACATAGTTTCCGCCAATCTCAATCTACTGTTCCAAACCTCATGATTTCTTCTAACGTCTATATGATATTCGTATCTTAGTATCCCAGAAATTTTATGTACCGTGCTGATTTGGAATAAATATTAAATTAAAATTACTGGCTCGTGTGTTCGTCATTTTGTATTAGCGTAATAAACGTCGACATGATTTAATTTAAAAGCAGATAAAATTAAATTACTTATAGCTGTGTATATGTGGATACGAACAGTGTCGGTTTGCAATTTGCCGCTCGGAAATTGATCGCAACACCATCGCCAAAGCGCAGACAGTCCAATATCGGGCCGATGCGGGCCTGCGACATTTAATTATGGGGATCGCAATTAGCGACCATGGCGTCACCCCGGTTTATCACTGACCTGTCAAAGGGAGCATTGTGACCGATTATACAGACCTTATCGCTTCTGGCCAGCGGATCATACCAGAAGCAGACATCCCAATTAACACTATATAACAGAAACTGTGTTATAAGTCATATACCATCGATGTAAAACACATATTATGTATAATATATCTCGATACGGTGGTCAATTTTAGTTCCACATAACATTTATTATCATGTACCAACTAGCTTTCATACAAAGCTTTGTTATCGGTTGTACCGTATCATTTAATAATACTTGATGCTCTACTGCTGGATAATATTCATCCAACAGCACATATCAATGCCTTTACCGCATATGTATTTATATTGCACATCAAAAGTCATAAAAAAGATGCATAAAAATGGTGAGCAATCAAGTATAACACTTTAGACTATTCACTATTCCTTCGAAGCATGCTTAGCTGCTTGCTTTATAATTATTTTTAAATCAATGTCGGCGGGCTTTAGTGAAGCAGAAACACTGTTTTTGACCGCATCGCGCGTCTTAAATAAGATATTGAGTCCTTTGATACTTTAATGCTAAGGAGTAGTGCTAAAAATATTTTAACTGCTATATTTCTGTATTGTTGGTATCTTTTACTAAATAATTAGCTGCCATTGAATCAAAATATTGACCCCGTTTTATTGATTAAAAATATCTCTGAGTAGTAATTTCATGAATAATACCATAATTCATTAGAATAATTGATGATATACAACTCATCCATCACAATTTGAGATGCCAGCCAGATTCTTAACTACACACAAAGATGTTTTCGACCTTTGCTAAGAAGAGCCAGAACAATTTATATGAGACAAAATCATGTTAAATATTCGTGTACACGTATGCATGTGTAAATTGCTACATATTGCTATATTTATTGATTAACATACAAGTGTCAGATTTATAATAAATAAAATAAATCATCATCAATTATGTTTTATTGTATAGTTTTTGAAAAAATAAAAGTTTTCATACTTTAAGATCGTTTTAAATGCATAATTCAGACGAAAATACCCTACAATGCCATATTTAATTAAAAAAGCAGTAAGCCACCTTAAGAGCCTGTGAAGTAATATTTTCACAAATTTATATTTATACAAACTTGAGTCGAATTAGTATATATTCTAATTCAATTGGCTTGTAAGTAAAATCTTTTAAAGAAGCAAATTTATATCTTTCTGTAGCACGGGCAAAGCAGCCCTTACAAATTGCATTAAACCCTTAAACAATTCACTGGAAGCGTTGCGTTTTGTTTTCCGTTTAAAAGCTATTAATTTTATCAGGGCTGTGGAGTCGTTAAAAAAAAACACGACTCCGACTCCGACTCCAATTCCGATTTTCACCAATAACACGACTCCACTCCGACTCCGACTCCGACTCCGACTCCGACTCAAAAAAGTTTAATTTTATCAGGTATTTTTGGTGTTCTTCTACACGTTTTATATGCATACGCTATACACATTCATTATTACGCATTTAAAATTTCATAATTTAAAAAAATGCATTTTATATAAAAAATGGTCGGGGTCGCTCATTTTTCACGACTCCGACTCCGACTCCAACTCCGGCCAAAACACCACGACTCCACGACTCCAACTCCGACTCCGACTCCGACTCCACAGCCCTGAATTTTATGCTTGTGATACAACTGCACTACCCTAAGTCAAATCATATAATTTAATTGCTAATAAAAAATAGTATTAAGAAAATAGTATTGAATAATTAATTAAATTTAACTCTTAATATACTATTATATTATAATCAGCTTTATCTTATTTGGCAATAAAAAACACAATATTTAATGTAACATGTGCTTATTATATGTATTTATTTAAAATAGGATTATCTTATAAGATAAAGAAGAAGACGCAACTGTGCCTCTCGAAAACATTTTGGAACCCTAAACTTAAATTTATACAAAATAGTAGGATTATAAAATGCTAAAGCTCCTAAAAATACTAAAATACAAATCATATGCTTATATAAAGGTATCTTAAGAATCTTTTCTGAATTTTTTTGGTTAAAAATTATAAATTAAACTAGTCCGAGCTAACAATGCATAGCCACGCTAAGCAGATTGGGAAGGCTTGGAGATAATGTGTATGAGTTCCATATTCAATTGAGCAAAAAACAAGTCGTCTCATCTCTATAAGCTTCAAAACATAAAAAAGCATAATATTAAATTTTATTTTGAACTATCAGACGGTCGCCTATTGTTGTCGATTAAAAATATAATAAGTAGATTTGTAGGTTGAGTAAAACCTCAATGCGATTACTTATATAATATAATTATTACTTATATATGCTGGATAAATACATTATTATTTAACTACCCTTATGTAATATTTTATTTATTATTATAGGTTCTAACCACATTTCATCGTATTATTGTCAAATAGTGAAAGAGTAGTGTATTTATTAAAAAATATCTGAAGTTGTTTATTTTTCTGCCAACTCACAATCCCTAAGGATAACCAGTAGTCTACTATTATTTTTTAATTAAATGAAATCAACGAGATGGAACTGACATCATCTCTTAAATCAATGTATTAGTTTATCGACTAATGGAATAGCGACAGTATTGCTTGTTTTAAAAGCCGCTCGTAGTATTTTTTTTAAAAAATATCGTTGACCTGAAATCTGCAGAAAAACGTCTCTGAAGATTTAAGTGTTCTATCCACGAGTTATTATTGAGACAGACGATTTAAATAAACAGTATGCTAGACCAGTGGTATAATATCTAAAAGGTTTAGATTCATACCCTATTGTATAATAACCCTTCTGCTAATTTATTATTATTATTTATATATAATTATAATTTCAATTGAATATAACAGATTATGTAACTCACGGATGGATATTGTAATGAATAATTAAAATAAAATCGTGCATTAAGACATATTAATTTTAAGCTTTAAATTAAAAAATATATTGAAATTGATTTCAGTTTGGTGTTTCACTACTTAGTAGTACACCTGTCATGTTACAATAAAATATATAAGTATATTCATTATATAAATATAATGGTAACTTATTATTCACTTTGAAAAAGTGCGCAATAAAAATACACCAAATAAGTAGCTGCGAGTTTTAAATTAAAATCAATAAACTCATTCATAGGTTCACAAATTTTTATCAAAATATATTCCAAAGCCATTTTCGTCTATATATAAAAATATTATCTTTAATACAATATAATGTATCAAGTCGTTTTGTATATATAAACTTTTTTTATTTATCACTTTCTCTTTTATGCAATATATAATATTGACCCCCATAAATAAAATGTACTGTACAAGCATTATATTTACTTAAAATTAACTATTATACTATATTAGCAAATTATTTAAAATTATAATCCGAATAAAGATTCAGTGAACGTTAAGAATGGCAAGAGTGTGAAACAGCGGAGCGTTTTAAGAGTGTATAAGTAGGTAAGTAAGTAGGAAAGTATGTATAAAATACAAAGTTTTAAGCGGCGCGTTTTAGCAAAGTTTTTCGCGTCCTTTGCAAGGATAAGGCGACTAAAGGTGGCAAGTTTGATCTATATGAAAAAATAATTTTTCAGCCTTGAAAAATAAGGCGCAAGGAAAATTTCTCTTCTCGCTTTCATTTTTAGACGTGCACACTTTTGTCTAGCGAAATATTTTCCTCTGTCGCTACGCATTTTAACGAATGTCACTGGAGCGTGAAAATGGTAATGATAAACAACAAATAAAATTATAATAAATAAATATTAATATTACATAGAAAATTGCTGTTGTATGTATTATACTAAAGATCTTATTAAAAATATAATTAAATATAAATAATTATGCAAATACCGTCAGAGGAAACATCAAAAAAATAATATTAAAACCGCAGTCACAGTCGTGAAAATCAAGTCATTCTAAACTCCAGCTAAGTAAAAATGGCGAGTGCAAAAGTTTTCGTTGAGAATTCGTTGAGTGATATCACTAAGTGTCATATATTTTATACTGCTCCTTTGAGGAAGCTTGTAAGAATAGAAGAGACAATTGCATTGAGATTTAACTCCAACTCCAAAATCGTTTATGACTTATTTAATTAATTATAAGAAATATATACGTAAATTTATAGCATTTTTTTTATTGATAACTACGGATCGTTTTATGACATTTGCGAAACAATAAGCGGTTGGTATAGAATGGTAAAGATTGTTTTTAAAATGTATCGATAAATTAACAGATTTATACCATACACTACGTTAACATTTACAAGGATGACATAAATTAAACTTTTAATTAATTATTAATTTGTTTTGAAAAAATATTTCTTAATATTTATTTTTCGATCAACTATTGTGGAAAGGAAGATAAATAAAAACAATAAATGTAAAAGAGCGCCGCAGGTTTAAAAACTATGATATATATTACATTGATCTAGATTTTATAATTGAGGGATTTTGTCACTGCCTTCAGTGGTCGCGGAAAGACGCGGACGAAACCCGCGTTGTTGGTCTAATGCTAGCCAATAGTGACTGTGGATATGTAAAAAATTATACTAAAAAATTTAACGAATGCTCAAGTAACAGCTACCCATTTTAAGTTTTCGATACGCAATATATCACCCATTTTGGGGATTGAGGGACTCTTACATCACAAATCAGGAAACGAAGAAGTTTCAAGCAACAAATTGAAAATAGGTCAAAGGGAAGCAACAGCTTTTGAATATAAATCAATGCAATATAAAGCTACGCAATTTGAGCTTTTCAAAATCGATATAATATGATATGATTCTCTCGAGTCACGTTGATAAGTGTACTTGAGAAAGCACTTCTTCAAACTGCTGATAAGAAATATATACAATCCGGAGGGGAATTTTTATGTGTCACCTAATTATCAGCGTATTGTTTGAAATACCGAAGTATAAACAACTCTCTAATAAATGCAGTTTTTAAAATTATAAATTAATTGTCAGATAGTGTAGATTTGTTCTCATCCAATAACACATCAAAAAAATAGAAATGAATAAGAAATCTCACCAAAATTTCTCTGTAAGCATTTTTTATAAAAATCCAAAAACCTTAGACATGGAGCCAGAGAAAATGAAAACAAGAATTTAACATAACTATACACAAAACGTCAGAAAGTTGAAAAAAAATAAAGGCAAAGAATACACTACAAAAACTTCCAAAATTGTTAAGGTCAAATTTTTTGAAATAAAAATTGCTTTTGCTCAAAAAAACGTTTGGATCTCTTTGAATATGAAAATATAAAATCTCATTTTGCACAATTTTAGGAACTGAAAAATTTTCTAATTTTTCTAATATATATGAAAAAAAATTAGACTTTAATTGCTTCATAGTTAATGATCAATATTATTTTCTATTACACTGTTTTGTTAATTTATATCTCAAAATTTCAATGTACTATTAGAGAATAAAAAAAATAGTTTATTTAATATTTATAAGCCTATGAAAACTCATCATCTAGGATTGATACACACACGATTTATACTCTTCGCGATTCCTCCCGCAATTAAGCAGCAATGTAAAGTATTATGGAAAGGGTACAGGAATGGGACGTGTCGCTGCGTATGATCCAAATGAAAAGGGAATGATAAAGGGCTCGCCATTTATTCCAAGGGGCAGGCGCGAGTGTCGGCTTCTGTTCCCAAATAGCCACTTTGTCACACACAACCTTTACATGCCCTACACTACCTACTTACTTATTTACTTTGGGATTGACGCAACGGCTGTTGCTTCCTAAACTCTCGTGTGCCCGTTTTGCTTTTATTTATTTTACACAATCCATCATCGAGTCGCTTTTATTCAAGTACCTACTAGTTTGTGGAAAAGTTCTCGGAATCAAATGTATATTTTTATATAAAAAGCGCCACACTCAGAATAAATATTAAATGTTTGTTTATTAATGGAACGCAGTAAAGCGAAATATTACACTCGCTTGTAAAATCAACAAAAACTAATTTCGGTGCAGATGCAACTTCTGATCACAATCTTATTTTTGAAAAAAGTTGTATATTTTTACACAATATTTTTATATAAAAATGAGGCACAAAAGTATACAAACAACTTTTAAGGGACGAAAATTACTACTTTAATTTATATATTAATTAAACCAATATCTCAATAAACATTTTAAACAAAATTTTAATGACCAACTAATACGTGAAAATGGGGCAAGATAATTTTCATTAGAAATTAACTTTAAATTTCTGTTCTTAATCAATTCATAGTCATTTCTATCAAGGAATTTCACAAAAAACATAACAATAACTGTCAGATTCATCATTAATTTCAGGAAACTTCTGGATATTACAAAGAGAACGATGATACGTACATTAAAAAAAATTAAGAAAGCTAAACGATATAGTGGTAAAAAATATTGTACCCAAACAGGAAAAATTGTTCCTGAAATTAATATTGCAAATGAAATCTGTCACTGCAATTTGCATAAATAAAAAAATGGTAAAGAGTATTGAAAGACTTAATGAACAAAATTTACTTCTAAATAGTTTTTCACATAATTGTGCTAAGAAAGGATGCAACCGATAAATAACAGGGGAACGCAAAAGAATAACTCATATTTTAATATTTACAAGCAATTATTTGATTTTTGCACTAATTTGATAAATTAATTAATATCGGTAAAAACCGAAAAAATATTCAATTTCATTTTTTATTTAATATTCGGATAGTTGAAAACTACTAATAATTAAGAACTTATGTGCAGACGCTACTTTAGATACGTTACAGAGTTCTTAAGCCTAATAATATTTGCATCATTAATTTAAAAAAAGTATTTTTCTGAGCAAAACATTATCATCTTATAGAGAGCCTAATTTTTTTCAGGCTGGATGACAGATATAAAACGTATTAAAATCTGTATTTGAATCAATCAGTAGTTGAATTAGGTCAAACTGAAAATATTTTATTATGTGTTTATTTTCTACACTTTTCAATCTAAACTCTAAATATTTAAATGCATTTCAAGATTTCACTAAACTTTAGAAATACGCAAATTGCCAGCATCGGAAGCAATAAGGCAATATTTAAGTTACAAACCGCATTAGCTGTTTGTGAGATAGGAGTTATAATATGATTCGTTTATCTTTTTAGTGACTTCGTAGATATATACAGTGATTATTATAAAGGTGAAGGCACTCAGATTAAATTGAAGGTCTGAAGGGTTCTGTATCTTTAGTGCGGGTAAATAGGAGGGATTACGGCACAGACGTATCAACAGGCTTAAGGGATCGATGCACAAAGGCCTCACCAACTTTGCTTAGTCGTTTTGCCGACTTTGAAAAGTGTATCATCTCTAAGTTGCGCCGTACATAGTGATTTATGCGAGCTAGACATTTCGCACAGAAAATTTATCACAATCGTCTGTTTTATGGCATTTTCTATCCGCGGTGTGTCTCGGGCAGACGTGGGAATGGAATAAATTGCGTTTAATCTCTCGTTGTTACTCTTGAAATTCGTAGAGAAAAGTTATATATAAATATAATAAATGACAAATTCGTAATAATAATACAATAATAAATTTTAAAATGTTGGTAGACCATAAAAATATTTATTGATTAAATTCAATAGCATTAGTAAAAACATTAGTCAAGTGGATTTAGAATGAATTTTTTTCACAGTATTTAAATAGCTTTTTTAAAAGTATAAATAATAAAATAATACCTTAAGACAGAAACATATAAACTGACAATTTGGTCCAAAATCGTTAATAAATATTATTTATTAGCGCATGGAATAAATTCCAAAAAAATCAGTAATATATATTATATCTATAAAACCTTTTAAATAAATAATATATTAATGGTTTAAAATTATTGGATTTAAATTAAATATAAAAAAATAGAATTAATAATTTAAATATATTTAGCTGAAAAATTATAACTAGTGAATATGCCCCATTATTTTATGGTTATATGATGACTTGAGAGTGACGTTCGAGCAAAGATTGAGATTTTTTATGTATATCGCTAAAATTTGCGATAAATGCTCGGCTTCGTTATGCGGAGCGCGTGTCACTTAAATAATTTATTGCAGATTCGCGCTCTGTACGATGCGCTAGTTTGTAGCGTCCTTGAATATGACTCCTATCTCCTATCACACCTATTTTAGGTATGCACCACAACTGTTTTTTTTTAAGTTCAATTGTATAATTATTATGACGCATTATGGAAACCACTCAAATCATGATGGTCAGATTTTTACAAGAAATATATGTATTTTTTAAAGATTAGTAAAAAAAAGTAAATTATGACTATTTAGTAAGATACAAGTTTGACTAAACAAGCCATTAGTGATATCAGCATGTTAATACGCAATAATCACTTTTAAAACAAATCGGTAATCATGAGTTCTTGTAATATTAAAAGCTCTGTTTTTCTACAAGCTTTGAATAAACATGTTTCTGTACATTCTTTGCAATTATCATACAGTCATCTAACGTAGGGCCACCTCCAAATCCAACCCCTTGTAAGAGTTTTAATTTTAAGAGAGCCATCCGATAATTACATACACAAAAAACTGGTTCAGTTCATATTATTTAATTTTGATATTTTATGATATATTTTTTTGTGTATTGAAAAAATACAAGTATTGTTTACGAAACCATTTGGGTAATCCATTATGTTACGATGCTCTAAATTGTGTTGTTCCCCCGTAAATAAATCTATTGCGACTAAATTTCCAAGAACGAAACTCGCGTGCGCTGTCGCCCGCGCGCCCTTCCTTTACGCGGTTTCCGTTTAGTGTTTAAAAAATACAAGAACTAATTTTGTATAAAAAATTTTGATGAAGAAGAGTGAAAAATAACTTTATCTACGCGAGTTTTATTTCCCTCAAAAAATAAAAAGGGAGAATAATTAAATAAATTAAATAATCACCCAGGTTAATAGATCATGCCAAGGAACTGTGAAATGAAATATTAGAAAATGAAACTTTTATGCTACATTATCCTAAAGTTGTTTATGCAACTAACATAAAAACACGAAATGTTTATAATTTCACTTTCCAGAGATTCTTTTACATGTGATTAAACTGCTCTAAATAATATTATAAGCAGTCTTAATACTAATTATCATTATTAAATAAACAGTAATAACAACTTATAAAATTGGTGGCATTTTCATTAGGTTTCTAAATCCAGTGAATTGTTACATTTATATAAATAATAAGCACGCATTTTTAATAAACGATAAATGCACAGCCCGTCATATTTTTTAAGTTATCAATAGCAAGGTTTGTAAGAAAAATACGGAATTGAAACGAAACACTTTTTTTGGTTTTTAGAGTAGATAAAATCACTCATTTTCAAGCTTTGCATTTTCTGGCCAAAATAAATAAGATCGCTTACCTTAGATTGCTCTTTGCGCGGCGTGCGATCCGAATACAATTTCTCGTTTGCTGTTCCTTGCTGCTCTTCATGTTTCGCTACAAATTTCGAGCGAAATTTATCTGGAACCAAAAAACTGTGTGTTAGTATTTGATAATATGAAGCCACATTGCATAAGAATCATCTATATTGATAATAAATTTTAATAGCTTTCGTTGTACTTAATGTTTTTAGGTAAAAAATATTGAATATAATAAAAAAAAACACAGTTTAAAACTTCATTATTGCTTTAATTATAGATACATCAGCTGAAGTATGTATTTTCCATTTTTATGTTAAAGATAATGTTGAAAATCTAGAATCCGTTGATAAATTTTACAGTAGTTGCTAATAAAGAACGGACAGTTTTATTATTGCAGCATCTAAAATCATTCAATACCTATAAATAATATTATTTTTAAAGCAAGGATTTTTCTATGTACATTATTAAAAGAACCGTACTCCTTTTCTTATTAAAATTAGCTCAAATATGTCTCACTAACAAGTTTCCGTGTCGTTAAGTGGTTTTCGCGGAATCTGTTCACTATTAATTTTACTTGCTAATATTATTTTAAACACAATATAATTATTTTAAAAAATATTATTATTATATAAAGTAATGTGATAGATTCCACAATACAAATCAGTTCTATAAACTTACACATATAATACTCAATTAAAACTTAATAAACTATAATATGTTCTATACAAAAAAGGGATCAATGAGTTGACGGCCATGAAGAATAAATAAAATCTCTACAGCTCGAATAAGTCGTATCGACCCCTCTTTCAATTAAATGTTAATAATAACCGCCCTCAAATAGCTATTTAATTGCTAAGCTTTGCCCGTCAATATTAATAAGAAGGCGCACTACGCGCTAGTTTCAAATGTAAATAATTGAATCGTTATTAAAACCACCACCACTATTAAGTCGAATTTAATTGTAGACTCCCCAATTTGGGGAGTAGTGGTGGTAGTGGCAGTGGCGACAAGGCCGCGTCGATCGATCACCCTCTAAGCGCACTGGGAGACATTCTTATTTTTTTGTTATTTTGAAGGGGTGGTGCTTAGGGGGCGAAGAATTAGTTAGCAATTGAAACGAGCTTTTTTGGACCATTTCACGCCGAATGAAAAACTTTACAAAAATCAATGAATTACACGCAGACTAGTACGCTATGTTTGCGCACGTGCTACTATTCAAAGTGGCTCAAGGTCGCATTTTTGTGCCATCTATATCAATCAGAGGAGGTCAAGATATTTGAACTTCGCAAGACATTCAAATAAGTAATACTAACAAGCATAAGCTAGGTCAAGCCACGTCAGTTACTGATGCTTATAAAATAAAAAAACTATTCTTAAATTTTCTCAATTTCTAGTATTAAATATATGTACATCTTTATTTCTTGTTAAATACTTAATAAAATAATAGGTTTTTTAATTGCAACAAAATATTACTAATAATATTTAAAGCAAAAATCCTCAAACATTGCTTCATTGTAAACAATTTCTTATTCCACTTGAATAACTTTGAACCATTGAAAATATTTTAAAACACGCGAAATTTAACCGCTTAAGACTTTTTTGAAAATAAATCAACAGAGCAATATATCCGAAAAGAACGGGCAAAAAAGTCGTCTTGGATATTCGTTGGCGCAATCGGCTCGTTTCCGCGTCATTGACCAGAGACCGTCACTAAAAATGACAATAAATGACATCGAGATGAAAGAAAAAGAGAGAGAGAGAGGTTAAAACTAGACCAATATCTTTTATTTAAATATCTGTTTAAAAAAACTCTGACGGTTGTATCGCAAAAAAAATGAGATAATAAATTTGTTTTTTAATTAAATTTTAATCTGATAGTACATATAACTATTTTAAATTCTTTCACTAATGATAGTGCAGCTTAAAATTAATGATGATAGTTGCATACATATTTTAATTTAACTCGCAACATATTGAGTCATAATTATAACTCAGAATAAAATTTAGCTGTTAAGAATGAAATAGCAAAACGCAAAGTTTATGTAATATTGCCTAGTTTTGGTAAATTTAAATTAATAAGCAGCATAATCATCATTACGCTACATCTTTAGCTAGTCCGTGGTCTCATATAATAATATTTTTAACCTTCATCCTAGGTCACGCAGCGCGAATCAATGATGCTCAGCGCCAATCAATGTTATCCGTTTTAAAAATTCAAAGCTAATTTCGCAAACAAACGCGTTTGAAATTTATATGCTTACAGTTTCATAAATTTAGACAGTATTTAATGACACGATAATTTTTTTCTACTCTTTAACTGAAAGATTAGTCGAAAATATAAGCTTATTCGTATTATATTTAAAAATAGAAAAAAAATGTCTTAGTTGATATACATACATATAACAGACAAAAAGTATTTTGTGCAGTACGATTGAAAACAAAATGGTCATCAACGTCTGGAATTAGATATGCCACTAGTAACATAAAAATATGATGTATATAGAATTTGTATAGACCTTTACTAAAATGCTTTTCAATTTATTACTCATTATAATAAATTTATAGACGACTTTTTTAATAATAATATTTATGTATGTTAATAAATTGTAAATTGACCAAAATTAATGATTTTGCATTAGACTCTTCATAATGGTATTAGTCATATTGAATCGTGGGTATGAATCTTTTCCCAATCTCACAGATTAATATAAAAGTGTCTACTTTAAACTAAATCATTACATTATATGTTTCAATAATAAAATATATGCAAAATTGTAAGATATGTATCTATAATACATAAAGATTGTTCACGTTTTCGCATTATATATCCATGTTTCGGTAAAAATATATCCATTATTATATTCGTTGAAAGCAATCCAAAAACCTTAACGTTGTAATTCCTTAGTAAGCTTACTGTGTATCCTAATAGCTGACGGCTTAAAAGGAAGAAATACTAGAAATATATAAAATGCTTTGTGTTCGATGGCAAAATACTTTTTATTTCATTCAATTAAACAGCTTCAAGCTTCAACTCGAATAAAAACTCTACTCTTAATGAATATTAAAAAACATCATAATATATTATATATTGTTTATAGAAATATATTTTTGAGGCATGTAATTTATTTTTAAATACAATGTAATACATTTGGTTTAAATATGTTACAAAGGGATTTTAACCCTCTGCCTTTTATTATTTTGAATGATTTTTCCGATTTAGTGACATATTTTTTAATTAGGTGTGCACATATGAAATATACCCAAAGAGCTCAATGACAACGGCATAAGATAAATAAAACATATGTATATTTCAGTATCTGGCAAATCGAATTGGTCTGTTCATAGATTTTTTTTAAATCTGGCTCTTGAAATTCGCACACAGGAAAATTTCAGATAAATAAAATTTAGATTATTTATCTATTTAAGGCTTACAACGTTATTCGCGTCACATATTCATATATATATGGAAATGAATTCTTACCGTTAAAGGGTTACCGGTAGCTAATATTGCGCGAATCTATAAATTTTATAGCCAATTTGTTAAGTTATTATATTTTTCCAGTCGTTTAAAAAGCTGTTTAAAGCCTTTGAATTCCAGACATTAAAAAGTTGTGTCCATGTGCAAACTATATTTTCTTGCTAACATGTTCACTTTTTCCAGACCTTCTTAATGTTTTTATTAACTTCTCTACGTTCGTTTTTATTATTTATAGATTTTAATTGCTGCTGAATTAACCATAAATTTTATTACGAAAACCACAATAATGAAAATCCTCGTCATCAGAAAATAAAAAAGTCCTTATATAGGATATCAGTGACATGATATTATTGTCCTTATTTACGTCTACATATTATTATGAAAAGATTCTTTCGGCCATATCAGTCATACAAACAAAATAAAGAACTCGAATGGATGTGAGTGTAACTCTTTGTCTCTCTGAAACGACTGAAGCCACAAGTATAAAATATATTATATATTGCATTAATTTGTAAAAATCATTGCTTCCTTAAAATTTTAGAATTTCTAGATTTAAAAAAATATTTTATGATTGACTTTAAATTATTTTAAATAATAATAAAAAAATGTTTTTTCATTACTCACACAAAATAATAAAAAAATATTATTTTCATTACTCACACAAAATAATAAAAAAATCTTAATCAATTGTGGTAGTAAACATTTTCCACTTTCCTACAAAGTGTTAAAAAGTAAACCCAATTTCTAGTAATGTTTATCAGTATTTTAATATATTTAAGACACTTCTAGGTTACCGAAAATATGTTTATTAGTATTCAAATTAAAAAGTATATTACAAATATTTTTTTCAAGTATAATTCCTTATATATTTACGGGTTTTTTATGTTCGAGTTTGACAAAAAACGGTAACTTTTATTTTAATATGAGATCTTGAGCAACAAATCTATCGTCAGATTTTGATACGAAATGCATTAATAAGAAATTCCGAGTAAACTGCGTACAAAACGAGTCTCTTTCGCCCGTTTGAGTTATAGCACAATTAACGTTAATACATTCGAGGAAAATAAAAGAAAATTGGACGCCGCCCGGACAGTGGTGGGGAGATGTAGGGGCGAGAAAGAAAGAAAAGAAAAGGAAAAAAGTTTAAAACGTCAAAAGCCCCCTAATTTTGCCCGTAAGGCCCGAAAGTTTGCTGATGAAGCGCTGCTGAATTAATGATGAGTTCCAGTGAGAGAGAGAGAAAGAGAGAGGTACCATTAGCGAGAAAAAGGACAACTGAAGGTGTAGTATTTTTTCTGGGTCCATCTGTTTGCACCGAATGCGGGGATTGAATTCTGTATTGAAAAATAATACATGATGCTATTAATCAAAGCCTCAGACTAATCGATCCATCCAAGCGGGTAATTATACACAGACAAATTAAAAAATCTGGTAAAGGGCAACGTGTCTGAGGATAAATCGGTTTGGATTAAGATACGTGCTTCGATGCATGTTTGCCAATTATTAGCGCAATAAAATAACAAGATCACAAATTGTTCAGAATTCCAATATTGTTTTTAAAATCAAGGTAAATCTTAATGAAGTGAAATCAAGTGATAAATATTGAATAAATTTCAAGCTAAATAGTATACAAAAATCGATTAATTTTGTGGTTTTATATATTAGATATATTTTTAAATGATCAAAATGAAGTTTAAAAATTAAAAATAATATGTGAATAATAATTCATTATATTTTTTTAATAATTCATTCAATATATTTTTTCGATTTAATCCCACGAGACCTAATTTTAAATCTGTCAATCCTGCCTTTGTCGCGCTTCACTTACCCTGTGTCTCTACTAGAGAAAAATAAATGTAAACGCAAACTAAAAGGGAATGTTTTATTTTACATCGATTTTCATTAAAAATATATATTAGCGGCACTGACAAAATAAACGCAAGCAAGTAGCCATGAAAAGGACTGTTTCTGAAGTTGTCTCGGATCAGGACATGATGTGGAGACTAGAGTCTCCAATTACTCGAACCATCAACTACTCGAGTATCAAATATTAAAATTTTAAAATACTCGAGTACTCGAGTACTTTCGAGTATTTACCAAATGCACCAAAATAGCTATTATTCAAATTCGTGCACATATAAATAAATAAATAAAATACTTAGTATGTTTATTTTTACAATTATTTTAACTTCACGAACATACTTTTTAAAAACAATAATGCAAAAAGTGTCTCGAATTTAATATTACTGCTAACCTTTGGTTTTATTATTCCCGTTATGGAAAAAACCCTTTCCGTTGCTGTTGATGTTGGTCTTATTGTCATTAACGCGTTGGATAAGGCTTCTAATTTATATCTGTTCGCTTTTTATAGATATAAAATTTTTTGAACTCTCTTTTTATGTTCTCTTCTTTCATTCCCTTCTCTGCTTTTCTCTTATTTCCTTCGACTATTGACAAAATAGTATTTTGTAATTCTTCTTGAATAGATTTTTTTTCTTAACAATATACAATATTCTACTCCTTCTGATTGATGCGAAGAATTTAAATCTATATCCTTCGAAGATGTATTTGGGTGAATCCCTTTCACTCTAGAGCTAAACGGTTCGCAAAGAACTGACTTTACTTTAAATGCCTTTAAAACACACAATTGTTTTGATTTATATTTTAAGCTGAGGGATCAGTATAAACAATTTACAGCACTTTACGCTACAACTGCATAGTCATAAAACCTAAATTTTTTTTTGTTGATATTTCATATTGTTCATTGCCATAAATTAGATAAGTCGAGACTGTCGAACAGAAAACACAAAAGAAATTTCTCCGTCGTACCCACTAACAGCCGACGACCGGAACTATGCAACTATGGAACTATGAAAAAATTATACCTGATAGTAACCGCTCTAACTCGGGACTTCGGGCATAAACGCCAAATAAAAGCAAGACGTTAACCTTTTAAAAGTTATTTTTGTTTCTGAAATATTTAAAAAAAATTTAATTTCGAGTATTAATCGAGTAATTTTCAAAATACTCGATTATCAAGTACTTGAAAAATAGACAAAAATACTCGAGTATCGAGTACTCGATTACTCGAATTGGAGACTCTAGTGGAGACTCGCGATGGATTCGTTGGTCCTTTGGGGTACCGGAAAAAAATTGTGCGCGCTGAAATGAAATGCAAAAAAATAACGATGTTCAGGTGAATGAACCCTTCGCCCTTAAGCTCCATGGCGGAGTGAAACTAATCTCTCTTTTTGGAGAAGAACGATCAATCCCACAATATGTGCTCAGACGTCTGGTTGTTGTGGCCGCAGGGGCAGTTGGCGTCGTCTTTTAAACATAAATGACGCAGATATGTCCTGAAGGCTCTGTTTACGGTTAAGAAGTGGTCTCGAAAATGAATATCATCCAGCGTTTCTCGAGGCGAACTTCCACCTGCGAAAAGAACGCAAATCTCTTTAACAACAAAGAGTACTTCGCTCTCCAGATTCGAGCTATATTCTAGGACGCTATGAACTAGTGTATTGAGCAGAATGCGAATCGCCAATCTATTAAAAAAGTGACACGCGCTCCGCATAACAGTGCCGAGCAGTCGAAAATATTTCTGCTCGAAACAATCTGGAAAATTATGGAGTGTACATTGAAATAAATTCGGGTACGCTGACAATCAAAGACCCCTTTCACTGATATTTTAGACTTAAGAATCGGTAGCTTACACTCACTAAATACAAACTCTTTACTTCCATTATACTTTACCAGAAAATCAATAACAGAAGAAAATTTCAAAGATATGCTATATTTTCTGTATTATATTCCAGCGATTTACTATGAATATTTAAAAAATTTTAAAACCCAAAATCCTACTTATAGAGAATGAAACAAGATAAGTTATAAGCAAATACCTTAATCATTATTTAAGATGCTAATTAGCATGAGTGACTAAAAAAAAATACGCTTGGTTAATATTGCACACGTTCTTAATCATTTTAGCCTTACATTTTTATGTATTTTTATAAGCTACACGCAAAATTTATATGTCAAAATAAAATATAAATCTAGCAGATTATATAAATTTGACAACATTGTGTTGCGTAATATAACAATATTTTTTAATCAATTTAAATGCAAACCTTTGAATATCTCAAAAAGAAAGAAACATTACTTAATCCACTTTCATAATTATGGGTTCATATATTTTACGTATTATTGGGTACTATTTTTTGTGCCATATAAACCATATGTTGTATGGCGAATTTAAAAGTTTGCAGTCTTGGATCTAACTATTCACAAATATATATTTTTAGCGAGCCTTACGTTTATTAAACTCACATGGTTTTTCTTAAAGAAATCTGTGAACTTGAAAACATATTGGAAACGAATGGTCCATTTTAATTTTCATGGTTTCGTACTATCTCTATTCAAACAATTATGTAAACGCATTAATATCTGAGAATTTTAATGATAATTGTTAAATTTCTATTTTGTTGTATTAAAATCAGTTATCATCATTTTTGGTGGATTTTATTTTGTAACCAGTCAAATAAATATACATATGTATATACAATATATACATTCCTTTGAAAATGTTAAAATAAAATTTTAAAGGTTATTTAATTCTAATTTTATGTAATTAATTATGGGCTCAATTTTAAGCAATGAAACTATTTATGGGACCGAAAAATGTTTAAACCATAAATAAATCAATATACACAAATAGCAAAGACATGTCGCTCAGTTTTATCTACTTGCGAACGAAGAAAGCTTATATCGTTCGCAGAAATACAAAATTGATAGTATATCTATAGAGATATATCTATATTTATATAAACTAATGTTAGGTACATTTTAAAAACTAAAATATGCCCCATTGAAGATTAAATGAAACGTTGCAGCTAGTCCCATATTATTTTATATATTTCTTAATTAAAAATCGACAAAGCTTTTAATGAGTAGCTGAATGGTAAATATTTGTTTGTAGTTTTATATATTCTAGCTAATAATGCTTAAATAGCATATTTTTTGTATAAAAATAAACAAAGTGATATGCTTCTTGAAACTCTAGTCTACAACACTGCAAAAACGCCATTTAAAATATGAACAAGAAACACCCAAAAATTATATTTCTTTAATTGAAATGGTGCTGCTGACGCACCATCCGATTAATATAAAACCATGCGCTGGTGAGTCCAGCTCACATTACTAGTGCAAAGTGTTAATAAGTATATAAAAAAACAATAATCTACATAGATGTAATACTATAAATAGAGATAATTAATTATTAAGGACAGATAGGTATAAGAAAACGCGTATGGCCAGTGGAATACAGTACAAAGTGTATCGGGTTTCTTTAATGAAATAAAAGGAACGTATTTGTGCAATAAGAAATAAATTATAATATTAGTGTTTTTTATATTCTGTTTATGCTTATGTATTATTTATTATTTTACTAATTTATTGCGCTTAATAGCGCATTTTTACACCAAACAACAATATTCAAGTAAATTTTATTAAAAAAATTATATTTTCCTAGCAACCAAATTCATTAAAAAAAGTAATGTATATTTTTTTGTTCATTATATTCCATCATTGCCATCTCACTCTAACGCAATAAGTACATCCATTCCAGGTCCCACCTTTTTCCCGTTACACACGCTGTGTCGTTTGCACGCTCTTAATAAGTATCAACATAATGTGAAAAAAGATGTTTTAATATATTTGATTCAAAATTACTTAAAATATATATAAATAATATAATAATACGCAATAAACGCTTCTGTTATCAATATACTGATATGTGTGCCAATATAAATTTTATATGACCTTTGACTGAATTTCAATGATAAAAACAGATAAAAACATATGTATTTTCAATATTATAAATTATTATAATAATAAACTCTCTCATCCATATGATATCCTGTTACATTAATACAATATTTCATACACTAACACACATTCCATAATTTTATAATTAGGTACTTAACTAACACATTAATGTAAAGTATCGTGTATATATTAGTTCTTTCATCATCTGAACGTAAATAATACAAGATTTTTATGCTTCAGTAAGTTTTGTTTATTTGTTGTATTAGGAGAACATGTCAATTCAACAGTCTTTTGCATATAATTTATTATTGAATTATATTATGTGCATTACTCTTGTAAGATAATATAATCAACACGAATTTTTTATAATAAAATGATTTAGCTTTATTTAAAATTTGCCTGATTTAATGAAAAAATATTATTAAAAACAAATTTTACTTTAGCCAAATTAATTTAAATTTTCATTAAAAAAATATAAATTTAATAAAAAAAAAACATTTTTTCTCGCAACCTAGGACTAGAACTATTCAGAAAAATATTTAATTTTCTTATCAGTTCAAAGTTGCAATATCATTCGGACAAAAACCGATCGGTTAATGTAGATGAAATCAAAAATTATACAAGAAAGCGTATCAACTTTTACCAACAAAAATTAATGGGAATGCTTCAGAATAAAGCTAAAAAATAATATTAGAATAAAAATGAAAAATTATATTAGTAGAATATTTTTTTAATAACAAATAAAAACTCGAATAAAAATCAGTATACGCTTAAAAATCAGCTTGAACCAATACTGAATAACTCAAACATAAGACAGTTAGAAATAACCACATAAGCTAGGAGTAGAAGACGTCAAACTAGAGACCCTAAGGATATAAATATTCTAAATATAATAAAGCACAATAATTAAAACGAAAAAATGAGAAACTAAAGTACATAGTCCCCCTGGCCGTACTCATTTTCTTATGCCTTACTATCCTATTTCTAATATTAAATCTATATACATCTTTATATTTTAATAAATACTAACTAAAATTCTCTGGTAGCATATTCTTTTCTAACTTACATATAAATATTAAAACATTCAATCATACTTCTACAACTAGTAAATCTATTTTTATTTAAGATTATTCTCATTGCCCTATTTTGTATATTTTGCAACATTTGTTTATCTAATTTATTAATCA
This sequence comes from Plectrocnemia conspersa, assembly GCF_051122295.1. Taxonomy (NCBI): domain Eukaryota; kingdom Metazoa; phylum Arthropoda; class Insecta; order Trichoptera; family Polycentropodidae; genus Plectrocnemia; species Plectrocnemia conspersa. The sequence continues at coordinate 2,259,125 of NW_028277170.1, read as the reverse complement.
TATATAATATTATTGCATATAAATAAAATATAGGAAAAAATTCTGAAGTAATAAACATACAAAATTAACGTCTCATTAACCACTACATTGCCGCGGACCACTATAGTAGCTCTACGCGATCGCACCTCTATTGCCATGAACCACTTTAATGGCTTTCGCCAAAAAAAATTACTTGACGCATTAAATAACGGAAGATTGTTGTGGAAAGACTGCTCTTTAACAAGTCCATATGACGCAAGAACAAATTTTATATACTCATTGAAAAAAACAATAATTTAAAACAAATAATTTTGGCCCTCTCAAAAAAACAGATGCCAAAGAAATGCGCATCAAAAACAGGTTTTCATGTATAAATTTTGGTTCAAAGGCGACTTACGTCATAATTTAAAAAAAGCACTTGATTTAAAAAAAAATATTTGGGAATACTTAAATTTAATCGATTATTAACTTTATTAATTTTCGGATGCAACACAACAGTCGTCAGCACAATACGTTACAACGAGGTAAAGCAATTTAATAACTTAAAAGTAAGACACCAGACTGAAATTAAAGTCTGTATTATCAGTGAAATATATGTATTTGATTATAAAATTAAATTACAGATTTTAAGCAATATATGTATAAATGCATGACCTAGCTTAATTTAATTTTTAATATTTATTAGGGAATTCATCCATAAGATTAGGAAAGTCTAAGAAAATCTGTTATGAATGTAATTAAAATACACTTATTTGCGTGCTGATGATCTAAATTAATCACTATGATACATTTCTAATAAAATAGTTAATCTGACATTTTTTTAGCATTTCTAATTTGTGTCATTCACCTCTATGTTTTGGGTTTCATAGTAAACAAGCAATCGATATTTCACATATTTATTCACAGTGATAAACTGTTGAATGCTTAAACGGAAATATAAATATTTATAGCTCGGAAACGCCGAGGGTAAAATTTTTGTACACGTGTAAATAATTTATGAATGTTTAAATGCTAAACATTTTAGCAATGATTTAAATTATTCGAATAAAAATAATATATTGAATATTAATAATTAATACTAATATAGTTGAAAAAAATTAAATTTACAAGCAATAATAAAAAAGGGTTTTTAATATACATAAGTTTCTTTGGAAATCTTCTGCCTTGAAAATATTTCTATTTTTTAATAAATGCAGTTTAATTGAGAAGTTCTACAATTTAAGCGACATAGTATTTCTATTATTTATATCTTTATAAGTAATGTTCAATGAAGTGCGATTTTATAGAATAAGTTTTAGAGTGTACATCTTTGACTTTATGAATCGTTTTGATGAGATTTAGTTTTGTGCGATAATATTTTTCATATAATTTAACTTTGCCGTAAAACTGCAATATTACATTTTTTCATTGAGCTCGTGTTTTCAAAGTTCTAAAAATTTATTATGATTTTCTCATTCGTTTGTACTTTTATAACTTACTAATATACGTTAGACTTAATTATAATATTAAAGTATGCACTTTTTGAATGAAAAAAAGCTTTCTAAAGCCCTCTTCAAAGAAGTTTATCGCTCTTTTAACTTGAACATGAAACATAAAATATTTACCTGTAGTATACTTTTCATTGTATAAATATATGCTATTTACGAGACGCTAAAATTACTTTGATTGCATATATAGCAAATCAAAGAGTAAATTATTACTATCGCAACAAAAGCTTAAATCTTGTATTGATTTTTTTTCTTGTTTTATAATTAATATATTATTATAAATTTTATAGATCCTTACAATACAAGTCGTACATAGTGACATTGATTTATTACTAGGCATGTTTAATTATTAAAATTAATGTCACTAATTTACAAATTGGTAATTGTGTCACCACATTGAAACACACGTCAAGGGAAGATTTACAATTATCGACATGATAGTATCAAAAGCCTTTTCGATGCTCAAAAGCCTCTAATATATAGTACATATCGCAGAAATAAAAACTTGTTTCATTAATGGATTAATGTTCAAGGTGAGTATATTTACTAATGGGATTCTTAAATGTGTTGATAATCAAAATATCTAATATAAGATAGTTACAGATACAATATTATGTAACCAATGAGTTATTGTCCTTAAATATAACATAGTATATGTCTACCTATAGTCTTGCTTTGGCATTCGACCGAGTTAGTCGCGCGCGCTATCTGTCACTCTGATAACTAGTGTTTGTGATAAAAAGTGGGAATTCCCGCTGACTCACCAGCCGCCTTCGCAAGCTACGACATGTCGACTGGTAAAACATCGTCCGATTCCATTATTATGGACACCGGGCAGGTGAGTGACCATGTATCGATTAATTACCTTAAAAAGGAAATGGAAGCCTTGCGCCATGAACTCCTTGAGGAACGGCGCCTTAGGATTAGTTTAGAAAAGGAGATGGAAGATCTCCGAAAAAAAATTAAAACTAAAAAACATACTACTAACCAATCGCCAACTAAAGTTAAAATTCCTACTAACCAATCGCCAACTAACGTTAAAACTCCTACTAACCAATTGCCAACTAACGTTAAAACTCGTACTAACCAATCGCCAATTAACATTAAAAATAACTTATCCGATCCTGCGACTACTACATCGCAAATTGCAGCTCCTAAAGTAGTAGAAAAGCCCCCAGTTAAAAAGAGACCACGCCCAAATTCTCCGGAAATGTCTGATGTTTCCGAAATTGTTCGCTCAATCGAGCCCGTGACAATTCAACAAACAGTCGAAACTAAAAAGGAATCAATTCCTCCGATTGTTCTTAATAAACCCTCCGACTTTAAAGCGGCTCGTCAGACCCTATTAAACAACGGTCTTTTATTTACCTCGGTTCAAAAACCAAACAATGTAAAAATAATTGCACCTACTATAGAGCTCTTTAGAAAAATTACAAAAGTCTTGGACGAACGTAAATTCTCATTCTTCTCCTATACATTGCCCGAAGATAAGCCTCTGCGCGTTATAATTCGAGGATTAAATTCCAACTTCACAATAGATGAAATAAAAGAAGAATTAATTCGTTTAAATTTCGATGTACTCCATGTTCATCAATTAATAAATAAAACTACCAACCAGCCGATGTTATTGTTTGCCATTTCATTAAAAAAAAGTGTGCAAAATAAAAATATATATAATTTAACCCATTTGTTACATCAAAAAGTTTCAATCGAAATTCAAAATAAACCAAAAAATACTTTACAGTGCCACCGCTGTCAAGTCTTTGGACATGCTGCTGTGAATTGCAGGGCAGCACCAGTTTGTGTTAAGTGTGCAGGCCCTCATGTGGCATTAGAATGTCCACACGGTAATAAAACAGATAACCCACTATGTGGTAATTGCGGTGGTAAACACCCTGCTAGCTATGGCGGATGCATTAAAAATCCTAATAATAAAAAAAGTGAATTCTTTAAAACAAAAAACAGTAAAAAAAAAATGATAATACAAAAAATCAAAAGACATATTCACAGTCCCTAAACTCTGAAATACCGACCACTCAGTCCGTACCTATTGAACCAGTAGAAAATACCCCAGCACCACTACAGGATATTAATATAGTTAAAACTATAATTGAAATGCAGCAGCAAATACAAGCGCTTATAACTAAACACTTAATTAACATAAATCAATGAAGTACGACTTATATAACAATAGTATAATAATAATCCTAAGACCGAGAGTAAACTCGCGAACAAAAATATAGAAATTAACTTAAAAAAAAAAGAAGCCCCTATGACTAATCCTAATGACATTAAAAACCCAAATCGTAAAATACTAAGAATAATGGCCTGGAACGCAAATGGCCTACGTGATAAGAAAAGTGAACTCCATCAATTTTTATTAGATCAAAATATAGATATTGCTCTTATCTCCGAGACACACTTAAAGAACTCGATAAAAATTAACTTTGCCAATTTTACAACTTACCGCACGGATAGACTATTAGGCGCTGGCGGCGGAACAGCAGTATATATTAAAAATAATATAAAACATAATGAAACGAAAATAAACGCGTACGCGCAATTAGAAGTAACGAGTATAGAAATTAAAACCGATGAGCATTCTCCAGTCATAATACATTCCGTTTACACTCCTCCCACACCAAAATATCCCATAGAAGATATTAAATCACTGTTTAATTATTCACAACCCATATTTGCCGCAGGTGATTTTAACTCCAAACATAAAGATTGGAATTGCCGAGCTACCAATCGCAACGGTAGAACTTTGAATAATTTTGTTAATGACATTTCTCATAGTAACATACACTTAGAAATACCGTCCGTGCCAACTCATTTCTCTACTCGCGGAGGCTCGGACATATTAGACATTGCCATCTGCAAAGATCTGCCCGCGTGTGAAATAGAAGTCCATAATAGTCTCGCATCAGACCACAACCCGGTAATATTCACGCTTGAAATTAATCTAAGAAATAATAATCCAGCCCCACAATCGCATAAAATACTATGGGACTTCTTCCCCTACTTCGTTGAGAAATCCCTTCCTGGTATCAACATCTTAAGAACTGAAACTGATATCGACGATGAAATAATCGAATTTAACAAAGTGATTAAATCTTCAATTGAACGGTGCACCGTTAAAAACAAAATTAATAAACATGACCCCCTACCCAAAGAAATTAAAGAATTAATTAGAGAAAAGAATCATTTAAGACATCTTTGGCAAAATTATCACGAAAAATCGGTTAAAAGACAACTTAACAAATTACAAAAAGAAATTAGAATCGCTATTGCTGAACATAATAATACTACTTGGGAAACCAAATTAAGAGATCTAAAACCTGAAGATAATTCACTTTGGAACACTTCAAAAATTCTTCGCCGCGAATCCACTGGCATATGTAAAATTAAAACAATAACGGGTAACTTTGTATATACAGTTGAAGAAAAGTGCGAAACTATAGCGGACAGTCTTCAAAATCAATGCTCGGTCGATTTAAGTAAACTTAAACGTAAATTTAAAAATAAAACAGAAAAGTGCCTAAAATCTTTTTTTGAAAAAACAGTGGATACTAATATTGATATAAAAATTACACTACCTGAACTAGAAAACATCATCCGTCTACTTCCTAATCGAAAAGCACCCGGCAATGATTCCATACCAAATAAAGCTCTCAAAATCCTCCCCCCAAGTGCCATCAATTATTTTTTAAATATAATTAATTCTTCTCTCGAGTGCCTATACTTCCCGACGGTGTGGAAACAAGCAAACGTAATAATCCTTCGCAAACCGGGAACAGACCCTTCATTAGCCTCTAGTTACCGACCTATAAGTTTGCTACCCGCTGCAAGCAAAATTTACGAAAAAATTACTCAAGCCAAATTATTAGTTCATGTTAAAGAAAATAAAATCTTGCCCGACGAACAGTTCGGCTTTAGAAACGCACACTCTGCTACTGATCAACTTCATCGAGTGGTGAAACATATCCAAAGGGGCTTTGACAAGAGAATGTCCACTGGAGTAGTGTTCCTGGACATCGCCAAAGCCTTCGATCGTGTCTGGCACACAGGCATCATATTCAAACTAATACATTTCAAATTCCCTGCTAATTTAATTAAACTAATCAACTCTTTTTTAAATGGGAGAAATTTCAACATAAAACTTGAAAATCATTTGTCAAATCCCAGACCTATAACTGCTGGAGTGCCCCAAGGTTCAATACTGGGTCCTTTATTATTCACTATATTTACGAGCGACTTTCCAACCAAGCACCGCGGTAACGACATAACTGCTCTATTCGCTGATGATACAGCTATTTTGTGTACCTATAAAAATCCTCATCGAGCGGTAATTAAACTTCAAAATAAAATAAAAAATATTGAAAAATGGTTCGACAAATGGCTGGTCACTGCAAATCCACTAAAAAGCGTCGCAGTAATGTTCTCTCTTAGAAGAAAAAAAGCCTTTGCTATAGAAAATTTAGCCAAAATTAAAATGTATAATAAACCGATAGAATGGCATAATAAGGCCAAATACTTAGGTCTTACCTTAGACTCTAAACTTTCGTGGAAACCACACATAGACACTCTAATTCATCGAGTTAAATACACAAGAGCTAAGCTTTACCCCCTTCTTTGCCGCAAAAGTAAACTAAGTATAAAAAATAAACTGCTAATTTATAAAGCAATAATCAGACCCGCAATGTCTTATGCATCCCCTGTGTGGGGATACATTATAAATACTCGCAAATACCCTCAAAAATTACAAGCCCAGCAGAATATTTCACTGAGAATCGCAGCAAACGCTCCTTGGTATGTTCGCAATTCGATGTTGCATCAGGATCTAAAAATAGACACACTTAAAAATCATTTCGAAAGGCTTAATAATAGACACCGCGAACGAATACAAAATCATGCAAATGGCTTAATAGCTGATTTGTTTGATTAATTCCAGTTAATATTTCTTAAACTCTAATAAATAAAATAATAATTAAAAGGTGATGCGTGTTAACACACACAGACACCAATCCTCGTCAAGCAGGTGAGAGACTTAAGTCTAGAAACTGCGAAAAAATATTAGATATTATGTCTACCTATGCGCTTATGAATGGCTAATATCCGAGCTAGGATTAGTTTTAGGTCGACCATATGTAATAGAAGAAAATTTCTAATATATATTCCACCCGACAAGGAAAACAGATGGTGCTAATGGTCAATGTTCATAATTCATTGCATGTATATATGTATGTATGTATATTATACATAAATACATACACGTATAGTATACAAGATGTCCGTGTGAATTTGCACATCTGCCTCTGCAAGAGATCGATCTGTCCATTGAATAATTCACAATAGTACGATTTACTACATTATATGCTTCGCTTCGGCGTAACACTTTCAGATATCTGACATTTTTTTATAAAAAAAATACAGAATGACTCATAATTATTTTATTAGAAATTTAATAAAATAAATACATCTTCTTTATGTTTTTTTTTGTGACACACAAACGAAGTGTAATAAATACGTAAAAACAAACAACATTAAATTGTAATAAAATTACTTATTCTTTAATTTTAATATTATATCCTTAAATATGAAAAATTAATATCAATGTTTCTTATAATCCATCATTTTTTAGTGTAGTCTTTATCTAGTCTATGATCGCAAAAACATTATCTTTTTAATCTAAAATAAACAGTTAAATATGGGTTAAAATCAAAATCTAAGACATACAATCAAATCCTGAATCTAGATTAGGTCTTTAGTATATTATTATTTTGTATCAACAACAGTATTTTTATTAATAGTAGATTTTCTCTTGAACCACAGAACCACAAAAAAAATACATTTCTTTAAAAATGTTAGAAATATATGTATTTATAATTAAGTAATAAGGAATTAAATTAGCTCCAGTTTAATCTTAATCATAAACATGATTTTTTTAAAAGTATCTGATTATGCTATGCAATAAGCTTATGTCCAATTCATATTTACAATAAATTTGTGTTATATACCAGGCCCGGCTAACAAGTCAATCGCATCGAGCGGTCGATCACAAACCGTAATTGCGTCGATTGCGAAACAACACAATTGATAATCGTGTTGGTCATCTATCTAAATTATAATCTTTAATATGTACGTTATTAAATGTGTTTTGTCACGGTTGAATTTTCATAACGCGTATTCACATTATATTGTTTTTTTCAAAATATTTTTTTTATAATATTAATTTGTTGTAATTCTTGAGTATTATAAAAAAAAACAAAATTATTATTTTCATGAGGAATTGAATGTGGCTTATTTTCTAAAGAGAATTTAAATAATATTTTTATATTCATAGTAAGAATCTAGCTCAGTATGTCGTGTTTCTGTCTATCGGAAAGGTGGAGGGAAAAAATGTATCGTGGGAAGAAAATAAGCCTGCCGCCAGTTCGCTTTCCGCACTGCGGCTTAGTGGTTATGTGTATATTTTTGCGCGCGTGTGTGTGTCACGCCATTCAATACCCAAAAAATAAAATTTTAAATGCTGTTTGAACACGTTATATGTTACAATTTATTATGAATTCTTAAAAATAGTTTGCAAGAACTAAAACCAAATATGTTTTCAAAGGTAATCAAGGGTGCAACGATTTATTATTTCTGAGTAAGCTCCAAAAAATATTTGCTATTGACGAAATTTTGCAAACTTCAAAAACCAATACTATTCAATACATACAAATATCTCAAAATACAGAAAAATTATTTGAAATGTAAACACTTTTGATGTGTTTCATTTTCCTTAGAATTTAATCAATCATTGGAAGTCGGTGATATTGCTTGGTGATGATTTATTAGAACAGTGTTTTAAATAACAAAGTAATAAAAAAAATGTTAAGAACCTTTGGCGCTATGTGAATTTCAATAGTAAACAATTAAGTAAATAATATTCGAAAAGATAAAGCGAAACATGTTTTTTTTCATTGCATTCTTGAGTAATTTTTTTTTCAGGTAGAGGTCCCAACATCTGGTACGGATACGGGATATACCATAAATAAATGATATATAAATAATAAGTAAGAAATTTTTTAGTATAAATAAATTGGACAGATTGCTGTCCAATTTATTTATACTATTCAATAGGAAAAAGGCTTTATCCGGTAAAGGTTAAACGATTTGGAAAAAAAATTAAAGAACCATTAAACTCTTGAAAATAAAATTAATACTTTTCAATATGATATTTATTTAAAAGCTAGATTTTAGGTGTTTAATTTAAGTACATGCTCTAAATATGTTAATTATTGTTTTGGGTCCATATATTTGTGTGAATCAGAATGATAAAAAAATAAAATTAGACGAGTTTTCCAAATATTCACACTGAAGATTCTGGTCAGCAATATCAAATTATTATCCTGATTATATTGAGTCGGTAAAAGAAATAAAAACACAACCTTTACATTAAACCAAACATCAAAATTAGCTAGAGTTTGAAAATTTAGTGTTTTTCATAATAAAAGTGTTTTCGATTTTACTCTGCTAACACATTTCTCCCTTTGTTTTAATAAATTAGCTCAAAGGGCTATGTATATAACTTTTAACTATGTATATAATTTGCTAGCTCCTGATTAATTTTTAACTAAAAAGTCAATCCCAACAACAAACAAGTTGGTCACCCCTGCTTTGTACACCCCTTCTATGTACCTGGTAACAACCACCAATCCGCATCGGTATTTATTCACGCTTCCCCGATCGTGCTTTTAGCGCCCTTGTCGCGCAAACACGTTCACTATCCCATGTAATTTTTTGCTAATTCCCCACACTGCACAATTCCGTTTTAATCGAATTGCAATTACCAATAAAAGCAAATTAAATATTTTCGACCTACGCTAAGCGCGGCGCGAGGCTACTACTAGGTGACATGGGATGGGGGAGGAAGGAGCGCACATACCAGCAAAAATGTTGGTCCGTGCAGAGATAGCTCCATGACGACAATGCTGGCTGGTATTTATGCCGACGTTATCAGAACAGCGCTCCAACGCGCCAGAACCACCCTGGAGCCCCGAAGCTCCTGATCCCACACTCCCGCTTTGGTGGAGAGGAGGAGGAAGATCGACAAAGAGAATTGAAAATTCAAATCGAATGTTTTATTGTTTTAAGGCATTGTAACAAACCGGTCGAGGGTCCGAGTCTACTTTAATCGAGACACCTGAGCGTATATAAGAGAACGCTCTTAGTCTCTATTCAAGTTGAGAGCGACAGAAAAATATCAGTCCATTTTGTCGAGGACTTTCCATTGTTCAAAGTTGAATGTCACTGATATTTTTCCTTTCTTACAGATAACATATATTAAATATAATAATATTATTAGTTTTAATAATCTTCGTTAAAGTGTGGCATTTGAAACTTCAATGAAAACCACACATCATACGACACTTTAATTTTATTTATTTATTTATCGTAACCTAACAGCTTACTCAAATGCGTCACCATGGTCGAAAAAATAATTGTATTTTTTCAATATTAAAATAATAAATATAAAGAGAGAAACAATCAAAATTAAATGATACGAACCGGACCAGCTCCTCGTAGCTGACATTAAACATGTCAATGTGCAATGCTAGTGGAGCCGGATGGCCACAACCATTGACGTTCTAGCCCCAACGGCTCTATAAAGTGGACGCGATCGTGATTCTGAATCCCAAAACTAGAATAGCTTGATTATCGACAGCACCCTTCAGTAATTTGAAGAAATGCTTAGCGATACACAGCTTTAGAGCGAATCATATACCAACGCTCTTAAAATAAAGGCGCGAATTCATAGAGGAAGCGATTAACTGACGGTGTTCCACATAACAGTGTTCCTCATAACAAAGCCAAGCACCTTGGAAGATTTATCACAGACGTCGTGTATGTGTAGAGAGGACCTCCGCTTGCTCTCAAAAGTGGAAGTTTCTCTAGTCAAAACGTTTCCATCGAGATCGGAAAAATAAACTGATGGTGAACGGGATCGAAAAAATGACACAGTATAGCACTTTCTGACACTAAAGAGTCTAAATCACTGTGAGCAAAAGAGTCCGCAACAGATCAAATGCATTTATACAATTTGAAATCATCTGCGTACAGAAACAAACTTGAATTTTTACTGCCGTATTTATGTTATTAATAAATAACATAAAGAGAAGAAGACACAGGTTGGATTCTTGAGGAGCCCCCGAAAGAAATATTCTTTCAATAATCGGCCACCATAGGTTACAAATAACAAATAGCCGAGTTAAATTATCTGAACAACCGAGGTTCGATAATTTTTTAATAATAACCCATGACAAACCTTGTCAAAAGCCTTCTCAAAATCTGTATTTGAATTCCCGCATCGAGAGATTTTGTCACCGTTTTGGTGAAAGACAGAAGGTTAGTATCAGTGGAACGGGTGACACGAAACCCATGCTGTTGGTCCAAAAAATCTTGCCGAAAGTGATTAAAGACATATCTATGTATAATTATTTCAAGCAATTTAGCAGATCTGACAACACTACGATTGGTCTATAGTTATTTATACACAAATTTTCACCCTTTTTATGAATATGGGAATTGAGAATTAGATAAAAAATACGTTTTAGAGGAGCAGTGAGACTGACTTTAACTCAACTCTTCAAAATAAAATCAGGAATCAAATCAGTCCCAGAAAAACTCCCTGTTTTAAATTTATTAAAGCCGTATTTATGATTTGAGCGCTTAGTTAATTTGATGGTAAGTACTGAAGACCAAGAACAAGATGAAAGAAGTTAATGAGCAGAAAGCGGAAAATATTCTTCGAAAACGGATTTCTTCCATAGCTTATGGAAGGCGTGCTTTCTTTTTAGCAATGAAATGATCTCAAGAGAAAACCATGGTGCTTTCGAATACACACTAGAGCACCTTATAGAAAGTCGTTTCGGAAAGTTTACCATCAACGCACTCGCCCACTAGATGCCAGTCTATAACTAAAAATAAATTATTCAATAATTAAAAATATACACAATTTCTAATCAAATATCCGCATACATTCCGAACGCTCACGCATTCCACCGCATTCGTAATTATGCTATTTTTATTCACATTTAACTTTATCATTAGCACCGTATGATAATTATCTTCCGGTACCAATGTGAATAAAATCTAATATGTCACCAAAATTATTATTGACATAATTTATTTAATTTAAAATAAAAATATCACTTATTAAACATATGTCAATATTGGCGCCATAAAAAAAATAATTTGGCAGAGCATATTTGCGCTAATTAAAATATAGAAAAATCTATTTGCTTTATAAAATTAGCTATAGAGTGACATATTTTTTTAACCCCTTTGGGATTCTTCAGGAGTCCAACCTGGTCTCTCCGCTTGGTACGTTATTTATTAATCACATAATTACGGCAGTTACAAACTCAAGTTTTCCTTTGAATGCGATGATTAAACTAACATTTTTAATTAACGCAATATTTATATTAAAACATGTCCCCAGGCCTGGAAAATTGCATAAGCCAGGAAAACATATACAAAAAGTAAAATCGTATAGACCTATATTATTGCTAAAAATTTAGAAAAAAAGCAATTTCTGATTATCAGTATGAAATTTGAAATTATAATTCTACAATAGATTCACTGCATCGAATCACTGATTTAATATAAAAAGCGCTAGAAGAAAAATATATATTTTCAGATATTTTCCTAGAAGCTGCTCAAGCTTTTGATAAAATATCTCACAAAGGGTTTATTCAGAAACTAAACAGCATACTACTGAAGCAATATGTAGAATAACTCGAATCGTATAATTCCAACAGATTATTTAAAGCTACGCAAAATATCGAATATTCTGAAGCAAACGAAATTATTGTACACGTTAACAGCAAAGCAGCTAATCTTCTCAATGTGTACAACTTAAAAAGACGGCTATAAAAGACTAAGCTTTTTGGACTGGTCTAGTTATCATTAATGGAACTCATTTGCTGATTGTAAAGTGAAGAACAGAAAACTTTTGACGCCAATGGGGAATAAAACATAAATTATTAAATATATAGTAAAATTAATTGTTAATCATATAGACTAGTGTTTGTGTTTTTAAAAAATAAAAAAAAAAATGTAACAATTAATTAAAGATATATCAAATATTTATAATTAAACATAAGAGTCTCTGACTCATTATAATGATCTAGCTTACAAGAGAAAATAAAAATATTTTAACAAAAAATACTAAATATTACTTTTTTACATAACTTAATTAGGAATATTGAGTCTATCCCTTTAAATTAAGTTGTGCTTTGACCTATGTTCCGTAATATGCTTAGTAAATTTAAACTTGGTGTCCAGACTCATACCCGAGTATTTTACGTTCGTTCTTTATTTAATGCAATTTCCTTTTCCACTTAATATGTAAAAGGTTGTCTACGAATTTCAAATATGATAGTTACTGTTCAATAGTAGATAAGTTTAATTTTAAAATGTATTTTAAACTTAATCTTGAATTTTAGTTACAACTGCTTTCAGATTGTAATAACAAATTATGAAGGCCGAAATATCAGCATATATTATTTATTTAGTATTTTATATATAATATTATAATCATACTTGTATGTAATATAAAGAAATCTTTTTTTAACTTCATGCATTCCCATAAATTATAAATAAAAATAATAATATATTTACATTATTATATAAATAATAAATATTAAAAATAATATAAATAATTTATAAAATTAATAAGATGGTAATATAGTAATTTACATATATTATCAGCTGTTTGAGATATCCATAGATGAGTTTATTTATATAATAATTCAATATGTATTTTATTCCAAGTTAATTTGTTTATATGTATTATTATCTTCTCTATTGTTGTACTTTGATTTTTTAAATAAATTATTTTTCTTTAAAATATTTTTAAGCGTCTGCTTCATTGTTTATTTATTTTTAATCCAACATTTAGAGATTTAAAATGATATATATTAATATTAACTAAATTGTTATTTGAGTAATAAAAATACTATGTACTAGAATTCACATTTAAGATTATATACTACTATTTATAAATACAAATTTGAAATTTAATAAAGTAATCCATATTATATTGTCATGGGAGAATTTTAATGTTTAGACTTTACCAATTCGTTGAATAGAATTTGCCTAAAATATGGATAATTTACAGCACTGTGTGGGTATGCATTATTTTGTCAATTTTTAACTATCGAATTCTTTTAAATTGATTAAAAAGGATTAATATATATGTTGTGCATCGTCGGCTCTTTTGAACCAGGGAGTACGTAAAATATTATAAAAAAAAATTTGCTCTCTAATAATAAAATACATTGCATTAATTTGCAATAACGTTAAATTAAAGTTATTAAAAAATACAAATAATTAATTTTTATCTATACGTAATAAAATAATTATTTTTCTCAAATTTATAAATAAATAAGCATAGAACAAACGCTTAAAGACATTGTATCGAACAATTATTTGCAAAAATGTAAAATAATAAATAAACAATTGAGTAAACAACTAAAAATATATGTGAATTTAATACATACATATAACAAATTAATTGAAAATAAAAAACATTAGAGTAACTCATCGTTATTATTATTTTATTTGCTGTTTTTATACATACTAAAAAAAATAAAAAGAGTGTAACATTGCATTCAAAAGCACCCATTTTCTATGAAGTACTTTCATAAAAAGCATTATTAATCAAAGGAACAGAGTATATTTTTTTGATGCGGCTCCGTTCGTGTTAAAATTTGTTTGCAAATTATTGCTGTTTTAACCTTTTAAAATATTACACTTATTTGGGAGAAAATATCCAATGAATGTAAATGAGTACCAGTAAATTTAGGTATTTGATTTGAATTTTTAGATCGACGAAAATGAAAGAAGCTAAGAAATAACAAAAAATCAACAAAAACACCAGCTGAATTATATTAATTTAATATTTTTATAGTTTATATTATCGGTAATTTGACAACTAGATATGATGCAGGAAAGAAAATAAATAATGCATACAGTTTCATTTAGTTATTTTGCGACTTAAATGATTCGGAAAAAGAAAAAAAGAACTGCGGAACAAATATAACGACGATATTGGTGAAATGTTATCTTAATAAATAATACATTTAAAATCAATATGTGATGATATAATAAAATAAAAAATGTTTGTTAAATAAAATAAAGAAACTTTTAATACTGTTATTGGTTTAAGAGTATTTCGTACAATACCAGTAACTGTCAGAGACGTCATTTTGAGGAGGTGCAGGAGTATTTTCTCTCCCTTGAATTTTTACACTAAAATGACTGGTGATGAATCATTTTACAGAAAAATGCATGTCATTCAATTAAATACTATGAATCTTATTGAAATCGAAATAAATGAAAGCGCTGGTGAAATTATATGCTGCTCTAAAATATCTATGATACTCAATTTGACAGTTGCGAAACGTCTTTCTGTTCAAATTCAAACCTAACCTAATGAAACTTCTAAAAATAAATATAGCTTTAGAACATTTATTAGTTCATGTCCAAAATACAAACTAAGCCAAATCATCTCTCAGAGGAAAAAGTACAAACAGACGTCGCATCTCGCATATTGCTCTATAGTTAGTCTGCGCTTCGATATTACACTAGGTTTTAAAAATATGAAACTTTCCTTATTGATATTACTACGAATTTTTGCTATGAAATTATTGATCAGAGTGTATTCAAACCGAATTTTGGTCAATAGCACGATTTTATTGCTTTTGACGTGGATTCTAAACAGGGATTCGGCCAAAAAATTGCATGTCATTTAATAAAATACTATGAAACTTGATGAAATGGAAATAATAAAAAAAACAATGACAGATCCTTTTAAATAAGTCACTGTTAACTCGTATCTATTAATATTCATTCTAAAAATACATAAAAAAAAAGTATGGTGTCAGAATCGTTACTTTCCTAGTGGCCCTGTATATACCAATGTGTTCTATAACCAGGCAGATCATGAGGAAAATTTAAAGCTTAGATTTTGGCCAAACATTCAATTTAATTTGCTTATATAAAACGAGAATAGATTACAGAAATGCGAATTGAAAAATATAATAAAAAAACTATGGTGATGAATCATCCTAGACTCATATTTTATCGCTTCATTTTAAATTTCACTGAAAGAAATACTAGAAAAATAAATTTCATATATATTTAACGAATAAAATCAGGACCAAAAAAATGAAATACGTTGACTGGCACTTCATGATTTTTAATAAATAAATCATAGGCGATTAATTGTAGAATCGGTAACGAAACATTTTTACCGTTGATTTTTCGACCACTGACATAATATAATTTAAAAATCAAAAACCCGCAAGAAGGGTGCAACCAAGGAGTTCCCCCTAATTTCGGGTATGGTTTCGTGGGTGGCAAGGGTGACTCCTGGCATTGTTCGGGAATGAGGATAACACCTCCGCCTGGTCCGCACGTGCGACACTTGCCAGGCTACATGCCATGCAAAAACTTCCTTAATTAACATCGGAGCCTGACGCCAGGAGGCGGGCACCTGTGGACCGCTTGTGTAGTGTTACAGGTGAAAAAAGGCATATTTCAATTATTAAAAGCAAGGTCTTAACCGGTTTCAGCAAGCTAATGCGGTAATGAAGCGTACCCGAGACGTGATTTGAAGGGTAGTGCGCTCTGCTATTTCTCCAGCGAGATACTTTCATAGAAAGTTTCAGTCGGGATTATAATGTTTATTGTGTTGGTCGTATCTTTTGCTACAACTCTATATAATACAACTTTTTATAATACAATTCTCTCATAATACTAATGACAAAGAAAGAGAGAAAATATAAAACAAAGAATAAAAGCTAGACCAGAGGACTGCAAAACAGCGTTATATTTTTATTTATTAAAATACCTAATTAAATTATTTACAAAAATAATTGTTATACTTCATTTAATTATTAAAATTGTGACAATTAGACTTGATAGATTAACCTATGCGTCACGTGGCTATTAGATTGTGAATTCAATACCTCAGTTTATTAATTTAGTGTAATATAATAATGAAACATTGAATGCAAAATTTAGTAAATATAAATCAGTATCTTTTGAAGAAATTCATAACATAATATTTAAATTAAAAAAACGAACCAGTACAGATAAATTAGATGTAAATGTAATTAATGAAACTTGAGAAATACTAGGAATTGAATTACATTATTTAGTAAATAAAGCACTCTCCGAAGGAGAAATACCAGATAATGTTAAGATTGCTAATAATATACATTTACCTAAAAATAAAAATAGTTAAAAGGTTGAGGGAATGAGACAAATTAACATGTTGCTTTGTATAGAAAAAGTGATGGAAGAAGCAGTAATTAAAAACATTCTATATGAACAACAATCGGAATTCATAAAAAAATATTCCACTGAGACTGCATTACAAGTAGTGATAAATGATTGATTGTTGGCCAAGAATACGAACAAAATCATTGTAGCGTAGTACATAAAGTCAAATATTATAGCGTTATGGTCTGAAGTTGCATGACAGCAGCAGGGGTAGAAAATCTGTACATTTGCGAGGGTAGTATGAATAGTGCGCGAAAAATAATCAGTAATAGCGGACATAAAAAGTAAAAAAAATCAGTCATAAATATATATTTTAAATTATTTAGTATTTTTCCTAAATGTAATTTTACAGAAAAGCTCGATGACGATCTTAAATGGTAATGATAAAATTGAAAGTATGATTAAGAAATTAGATTTTTGGAAGCAGTGTATCGAAAACAATCAACAAGAAGTATTCGAAACTCCACATACTTTTTTTGTTGAAAATAAGGTTAGCTTGTCTCATGATTTACGAGAACAAATAATAGTTTATTTAACAGGAATAAAATCGTCTTTTATGGAGTATTTTCCAAAACACGAATACAAAGATAATAATTGAATTTCAAATCCTTTCAATACAGAAAATTTAGAAAAAGCTTAATCGTTATCAATAAAAGATAAAGAAAATTTAATAGACTTATCAAGTGACAAAACTATACAAGTAAAATTAGAACAAAACAATCTAATTAATTTTTGGTTAAGCATTGATAAAGAATATGAAGAACTTTCTGAAAAAGCTCTCAAATACTTATTACCGTTCACTAGTACGGAATTAGTAGAAAGAGCTTTTTCTTTATATGTTTTTTTAAAAAATAAGTATCGAAACAAATTTGACGCAGGTGTAGATTTAAGGGTATATCTCACATCTTTTGAACCAAATTTCAAAAAAGAATGTTCTTCGAAACAAGCACAAAGATCTCATCAAATTTCGGTGATACTTCAGAGCATTTTTACAACTCTGAAAACCAGGAGGATCGCAAAATTAAATTTAATATAAACCGAAAAGGATGCAAAAGACCAGACCTGCATCCTTTTAGAATATAGACATAGAAAAAATCTGCTCCTAAAGATGTTAGGTTAATGTACACTTCAGTTAGCTATAAACATTTATTATTTTTAATATCTTTATTTTGAATAAATGGCAGTGTTTAATCTCAATAAACATTTGGTTTAAGTGTCAAACTTTTCTCATTGTAAATCAATACAACAGTTAATTATTTGCTCAAAGTTTGTATTTCGTTTATGCTTTTGCCAAAAGCCTACCTTTCCACCTCATGTTCGATAAAATAAAATTCCGGCTTCAATATAATTTTTTAAAGTACAGGTTTTACCTTAACTACTACCTGACACAAGTTCTGCTTAACGTTCAATTAATCCCCCACTGTGCAACGGTTCAACTGTCTTATTTGATGTTGATGTATAAATTCTAAATTAATTTGCTCTTTGTGCGCCAATATGAGCTATTACACTTAATAAATTATTGCGATCAAAAAGCCCTTTGAACATTCACTTTGCGATACACGTTAATAAATAATATCATAACCACAATGTTATTCAATCGATGTGTGGTATGCAAATTCTTTTAGCTAACGATAAATTACGCTTTAAATATCACCCTTCGTAAATGAAGGGAGCACGTCAATCAAGTAATTTATGGATTGTGTGATATATGTTAGCAATTGGATGCAACCATTATATTATCTTTGGAACGGTCTGTAATTGGTTATTCTACATTCTAGTTATAAAAAGGAAAGACATTTTACACGGGAATTATTAATAAATTTCACATAAAGGAAGAATTGCTATAATATATCGCAACCACTCATAAACGTTGCGTCGGAATAAATTGCATAAAAATAATAGATTTAAGAACTAAATCTAATATTTTTATGCGGTTTTATGGTTTTATTATTTTATTGTTATACTGGGGTGTTCAACCTACGTATAATTATTGTTAAAAATTAAATTAATAATACTTTTAAAATAAAAATAGAAAATATACAAGTAAAGCGTTTCATAAAAAAAGACTAATGACCATTTTTATTGGAATAGGCAGTTTTTTGCAATGCAATAAAAATATTTTTTAATTATTTTGAATATTATTAAGCTACAAGAAATGTGCTTTATGTAAAAAAAATATATGGAAAATATCTTAGGTTTTAACAACAACTATTAAAAAATATACTAACGCCAACTTATGTGGTAACAGACCAAATAAAAAATAATCTGCCGTATAATAATAAGTCTTATTAAATAGCTTTGGTAAAAGTCTCTGATGTTACATAAATGGTTCAATTTCTTTCGAAGAATTGACAACAAATTTATTAAAACTAAAAAAAATCTTCCCAAATTTCACTACAGGGCAAGTTTTTTCCACATAAAAAACAACATTGGCAAGATTTATCTTGATGCGACCATCATATGTTTAATATAAACACCTATGGTTTGAATAAAAATATATAAATAGTATTGCATTTAACACCACTGAAGCAATGTTAAAAAATAAAAAAAAGTCTTGGTATTGCTAAATTATATATTACGTTAATTAAACACCTTCTTGGAATTTGCATTCATTACTTAACAAACACCTTTAACGCTTGCCTATTTTCTAGGTATTTCCCAGCTGAAATTCATCCGATATAAAAAACGATAAGGATTCTACAAATTCGATTAATTATCGCCCCATAAGTTTATTATCGTCATCAATAAAATAATCATTGCGGAATTAAATGATTAACGGACAGTTTTGTTTTTGCAAAAATCTAATTCAATAGTTCAACAATTGTAATTTTATTATGAAAAAAACGGGTCTTCCAATGTTAGACATATTATGAAATGACAATTTGATTCATAAACTTTATAACACAAAACCCTTGATTATATACTATGCTTAATACGCTCATACCTAAATAGTGGAAGCTATGTTGTTTCACTAAATAATAAACGCTCGATCCCGCGTAAAATTCTAGCTGGAGTACCTCAAGGAAGTTTGCTTGTGCCGTTCCTCTTTGTCTTGTATATTAAATATACCGCAAAAATAAAAAATGTACGCTGACTATATAGCTTTTTAAATATAAACCAATCGCAAATAAATTACAAAATTTTTTTTAAATCTTAAATAAATATTTTGAGAGGTGGAAAATTAAAATTAACCAAATTAAAACACTGCCACCACCTCTCCTAAATGAAGAGGGCAATAACGTAAAATGAAAAACAAGCTTTAAATACCTAAACTTACACCTGAACTCCAAGCATAAATTTAATAAACCTATTTTGCAACTTCACTCTAAAGGGTTTGCCGTAATTGCGACCTTCTGACCAATATTAAATAAAAAAAAGTGCGCTAACTATTAAAAATAAAATTTAATTCATAAACAATTTATGTTAACCCATTTTAACATATGCTTGTTCAGTGTTGAGTACACCATTAAAGAAGTTATTAAAAACAAAGGTATAAAAATAATATATAATACACCTTTTTATCAGTGGCGTACGGTGGGTGTTAATATTGGGTGTGCTATAAAAAATAAAAAAAAACGTACATTTTTTCATTTTTATTAGCCGAGGTTTTGGCATGCCTAAACTGCCTTACAGCTTTTTCCCATATATAAATAAATAAATAAACATCAAACCTAATCTAAAATATTATTATATAAAAATATCAAATTTCCAATAAACATAAAATTATAATTATTTATATATAAAATCTAATCTTCTTTCTTTAATCATATATTTTTCTATCACGCTGTCATAAAAAGTGCTCTTCTTTTTAATGTCCATAAGGATCCCTTTTTCTATTAAAATCAAGCTAAGGCCACGTAGCCTTTCTTGGCCTTGGGTACTTCGATAACAATTATTAATTCGTTTCAGAGCAGAAAATGAACGTTCTGATGAAGCAGTACTGCTTGGAAGAGTTAATATTAGTTTGCCTAATTTATCTATTTCCTGAAAACCTGACTCAAGATTATTTGTGTTCATAAATTGTACAAGCTCATGAACAGATTTCTCTGCAAATTCAGGCAAATGATAAAGAACAGCAAGCTCATTTTTTAAACTTATATAATCAAATAATGTTCCATAAAATTGTTGCAGTTTGGTAAGTAATTCATTTGGAAATTTTCCTTTATATTGCTTATATTTTTCTTTCTCCAGAAGGTGAAAATATTTCAATTTGGACATTGAAGAAAAACGGTATTCAATTTGCTTACATATATTATCAACTATTGTATTAAATAGTTGGCTAAACGCGTGCTTTTCTTCAACAAGCAAATCATTACTCAGTCTTGGATAACTTTCTTCCGTTACATAAGAATCCCATAATGTTTCATAATTATTTTCCTGTTCATGTCTGAGTTGTTGGAAAATTTCGGTAACTTTCTTACAGCAATATAATATGTCAAAAGATTTGGATTGTAAAATGTTGTATAACACATCAGTTTTTCCAAAAAGGTTTGAAAATATGTGGAGAAGTTTTCTTGTTTCAAAATCTTCCAAAAAGCTAAGAAAACCTCGTGCTTTTATTACAGTGTCGGGGTCCCATAGTTCACAATTTTTCACGACGTCTCGAAAAAAGTCCGTAAATTCATTTCTGTATTTTTGCACTGTGTTACTTAACCGTGATGTGTAATTCCATCTTGTAGGTGTAACAGAAGGAAGTCTTCTACCTACAAACTCTTGTAAAGCATTTATTCGTTTGGAAGATTTCGAAAAGAATGCAGACAATCCATTTAAAGTTTGAAAGAATGATTTGCACACTTTTATATTGGAAAGACCTTGTTGTAATGTTAAATTCAACATATGAGCATAGCAGTGTGTAAAAATGGCCAATGGATAAACTTCGAGTACTTTGGCTTGCAAACCATTAATATGCCCACTCATTACACTCGCCCCATCATAAGTCTGTCCAACCAATTTTTCTTGAATTTGAAATTCTTAAATTATACTTACAACGTGGCAAAATAAGCCATCGGCTGTTTTATCAGAGCTAACGTCTATAAAGCCAATAAACCGCTCGTAAACTTTACCTTCATAAACAAAACGCAAAACTGTTGAGAGCTGTGAGTTCGTCATTATATCTGAAGTTTGTCAAGAATAATAGCGACAAAATTTGCTGAATTTACTTCTTCCTTAATATGATCTTTAATAACATCACCAATTGCTTCAATTATGTCATTCTGTATGGATGGGGAAGTACCACGAAACACCGTTGCAGTATTTAAATGAGTATCCAAAACAGAATCGTATTCTCGAAGTGCATTTAAAAATTCAAGGTAATTTCCTTTGTTTAGTGAATTACAGGACTCATCGTTTTCCTAGATATACTACTGCGTCAATCATTCGTTTTAATATGTCTCTATTTTTATTAACTTGTTCATTATGTTGACTTATATTAGCTTTACGTTGAGCGTCAATCATTACTTCAATTCGTTGTTTTCCAAACATTTTGAGAGAAAAAAATGATTGAACGTGTGACTGCGCTCTTTTGTGTTTTTTCAGTGCCGTTATCAGATGAATAAGGTCAGCAAATCCACTTTTATTCCACACGCTTCTTTCTTTGGAAAACAATAAACATGGCCAACAGAACAATCTAGATCGAAGTTCGCAGCCTGTTAACCACTCAGTTCGTTAATATGACGAAAATGAAAAATGTCTTGTATATTCACATTTATTGTCTTTATGCTTCATAAATAAATTGGGAAGAGGTGGACGTGGTTTGCCAATTTTGATGATCTTCAATTTAATTTCATAACTTCTTTTTGAAAATGGATTATTCAAAATATCTTCAACGGTATTCTTCATCATTATTGGGGTAAATAAAAAAATATAATCTAGAATAGAAAATTAAGTATTGATCATATGTAAATAAGATAATAAACTATTTTACGCCAAAATATAAAAAATGAGTGACCTGTTATTGTGATATAATGTAATAAAAAAGCAGCGACGGACGCAAGAGTTTTTGAAGTACTTGCACCAAATTCGAGACCAATTTTACTACTGAGCGCTGCCAGCCGACAGATCGACTTTAGCCGTTAAATCTCGGAACAATTTACTTTAGTCGGCCGCCGCACTCAAAGTCGGCGCGCCACATGAGTAATACATAGCGTGTCGGTCGCGCGGAAACTTTTAGAGCGACTGACAAATACCAATGCATACTATACACTGCATATTAAAATTTTATAATTTTGCATACTACTGTATGCAAAATGATGTCGCTTTATGTCCTAAATTTTCTAAATTTCTAAATTTATATTTTAGATGGTTTTGTGGGTGTGCGCCGCACACCTAGCACACCCTGAATATACGCCCCTGCTTTTTATACTAAATTAAAAAAATGCATATTAGCTTTTAAATGCCTTTAATTAAAGAACCCTCATTTTCATATTAGAAAATATTATTAAAATATCTCTCGAAACAACACTAAATCACTAATCTTGCGTATCGATCACTATGATAAAAAAAACTTAAATTTAAATACAAACACATATTGCTTTAGACTCTAAAGCGATATGAGCTTGTATTTAAACTTGTTATTTTCTATTTAATTATGTGCTTGTATTTAAATTTGAGGAATGTTAGTTTTGAGTTCCTGAACGTCTTTGAGAATCACGATCGCGTCCTCTTTTGATGACCGTTAGGAACAGGACGTCCACAATAGCCAACTCGCCTATGGCTGTTATCTGGCTTAAGGTCAGCTACGAGAAGCTGCTCCGGTTCGTATTATTTAATTTAAATATTTAATGATTTTCTTAAAAAAATACTATTATTTGTATTATTTTCTGACATAAAAATAAATAATTAATAGTATTTCAATATTAATTCGCTGAAATAAAAATAGCCGATCTTTTTAATGAAATAAAAAATGCATTAAGATCTGAATTAAATATAAATTACTTTTAAAATGTATATTTTTTTGTGATACCTTACAATTCGCAGTTACTTTTGTGTAATTAATAAATAAATAAATATGTATTGCGCTCCAAATAATATTCTAAAGTATACCATCTGTACTATAATGTAGAGAATACATAACCCTAGTTATATATTGTAGATTGTACGAGCGATAAAAGTGTGACACGAAAAAAATTGATTTATGAGACGACATTTTCAGAAGTTTCTTTTCTCACCCTCATCGACGTTTCTGGCAATGGTGTCACCCTTACCACTCTTGGCACAAATTCCAACTCGTACGATCTCACTTTAATATATGCATGTATTCCTATATACTTAAAAAAAACTAACTCAGCTAAACTCGTCAAAAAGAGATTTATTATTAAAAAAATTATATTCAGCAAACGTGTTTAAAATCACAGATTTTGCAATACTACAATTTATTATATTTTCATTTGCAACCAATAATAAATTGAACATATTATCTAGCACGATAGACTGTGATACAAGCAGGTACATCATTCGACATTTGCCGCCTTTAAAACTAGCCAGAAAAATGTATATCATGTATTTAAATACTATTATTCATAATGAAATCGAAATTTAAAAAAACGACCATTTACATGTTAAAATTTTCACCCTTCTCTCCTCCTGAAAAAAATCTAAGACTACGTCCCTAATTCTTAACCAGATTTTTTTAATTATCCTTCAAAAAAAACGGGTCCGAATCTATTCAGAAAATATTTTTTAAAATATGTCATTTCAACGAAATCATAACGGAATACATTTTTACCAGTAGATATATTTTTTAGCAGTAAAAATTAACAAGTGTAACCTTCATTGTGTTGCCATACTTAGGATTACTGTCCCAGTCAATCAATCGATTAGTGTTGCTATATTTCAAATTATTTTAATGCTAAATTTTATCCGTATCGTATCAAAATAAAAGTAAATTATTTATAACAATTTAACAAATTATTAATACTTAAAAATTTTTAAATCCAAGAAGGCACAGCATATGGCGAATTGCAAACCATTGGTTTATTTGAATATCATTTTTTTGTAATATTAGAAAAAATATTTAAATAAATATGTTTTTGGTGCCTTATTGGAAAGATTGCCGACCCCTGATCTAGGGTCTAGATGATGATCCCAGCATCGGTGGTCGAAACGTTGGCAAAAGAGATAAAAACACGCGTCGACTCAAAAAGTTTCGAGCTCATACAATATATTTATAGCAACCTAATATTTTATTAACTATAAGCAGGATATTGATTTAAAGGCAACCTGCGCATTTTAAAATTATTTAGGGGAGCTATACTAATAATATCAACGTTTTCCATTACAATCAGTAAAACCAATAAAAATGAACAGGACAAAAAAGGACGAGTAAGCCAACAGCCAACAATATTGAC
Source organism: Plectrocnemia conspersa (assembly GCF_051122295.1). Lineage (NCBI taxonomy): Eukaryota > Metazoa > Arthropoda > Insecta > Trichoptera > Polycentropodidae > Plectrocnemia > Plectrocnemia conspersa. The sequence goes on along the minus strand of NW_028277170.1, from coordinate 2,233,978 downwards.
TCTGACATCGGTCGGTCATCGAATGAAGCACCGGATACATGTTAGCTTTAATTACTAGGATATACCGCACAAATAGACAGTGTGTACAAAAGCATTATCAGCTGGCGTCGGGTTTCAAAGCTCGTCGTATGTATATGGGGAGCTTTTAAATATTAACGTGGAGTGAGGACGCAGACCTGCAGGGTGGAGGCTCTAATGCGTTTGGCAAACTTCTTCGGCATTATTCACGGCTTGCTCTGTTTGCATAATTTATCATATCATCTCAATACGGAAAAGTGTAGGGTGGTTGACACTATTAATTACTTCGGCGATTGTCAAACAAGAATTCCGGATTGGAATGTTACAAAAATACTAATTAGAATTGCAATTATGCTGTATCAAATTATAGACAAAGAGTTTAAAACACACAAACCTGAGCAAGCAACCAAGTATTGCATTTGATTAAAAAAATAACTTGGTAATATAAGTGTAGCTATCATTTTTTTTATATTATTTAACCACGCTTTAATCATCCTTCACCAAACTATTAATAAGTTAAGCATTGTAAATCAGTTAAGCACAGACATAAAAAATACTAAAATAAAAGGTTGAGCAACAGATAAACGCTAAAAAGTCTTAAAAACCCCAGTGATCTCACACATGGCTCATTTTAATACGAAATAACTGCAATTAGCAAAATCATACTATATTAAGTAATCCCGAAATTAATATTTTATCGAAAAAAAATGTTTATTTTTATTGGAATGTATCATAAATATGCTCCTGATACAAATATATGTTTTTCCTAGCTCTTGTGCAATTATTAAATTCCATTAGCAAAAAATAATGGAAGCTTTAATTCAAAATATTCCGATAGAAATATTAAAACATCGTTTGCATTTCAGATTTTTTTCCATCCAGGAAGTATTGCATGGAATTCCATGTGAGTATAGTTATGCAAAAAAAAAAATATAGTATTTTATGATATAAAAATGAAAACGTGTAATTTCTTCTTGATATTTAAAGGTTTTTATGATTTAAAGATTATCAAAGAATATTATTATCGTTACTTTACACCAGATAAGATGTTATTTTTTTGTGGTAAGCGCGCTATTTTTTAAACTTCAATCTCAATGTCACAATGGCGTCAAGCCCTTTAAAGCGAAGTTCAAAAATTAGTTTTAAATTTAAGCTTTGAGACGCTCAGTTAATCAACGCTAGATCTATAGTCTAAGTTACTACCATATTTATACTGGAAAATAAAAACTGTTTCGTAAAAATAATTATTTATGTTTTATTCTGATTAATTTTAATTTTCCACCCCTCAAAATATTTATTTAATTTTGAAAATAGATTTGTAATTTATACATAATTGCTTTGAAACTGTAAGAACTCGTCAATGTTCATATATAAATGCGTATATTTTTAATTTTGAGATATTGTTTGTATACAAGATAAAGAGAAATGGCCCGAGAAAACTTCCCTGAGGAACTCCAGCAGCAATTTTACTCGGTACTAAATGTTCATTATTTAATGATACAACATAGCTTCTACTTTTCAGGTATAAATCTATCATGGGCCTTGTATTTATATAGTTTGTGAATCAAATCATGTCACACTGTATCGAAAGCTTTTTCAATAAGACCCGTACTATTATTCAATTATTAAATTGATATGTTGATAAGCGATTCTCGCGAAAACTTAACCGTTCGGAAAAAAAAATTATTTCTCAGAGATTTTATAAACGGATTTAATTTAAATTAAATTTAGGGATGTAAAATTTTATCATCGTCGATTATTTTAGTTTACCATTTTTATCACCTCTCTCGCGATCAAAAATTATTTCAGAATCAGTGTAAAAAAATACTAAGATTATCCGATGACACAATCTGAATATAGTGAATAATCTAAATCCCATAAAATAATCTAAAAAGAAATGGTATGAAAAATTGATAGATGAAATACAAAATGATCCAAATAAGATGTGGAAATCAATAAAACAATTAATTAATCCAACTCAGAAAAACGACATATTAAAAATGGAAATTAATGGAAATATATATCAAGATCCTTATATATTAGCAGAAAAAATGAATACATATTACATTGAGAGCATAGAAGAAATTGGGAATTCAATACCAAGGATTAGTAATTTAGTACAATATAATAATAAAGCAATAATTGTAAAATTTAGTAAATTTAAATCAGAATCATTAGATGAAATTCATAACATAATATGTAAATTTAAAAAAGGAACTAGTACTGATGAACTAGATATAAATATAATTAAAGAAACATGGGAAATAATAGGAACTAAATTAAATTATTTAATAAATAAAGCACTCTCCTTAGGAGAAATGCCTGAAAATTTAAAGATTGCTACTATTGTACCTATACCTAAAATAAAAAATAGTAAAAAAGTTGAAGAAATGAGACCAATCAACATGCTACCGTGTATAGAAAAAATAATAGAAGAAGTAGTAATCAAACAATTAAAGGAATTTATTACTTCTCAAAACATAATATGTGAACAACAATCGGGATTCAGAGAAAAGCATTCCACTGAAACTGCATTACAAGTAGTGATAAATGATTGGCTGTTGGCTAAGGATACAAACAAAATCATTGGAGCAGTTTTCTTGGATTTCAAGAGAGCCTTCGAAACAATAGACAGAAAAATAATGTTAAAGAAATTAGAGAGTATAGGTATAAGTGATATAGTTTTAAGATGGTTTAATAATTACTTATATAAAAGAAAACAAAAAGTTAAAATAAATAATGTATATTCTGAAGAGAAATTAGTGTCTTATGGAGTACCACAAGGGTCTAAATTGGGACCATTGTTATTTGTTTTGTATATTAATGATATAGTTAATAACGTGAAAAAATGTAAAATTCATCTATTTGCGGATGACACATTAATGTATTGCATAGGTGATAACATTAAAGAAATTGTAAATAATTTAAATAATGAATTAAGTATATTAGAAATATGGTTAAAGAATAATGTACTTAAATTAAATGAGAATAAAACTAAATGTATGTTTATTAATTATAAAAATGTGCTAGATAATAGTACCAAAATAGTAATAAATAACTCTAGTATAGAAATAGTGGATAATATAAAATATTTAGGAGTAATTGTTGATACAAAATTAAATTTTAAAGAACATTGTAATTACATATTAAAAAAAATTAGTAGAAAAATAGGTTTATTATCTAGATTAAGAAATATATTAAGTATAAATACAAAAAAAAAATTACAATAGTATAATATTGCCCCATTTTAATTATTGTGCAACACTATTAAATATGTTAAATAAATTAGACAAACAAATGTTGCAAAAATTACAAAATAGGGCAATGAGAGTAATCTTAAATAAAAATAGATTAACTAATTGTAAAAGTATGATTGATAGATTAGAATGGTTGAATGTTCAAGAAATATTTAGTATGAATGTTTTAGTATTTATATATAAGTTAGAAAATAATATGTTACCAGAATATTTTAATAAGTATTTAATAAGAAATAAAGATGTACATAAATATAATACTAGAAATAGAGAAAATTTAAAGATAATTAAGTATAAGAAAACGAGTACGGCTAGGGGAATTATGTACGGAGGTTTTGATTTATATAATAGTCTTCCGAAAGAAATCCGAAACAGCAAAAATATAACGGGTTTCATAAATGGAATAAAAAAACACCTTCGTACGTATAGAAATAAATTATAATATTAAGTCTTTATTATTGTATATTTTTATTTTTTCTTTCTGTTATGTATTTTTTATATATTTTTATATATGTTTACTAAATTTGTTAGATGTAAAGATTAGCTATTAAGCTAAATAAATTAATAAAATAAAATAAAATAAAATAGTAATGTCTTATTCGTAATCATTTTAACTAACGTTATTTTTAGACATTAATATAAGGTGGAATTCACTTGTAAAAATGATTGAGCGATTTTAAACCCTACAGAGGTGCACAAAAATCGAAATTAAATTAGAGATATTATGGAACGATAAAAATATTTATATTTTAAAGGAAATATAATATTAAAACCGATAGGAACCGCTATTGAAGCTTTGTAAAAGATATACCAATATCTTAGAAGCTGAAGTAATAATTCATTTTTTAATGAAAATGATTTCTGCAATAAATACTTCTCTGGGAAAATAAATCTTTCATGAAAATAAATCCATGTGATACAGTTGAAACTGATCCGTGTTTCATGAATATGGTATTATTTTCAACGATTTTGAATTGAATTATTTGATATGAATAAATTTCAATTATATTATTCAACGATAAATAAATATGGCTGTGTTAATTGATACTATTATTGATGTTCATATTACTTTTTTGTGTACTATCGGCTGATTTTTCGTGTCGCAGTGATTTTTTGTGAATAAAAATCGGTTCAGCTTTATTTGCATAAAATAACTAGATCCGTCGATTAAAATGCAACTCTGGGGAAAATACAAATTTGAATACTATTGAAGTATGTAAAATTTTTTAAAATATGCATATAACGAACCACTTTATTAAAAAAGCAATATTTTGAACATAAAATATTGAATGACTTTTTAATCGGTATTTTTCGATGAATTAATATTCATATAAATTGGTTTATATAACATAGTACATACTAATGTGAAAAATATAATAATGAATTACAGAACATATTTAATCATCTAAGATATGATAATATATACTATCGTAAAAATCGCAGCAAAAATGTTTAATGTTCTTATAAAATATTTGTTATTTTATTATCATATGCTTAATTTTATTTTATTTAAATACTTATGTAATCTTTAAACAAAACATATTTATGATATATTCTGCTCTATAAAATTTTAATTGTCGGCAATATTGAAACTAAATTTAAAAATAATATTATATACTTAAATTAGCCTTTCTTATTTTATTAAATACTGCCAAATTAATAATATCGTTTATTGTATATACATATTATATATATCTATATACAATTTATTAAAATGGAATTATTTTTTTGTTGATGTGCTAAAAAAATATATTAAATGTTAACTGGAATTTTCATGCATATTTAACAGCTGATTGTTTTTCTAAAATAATCATAATAAATGTTCTTAAAGATAATTTAAGTTTTTTATTTCTTACAATATAAGATTTTGAAACTTAACATTCTATAACGTTAATTTTGAAATTCGTAAGTTTAAATTTTCAATTATCTTTAAATATCTGCATATTATACTACATGCTATTTATTAAACGTAGTATAATCAGTCTGAATAATACTGTTAACATAAACCACTCGCCAAGAGAGCAAGTTGCTAATCTAATTTACCAGTCAAACTTCCAGAGCCATCTGTTGGTTTAATCTTGAATTTATAATTTAATGTACCTAGGTTTTATAACTGTATATGTTATTAAATGTATTAGAATAATATATGTTTATATATTATATATATACATACACAGACCAGATATTTATACTTATATATTAACATGCGTATTATATTTAGTATGTAAACACGTATTATATTAAATTTGTGAATATGGACTTTTCGTCGAAATAAATATGATTTATGAAAACCTCCAGGGCAGAATCATTTTTATTTTTAACATATATTTAAGTTGTATGAATAATAATTGAAAAGACATATGGATATATTTTTTTTCATTTGTGCGAGCAACTTGGTATTCAAGTCGCAGTATTTTTTGCAATAAATTTATATTTAATTATAGATATTCATAATTATTATATATATCATACTGAACATCCAAATAGTAACGCCCATGAAGATACAGTGATTTAAACTAAATCTTGAACCAAACACTACGAAATAGATACATACGTATTATAAAGACTTCCTGCAAGCAACCAGCATCAAAGTGAAAGATGTGACCTTAATGGACATATCCTCCAAAATACAGTTTATTAAATTATATGGAGATATTATTAAACTTTTTCTCTTTGCTTATTGGCGGACTTTCAACAGCAATAGACATTTAATAATATAATCCTAAATAAAATATATTAAAAAATATTTGCAATCATATTTAAATTGTTATTACGTAGTATATTAAGTTGCTAATAATAATTTTAGAATTGTTTTTGGCCTATGTATATTCGTCAGATTATATTAAAAATGGGAAAGAAGCAATACGAGTGGTAACTCAGCAGAATATGCTCGTAAAAGAAGTTCCCGAAAGAAGTGATTTACACGACCGTGTTAGAGTTCATTAATCCTTGAGAATCGGAAGAAGTTCAACATTTCTTTAACTTCTCGATCGTCTAGGTAATGCGATGATTTGAGGTGGTAAATGATAGACTATTTTTACGCATGTAAAATTCGCATAATTCTATAAAATACGAATTTGTATAAGGTTTAATTTTAACCTTGTTCTAAAAGTTTATGTCATATATTTTTATGTTACAAGGCTTATGTCATATATTTTTAAATAATAATAAAATTTCATTCATAATATGCCAAATTAACACTAAGAGTTAATATCTATTACAATTTTCAATCATTGGTTTAGGCATTAAAAAAAAACATTAATGTTAATCGTTTGGAATTGTAAGTATATAATTAGCACAAAATCCGATTTTTAATAAATTAAAAAAAGGCATGTGAATGTATTTGAATTAAAGGATATAAATCAAAATGATTTTGCTAGCATCCTAATATTTATTAGTAACTATATTAAACTATATAATAAATCATTTATATTATCAAAATAATGAAGTATAATTACAGTGAAGTGTACTATATATTTAAACTTTAAAAACAGTGCTAATTCTAAATATAATTGAGTAATAAAATTACTACAATGTTGTTCAAAATATAATGCTAAAAATTGACTTTGTTATTTCACATCTGTTTTACTTTTGCTCGGTTTATATAAGTTTCATTGTTGTAATGAAAGGAAGTAAGTACATTCGTCAAGATTTTAGTGACCGTAAAATATTTAATGGAGAAGATAACGGATAATGGGTGGTTTCTATTGTGTTTTAGAAATAAAAAAATAAAAAATATATATTGTTTTTATTTAATTACTATTACATAATATATACCTTTATACCCTAAGCATGAGGCGCAATTACTGTAGCTATTTATTGCTACGTGTGTCATCTTTCCCGAAACTCCTAAATCTACTAGATTTCATTTTCACTTTCGAGATACGTATGATTTTTATCTGACGAGTTATGAAAATACAAGAAGCGAAGGAATACCGTCGCAATGCTCAGTTCAAACAAACAAACGGCCAAAGTTTTCGTGTTGACCGAAAAAATTATAACCGCCTTTTCAGAGTTTTACTATCAATCGGAAAGTGACGGGGGTGTGGGGTTTGGGCGGTGAGAGAATAGCGGTGCGATGTAAGTTTTTATTTGTTCTTCGAATCGAAGGTCCTCTGAGAACTAAATCAATAAGAGGATCCAATCTCAAACGCAAACCTCATAAGGTCCTTACGACACAGATGGGGATTCTCCGGAACGTAAATTACGTACGAGGGATCCAATATAAAATCATAACCAACAGTTAAACATGCTACGTGATATTTATTTATTATTTAATGTTTTATTTTCATTGACATTTTTATTTAAGTAATAAATATAAGACATGGTTTAGGTTGCCACGACAATAATTTTAAGTTTCATAAACATCCAATTCGGTTTATTATAATTTACTTTTAATTAAGGCATAAAATTAATATGGACTAAGACGCAACTAAGAGCATTGTAGAAATTAAAAATAAATGGTGAAGCAGCAAAAAATGCTATCAAAAATTTAGTACAGTACATGTGCGCTAGAAACAAACTATTGGAGAGCTTTTGAAAGAGTTTAACCTATAGTATTAAATAGCAATAAGCTTAATAGTGTATTATAAAAATTAACAAAAAGCTTATTATTACAATTTCAATTTTATATTTTATATTTAAAAATCTATATTCTAAATTTTAAAGAAGAGAAAATTAAATAGTGATTGTTGTGTTCTCAATAAACATTAAACTGTTGCTTATTTTTTATACCTTGCGGGAGTAAATGTATTTCTCTTATATGTTAGGAAACTCTGACTTTAATCGAGAATTTTAATTTAAAATAACAGCTTTAGTAAATAATGTAAAACTTAAAAAAAATCGAGCAAAATTGCGTAAAAAAATCTAAGAACCCTAAAAAGGCTTAACAAATCAACAAAATATTTTTTTTTAATTACAAATTAAAATGTTGCTGCAATAGCTATTTATTGTGTTTCCCATATTTTTGGCAAGGAAAACTGACCCTTTACTAATAGCGAATTTGCTAAAAATGTCTCCTGGAAATTTCTGAAGAAAAGGTAAGAAAATGGCTATAATACAGTTAGTCTCAGGAACAAATGTATTTTTTATTTTCACACACTTTTACTGGCAATCGATTAAAGTGAAGATATACAAGATATTGCCTAATTGATTTAGTGCTTTTATTCTTGAAATTAATTATAATTTTAAAGTATTTGAAGAAGTAGCAGAGCTTAGAAAACACTACTGCTAGTGAATATATATTTTTATAAGCATCAGAAACAATAATGAATATTAATTAAGTTATGAATCACTCACTTGTATTACTACAGATGACTTAAAAATATAATTAGCTGCAGTAATGTATTATTAGAATATTTAAAAATAAAAATAATACAAATTCTGTAATATACAGTGCAGTAACCACAGCAAAATACATTACAAAAAATATTTTTTTCATCGCCAGTTTAAATCAATTGATGCAAAATATGGCGATTTATTTATTCACAGTAAATTACGCCGACTTAGTCGCGCAAATGAATTGAAACGTATTTTTCAGCTTCAAAATGAAAAAAAAATGATAAAAAATATTAACTCGTATTAGAACTTTCTAAATCTAGTAGGTGTTGGGCTCTTGCATTTTCAGCTGATATAACTGAATATTTAAATTCCTTTAATTCAAAATGACAAGGAAAAGTAAAACTTGCCGATGAACTTAAGTTTGACATAAAGTCAAATTAGAATTTTTCATAAATCAATTAAATTAAAATAACTATCATTTTTAATGTTATAAAACTTAATGACGTATTGTTAATAATATTGCTATTTTACAAAAATAGTTTAAAAAACGGTTTATGGACTGAAATAAAAATGAAAAAATATTGATGTGCAATCATAATTACTAGATTTACAGGCAAACAATACACTATAATACAAATGTATTACATAACAATGAGAAAACAGTTAACTTTTATTCGCTTTTACTGAAAAGTATTTATAAAAATTTAAAGAATTTTGCTTTAACTTTAATTTTTGGAAGTACGTACATACACGAAAAAGCATTAAATGAAACAAATAAAACCTAAGACACATTTGCAAATTACAGACTCATTAAAATAGTGTCTTAAAAATTAATTCTATTAATTCAGTGGCAAATATCACCCATTTGCTTGCAACGAAAAAAACAAGCACTAAAACATTTATTTTTAGCAAAAAATTTTTTTTTGATTTCTCTGATTTTTATTTACTATCTATACAATTAAGAGTATGCTTATATTTTATTTTTAATAAAATTGACCTGATTTATTGTTAGATTTAAATGTATATATGTAATTGAATTTCTTTAATAAAATATAGCAAAATATGTATTTTTCTTATATTATTTTCCCATTGGCATTCCGCAAAACCAAAATATAATTCTGTGACTGTTTAATAATCTGTGTTTGAATAAAAACAACTAAATGCGTTAGTTCAGTGGTTATTGAACTGTGGTCTGCGAATCAATTTTGATAATATTAAAAATATAATTATTTTTTTAAAATAAAAAAACGATGCTTAAAGTAAAAGTCTGATGGAAAAGAGCGCAGCTAGTTCTATCATAATAAAAGCAGTCAAAGCATCATATAAAGTATCCCTACTAATAGCAAAAGCTGGAAACCCCATAAGATGGCTTCCTGCTACCAAAGTAATTACGAATACACCGTGGGGGTCTAAAGCAACAAAAGATATAAATTTGGTTTCATTATCGAACGTTACGATCAAGAATAGGATTTAAAATATGGCATATAATATAAGAGAGCAGGTTTTTTTAAGTGTTCTCAAAAGGCAATAATTACTCACTACAGTTGAATGAGAGTATCAACGTCTTTAAAAATGCTAATTTATTTGCATTTATTAGATATGAATTTTAGTATAAAATACAAAAGGACTTGTTATTTTGTAATTAACTAATTTTGCGTACTACAGCTGAATCATTTAAAAATAAAAAATAAATTGAGTAATCAAAGTGTGTTAAATTAACACTGATAAGGAATGTTTATTTTTATTTATTTGAAAATATTGCTGCTTTTATAATAAAGCATTAACATCCAAAAATATGATAACAGATTAAAAAAAAATCAATAAATGAAGTTGTTGAAGTTATCAATTTTGCTCACTTTTGTGTGAAGAGATGAGAAGTCAACATACTCATATATAAAAATATGTTGGTTGTCACATGGAGAAGTACTTAATAGCCTTTTTCAGCTTTGTGATGAAATACGAATGGAATGAACTGAACGGATGTTTTAACAAATTCTATTATTAGGCAAGGTTGCTTATTTGACTACTATTCTAAATTATTTTAGCAACTAAATTTAAGCTTTCAAGGTACATCTACAAGTATATTTAAAGTTAAAGATAAAATAGACGCTATTATGAAAAAATGGATGTGTAGTCGAAACGCACAAACGTGTCAACACAAAATAAACTTATCTCAGGCAAATCTAATGGTACCTATCAGTTCCCAGTAATTTTATTAAAAATCCTACCGGCGGCGAATACATTTTCTGGGCTCAAACTACAGTTCTAGTATCGATTTTTGAGTCCTGATACAAGTGCATCATAAATTTTGATTTTTTAAAATCCAAAAGAAGACAATTAGAAGTAAATATTATATATAACAGTGATTATTGTTAGCTTATTTTCATGGGAACTTTTATCACCGAACCCTTTTATCGCAAGATAACAATCGCTTCAATTATCTATAAATATGATAAGATAGCAGTAATTTGTGTATTATATTTATAATGTAATCATATTAACACGCTGGTCCGAGAACTTTTCCGTCGTACATTCTACAGTATATTATGTTATCTCATTCGCTGCAATTACATTCACCTTCTCACATCGGCGGAGAATTTCACTCGAGAAACCCATTGCCCTGGGCTTATCCACCCCCGCTTCCCCCTTATTTTCCCCACTACCCAACCAGTTGAGTATACAACACGCAGACCGTGTAGAATTCCAAGTTTTTTTGTGTACATCGATACACGCACGCTGCTGCTGCTGCTGCTGCTGCGAAAATTCCCAGTTTTCATCTGGCACAAAGGGTATATTCTTATATAGGTACTTGGTACTAGAACCGATATATTTTTAAGAGCACAACTCACCCGGTCGCACAAAACGAGCTTGAGGGTGTAAAGTGAGGGCGATTGGTTATTCTTCTTTACGAAAGTCGAACAATGAAATAAACCCGAGGCGTGTCGTTTTAAAATCGAATGTTTTTAAACACAATATAATAATTCAATTGATTGGTCTAATGTTAAAACACCTTTTACAGCTAGCATTAGTGATGACACAATTTGTTTCGGTTCTTTTGAATGATATTTCGACATTGCTTTAACTAATGATGAATTCTTGTGATCACATTTATATTTTCCCTGCAAGCAGCTTTGCCAAATAATAAAATATTTATTTCGACCAATTAAATTTATGGCAAATATCCACTCCTCTAATAGCACAAGTGCTTTTCTATGTTTATGACATCTTGAAGTGAGTCTATTATCTGGTGGCTTTGCGGTCTATTAATGCGAATGTCTTTGCAAGAGCTGCTCAAACGTTTATTGTTTTTAAGACTTATTATTCTAATGTGTTCTCATATAACTTTATCACCCTGGACTTAATACAAAAAGCGTCTATGTTTACAAGATATTAGATCGAGTACAATGCTAATCCAGCATGATACGTAAGTATTAAGTTGCAATAACGAAATATTAGAATAAATATTTTAACCACGCGTTTAAATTAGTAGTATATAGTATTTAGTGGTGAGAAATGGTTACAGAAATTATGACCACACTAATTCATTCTTTAAAGGGTCTCGTAAACATCCATTGTGTACGCTTTAAAAAGTCTGTTGCGGAATTCTTATTATTAAGGGGTGTTTTTGTGTGGCTATTTGTTTAGAGAACTGATTCATAAAGAGCCTTCGTTTAATTGTTGTAATTTGAATCTGTGTTTCTTAAATATGTTACTACATAAGACATATGATATAAATAGTATATAGATTACTATATTTTAACACCTCTCTTTCATCTCCCTTTCTCTCTTATTTCGCACTAACGAAAGGATAAACCGATAAACGAACACTAGACAAAGCTTGTGTTGTTTCCAAAACTTTTCCAAACGAATGTATTCATTCATCTTAGCCTGAAACCGCTTATTACTTTCTATGAACCCGACGATAAAACTACTACTGCAGGGATATAAAAGCAGTATAGAAAGAGACGGATAAGAGGCGATAAACTATTGTGTGAATTTATCGATTTAAAACCGCCAGAATATTTTTTTATTATCAGTACTATGTGGTCAGTATTTTATAATTCATTGCTAATAAATGGATTTAACTTCGCTTATTAAGTGACTGATGTAGTCCATAGCATCTGCCTTACGTTACATACAAAAGAGAAAGTATCATAGTATATATTCAACGCTGCAGCTTTACGATCTCGTAGTCGCAGCTCAGCAAAATGGATTATGGTATGTTTTAACACATTTTAGTTCAAAGGACACGTATGCTGATCATTTTAGGGGACTCGTATAAGAACTATTCATAGCGCTTATTTTTTTCGTTATTATTTTTATACAACATTTAAGATTTTAAAGAAAATTAGCTCTTAAATATTTGTATTACATTTATATAAATATATTAATTTGCTCTTAAATATTCCTCAGCCTTGGCCATTATAATGGGGCATCCTTAAAATAATGTGTATATTTTTTTAATATCATAAAATATTAAAAAACATTTTAAATAATATTTTATTAATGTGCGGAATTTTCATGTTCGCAATTATCTGTGTTCGTTTACAGAATAATTTGGTTACCACATAAATTCGCGGGAAAGCTACACTTTTATTTTTATCAAAATGTGTGTGAAAAAATGCCAAGACGTTATATTTCATTGCACACAATTAAATCTAATCAACTAATAAATAAACCTATTTTTAAAACATATACATATATATAAATACGTATGTATCTGTCCATTATTGTACAACAATAGCTTTGTACATTGTCCGTCTGTTGAAATTCCACATTAAAAATTCAGCAACAATTTCACAGCACCAATGAGCGTTGACAAAATGTCAACACATAGTGTAAAAATCGTGACATATAACAAAAAGCGATAATACAAAATTATTACCACGTTGCTAATATACATGTAATTCACAATAATAATGCTTATGTAAATTTGGTGGCATAATGCAATATGTTTTTGTACTTTAATAAAAAATAACACTGAACTCCAGTATGTTTTGAGAAAATACAAAGTTTTTAATATCGTAAATTATTTATATCATTAAAACATTTTTGTAATAGTATATATAATATATATTCTAGTTGCATTGTTTGAATCACATTGTCTCTAATTGTTTTCTCATGAAGTATTGGGTTTCAGACTATTTAAACCAGGTTTTACATTAAAAGGAAAACAGATGCTTCCTTGGTTTTCTTCGAGTCGTCTTAATTGTTACTGAATCGTGTATCTTAATTAAGACTAAAGCAAAGTAGTGAAATTAAAATTAACTTATGTGCTGTTTCACCACACAGAACGTTATTTTTGCTTATTCGTTTTACTTTGCATTGCATACTGAATATTTTATTATACTATAATACAATTTTATGAATATGAATAAAATTATCATATATTTAAAATATCAAATATATTTTTAATTGCTCGCAAAATTGAACTTTAAGCATCAAACACCCAATTCGCAGCTAAATTGAAAGCTTTAATTAAATATATGCGTACTTATTTTTTCGTTTTAAGACCCTTTTGCTTTGGACCCTTATGCGGTCGGGTTCAATTAAAGAGTGCGCTGTTAACGTGTAATTATTTCAAAGTGTTATTACATGTTTATGAAATTAAATATCTGACTAAATATTAATTTATTTCAGATAAAACATAATTGAGTCTATTAAATATTATTTAAAACTATTCCTTTAATCGATAATGCTCAATACAAATATTTTACATTTTGTATATACATATATATTTATATATTAACGTGTAAAAGCGTATATATTCAATCACATTTGGAAACTGAAAGCGTCTTTAGTCAGCGGATCAACAGAATCTTCTCATTCGAAGATTATGCGGCTTTACAGTTAGTCTCAGAGATGGAATCTTCGGCAAAAAACACTTAGAGATGGATTCGTAAGCGTCAAGTTATAGCACTTGCGTACGTAAATGTACAGAGACGTTTTTACTATATTGGCTATATATGCTAATTTATCTTAGACTGGCCAAACTAACACCGTAATCATATTTTGCAATGAAACAAAAATAATATATATAAATATATATACATATCAGTGGCGTGCGGTCCATACATGCGGTAGATGCAGCGCATGCCTTGGGATTGTAATACGATTCTAAAAATTTAATATTCTATATCATTTATTCATTTTTTTTAATTTACGTAAATATGAAACGAAAACGCTCAGTAAATCGGCCACACAACCTTTTCGAGAGAACGACATATGCCGACTGAAGAGCGGGCGGGCGTAGTCAATACGCATGCGCCATGCTCATCGCGAGTGAAATTTGCTACGCATGCGCCTTAGAACTTCAGCCGTTACACGTGCTCGTGTTAACAGTCACTCGCCATCAACCGTTGATGCGGTTAACATTTTCAATCTGTCTATTTCTTCGGCAATTTTTTTATTATTTTTTAATTAAATATTGACTGTCTGAATTATTATGAAAGATTTGTTTCATTATTTACGAGATAAAAATATTAATTATTTGTCATAACCCTTAATATGGACAAACAGCAAAGCAAAAAATGTGGTCTTAACCGCGATGCTAATCTGGAAAATAATTTCAATTGCCTAATTGAATCTTTACTGAAAATAAGTTTTAATGGTATTCCGTTTAATGAAAAGAAAATTATTAAGAATAGTCCGAAACCTATATCCCATTTGAACATCCAATCTAAAACTAAAACATTCAAGAGACATTTTAATAGTGAAGCATATGAAAAAATTAAGTGGATTTGTGGAAGTGCTCATTTAGCAAAATTATTTTGTTGGCCATGATTATTATTTTCTCATGAGCTAAATGTCTGGAATAAATTTGGATATAATGATTTAAACAATTTAAGTCAAGCTTGTAAATGGCACAAATGCTCTCAACCTCACATATGCGCTACTATACAATTACAAAGATTTGGTAAAGAAAATCTCATATTCAAGAAGAGTATCTCTTCTCGATTTTGAAATAAAGAAACGCTTCCTTGCGGCTGCTCCTACACGATGGAATTACAACAGTATAATTTTAAAGATGGTTTATGAATTCACAAGAGAATTTATAATAATATTTGACTAAATAATCAAAGATGAAGATCAATGGGATTCTAATGCTGCGATTAATGCAGAAGCTATCTACAAGATTTAATATTTAATTTTACCCATTTTATTTGATATTTTACAAAAAAAATAACTTTCGACATATCTTATTGTTCAAGTGAAATAAAAAAAATGTGGAATTTTTGCATAACAAAAAAGAAAATTTTGACTCATTATGGGACAAAGTCATAGAGTTACATAGAGAGAGAAATCACGATGATAATATAGAAGGTCTGAAATTAAAGTATAAATATAAAATCCTGACTTTACATGTCATACTTTTCACACACTTAACCTTCTTTCACTATAATGTAAAACATCATAATTTTTATTATTTATTTTTTAATTAATGTTCATTACAACATTTTTTATTAAAATGTATTACAAATGTTTGTTTTACAAGTACAACTTTGTAGACAACATTGAGCATTTTTTCCGAAGATGCCTTATCCATTAACAAGTTTCACAAACATTCTTGGAGATTTCCCGATACATGTACATACATATATATTGTATATAGTTATACAGGGTACATGCGATTGTTAGTCGTAACTTCTTTGCCAGCCATAAATGGCGAAGGGAAACTTTCGCAAGCAGCAAAAACCCATACCCACATCAGACAGGTCTTTTGTGATATATCTACATGATACCTACGTGTAGGTTTATACCAATAACAACAATATAATCAAGACAATGTGATTAATAGATATTCGATTTTACTAAAGATTAGCATTATTAATAATTATAGCACAATATATAACATCATTACGCGTTTATGAGAGAAAATTTTCTTATTCTGAAGGCCTCAATTATATCGTCTGCCACTTTCATTTAAATATACACTAAGCCTTTCCGCTTACTTCGCAATTGTTTCTGATATTTATAACGCAGCGGTTTCTTAACTTGGGGGTGCGACAAATGTAACCTTTTAAACTTCATTAAAAATTTATTCCTAACATTTTCATTGGATTTTATATTTATTTGACGTTAATACACCATAACGAAAATTTAAAAATCACCATTAGGATGTGTTGATAAAAGTAATGTTTTTGGTTTGTATAAAAGTTTTGAATAGAAATAGTACGAAACCATGAAAATTAAAACAGACCATATATTCCCAATATGTTTTTAAACCTACAGATTTTTTTAAGGAAAATTATATTTGTTTAATAAGCGTAAGTTAACTTGCTAAAAATAGCTTATATTTTAGCTAATGCATTGTTGCATCGTACCAAGCTTTCTACAGAATCGCAAAATGTAAAATATATACATACAATAGAAGAAAAGCTTGTTTTGCCAGCGGCTATTGATTCGGTTGAAATAATATTCCGCGAATCATATGAAAAACATTTGCAACAAATACAGCTTGCATAATAATACATACTGTTATAAAATTATTTTAAGATCCTTTCAAATAATTAGATTTAAAACTAAGTACCCTAATATTTGCAATACTACAGATGCTTAATTAATTATAAATAGATGTATATTTTAAATAGCACAGAAAATAATTCAAAGCCCATAATTATGAAAATGGAAAAGTCATGTTTCTTTTATTTTGAGATATTAAAAGATTTGCGTTTGAATTGATTAAAAAATATTTTTATGTTACGGAATATAATGTTTTGAAATTTATTTAATCTGCTAGATTTATTACTTATTTTGACATATAACTTTTATATGTAGCTTATAAGAAAACATAAAAATTTAAGGTTGAAATGACTTTCTCAAATATTAAAATTGATTTAACACAATAAAAAAGTTAAGCCATATTAAATATGCGAGTAAGAAATTCAATAACATTTTTATATAATAAAAAAAGTAAATATGTAATCGAGTAACTCAACGACATTTTTATTAAAGTTATATCATGTACATCAAAAATCCTTAAAAAAATAAGTCATTTAGAAAGTTATTCCAAGATATCAAAGCTAAATACACCTCACTGCTATGCTATTGTAAAGTGCGTTGGCTTTATCGAGCAATTGTGAATTAAAGAGCTTTCGAACTTAAAGGGGAAGTCGCAATTTTATTTAATAAAAATCACAAGGTATGGACAAAGTTACTTGGTAACGATTTTTTTTTAACTTGCCTATTTCAATTTAACTTAAAAAAATATTTATATAAATAAATTAATGCATGAACTGCAAAATCATGCATTAATTTATTAAAGCATTCATAAGAAAATAGACTAATGTAAATCTGAAATCATAAAAAAATATAATCAAAATAATTTCTCCTATAAAATGCCTTTTCAAGTAAACAAAAATATTTTTACTAAACATTTTAAATGTTTGATAATGTACTTCCTACAATATTGTTTAAGTGATCTTAATTTCACAAAGTTTGCATTTATAAAAACTATTTGTGTGATCAAATCAAAGTGAATAGTTTGTTAAACAAAGCTATATAAGTGATTTTGCCATTAGTAATATCATATTCATACCAAACGTAATTTTCTGCATTATCTGCGATTAAATCTAAATATCAACCCGGTTTTGTGGTGAGAAAATGATCCAGGCTTAGGGGAAAAGCTAAAGTTTTAACCATAAAACATTAGCTTTTCCCCTACTCCATTTCAATGAGATCATTAAAAAAAATGAGCTTTAAGAAATCTAATTAACCTTAACGAGCATATTGTTATTATTTGACGAATAATAAATACTAATTTAGCTATTTATAATGCGTTTAAAGCATATAACTTATTAACAAAGGCACATATAAAAGAAATATACATGTATTAAAATACTTTTTTTTTATAATGAGGAATATTTTATCATGTCGATCAATTTTAATTTCAATGTACCCAAAAAGTATATATAAAATATAAAATATAAAATCCTAATATTTTATTATTTTTTATTCGAGATATTTATAATGTAATAATTATTATCTAAAGAGGCGACCAACCTTTTGGGTCTTCTGGGTCGCATTGCGCGACAAAAAATTATCAAGGGCCGCAACCGGAGCTTAAAATATACTTTTTCCTACAGTGTAACGATTACAACTTTACTTTTTTACACAAAGAACAATAACATATTATTCCTAATGTAAGCACTGAGCTTGTTTTATTAAATATTACTGCATAAATATATATTTTAATTTTTATTAAAATTATGGAAGCCAGTTCTTAAGTTATAATAAATTAATTGTCGATTCCTCGAATGAAGTTTTGCCTTCTCTCTGTATCATCAGGTCAGGTTATTTATATAAAGTATCTTTTTTAGCATTTTAACGATTGTTTTAAGCATTTACTATGCATGGAACAGCGACACAGCACATATGTTGGAATTTTCAAGTTGGCACGAAAGTGGTTTTGGCTTGTGACACGGTTCAAACCGATCCGCCTCATACTTGTACACGAACCATTCAACTTGTAATCCTTTTACATGTTCGAATGTTTAAGTTCGAAAGCCACTTATCGTCAGCGTTTGAAGATTTATAAAGATCGAGGGCGAGAAGAGGGAAATGAAAGCTTTCAACGTCTATATCCACAATACAGCCTAAATAGCAAACGTGCACAACAAACGGGTCTTCAAAAGAAACGATCAAAATATCTAGAATGGAATTTTTATGATCTACGCATGCGAAGGTCATCTTAAAAGTTTACAGGCGATTGTTTAATAATTTTAAAATATGCGCTATAACGGAACATCTAATCGACAACTTGAGAAGTTGCCAGATATGATCGTATATGGTGCTCCTATTGCTTCGCATTCCACTGTGAGGTTATCCAGCTATAATTCAACACCGTCTTTAGTGTCCCGTGTAAAGCTTTTTGCAATATTTTTCTTCTTTTACTACCCTTTGATATTTGTCTTATCATTGTCAAATCCAGAAAAGTATTTATAGACAATTTTATTGTTATCGAACTAAATAAAAAAATAAGCATGATGATGTCTATTTTAAAAAAATACCATAAAAATCGTTATTACTATATTCAATAAAAGCAACAATCAGAAAAAATTACAAATTTAAAACGGAATTTATTTGCAAAATTAAATTATAAAAATGAAGCTGTAACTAAACTCAGTTCAAGAGTAGCTCATTTATTAATTAATAAAATAAAGCCATTCACCAAAATTTAATTAATAAATTTGGGAATGAATGAATGTCTATGGAGCACATTGTGAGTCACATCAATAGGCAATTAAATAAAAAATTTAATTATTTCACTTAATATATTGTATTATTTACTAACAGATACTTTGTGGAAAATATCGCAATCCATCATGTGTTATTGAACCATTGTGTTAACATGAAAAAAATGTTTAGAAGTGAAAGCCAAATATCTAAAATTGTCATAGTAATGTTTTACTGAGATTTTTTGCACGCAAAGGAGCAATCAAAGTTTTTTGTTGACAAAAAAATCCGCCCCAGTTATTTTTTATTGCATTTTCTAATTAATGTTAAAACTACAATAAAAAACAGTAAAAAAAAAAACAAAAAAAAAATTTATTTTTAGCCCACCGAGCCATAAATGCCCTTTGCAAAAATGACTGCCGACCCTTTACAATGCAAAATAGTAGAAAAGAAATCAATAGGCAATTAAATAGCTAGTCAAATTATTTCCCTAAATTTATTGTATTGTTTATCAACAGATACTTTGTGAAAAATATATTAAACTATCATGTGTAACTGAACCATTTGTGTCATCATAGACTTCGTATTCGTGACTTTTTTTTAATAGTGAAAGCCTAATATTCTGAAAATCTCGTTCGATAGATCAGTCATGGTAATGTTTTATTAAGATTTTTTGAACTCAAAGGATCGATTAAAGTTTTTTGTTAACAAAAAAACCTCCCTTTGCTATTTTCATTCAAGTTTTTAACGAAGTAATGTTAAAACTACAATGAAAAACTACACCAAGCCAAAAATACCCTTCACAAAAATGATTACCGACCCTTGTTCAATTTGCCTTATATTTAATGTTATTATCGTTAGTACAAATTTGTTAAGCTAACGCCTTACATTTACCTGACTAAAAGTACCCTCACCAAATCACACATGGCTTGTGCCTTGTGGTATTTATGTTTTTGTTTTAAACATATAAATGAAAACATTTGTATTGTAAATATATTGATGTGTATTTCCACATAAGTATTGGTCTATAAGAGTATTGTAAAAAATCTTATACCATTTCAAAGCGGACAAGCGTTACCGTACTACGTAAAACGCTCAGTAAAGGAGATCTTTTGCAAACATTGGCCGTTTTGTGCAGAGCGAAGGATTACAAGCGCGAAAGTGAACGAAAAACAAACGAGATTTTTACAAATTGTTGTTTGCCCGGTTATATCCCAAAGTCAAACATCGCCCGGTGGGAGTTGAGGTGGCACGTGGTAAGGGGGCGTCTGCAAATAAAAGCGACAAAAAAGACAATAACGCCGGACCGCGTGAGAAATCTCCCAGAAAATAACAAATTAAGTCGTGCAAACGTAACTTTTTAACGGTATTCTTTCGTAATAATTATTATTTGATAATTTAAAATTATGACTGTGGGGCACACGTTAAAATAATATGTGTATTAACTTTCATAAATTGTTTCAGTTCCTCGTGACTATCAAAAAAAATTTTCTTTATTAATGTAAAGGCGTGTAATAAGAGCGTTTTTAAGCACCGGTTTCCTGGTGATCGATCAATAATTAACAATGCAATTGAGCATCGACGGATTGTCGACACCGCCTTTTATAAATTTTTAAAATGCTTTATTATATCACGCAATTTTATAAATCAAAATTAATTGTTTCTTAATGCTACAAACACGGATACAATCCGTATTTCCTCTTTTGAAAATATCTAAAAAATCTAAAAACAAAAAAGAGCCTTTATATTGTCAATATTTTCGACAATGCAGCTATATTCGAAGACATATTAAACTATCGGTTGTTCATAAACTACTTTTATAGAAATTCTAAATATCTTAGTAAAGACAGTGAATCAACATTTGTTAGGATTACTCTAGAGCTCTGTAATGACCTAAAATGGATCCTTGCAGTACTCCAAAACAAAAACTTATACCGCCACAAAAGTAACTCGAAAAACACTGCTCTAGTAACAAAAGTTGCTTAACTTTCGAAAAATATTTTCATGTTAAATTCATATTAAATGTAAGGCAGCAAAGAACTGAATCAATTTTGAAGATAGGATATGTTAAGTTGTCTAGTTGTAAAGATGCTATATTTTACTTGCCACTGCGGGCAATATTTAGCTCACTATTTAAAGTGTCTACGTGCATGAAAGATAAAAATTTGTTGTTTAATTTTTGGTCTGTCGAAGGAGAAGTAATTAGACCACGGCCATGGCAAAAGACCGAGCGGTTTTGTGCGCGCAATGAAACTTTGCCATCCATTTCATTCTCTCAATTACAACGGAAACTTTGGGCCACTTTCGGAGATTATCTAACTTTCCAAAGTGATATCATTTCAATTGGCAATTAAATTGTGGCCCGAGACGCCACAGTCCATTTCCATCCGCGCACTTCCAGCGAGAGAACATATTAAGGGATATCGAAAACTTTGCGGACAAAAAATAAAATGCTTAGTATAAGTAATCAACGATAAATAAACTAATAAAAAACCCTTTTGCATGCAAGAAGTGCGATTCAGGCATGCAACACGAATACACGACGATAGTTTACAATTAACCTAAAATTAAATTAAAGCACTTGATATCGTTACATCTATGTATAAAACACAAAAATACCGCTAATAATGCACGCCACTGGAGAAACAGAAGCTATTCTGATGTCGTCATGCGTAAGAAGGCGACGTGGTGCATAATAACTGACCCTCTAAGGAAGAGTTTTCTCCGTTCAACTCAAAAAGCTGCCGTCTTGGTGGAGAGCGACATAAATGAGGTGAATTCTTCAATGGAGAAAACCGGCCAAGGACGAGAGTTTTGAAAATATCGGTACACTGTAAGACCTACAACGTTAGGCTAAGAAAAATAAAGAAGTGCATGCTTGACAACATATTAAAGTGATTTGTGCTGTCCACTTAATGTGTTTTCTAATTATTATATGTCTAAATTTTATCTAATTCTATCCCTGACGTTTGACGTAGGAAAATAAAAAATATATATGAAAGCCAATGATTTATTATTTTTTAAAGAGTATTTTTTAGAATTTTCTGCATGTTATGTAGATTGGTAAACTTTAAAATAATATTGATTAAAATTCAAGATAATTGATTAAAATAATATTGTTACTGAAAAACAATTAAAAGTATTTTCAAGTTTTTTCCTCTAAATAAACTTAATAATGAAAGAAAATATAAATAATAAAATTATTTGTTTAATTTGCTAACATAATGTCAGTGTCTTAGAGAACTATAAATTCAAACGGCAATAAGCGGAAATACATCAATTTAAATATGACATATGCAGAAAGACAAATTTATAAATCTAAGATCAGTTTTTCTGAAACATTCCATAATATATTTAAAAAAAAAACATAAAAGACAGATAAGTATTGTGAAAGTTATTTTTGTTATGTCGGAAAATATATATAAAAATTTTAAACGTCTTGTTTAAACAATGTATTATATGCTAAAAATTGCTTACTCACTATTTCAGGAAAATGTTAAAACAATTTAAAATATTTCACTAGCAAAAAATTAAGCTGCAGAGATAATCAATAAAAGTATAGTTTACTTATATTGAATTAAAATTGCAACACTCTCCTACTTTTTCAATTGCTGATAATACCGGACAGTCGCAAATAGCTGTATTTATTTTTTCTTGGGTTGAAAAAATTACTATAACTGAAAAATTGCTTGATATTATTTCTCTTCATGATACTACCACAGGCAAAGATAATTTTTAAAATGCCTATGAACTTTAATCAAATTCAATTCTAAAACTTGTATGTGTATAAATATACGGAGAAAAATCAATTACATGAATAATTAATAAGTCGGTAGCTAAATTATTAGCTAAACAGAAAGAAAATTATATCCTAACACAAAAGCTATTTTATCGCGATAAAGAATAGCATTTATTATTGATTTTGAAGTAATCGTTAAAAACTTATATCTAAAGTTCAATTTTTAATTACAATTTCGGCTCTGTGCGGCTCTGGATATACATATATAAATAGATCATTTTCAATAGAATAGTTCAAACATTCACTCGTGCTAGGAATTTAATCACAGTACACTAGCGGTTATTGCAGCGTGTTAAATTTACAAAATTAAATTGCGCGTCAAAATTGCTCAAAGAAGCCGCAGCAGATTAGCGGTTTAATGGTCTAATGGTCCAATCGAGTCCATTAATTCTCTGGTTCCATTTCGACAGGCACGGTTTAAATTTAACTTTCCAATTAACGAAACGAGCTAATGTAAAATAGATACGTGCAACGTTTAATCAATTATGTCGCGCGTCACGGTTAATTTTGACCCGATTTAATTATAACTAATCTATGAAGCGTCGCATTTGACATGTGATAATTAAATTTTGCATTACGTATCATTTCAACTTTATAGAGAACTAATTAAATTATAACGGCTCACATTACCGAACACATATTTTATGAATCTATAATATTCGCCATGAGCTGCTATAAAGTAATAGAAAAAAATATTATTATTTAATTCCTTAAAATTATGCGTAATTCTATCAGCATATGTCGGATAAGTGCCGAAAATTTAAATGCAAGATATTCCTTAGCTTTCCAGCCACTTTTATCATCATATAATAAACCAAGAATCATTTATAAACATAAATTTCAAGGCACCTATATGAGCTGAATCCACTAAAGAGGATTTATGAAAAGTGTTTTAATTGATTAACCACAAAAATAAGATTAAAAATATAACATAAAGCTTTTATAAATGTTTGAAATATTCTATGAGATCAGGTGCAAAAAATTATGTGATTTATTAAATTCTGAAGAAGTGCTAACGAAAAGAAACCTTCTTTTCCTTCTGAAAAATAGGGCTCGGGAATTTATAGAAAATTTGACATAAGTTGAGAGCCATTACTGTACAGATAAATCAGTAACGTAATATTTGCCGTAAAAACTGTGACGCACGTATATTAAAACGTATCCAAGAAATTCCTCAAAGTAAAAATTAGTTTTTCAGTAAAATATTTAATTCATAATATAACTAAAGATTGCAATATAGCTAGTACCGGTATTGGGGCAAAATTAACCAGTATTACAAAATGAAATACTAGTAGCAACAAAACTCTTTTTATCTTATTTGTAAAAACGATATCTCTATAGCTCAGAACTACGAAAATAATGCTCATTATATGAAATTAATCTAAATAATTTTATCGGGGAGGATATCAAAGTAGAATATTATTATTTGTTCTAGTCTAAGAGGGCTGAAATATTGGTCCATCCTACCTATGCAAAAAATTCCACCAGCCGACATTTTCGCGCCCATTTTTATAATTGTATTATACATGTTTGATATTTTTGTGTGTCAAGATAAATGAAATACATTTAATTTATTTTAGGCAAATTTAACGGTATCTAGCAGTGCCCAGTAATTGTGTTACGTAACAAAGAAATAACTGCGTCTTTTTATAATAGGGATGGCTGGCAAAGTGAAATCAAAACTAGTTATTTTTACCCAAATAGTTCCCAAAAAATGCTTCACTAAGTATTAGTATTAAATATTAGCATTATGTATTTCTTAATAATTTTATTTAAAATAAAAATATATGTATCATATTTATATTATTGTAGCAACCAAATATTATCTCTTTTTATTACCTCACATTATAAGAGTACAAAAAAAGATTAAAAAAATAAAATACATAAAATCATTCAACAAAGTTTATAAAAAGCTACTTCTTTAAATGTTACAAACTTTAGTTTCTCAAACGGTCTTGTTAACTTTTTTCTTAAGTCACCGCCATCGGTATGTGAGCTATGGCAATCGTCACTCCGATAAGTATATTTTTCATACCAGAGTACCACAGAGATCCAATCTAGGTTCTCTGCTCATTTTGGTCAAACGACAATCGACTACCTATCATTATCGCCATGTCACATGGTCACATGTATTACATTTCATGCGAAGATATTCAAAACAAAAAAGTGACGTTCGAGCAGAGATGGAGATGTCGTATATTACATCGCCAAAATATGCGATAAGGCGTCAGGGATGCTCGGTTTTGTTATGCGGAGCGCGTATCGCTTCAATAATTTATTGTCGATTCACATTCTGCACGATACGCTTGTTCGTAGCATTCTCAAATATGTCTACATTGTCTGGAATCCGAGAGAAGTAAAGTAGTTCTTGTTATTCGAGAGATTTCAAATAAAATTTCTAAGATTTCTAAGAGGGATTACGGGTCGAATTCGTAATTGTATTCTAGTGCTTTTTTGTGAATACAACTCATTGCATTCTCGACGAAGCGTCTACTCAATGAAGCACTTTTTAAAGTTGCTAAGTAGCAGTAACGTCAACCCGTAAATGCTTACCGAAGAACAGGGTCCTCACACTTATAAAATTTATTAAAATAATTTAAAAGTCAGTTTGGGTCAAAGTAAGAAAAACACATATTTCGCTTTATTTTATTAAAAATATTCGAATATATTATTTTTATATAGAAATAAATTTAACATACGCACTTATTTAAATCTAACAATAAGTCAAGTAAATAATATAAAAAATTAAATATATGCATATTAATTTTTATATAAATATTAAATAAAAATCTAAGAAATTAGAAAATATATTTTTAACAAAAATTAATGCGAAAAATGTGCTTGTTTTTTGGTTACAACCATATGGTCGATGATTGTTACTGAATTAGTAAAATTAAGTTTTAAGACATAATTTAAATAAAAGTCTGTAATTCGCAAGCGTGTTTTTGATTTTTAAGATTTTATTCTAAAATTACACTTTCAACAAAATTCTTTATATCTACTTGTTTTCGGTAAGGACAAATAAAAGTTATTATAATAAAAATTTTATGTAAAAATTCCAATATATGGCTAGCCTGTAAGTCTTGTAATTTTAATTGCATATTTACACAAATATTATCAACAGATAATTCGAATGAAATTTAAAAAAATTGTTTCTAATACATTTTTTGTAAAATTACAATATTTTTAACAAAACGTTAAGCAAAAAAATAATAATAAAAAAATCATATTTTACTTCAAATTTGTATAAAATTAAAAATCACTGACACAGACACATCAAAATATAGTTTATAATTTTAAATTAAGGAAATGTGAATGTTTATTTATACCAACTAAATTTAAAATGTTTTGGTACAGGTTTATTTTATCATAAATCAAAAACCATTGAAAAAGTTTTTTTGGATTTCAAGAAAGCTTTCAATACAATAGACAAAAATAATGTTGCAGAAATTCGAGAATATCAATATAAGTGAAATACTTTTAAAATGGACTAATATTTAATTAAAAGAAAGAAAGAAAATAAGGAAAATAAACTATGCGTATTCCAAAGAGAAAATAAAACAGGTTTTTCGAATCAATATGGCTATTATATAAACAAAAAAATATTTTAGAAAAAGAAACAGTAATGGTGCACACTTATAATAGCTGAAAACTATTACACGTATTTTTTACAATTCTTTATATTTATGTGCTTGGCAATTTCGTTGAAAGGCTGGATCATTTTTAAGCGCTGACGTTCTGAACGCGACGGGCAAGAATGAGGGATGCGATCGCGACTCTAGGCAAAGTCACCGAGCATTGACAGGCTGTCGATATTTATTTTTAGAAACTTTAAAATGTGCTTCATTGAGTAGACGTTAGGCAGATTATGCAATAAATTGTGTCATAACGCGCCTAAAAAGAAATGCACTAAAATACAAATACAGATACATCTCAAAAACTTTTTTTAGCTGACTTTTTCAAATGCTTTTTAAAAGTCGTTAAAGACTATATCGACCTGTATTATAGAATCAAGTGATATTACACTGCCTTTGAAATGCACAAGACTTGTGCATTTTAACGGTCACTATGCTTTAGTGACTAAAGCATAGTGACCGTGGAACGACGCGGACGAAACCCGTGAAGCAACTTAGCAGGTGCCGACTGTTCTAAAGTTATGTGGATTAAGGTGATTTTCATACATCTCCACAATTTAGAAAACGATAAAGTTTTAAGCGATAAATTGAAAAGATCTTTATTATAACGTCAAAAATGGAGTCCGTTCCTATGGAACTACGCGATTCAAGCTTCTCAAAACATAATTTCATGTATAAAATGTCAATTATGTTTACGGATAAATAAAGACCAACTATGGCTAAAGTTAATATTTATTTACAGCCTTGTTATAAATAAATTTGTTATACTGTTACACTATTTATACTGTAAATCGCTTACAACTTGTAGCAGGTGAAGTTTTCAAAGATCTAAAATAACGGCGTACCTTAAATGTAATGCAGTGAGTAAATCTACTCAAGATTAATCATAACCGTTAACAAATGAGAACGTTTGCGCTTCAAATGCAAATATCCACCGTAAAAGGCAATTTGGATTTGGAGTGGGGGTAATCTTGGCCGTTTAATTACGTATTTATTACGGGTCCAGGGCACTGTTGCACCGGCTACCTGGTAATCCTGAATTATGACCGACGAAAGGGGCCGCTTAAAAATAACAAGGCCCGAAACGGGCTTAATGCGCGAGCAAACAAGCTAGGGGAAAATCTTTGGAAATCTTGAGAGTCGACCCCTTTTTTTGTTATTTAATTATTCATCTGCGCCATGTGGCAAACGGTGTGTTGGTATAAATGTAACAAGTTGCAGGGTGATACAAAAACAATACCTACTCATCAAATAATTATTTTTTCAATTTAACACAGCTATCTAAGTATATCTTTAGTTCTTAATAAATACGTATTAACAGCTTAACGCCCGAGGACTCGTATACGAGTCATGAAAGTAAAATAATTGCAAAAAAAATATCATTGCGCTTAAAAGATTTTTTGAGGAATAAAATCATGAACGATTAAATATATATTTTTCATTCCAAATATTTTGTGGAAATTGAAAATGTATTCAATGGTTACAAACCAGTTATTTATAATTTAATAATATGTACGTTTAAATGCTTCTATAATTTTTTATATAAACGATTTATAAATCGTTTATATAAAAAATATCCGTTTATAATAAAATAAAATTTGCACTCACCAAATTTTTCGGCGTCCTTTTTCTGCATACAACTGTCACAGTCACATTTATTTTAACTACACTATATATTTATATTTATTTTTATCATTCACATTTTTTATTTACACATTTATTTTTTTATAATTACACTTAAAAACTATACTATATCCTTATAGATATTTTTTTTTATTATATACACTTTTTATTCACACATTTATTTTAATTATTTACACTATTTTATTGATATTTATTTTTATTATTTACACTTTTTATATACACATTTATTTTTATTATTTACACTATTTTATTTAAATTAATTTTATTAATAGCACAATTTCTATTATTATTTTTAGTAATACGTATAAAAACACTTATTTCATGTGTGGAACAAACACGACATTTTATTCTCACACATTTCACCCACTTTTTATTTTTATTGGCTGATGGTTTTTCAGCTAATCCGAAAGGCATTCTGGTGGATCGACAACACGGGAATGGTAAGATGTGGTAAAAACTGATAAAACGTCTTCATAATCGATAGATTTCACTGAATTCTGTATCCATCCTTTAACCTTACTCAATAGAAAATTTTGAAATAAATTTTGCTGTTACGATTAGAATTTTGATAGACACTGAACGAATAAAATAATGCGCATTGAAACAAATGAAAAAAATCTTTTTATTTATTCCATTGTTTTTCAAAATAATATGTATGTATATCACATTTGAAATCGTAGCGTATTCGCCGACGGACAAAATGACCTTGTGACGTATGACATTTGTAATTTCTTAATTTATATTTATTTTTATTAATTTACTTTTATCAACAATTATTATTATATCATTACAGACGTTTTGCTATTCATTCCGCACCACCGTTGAAGTAGAATAAATGGCGTGCTTTTTTTTACGTGGTGCCTCCAGTAGACCTAATACACGTGTGTTTTGAATATGACAGGTAAATGTGTAAGTCAAAGTTTCCAACACCTACAAATTATTTTAAAATTTTACTTACAATATATTCTTTATAATCAAGCAATTTTTATTATAATTAAGTATTATATATGTTTAACATTTTAAGCAAACTTTCTTAACGTCGTCAGACGGCGATAACAAGCCTCCACAATTTTAATGTTTCATGAAACTATTATTATCAGATCCTTTAAGAGTATCTACACTAATTTATGTTGATAATTAATAATAAAATATTTTTTATTAAAAATAAAAATAAATAATTTAATTCTTACTTATTTTTAAATTATACAGTTTATGATTCTGTGTTTCCTTCCTTGTTTTTATTATTTCTTTTGTGGTTCAATTTTACGTACTTTGTTTTGGATCTCAAGGTCTAATTTTTAAATTACATAATAATAATTTGACTTATTCTCTTGAATTTATGACAATAAATTAATTTTGTGTATTTTTATTATGTCATTTTCGTACGTTTATTATATCTATTTGTAGCTGCTGCTTTCTCAATCTTCTCCGTCTGTTGATTCATCGCATGCAAGCTTGAAAACTCGATTGAACTTCTTGATAATGTTGTCGGGAATAATTCTCGAATTGATTTTGCCGTTGTATATCCGTTTTTATACACATGTTCAGCCCGAGGGAGGCTTAGTGCTCGCTCACTTTTTGCTGCAACGCCCAATTACGATGATTTGTGAATGTGACTCGATAAGCTTATTTTTTACTGATTTGTTTTTTATGTTATATTTATCATTTGTACATGTTTAAAGAATTTATTAAATATTTTGAACAAGATCTGGCAACTTTGATTCCAAAGCGTAATGTTTTTTAATATATAATAATAACACTTGCAGAAATTATTAATTAGCTATTATGTTACGTACACTTGAATCTATCTATTGTCACGTATGGTTTGTACCGGTTGATATGAAAAATAGCCTAAGCAATCATTGCTTTATTTAATCAACGGTCGCTGTAGTTTTTAATTAAAATACCATTCTAAAAAGGTTAAAAATATTTTCATTTGTGCAATAAAAAATAATTATGTAACTGTTTTTATTGTAAATTGCATACTCATAAAAAAAAGAATACATTTACGTAATCACATATTTATAAAATCTATATATTTTATAATAATAATACAATAAATAGAAAATAAAAAAATATTAAAACGTCCTATTTTGTAGCTTCATTTTAAATTTCATTGAAACTGGATCAATAGTTACAGAAATAATAATAAAATCAATTTTATATACATATAATGACTAACTAAAAAATAAATACGTTAAATTATGTTTCATGATTTTTAATTAATAAATCATAAGCGTTCAATTGTAGAATCGGTAAACTATCCGATCATCGAATTGTGGGTCGCTGAATTTTCCATTTGACAAATTTACCAGTTACTGAACTTTCCGCTCGGTGTATTGTGGTCGGTGAACTTTTCATCGATGAATTGCAGTGGGTGAACTTTTCAGAAACCATCCTAAGATCATATTTATACAAAAGCTCATTAAAATTGCATTTATAGGATCATTATATTTTTCACATTGATTTTTAATTTAATATTAGATAAAATAATCGACTTTCGTAGGCTACTTAATATGACTTTTCAGTCGTATATTTGACTTTTATGTGACCCTATGTTTTAACGATTTAGGTTTTGAACCTGCGACTTATAAAGATCGATATCTGCGAACACCATCACAGAACACAGAGCCGAGTATTGATCATTAAACGAGTGTACACGTATAGGTATGTGTACATCCGGTGCATGAGTGATAAAGCAGCTTACTGGTCCGCCTATTGTTATGTAAATTAGAATACATTTTGATAGATGATACGTATTCGTATATGGGGAATTTAAATAAATAGTAGAAAAAAAATGCTCTCGCATTATATATTCCCTTTGAATCTATTGTGGCTTGTTTAAGACGAAGTCATGATCGATGTTGGGCTCTGGCTTCAGGCAGGGAAAATGATAACATTGGAATATTTTGCGAATGCTGAAATCGCATACCATATAATAGCAACATTCTAAAATTCTTTAAATTGTATAATGCAAGGCGAAATGAAAAATAGCGACTATATACGACATATATGCTAAAACCGTGCGCGACTTCATTGTTAGCTTCAACATATTATCTGACTTTATATTTATACATACGTGAAAGACCTTTTTTAAAAAAAGTGCCAGAACCCATTTTTTGCCAATTTACTACACAAAATTATATTCAAATGTCATTTAAATAAAATTTATTCTATGCCACAAAAATTATCTAAAATTAAGCAAACAAATAAAAATATACAACTACAGGCTAAGTGTAAAATAAAATTGTAAAACATCATATACCTAATTAAAAGTTTATAGTGATTGATTTTAAAGGATTAAAAAGAGACAAAGGTTCTTCGACGAATTTAATAAACAAAAGGGATGAAACAGTTTTGGTCCTCTTTATTACATTATCGCAAATTATTGCATTTAAACATTTGATTCATTATTTTTTCATACATTCATTTTGCTGATCAACTTCGTATGTAAGACGTCTTGCCTTTCAATTTAAACCTTTCTAAATAATACGAACAAATTGATTTATAAGTATCTTCTGAAATGTATACTTTTGCAGCTAATTAGACGCCGAAAGAGCTGATATATCAGTTTATTGTAAAAAATAAATCATATTTTAGTCATATGAGTAAGCTTAGAAAATAAGAAACAAGAGCAATTAAAATTTAATCGCATTAGGTTTTAGCTCAAAGTACTCATAATCAGTAATATTAGCAATTTATTTTTGACTTTTGTGCTATGTTATATTTATCAACCTTTGACATTACAAAATCTAAATTTATTATTTGTAAAAAGAAACAAAGAGTCATTTTAAATGTGTTTGTTTTAACACATATTTTAAAAAGAAAAATTGTGATTGTTGTATTATTTAATTAAATTTCCAAATATAAAAATATTTATATTTGGGAATTTAATTAAACGTGCTTTCATTCAAGTTATTATTTTTTTAGGGTGAAAATAAGCAACGTGAAATTCAAGTTAAAAATAAAACTGCTTTAGAAATAAAATGTTATATATATTTTCTTCTTCTTATTAAATTATAATTACCTAATTTTTTAGTAATAAATAAAATCTTGTGTCAAAATTTATACTTTAAAAATAAGTTTTAAATCAAAGACACGACATATTATATTTTTAGTAAATCTTAAATGAAAATTATTTGTAATATATTTTAGCAAAGTTGGTGCTTTGTTACAATAAATAATTTAATTGTCATAAAAAAATATTTAAACCCCATAAAAATATTTTATACATGTAAATAAAAAAATAGTGCAATACATATAAAAATTTGGTGTAATAAATTAATTGTATTCCTTTCCTTGCCAATATTAATACATCAGAATATTAAATAATAAATAAATATTATATATACATGTTAAACAATATACCGTATAACTCACTGAAAATATTTTAAACACTTTCTGTAAGTTATGACTTTAAATTTAGTAATTTTTATTAAATAGTAACAGCTGATATAATAAATTAATGTATTTTTTAATATCTTGTAATATTACAAGCGTAAACTTAATGTGCTACCACAGGTGTAATCATTACCAATTAAGTCAATCAGATACAAGCAATACCTACAAGATAAAGGTGAGTGAATATATGATTATTTTAAAATATTATCATAATGATGAAAGCTAGAAAAATCTTACTAATCATATGTTTTACTAAATTAATAATTAAGCCTTAATAATTTTTTAACATAGGTAAAAATAATAAAACAAATATATAAAAATAATAAGTTGTGCAAAGTTAGGTTTTGTTTATATTAAATTTAAATAAAAAAAATTAAGTATGTGTATACCTAATTTTAAAAAATTAAATAAATGTGCACCTATATTTATAAAATCAGTTGTAGTTGTACCTTACTTTATAAAAATTAAAAAAAAATGTATTACGACAAATATAGGCTGAGTTATGTACCCTAAAGCAAAGTATTTTTAATAATAAATGCGTAGAAAAATATAAAGTAAAGAAAACGTAAAATTAATTTTATAAATTCAATTACGTATAGTCTGTCACAAGGACGATACAATGGGTGCAAACACACAGGCTCGTTTTATGCAAGGGATCCAGATGTAAATTTAAAAATGTTTTAATACTACACGTATGCCTTATATGTATTGTATCAAAAAAATAATTGTTTCACTACATAATTTTATTTTTTGGATATATCTTTTCACGTATAACGATTTTACATATAATATTTTATTTATTTATTAATGTTTTTTATGAAAATCAAAACAATAAATATACATAATAATCAGTGCAATAATAAATAAAATAAAACATATTTATATATATGATGCGCTTAAAATATTAGACGTATTTTTTTTATTTCATTAAAATATTTATATCAGTAAGAGTTAAAATAATAGTTTTTTATTCCAGAATACATTTCCAAATGCTGAATTTTCACTGTATCAATAATTTTCTATAATCCAAAAACCCAACTTTACCTGTGACTGACTTACTAGACATAAGCGTTAAGTTAAACCATAATATTAAACATCTTATAATATTATCGCTAAGTTATGTCTTAACGTAATAAATATGTACTTTTGCAATTGCGGATAATTTTAACTCATTTTATTATATATTTACAATATAATAACAATGATAAAAATATTTATATACATAATTTATATCAATAAAATGTACAAATCACACTTACATATAAAATCGACTTTTGAATCACGAAATATAATTGTATATGTTTGTAATTTATGCGTCTTTCTCAAACAAGAAAGTTTGAGACAGCTCAACACGCGACACTAAGAAATAGCGTCGCATATGGGTCATAGTGATTCAACAAATCCATGCTATTGGTTTACATTATCTTTATTAGAGACTGTTGCTAAAACAATTTTATTTTATAAATCTATTTAAGAATCCAGTTTTTGATTGTTTTAATACTACACCTCCCTTGAGACTTATATGATATAGATCTAAACTTTAGAGTTTGTTCCTTATTATATAAATTAATTATTTACATATTTATATATCATGTTCAGAGCTTGACAATATGATAAGGATCTCTTTGTTTTTAAAACATAGTATCGAATTGGTCCAAATCTCCGATCGTCACGTGCGTCCGCATAAAGTATACACTTGCAAGTCGCAAATATATATGTATAACGATTCAAGAACAAGCATCTGTGACAAGGTTTTTATTAATTTCAAATCTGTGTTACAGAATATAGTCTCAGTATTCACGGCTCAATTTTCTCTTATACTCTACTTTTTTTATTTTACAATTAAATAAGGATATTTTTTTCTTGTCATTTAATTTGCTTTTTCGCTTTTGTCAAAAAACTGTTTTACTGATTTGATTTTGTAAAACTGATTTTTTTTATATTAAACATTTATTTCAATATGTTACATGAATTTACAAACATAGTTTTAGACAAATTATATATTTTATGTTTTTTATCAATACGTCATCTAATCTATCAATCCTGCACATTTTTAAAACATCGTAAAAAGATTAATTTAATAGTTATATAATGTTGATATATTTTTGCGAATCGCTCGTTCTGGTATTTTTTTACATGATTTATAGTTAGATTCTTATCATTTTTTTTTTTGTATATACTGACTTAATTTTTTCCATAATTTCTCATTATTAATTTATTTTAAAAAATATACATGTCACACACGCGTTTTTAAAGCATCTAATCTATGCTTTTATTAAATAAAGAAGTTTAACTTTCATGCTAAAAAAATTAACTTTATTGCTACGGAAAATCTGTTTTAGCTTTTTACTGTATGAACACCATTGCTGAAATTATTTATTGTTATTAAAGGCTTACACATTTGGTATAAACCTTTTATTTTCTGTATTATGCAGTAAGTAAAGAAAACATCGAAATCACTATGGATAAAATTCTGCTTCATTGTTATTAGTCTTTTATAGCTAATATTTAGCATTTGTGAAATGTTTTTGTGTATAAATACCTTGCAGTTCTTTCCGGTTTAATATTTGAAAGCACGTGAACTCAGATTATTTTTATGTAATGCCCATTTCACTTGCTTTGCAATATCACCTTATTATCATGTGGAAATTTATAGTTAAGAACTCTAACTTTATATCAGGCCATTTAATTGGTCTTAAGTAAGTTTCTAAACTAAATAATTCAGTTATTTTGGAACTATCATATCAGTGGCCTACACGTGCAGTTTACAGCAAGCATGGTAGTTGTCGTCTGTCGCAGACCATCTGACAACATTTCCGTGTAGGTCTCCAGGTAGATGGGAACATTGCGCAACAGGATTATCCTGAGGGTCGCAATGTAATTCCTGGCCAGTCGCAGCGTTTCAATTTTGGAAAGTTTTTCCGTCTGCTGGTGATTGTGGCTCGCGTGCATGTGGCACAGCGGTAAGCATCTGCAATGAAATATAAGCATGGCTATGTATGAATGTAGTTAAAACAGACTTTTATATATATATATTATTGGAATCTCGGGATTCATCGCGATTTTCACTTACTTCCTATATTTCGGCTCTGATGCTTCATTCATGGCCAAGAATTTTAAGTTATAGAAAATTCGTGAAAATGACTGGAAGATTACAGTCGAAATATAGAAAAGAGAAAATCGCGACGAAACCCGAGATTCTAATAATATATTAATATATTATTTATTATTATATTTATATATTATTTATTATAATTAATATAAATAATTCAGACACGTTGTTCTTATAAATATATTGAATATCGGATATATATATATATACCCTAATAAGGTGTAATCTAAATATAACAACAATTTCATTTATAACAAATATTTTTTTGAATTTAATTTATTAATCATATCGTCCCTTTAAAATTAATCGTTGTATAATGGCATTTCCTCTAAACTACAAAGCAGTTGTGAAAGGCACATTATGGTATAGACTTTAGCCAATTCAGGGATTTTTTTATCTTGTCTATCGTAAAACGTTGTTTATTTTATCTGCAGAATCAGGAAAAATTAAGATAGGGCCATATCTGGTGAACAAAATCACAGCAGATTTTGTCTAAAAATTTATAGTAAAAGATCCTAGTTGTTTACCTATAATTCTAGCAAAAATAAAGTAAAACTGTTATATTTCTCTAATCTATGTTACTTATGTAACCTCTCTGCTAAACTGAATAAACACGTTTCCTGGAATTTTAACAAAAAAAGTAAATAAGCGCAATAAAACATTTAAAAAAATAAAATCATTTCGTTACTTATCACCACTTATCAAAATGCTAGTCAAAATTGTTTCGTGTGAATCATGCCAAAATTCACTTTCTTGAAAACTTGCCACTTCCACAGCTTCGTTTCCAACTTGAAATTAACAAAAGTTCAAAAGAACTATCTTGTATCCCTTGGGATACAGGTGAGTGATCTTCTAGATGACTTTAAGTATATATGTATAGTTATTCATTATTGCACAAATTAAATATAAAGACTGTTGTGATCCTTTTTGGCACCAGGAGCATTGCAATTTGTATAAATTAACCCACACGTCAATAACTGAAACCAACCACAAGAATTTCACTTCAAACCAAATTTAAGATATTTATTTTATTAATTTAATCACTTATTTTTTTGATCCGATAACTATACATGCTGAAAAATAAATTTGTTTATGACATATTCACAAAAAATACATAAATATCACATATTTTAAATAAATTATATTAAGATCTATTCTTAGCAATATAGCGAGTTAAAAAATAACATTTTTTTATGCGTCTTTTAGTACTATTTTTTTAATAAGGTAAATATAAAAAACCGGAATCGAATTTTATACCCAAAGAGGCATTAAACTCTGTTTTGCTTTAACGTGAAGATAGACGTTCAATTTCCGGAGAATTTCCCGGTAACATCATAGACGCGCGATGACAGTTTAACAAGTCAAACAAACCTCGACATGTTTTTAAAAAGAGCTTTCCACAACAGCGAAGATTATTTTTAAAAAACAGATTTTTTAAATATTTATTTGATTGCATCTTGCAGTGCTTTAAAATATCATATAGCGCATATGCTCAAAAAATTGCGACAGGCTATTAATAATATTGATTATATTATATAAATATTGATCGCGCTAGCACATCGAAATTAGTTGCAGAAAACATTTTTCATCAGCGTAATCAAACAAAATTTCGTACTTAAGCGAACATCCATTAACATTTTAACGACGA
This sequence comes from Plectrocnemia conspersa, assembly GCF_051122295.1. Lineage (NCBI taxonomy): Eukaryota > Metazoa > Arthropoda > Insecta > Trichoptera > Polycentropodidae > Plectrocnemia > Plectrocnemia conspersa. The sequence continues at coordinate 2,196,012 of NW_028277170.1, read as the reverse complement.
TTTAGATGCAGCTATGCAGTCTGATTTGATTTATATTAACACAAAACCATTAGTATAAATCAATGACTAATATCTAAGGTACCTGATGTTTTTATCAAGCATTACAGACTAGGTTTTTCTATATTTTCTAAATCTCACGGATAAAAATTTATATAAAATCGCATAATGTATTAATTATAATCTGTAAGAATAGTTCATATTTAATTTAAAAAATTGAACGAAAAATCCGGAAGCTTTACTATCATCTACAGTACACATACACTCATATCAGAGTCAAACTATTTCATAATAAAAAATCACGGTAATATATTTATATAATATAATATTTTTTTGGATCCGTTCCAAGTATAATACGTCTATGTATGAACGTGTGTATGTAAAAGCGTAGAACTTGTAGGTTTTTATGGAACTTTTGCCCTTGAGATAATTTTTTTTTTCACATAAAAAGGGGCTATAAATTATGACCGCATAATCAATTTGCACGATAACCAATATAAGCCATGTGAAATATGTTTTTATTTGTTAGATTAATAATTTTGTGCAAGTAAAAATATCGTTTATTTTTAATATATTATTAAAGTCTTTTTATAATAAACTCTTCATATACACTTATACAATTTGGATTCCGAGAAATGCACCGCTGTTGGTTCTATCAATTAAGATGGAAGAGTTAAACAATAGAAACACAGTAAGTGCTGTATTTCTAGATTTTAAAATGGAGTTTAAAACGATTGATATATAGAGAGAGAATAAAAAAGAAGATCAATGGATACGATTTCAATAATGTGTGCCTAATTGCTTCAAATATTATTTAATAATATATTAATATATCAAACAAGGTGTCTAGACTTACCCAGGTACATATCTGAATTAAATTCAAAAATGGCTATAATTCTGGAGAATCAAGGAAAATGAGCAAAAATCTGTCCATGTGACATTTACCATGAAAAAAGACACATTAAATTATATTATATTACCACAAGCAGATAGTGCCAAATATCTGGGGTTGCACATTGACAAAAGACTTACACGGAAGACACATATATGGACCAAACGCAAACATTAAGATTTATCCTAAGAAAATACTATTAGTTACTAGGGAGAAACTCAGTTGTCAGTTGACAGTAAATTTCTCATATACAAGACCATCATAAAACCGATTTGGATATATCAAAATAAAATGCTATTGATGATATTAGGTGCCCCATAGTTTTTTTAAGGTTTTTGCTGGAATCTAGTTAGAGTTTTAGATTATATTACAATTGCGACAGACGATAAATGGCGAGATGTTTTCTCCGAGCAGTGGTGAAGAAGCTGGCGCAGGGATGATGTCCGTATGAGGTCCTAGAAGGTCTGATAGTTGGCATGGCAGATGATCCCTCTCTGCTATTGTGGTGTTCGTATAGAAAAGTCCTCCTCGATATGTGAGCGCCCATGATAGTATGTTGTCCGCGGGCGGCGAGCGTCTGCTGGTCTCTTGAGTGGCTGCTTGTGACTGCCTGTGACTGTGACCGGGCTTCAGTATCCAGAACTGCGAAGCTTGCTGATCAATCACAATCATGCAGTGATCTTCCAGTCACTAGATGTCTTAGAACAGCGAAATAGGTATACGCCTTTAGATAGCGACATTTGCTTGATGTGCATTATACAAGGTCGTACACTGCAACGTAAATCTTGTGGATCTGGTGATTTATTAAATCCATGACCGTTTTGCAACAAAAAAATATTCCTTCAATTGCACTGGAGAATTCTTGCGTGTTATTCATGAGGGAACCCTTTACTTCTAGTCGTCACGAGACTTCACAATTCTATAAAATGAATTAAACACAATAGCAAAAATCTTTGCATGTTGTTTATGATTTTTTTCTGGTCGTAACGAGGGCTTTTGTGGTCCCAATTCTTTACGCTATTGTCTTGTTTCTTATAAAGTATTTTGTACACATGATCCGAGACCCAAAATATGAGCTTCTATATACTTAAAATATATAAAAAAAATTTTTTAAAATACGTCTTTGTAGCGAAACATAATTCTATAGACGGAGATCATAGCCGAATATATGTTTCGTGAGATATATTTAGAACGAATGTGGGCGCTAACAAAAAAATGTTTTGTAAAATATAAAACCTGATTCAAAGCCAACATATACATAATGATGTAAAATACACATTATTAATTTTATGGAATAATAATAGCAGAAATCGATTTAGTCATTTTATATGTTATTCAAGCAAAATCGCCAACTCGTAAATATAACTGCAGTTATGATTCAATATTTTTATACCTACTTTGTACATAGATACACACAAATACATAGATATAAAATTGTTAATAGTACAGAGCACACAGTCGCAGAATTCGGTATGCGAATTGCAAATACCTCCTGAGTCTGTCCAAAGCGGCGTTCAATCGGTGCATTCTGTTCCGCTCGCGGGCGTTCGTTCTGTTCCTCTGCAGTTTCATTTTGGTTATACGCTTCGCCCCCGTAGTTCTCCTCGTGGTTTTGCTGTTGCACTTGTCCGCCTCCATTCCTCTGTGTCGAGTGTCGTCACTCGTGGCGCCCTTATCTGCGCCAACGCTAATGGGAATAGAGGAGAGTAGTCGTCGATGAGTTTCCGAATTATGTTTTACTCGAGACGAGATGAAAATGATAGTCAATCTCAATGGAAGCGATATTTATTCTATAAAAAATTTAAAACAATCATGAAAAGCTAAAATATCAATTATATTTATCGGTACCTATAAAAAAGATACAAATACATATAAACAAGCATCATACATAAAGTTTTTGTCAAAGAAATTAATTATTTATAATATATAAATGTATCTTACGTCTTATCCTTCGAGGAAAAGTAGAAAAAAGGCGTAATACAAAAAGAAGACTTTTCCGCTATATATCTACTTTTCTTTCACACGGATTCACTTGTACATGTGCGAGCGAAATGCACAAGTGCGTCTGACTCATTCTGACGCACGCATCAGACGGCGTTTCAATCATGCGTTAGTATCTGTTTGCGCTTCTAAAATATTTTTCGACTTAGCAATTATATTTAATATTTTTACTTCGGTAATTTTTTATATAAACTAGCTCTAGTTTAAATAATATTTAAGATGTAGAATTTTTCATTAAAGTGTAATAAAAACACGGATAAGTACGATATGAACATTTTGATTTAATGAAAAAATTTGTATTATTTTGCAGGATTTTTTTTATATAGCGAAGTCGGAGCATGATTGAAACTCACGTCTTCTATCTTTGAATTCAGATGATTTTGACTATGTGCATAAACGGTAGCATATATCGCTACCAATAAATTATGATCACAGACAATTTTTTCACATCTATTCCTATGACTCAATATTTATTACAAAACGATTCATTTCTTACCGGTACAAACCCAAAAATTATGTTGCTCACCACAAACTGTATAATGAACACTCGATACCGCGAAAAACTCCTTTCTCTTTATCTTGTATACGATCAATATCCTGAAATAAAAAAAAACACGCATTTATCTATTATATACAGCTATTTTAACGAGTGCCCATGGTCTTAAGCCAATTACATTTTTTTTAAACCTAAATAAATAATTCGAGAGTTGGAGAAATAATTAAATCATATTCACGAAACGTAGACAAACTTTTTCAGTGACGTATAATTTAAATCTAACGTTGAATATCTGAGCTTACACCTGGACTTAAAGCTTAAATTTAAATAACACATTTTAGAACATCTCAAGAACTTGCAGCCATTGTGTCCCTTAAACCGATATTTATTAGAAAGCGCCACAGAAATTAATACTATCTTTTTAAATTTCAAGTTATATGAAATAAAAATATTAAAATAATGATTAATAATTATTACAAACTTTATAATAGCTTTTAAATACCATAAATAAAAATAAAACATTGTCATTTTTATATTAGAAAATAATATTATAGTTTAAAATAGCAAACTACATAAATGAGATAAATGTGCACCGTCATTTTCTTTTTATTCCACATAAATTTTTAAGGCTTTTCAATTAACGTTTTATTTTACATTATTATTTTTTAATATACTGTAGCTAATAAATAAATAAATTAGTAATATGTATTATAGATAACGGTATGTTTTTAAAATAATAATATTATTTTTAAAATGCTCAATGTTACTTTTGCGCAATAGGTGATTAAACAAAGTACACAGTTTCCTCGAGCTCCTCAATTGATCCTAACATCTTAGAAGCTTCATTGCATATTTTTTCATTATACTAATAGAATCTGTAGTGCACTTAAATTAGTACACCCAAATCGGTTACCACTACGTTTTCAGTAATGACATTTTCATTCAAAATTATAATATATTAGCGGATGACCCAATATATAACTTTCAAGCTGAGTAGTAAACCATGAAAAATATTCATGGCTATTTTAATAAATATTGTCTACCGCTGATACACGTCACATACATACACACATACACATAGTAAGACCAAGTTTGCTTTCGATTGCTATGTATGTATGTATGTATTAGTATGTACGTTTAAAAGCAATACGTGAGTTCCAAATCCCTAACAATGCAAGCAAGCTTTATGTGCCACAATCAAAGTAGCACTTAAACCGAAGAGTCGACGAAGGATAAAGTTGTTACGAACTTTCATTAAATTGAAAGCCAAGGGAGAGAAAGACGCCGATCGGTCCCTTTCGCTTCGCATGAAAACCTCCATCTTGTGTTACACACAATTTTATAATCTATGCTTAACATTATTTAATCGCAGTGATGATATTTTTAATAATGCTCATTGGATCGGTGATCTATCTTATTTTCATTTTGATATAATTCACAACAAGGGACTTTTTAGAAGCTCAGAAATAAATAAAATTCACAGGTAGTTCAATATTTTTATTAATTTTTTAAGAAACTTGTATTACATTATTTTTGTGGCTTTACTCTGTATTTATATTAATCGTTGGATTATTAAAATAATGAAATTTATTAACATCTAATAATTTTCTATTTTTTATATTGAAAACATTACAAAATTTTAATTATTAATTAAATATATTTTCTGTGAATTATCTTTTATGGTAATAGAAATTTTTCATTTATTTTATAAATTATGACAATAAAAGTCTTTACGATAGGTCATTTTTTAGTTCTATGTCACTACATTTGTCTAAAATAAAAATTAATTAATATATAATATATTGATATTGACGTAAAATCTTAATTTAAAATAAATTAATATTTTACTTTTTTAATTAATAAATTTAGAGATGTCTATTAGTAAAATAAAATATTTTGCTGATACGAATTGCGCGACTGTGTGTGTAATGTGAAAATATTAATATATTAATCAGATTATCTGGCACTTGAAACTCTGGAAAACATCAGATAACTCGTAACGAAATTATGAGCTTTGACAAAAATCGATACGCAAAAAGGGGAAGCTTGGAGTGTTTGTGTCAATATTTTAAATATTTTTTTACATTTAAATAAATAAGTTAAAATTATTTTGATTACCATTACACTCCATTAAAAATGTATCTGATCTTTATTAATATATTTTTTTTCTCCATCATATTAATGATACTTTCTTAGTTTAAAAAATGCCGTAATGGTAACACAAAGAACAAAAGCACACAGACAAAATCTCGATCCAACAGAAAAAACTACAACAGAAAAAATAGGTAATCTTTTTTTTTATTTATGTATTTTCATACGAAGAGATGAGGTCTGCGATTTGATCTGATTTATCACACCGAAATAACATGCTGACACTATTTGTTTTGTAATATCCTGACTGATTTTTGGCTGCTACCAGACTTCCTTCACTCAAAAAAATATATTCCTGGTCTTTTATTAATGATTTTTATATTCAAAATTCGCATTATTTTTTCCTTAATATTTTATATTAATAATGTTACACGCGGCCCGCTGTAATACTACATAATATTTTATATTTAATAATATTCTACCCCTGTAGTTCGAACATATCAATGGGTCACCCTTTTTATGTATTGAACATATAATTCTTTTATTCCATTCAGAGTGTATGTATTCATGCCGAATGTGTTGTAAAAGAGTATCCTCGCCTATTTTTAGCATCTATAATTAAACTACCGTAATTTTACTATGCTTCAGTTTATTATTCTGCAGCATGGTTTTTGTATTATTGAAATCCTTTTTTTATTTTTTTATTACTGATTTACAGTGCTACCAACATAGGAAACTTGAAATGAATCATCCTGTAAAATATAAACAGGAAAGATTTGTGATGCTTAAAAAGTAGTCCATAGCAAGAGGTGAAAGAATTCTTAAAGCTTTATTAAGAATTGAATCATTCGCGGGAGCTTTACGATTAGGAAGACATTGAATGATATTTTCTAGTTTGTGAGTTGATAGTTGATTATTTTTTTATTTATTTTTTTTTATATGTTTTAAGTTGACTAGAATTGACTTTGAGACTTTTGAAATATTTCACAGCGGTTTAAGTCATTCAGTATATTTTTTTTAAATGAAATTTTATTTTGTAATTTACCTATTCTATTTGTTATATTTACTATAATTATCAACGTAAAAACATATTTTAATGGCGTTTATAATTTTTTTTAATATACCTTAAATTTTACAAAAATATTCCTTATCACCGCTAAAACGATGTAAAAAAATATGTAACTAACTCAATATAATATCGAATCGTGCGTTTTGTTGGGGTTGCGAGACCTTTCAGCTGATACATTTTTGCACGCAGGTGTCGCAATGCAGGGGTGCCGTTCTGCAGCCAGAGCTGCATATATCGATTCAAAAAGTAATTCAAACCGTAGAAAGCCAATGCCATCTGCAAACTGCGAATCCAATTAAAGCTCGGGTTATATGCGCCTTATCGCTGAATCGCCATCGCCATAATTTAACACCGATACCGACGACTAATCCTAGGACGTCCGCAGTAATGGAAGTGCAGAGTGGTGTTAGTTCTGATCAAAATTCACCTTATTCACATTTAAAACTTCGCTGTCTGTGTAAAATGCAATCAAGCAAGTTAATATCTAAAAATAATTAACGTTTAATCTGATGCTTACAATAATCTTGCAGTAAGTATTGAACGACTTACATTGCAGCAATAACTATTTTTAGTCAAAATTATATTGTTTTATTTTTACTTAAAATTATATTTTTTTTACTGATAACTAACGACATTCCGAACTTTTTTTTAAAAAAACACGATCTTTGGATTTATTTTATAAATCGCACATTTGATATATTTCAATAATTATTATATTATAATAAATAACATTAATTAAGTGGCCACCTCTTGAACTTTTGCAGTAGTCGATTCTTTCAATGTGATTTTCGATAACTTTTTCGTACATTTTGGATAAAATCTCGGGCTATTGTTTCTTCTCGAGAATTTTTCGAGAAAAATAATATATCACCGGAAGACAAAAAGCACCGTAATATCACAAACAATTCGACCTCGGAGATGTCCATCAAACACATGGCAATTTTATAGGCGTATACATATTTCGCTGTTCTAAGAAGCGAGTGCAATGATTGACTGGATGATCGCTGCATGATTGTAATTAGTCAGCAAGCTTTTCATCCCTGAATACATAAAGCTGGTCTTCAATGAGGCCTACGCTGACACCGACAGACACTCGAAAGAGCAGATTCATACGGTCATGACTCCACCATACAAGATCAAATTCTGCTACACTCTTCCGCGGACATCATCCCTGCGCTAGCTTCTCCGCCACTATCAGACAAAAACATGTCTGTCGCAATATGTAATATAATCTAGTTTCCACCTGCGTCTTACTGGCTGCGAAGTCACACCCTTAAGACAGAATCCCAAATAAATAATACGAACATTCCAATAAAAATACCTAAATAATTAATTGCAAACCTAAAAAATTAAATGGATACAGTGTTAAATCTGCTCACAACACTTATAACAAAAATGAGCTAATAATCAAAATTACAATTATTGGAATGCCAATGGATTAGGGCAAAGAACTCAAGAATTAAAAATATTTTTATTAAACCATATTAATACTATCAGAGACTCACTTTACTTTAAAAATGTATTAAATAATCCCTTATTACAACATTTATCATACTGGACACCCAGACGGATCTGCTCAAGGAAGAACTGCAGTCATTAAAACTTCTTTAAAAAATTCCACGAATTATTAATTAAGCCACAAAGCCAATAACTTTTACATCCCTCCCAAACACCAAATTGAGCAAAATAAATATACAGACTTCTTCAAAACATTGAGAAACAGTCTCACATCGGAGATTTCAACGCCAAACAAACAAAAACCCTGACAATTATACCTCTCGCTCCAAGAAAACAATATTAAACCAATAACTTTGGACCGCAGAAAAAAACCTGATTTAATTGAGATTGGTGTATTATAAAGAATCCCAAAAAAAATATCTGCTGCATATTATGACAACCCTAATTTGCTTCTTTATTTATGTACTTTGTATTATTTTTTTATTTGAGAAACCTGTCAAGTCACGAATTTTTTTGCTCAACTATATTACCGAACAAATATTTTTCAGATTAGGATCAAAATATGTAAAATTTTATTCAAGAAGGTGCCAAGCGCGTTGCGCTGTGCACCGCACCGTACTTATATTTAAGAATCTTTCGATATGAATACCCCACCTGTTCACCTATATTCTACCAAATGGATGCCAGGGACGTTCAGACATAAATACGGGCGCAACCGAAACAAATGTTAATATGTAAATGGTCGTAGGAAGATAGTGCGGGATTCCCCCTTAGGGCCGCGAAAACAGTTATTGCATAATAAATGGTATCCGCGCCACCACTGGCGGAATAGAAAACACGTATTTTATTTTCGGAGCGTATTTCCCGCGAGATCACGCGCCGCCGCTGTTATTTATGTAAAAATAAACAATACATAAATTACGCGCGGCGTGGTGGCTTCTAATATGAGATATGACGAGGATTGTATAATATTTATTTGTAAGGTAATCGGTGATAAGACATTAAGAGTAATCTTAGAGTTTCAAACAAACTTAGAGGATTGAGAACAACTTAAGGCATATACTGAAACCGTTATATGCTATTTTATATATAGTACAACCAACACCAACGATATACAAATAAGAATTACAATTCCATTACCGGCAATACCGGTATTGCGGCAAAAATCGACATTTGGTATTACAAAATGAAATACTAGCAGTACCAAAACATTTTTTTTCCCAAATCCGTACATTTTATTTGCTGAAAACGATAATTTAATCTTCATTATTTAGAACTACAAAAACAAAGCTTTCCATTTTACTTGAAAAGAGAAGTGGAGAATAAAATAATACTCATTGTAAGGGATTAACATAAGTGTTATTTTCGATAGATTCACAATTTTCAACCACTTTTCGTGGGTTTTTTTTAGAAAATCGTAACTAACCAAAATTATTTTATTGAAAAGAATTTGCAAGTTGTGCTCTGGCTCCTGGTATAAAATATTAGGAGTTATTCAGAAGCGATTATAGGGTTAACAATAATACCGAGATTCTTAATACCGGTATTACCGAATAAAAACAGTCAATATATTTATATATATAATAATAATTGGTAATTAAAAAGTCCGAAAAATTGCTCATTTTTATGCTGTAATAAATTGTTGAATGTTGCTACATGCTTACGAAGGATTCAAAAGACGGAACAATTGATTGTTCCGGGAGCATTTATCCCCCCTTGAATTTGCCCACATAAATGCTTGATTTTAAATGAAATACTATGAATCTTAATGAAATCGTAATATTAAAAAATTACAACTGACTAGTCAGTTTTTGCCCTCCTCCGTAAAAAAAATCTGAAAGAAGTCACTGATTCTAAGCCACAGTCGTGGAATTTTTAAACTAACACCTGCCAGATAATTTATATTTTCACTGGTAAAAATATATATCTACCGGTGAAAATGTATTTTGATAAGATTTTACTAAAAATACATATTTAAAATAAAATTCTGGATGGATGCGTGACTGCTCTTTCTAAATTTTCTTTTAGGAAAAACCACATGAAACTTAATGAATTATTTATTTATTTTGCTGCATTGAATCCATTTGTAAAAATACCGATAATACAATCTATAAAACATTAAATTTATATTATTCAGCTGGAGCTGTTGTTGATTTTTTGTTATTTCTTTACTTCTTACTTAGGTATTCGATCTGAATTTATAGATAGAATATCTAAATTTGCTGCATTAATTTACATTCGTTGAATATTTGCTCTCATAACTAATATTTTTTAAACGTTCAAAAAGCAATAACTTGCAAACAAATTTTAACAGAAAGGGGCCGCGTCAAAAAACTACAATCTGTCCCTTTGAATAATAATGTTAACTGTGAAAGTACTACCTAGAATGTGGGTGCTTTTGAAGGCAATGTTCCGTTTCTTTTATTTGTTTTATGTATAAAAAGGTTTGAAGGAACTTTTACCTGAAATACATCAGTATATACATATCACTATTGCTACGATTTTTCGGGCCTCTCCGGGAATTTTCCCCACTCTCGTCGGGTCTGAGCCCTTAGGAAGCTTGCTTACAACTGTAAATTTCATTGTAGCAATGTTATGTCATCAGCATGACGCATATTGTTAATTGATTCTTCGGAAATTTTTATTCTTTTTTGTGGAGTGATTTTAATATAGTTTCAAAATATATATTGAAAAAGTAGGAGTAAGCACACATCCCTTTCTGACACCTCTCAGTATTGAAATATTTTCGGATTCATTTTTTTCAATGCTTATACTTATTATCCGATAGAACTTATGCGTTCTGCTTTCTCAAAATCTATGAAACAGATAAGTAGATGTAATAGATTTACGAACAATGTGACATATCTGAAGTAGCATCTGCGTGCAAGAGTGCTTCTTGTATACTTAAGGTTTTTCTAAATCCAAATGTTAATTCTTTCTTGTATATTTAAACAGAACTTTGAGCGATTGCCTCAATAAACTAATAATTCAAGCTAGATTCTTATAAGCAAAAAACACTAAAAGACATATTTTGAGCAATGAAAAATATGTCTTTTAGTGTTGAAAAAATAGCAGCTTTTACAAATCTGACTAAGATGCAAAGGGCATGTAGACAAAATAACAAAAATAACAAAATGGAAGCCGCAGAAAAAATGGGTTAAAAGACAACTTGAAAACAGATGGAACGATTGCCTCAACGAGGACCTTGGCAAACCACTGAACAGGACCGTGACTACTGGAAAATGATTGTGAGCTAAGTCAAAACCTGGAAAAGTTTGTAAAGCTTAAGAAACTTATCTTTTAATTATACACAGTACATTAGACATTATTTTAAAACTGAGTTTTAAACTATATATTATAATATATATTTTTTTAAATAGTAGAAAAAAATATGTAGTCTTAAGAAATGATCGATAATAAATGGGTGGTGGTGGGGGGTTCGTTTCTTATCTGCGCAATTAAGATGGTGATAAGCCAAAAGATAATATCTCGCGTCGAGTGAGAGAGAAAGAGAGAGAGTGCGTCCGCTAATAACGCAAGTCAAAACAAGAAAGCTTAAATACCCTTCATTTCCCTTATCTGCCGGGTCGTTTCATTTCCCTGTTTTATTTTTTCCCCTTTTCTCTCTTATTCATTGTCGTAATAAATTGTGTGTTGCAATCTCTCCCCATCTCTCCGTACAATTGCTACGTGTTGGACCGCCCATCTGATATACCCCGCTTCCCGATGTGTTTCACTAATACAACCCTATATATTCTACAATATACACATATATTACACACATATACACATATATATACAAATAAAACAATACAATACCTAATTATTTTCTGGGGCAATTAAATCACCGTCTTCAGAACATGAGAAAGGATCATTTCTTAAAAGTCAAATAAATAATTCTTTGAGCTTAAAAAAAGTATTGTATTACCTCTACTGAAAAAATTGAACTGATTTTTAAATGCTTATATATAAAACCAAAATATTTAACTTTTTTGCAAGTTAATCATAATGCATAATGCAAAGGTAAATTCAAATTAAAAAAAATATATATCACGTCAGATTTTTCAAAAATACAAAAAATTTTCACTGTATTTAAAATGTATAATAAACTAAACATATATAAAATCTACAATAAACTGAAAAAATTTGAATCCATAATAAAATAAAATTTATTTTTACAGCTTAAAAAAATATTTTGAATAAATCTTGAAATTTTATTCTGAAACTTTATTATTTTAAAAATATTTATAGTAGTGTGTAGTCAATAAATGGGATTTTTTCAACACCATGTGTTTAGTAGTTGGTTGTTAATGAATAGTACTTATTTTGAAACTTTGCCTCTTTTTGTTGAAAATTTTTTTCAAACGAAATTTTAAAATTTTATAAAAAACTATAACAACGTTCGCCAAAATTTAAGTACACCTTTTTTCTGTATAGAAAAGCTAATACAAATCCACATTATATATATTATATTTAAAATTCCGTATAAATTACTACTTTTTGCGCGCAGTTCAGTGCAATTAAATAAACAGTGAAATACGTTACAAGCACAGCATTTTTATTACAAAGTGTTAATTGAAAATGATTTCAAATGATGTAGCACTTGGAATTATAGACAATATAATAGTATCTTTTACAGTTCATTTTCAGAAGCAATTAAAGATCCAATAACATTAACTTTATAGAAGATGAAGAGATGCCTCTGTATATGATAATCCTCTACGGTAACTTCGGTTAATTTTGTTCTTTAGTTGTCGTTTAAATTTCATTTGTGGATTATATTAGCAGTAATAACGTATTCAATGTTTCACTATTTATAAAGGTCTTATTGTTTTTAATTATTTTTCAGAAGCAATGATAAAACAATTTGATGACCCATATGACGACTTGGTATATATAAACAAAAAGTTAGTCACTGACAGCAATTATTATATTTTTATAAAGAACATACTACATAAGTTTGATGTATAGGCGGCTTTTTTAAAAAGTTTATAAGCATGAGTGAGAAACGGAAAAACTTCAGTGTTGATCTGAACAAAAAAAAATCAAGGACTCATAAACTTCATTCGATTCGAGACAAAGATGGAAATTATTAGACGATCTGATAGCGGTAAATCTTTTGCTTCAATCGGACGTTCGTATAATACAAACAGGTCTATGATATGTTCTATTTTGCAAAATAAAAATATAATTAAGGAATACGTTCAAAATTTTGGAAATTAATGCTATTTTTCCACAGTCTTTAAAGATATGTTTCCAAAAAAAACACGGCAAAAAGCAACATAGATGAAATGGAAAAATCTTTGTCATCATTGATCGATGACCTACATCAAAAAGATGTCCCTCTGAGTATTTCAATTATTCAAGCAAAAGCTCTTAGTTTACACAAACATTGGAAGGACAAATTAAAAATAAGATTTTAACACGGGTTTTCAAGCAAGTAGCGGTTGGTTTTACAATTTTAAAATGAGGTATGTATTATTTTCATAATATTAAATTTACTAGAAAAGTGCAAAAGAATTTATTTCCTAATTATCCAAAATTATTGAAGATGGAGAATATTCCTCTAGCCAAATATTTAATGTAGATGAGACAGGTTTATTTTGGAAAACTCTTTAACAATGAAAAATATGAATGAAGCCTTCATGCATCGTGACAAATTTTTAAATATTATAGAAGATTGTGATCCCAATGGAGAACGCATAACTCAAGTGCGTAGGGCGATCAATAAAGACATAGCATGTTATAAAATACTATATGAAGAAAAGAAAAAGAATAGTGTAAAAACAGTTAGCTCTTGATAACTTTTCAAAGGAAACACCCGCAAACCCCACTGAAACATGTCTTTAAAACGCCTCTTAAACATATTATATTTACTTGATAAATAAATATTTTAAAATACACATAATTTCAATTTTTTACTTCCTTTACTTTCAAACATTCAACATTCGCACACATTTTCAGGAACCAATTATGTGCGAAAGTCGAGGGCCACCTGTAACTTAATATCCTGAATTTAGCTGTTCCAAAAGAGAAATGATTGCACAGAAGAAAATTTATAAAAAACCATAGTTTGCTACATCGGAATTAAAAATAACCTACTCTTAGATATTTTGGTAATCGATTATTCTAGGTAGGCAATCACATATTTATAATAATTGTTTATTAGATAACATCCAAGAAAGTACACATTTATAAGCTGTCCATTTGCTGATATATAATATATAGCGTTCCCACTGCAACAGCGCTGATTTGATCGACATTAACATTCAATCCTCATACATACTAACGATATCTTACACGTTCACATTAAAATACCTCAAATCTAACAAATATGTGCATTAAATTAGAAGCAATGATAATTTTTATGTATTGTAAAAGGAAAAACTCACTTTTTGGCCTCGGAGCCCGTCGACGGGAATTCAAAATTTGAAGATTTCATTACGAAGATTGTTTTATGATTGTGTATCTAGTTTAATTAATGTATTCTTATAATCCTTACACACATTATGTATATATTTAATTTTCATAGTTATAACATACCTAGTTAATTCGCAATCCGAATATTTATATTCAGTCCAATTAAACAACGCACATGACGGTTATTGTCGCGTAGCAAAATGTTATCAATAAATAATAATTATTTAAAACTGTTGTCACGTTACTGTCGGCCATCTTGTTTTATATTTGAATTCTTATTTTTTATTGGTCGACAATAAAAGAATACATTAACGGAAGCTCAAAAATCTTGTTTTAATTTTTGTTAATTATAATTAAATATATTTCCTTTGTTTACGTGTATTATTATATTCATACAAAGCGATACGATTTACAAAGTAGAATATTTTTTTAAAAATATTATGTATAAATAATTGATGTGCATATTTTCAAAGCGGTTATTAAATTCTCCATTTAATGTAAAATCTGAACAATTATTTTTTTAAGTTATTAGACATTTATTTATAGCTCTTGATAGATTAATATACACATATTAAATTTGGAGAAACATGGCTATTTAATTCTTTGTGAGTACTAGAAGTTGGCATTTCGAATTTAATTGCACTAAACGTATTATTTTTTTAGTGCCTTGTTCTGATGAAATTCATTAACATTTATAATATTTCATTTAAATATTATTACTTACTTTAATATTATAATTATATAATTTTTACTTATAACACTTTTTTATAAGCATTTAATAAAGGTCTATATAAAAAATGTAAGAACTTCTCTATTCTCCTACCGTGTCGTGTAATGGCATGTTTTTCAAACCGGAAGCCACGTGAAAACCGTGTCTGAATTTTTCACGGTCATAAACAAGCTATGATTGAAATATACGAGCTGTTTCACGTAACAGATTTACGATTTTAACAAAATTTAAAAACATTGCTTTCAGTGGGTTCGCTTCGAAGCAACGAATAATATAACTTTTATTTATTGCCGTGTTTTTCCGACGCTACGGTGACTCGCTGTATCACCCGGCCAATTGCCGACACATTTAAAATACTCAGATTTATCGCTGTCCTTTCGCCAACAATGGCAGCTTCGCACAAGTGTCTTAGAATATACAGGGTGAACGTCATGAAAATTTACGCGGATAGACTCAATATACTCAATCTACCCGGAACTAAGTGGCTATGTGTGGTGGTGACCTTATGGGGTAACTTACGCGTAACCGTTCCGACCTCAGACCGCAGGCGGTCACCACCCGAGCTCCAAGATCTACAGACGTGATCAGATTATTAGGCTTAGGCTTAAGAAAAAAAACGTATTTGTATTAATAAAAATATAAACATTATCTTGATATGAATTTCGATACGCTTTACGGTGATATGTGTATATACAGTAGCGTACTATACACATAATTTTCAAAATCATTACGATGAATGTCGTTGTATGAATCAGACCCTCAAAAGCTTTTTCTATATTAAACAATAAAAGACCCGTACTCTAAATAACACAAATTATTAAGTTGACGTGTTATCAATAAATTTTCGCGGAAGCCAAACTCGGTCGTTAAGCTCCCCTTTCCCCAAAGATACTTAGACTAAATTTTTGCGTCTTGATTTGCACCAACATATATGATACACAACAACATACGTATTCAGATATAAATAGCTTAAACACAACTGAATTATAAAGCTTAAATTTAAAATTGAACAAAATGCTAAATTTTTGACACTATATTTGCGTTAACATATCTATAGAAAAAAATATATTTTTACAAAATAAACCGTATATCGAACATATATCCGTATCGTGTGCTTTAGAGCTAATTATAGGCGCGTAAACCCAAACTTGTTATCTCTTTCAAAAAATAAATAATGCTCTCAAACTGACTATGTTAACGCAAATATAGTATAGATACGATTTGATTTTAGTAAAATAATTAATATTATTGCGTATTAAAAATTTAGGTTTTCAACAAGACAAATTATACAGTCTGTAGCAATTCATAAACAGCACCAGACAAAAGACACACTACACGCGCATTTGTAGTCCAGTGAACTGTGCCCACGAGCTGTCCAGAAGAACGCCGCATTCCTACAACCCCTAACAACGCGCAAGATGGGTATACGGTTTAAGTGCACAACGGTGTATATTACGCGGTACAAAACCAGACTATACACAATCGACTTCGCTTAAAGAACTTTTACGCTACAAAGACTTAAATCTCGCCTCCTATTCGAGCAAACATCTCCAGAATATCTGCTCGAGAACAAGTATCGATGAATTCTAGAAGAAACAATCGATGCAACCGGAGACCTACTATCGAAACGACTACGTATGATTTATACACTGCAAGTCTATTGCTTAATATAGTTTTCTTAAATAATGTCAAAATAAATGCAATTAATTGAGTTAAGGGTAAAAATTTAAAATGATCATTCGTAAATATTAAGTGATAGCATAAATGTGTGTGAAGTACGCTCGGGATAAGGATTCCGGTTTGTTATTGTGTGCGTGAACTGTGTGGCTCAAAACAATTTCGCTCAGAATATTTATTTTTTTTATTTTAAAAGAAAATATATTTTTATTTAAAATACATACATCTGAGCTAAGTTGGAAATTTCAACGGACAATTAAAAATATATTATATAATCGAGAAAACCAAACAATGATGTCATTAATTAAATATTTGCAAAATTCAAAATCTTTCACTAGTCAAAAAAATAATGAAGTCTTTAGCTATTCTTCAAAAACAAAAAGATATAAAATGGGGAAAGAAATTATTCCCAGATTGTTTAATGGCTCGACGACTCTATTAAATCATTAGAATCCATTGAATAAATTTAAAAAATATCATTGGCGCAACGATAAGAATAATAACTTTTTTAAGCCTTACAGAGAATAGTGTAAAAAAACCAACAACGTACGGATTAATGAAAAAATAATTAAAATATTTTAATCCACGGGTAAGAGAAAGAATAACTTACAGTGTATATTTGAAGCATTGATATCAATTAACCCAGATATGCCCAAGAAATTTTGTTCTCTTAAAATTTAATTTATAAATAAAAACAGTGGCACGAGTTTAGTGACCTACCCATGGGACAGTGGGCATATCTGGGTTAAATCAATATCAACACAAAATTATTTAAAATAAATCACTAGAGAAGATCGAACTTCTGTGCCACACTGCATTTTAATGACGAATACCAGCGTTGACGAATCAGCGACTGTACTTAAAAGAGAAAGCGAGACAACCAAGTACACGCTACATCGCTTCTCCCATCGGTATAAAATTATAGTACATAAATTTTGCCGTTTTACTGATTTTATTCTAATATACCTATTTAATTTTATTTTTTATGTTTAATCTTTCAATTATCATTTAAATATTTTGAAGTTGTAAAAAAATATGATAATTTCAAAGGTAATGCGTATTTTTGCACGCTACTGTATATTTCATTTGCTGCTTACGAATTTTACAGCACTTTTCCTTTATATTAATTTTATTGTTATATTTTCTTCATAATCCTTGCAATTTTCCAAGGCGCTCTATTTCCTTTCAAGATTTTTCTAATTACTGCTCCTTGGCTTCTTTAACTTCGTAGGAAACGAGCGATGTCTTTGTATTCAGTCTCGTCTTTATTGTAATAAATTCAACGATCGTCCACAAGTTTCAAAACTCAATAAGTTGCAAAAGCTTATCCAACTTATGTTACAAACAAAAACTTTATTGTATAGATCGCGTTATAAAACTTGATATTTAATGTACATATATATGTTCAATAAATTTAAATTATTGCTCATTATCTATTCTAATACTTATCTAAATACATATGTTTTTTTCTAATGATTAAACTTAATATATGTACAGGAAGACTAAAACGACTGTAAGCATAATACCATACAAATAAAAAAAATCACAAAAAGTTTGCTATCAAACACCAAGCTTAAAGCTTTCCAACTACGCCATATTTTATCCGCAGCGTATGAATATTATACATAAGTATCAATGTGCAAAAGCCATCACGTTCAATTCAATTTGCTGAAAACGTTCGGATTTACAGACTTTTCCATTCGCTTAATTGTGTCCATTTCCTAGAAATGGTCAACAGGATTCGCATCTATTTCCATCCGCCGCTTGATAATTGCAAAAAATTCAAGTTTGAGAGAAAATATTATGTATTGCCTTTGACAACTGACTCTCAAAGGATAGCCAATAATACTGGGGTCCATCTCTAAATTAAAATACGTATTTATGGTTATTATGCATTGCTTCTAACAGCATTCAAAGGATGACCAATGGACGAGAGGGGAAATTCTATATACAAATATCAATTTACATATTTTTCGATATGAGTTCTTTGTAGTATTTTGCCTGAAGATATATTTAAGGTAACTCAAATTTTCGCAATCAATTTATTTTATAGCTTAATCTAACTAATGCAAGGTAATATTTCATTATTATTCAGCAAATGTTTTAAATATATTAAGAGCCTTACAAATAAAATAAAAATACAATAGCTACTAATAATAAAAATTAAGTTGTTTAAAGCAATTTATGACAGTGGTGTTATAACATCCGATAGCTTGAAAGCAATTTAATACTATGTTTTTATGTATGAATCGTGAAATATTATATGAAAAGATTGACCAGCAGATTTGCGAAACACGGTTTGATTTCCGCAAAACTCTTTTAGTATATAAGTTTTGATACAACGTTGTCGCGACATTATTGTATAGGATTACTTATGTTCAATCGACTTTGAGAAAGCATTTCAAAAGGAGAATATTAAAATCTTCATGAATAGACTCAAAGGATTTCCGAATTATTGCGAATATATATACTAGTAACAAAAAGCCAGACTGGCGGGGAGTGAGGCAAAGTTAAAACTTATATAATCTTTAACTTCTATTTAACAAAGATTTTTACAAAGCATTGATAAATTATTAAAACGTCTTTTTAATGAGCTGGTTGCTTAGTGATTTAACACTAGTAAAAACTACTACTACAATAATGTTGACACCCAGTTAAATATACAAAGTTAAAAGCACTATTTAAAATAGCTGTATTCTCATTGTATATATAATAGATAAATACGTATTACTTTATTTAATAATATTTTTCTTGTACAAGATAATGAGAAACGGTCTGAACAACTATATTGAATATAATCCCAACAATTAGGACTGATTTACACGCTGCCAGTTGCTGGCATGCCAGTAAGAAGTTGACTGGCGGGTGACGGCACTCCAGTCCATTGGCGCCTTACCGTTTACACAGTGCCGACAACTGAAAGAATTATTGTTACGAAAAAGCTCCACTCACCTTGCGTTAATACGGTAGTGTGGTGGTAGAGGGAGCTGGCATGCCAGTGGCGCATTGGCTTCTCCAGTGACTAGCGTTAAGCGTTTACACGGTGCTAGTCGCTGGCATCCAGTGACTGGCAACCTCCACTGGCGCGCATCGTATAAATCAGCCTTACGGTTCACCCGAACGATAAAAATAATTTTATATTACACGTCTAAAAGTTAAAATCTTCTCTCAGAGATCTAAAAGCACTGGACAAAAGATAGCATATAAATAAAATCAATGCACCATCGAATTCAACTTACTGGTAAACAACGACTACTGATCTATCGTTATTAAAAAGTGTTTCGCTTTTATGTCCTTTGCGATTCATGTAGCGAGAGCGAACGAATCGCGTAAACGATACAAAGTTGTATAATAGTCAACGCGAGTTTTATTATTTACACGCCATGAAAGAAATTTATTTCCATAGCGTCCGACTGAACTTGAAAACAATATAAATCATTAGGCGCTCCCTCTCTTCGGCCGCCCGTCTCTCTCGCGCTCCTTTCACCCTTCTGTTTTTCGACGGAGACATTTTCATTTTATACGTTCGGATGCACTGCCACGTTAAAAAAATATATCCCTCTGAATATTCATATGTGACACCGCTACTGTTTTGTGCCTCAGATACATACATATACCACATCTGCCTAATGTAATATAAAATCTTCTTTACGAACCCTCGTGTCTGATGATCGTGACTGTTTTATGATTTGTTGCAGTTAAAATTAACAAATATGCATGACAATATATTTTTTTATTCAAATATTTTTTCAATATAAAAATAACATACATTCACTTATTTTTTACTAAATATATATGTTTACAAATATAAATAATTATTATTATTTTTCATATTAAAATAAATCACAATTTTCTTCTTCTTGTGATGTCATGTCCGATTCCAGACATTGGTGACTGCCATGTTTGTAAGTTCCAAGATCCCTTCCGGTCCTCGGCTGCCTGAATCACTTTTTCAGCTGTCATCTCCATCCATAGGCATATGTTTCGCAGCCAATACATAATCTGTCTTTCGATCTATTTTTTACCTGAATTTTTTTATTATTGAGATATGCGGTAACCATAAATCATGTGTCTGAGGCGCTCCATCTTCCTCCGTTTGCTGAAAGAGTTCTCGATCGCGTCTTATCATGAAGAGAATTCGGTCATTGGAGACTCTCTTAATATAATACATGGAACTTTTAGCATACGCCTATAAAGACAAATTTCAAACTTAGGTCTCGCATTTGCTTAATAACACTGATTATGTATTTAATTCTGGTCTGAAGACATTAGTTTTTGTTTGTGAGACCAGCTTTAAATTTTAAAAACCGGTTTCTAGCTACTTTGTTATTATAAATGCTTCAGCCTCTCAATTAAATCTCCGTCGAATAAGAGCTTGGTGTTAAACATAAATTTTATTGTATATATGTTAATTTTCAAACATTCTTTATTTACACTATCCATGTATCTTTGAAGATTGCCGTGTCATCAGTATAACGAATATTGTTAATTGACTCTTCATTGATTTTTTTGGGGTACTTCTATAAAAATAGTTTCGGAGTATAAATTGAAAACAGTATAAGAAATCCCTGACTTCAGGGCCGCTGAGAGCGAATCCGAGCCCTGGGAAAACAAATGCGGCATTTTTAATATTTTTTAGCATCGTAATATAACTTCTTGAATAAATAATAATAGGTACGAGTTAACCTTTTCAATGCTACAAATAAATATAAAAATTAGCCACCGTTGCTACATATTTTCTAAAATCATATTTAATGTTATATATATTTAATCAAGCATTAAAAATTACTAAAAATATCTACTCATAATATTTATCTGATAATTAGTCATGTTTTCTGTGCTGCTCAGTGTTGCCGTATAGTAAACTTCCAGTCCAAGTCAAAAGCAATAAAATCGTGCCATCACGGTGAAAACGCTCGATTATCAAGCATTTATATTAAAACTTTTAATAACAATATTACTATGAAGAGCATATAAACCAAATTTTGCCCAATAGGACAGCGCAAAAAACAATTATCACTTCTCAGAAGTCAAAAATCCACGACAAAAGCAATAAAATCATGCCGGCGCCGTCGCAGTGGGAACGCTCGTTACCGAGCGTTCCCACTGCGACAGCGCCGACACGATTTTATTGCTTTTGACGTGAATTTTTGACTTCTGAGAAGTGATAATTGTTTTTTGCGCTCTCCTATTGACCAAAATTTGGTTTGAATATACTTTGTTCAGCTCTTTTATATAAGAAGTATATAGTAATATCTGTAAGGATAGCTGTCATATTTTTAAAACATTGTGTAATATCGAAATGCAGACAAATTATGGAGCAATATGTGAGATGCAATATATATTTGTTGCTCGGTGTGGAGTAACACTAGTGATTCTTTTTTTTTAATACATTTCCATACACATGCAAGACCATATTTATCCATTAATCTATAGAATTGGTGACTACGACAAGATCAAACTTAAATTTAAGTATAAACATGCCATTCATGTTGCTTTACAGGTATGAATTAATTTATTTAGTAGCTCCCTTATAATTTAAATAAATATTTAATTTTATCCATAATTCATCTTATTTTTTATTACTTTTTAATTTTCTATTTTTACTTGAAAATTGTATTTTTGTGAGTTCGGGAAGCATTAATTTAGCGTTACTTTTACGAAATTATTATTTTACTATTTTAATTAAAATATTATAAGCTTAGCAATAAGTAAAATTTAAAAATTAATCATTTCATTGAAATGTGATGTATCTTATTATATCATTGAAAATTTTAAATGATTATAAAGCAAATTACTTTTAGTTCTAAAAACTTGAAATAATGCAATAACCCGTTAAGTGTTTTTTTTACCGCAGAACCCCATTTTTTTCTTCAACAGTAAAAACCGCTTTTAAAGCGAGTGAAACTGGCCTTTTTTATGATGCTTTGCGTTAATCCTTCCATTCAATTATAGATAGATGAGTGGTTCCGATGATGAACCCGATAATCCTTTTAGCTATCGAGTAGTATTTCTATCAATATAATCCCTTGCACTAATTACTCATCATATATGATTTTGCAAAATTCTTTCCCAAATTGATTTTCCAAATTTACTTTTGTAGCAATTTGTCGTATTTTTTTAACAAATGGGCTAAATTCTGCAAAATTCGTATCCTTGTTGATCACATCCGAAATTTGCCATATATTTTCATTTGCCAAAAAGTCCTAATCAATCTATATGTAACATTTAATTGGCCGTTTTTATAGACGTTAACTAGTTAAAAATGTTATAAAAACTGAAAAAACGTTTTTTCACGAAATTAAAATATTGATTCATTATATTTAATTCAAGCTGATTGATACATTGACTGCTGTGGTTGAAAAATTAACAATCCAAATGTTTACCATTTTCTTTTAAATATAATATTAAAAAAAATTTGCCCAGAATAATCCATGTACAAAATAATTAGTGTCCGTTAAAATTTTAAAAGTGTCAAAACAAATACTATACTATTAATACTAAAAAATATGAATACGTAAAATTCGGATTAAGAGATGCTTGCATCATAAATATATTTCAACATATTTTTTAAACAGTATTAAGACAATAAACTATTTACTGTCAATTGTTACTTTTAAACCAAGGAGAAATAAAACCTGCCGCGTTGCCTTTCGATTTACCGATTCAAATCTGATTTCGCTAACGTAACGGCGCAAATCAATAAGATTTCCTTTCAGAGATTCCTCATTAGCAAGCGCGCCAAGCAAATTGAATTTAAGACTCTCAAATGTTGAAGTATTTCCTTTTTTCCGCGAGTCGCCCCTGTGTTTGCTCAGTCGCCATATTGTCGTTCCGCCGTGTTTGCATTTCGACTCATTCAAGAGCCTCCGACACTAGGCACTATAAAAGGGCTGCGTTCCACTTTTTCGTTTTTTTCTCTGCTCTTGCTCTTTCGCTTAGGCGAAATTGAACGTTAAATATTATCGCACCTTTGCATCGCTCAAATGGCCACTTGTTAAAAATTCATAATAATAATAATGCTCCCGCCGCTTTTTTCTAAGCAAAATAACGATGGCTTTCGTTATATGAGATATAGAGAACGAACTGGTGTACACTTTATTAAGTGTACCCAACGCACCTGACGTCAGCAACAGACGCTTCATGCTAGTCAGTACAACTGAGTAAAAGTTAAACAATACTATAATACACATTTAAATACGAAAAAGAAAAGAGTGGTTGATTTTTTTCGAGCGGCGTAATTTATAAAACTATATATTAAACCTATAATAACATTTCAACTGTTTAACCCTTTATGTGCCAAAGTATTTTGGTGAAATATACGACGCGTAATGCCAGTCATTGTAATTAAAAATTACAATTGCACAAGTTGCTCTTGACAGCCCTGGCGACATTGAAAGGTAAACATTTAATTTTCGCTATTTTATGAATTTTATATATAATATTATATAAATATAATTTTAATCGTTTTTTCATAAATGGCTCTATATAATATTATTTCAAAACATAAACGTGATTTTTTGCGAGAGCTTCGTAAGAAGCTCGTGGGAATACGGTCACGACGTGTCCGTGGCATACAAACGGTTAACCTTAAAGTTATTTTTAAATTTTTCACTTTATTAAAATTAAATATCACACTCACCTATTAAATAGTTTTGTCCCAACAATCCAAGATAGAAATTCAGTTCTTCCGGTTCTGTACCAGGATTCTCCAATTGCTGGTTCTGGTTGCACTGGTATTACTCGTTACGTCATCCAATCACTGAAGACTTGGTCTACCCATCGACCTTTGATCTACCTGCGTTGCAATAACGGTTAATATTGGGAATGTAATTAATTGTATTTTAAAATGGTTTCCGTAAATCTCGATCCACTGTCACTAATCTAATGGTTTTGTCTAACTATGTTTCAAAATCATTGGACTCTGGTGTACAAGTGGACGTCATATACACAGACTTTGAAAAAGCATTTGATAAAGTTAACCATGCTTTACTTGTAAAAAAGTTATCTAATTTTGGGTTTTCTGAAGATCTCATAAATCTATTCTCAAATTACTTGACCAATAGATATCAATTCGTCAAGTATAATAACTCTTTTTCAGAACGATATAAGACCCCTACTGGAGTACCTCAAGGATCCAATTTGGGTCCATTGTTGTTTTTATTGTTCATTAATGACATAGAAACAGCAATAGAGCATTCAGATTTTTTATTATATGCAGATGACTTGAAAATTTACAAGAAAATGCATTCGATTTCTGATTCGCTCGACCTACAGGAGGATCTCAACTCTATATGGAAATGGGCTTGCTATAACCAATTGCCTTTCAGTGTAAAGAAATGTCACACAATTTCATTTTCAAGGTCATCAACGCCGGCAAAATATTCATATCATCTAGGCGGATATTTTCTGGAAAGGTTTTTTTCAACTAAGGATTTAGGAGTGACTTTCGAAGAACGTTGGAAATTTAGCCAGCACATTGCAGAGACTCATAGCAAATCCTTAAAAATGCTCGGTTTTATCTTGAGAAATGCGCGTTACTTCAGGAATACTTTAGTATTGCGCACTCTTTATGATACTCTAGTCCGCAGCATACTAGAAACTAGCTCCATCATTTGGATCCCAGGCGTAATGAATCAATGTAATGAATTGAAGCTGGAAAAAGTACAACGTAAATTTCTTCGATATTTATACTTGAAGGAATACGGGTATTATCCGTTCTTGTTTCCCAGTGCTTTTATTTTAGGAGCCCTGGGATACTCGCAGAAGTGTTTATGTAATTAAACACTTCTGGAAATTGCTCAAGGGTATCGTAGACAATCCTTCAGTGCTCGAGCAGCTTCAAATGTGGGCTCCTGAAGGTGGATATAGTTCTCGGTCGCGTCCACTATTCTTGCCTGTTAAGGGTAGAACTGGAGCACTTGCCAACTCTTCTCTGGCCAAGGCCATTTATTTGCTCAATTCTGTCCATAGTAATATTGACATTTTCTCTTGCACTTATGGAGTTTTGGTTCAATTCGTATGGGACAATGCACACCTGTTGAGGTGATTTGTGTCTGTTGTTTTGTCTTGTTTATATTTTTATGTATTATGATGTATTAGTACTTTTGACTATCGTGACGCATTAGGTTTGCCTGTCAGGTCACGATGGTTATAATTTTAATAAATAAATAAATAAAAATAAATAAATATCTATTATATGTATGTAATTTGTATCACTACATAAAATATATATTTATTAATTTCTGAAATGTTTTTAATTGCATTTTTTAAATAGTATATCATACGTGTAACATTGTTATACACCTCTGTTAAGCTCGCCAAATTATGCCGATGCGCTGCAGTTTCCCGATAATAACCGGTATTGCAACGCAGGTAGAAACACACAAATCGTATTTTTGTACGACGTATACGATTTTTTTCTTGTGACGTATGTGTGTAAAATTGGAAGCTGTGGCGTACACTGTCTTATTGGTAACTGAGTGATAGACACGGTGAGAGACGTACAAGGAAGACGCTGGGCATACTCCCACGGAGTCACAGCAGCAGAGACACCAACAAAGACGAGCTAGAGAGACAGAGAATACATCTTGCCAACTCCTAGCTGCTCCACTGAAATCACAGCCGAAAATGATACAACTCGACACGTCAGCGAAGACTCTCCGAGTTTTTAGACCTGCGATTACAACTGAACCGCATTTTTTTACAATCGAATGTGTAAATATTTTTGTCAAAACATATTTTTTCGTTATGCAGAAATGGAACGTTCTATAATAATCATTGCACAATTTGTCACATTTTTATGAATAGAGGATAAAACTCAAAAAATGATAAGGTCTTGAGGATCAGATAAAAAAATGTGCTTTCGAGAAGCAAAGACACAGAATTGGTCTTGAGAATCAGATAAAAAATATGCAACCTTTCAATAACAAATGCCAAAGAGCTCAAGCCCTCAAAAAAGTTCGATCATCCCTGAATAACATCTTTATATGACATGTTTATTCTATAACTATAATGAGATAATTTCATACTCTTATCAGTGGCTTAAATATAAATATTGCATTCATCGCCATGACCTATTCATTACGACGTTATTATCTACACAAAGCCGTTTTGATCAGGGAAATTAGCTTCGGGTAATTACAGCCAATGGCTGTATTGTGCCCTGGAGTTATTGCCACGAGATGTGATCAAAATTAGACTTCGTATAGCCATGTATACCTATAATAATCTAATAATTATTATGTAATTGCAAAGCTGAGGCCGAGTTGCTTGTATAAATTTTAACACTGGCCTCGAACCTAACTCTTTTTCTTTTACACGCGTTTACAATTTATAGAATATGTAGTACTCAAGAACGAAAACACTAAATGAAGAGGATATATTTTAGCCACTGGTTGCGCTAAACTCTTGTCGTCTCCACCCCTTTCAGCACTAATTATTTCGCCTTGTTTTTTGCCTTTTAATTTTCATGCCTAACCTTTTATTTGTAATATAATTAGGACATATTAATTTTCTAATAGGTAGATGCTATTTTAATAATTTTTTAAAAAACTATGCTACGCGTTGATTCCGAAAAAAACTTCTTTGCCTGTACTTCGATAGTTTCAGTTTGAAGTTATAGGTAGTTACTAAACAAAGCTGTGCGAAGAAGCTGCCCCGGGGCAGAGCCTGAACTTGGCGCCCTCTTCTCCAAGAAAAACATTTATTCATATGGTTAAAAAAACGAGACATATAAAAATTTCATGATATAAATTCTTAAATATATAGAAACCTTGTATATTATAATTTATCTATTTCAGAAGCTCTTTTGTCAAGACTTTTTTTAACAATATTACGGCTTACAATACGTGATAATCAAATGAAGCACATTTTAACCAAATTTTGACCAATAGAAAAGCGCAAAAAACAATTATCCAATCTCAGAAGTCAAAAATCCACGTCAAAAGCAATTAAATCGTGCCGTTACCTTCGCAGTGGGAATGCTCATTGCCGAGCGTTCCCACTGCGTAAATCAAATAGAGTTTCATAGACATTTTAGAGCAGCATATAACGTTATTAGCGCATATCAGTTGAATTATATTTTCTCTAGTAGAAATATATATCTACTGGTGAAAATTTATTTAAACTTCACTAGTGAAAAAATATCTTGACTGAAAAACACACATTCACTGTAACATTTAAACATCACATAAGCTACGCATGGAAAAGCAGATAGCATATCATTTTACCATCACCTGATTCTCTGGAAAAAATATATATCTACCATTGAAAATGTATTCCAATATAATTTCATTGAAATGACATATTTTAAAAATTGAAACTTGCGTTAATGACTGTGACCAAAAATTATCATTCTTCAATAATGATTAAATTAGACAATAATGTAAAGGATAGGACCACAAAAAAGTCCTCATTACGTTTAGAAAAAATGGGTCTTACATAAATAGCACACAAGGATTCTCTGGTACATTGAATGAATATTTCTTTGCTACGAAACGGTCATGGGAAACAATATATAATAATATAAATAAAAAGCACTGTAAGGCCACAACATTCCCGTTGCACAATTTCCATCAAGCTAGTGTTATTTTTTTACGAAACATATTACATATTTCTGCATCATCGCTGCATGATTGTGATTGATCAACAAGCTTTGTGACCCTGAATACATTAGACTGGTCTTCAATTAGGACCAGTAGACACTCGAAGGAGCAGATTCGACCCGCCCGCGGACAACATATTGTCATGGACGCTCACATCCTGAGAGGGACTTCACCATACGAGCACCGCAGCAGAAAGGGATCAACCTTCGCTATACTGTCGCTACTACACCAATCAGATCTTCCACTGATATCATCCCTCCGCCAGATTCTCTACCACCGCTCGGAGAATAACGATCACGCATAGTAGCTCGCAATATGTAATATAAACTAAATAAAATTCTTACTAGTTTCCAACTGTGTCTTTCTGGCTGCGAAGTCAAACCCCTTAGAGTTAGAAAACCTTAAATCGGATTTTTTTTATGGAGAACCAGAAAATTTCTAGTTTTTAATTAAGGAGGTCATTTCAGTTTTTTAAGGGGGGGGGGTTTCAATCAGTGATCGTTTTTTTAATATTTCGCTTCCATGAAAATTCATAACATTTCATTAAATGACAATAATTTTTCAGGCCAAATTCAAGGGGTGGCAACTATTTGCCAATATTGTTAGAGCACCAAAACCGCAACATCAACCAAGTATAGTACCGAAATGTACAAAAAAGTCGTAAAAAACTACAGTGAAAAAATCGGCTGTTGCAAAAGTTCCAGAGGCGGCCATTTATTTGATAAAATTATTTATAATTAATGAAATACATAAAGTATTTGAATAATTTGTGTGTTTTTTTAGGTTTGGAAACTGAAGTTGGATCACCTTTGTATATGATAACCTTCAGCATGAACAATGTATCTCAAAAATCTATTGTACAACTGAAGGACTACTCACGATTAAAATAAAACATTCAGAGTAATTAATCCTCGCGACGTTAAAGACCTATAATAACAGGGCACAAAATAATAAATATATGACAATAATTTCGTCAACATTAATTTCACGATTCGTGATTTAATGCTCTCAAAATATATTGTCAATATATTGAGTTGAGTTTAAAATAGTAATTCAATATATTTAAAGAAAATATGTACGTAAATATAAAAACAAAACTTTTTAGATTGCGAACCATGGATAATAATTTACACGTCTAAGTTTTGAGCGGCTGGTACAGACTTGTCGATAAATTGTTTCCAAAATCCACAGATGGGTTAAGAGATTTTACGAATAAAATTTAATAATTTAACAATTCAAGTAAAACGGTTTACTAAAAAAAGTACCAAATATATTGATTGAAGTATCTCTGAGTAACTAATTCAATAAAATACTGGAAGTTTTTCATCAATTCATTTGCAATGGCTTAAAAAAATAGAAATTATATTCGGCATGACATAGATGCCCTTGGACTGTAATAGTAACACAAATTTGTGCATGACATACATGCATTTAAACTTCTACAGATTAAACGTAAAGTAATAAGCAATATCATTGTCTGTTTTCGCCCCAAATTAGTCGCATCGGCCAGACACCCAAGTATGAAAACGCGAACAAAACGTACTCAAACTGGGTTGGATGATTATTCCGCAAACAAAAATCGCGCACACAAAATTTGAGCACGAAAAAAATACGCAGATCAGATTTTTAAATTAAAATTCCACCTATTAGATTAATGCATAATATTATTCAAAAATTACAATATATGACATACAAAATAAAAATTGAGAACATTAAATAGAATTATTTTATAAATACTTAAAACACGAAATCTGAATTTAATAGAGCGAATCCGATATCTAATGATAAAATGTATTTATTTTTTATTTAAATTAATAATCTGTTTATTTTGTATTAATATTTACTTTTATTTGTAATTTAATAAATACATTAACATATAAAAAAAATTAAATAAATAAAAATTTATTCACACTATAATATACACGTTATATATGCACATACAATATAAAAGAAAACCTATTTATTTTAAACTAATATTAAATAATGGTTCATATAAGTACACATGTGTAACTTATAATCACACTCAAACTGGCATTCATTTCTATATACACTTTGATTAAGTTCTTCCACGAGTCAAAACATCCCACAAGGTGGTTTAAATTTATTCTTTCAGAATAAATCTACGTATTTTTTATCTCGTTTATCTAATAATAGAAATAAATTTTCAATTATCCAATAATGTATAATAGGCGTAGGATGTTACGATTGGTTTATTGATATTCAGATTATCAATAAACTGCATCCACGACTCGCAATATTCATTTTTCGGTTGCATGCCGATGGCAAGTCTAAAAACTTTTTCCGCGCTTTCAAAGCAAAGCAGGCACATAGCTATACATGCACACTCTACCGGGCGCAGTGCAAGTTTGCGGTGAATATTTCGAATTTGCACTTTTATTGAAATGTTAATGCGACATCCGCAATGTTTTATTGTGTAATTCGTTCCGAGAACTTTCCTATTATGTACAAAAATGGAAAAGTTTCGAGCGCAGTGAAGAAAATTCAAGATGATATAGTACCTTAGTTTTATGAATGCATAGAATTTTTAAGACGCATCATATTTTTTTACGTTCATTCAAGTATTTTTTTTATTGATATAATAATTATAAACTAGCTGTCTGTACCTCACTGTAGTGAGGTACCGAAGCTAGCGAGTGTGCGAATACCGGACCCTCAACTTTTTGGGTTTTAAATATCATATATTTTTTGCTTCTTTCTAATTTTTTTTAATCAATTTTTAAATTTAACGGTTGAAATGATACATTAAAACTAATGTGTAACTGTGAAATTTACAATATAAATGGGATGAGATCACACGTACGCGCCCGAGAGATATGCGGTTGATCCTAAATATAGACAAATATTTAGGATTTTCAATGATAGTCAAAATGATTAAATTTATAAAAAACTACTTAACATTTTTAATTCATTTCAAAATATATTTACAATTCAGCTAAATATTTTCAAAAGAACCCATTTTATATATTATTTAAAGTCTAATTTGCAATTTAATGATAAAACTAAATATTGTATAGCATTTAAGATTACGTTTAAAACTTAGCTAGATAATAATAAAACTACACATTATGAACTCAAAATTGTTCACAACACTGTGTGAGAGTATGTACTCAAATCACCAACATCTTCTACTCCATGCGGAAGCTAGATGGTTATCAAGAGGAAAAGTTCTTACACGCCTGTTGGAACTGAGAGAAGAAGAGAAACAGTTTCTGAGGGAAACCATGGATAAATAATTCATTTTTAGAAAACATAAAATTATGCGCACTCGATCGTAGTGAAAAAGAAAAGCTGATCGAATTATCTTCTAATGTCTCTCTGGTGTCCAGATATAAAATACACTCATTATCACAATTCTGGATATCTCTGGATAAATAATATCCAGTTCTAAGTTATAAAGCTATAAAATTATTGATAGTGTTTTCAACTTCATATTTGTATGAAACGACTTTTCTATCTATGTCAGTAATAAAAACCAAACAGTGTTAGTTCAGCGCTTCGTCTTTCAGAAACACCGCTGTAACCACGTATATCAAATTTGCTTGCAGATGTCACACTAACAAAAAATTGTAATTTTATAGCATTAGATTGAATAAATAAAAGTCTATCTAACATTGGTTTTTATTTTGCGTTAAGGCCGGTCCGCGAAATATTTTTCCTATTTTTCCAACTCACTCCCCTAAATAAAAAAACATAAAAATAAAAAATCGAGAACCCATGACTGACGTTTTAGGATAAATATAAAATGAATTTAAAAGTTCAAAAATTTGCATCCTCGCCAAATCATTGTCAATTCTCTGTGTAAGTATTGTGTTTAGATTCTAATTATTGTACATAATTTTTATTGCTTATAATTATTTTTAGAAGCCACGAGCGAGCAATAAGATATGCAAAAATCGAACCATGAGTGAACAATAAGATACGCAAAAATGGAATTCTCTAGCTTAATAACCGACTGCATCACCATTGTCACGTGATCGTCTTGAAATATAGTATCCCCAAATATCAATAGAAAAAATACGTTTTAATAGCATTTATATAGTTTGATCGACATTAGTACTAAATATATATTACATGTTTACGTTTAAAACGTACCTGGTTTATTTGCAATTCGAGTAATTATTTTCAATCAAATCTAACGAATATGTGCATTAAAGCGGAAGCGATGATAATGTTTATATATTTTAAAACTCACATTTCAGTCTCGGAACTCAAAATTTGAAGATTGTTTATATTCACACACATTATGTATATATTTGATTTTCATAGTTATAACACATCTAATTAATTTGCAATCTGATTATTTATAGTCAGTCAAATTGAACAACGCACATACCAAAATAATGAAAATTATTGTATATTATTTAAAACTGTTGTTACGTTACTGTCGGCCATTTTGTTTTATATTTGAATGCTTATTTTTCATTGGTCGAAACAACAGAATTCATTACCGGAGCAAACATAATTTTTATTTTTAATATTATATTATTATAATTATAATTAAATAAATTTCCTTTGTTTACGTGTATTATTAAATACACAGTTCATACAAAGCGATACGACTTACAGAGTAAAAAATTGAACGTTGAATTTTTAATTATAAAGTGCGCGCGTCCGGAAGAGACGGCTTAGAACAATAATATATATTTATTATTTAATATCATTGTTATAACGCTTTAATCTGTTCCACTGAGCCACGCAGCACCAGTCACTGATGCAGTTCAGCAAACGCAGTTATGGTTTATCTACGCTTCTCTATTTCAGGCTTATGGAATGTTATCGCTTTGCAGGTTTCGAGTCATCCAAGTAAGTTAGATATCCAGCTTAACTGACGTTGTATTTGAATATGTTATATTATACTTGACGACGTCAGGCTCTTGATACAACTTTTTAGTTCATTTTTGTACCGATGACCTCAAGTACCATTTTCATACATAGGCCCAAAATATTTCTAAATTATCGGTTAAAAATCTTTCTAAATTAGTTGTAAGTTCGGAAACTTACAACTCAGTGTCTATATTTCACATCCATATGTATGTGCTTTAGTTAGTCTGAATATATGAGGGCTTTTCAAATCTATGCAGAAAACAAACACCTGTTAGTAAATATTCATATTTGCGGTAATGAGAGACCCTCATTAAACAAATTTGCCAACTTCAACATATGCATTGCTCTTTTTGAATTCACATATAAATTATTTGAATATCCGCAAAGTGAATCGCACGTCTATATATTCGCAAGAAAAATAATTCGTCCTACTTTTGATGCTTAACTAGTATTTACCAAATCTGATGAAAATGAAAGCTCCTTTTATTTGTTCTTGTTGCAGTTAATCCATCAATAAATGTTCTGACTCACTAAGAGATTTGTTTCTGCTTCTGGAATGCGAATGAAAATCGTGTCCACGAAGTGAAGTAATTTCTGCATCTAATTTACCTTAAGAGCAACTAAAAAGCTTTAATATTAACTGTACTTAGGCAGCAATTTTTTGTAAAATTATTGATGGTATTTACAAATTAAAGCGATTCGTTTTAGTTATAATCGTTATCTCACGTTACATGCATTTATTATTGTACTGTCAATTTTAGCACTCTAAATAGTACACTATTGTGTTTAATTTATAATTGATCAATCATAATTTTGTATTTAATTTACTATATGTTTGAAGTGACTACTCAATGCTTTTCCGTGTTTCAAGGACTGAAACGATTCGTTTGTAAAAAAACGGATTACTAGTGTTTTTTATTATTTCATTTTACGCTCAATCAACTCTGCCAGGTTTCAATTTTCCATTCCAATAATGACATTTTTATCTTTTCCACTTAGTCGACAATCGAAATACCCTTTTAATCCGACAGACGGCGCTCGTGCGAAGTATACCCACTATATACCTACCCACTCGAGCCACATGCCAATTTCAATTATCTTAAAAAGCAGCAAAATTGAGGCAACTGACAGATTGGCAAAAAACACAGAACATATTTTCCCCGTTTTATTTGCTAGCTGCATACATTTTTTTCCTCTCAGAAATACAGAGGTGCTCAATTCCTTTGAAAATTATCACATATATTTTTTTTAAAATACTACAATTAAAATATTCGAACACTCAGTTTATTTTTTTATTATAATATATTTGGATGAGAGATAAAGTCGTGTAATTATTTTTTGCAGATTTTTATATTTCGATCCTTAAACTTTGAGATATCCCTGCTGTGTGTGATACAGACAGACGATAAAAATATTAATTATTTTACGTGCAGAATCACGTTTTATGCCATTTAGAGCCCAGCGCCGAATATACTATGCTTATGCGTCAATCATTCGTGTTTTTGACGTTTCATCAAGTATGTACATTTTTTTTAATAAAAATCTGGCATACAGTATTTCATTGCATGCATTTCGATGTCAAATCCTGTCGTGTATTATATGTTATTAGTTTTCAAAGTGAACGTGAAATGAATAAAGTGAACGTCAAAATATGAGCTAATATCTGTTTTAAATCTCCATATCAATTGATGGATTTTTTTTAAATACAGTTTTAAAACACCCACCATAAAAAGCATTCACAAAAATATCTAATGGCTTCCACTTATTATGTAGCTTTCTAGATATATTTATTTACTTACTTATGTACATTAGCTAATAGCTAATTGTATAATATAACAAAAATATAAATAGCATAAAAATATAATATGAGATAAATAAAAAAGATCAAAAGTATATAATTACATACATAATTTATGTCCTAATGTACCAAAGTGTTCCTTTATTTTATTAATTACAACCGTTAAAATATATGTCTGTGTATTGTCCTAGAAATGTTATTACATAAATTAAGACATCCATACAATATTCATTTTCTTATATCAACATTTAAACTGCCACTATTTATAATATTAAATTTATGTACATTTTTTTATATCATCTTGTCTTCAAGTGTGTGACTGTGAAGTATGTCAATGTGACAAAGTAACACATATTTTATACCCTTAATTCGAGACAGCTCCAGTGTATCTCAGATGCGAATGTTGGTGGATCGATTGCATCGCTTGCTTATTCAACCAACGAAACATGTTTACGCCTTGAAATAGTGAAATTTTCAAAGATCGTTAATGCAAGTGGTAGATGTTAATATCGGTTTTTACGCAGGATAGACACATTGTCTATCACACATACCTTACGAACTTTTTTCTGGCGCTTATAAGCGTTTAACGGGTGGATGTGCTAATATGTCTGCGAAATCTTCAATTACAACGCAATTGTCGTATTAAGTATTCTGTTCTATTGTTACCCATTTAAGGTTTGAGAACCTTAGGGGGTGTGATTTCGCGGCCAGTGAAACACTTGGTGGAATCTAGTTAGAATTTATTAAATTATATTACAATTGCTACAGACGATAAATGGCGAGATGTTTTCTCCGAGTGGTGGTGGAGAAGCTGGCGCTGGGATGATGCCCGTGGGAGGTCCTTAAAGGTCTAGTACAGATCTGGAGAACCTTTCTTTTTCTGATGGCAGCATTTATTTATCTGACTCAACATAAGGCCGCACTCAAGAAAACGTTGACCCCCCCCCCCCCCCCGAATGAATATTTTTATTTCAAAAAATTATCAATAAAAATAACAAAATTATTAATTTACATTTATTGCTAAAGTCACAGGAATGTTATACATAGTTAAGGAATAATAATATATTATATATTAATTTTACGTACGGAATATTTTTATACCAAGAGTTAAATCCAATCCAATTTATTCTTATTTTTGTTTCAATTTTTTAAACTCCCTCTCAGTCATCCAGCTACGTATCTACAAGAAACATAATAATATTGTCCACGGGCGGCGGGCGTCTGATGGTTTCTTCGAGTGACTGCTTGTGACTACCTTCTCCTCTTCGGAATACATGCTTAAGTATCTGGAACTGTTTGCAGCTCTGGATACTTAAGCATGTATTCCATGGATATTTTGACCCCAATGGCCTTAAAAAAAACCGCACTTATTGTTTTTAAATTTAATATTTTATTGTAAATTTTTCAGTTACAATATGACAGGAGTTGGCCCAATGCGTAAAATCAACACAATGCACAATCAACACCTTAAAGTAAGTACTCAAACACCAGCGTGAGAATCTATATATTACGTTATTAAGTCATAAACATTGGCAGATCAGATCCGATATTCTCAGAATAAAAGTATCAGTCAATTGCTAGACCTTTTTTATATGTATACCATCCAATACAACCCGGCCTTTGACATCTAATTTGATTGAAGTCATAGAAAATAATTATATCGAAAATCAAATAAAATTCATTAGAACTACATTAAAAATAAAATATTATATTTATAATGACCGACTGGAATTTTTTCAAAATAAGTAAAAAAATGATTTTAGGGAAAACATAGGCATATTAGTGAAAGTATCTAAGGTAGAGTTTAGAAGTAGGATTTATTAATAACATTAATTGCATATGAATACTCAATCGGCATATGTACTAAAATTTCAAGACTGTTTCTCCAAATTAGTAAAAACATTCGCCAAGCAATATTCGTTGTACTGTAATGTAAAAAAAATTGCGCAATGGCCTCTTAGGCCGGTTTCACACGTGCCGGATGGATTCACCCGGCACCGGGCCGGCGCCGTTTATAAAGCTTTCACACGTGGCCGGTCTCTGGCCGGTTTCTGGCCGGTTTCTTCCCAACCCGACCTATACCCCGTCAACTGGTGCCAGTAATTTAGGATTAACGGCTTCACATAAGTCCTTCCACACATTTCGCGTTATTTTTTTATTTTTGTATGTATTCTACTAAGATAATTAAAAGAGATTACATTAATATAATTAAAATTTCGAGGTCTATTTCTTCCGCAATTGCCTAAACACGAGGAATATATTTAATAATTTTATTACAAGATACCACAATCACTGTCAACGGCCCGGTTCATGTTTGAGTTTCACCCCCACCACACTCAACTCGGTACCCGGCGCCGGACAGTTTAGTGAGCGCGGCCGGCGACAACCCGGCAGGCAGCGTCGGGCCGGCGCCGGGTAGATTTGTCCGGCACGTCTGAAATGATAGGTACTAGCCCATACAACACCATCCCCACTACACGGCGCCGGCCCGGTGCCGTGCAAATCCACCCGGCACGTGTGAAACCGGCCTTAGACTATAGAAAGCTATCAATAATCAATAATTAGCATCATATAAAAAAAATTTTTTTTCATAAGCTTCGAGACACGTTAAGAAACTTGAAAATTAAGCTTTCACTAAAGGGATGGATCGGAGGTGGGGTCTGTGGCGTGTCTAACAATAAGGTGATTGGTTATAAATTAGCATTATCTTACATTCCAATCACTTGTACATACGACACGAACTAACTTTAACTCGATCGACGACCAATCGGTGGACTCTCCAGACTCGCCAATTCGACTCTTCCTCATTCAAAACCGCTACATATACATATATGTATATCGTACACAGACCTACCGAGAGGAACTCGACTCTGGAAAAAAATATAGTTCACGTATAATAATCAGCTTTGGTAAAATAAACTTGGCAATTTACAGATTAGCCCAGATTATCCCGGAAAACAATTACTGTGAAACATGTCAATAATTTTTCGTCGCGAACCATAATCCAATCTTAACCCCATTGCAAAACCTTGTACAATATATACCGTTGAGGTAAAATCTGAAACTATTGCTTCAAAATCGATGAATACTTTATTTCAGCAATCTTAAAAAATGTTTTAAAATGAAATTGCAAGAAATTATATTAATTATATACCTTGCAAAACCTTTGGTAAAGCTCACAACTAACAAACCGGAAAATGTTTAGCTATTGGAAATGAATCCATTCCTTATAAAGTCTTTAAAATTCATTTACAATTTCCATCAACTGCTTTTTAAGCATCATAAACTCGTCTCTTTGCTATCTATAATCTCCAACCGAGGGAAAGGAAGAAAGCGTAATAATTATTCGTAAACCATGATATTATATTCTAGAATACGGACCCTAAGCTTTCTTCAATTTACCGGTTTATTAGTTTACAACCCATCACGAGTGGAATTGACGCAAAAACAATTTTAAATAAACTACTCGAACACGTAAATGAAAGTATTATATTGCCCTGTGAATAACCTGATTTTTCCATTAAAACAAACTATAAATTTGTGAAAAGTTAAAAAATCAAATCCACAACTTTTTAACCTTTTACATGTCTTTTCAACCCAAAAACGTGACCTCTAATTTGACGGTACTTTTATTATATTTACCTACTTTTAGATGTTAACTCTTTACCGAAAAGTTTTAAGTATAAACTACGCACCCATAGAAGAATATGGACCAGGTGCAGCAATGTACTTTTAGTAGCAAATTTCTATAAAAAGCCAACGATAGGTCAAAATGCTTTTCATCGTGGACCATGATAAAAAAATTCCCAATATTTCGATCCTTTTCCGTATTTTTCTCCGAACTTACGTCTCTATTTATTTAATTAATTTTGAATTACGTGTCATTAGATATGCTTGTCAACTACACTCACCATAACTGACTGGTTCCAATATAGATTTTTACAATAGCCTTATGTCACGTCCATCAAGTCTGACATTTTTTAATTAATTTTTAATGTTGCACCCGATAAAAGACTCTTTAAAAATCATATACATACATAGTTGCGTCTGTGTTACGTTTACGTACGTACCGCCTTAAACCAATCGCGAGTGTTACAGAATACTTTTTTTAATTTTAAACAATATTTCAAGAGAAAGAAAATTTAAATTAACCAGAAATAAATAAAGTTAATCAAATAATATTTCAAACAATTGTTGGGCGTAAAAAAGTGTATGCGTTGACTTTAATTGACGTGCAAAAAACGCAACAAAAAACTATATATGTATTTAGAAAGCAAAGTCTACTATCTGAAAACTTCTGACAAGAAAGTGAGAGTATGCCAAAGTATGTTTTTGGAAATTTTTGGTATTAAGGAACAATTTAAAAAAATCACAATCGAAAACTAAACTCTAAAATATTAATTATGGCACCAAGAAAAAATTAAACTTAAAAAAAATCTCTTGAAAACAAATGGACATTATAATTTTCATGATGATTGGTGAGATCATTAGTCATAATTGAGCTTATCATAAAAATTATGACAATCTTTCGGTATTACATTTTTTAATTCCTGAAAATGATTGTACTTAGTCTTAGATATTTTTTGTGGGGGTTTATGAAGCTGGGGAATATCTGACAAAAGAGATTCGATTTATTTAGGGCACTTGGATAATAGAGAAAACTCATCAGAAAACATAACTTTGTAATCAATAGTGCCATCGATGTTATACCTAAGGACTCTATATCAGTAACACATTCGACTCCAGCAACTCTTTCAGGGCGTATAGAGTCGTAAACGTGGTAATCTTTGAAAAAGATAAAATCTGGTATAACTAAGGGTCTAGATCTAGCTTCCTTTGCTACAGTTGCATATTGCATGGGAAGAGACATTTCGATTTTTAAGTTTCTTTTCCACACCCGAATGAATTGAGTTGGCTTACGTTTGGGTGTGGTTCTTTTCGCAATTGCTATTTTTTTCTACACAGCTAGACGTAAAAGCGCTTTCGAAACTATATTGCTTATATTTTGAGTGGTACATTCATCTGTGTATATAATAATGTATTTATGGTCTTTGTCAAATAATCTATAAAAATGTACTATAAGTAGTGGCTTTCAAGTCGGCAACAGTTTCGTCATACCAGTAACACATTACTTGGTAATAGCTTAAATTATAAATTGTAAAATTATTAATACAAAGGTTCGTTTTAAAATATAGTGCACTGGCATTTAAATAAGGACAAAGCATTACAGCTTGCAAGTCAGCTGCCAAAGCATGTATTTTATCTTTGATAGCTGCCTCTTTATCTTTTTTCTTTTCCAGTCGAGCAGCTTCTTTCAGAGCAACGTCTCTTTGATAATCTCTGATATATTACCGACTTTATAGGCACAGCAAGTATCACACTCATTTTTTTGGCTGGTAAAGTGTAATGTTTTCTTGTAAAAGTAAATCTTCAAAAAGTTTTCTACAAGCAACAGGAGCAGACAGAATAATACATACAATCGGCATAACTGAGTTTTAGATTGTACAAGTACAATGTTTGACTTGATTTTTAACAATAGTGTGAAGGTAGTTTGGACAATGCATTAAAAAAATTCAATACCGAGCTTCATTTCGTAATTTGTTCAGAAGTATTATTTATTGTTGATTCTATAGAGCGTTCCTGGGTTCCTGTTTGTTTTTTATCAACCAAACAATACCTGACTGTTCATTCCTTAATTGATAATAAATATTGTCAAGACTGATTATTTATAACAAAATAAGACTGTTGCTTACACTTAAATTGTATGCTACTAGAAAACAGTGTAATGTTCATTTTTGTTGATAATTCTTTTTTTTTCTATGATTATATTGTGCCAATGTATTGCCTTCGTTATTATTATGTTCTTGTAGTTGTATAGTTTTAATGATGTAGTTATTAAAAATTATATTTGATTAATAAAATGTTTGAAACTAAAAGAAAATTGAATTCCGCGTATTTATGTTAAACATGTTGCATATTTTACTAATTCGATATGACAAAACCGTGTAAGAGTAATGAAAAAAACTCGATGATCCATATGGATTATATTAATCTACTAAACATCTAGCTTTTAAAATGTAATACTTACAAAGTTTTTTTTACCTCCTGTAAAGTTCAGTCATTTGTAGTTCCGCAGTATTGCAATCAGTAGTTCAGCGGTTATGCAGTATCACCGACGATATGATATATGAATATTCAGTTCACACAAATTCAATTGTTTTTTATTATTACAGAAATTAAACCTGACTTCTATATCGAGTATGAAATATATAGTAAAAACTAAAAGTGAAATCAATTATTTTATGATAATGATGAAAATATATGCAAGCCAATACATGAATATGCAATCACAAATATAGACACACTGGTATAGCCTTTGTGAAGAAGAAATTAAGAATACAATTTTGAGTTAAATCGTAAATTTTGCACTGTAAATATATGTATAGCCTAAATACATAATTCTCTTTAGATTAGTTTTGGCATTTATTATTTCTGTAATGTTAAACTAAGTTATACAGTGAATGATAACTTTTTGATAGATTAACTGAATAGTTTGTTTTATTTTGTATTTTCAGACGTACGCATATATTGTATATTTATATTATATATATATAAATATATATATTAGTTCTCCAGATATGTTACAAACGTAAATAAAAAAAATATATTTCAGATGTTGTATGTCTATGTTGTTATTAATACACGGCAAAATAACAATATTATGAACTAAAGTGTTTTCTCAGAAACATTAGCAAAAACCTAATTTTATACAGATTTCTTTAACATACGATAGAACAAAAACATTTGTTTACTTAAGTAGATTTCATAATACACTAAACAAAAAAATGACACAAAGACTGGATAACTCATTTTTTATGTAAAATGAATGCACATTTTCTTTGGCAAAATATTATACTTACAATAATATGATGCATAGTATATAACATAATATATTCAATACAATTAAAGCTATGCTGTGCTCTAGATTCTAACTATGGATTTTCCATGGTTTGTGATATATTTTTTTATTACAATTATTATTTTGTTAAGTCCTGTATTAATATGTTACACATATGCTGTATTGGTTTTTGACAAATTCTACCTATGATGATTTAAAATCAGTATTTGTGTTAAAATGACTTTCAGAATTTTTGTAGATATTTGGTCCGTTCACACAAGAAATGCCATGAAATAGCAAAAATTTTTAAATTAA
Source organism: Plectrocnemia conspersa (assembly GCF_051122295.1). Taxonomy (NCBI): domain Eukaryota; kingdom Metazoa; phylum Arthropoda; class Insecta; order Trichoptera; family Polycentropodidae; genus Plectrocnemia; species Plectrocnemia conspersa. The sequence goes on along the minus strand of NW_028277170.1, from coordinate 2,153,719 downwards.
AGCTTAAAATAGTATATATAATAATCATGTTATAATATTCTGATTATTAAGAGCAAAGTTTGCGGAAATGCGGCAGGGTCTGTTTATTATTTGAGCACAAATGCATGTACAGAGTTTTGTCATATAATTTTATGTAAAAAAACTTTGGGGTCCAGCTGTACCCCTGTTCGTACAACGTGAATTTTTCTACCTTTCGTCTTCTTAATGTTAAATTGTCATCATGGGATCTCTTAGTTTTATTATACTTTTTTATGGCTATATTTGACGCTAAGCAATGACAAAATGTTACCGTAAACTATCCGTATAAATGATAAAATCAACTACAACAGATAAATATAATAGCAGCAGTAGATTCTACGTCACTACACAAAAAACTGATAATTTTGTAAAAAATTTCATACTAAGCATTGATTTTTATATTAACGATATTATGTTGTAATAATGAGTATTTTATATTAAGCTACAAAATTTATATACAATAGAAAAATTGGATAAATATGTGTAATATGGTATAGAGTACAAAACTTAATTTTTATTAAGCTCTATATCATAATCAATAATAAAAATTATCTATGAATATTTTTTCACAGCAAGTGTTAAAGATAATATCGACTTTATCTTACAACGCAAATTCTTAAAAAATTATCCTTTGGCTTATGAGCTAAAACTTAAAATATATATCTGATACAATATGTAAATCTACTTAACACGAAAAGAATATAAGGCACCATTTAGTTCTAAAAACTTTGCGGATTTGACAGTGCCAAATTTTATGTAATATTTAATTTTAATTGTTTTAAATACTGGCCTTTAATTTTTTATGAGTATTCTTATGCTTGCGAAACAGAATTATGTCATTGTATGTTTTACCACATTGTTGACATTTACATATATAAGAGTCACGGTGATAATTCCTATTATGATCCGAAAGATAACTTTTACATTTGAATGCTTTTCCGCATACGCCGCATACAAAGTCGTTGGTTTTGCGATGAATATACATATGATTGTGGAGTAAATATTTAGATTTAAAAATTTTATCACATTTGTCGCATTGATAAGCTTGACTTTTAAAAATCTCGTGTACTTTTCTAATGTGGTTTAAGAGATAATTTTTATTTTTGAATGCCTTACCGCAATTGGCACACTCGACTAAAATGGAATCGCGATGAACGTTCCGCATATGAGCCGCAAGGAAACATTTATATTTAAATTCCTTTCCACACTCCTCGCATTTGATAAAATTATTAGGATCACTATGCGTTTGCATATGACTGTTTAAGTATCTTTTACATTTGAACGTCTTTTCACATATCTGACATACAAAATCATTAGAATCGCGATGAGTATTGATATGAGAGCGGAATGTATATTTATTTTTGCACTTCTTACCGCATTTTTCACATTCAAAATCTTTAGTATCAGAGTGAACGTTTCTAATGTGCGCTACAAGGAAACCTTTATATTTGAAGTTTTTTCCGCACAACTCGCATTGAAAACCGTCAGAATCAAGGTGGCAGTACGAATGTCTGTTTAGAGCGCTCTTATTTTTATACGTCTTACAGCACTTTTTACATTTAAATTCATTTGAAACAGAGTGAGTATTTCTAACATGTTTTAAAAGGCAATTTTTCGTTTTAAATTTTTTTTTGCATAGTTTACATTTCAAATTGGACTGCTGTGAAATATTCGATTGCCGAAATAAAATCGAAGTATCCACATAATCAGAATTTAAACTAAAATTATCTTCTTTAATAGACTGTTCCGTAACGTTTGAAACGTTATTATAATCACTGCTTTCATACTTGATAAAATCATAGGAAAACGTAGCAATGGGGTTAGTATTTAAATTTTCGTCGGGATCACACTTGATACAACCAGACTGCAACGATGGAATCTCTATACAGTTTTCTTTATGTTCAGTCTTAAAGAAATCAGTTCGCTGTGTAAAAACAGCATAATTTTTTGATGAAACATTTTCATATTCGTTTTTACATTCAATCTTGATGAATTCAGGCTGTTGTGCAATTTCAAGAATACCAGTGTCTGTATTTAATATTTCTTTAACGTCGTGTGTTTCTGAAAAAGTATAAGTAAGCAATAAGTATTTAAACAATTATAATATCAATAAATATATTACCGATTTCAAGCATATCATTAGACCAGCATTGCTCAATTTTTACTTTTTTAAGACAATATTCTTTCTCGGTGCGTTCTTGCTGTGTATACATGCAATAAAAAAATTAAAGGTGTAATTTTATCTTTAAATCTATATATTGCGTTTGTTCACCTTAACATGATAAGTACACTTACCATCGCTCAAATGTTTTGCAGTTTCACCTTGATTTTTAACTCCAGGTTCTATAAAATGCATAATAAAACATATGGTAAGCTACGTACCGATTTTTACAACTTGCAAAATTGACATTACACCTTAACCTATATCATAGACGGCAAACGTCAGACGATAGATGACTAAATTATTTGGCCATTATGTATATAAATTTATAGTCAATAGTATAATAATAAAATTGCACGTTTTATTTATTAAAACAGTAATTATAAACCACTATAAATATTTATAACACGGTTATTATTTATTACTTTTAATATTTCAAGAATAAATGGATAATATATAAAATAGTACAATTTCACAGCACGCAAATATAAAAATATGAAATTCATAATATCTTTTTATTTTTATTAACCTTTCTCTTACTGTTTCAAATAAATCCGTGCAATACTGAGCTGTGTAGTCTATACGCATGTAAATATTAGTGATTTAAACCCGCAATATTCATAAATATCTCTTTAATTATTTATAATTGTAATAACATGGAATAATAGGTGAAATTTAATTGTTGAAAATAAAAAAATCATTGGCTGAACAGCACAAATAGAGGAATAAACAGATTTGAATACAAGTCCGACAGCTACTGCTCTGCACCCACACCAGTCCCTGCAGAGCCGCTTGCTGCGACCCCACCGGAACTTCCCTGGATCCGAACTCGAGCTGGCGGACCATCAAGACGATGGGTGCACCAACCAGGTGTCCCCATCGTCAGTCACCGTCGCCGTTGACAGCCACCACATGACACAGGAAGCACTCGCCCCCAAAACTTGGCGGCATTTGAGTAGCACTGACGTGACAGTTATTCTCTTGACTGGCAATCATCCGGGCATTCGTACCATGCAAACACTTCATAATTCAATAAAATATTACTGCGGCGGCTCAATCTATGTCTAATTGCCACCTGTCACCATCATTAAAACAATATTTTTTACGTTATATTAAACGAGTTTTAATTGACGGTTGCGCAGTTTTGATCCACATATTTTTTATGCGATTAACTCACAATAATTACCAATCGTCGATACGGAACCGTACCACTTTTATCGAGCGTGTGCTATAAATCAAGTAATAGCAATATTCACGAACAATAATTGAATAATACGCATGCGCTAATATGATTAAACGCGAGGCAAGTCGCCATGTTGCTGTTTATGGCTGGAGTGGGGTACGGAAAAAACAATTGCGCATGCGCAATGCTTAATGTTTTAGTGTGAAAATTAGCGCTAGTACAATTGTGTCTGTACAGTCGTATCGTATAGTGGCTCACTTTAGCGCTGTCATCGCACTTGACGTTCGGCCGGTAGGTCGAATACTCCCCGTACTCTTCTGATCCTTAAAGTAAGTCTGAAAACCTAATCGGTGTTATTTCGATCGTCAAATCACGCGTATGAGATATCGTTTTATGCATCGGATGCGATCTGTGTGAGAGCGATGTACGTGTTCCTTTCACTCGCGTCACGGCTAAGTAGTTCGTCGTCGCGTAATATCGATCAGCAATTTAATTCGATTTGGTGATCAGAGACCATATTTTCGATAGGTTACGATTTTAGATTAGCTTAGTCGATTCTAAAATTGGCACCCCTGCCTGTCATGGCTGCCATCTTAAAAAAATAAATTCAATTAATAATAATATAATAGGGTTACAGGATTATAAAATTAAAAGTCTTACACAATCACTCATCAGTTAGATCGGTAATAATTACTATTAGAACGGATACAGATAAAATTATTTCTGTTTTTTATAAATCTGACCGTCATGACTCGACAGGTTTTCCCAATGCGTCATGTTGGTCCTTATACACAATATTTACACACGTTTTCCATACATTACATGAGTGGGCGCCTCTCGTACTGATCTCGTCGCTCTAACTTGTATTTCACTTAGTACTGTAGGAATCCAATTTGTGTCCTTAAAACATCTTATGCAGCTATATTTTTTTGACCAATAGTATATACTGAACAATACCACTATGTAATCCTGCTTCATACAATCTTCCATGAATTGTTCTAATCAAGGGCGAATCCACATGGGGGAAGGGGTGATCGACGGGGTCGATCACCCCTCCCCCCCCCCCAGCACCATCTAGAATATCTAAATGGTTTGTTCTTTGTTTGATCATTTTGTCAAGTTAGAAAAAACAAATTATCTGAAACTATTTTTTTAATATCAACAAGGCAACAATACTTATTGACAAACTCCAAACTTTTCACATTCTCTAGAGGTGTCTTGGTGACATAAGATTATCATATATTTGTAACGAAAGCAATTATTAGTATCTTTAGAAACAGCCCAACGCTAGTTAGAACTCTCCATTTCTAAATTGACTGCCATTCTAAGTTATTTTTCTTTGTCTTTTCCAGAAGCAACAAGATGACAAAGGACATGATCTCGAGTGACGTTCTCATCACTTTCCACTCGGATGGGACAGCAATCTTTGCGAAAAACTCGCACCGACCCCGAGACGAAGTGCAGGAAATAAATTTTGTGAAAGGAGGAAAACGCGAAGATAGCAAGTTGAAGGTAACTTCTTTACCATATTTTGCATAGTAAATTTGTACTGAATATAGTATTTTTTAACTTATTTTTCAGTGCACTTACATTGAAATAGACGAATCCGTTAATGAAGTCAACTCGACGATTCTTAGCAAACCGGTGTGGACCTGGGGAGCCGAGATGGGATCCAATAATAAAAACGTATCAATCGGCAACATCGTTTTAAAGTCCAGCTATAACACTGGCGAAGCTGATTCAACTGTAAAGCGTCTTATCGGAATGGATCTTGTCAGGTACCTATCTTAAATGAACTGTTTGGTTACCCTTTATTTACTGTAAATAACGTCGTCTTTCTATACTTCTTTTGGACTGGAATGCAGTCTTAATATTAATTTTCATTAGTACATCTTGCAGGCTATTCTGTCTCCCTCTTTTTAACATTAATAAAGCTGCTATTATTTTTTATTGCTGTTAATTATACATGGCAAAAAATGCACTTTTATGTGGCAGTTTTATTAGCCAGACTTAAAATTTTAACGTAATAGCATAAGTACATCAGCGGCCTGTAATATGTTAATGCTTTAAATCTCATAATTACAGTTCTAAACTATACTAACCTTCGTTGATGTAGTCTGATTACCCTACCTTGGAATTATTATTTTACATTTCACTTTCAACATAAAGGGTATTCTTTGGCACATTTAGACAGTGATATGTTATTTTACAGACTCGCATTAGAAAGAGGATCGTCCGCTGAGGAATGCGTCGAAGTAATAGGAGATCTGCTCGAAAATTACGGACAGGGAGGACCTTGCACTGAAGAGAGTACCGAAATCGGTTACCACAACAGCTTCGTCATCGCCGATCCGAAAAACGCTTGGGTCTTGGAGGCGTGTGGACCTTATTGGGCCGCTCAGAAGATAACCACCTCCAAGCACATCAAGGGCTACACCATCACCACTAGCATGGATAAGACGTCGACGAATCTTAAGGAGAAAGCGAAAGAGCTGCAGCTGTGGGACGGAACTGTAAGTTAAAATGCTTTTTTTTAAATCTCGCAAAATACTTTGCAATGTTATCATTTCAGGATGAGTTCAACTTTTCAAAGTGTTTCTCGGCATCAGAGGTTAGCGGAGATCTAGGAGACGATGCGAAACTAGATGAATTGAAAAGTAAAAGTAGTTACGAATGCACTTTGGAGATGTTCAAAATAATGCGTTCCAAGAACGTCGAGATTTGTAATTCGATTGAAGCTACGTATCCGACGCAGTCGAGTCAAGTAAGTGCATAATTTCCGAAGAGGAAAAATATTTTCTATTATGTCAGATTCTACATGTTTAATGATAGTGAAAAAAAAACAATGTTTGAATATCGAATAATGAAATCAAAATAAGCGGATTGGCAAAATAATAGTGATATATTATAAATATTGCAAAGAAGTAGATTTCCATAGTACTTTCATATCTGACATCGCTTGAATTTTGTTTCCGGTTATATCAATTTATCCATCACATACACTGCCAGTTAAAAGTTTAAGATCAAACTATTTTTTTGATGATGCCTTAAATAATTACATAAAAATGACATTATATAAGAGATATAACATATATCTTTCATTAAAACTTAGTTACAAATTTAAAAGTTAACTAAAAGAAATGATCAAACTGTCTTTCACTATTCTTGGCATCCTATTAACTAAATTTATTAACGTATTGCTTGATATGTCATCAAATCATATTTTTTAGTAATCCTTTTTTGTAAAAACGCTTTGCATAATTTAGAAGCATGTTTGGTATCGTTGTCCGGTTGGAATACAAAATCTGGTCCAATCAAATATCTGCCCATAGGTAAAGCTATTCTAAAATGGTCTTATAATGTTTGTCTTAAAGATTTGTTTCCCGTATTCGACGTTGCACGGTTGACGACGAAATATTTTCAATACCACTATTTTTCACTAGGAAGCAAATTTCTGGTGCTCCAAGTATTCTATTTCTTTTACAAGATATATGCTGATCTTGTTGTTTTGACATTGTCCTAGGTCTTCCGGGACGATTTTAATCACAATTTAGTCCTGTACTTTGAAATATTTTAATCGCTTCATACACTGCGGTTTTTGAAATATCTAATTTTTGAGCAATGTAACGTTGAGTTTTGCTTTCCATATAAAGAGTAATGATTGAAGCTCTTTTTTCAAGTGTCAGATTATTTTTCTGCCCCATTATAGCTAGAGAATTTAAACTTGAATGTCAGCAAAAGCAACGCTTGTAAAAGGTCCAATAATTTGAATGAAACTAAGTTAAAACCAAAACAAACTCGCAGTTTATGGCTTTTAGTAGTTCCAAATGCATGTCAATAAATGTGCAGAGAAAAAAAATAAACGAGTCGTTAAACCTTCACTGACACATAGTTAACATCTGAATGGCTTTAGTCACGCTTGTCAGCATTTACGACTGCATAAAATAAGAAATAGCGATTAAAAAAAAGTATTACATTATAATGGTAAATATAAATAATAGTTTATTCTTGAATTTTCTATATATATTTTTTATTATTTAAAAGAAAAAAGAGTGAATTCGTGACATGAACATCATTGCATGTTTTGGTCTTAAAATGTTGACCGGCAGTGTTCTATTGCAATGTTAGATCCAAATTTCTTTGCTGTGCTAATTCATTTAGAACCACAGCTTGATACCGAGTGCTCCCACTGCGACAGCACCAACACGATTTTATTGCTTTTGACTTCTGAGAAGTGATAATTGTTTTTGCGCCCTTCTATCGACCAAAATTTGGTTTGAATACACTTTAATCAATACTCTCATATCAGAAGTCTTTTGTAATATGGGTAAGGATAGCTATCATATTTTTAAAACAGTAAATTCAAAGTGCAGACAAATTATGGAGCAATATGTGAGATGCGACGTCTGTCTGTACTTCTTACGCTTATTTTTCTTTGAGAATTGGGTTGACTTAGTTTGTATGTTGGACTTCAAAGTTCAAAAATAATTAATTTTCAAACTTTCATTAGCACAAGTTGCATTTGGTTAATGTAGTGTAGACTGGGTTTTGGTTTGAACAGCAAATGTATAATTCGCAACTGTCAAATTGAGTAATTTTTGAGCAGCATATAATTTCACTAGCACCTATAAGTGAAATTATATTTTCGCTAGTTGAAATAATGTTTACTGATGAAAATGTATTTAAATACACATTCAATCTACCAATCTATGGTGGCCGCAGCAAAATCCTTTGGTGGCCGCAAATGAGAACCACTGCTCTAGAGTATATTTACGATAACAAATGGTCGTAAACTAACAAAATCAGCCACTTTTACCAATAAGTGTCGCGATACTAAGATTCTCATCCATCAACGCAACAGATAAACATATACATAGATGACTTATTGTTTTGTTTTTCAATTTCAGGTATCCATTTTGAATAACTCGCTTCCAAGCATACATTGGTTTACAGGTACTCCCGATCCTAGGCTCTCGGTCTACAAGCCGTTCATTTTTACACCGAATGCTCAGATTTCCCATCACACCATTAGCTCCACCAATAACGTAAGTATAATATTTATTTCAATTAAACAATCGGATTATCTTCAATTAATAACTGTAAAATACTAATAATCTTAAACTTGGCTTTCCTCTATAAAATATGCCTAATTTACATCTACTACATATATAATTTTCAAGTATAAAAATATACACAAGTATCATTCATTATAGGCGATTTAAAAATCATTGGTTATTCTCGGGTATAATTTATTTTCATACAATCAAAAGTTTGTTAGGTTTAGTTTCGGTTTCTACTTGAGCTATGTTTCTTACTCATTTAATTTATTTTTTCTTCTTAGAATATATTTATTTGGTCTATTAATATTTTCATTTATCATTGATTACTAATATATATGGTAGAAAACCAAATCATTTATTATATAGTACTATGATTAGATTATTCATTATTTTTCGCTTACGCTTTTGAAAAGAATCTGTCTTCTTTAATTTCATACTTATTGAATCATATCAATTATTGTGTCATAACATTATAAAGACACGATACTTAATACTTTTTGATCTAAATCTAATATTTACTTAGTTTTATATAGTTTTGTAGGCTAACTCGAATGATCTATATCTATCCATATTTTTTGTCGATAGCAAGAAGAATCTACGTATCAGATTAAACCGTCATACATCAGATTATTGGCATTGTTCAAAATTTTTTTTGAAGATTGAAGGTAGGTGTTTTCGGATTCGGATTGCAACGCGATCGCCTGCCAAAAAATCAGTTGATTGAATAACCTAGTCTATATTATTCTATAAGTATATAGAGTAATCACTCGTTATACTTATTTTGTGTAATTTTATTAATAATAAATCATAATTACTTATTTTAACCTATGAAATAAAAAAAATATTTTTAATTGTGTAACATAACCGTAGATTAATAATACGCGGATAATTAAAAATTACTGTATTAATTTTCTGTGCATTATTAAAATGGTCCGTAACAGTAATGCTACTAATAAAGTGAGTATAGTCTGTTTAACCGGACTGAAGCGTCCTACTACGTATATTTTATTAACAATACTTTATTAGTAGCATCATGCAATAGATTCAAATTGTTACTCACAATGACGATGATAGCTAGCGTTTACACCAAGAGTGATTAAATAGAGCGATTTTTGCGCAAAAAATTTCTTCATGGTACTTTCCAGGATCAGTTCTTTAAATTCGGAGTCGGATCAGCTCAGCTCTTGGTATAAATGCGGCCGTCGCACTCATCGTCGGTACGTATGCTCACAACTTGCGTTTAAATTCCAGCGCTCCCACACACTGTTCGACTTACACGCGAAGCAGCCCGTCTCCGACCAGGTGCAGGAGTTACTGTTCGCCATGGAGAACATGGTTGTAGTGGAACTGGCCGAGGTTATGCACGACTACGTACCCAATGCTGAGCTGAACGAGCTCGACGAGCTGATGAAGGATTGCGTCGAGACCGAAACCAAATTCTATCGCTAATCTGCCGATCATTTTGGCTTTCTACCAAATTGTACCATATGAGGGCGAACGGAAAAGTGAAGGCTATGTGTTCTACAATAGTGCAAGTTTTGGACCATATATTAGACATCCAAGAAAATAATTTACACGTTAACTGATCATCTGAATCATTCTCTACTACCTTCTGGGTATATAAAAGTATTTAAACAATTTCTTGAATTAAAAAGACCACATTTTATTACAAGTAACTAACAATATTTTTATGAAAGGTGTGTGCTACATAACCTTAAATATTCTTATATTATTTGGTAAAATTATATTTAATGATTCATAACGTATTTTTTTAAATAATAAATATGTTACCGATCTATTATGCATTCATTTAAAAGAGCACACAAAACTTAATCAAGTGAATATTATTTTTCCTTATATTGAATGACGCATAAGTGCGTCAGCGGCTCCTAACGTTTTTTCTCAAATAACATAAATATGTTACTGATCTATTATGCATTAATTTAAAAGAGCACACAAAACTTAGTCGAGTGAATATAATTTTTCCTAATATTAAATGACGCATAAATGCGTCAACGGCTTCTAACGTATTTTTTTAAATAATAAATATGTTTCCGATCTATTATGCATTCATTTAAAAGAGCACACAAAACTTAATCAAGTGAATATTATTTTTCCTTATATTGAACGACGCATAAGTGCGTCAGCGGCTCCTAACGTTTTTTCTCAAATAACATAAATATGTTACTGATCTATTATGCATTCATTTGAAAGAGCACACAAAACTTAGTCAAGGGAATGTTATTTTTTCCAATATTGAATGACGCATAAATGCGTCAGCGGCTCCTAACGTTTTTTTCTCAAATAACATAAATATGTTACTGGTCTATTATGCATTCATTTGACTTAGTCAAGGGAATGTTATTTTTTCCAATATTGAATGACGCATAAATGCGTCAGCGGCTCATAATGTGCTTTTTAAATAACACAAATATGTTACTGATCTACCATAATGCGTTTATTTGAAAGAGCACACAAAACTTAGTCAAGTGAATATTATTTTTCCCAATATTGAATGACGCATAAATGCGTTAGCGGTTCCTAACGTTTTTTTTCAAATAACATAAATTTGTTACTGATCTATTATGCATTCATTTGGAATAGCATACAAAACTTCAAGTGAATGTTAGTTTTTCAAATATTGAATGACGTATAAGTGCGTCAGCGGCTCCTAACGTTTTTTTTTCTCAAATAACACATATGTTACTGATCAATTATGCATTTATTTGAAAGAGCACACAATACTTAGTCAAGGGAATGTTATTTTTTCCAATATTGAATGACGCATAAGTGCGTCAGCGGCTCTTAACGTTTTTTCTCAAATAACTAATATGTTACTGATCAATTATGCATTCATTTGAAAGAGCACACAAACTTAGTCAAGTGAACATTATTTTTACCAATATTGAATGACGCATAAGTGCATCGGCGGCTCCCAACGTATTTTTTTAAATAGCACAAATATGTTACAGTTATACTGTTATGCATTTATTTGAAAAAGAACAAAACTTAGTAAAGTGAATTATATTTTCGCCAAAAATGTCATATAACATACTTGCCTTGAAGTTTTCATGAAAAATTTAAATAAAACAAATTTAATATATCAATACTAATATTCCAATATTTTGTAAAAAAAATATTGATTTAAAGCTTTTTAAGGACCAAAAAATTTGGATTAATTGCCTATTCATGAATGTCCAATATATGTCCAAAACTAACAAATTATAGTTTGCACTTGCAATAAAAATAATATGGCTACTAATAAATACGCATCAAATTAAAAGTATGAATTTATCATAATTAGATCAAAAAGAGTTTAATTTGTAAAACACATAAACGAGTCATCACTTTTTTATTCTCCTTTATATATCGTGTTATATGCATGTATGTACGTACAACGTGATAAAAATTACCTTTTCGAAGCTTTCTTTTATATCAAATATATACATATATAGATGCGTTTCGTAAAAAGCTAAATTTCGCATTCAAATCACTAGCGTTAATTAAAACAAAAAACTTTTTCGTATAACGATATATTCTAAACATAATAATTCTATTTATTACTTGTAAATTAATATTTGAATTGGCTTAAAAAAGTATGATTTAATAAATAACGAGAATACATACTAGTGAATTATTTATTAGATACAGTGTGATTCACTAATTTAATAAATTTTCCAATTATATGTTATTATTAGTCATTAATGAATATCAGTTTTACAAGTGATTAAATTTTTAATGTAGTATATATATATATGAATAAATAAATATGTTTTCTTCCACCATTTTTATACCACGTGGTCGTTGATAGTTCCATGTCGTTTCAACTAGGATTAGCGTTAAAAACTGAGAAGTTTATTTTTATTAGTCACTTTTAAAAGTTCCATATACAATACGTATTACCCACTAGTATTGCTCCTCAAATTCAAGTGATTTCAACAATAATATTAGCGTTAATACATGTCAGTATGGTCAGTCTAATTTGTGTCAGTCCCATGACTTGATTTAATGTTCTAGATTTAATTTTATTTTGTAAAAATAATTGCTTTTGCATATTTAAAAAAAATGTACCATTCCTTAGATAAGTTATGTTCTATGCTTAGTTCTAATCTCTGCATCGGATCAAATTTGATTCACTCAAAAGTGAATATAGAATTATAAAACTAAATTAACATTAAGATGAAACAAAAGATAAATTGTGACTTAATAAATCTGAATATGAATAAGAAAATATGATATGAGATTAGAATTAAGCTAAAGATTTGTATTTATGTATATATTTTCCCCCTAGAGTAACTATGCTCTTTCTGATTATGGTTATATCTTTAGGATTCACTATTTTTTATTATTTATTTGGAGTTTCTAGAACAAATTTTTCAGTATTATTTTTTATTTTGCCACTATTACTCTGGGACTACAATATATGTTCTACTATTTTTTTATTTATATATGTATTTTATTTAATTCTAAAAAATTCTAATTGAAAATATTGTATTATGCGTTTCAGATTTAGAATCTCAAATTGATAGAGCTTTTAAAATTTTACAATGAATAATGAATAGCACTGCCATTACACGGTGATTTATATTTATATAGATTATATACAATATTAGAAATACTCAAAAAAGCTGCAAATGATATAAAAAATCACTATATTATCAAGCAATAATTTTACAAGACAATCTGTGACTATGATTATGAAAAATAACATGTTATTTTTCATGAGCTGTGAATTTTATTTTAATATGCATTCGCATACATTCCAATTTGAGCAATATTTAGTTTCATTTTTAAGTGCTCTTATTCACAACAAGACTGCCAAACAATTTAGTGTTCAATGCGTGTATTTTTATTTTATTTCAATATGTTGATCTTCAAATTTACAGCAGATTTTATTTGGCGTTCGCATAACTTATAGAGAAATAAGGCTTATAAGCTTTTTTATTTAAACTATGTATTTTATCATATATCAAATAGTTCAAAAGCAAGGCTAATTAAAACATCATTTTTATTATTTAAAGCTATTCAAAAGTCAAATCAGTTAAATATATATCTTAGTTGCTCTGCGAGAAAAGCTGTTGCCTTCTCTTTTATACTAGCTATGTTACTTATATACTACTCTTATAGCTTGTAATCACTATTTCTTTATAAATACGCAAATGCCTTATATTTCTTAGTTGAATTCAATCAAGAATCTCAAATATTAGTAAATAATATTTTTATTTTAATGTATAGGCTTATGCTGTTAAAATTTTATCTAGCTTAGATAAATCATTCCAGTATATTATATTCATACATTTATGACAAACGTTGCAATTCCTTTAAAATGTTAATATCTAGTCGCACACGCAGTATTATCATGAGTATTACGATATTCAAACATTTTAGACTTGTTATATTATTAAATATATAGTATAAAAAATAACATATACACCACATACAAACTAGATAAATTATATCAAATCAAAATATTAGCGAAGAGTAGTTTTTTAAATACTTTTTGATACATTCAAATACAGTAGTGTGTTTGCGCCTTAAATCAATTAGCGTTAAATCTTCTTACGCTTTTTATATTTTTATATAGATCTCTGTATTTTTAGTATTGTTTAAAGTTATGTTTCTATATGCTTGGATACTATATAAAATATTTTTAATTTATGCTAATGTGTGATTAAATAATATTGTAAATCTGATTCCTATGTGTTTTATTAAATTATTTCCACTTATCCTATGGATCCTAATCATTTGAATTTTACTGAGTTTTAGATGTATCGAATAGAAAGTATTTAAAGAAAATATACTTCTGGTTTATCGACAACAATAAAATATTTCATGTGGCAACCTCGTGTATATGGCAAACCGCTTCTCTGAACTTTCCAAAAAAAAAGAAAGAGTGGCTAGCTGAAAAAAAATCGGTGTATTTTGAGCTGAAGAACTACTAAATGGTTTAAATGTTTTTCCAACATGTTTGAATTTTAAAACGTATTAATGTAGCAAAACGTTGCTAACCGCTTTCGTAGCTGCTAACGGCCAAACTATTGTCAATCTCGTCAATGTGACGCAGCGTTCATTAGACAGTGCCTCATAGTTGGAAATTTGTTAGTAAACAATCATAGAGATCTAAATTTTGATTTCATTAAATTCATATTTGAAAATATGATTCACAAATGTATGTGGAACGGAAAAATGATTTTATCTTATATGCAGTTTTGTTTTAAGAATGGAAAATTTTTCTGTCCACTATATTCCAGAAGAACTCATATGATATTAAGGATTTTATCATAATATTATTATAAAGGTGCAAAATTTCTAGCTCCAGTTCTTCTGCCTACATTTGAACAAGCTCTGCAATGCATGCAACTATTTCCATTATATTTATTTGGCAAGTAAAAGTATTGATAAAAAGGAGACCATTGTCTCGATGATAATAAACTGCTGAAATCTCTTTTCTTGAAATTTCTTGAAAGTGATAAACAAATAATGACACGTTGAATAATGACCTGCCATTTCCTTAATATTTGGGAAATGCACGAAAGACTTAATTTGCAGATGTGATATCCACAAAACCAGTTTTGATTTAAATAAGCTTACAGAGCATATTATGTCAGCAACATGATTGTCTTTTCCTCGCAACTTCAAGAATTCAATTTTCCAATTCAGAAAACCCAAATGCACCAGTCATCAAGAGTCAGTATATCAAAATTCTCATTTTTGACGTTAAGATATATTTTTATTCTTTCAAATCAGAGAATTAGAGCTATTATATCGTTATATTCGGATTCCCATTAATCGATGCACTCCAATAGTGTCATCAGAAATCAGTGCCATGTTGTGAATAATGCGATTGATAATATCTTCTTCACTTTCTGTCTTATTCTCTTTCATTTCTGGTGGAATGAGATTGGAAATAATATTCGCGTCACTCGTTATTTAAAAACCTGGATCACATGAATCATATTCCAATCACTCAATATATTCTCTATCAACATTAGCTCACATAGTTCAGATATTTCACTTGTTTCAGGCTCGATAGAATCCAAAACACTTTCTACATTTGTTAAAATTTTCCTGCACGATCGAAAACAATTTTTCACTACTCTTCTAAAGACTACTATTGTTGTTAAGAAATGTTCAAAGGTTTTGCTGTTTGTTTATTTTTTTTTCTAATTTGTAATGTTTAAAGGTAGTTAAATACAATTGAACAACCAATAACTTTCCGAACTTATTGATACGTCTGAAAACAGAAAAGAAGTTTACATATTAATGAAGATATTCTTTCATTGTGGCAAAAAATGTAAGCATCCATTTATAACTCGCGGTACTTCTCATTCTCAGTTTTATATTTTTTTACCTTTGTCAAAATAAGGAATGACGACTATTTCAGGGGAAGAATTTTTTGATAATATAATACTAAAAAGTGAGTCAGAATTTTTATCGAAACATGTTAGTGATTTTTGGAGAAGCATATGGCACGTAAGGCACGCATCAAAAATTCCCGTTATCACAACACTTCTTATACGTGCTAAATCGATAGCAAATTTTCACGTAGCAAAGGTTTTGTTGATAGCTTTTAGAGCATTCATTCACGTTGACATACGTCATATGTCATTCTCGGTTGCTATAAAAGGCGAAGTCAAATCTTAGAAGTCATCAATCTGCTCTCTCCTCTTCGACGAAGATGGCGTTCAAAGCAGCTCTCCGCGGACTCCTCGTCCTATTAGTGATCCAAGTAAGACCTATTTTTTTGGAAAAAAACATTGGTTTATTGAAATAAAATATTAATTTACAATATGTAATTACAGGGAGGTCTCTCGGCATGTGTTGTCCGATGCCCGAAAACGGAACCTCGGTGTTGCTGTAAACCACCCCCAACTTGCACTACCCCATCGCCTATTTGCTGTGAACCACCCCCACCACCACCCTGCACAGCTCCATCTCCAGTATGCTGCGAACCACCACCACCGCCACCCTGCACTACTCCATCCCCAGTATGCTGTGAACCACCCCCACCACCACCTTGCACTACTCCATCTCCAGTGTGCTGTGAACCACCCCCACCACCGCCCTGCACTACTCCATCTCCAGTATGCTGTGAACCACCTCCACCACCACCCTGCACTACTCCTACACCAGTATGCTGTGAACCACCCCCACCACCGCCTTGCACTACTCCATCTCCAGTGTGCTGTGAACCACCCCCACCACCGCCCTGCACTACTCCATCTCCAGTATGCTGTGAACCACCTCCACCACCACCCTGCACTACTCCTACACCAGTATGCTGTGAACCACCTCCACCACCACCCTGTACTACTCCTACCCCAGTATGCTGTGAACCACCCCCGCCGCCAATATGCTGCGTGCCGCCAAAAATCTGTTGCGTGCCTCTACCATCATCATGCGGGTGAACACAATCGCCGCCTCTGTTTGTCACACCACTTTTTCCAAAACAACGTGCAAATACACCAAATAACCATAATCAAGCAATTCTATATTCTGTATATCATTCTTGGATAAAACTTTTTTTTTTGTTAAATAAATATATTTGTTTTTAAATATTTCAATAAAATTATTATGACGAACATATTTACTATCTTTGTTTTTTTAATTATTTTTCTTTACCAAAATACAAGATAAGTTATACATTTAAATTCAGTGCTATTATACCTTGGTGTTTACTTGAAAGTTTATGAAAGCGAAGGTCTCGGTTTCGTTACTTTCAGGTAGAGTACGATCGGGATAAGAATTCCGGTTTGTTATTGTGTGCGTGAGCTGTGTGGCTCAAAACAATTTCGCTCAGAATATTTTTTTTTTTTTTTAAACGAAAATATATGTTTATTTAACATACATACATCTGAGCTAAGTTGGAAATTTCAACGGATAATTAAAAATATATTATATAATCGAAGAAACCAGACAATGATGTCATTAATTAAATATTTGCAAAATTCAAAATCTTTCACTAGTCAAAAAAATAATGAAGTCTTTAGCTATTCTTCAAAAGCAAAAAGATATAAAATGGGGAAAGAAATTATTCGCAGATTGTTTAATGGCTCGACGACTCTATTAAATCATAAGGGTCCATTGAATAAATTAAAAAAATATCATTGGCACAACGATAAGAATAATAATTTTTTTAAGCCTTACAGAGAATAGTGTAAAAAAACCAACAACGTACGGATTAATGCAAAAATAATTAAAATATTTTAATCCACGGGTAGGAGAACGAATAACTTACAGTGTACAGCAGTGGTTCTTAACCTTTTCAAAGTCACGGTGCACTTTTGATCATGGGAAAAAGTGGCGGTGCACTAGAATTTAGAGGTCGAAAAAAATATGTGGACATAATTTTTATTACATATTTTAAAAAAATAATAGTTACATACAAAATTACATACAAATTTTTTACATATTTTTTTAAATTAAATTATATAAAAAAGTTTAGTATTGAAAATAAATTTAGTTAGTTAATTTTGCCCTAGAACCAATTTTTAATTACCTGTTTTATTAAAAATATTTGTATTAATATTTAAAGGTGCTCTTTGGGTGGCAAATCTAAGTGGTGCATTTTCCCCCCTTTGTTTACCCAAAATAACGTTCCTGCTTAACATAATGGAATTTATATGATCAATCAAAAATGAATTAATGTGATACCTGAGCTTGTTGGCTTTTGCAGATATTAGAAATATTAGGTCGAATATTTTATGTAGTTACCCTGAATTCTTCGTTTACATTTTTTTCTGTCTTTCTCGTTTTATAGTTTTCATATTAGTTGTTGTTAAGAAACCAAGCTCACACAAATATGATGTTGAAAACTGTAACAAAATTTTCAGTGCCTTCATGTAAAGAACTGAATATCCCTCTTGGACAGTAATCCAAAAATTCTTCATAGTTATTTCGGAAAATTTAATTTTTAGAGTACGATCAGTCGACAATGAGACTAATTTGATGATTTCGTATTCGGTCATAATTTTCTATATTTAAGAATAGAAAATAATGTGCAATCTTTTCTTCCAATGAAGGTAAATGTTCTAATATTGCGGAAATAACTCCCTTGGGAATGTTTTCGTTAAGTGAAGGAAACATATCTACTTTTTTTTCTATTATTCGATTTTTCGAAAGAGTTATTTTTTTCGAAATCCTGTCAATTTGTCAATGGATGTCATGAATTTTTCGTTTTTTCCTTGAATGCTTGTGTTAATGTTATTTAATTAATTTAAAATATCTGCTAAATAAGCCACTTTAGCATACCAATCATTATTCTGAAGACATTTTACAAAATCATCCATACCTTCATTTCGAAAAAAGATTAAAAATTTATTCTTAAGTTCTATCGGGATAAAACTTTACCCTTAGATAAACATCTGACTTCAGTGTGAAAAATCAAACACTCGAACATAGCTTCCATAGAAATGCAACGTTTTTTAAACATGCGTGTTTTTAAAGGTCTTGATTTTATGAAATTCACTATATTTACAACTTGATCTAGTACAGATTTTAGTGCTGCTGGTAATGTTTTCGAAACTAAAGATTCTCTATGTAAAAAACAGTGAGTAGATATAATATTAGGTTTTCTTGTCTTTGCAAGGGCTACAAATCCTTTAAATGAGCCTACCATTGAAGGAGCACCATCCATACAAATTCCAACACATAACTCCCATGATATTTTAAATTGTTCTAAATATAAATAGATAAGATCAAAAACATCTTGTCCTGTCGTATGCTCCTTAAGTTCTTTGCAGCATAGATATTGATTCACTATTTTGTTTTGATTTATGAAACGAACGAATCCTACTATTTGTGCCTTACCGCTAATGTCAGTAGATTCGTCGACTTGTAAAACAAAATATCACTTGGAAAGTTTATCGTTAACTGTTTTCTCAATATCATCCGACATATTTAATTATTATTTTTTATTGCATCGTTTGAAAGAGGAATTTTCATAATTTTCTTCTTGCTTCATCACCAAACATAATTTTTCCTATTTCACAATATGCAAGTAAAATTAGAGACTGCTATAGTATGTGGTTTTAATTGTACAGCAATCAATTCAGCAATCTTGTATGAAGCCAGTTGTGCCTTATCGGAAATTTTAACAGTTTTTTCAAAATATTTCGCTTGCTTATTTTGCGTGCTTAACAATCTTTTAAAGTAATCTTTACTTTTTGATGCAAGATCGGCGTGCTTCGTAGTGAAGTGGCGATTTAACTTGTCAGTATACATCGCGCTATTGGACAGTTTTTCTCCACATACAACACATAGTGGAATGTGATATCCTTCTTCATTGATGCTAGTAAAACTGAAACGTAAATATTCTTCAGAATACTGTCCATTATTTTTTTTTATTTTACTGGATATATTTTCTTTTGTATGAGAAGTATGATGTCTAGTAACATCGTCACTACTTCTTCCACTTGTACTCCCAGTGTCATTAATATTTTGGTCTGATTCACAATTTCGTTTGGTAATAAATTTATCCATTGTGGGGTATCACGACTCTAATAAAATATAAATTGATTGAAACATTAATATTTTACTATTTTGCGGAATTTTTGTTTTTACCAATTTTCTCACGGTGCACTTGCAATAAGTTCACGGTGCACTGGTGCACCGCGGTGCACCGGTTAAGAACCACTGGTGTACAGCCTTGATATCAATTAACCCAGATATGCCCAAGAAATTTTGTTCTCTTAAAATTTCATTTATAAATAAAAAACAGTGGCACGAGTTTAGTGACCTACCCACGGGACAGTGGGCATATCTGGGTTAAACCAATATCAACACAAAATTATTTAAAATAAATCACTAGAGTAGATCGAACTTCTGTGCCACACTGCACTTTAATGACGAATACCAGCGTTGACGAATCAGCGACTGTCCTTAAAAGAGAAAGCGAAACAACGAAGTACACGCTACATCGCTTCTCCATCTTATATACATGTACACGCACACAATAACAAACTGGCATCCTTATCCCGAGCGTACTCTATACACGATAATTTGTATAGCGGCCCTACCGGGACAGAGTCTCTAAACTGGACGAGTCGAAGTGCAATATCTGAAAGATAGTACCGGCCGTTCAAGAGAGGGCTGGGGAGAGGTTTTAGCCGGTAGGTCACTGTTAGCAGCGGAATCCGGCACTATCACCAGCAAACTGGAAGTTGGTGGTGTCTTTCGAAGATTTCCTCTCCTCACAACAACAAAAAAAAAATCTGGAACATGGAGCTGAATCAGCCTGAGCAGCCCTCCTCAGATGCAATGTCAACTGCAAAGCCTCGCCGGATGCCGATCGTGCTTCAGTAGATCAGAGTCAATCTGGAAAGTGTGCTAGAAAAATGAAGATCGGCTTGATGATGGTCGAATATTTTATATGTGTGATCGGTGAATACAATCTTGATATTGTTATAATCATCGTTCATTACCTCAAAACAACAAGGGAACAAAAACTATATTTTTAAATCTATTTACTTTATTTGATGAACATATTATGAATTTATTAATTGAAAATGAATTTTATTCTACGCTCTTATATTATATTATCTTTCATTAATTAAATAAGTTCACTTTTCAAACTCATAAAATTAAAAATGTTTCATAGTCAGTTGTTTGTGTTCATCGTATGTGCATGTGTCTGCCGTGCAATTAGCCAAGATTGTGGTAACCAACCCCTTTGGAGGTGAAAACCGGCAGATATTTGCGCGTAAGTAGCACAATTTAATAAATAGTATAAATAGATTGATTAATATAATATATAAATAGTATAAGATAGAAATAATTAGTATTGTTACATAAAAAAAATGGCCGATAGCGGCGTGAATATAGCGGGCGTAATTACGCCAGAAAACAGAATAAAAGAAATGGATGAATTAAAAACAAAATTAAATGTATTATTATCAAATGGTAATATACTATCAAAAGAAAAAAAAACCATTATAACTAATACATTTGATATTATGTATAAACATTTATTAGATGTGTTAAAAACTAATAGGGACGATGTAAATAATAAAAATGAAAATAATAACTCAATATTTGAGTTATTAAATGAAGTTAGAAAAGATGTTTATAATATAAAGGATAAACTAAATTTAAATAACAACATTATTAAAAATAAAATGCAAAAGAAACATTATTCGGAAATCGTAAAAAAAGGAAAAGATATTGCGATAATTATACCTAAAAATTTGCAAAATATAGAGCAGACAAAAAAGGATTGCAAAAATTTAATTAAACCAACAGAATTAGAAGTTGGAATACAAAATATAAGACCAATAAGCAAAGGAGGTATAATAATTACATGTGATAGTAAAGAAGATGCATCGAAAATTACGACAGATGCAGTAAAAAAACTAGGAGATAAATATAATATAAAAGTAGGAAATTTAAAGAAACCAAAAATAAAAATAATTGGAATTTCTGAAGAATTAAAATATGATCAACTAAAAAAGTGTATAATGAAACAAAACACATGTGTAGAAGAAAACAAATGTTATTTAGAAGTAAAACATATTAAAAAAAACAAATTTAATAAGTATGATGCTATTATTGAAGTAGATGTTACGACATTTAAAAATATAATGGATGTAGGCAAATTAAATATTGAATGGGATAGGTGTAAAGTATATGAAGACATATTCATATACCGTTGTTATAACTGTTATGGTTATAATCACAAAGCCAGTGAATGTAAAAATAAAAAAAATTGTATAAAATGTGGTTCGGAAGAACATTTAATAAATCAATGCAACAAAAAAGAAAACTGTGTGAATTGCTGTAGAGCAAATAAATTACTAAATCTTAATTTGAATGTGGAACACAACTCCATGGATAGAAATTGTTCAATTTATAAAAGATACGAGCAAAATTACTATAATAAAATACAATATAATATAGTATAGCAATTAAAAAAATCAAGTTCATATGGGAAACAAGAATCAGTAACTGGGATATTAATCAATGCACAAGGTTATTTAAAACATAAAGAGGAAATAGAATTAATTACTGAAAAGGAATATCCAATATTTTTAGGGTTAACTGAAACCCATATCACAAATGACATTGAAGAATTTGAACTAAATATTGGCAATTATAATATAATTAGATGTGATTCTAATTCCAGACATACAGGAGGTGTTATACTGTATATTAGAAATGATATAAAATTCAATACTATATTTAAAAATAATCAAGATAAGACATACTGGTCTATCACAGTTAAGATTTTTATTGAAAAAATTCCCATAATATTATGTATAGCATACAGATCTCCAAATAGTAATCCGAATATATTCATAGAATTTATAAATAATATTGCAGAATGGAGTTTTGATCAAATTTTGGATACTGTTTTAATTGGAGATTGGAATTTTAATTGGAACAAATGTGAAGATTTTTACACAGCAAAATTAGAAAAAATATCAAATATATTTGGTTTAAGACAATGTGTCAAAGAAAATACAAGGACTAATAATAGATCGAGCACATTAATAGATTTAGTATTTACCAACAACAAAAAAATTTATTGTGAAGTAAAATCAACTCCAAGAATAACTGACCACTCAATTGTATATATTTATATAGAAAAACATAATGAACTTAAGTTTAAAAAAACAAAAAAAATTGATATAATTAAAAAAATTAATTTTAATAAATTAAGATTAGAATTACAAAAATGTGACTGGAATGTAGATAATATGGATGTTAATAGGATATGGAACAAAATTTATAAGAATATAGTAGATTGTAAAACAAAAAGTCAATATAATTTTAAAAAGGAATATCGTTACAACCCAAAACCGTGGTTTAATGATGATGTTAAAAATGCTATAAAGAAAAGAGATGAGTCATACAAAATTTTTCAAATATTAAAAACAGAACAAATAGAATATAAAGTCTTTAATGAAAAATGGAAAACATACACACAATGTAGAAATATGGCAGTCAAAGTATTAAGAATGGCTAAAAAGAAATGGTATGAAAAATTGATAGATGAAATACAAAATGATCCAAATAAGATGTGGAAATCAATAAAACAATTAATTAATCCAACTCAGAAAAACGAGATAATAAAAATGGAAATTAATGGAAATATATATCAAGATCCTTATATAATGGCAGAAAAGATGAATACATATTACATTGAGAGCATAGAAGAAATTGTAAATTCAATACCAAGGATTAGTAATTTAGTACAATATAATAATAAAACATTAATTGTAAAATTTAGTAAATTTAAATCAGTATCATTAGATGAAATTCATAACATAATATGTAAATTTAAAAAAGGAACTAGTACTGATGAACTAGATATAAATATAATTAAAGAAACATGGGAAATAATAGGAACTAAATTAAATTATTTAATAAATAAAGCACTCTCATTAGGAGAAATGCCTGAAAATTTAAAGATTGCTACTATTGTACCTATACCTAAAATAAAAAATAGTAAAAAAGTTGAAGAAATGAGACCAATCAACATGCTACCGTGTATAGAAAAAATAATAGAAGAAGTAGTAATCAAACAATTAAAGGAATTTATTACTTCTCAAAACATAATATGTGAACAACAATCGGGATTCAGAGAAAAGCATTCCACTGAAACTGCATTACAAGTAGTGATAAATGATTGGCTGTTGGCTAAGGATACAAACAAAATCATTGGAGCAGTTTTCTTGGATTTCAAGAGAGCCTTCGAAACAATAGACAGAGAAATAATGTTGAAGAAATTGGAGAGTATAGGTATAAGTGATATAGTTTTGAGATGGTTTAATAATTACTTATATAAAAGAAAACAAAAAGTTAAGATAAATAATGTATGTTCTGAAGAGAGGTTAGTGTATTATGGAGTACCACAAGGGTCTAAATTGGGACCATTGTTGTTTGTTTTATATATAAATGATATAGTTAATAACGTAAGAAAATGTAAAGTTCATCTATTTGCGGATGACACATTGATCTATTGCATGGGTGATAACATTGAAGAAGTTGTGAGTAATTTGAATGATGAATTAGGTGTGTTAGAGATATGGTTAAAGAATAATGTACTTAAATTAAATGAGAATAAAACTAAATGTATGTTTATTAATTATAAAAATGTGTTAGATGATAGTACCAAAATAGTAATAAATAACTCTAATATAGAAATAGTGGATAATATAAAATATTTAGGAGTAATTGTTGATACAAAATTAAACTTTAAAGAACATTGTAATTACATATTAAAAAAATTAGTAGAAAAATAGGTTTATTATCTAGATTAAGAAATATATTAAGTATAAATACAAAAAAATTAATTTACAATAGTATAATATTGCCCCATTTTAATTATTGTGCAACACTTTTAAATATGTTGAATAAATTAGATAAACAAATGTTGCAAAAATTACAAAATAGGGCAATGAGAGTAATCTTAAATAAAAATAGATTAACTAATTGTAAAAGTATGATTGATAGATTAGAATGGTTGAATGTTCAAGAAATATTGAGTATGAATGTTTTAGTATTTATATATAAGTTAGAAAATAATATGTTACCACACTATTTTAATAAGTATTTAATAAGAAATAAAGATGTACATAAATATAATACTAGAAATAGAGAAAATTTAAAAATAATTAAGTATAAGAAAACGAGTACGGCTAGGGGAATTATGTACGGAGGTTTTAATTTATATAATAGTCTTCCAAGAGAAATCCGAAACAGCAAAAATATAACGGGTTTTATAAATGGAATAAAAAAACACCTTCGTACATATAGAAATAAAATATTATAATATTAAGTCTTTATTATTGTATATTTTTTCTTTCTGTTATGTATTTTTTATATATTTTTATATATATTTACTAAATTTGTTAGATGTAAAGATTAGCTATTAAGCTAAATAAATTAATAAAATAAATAAAAATAAATAAATAGGAGCGTTGAAGTGATATAAAAAGTGGTTCTGGAATATTTTTTACGTATTCCTTAAAAGTCACGTTTAAAATTGCCATAAATTTTAAATTATAAATAACTTAAAAACGATCGGTAGTATTCGTGGAAATTGTTTTAAATATTTCGAAATATCGAGCTTTATACCTCAATTTCAGACCTTCTATATTATCATCGTGATCTCTATGTAACTCTTTAATCCAGACTTTGTCCCATAATGAATCAAAATCTTATTTTTTGTTATTCAAAAATTTTACAATTTCACTATAACAATTAGATATGTCGAATGTTTTTTTTTTAGAAAATATAATAATTACGAGCTTTTCTGACGTTCCGCAAAGTTTCGATTTTTGAGACGGCCATTCAGCTTCGAACAAGCCGAATTTTTGCTGAGACCTTCCTGTGCTGACGGTGAATTGATAGAGGCCATCTTTAAGGGAATCACCTGAAGATAAGTGGAGTTTTTATAATATATTAATTTTGACAGCACCACGGCGCCGCCATTTTGATAGCGTACACGGGAGTTTATGTTCTCGTCCCCGCCGTATTAATTTTTTGCCCCAGCCGTCCGGACGCATATTAAACGACGCAGAAAAGTTTCAAGTTTAAGTTGATATAATAATCGCCGCGATACGTAAACTTTTGAGCCCGTGATGAACATTTTAAAAGAATAAACAATGGACATATATACCCGAAACCCATTTTCATCGCGTCTCCAGACCGTCAGTTTTGTGCCCCAGTTTAACAAGAGCACATCAATCGAAGCATGAGCGTCTCCTGAGCGTCCCGACACCAATATCACCGCGATCCGTCGACATTAAGGCAAACTATCGTAATTTAAAACAGTATATTTTCGGACAGTTTGACAGCCGCCCCGCGGTCGCCGTGGCAACCCGTTCAAAATTATTTTAACCGATTTCATATAAAAAGCAATTTCACAAATTCGGTGTAGCATATCCAAATATTAATAAGTCCGGATTCAAGCCTACCCCCTGTTACATACAGAATATTTTCTAATTTATGTAGCTATTTTTATATTATATATTATCATGCATAAAATATAAAGAAGCTTCTTTTGTTCGGAAATGTAAACTTTATATGGTCCGGCAACTTTTTTGAAAAATTAACTTAAATAAAAATTTTATAATGTAAAATATGTGAAATATAAATTCCGCAGGAATTATACTTATTTTTTAGTAGATATTTTTATATGTGAAATTGACATGAATATTCTTTTAAATATAAACTTTTAGGATTGAATAGTTAATAAAAATTCCCGTTCAGTTCCTATTATATACTGAGTTCAAATTTACGAATATTATATATCTTGGTATGTATTATAAACTAAAATATTTGCTTAAATAGTATTTAAATAAATAAATAAAAACATGTTTGATTCGATAATTAAAACAGATGTATAAATGGTAATATTTTATTCTATCGAAATATTAATGTACACACACGTATCATTCAAACTTCAAACAAGAACATACATATAAAAATACTTAATTAAGAACATTATTTTATTAGATACATTAATATTACATACATTATATTTCTTACATTATTATTAATTACACACATTACATTTTCTACACACGTTTTTATACATTTTTTTAAATTCCAAAGCCGAATTTAAAATTCATTACTGTTAATTTTTTCCAAAAAGTAATATTTTAAAAATATCAACGCATCTAGGGTTTCATATTTCAAATAACTTCGAATTTTTGTTGAAAAATTATTAGCAACGGAAAACACCCGTTCACTTGCAGTTGAAGTAGGTTCAATTGACAGCAAGCAATTAAAAAGTTTTTCTAAGATTGGACTTCGTTTGCCTAATTAAAATGTTTTGATAGATTCTACGAATCAATTGCTTTTGTAGCTTTGATATCATTTGTAAAATAATTAATGCTTTTTTTTCATTTCTTAAATTAACAATTCAACATCTGTAGTTTTTTCAACCCTAACTTTTTCTGACAGATGGACTTTAAAATGCTGACGGATGCGAATTCTAAATGAAAATATAATTGTTCAGAGTTCAAACAAGTGATTTGGCAACCTTGCACTAATGATTTCGCATTCCATTATGTTGCGTAAGCCATGGTTTGAACAACCGTTTTTGTGCACTTTTTCAATTTCATTTGCTTCGCACGTTATTTATTTACAACTTGCATACTTACAGTGCTTTGAACATGAAAATGCGACAAGATCGAAATAAACACTTTGTACCTGTCAATGATTTTTATACTTTACCTTCGTGACTTTATATTTTAGCGATATTTTGGCTTTTGTAACTTGGACCAGCCTATACTAAAATCAATAGATATATAACATATTATTCAGGACACCCAAACAACAAACATATTAATAGTGTTGTTATTATTTTAGGATAAAACCTCAAAAAATGTTATACCATTATCTGAACATATAGAAATTCGCAAAATTTATGAAAGTTTGACGTAGTTTCTTTTTATGTTAAATAATGAATAGCATTCATTCTAGTTTTTGGGTCACTTTGGGTATTTTTCTATCGTTTAATTAATACCCGAGACTCTAACATGTTCCTAAATCGCTTCTAAGCAGCCTTGCATAGTAAAAAACGACCTCCGACACGATCTCGACATCACTATCCAACGTAAAAACACTGCAAGGTGGTCCTAAGACAGTTACCTAACCTAAGAGAGTTACTATATCCAGAATTGACGGTGTCGTGTAGTTGGTAGGTTCGAGAATTTCGGACCGTATTGAGTAAATAATTTGAGATTAATTTACTGGTTCGATTCGTACGGAATAATCTCAGTGCACATGTCACGCGTTGAAGTTTCTAATTTAAATCACAGATTCTCCACAGCATCAAAGTCGCACTGGAGAAATCCGTCACCAGGAGAATTATACCCCACGATAATTATTAATAATATAATATCCAGTTTAATTTGTATCTCGACGGTTTCGAGATGTGAGCATGTTTGGTTAATTTTTTTACAAATATCGCGACCCCTCCACCTGGCATCGAAAGATGGTCCCTGCGGAGACAGGCAAAGTTCAGTATTAAAACGTTGACATGTTTAAAGAATGGTTCGATGATTATGATAATAACAAAATTGTACTCACTGATCAGAAGTTCCAGTATTTGTCAAAACGTTGAGCTCCATCTTAGAAGAGCACATCTAGATATTCGACCATCATCAAGGCGATTTTCATTTTTCTGGCACACTTTCCAGCTTGACTCTGATCTACTGGAGCACGATCGGCATCCTGTTAAGTTGTGTAGTGGACATTTCATCTGAGAAGGGCTCCTCGAACTGTCTGATTTGCGGACGACAGGCGTTTTTTCAAGTG
Organism: Plectrocnemia conspersa; assembly: GCF_051122295.1. Classification (NCBI taxonomy): domain Eukaryota; kingdom Metazoa; phylum Arthropoda; class Insecta; order Trichoptera; family Polycentropodidae; genus Plectrocnemia; species Plectrocnemia conspersa. Next base: position 2,125,029 of record NW_028277170.1, on the reverse strand, counting down.
TTGATTTCATCGGCCTCTGAATAGGAAATTTATCCCGTACGAATTTATGACTGTTCCAGGTTCTAAATAGGCTTAGGCGCAAATAGCGTAAAGAAAGATGGGTTCTGATGTCTCTTTTGTATCGTATGAAGATACTCTTTCTAAAGCGGGAAATTATTGTAATTGACCTGATAATCTCCTCCGCATCCAGTACATTGTGCAGGTGTGTCGCGATCCTTCTTCGAGCCGTTCATTGTGTCGTGGTTACTGGTGCATTTTACGCTTCTATAGACTCGCTGGCAGTTTTTTGAGACGTGGCCAAACGTATGGCATCTGAAACATTGCATAACACACAAATTTTTGCGTTTATAACTTTCAAGGGTAGCTTTTGCGAAGGAAACCTACCGGAATTGGTCTAGTTACAGTATTTTTTTTTTTTTTTTTTTTGTTGTGAGGAGAGGAAATCTTCGAAAGACACCACCAGCCTCCAGTTTGCTGGTGATAGTGCCGGATTCCGCTGCTAACAGCGACCTACCGGCTAAAACCTCTCCCCAGCCCTCTCCTGAACGGTCGGTACTATCTTTCAGATATTGCACTTCGACTCGTCCAGTTTAGAGATTCTGTCTCGTTAGGGCCGCTATACAAATTATTGTGTTTAACTGAAAGTTACGAAACCGAGACCATCGCTTAACTTTTAACTAAACATCAAGATATAATAGCACTGAATTTAAATTTACAACTTATTTTGTATTTTGGTATAGTAATATGTTCGTCATAATAAATATATTGATGTATTTAAAAACAAATATATTCATTTACCAAAAAAAATGTTTTGTCCAAGAATGATATACAGAATATAGTATTGCTTGATTATGGTTGTTTGGTGTATTTGCACGTTGTTTTGGAAAAAAGTGTGTGACGAACAGAGGCGGCGATTGTGTTCACTCGCATGACGATGGTGGAGGCACGCAACAAATTTTTGGCGGCACGCAGCATATTGGTGACGGGGGTGGTTCACAGCATACTGGTGTAGGAGTTGTGCAGGGTGGTGGTGGAGGTGGTGGTGGAGGTTGTTCACAGCATACTGGTGTAGAAGTTGTGCAGGGTGGTGGTGGAGGTGGTTCACAGCATACTGGAGATGGAGTAGTGCAGGGGGGTGGTGGAGGTGGTTCACAGCATACTGGAGATGGAGTTGTGCAAGGTGGTGGTGGGGGTGGTTCACAGCATACTGGGGATGGAGTAGTGCAGGGTGGTGGTGGGGGTGGTTCGCAGCAAATAGGGGATGGGGTAGTGCAGGTTGTGGGTGGATTACAGCAACACCTAGGTTCCGTTATCGGGCATCGGTCAACACATGCCGAAAGACCTCCCTATAATTACATATTGCAAATTAATATTTTATTTCAATAATCCAATGTATTTTTGGAAAAAAAAATAGGTCTTACTTGGATCACTAAAAAAGCGAGGAGTCCGTAGAGAGCTGCTTTGAACGCCATCTTCGTCGAAGAGGAGAGAGCAGATTGATGACTTCTAAGGTTTGACTTCGCCTTTTATAGCAACCGTGAGTGCTATATGACGTAGGTAAACGTGAAAAACTGCGCTAAAAGCTATCAATAAAACGTTTGCTACGTGACCATTTGGTATCAATTTGGCACGTATGAAAAGTATTTTGAGAAGTGGTTATCTTCGATGCGTGCCTAACATGTCATATGCTTTTTCAGCAATCACTTATAGGTTTTGATAGAAATCTTATTTATTTTTTAGTATCGATCATCGAATAATTAATCCCCTGAAATGTTGACTATTCCCTATTTTGACTAGAAAAAAACATGAAACGGAGAATGATTTTAAAGTACCGCGGGTTATGAATATAATACCATTAAATATAAAAAAAAACGATTGAACTGCTGGTTTTTCAGCATCCCATATATTTTTTCAGCTATCTTTCTGTTGTAAAGATTAAATTTTTGGTACATATTCGATGTGTATTAATCTATATTCGATATATACACAGAGATCGGAGTTGTTTCATCCCTTATTTTGTGAGAAATAGCATGTAAATTAAATCACTAGAATTAAGATCAGCTGCGATTGAATTAATTCAACAAAACTGATTGAAGATTTTATATCCATAGTTTCATCAAATTTACTGTAGGTACATACAATAACGAATAATGTTTGATATACATAAAGATCAGATCTGTATCGTTGCTTGTTTTGTTAAGATTTGCATATAAATGAAATAACTAGAAATAAATTATTAAACTAATTAAAATAAAATCTTTGCATCTTAAAACGACATATACAAATAACTTATAACTTGCGGTGTACATAAGGTTTCTGACCCGGAAATACATAGGGTTTTGGATGCATCGAGTCCCGGAAATTCTTATGTTGATTCACAATATTCGTAATAATTTTAGAAGAGTGTAAATAAAATAATTTCGTCAAATTTTTTTGTGTTACGAACGCAGTTTAAAAAAATATTCGGATCCAGACAAAAAGACATACTTTTTGAATGGGTTCACGTAGGGACAAATTTTAACGAAAAATACTGTAAACCATTGAGTGTGAAAAATACGATGGCGATACATTTCAATATTTTTCTTAGAAATACGCCTAGAAATCATTCTAATCAAAATTCGTACTATGTACGCATTTTGAAAAATTTTGGTTAGGTTAGGCTAGAATTTTTTTCGAAAAACGATTGTGGATAGAATGTTTGTGACGGTGTTTACTATGACCTGATTCGCTGAATTGGTTCATTGAAAAAAATAACATGTAGAAAAGGCTAACCTTTTATTATCGTTTAACGCTTATCTTAAAAACAGATGTACGTCGCAAGCTATAAGTTATTTGTATATGTTGTTTTAAAATTCAAAGATTTTATTTTAATCCGTTTAATAATTAAATCGCGATCAATTTTATTCCAGTTATTTAATATATTTACAAATCCGCACAAAACAAACGCCAAAACGGATCCGATCTTAATATATTTCAAATTCATTCCAAACTTTATTAGCTATTCTATATATAATACAATAAATTCGAGAAAATTATGTATATAAAATTTTTCATCAATTTTGCTGAATTAATTCATTATTTATTCATTTCAGTCAATAGCCACAAACATGGAAGATTTTAAGAATTTCTGATGCAAGAGTTCCGAAAATATAACTTTACTTCTAAAAAAATAACTAGCGTGTTTTCATTTTTCCAAATTTTTTTTGCAAAATTGACTTTTAAAACTGAGAATATCCAAACCCGTGAAACTTTACTTTCAATAATTAATCTGACGTGCTTTCTTTACCTAAAACAAAGATCTTTGCTCACAACTTTGACAAATGACAAGATATATAGAAAAACGATTACTTTGAATTTCAGTTACGAATTATCCTACGAAAAAGTTTGTAGTATCGATTCGTCAAAAACCAACGCTCATCTCCCCCCAAATTCAAAATTGTTTCTCTTTGTCCGCTCGAACTTTTACATAACTGACAAGAAACAAATTTTCTAATACTTTTTACGGTAGTACTTTCTTATAAATTAAAATTGAAAATATAATGAATTGAGAAAAAAAGTTTAAAAATTTAAAAAAGACTTAACAAAGCAACAAAGTATTTTTTTTAAATTACAAATCAAAATGTTGCCTCAGCTGGAGCAAGTTACCGCGTTGCCTAAATTATTGCTAAAAAACATATACTACATATTAATGGTGGCAAATTTGTTAAAAATTGGTGAATTGGTTTTCTGATAATTGGTGAAAAAAACTTACAAGCAAATATTGTTTTTAAGCTAAAAGAAAAGGCATCTAAGTTTACACATTTTTCATTGGCAGTCAATGAAGGTGATTACTTTATTGCTTATTTTTATTCGTGGAACAAATTATAATTTTGAAGTATTTAAAAAACTAGCAGGGGATAGTAATAATTTATATTTAGTGGTATTATATTCCGTCTTTGTGGCAAAAAGCTCTAGCTCAATTTAAAATGTAAGAATCTACTCATAACCTGCGGTACTTTAAAATCATTCTCCATTTCATATTTTTCTCTAGTCTAAATAAAGAATAATAAACATTCCAAGGGATGAATTTTTTCATGATCTATACTAAAAAATAAGTAAGATTTTTATCGAAGCCTTTGTGACACGTTAGGCACGCATCGAAGATAACAAATTCTCAAAATACTTTTCATACGTATTGTTAGCAAATAGTCACGTAGCAAACGTTTTATTGATTGTTTTTAGCGCATTTTTTCACGTTTACCTACGTCATATAGCACTCTCGGTTGCTATAAAAGGCGAAGTCAAATCTTAGAAGTCATCAATCTGCTCTCTCCTCTTCGACGAAGATGGCGTTCAAAGCAGCTCTCTACGGACTCCTCGTTCTTTTAGTGATCCAAGTAAGACCTATTTTTTTACAAAAAAACATTGGTTTATTGAAATAAAATATTAATTTGCAATATGTAATCACAGGGAGGTCTCTCGGCATGTGTTGATCGATGCCCGAAAACGGAGCCTCGGTGTTGCTGTAAACCACCCCCAACCTGCACTACCCCAACCCCTATTTGCTGCGAACCACCCCCACCACCATCCTGCACAACTCCATCTCCAGTATGCTGCGAACCACCACCACCGCCACCCTGCACTACTCCATCTCCAGTATGCTGTGAACCACCTTCACCACCACCCTGCACAACTCCTACACCAGTATGCTGTGAACCTCCTCCACCACCACCCTGTACTACTCCTACACCAGTATGCTGTGAACCACCCCCGCCACCAATATGCTGCGTGCCGCCAAAAATCTGTTGCGTGCCTCCACCATCGTCATGCGAGTGAACACAATCGCCGCCTCTGTTCGTCACACCACTTTTTCCAAAACAACGTGCAAATATACCAAACAACCATAATCAAGCAATACTATATTCTGTATATCATTCTTGGGCAAAACATTTTTTTTGGTAAATGAATATATTTGTTTTTAAATACATCAATATATTTATTATGACGAACATATTACTATACCGAAATACAAGATAAGTTGTAAATTTAAATTCAGTGCTATTATATCTTGATGTTTAGTTAAAAGTTAAGCGATGGTCTCGGTTTCGTAACTTTCAGTTAAACACAATAATTTGTATAGCGGCCCTAACGAGACAGAGTCTCTAAACTGGACGAGTCGAAGTGCAATATCTGAAAGATAGTACCGACCGTTCAGGAGAGGGCTGGGGAGAGGTTTTAGCCGGTAGGTCGCTGTTAGCAGCGGAATCCGGCACTATCACCAGCAAACTGGAGGCTGGTGGTGTCTTTCGAAGATTTCCTCTCCTCACAACAAAAAAAAAAAAAAAAAAAATGTAACTAGTTTAATTCAGCCACATCACAACTTTGGTCGCTATAAAAAGCTTCCGGTAGGTTTACTTCTCAAAAACCACCCTTGAAAGGTATAAACGCAATAATTTGTATGCTAAAATGTTTCAGATGCCATACCTCTGGCCACGTTTCAAAGAACTGCCAGAGCGTCCATAGATGAGTAAAATGCAGCAGCAACCACGACACAATCAACTGCTCGAAGAAGGATCGCGACACACCTGCAAAATGTACTGGATGCGGAGAAGATTATCCGCTCAATTACAAAGATTTCGCCTGCTCTGTTACGGATAAAAGATTATTTATATCGTTTTCTTTTATTTTAGTCTCTGAAAATTTATAGTTGTCGCGCATTGACGGAATGCTTCTTTCAATATTATTTTTAAAACTTTCCAATCAGCTTTTGCATAATCGAATGAGATCTCAGAGATTGTCCTGATTTTACATCCGTGATCAGAAGACAGAAGCTGAATATAGTGCGTTTTTGCTATTCGATAATTACCCTTGACCGATGCGATGTTGAGAGTTGACGGCGCCATGTTATTAATTCAGTTATTTGGAAAGTATACTACTGTTTCGGTATTATTTGCAATGAATAAATAATAAAAAGTAAATATAAATTATCAAACTTTTTCTGCAGTAAGTTTTATTTTAGGATATTAATTAAAACATATTAATTATATTAAAAACAAATAATAATGATAGAAATGAAAAAAGTTAAACAACTTAAATCGTGTAATTATACATTTAATTACTGTTAGTGTCATCTGAGACCTTTTTAATACCTTAATTTCATCATCAGTTTCATTTAATAATAGGATAATTTTCTTTATTGTCTACCTGTGCATTTTTTCTCGAATTTTATAATATGGTGCTCGACATTTTTTTAATGTTTTTTTTTCATTCAACAAAGCAGATCACTCTGTGGAAAAATCGTATTAAATAAATTATTATACTTACATGGGTTTTGCATTTAAATTTTGAAATAAAAAATTACCTTAGTTTAGAAAAATTACGTATTATTTTAAATGCACTAAAATTTTAATGTTGTATATAAAGTTTCTTATATCATATATTTAAATATATTTTATGATTCATTAATACTTTTTTAGATATTAGTATTCTTAGTATTCTTTAAAATACTGATTGCTAATAAATATTGTCAAGACTGATTTTTATAAGAAAAGAAAACTGCTTAAGCATTGTATTGTACTAAAAATATAATTATTGTTTTTTCTATGAGTATATTGTGCTAATGTATTGGCTTCGTTAATATTATGCTTTTGTAGTTAGATACATTAATCATGTAGTTATTAATTTTTTTTTTGATTAATAAAATGTTTGAAACTAAAAAAAATTTGAATTCTATCTACGTTAATTATTTCGCATATTTTACTAATTCCATTAACATCTCCCGGAGCCCCAAAGAACCACCAAATCTTTCACTAATTAATTCATCGAGTCGTAAACCGGGACACTTTCAAAAACAGCCCCTTTTTAGGGCTACCTGGCGCGCTCATTTCGATCGAAGCGCGGTTAGCCATGATACATGATAAATGGAACCCCTTTTTTCAGGTTGTCTTTAAATATTTCTCTCCCCGAGAGCAGTGGCGTAGCTAGGGTATGTGCCACCCAGGGCGATCCTTAAAATTGCCGCCCTCCCCATACATTTTTTGCAGGGTCATAAAATCAGCATTTCCTAAAATAATAAATTGGTTATCATTAAGCTCTTGTTATTCGTTGATTTATGTATGTTTTAATGCTTTCAGGGTCAAGAACCACACTAGACGATCCCATCGTTAATATGCCGACCCCAAGCAAGTGCCGCCCGGGGCGGCCCGCCCCCCCATAGCTACGCCTCTGCCCGAGAGACCCACGGTAAGCGGAGCGCGATTGCCCGCAAACCATCCCTCCCCCTTCATTTCCCCAATCCATTCCGACTGCAATCGTTTAGTGATGCCGGAGACCATCAACGGTATATACAATAATTTAGCGACGGTCGTCAATCGGGACGACCAAGGAAGGAGGTCTGCCCTAGCGCCGGACTGCGCAGTACTCCAGAGCGAAAGCCAGGCTGCGTTGAATCTCAGTTGCCCATAGGCTGAAAATCCCGAGCCTAATGCAACTGCGGGACACGGGTGTGGTGGCCGAGACGTACCCTTTATAATTAAAGCTAAGGGTGGGACAACTAAATATAAAAAATATGATAACAAATAAACCATTTAAACAACCTTGATCGTTTTTTTTTTGGGTGCACATTTATTGGTGTACCCCCTTATTATGGCCAAGCCTTATGCAGTAATATGATCCAAAAAGCCCATATTATTGTCAAATATTTATGTTAAAGATATCTATTACAATCAATATACCTACCTCTAATCTTGCTAGCGATTTTACCGGGTTATGACTGAGACAAGATGCAATAATGACAATTGTAAATATTTTGATTACACTTTTCTTAAATCCTGTAAAAATACCAATACTTTGAGTTTTCATTAGCAATGAAATAGCAATTATACAATATCACCGACATGCGTTGAGTCATTCAATTATAAGGAAAATTAAACATATTGATAAATATTTTCAATGAGGTGTTCATTTACATTTTTTCTCATTTTATTTGTAAGTTTCATAACTGTATTTCGTTTTATTATTAGAATGTCTTTTTTTATTTAGCTTTTCTGTTCGAAGTTTTTGAGTAGTGAGTCCACGATTTCAATTAAGGTTTCTTTAACAAATTCATCATCAGAAAATTATTTGCATTTAATTGGAGGAAACTCAGATTAAAATTTTACATGTAACATGTTGAAATTGCGCTGCAAATTTATTTTATTAGATATTGCGATGGAAATACCACAAAGTACCAAACAACAAAATTTCTCTTTTACAATAACGAAAAAATAAGATAATTTCCGTTTATCATGAAAATGCGGTACAATTTTTTATAATTTAGGGGACATTCAAACAACCATTTTAGGGCTTCCGATTCGAATAGATGTTGATAGAACGTTATTTAAGGAACCAAAAACTCTGTCATTTGAATTCCAATATAATGTTTGATTTCTCTTTTTTCTCGCACAATTTTTCAAGATGCAAAATTCTCCTGATTTCGCAAAACCCATTTAGAGATTAATTAAATCTATCCTCGCAACGATATTCGGTGCTTTCAAAAAGTATGCTGAATTTACAGCTGCATTCAGACCAGGTAGTGAGTGTGGTGTATTGAAAAGGGACAGGGAATTAAATTAAAGTCCAAAAGTATTGCTTCATTTTGCGAAGCACCTAATAGCACATCTGTCAACAGACGTTTATCACTCATAAATACGGATGAAAATACTACTCTTTGTTTGAATAAAATACGCGCTAGACAATGCGTTCTACCCTGCACATAATACTTTTGTTCTTTTACTCTATAGTTACTGATCGCCGGAGTGGCCATCTGTACGTAACATATACGTAAACACATTTTGTAGACATATCCAGGAAACGACGCAATTGTCCTACAAACATCCTTATAGCAAATTCGCCAGGGTTATCTCAAAGCAACATTATAATAAGTGACACTTAGTCACAATGAGAAATGCAAAAGACAGACAAGGAGTTACGCAATGAGTCACACGAGTAAAGACGAGCCAGACTACATGAGAACACATTACGACAAATTCCAGCTTCTCTACGACATAGCAGCCGACAATAATACAACTCGACACTAAGATTAAGTGTTGGTTCGGCGTTTTTATTATTCACTACAGAATCATGAAACTTTCAATTGTTATCATGTAATCGACTGTAAATGAATTCATTATATATTTTTATAATATTGAAAAAATAATATTTGTATAGTCAATATTAGCTTTTTTATCTTATTTTATTTTATATTTTTATAAGACGATTCAAGAATAGCTCGAATGATAAGCTTTCAAGAATTTGTCAATCTTTTATTATATTTAAAAAGTCTACAAGTGTTGTTGTAGTAAATCTAAATTTACAGATTTTATTTTTTTGAGATGAAAAATGTTTAGTAAATGAAATATGTTAAATATGTTCGTCAATATAATTTTATTTAAATTTTAAAAACATGACTTTTAATTTTTAAATAACATTTTTATTTGTCTAAGAATAAAATACAAGGGATATTTTTGTTTGAATATAATAAATTGGTGTATCTTGAGGGTGGCGGTAGCAGTAGAGGTCTGAACTTCAGTGGTAGCCATGGTGTTCACGCGTATGGTGATGGTTGAGGGTAAGCGCAGACAACAGGTGGTAGAGGAAGCGGTGCGCAGCAAGAGATTTGGGGCTTGGCTGGAACACAGCAAGCTTGTGGAATTGATGTTTCACAGCATATTGGTAATGTAGGTTGGTCACAGCAACAGATGGGAGGGGAGGTTGGAACACAGCAAGCTTGTGGAATTAATTGGTTCACAGCATACTGGTAATGTAGGTAACATGGCAACAGATCGGAGAGGGGCTTGGAGCACAGCAAGCTTCACAGCATATTGGTAATGTTGGTTGCTCACAGCAACAGATCGGAGGGAAAGTTGGAACACAGCAAGCTGATGGGTATGATGGTTCACAGCATATTGATGTAATTGGTTGGTCACAGCAACAAAAAATTGGTGGCGGCGCTGATGGAGAGCAACAAAGAGGACGTTTCGACTTCTGGCATTGTGCAAAACATGCTGATAGACCTCCCTGAAATTACATAATATCAAATTAACACTTTATTTAAATTTAAAAACATGCTTTAATTAAAATTGTATACTCTTACTTGGATCGCTAAAATGACGCAGAGAACTGCTTTGCGCGCCATCTTCGTCGAAGAGGAGAAAATAGATTGATGAAGTCTAAGGTACTACCTGGCCTTTTATATCAACCGAGGATGAAAATTTGTTATCAAGTTGTTATCTTCGATGCGTGCCTTATGCATTTTTAACAATCACTAGCATGCTAAGAAAATAAATCTGAAACACTTTTTAGCATACGTCATAATTCATCCTCTGGAATATTGACTACTCCTTATTTTTATTGGAAAATGGAGAATAAGTTTCAGGCACTACGGGATCAAAATAGAATCTTACATCTCAGATAGACATTGAAAGCACTTATTGACACCGCAGCTAATTTTTTTTAAATTAAATTAAGCTCGACATCAAATTCGCTCTTTAAATATTTTTGTAAAATTGTACCTTTCGTTGGACTTTTGGAAATAATTTGATTATTTTTCGAGTTTCATTTAGAGCAGACCTCGGCAATCTTTTTTGGCTGCGGGTCAAAATAATTAAAATGTGACTATTAAAAAAACTATTCGGGTCAGTGAATATTTTTGGTCCTAACAACTATATATGTGGTCTAGTCGTGACATCGTAACACGTTAAAAAAATGAGATTTGCAGAACTGAAATGGATCACTTCAAATCATCAAACGAGTCATAGTTTGCAAAGCCCTGATTTAGAGGCTTATTAAAGTTCGGTTTCAAACATTCATAGCACTTACATTATTTTCAAAGTCACTTTCCTGAATATATTGTTAATCATTGTTGATCTCTTCATTTTTCATTCATACTCTTTCCAGTATAAAACGCTTATAACATCTAGATGAATTGCATGATTTAGGCAAACATGATTTTTGGCAGGACTTTTAGGTCCAATTTTTTTAATAACGTTTGCTCCATCAGTTGCTACTGCCACAATTTCGGTTTTAAAAATCTTTCAAACGGTTCTCAACAATTCTTCGGATTTCAGAAGAATCACATCTTCCTGATATGAAGACTAGTCTTAAATTGAAAATATCGCTTTCACTATGAACGACGATATTAAAATACCTTCTATTTCGTTAACTCATAATTTCATGAAAAAATAGATGTAGATATAGATCCCTAATATGTATACATATAAAAGCATATATATAGATATTTTAAACATATTCTAATAACCTATTTGTGAAAGTAGATAAAATGACACATGTATTATACCAAACTCTGATATAACGAGTAACGGTTATAATGAGAAAATTTAGCCAGTCCCTTTATACTTCTTATAAGGACGAAATAGGGTAGTCTGTAATGTTTCAGACTAGTTACTCTGAGGTTGCGGTTTCAATCGTTTTTATTTACCATTTCATGGCAATCTTTAATAATATGTAAGTCTCTCTAAGAATGTGTGTATTTATGCGTATGTATATTAGCGTATGTTTGATTATATTTATGTATATGTAAATAGGTATGTAAAATGTTTAATACAAAATATCATAATGGTCAGATTTACAATAAAAAATTAATTAAACTACAAAATAAATGATATATTAATTTAAATCTGCTCAGCTCTTTGGACGCATTAATCAAAAATAATATTCATTTTTTTTTTTTTTTTTGAAAAATGCAAATTTTACCTTGATACTGTGTTAAAATGTTCTGATTTTTTAAAATGATATTTTATGTTTATTCACAAAAACAAGTTTTTTTTTGAAAATCATTTTTTTTTACTGATTTGTGCGTAAAGAGACAAAAAAATCAATTGGGCGACTTTAGTCGATTTCCGCGTTCAAAGGGTTAAATCAAAACTTTTAAAAGAAGTAGCTAACGCTACGTATGAAATCAGCAAATAATTTTGATATTCCTTCTTTGTGGCAGAAAACTCTTTATCTATCTGAAATGTAAGCATCCATTATTAACTAGCTGTAATTCTCATTCTTCATTTTATATCTATTCCTTTGTCAAAATAAGCAATGACGACTATTTCAGGGGAAGATTTTTTTCATGATCTACACTAAAAAATAAGTAGGGCTTCTATCAAAACCTATAAGTGATTGCTGAAAAAGCATATGACACGTTAGACACGCGTCGAAGATAAAAACTTCTCAAAACACTTTTCATACGTGCCAAATTGATACCAAATGGTCACGTAGCAAGCGTTTTATTGATAGCTTTTAGCGCAGTTTTTCACGTTTACCTACGTCATATAGCACTCACGGTTGCTATAAAAGGCGAAGTCAAACCTTAGAAGTCATCAATCTGCTCTCTCCTCTTCGACGAAGATGGCGTTCAAAGCAGCTCTCTACGGACTCCTCGCTCTTTTAGTGATCCAAGTAAGTCCTAATTTTGTTTACAAAAAACATTGGCTTATTGCAATAAAATATTAATTTCCAATATGTAATTACAAGGAGGTCTCTCAGCATGTGTTGACCGATGCCCGAAAACGGAACCTCGGTGTTGCTGTAAACCACCCCCAACCTGCACTACAACATCACCTATTTGCTGCGAACCACCCCCACCACCACCCTGCACAACTCCATCTCCAGTATGCTGCGAATTACCCCCGCCACCGCCTTGCACTACTCCATCTCCAGTAAGCTGTGAGCCACCTCCACCGCCGCCCTGCACTACTCCTACCCCAGTAAGCTGTGAACCACCCTCACCACCACCCTGCACAACTCCTACACCAGTGTGCTGTGAACCACCCCCGCCACCACCCTGCACTACTCCATCTCCAGTATGCTGTGAACCACCTCCACCACCACCCTGCACAACTCCTACACCAGTGTGCTGTGAACCACCCCCACCGCCGCCCTGCACTACCCCATCTCCAGTATGCTGTGAACCACCTCCACCACCACCCTGTACTACTCCTACCCCAGTATGCTGTGAACCACCCCCGCCGCCAATATGCTGCGTGCCGCCAAAAATCTGTTGCGTGCCTCCACCATCGACATGCGAGTGAACATAATCGCCGCCTCTGTTTGTCACACCACTTTTTCCAAAACAACGTGCAAATACACCAAATAACCATAATCAAGCAATACTATATTCTGTATATCATTCTTAGACCAAACAATTTTTTCTTATTAAATAAATATATTTGTTTTTAAATATTTGAATAAAATTATTATGACGAACATATTTACTATCTTTAATTTCTTAAATATTTTTCTATACTAAAATACAAGATAAGTTGTAAATTTGAATTCAGTACTATTATACCAGTGTGTTTACCTGAAAGTTTATGAAAGCAAAGGTCTCGATTTCGTACCTTTCAGGTAAACACAATAATTTGTATAGCGGCCCTAACGAGACAGAGTCTCTAAACTGGACGAGTCGAAGTGCAATATCTGAAAGATAGTACCGGCCGTTCAAGAGAGGGCTGGGGAGAGGTTTTAGCCGGTAGGTCGCTGTTAGCAGCGGAATCCGGCACTATCACCAGCAAACTGGAGGCTGGTGGTGTCTTTCGAAGATTTCCTCTCCTCACAAAAAAAAAAAAAAAAAAAAATCTGGAGCATGGAGCTGAATCAGCCTGAGGAGCCCTCCTCAGATGTAATGTCAACTGCAAAGCCTCGCCGAATGCCGATCGTGCTCCAGTAGATCAGAGTCAATCTGGAAAGTGTGCCAGAAAAACGAAGATCGCCTTGTTGGTGGTCGAATATCTAGATGTGATCTTCTAAGGCTCAACGTTTTGACGTGGAATTCACGCGGATTCTGAAATAAAACTGGAGTACTGCAACTTCTGATCGGTGAGTACAAACATGATATTGTTATAATCATCGAACCTTACCTCAAACCACATATCAACGTTTTAAAACCGAACTTTAGCTTTCTATCTTTCATTCCATGGTTAAATCCTTATTTGGCTGGACTAATTCGTTTTCCAATCGTTGAATTAACTTTGCTTTAGTCGTTCTTCTTAAAATATATTTCAATATATATCAATCGAAGGAAAAATTTGAGAATTTATTAATTTAATTCTCGATTGAATATAAAATTGTTTATTCGGTAAAAAATATTCATTCGTTTGTTTAATTTTTTCCATAGAGTAAATTTATTAATTTACAATTATATTTTCAAGTGTCAAAAAAATTAACTTCCGAACTGAAAGGGGGTGTACTGTTGGCGAATTCGCAAAAGACTTCGGTTAGACTAACCGTTAGAGCGTCTTGGTGACGTCATGCGGGCCGGCGTCACTCGCCGTCTCCGGTGTTGTCAGACTTCGCTATTTGAGCGGGACTGTCCCCCGAGTTCAACAGACAAATTGTTTCTGAAAATCCCGACTTAACAAAATTTGTGTATGTATAAAAATGTATCAATAATTAACAGACAAACTATGGAGCAATATGTGAGATAATCCTCACAAAAAAAACTGTACCTGGTCCAATTCAGCCCTATCACAACTTTGATCGGTATAAAAAGCTTCTGGTATGTTTATTCCGAAAAAGTTACCATTAAAAGGTATAAAGGGAAAATTTGTATATTATAATGTTATCCAATGTTTCAGATGCCAAGCGTTTGGCCATGTCCCAAAGAACTGTCAGCGCGCTCATTGATGCGTAAAATACACCGGCAACCATGCCACAATCAACTGCTCCAAGAAGGATCGCGACACACCTACAAAATGTACTGGATGCGGAGGAGATTATCCGGCCCATATTTTCTCAGCTCAGATTTGATGAACACGCAGAAGTCACGGCAACGACAAAAAAAATCAAGGTCATCTCTAAATATTTTTTGAATAGTTATTTTTTTTCTTCACTTCGAGCAGAATATTTCAGGAATTCCATGTTATGCGAAATTTGTAAAATACACTCCATAAATCTAAAACAACAATCTTGCCTGTCTTGCTTACTTCTTCGCAGTTCTAAATTATTAATTTAATTTAGCTTTTCTAGACATACTGTGCATGCTGAAGAAAAAGGGGTATCTGTTAGCACCTGGGTCACTTTTCCATCAAACATGGTCAAAAACATTTAATGTTTTACAGAAACAGTTTGATGTTCTGAAATGACGATTTGAGTAGGGCGAAGCTTGAAAATCTCAAACAGATTGACTTATTTTGGCAGGAGTTCCTTTAGTGAATTCTATAAAAATTGGTCGACTTTCTCAAATTATTCGATTGTTTTTGGAGTTTTAGACCAACTTTAAAGGTACTATTGAAGCAATAAAAAGATTGGCGTCTGAAATCAACTCAAATAAAATTTGTTTATACACAGCTTGGCCCGATGATCCACTACCTCTCCATTTTATGAACAATATTATTTCTATATATTCTGATACATCAACAGAATCAATTTTGATAAAGATTTATAAAGTATAAATATAAATGATATAAAATAGTAATAAGTTATAATTATATCATCTAGTATTTGTAATAATAATTAAAGCCTTTTATTTAATGCGAATTTCAGTGTTTCTTATGATTACATTATATTGAAATACACAAAATAAAAATATTATTTTCAATATTCAATAATGAGTATTTTATTTTATTTTCGGTATGTTACAAAAAACTTATGCTGTTTTATTGTAAAATTTCTGAGAACGTTTATATAAAAATGATATTTATAAAATTAATTACTAAAACTCATATTTTTCTCATGTTTTTATTATGATTTTATTAAATTATAAAAATATATATATTCTTCAATTTTCATACCAAATTTCATATTGATACTTTCATTGGTTTCGGAGTTATTGAATTTTGAGATGATGTAGAACGTTTCGCCACAATGTGCGTCGGTCTTTTAATATAATTGGTTGCGAACCCCTGGAATTATAGTTTAATTATTAACACTAATTTTTTAAATAGTCGACTGTCGTTCTGCTTAGAGTGAGGTGCTCCGAGCTTGGTCATATCTGTTCGATTTGCCATCCATCAGTAAGTTGATAATTTATTACGTGATTGAATACGAAAACGATGCAGTCAGAAATGGCGCCGACGCCGTGAATACATCAACAACGTCAGCATTAACAATGTCAACGACACGTTGACGACAAATATACAATAGTTTTGAAGAAAGTGATGTGGCAAGCCACCTACCTATCTAATATATAAAATTATAATATTTTATTTATCATTCTCATTCGCTTCCTTCTTCGCGTTCTTGGTCTTTGTTACTGACCATCAAAATAAATGAGCGCTCAGATCTTAAATACGACTTTAATAAATTGAAGACAGGACGTTCATCTGGGCCTGATTTGATTTTTGATTTTATTTTGAAGGGTTGCGAAGTCAGTCTCGCTGCTCCTCTAAAACGTATTTTTGATCTCATTAATTTCCCTATTCATAAAAATTGTCTATAAAGAACTATATACGAGTCTCAGTGTTGTCAGCTCCTGCTAAATTGTTTCACATAATTATTCATAGATTTCTTTAAGCACTTTCTGCAAGTATTGTTGGATGGTTTCGTACCACCCGTTCCACTATTACTTACCTTCTGTCTTTCACCAAAACGGTGACAAAATCTCTCGATGAGCGAATTCGAGTAGACGTCATTAAAAAAATATCGAGCCTCAGTGGCTCGGATGATTTAACTCGGTTATTCTCTAGTTATTTGAAGGATCATAGACAGTTTGTAACCTATTGTGGCTGACTGTCGAAAGAATATTTCACCCCTTCGGGGATAACTCAAGGGTTCAACATTGGCCCTCTGCTCTTTATGCTATTTATTAATGACATAAATACGTCAGTTACCAATTTCAGTTTTCTTCTATACGCAGATGATTCAAATTGTTTAAATGCATTCGATCTGTGGCGGACTTCTCTCTACATAGTGATTTAGACTCTCTATGGAGATGGGCTTCCATTAACTGTCTGCCCTTTAGTATCAGAAAGTGCTATACTGTGCCGTTGGAAATCAGTTTATTATTACTGGTGGGATCATTTTGACTAGAGAAACTTCCACTAAAGATCTCGGAATCCCTTTTGAAAGCAAGTGGAGGTTCTCTCTACACATACACGACGCCTGTGATAAATCTTTCAAGATGCTCGGCTTTGTTATGAGGAACGCCTTTCACTTTGACGATCCCTCAGTTATTTGCGTCCTATATGACACCTTAGTTCGTAGCATTCTTGAATCGGAATATATAATTTTGAATCCCCGAATAGCCAAATATTCTCTTTTAGTGAAATTTTTGAAAAAGGATATTTGGTTATTATCCGTTTTTATATCCCAGCCCCAACGGCATTTTGATGATCGTTGGGGCTAGGACGTCCGCATTTGCCGATTCGCCTATGGCTGTAGCTATCCAGCTCCTCACGCTGACATTGCACATTGACCAGTTTAATGTCAGCTACGAGGAGCTGGTTCAGTTCGTATCATTTAATTTTGATATTTTATGATTTTTTTTATTATTATTGAAATAATACAATTATTGTTTTCGACCATCGTGACGCATTAGGGTAACCTGTTAGATTACGGTGTTAATTTAATTTAAATAAATATTTATTTGTCATTTTATTTGTCACATGACAAATTAAATTAACCATGATATCATCCTCAGAAAGACCTTTGGAATCTCGATATAAACACTAATGTTTGTCAAGCATATCTCCAACTACTTCGTACCGCGTAGCCATACAAGTCGATGTACAATCGGTAGCCCTGGTGGGAATAACTTACCATGCGATTGACATGTTCTGGTAAATACATACATTTGATTGGCTAACACAGTTGCATGCTAGGCAAAACACAGACAATGGCATTAATCATTATCAAAAAATTACGATAATAAAAAGTGGTCACAACGTGATGGAGACGGGTAATGACCGAATTTCGTAATGCTGCGTGGCTAGCAGACATCAGCATTATATAGAAATCGCTAATCACACCAGAATATTAGCAAATATTTTTTAGATGTTTTGAGACTTCTTAAAAGTGATATTTTTATCTGCCTTATATGAAACAAATTAATCTAAAATAATTTCTAGTGGGAAGTCCGTCACACTCACCCGAACTGGAACGATCACTTTTGTCTCCTGGCTACGTTTGCTTCCTCTTAATCTTTAATTTCACTATTTTAACATTTTATTAAATTATATTTTCAGTTGAACATGGTTTGCCAATGGCCTATGATTAAACTATCAGAGATGTCGAAAAATCAAAACAATATTCTCGATGGTCTGCCAACTTCTGATAGTTACTTTGGTATAGATGAGAGTCCATTTATTACACTGCAGCTAGTGTTCGTTAATAATCAACCACTTCTATCATCTAATGAGACAAATCTTACTAACCACGAAGAAAGCTATGAAAATAATGAGATACAAGCAGAAGTATCAGAAGAGATTGATGTAAATGCAGCAGAAGAGATAGCTGTAGAAGTAGCAGAAGAGATGAATTCTGTGGATGAAAATATTTCTGATTTGGACGGAAATTCCGCTACAGTTGAATTAGATGCACGTCAAGAGTGCACTGTTTCTCAATCAATGGGTAAGCTTATCGCCATATTTTATTTTATTTCATATTTATACACTAAATATAAATCTAATTTAAATATTATTTACTCTTTCTAGCAATTGTTGACAATGAGCCAAACATTAAAATTGTATTGAACAAGTAATCTCAGGATAAAACAGATCTGTATACACAATCATTTATGATTCTAATACAATATTGGGTAAAATAAAAATTGGGTTGTTTTGAATATATTAAGTTGTTTTATTATATAATACTTAATAATCCATTTATTTGACACTGGTACATAAGGTATAAATTTTCTTGGAAAAAAATAGATATTAATTTATATTTTTTTTTAATAATTTATTTTTATCACCAATTATCATTACAGACATTTTGTTATTTATTTTCGCACCACCGTTGAAGTAGAATAATTTTTTTACGTGGTGTCTCCAGTAGACCTAATCCACGTGTGTTTTGAATATGACATGGAAGTCAAATCAAATTTAAATAACTAATATCCTTTAAAATGAATTAGCTTATTTAGTAAATATCGCTATTGCTAATTTTAGTTAAATAATGAATTTTAATATTTACGTATTTATCAGCAACAGCTCTAATTAAATGCAAATAATGATTTAAAAATATTCCTACTCCTAAAAATGATTTTAAAATTTTACTTACAATATAATCTTCATTATATTTAGGCAATTTTGCTTAAGTAAATATCTTATAAATGTATCACATTTTAAACAAATTTTCTAAACGTCATCAGACGGCGATAACAAGCCTCTCCGATTTTTATGATTTATAAAACTATTATTATTGGAACCTAAAATAGAACAATTTTTTTTAATAAACTTTTTACTACAATATATGCCACAATTTTGCGAGAATTTTTGTAACATTTTATAAAATCGATGTTAATAAAGTTTTAATTGACAAAATCGTTTCATAACAAAAATTATCAACAATACATATTGCACAATATCTTAAATAAAAAATACAATGACATTTTTCGCAATGTATTAATTGTTCTTTAAAATTTCTTTACATTAAACATTACAATAACAAATGCTGAACATGCTTTTAAAAAAATTAAAGCTCATCAAAAATTACCTTGGCTCAACGATGACAAAATGACCATTACGGTCCAAAGGTCCTGCCCAATATATTTTCAATCTTATAAAGCCATTTTTAATTACTTACTCAGAGATACTTCTGTTAATGATTATACTACGATTAAAATATTAGGATTTTCCTAACCATTTTACTTGGAATTTTTATACCATCTGTAAATCCATTAATGGATTCTTAAAATAATTTTTTAACCAATCTATACCGCTCAAAACCTAGACGTGTAAATTGTTATTCATGGTTCTCAATCTATAAAGTTTTGTTTTTACATTTACGTACACGTACATATATTTTGGGAGCATTAAATTCCGAATCATATTGTTGATGTGGACGAATCAATAGCCATATACAGTAAACCCCATATAGCGAAGTTTCCTATAGCGTATGCGGCAGTTCCTTGACATCGCTAGACGTATTCTGTGACAAGCGACACGCCAACATTCCAGGGATATTCATCACAATACAGCAAGAAAATATGTATTTTTGTATAGCTATGGAAAAAGTTATGATGAACATGTTTTTTTAAGACATTATCTATACACTTTTCAGTGGGTTTCAACCATTCTCATTTTTTATAATAAAATTATTTAATTATGCAATACATATTTTTTTTATAAATTAAATATTAAATTAAATGTCATTTAACACTTTACCGACCGGCAGTTTCACTACCAGACTTACGCTAAATACCGGCACTTTTTCGCAAAACTTCGTGAATTTTACCTTTTTTATTTAAATTTATGTATCTTTTGATACGGTCCGAATATTTCGTTGAATTTTTCTAGACATGTTATAAATGTATCAATGCATCAATTCAAGTTATTATTAGATGGTTCTCAACATGTGGTTCGCCGGAAATAAAAAATAATTATTACTTTTCCTTATTATTAGATTTTTAAAATGATTATCTTGATTTTAAAATTATAAAAACAAATAACCTAGAAATTGTAATTAAAATAATTTAAATTGAGTTAACCAGCGGTTCTCAAACTTTTTTAAATTTGTAAAAACTTTTTTCAAGCAAACTTTTCTTTTGTATTGTGACATTTTTACTAATACGAGCTTACTGATATATAATTCATTTGCAATAAAATATTCACTAACCGTTGTAATTCACTCCATCGTAATGTGAAATTTTCCAGGCACATACACAGATAATTTACATTGTCTTTCACGTGAAAATCACTTTTCACAATAACTAGTTATATAATGAAAGTTTAAAGTGTCTCGATTTTTTACTGTTTTTCGCAATTGCAACAATATTACCCCATATCGTTAATATTTGGTTTCAAATATTCGTGATTTTGCATTTTTCAGATATTCTGGTAAAACCCGATTCTCCCTTATGGTACCACAGATTCTATTTTTTTTTCATATATATTTTTTTTGCTATTTCAACACTGTTTTAAAAATCGTCCATATAAAGATGATGCCATTTGTATTTATTGTCTGATATTAGATGTGATATTGAATCTTGTAACGAAATTCCATGTCCTGAATATATTTAAAATTTCGATATGTATCCTGACACTAATTCACATACCATTCTAATCACTATACCGTACTTTGTGAGCTTACTGGGGTTGTATACGTGAAAATTTAATCTTCCACACCATGGGATCATACCTTCATCCAGAGATATGTTTTGGCTTGGTTTGTACATATTTTTTAATCTTTCGGAGAAATAATCAATTATTTTTTGTACTTTGAACAGTAATCCTATATTATCAGGAGCATTTTCCTTATTGGAAAAACGCAGGTAACGTAATATTTGATAAACCCTATTTCTACTCATGGTTTTTGTAAATATCAAGGTTCCTATTAGTGGATTTATTGTCTAATACAGGTGTAATGAGCCTTTTTTTACCAGGCCCATTAGCAATATCAACTCAAACCAATTTTTTAATTCTGGTACCGTTACATCCACCCATTTTTTAGATTTTATTTGCAGTTTGTATCTGTTGATGTGTTGATTATGGTGTATATTCGTTTCTTCTGCAATAACGGGAAACAAGTCATCTTCAATAAAGTTTTGTGTCTTGTAAAGTGTTTTCTAAATATTTTTCTTGTTCATCTTCCTCATTGCTCATGAGCATCATAGCATGTGGACGATTTCTTTCATGAACAGAGGAGTCTGAATCACTATCACTATAATTTTCATTGTCACTTGGAATATCTATATATATTTAACACTATATTAAATAACATAAACTGTAATTATTTTCACGTAGATTCTACACTCGTATCTAACTTAAAAAAAAAACGTTTTATAAACAGTTCGTAATATTTTTCGAATATTCACTCGAGCACACGAAAACCAGATGCACTTCACACGATAGTATAACTTAAACTTAATTCTTATCCATAAGTTTTTATGTGTATCGTGCTAATAATTCAAAAATAATAAGTCGAAAAAATTCCCACTAATTCTAATGGTTAATGATATGATAAATTTTTAGTGTCTTGTACTTTTATATATGTATAAACATCGTATTTTTTAATTTTATGTAATTTTACTTTATTTCTAAATAAACCTATTTACCCAATAAATTATTTTTAAATATACATATTTATATGTTTGTGTATAAAATATCATATTTTTTCTTTTTTTACACCGTCCGAAAAAAAAGTGTGCTGGATAAAAAATTTTAGAAATTTGAAAAAGTTTGAGAACCGCTGGTTAACTCAATTTAAATTATTTTTATTTAAATTCCTAGAATACTTGCTTTTATAATTTTAAAATCATCAATCAATTTTAAAATCTAATAATAAGGAAATGTAATAATTAATTTCTATTTCCGGCGAACCACATATTGAGAACCACTTAATAATGGCTTGAATTGATGCATTGTTACATTTATAACATGTCTAGAAAAATTTGTTAAAATATTCGGTCCACATCAAAAGATACATAAGTTTGTCTGGTAGTGAAACTGCCTGATGAAAGAAATATAAAATATATTTATAAAACCTTCGCATTTGTCTAAATATAATTAAAAAAAAAAAAATTAAAATAAAATGAAAATTCATACATTTATTTAGATATATCTTAAAAAAAAAGCAAATAAAACACCAAACATATATTTTTAATTTGACATGGAAACGAAAACCTACACAGGACGCCAATTGGCGTCTGCGGTGTTTAACTTTCGGCACACTCAGGACGCCAATTGGCGTGAGCGGTAGGTAAATGGGGAAAAGTTTGATTTGATAATTTCATTAAATTCACAAAATACAGTTGAAAAATTAATTTTATTATTCGAACATTTTATGCATATTATTAATTATGAAAAATAATATCAATTAAATGGCTACCTCTGGAACTTTTGCAGTAGCTGCTTCTTTCGATGTAATTTTCGATGACTTCTTCGTACATTTCAACCAGTGTCTCCGACTATAATTTGGTAGATGTTGGGTATTAGGTGCTCCACGGCCAGTTGCCCCTTTCTTAAATTTGCCAAAAAAAATGCATGTCATATAATGAATTTAAAAATGGACAAAAAACAATCTTGTAAGAAGTTATTTTGATGCATATGGTAATTAATAATAAAATAAAAATATATCATCTTCCCAACATTCAATTTAACGAATTATCAGTATAACTAAATTTTTTCTTCGGTCCCGTGAGCTTCGCTATACTGAGATTTAACTGTAATAGGTAATAAATTGTTTAAATTTATTTAATAACAAGATTTTGTTATTAAATAAATTTGACCGCAGGGATTTCAATAATAAAAAAGTAATAAAAGTTTATAATTAATTTTTATTCATTATAATCACATAAAACAAATACAAAAATATGGTTTAATTCACTGTGATTTTAAATATCATAAGTAACATTTAACCGATACAACTCATATGACTCCTATCTAAAATTTTAAGTCAAATTCTTTTCTTGGTCTTCCCTCGTAAATTACCCTCTTTTTAGTCCACAGTCTTATACCTTATCATTAGATTTAAAAAATATTTGGAAACTTTAGAGATATGTAACAATATGGCACGCCGAATTATATATCAATATGAAGAAGCTCTAATGAAATGAGCTATAAAAATATAATACTAATTCTTGCTTGTAATGATTTTAAGAATAATATTAATGAAACATTTGCAAAACATTTTTCGATTAAAAATATAGCATTAACATTTAAATTTTTTCTCTAATCTTTTCACATTCTTAAATCTTGAGTACATTCGAACCGGCTTAATGTACATGCAATATAATGTATTTAAAATTTAGTTGTGAAAAAAATGTTTTGTATGATTATAACACCAAAAGTAAAGTTATAAAAATGAAAATAAAAAATTCCCCACACGACAACAATAGACGGCACGTACTCGTCCCCCTTTGCCGTGAAAATAGGGAATGGACTTATAAAATAATAGTAAATTGAATAAAAACTAAATTGCTCACTGCTAATGACTTGTATTACTTGAATCTAAATTTAAAAATACCTTCGATTATATATCAACTAAAGGAAGTAGTAGATTAGATTATTATATAACCTTATTTACTGGTAGATATTGAGAGTGATTTTTGCATATATAATATAACCCTACTACTAGGATACTAAATACTGATTTCAAATCAAAATTTTGGTTTTTAATGGATCAAATTGCAATTCGTAATTACTTAATGTTTTTTAAACGTATTCTAGTTTGTCATGGACTTAAAAAAGCAATTTTCAAAAAAATAATCAAAAAATTAATATTTCTAATACTACTAAATATATTACATCTTATAACTCTTTCGTTGCCATATTTTGCAACATCTGCAGCTAATTATTTTCTTTCACGTACTAAATTTACATTACATTTCACAATCGAGAAATTTTTATCAGAAAATTTAAAATGATTTATTATTATTAATAATTCTATAAATTCAATAATTTAATTTGAAAATAACATAAGAGTCGTTCTAATATTCAATATTAATATATTGTAGTATAATGAGCTTATATCTATATAAAAAATCTTATCGTCACCAGATCGATGCTCTTTACTTAAACTGTGAAAAGTATCTAAATTGAATTTTGTTATTTATTTTTTATTTTAAAATCGATTCAGGTAAATCATCTAAATAATCCGTTATTTTATTTGCGATTTGAAAAAATGTAGTTAATCGCATAAACGTAGGTGACGTTTATGAAATTTATGTTATAATTAGCTTAAATCTAAAGTAATAACATCAATATATTAAATATCATATCATGTAAACCAGTGTTTCCCACGGTGGGGCGTACGCCCCACCGGTGGGGCATTACGTCTCAGAGGTGGGGCATCATGCTTTAGAGATGGGACATGTCGGCAATTATCAACTATTCCACACTACTGTTTAATTAAAA
The DNA here is from genome assembly GCF_051122295.1 of Plectrocnemia conspersa. Classification (NCBI taxonomy): domain Eukaryota; kingdom Metazoa; phylum Arthropoda; class Insecta; order Trichoptera; family Polycentropodidae; genus Plectrocnemia; species Plectrocnemia conspersa. The sequence goes on along the minus strand of NW_028277170.1, from coordinate 2,100,049 downwards.
AAGAGGCCGGTGGGGCATATGACTTTTGAAAAGACTACAGTGGGGCATGGCATAAGGAAGGTTGGGAAACACTGATGTAAACTATATAAGGATAAATGTATCAGTTATATAGCTTTGACAATATAATTAATACACAAAATAAACATTATTGTGCTAAATTTTAATCCCTGTTTACTTGGTAATAAATTACCAGTCAAAATTTTTTTTGTGTTGATATCGAATGGTGTATGTCAGATGATTCCACTTTGAGATTGAAAGAGTAACTCCAGATACTGGACGCACGTTGTCAGATCATCACAGCCAAAGATCTGTAAATATTACAATACAATGATTAATTTGGTACAACACAGATTATTACAATAACAACTAATTATAATAGCGCAAATATTATTATAGTTGTAATAGTAATGACAAATATTATATACAGCTGTGTAAAATTGAAAGTTTTATAGGCAATATTTCACGAATTCCATTTTTAAAATGTATTATTCCTTAAAACTTGTTCTATTATATTTTTTTATGATCAAGTGCATCTGTGGTAATAATTTACAAGATATTTTAACTTGTAAAGGCTCCTCAGTTGCACTTTAGCCTGTTAAATGGGGAGTGTTATATGCCTGTTAAATGACGTCATATGAGGAGATTAAATAAAGGCGTTTGCCCCTCCCCCACCCTTCAAATTAAGTCATTTAATGAAATGCTATGAATCTTAATGAAATCGAAACATTAAAAAGAACTATTATTGACAAGCCAATTTTTGCCCCTCCCCCCTTATATCTGAAAAAGATCCGACTCTTCTGAGAAGAGATAATTGCATTTTGCTCTCTCCTATTGGTCAAAATTCTGTTTAGATGTGCCTCGTTTGATTCTCGCTTATTTTAAGTCGTAATATTTTTATAAAAAGTCGTGTTTTCACTGCGACGGCACGATTTTATTGCTTTTGACGTGAATTTAAAACAGACGCCCCTTGCATTTTCCCAGAGAAATGCATGTCAATTAATGAAAAATATTAAAAAACGACCACTGATTTGCCAAATTATGCTCCTCCCCTCCCCCCATATAAAAAGTTTAAATGACCTCCCTGCGTTCTGATTTAATTAGTAGCTATAAATATTTGCAAAAATATATCATTATATGTAATGTTATACCTAGAAATATTTGCAAAATAAATAAAGAAATCACCTGCTGTTGCGGCACAAGCGTTGTCGACTATTGCACAAAGATAACTGGTGCAAGGCTTTTTTGAAGTACTTCTGGTTCACTTGTCCATTTTCAGCTTAATTTTCAGTGATGTCTTGTGAAGCATACGACGCGTAGTGGAGTTACTGATTCAGGTGAAGTGAAGAAATCTTGACTGCGGTCAGACGTTCCGTTGATGTGTTAGTCACTACGGTCTCCTCTTAGCGTTTTTAAATTGTGAAATGAAAATGGTAGGAGAGACTGGATCTAGGTAATGTGTTAAATGTGTACGCGTGCGCAATGTGTTATTGCGCAGGCAGTTATTGTTCCGGCTCAGGTGAAATGTAGTGAGTAGAACAGTTGAGTGAGATAGTGAGCGACTGGTGTAGGGTGGCTCATACATTTATTGGTTAGATAACCGGCGAAAGTGGCGGCCGATGCTGATAATTTAGTTTCTGGCGAAAGCATGGCGAGGTCCATATACTCAACTACTCCATAGCCACTGTTCTAGCAATATATGCAGTGATGTAGTGCTAAATAAAATACTGGGGGTGTAGTACCCCATATAAAAATTTCGGAAATATACCGGAACAATGAAAATATAAATTTAAAAAATAATTTGTATATGCGTTTCGAAATTTAGTGGTAGTTACTCCGTGAATTGAAATTGTTTAAAGGTTTGAGAAAAAAATAGATATAATTAGATATAGTTATATGTTGAAAAGTAAGATTTTAGTTTGTTGTTGAATGGAATGAAGGAGATTATTAATTTTTGCTGCTTATTCTTCTTCTCTTGTGCAAGCAATGCATTGGCATATAATGCCATGCTTCTTAAGAAGCATCTGCATCCTGACCTTACGCGGTAGATTAGTGGTAAAATTCATATAGCAATGGGTAATTTCAGTACCCTTTGGAATATCTGTGGCGGCCACGCCTACGAATCTGGCTTGTTCATTCATGCTGTAAATAAATTTTTAAATTAAAAACACATTCATATTTTTTTTAATTAGCTGATGATTACAAACGGCACAGTTATGTTTATGCAAAATTAGAATTTGTATGCAAGTGTTACCGAACATGAAGGACCAGGTGTTTATGCCAATAGCGGCCCAAAACAATATATGTACAACGGCCGTTAAGAAGCAAGAAGCAGACCGAATACATTTATATACTTTCAGGAACTTTCTGGTCACTGATTATTTCGGACATAGATTATTCCGGGCAAAAAATATTATATTGAAAAAAATCAAGACAAATATTTGGATTGTCGAATTTTTAACTACCGAGTTCAATATTTTTACAACGTGAAAACACAAAAAAACGGAAATTTCGAGCTCGTTTAAATTTCTTATTTTTGATATCGAAAACATAATTTTTGTAGTGACATGTAATAAAATTAATCCCTTGCATAAGACCAAAAATAATGAGTAATACAGTAAATAAGTGTATATTTTATTGGAATAAAAGTGGTGCTCTGGCCTTTGGTATAAAAATTTAAGAAGCATCTAAGAGCAGTCTATCGATGACCCTTCTGTTCCAAAATAAAAAAGATTTGACGCCCGTATTTTTAAAAATATGTTTTTCGACAATATAGTAAATGAATAAAAGTGTAAAGATAATTGGCACAAAAAGGCTTTTGTACACAGTCGACTGTGTGATTTTGATTAGTACTCGTAAACAACACAATAAAGGATCAGCGTATAAAGTACTTTTAGAAGTACCTGAATGTAAGGAAGATTGCACAAAAGCTTTCTTTAATATAATATTGAAAATATTTTTTTGTCCAAAATAATCAGTCTCCGGAAAAATTTGAGCACCGTTTCTGTTCCTCCCTTCTACGTCCAATATAAAGCTTCATGTTTCCTTTTTATAAGAACGAAATTTTCAATGTAACAAATTGAAGGAATGACATACTATAAGATTGATAAGTGAAAATTGTAAATGAACAAATGATCATCAACGCATGCAATCTTAATAATGTTCTGAAGAGCGCGTAAGCAAGAAGTGATGTTAAAATAAAAGTACATTGGACCAAACCGGTAAATCATACATATCTATTAATTAATAATTTTGCTGTGACTGCAAAATTAAACATTCGCAGCCTGTGTAGTTCATCATATTATCACAAGTTCATATATTTCAATGGATGTGTAGAGGTATATAAATTTTGCGTTTTACTAAGGTAAAGAAATATATTTTAGGCTTTATTAATATTTAATACATTTTATTTTACCTTTAATTTGAAACTATGAGAACCAAAATGTATTCCTTAAACATAGGCATAATGTGTAAAAAAAATGTTTTTAATAATCCACTAAGAATAAATATCTGGTTAACGACAAGAAAGTTTATGCCACCGTCTTTTTAATTAATAACTAACGATTTTCTGCTTTTGTATAGCAAAAAATCAAAAACTCGATGTGGATGAGTTATAAGAATTATTATCCTTGTCAAAAACAATTTGAATATTAGTAGGATATTACGTAATTAAAAATAAAAAAATGTCCTTATCTTCTTACAAAACGCTAATGTTTATTTATTTTTTGAAAAAATATACCTCTACACATTATATAGAAAAGAAATTGTAAAATGATCTACAATGGCGCATTTGTATTTACCTGAATAAAATGTTGGGCTCGCAAGAATGTCTCATCAATCCCGCGGAAGAGTAAATGCCTTGTCCAATTTCATTATAGACGTTGCTTTCAAATAAACGAGTCACCGTAATAGTGCTAACAACATTTTGAATTAAATGTCTCATTAGCATGCCGGCAACGAATTCATCCAAAGATTCAGGCTCAGTGTTAGTAAACTTAGGATATACATAGCCAGTGAAAAATTCCACATAGTCTTTCAGATATATCATCATCACTATCGCTGCCTGAAAAAAATATTAAAAATGGTTTAAAATCTCAATTTTTTTCTAAATTCTTAAAAAAATAAATTGTAAAAATGATAAAGGTCCAACAGTGTTTGAAATAAATATATTTATCCCGTATAATATGTATATGATTATTTTTAAATACCAATTTGTACTTACTAAGGTAAATCCTTTCAAATTGACCATAGGATGCATAGCAGTAGACAATTTATAAGCTTTTTTATAACGGCCATGTGATGAGGTATCTAGGATACCCATCAATGTATCTGCGTCTTCAAACTCTAATTCGCACTCATCTTCAATGAACCCAAATGTTAGGCCTTCGTCACCCACCGCACCCGTCAAGAGAGAGCTGCAACAAAGAATAAGAATTGCCATATCCCAATACCGTTTCATAGCAAAATGTAAAATAAATTACCGAAGAGCCAGGTGACTTGAACCCATGCTTTTCCAAAGTCCCATTCTGCCACCCAGGCACTCGTAATGGTGGATGTTTACTGCATCGATCTGCATGCATTCCATCGAGCAATATTGAGCAGTAGGGCACATGTTGCATCTGAAATTCATATTTTATTAAATGTACTTACCTTGCAGTGTCGTTAAAATAAAATTTTATATACTATATCTCAAAAGTTTAAAATTTTTTAACATAATTTCGCCACTGATATATTCATATTGTAAATTATAATATCACTTACGGAAAAACAGTGTCCGAGATAATACTCCAGCATAAATCGCAAGTATCGTTACCAGAATCATACTCCAATTTGGAGACTGAAAAGGGTCGTTCGGAAAATAAAACAGAATTTTTTGGAATGTCTGCGACGGCGATAATATAAGGCACCTCATCGTCAGTATAGCTGAAATTTTCATTATTTTTTTACAATAAAATAAATTTAAGCTTAAAGTTCTTTGCAACGCAATGTATCTAAACTCTGGTTGAATTTATCCATAAAGAACATTGAAGAACTACATTTTTAAAACATTGTTCAGTTAAAAAAAAGATATACATACCGCCTAGACACTGCCGTAGAAGCAGCAGGCAATTTATAACTTTCTCCATGATATACCGGTGGGTGTCTATCTATACGATTTGGAGGGACACTTTCGCCAAACCGAATCGGGCCCGGCATGAAATCGATTTCGTCAAGATGTATATTTTCCATTTCTACCGCAAGCTGCTGAAAATATATACTTTTAAATACCTAAAAAATCTTTTAACTGAAATCAATATAATAGAATATTACTTCAGTGGCTTTCATATGATTTATGAAATTTTCCCTTTCAATCAATAGTTTCGCAATTTTCTCGTCTTGTAAATACGAGAACTTTACAGCCTTGTTGTAACAATCCAATGCGGAAGGAAGATCATTGCTTTTCCAATATCCCCTAGCCGCCTTCCACCAGATACGCATTCCAGCATCGCTTTTCTTATAACTACTGTATGATGCATTGTATAAGTTTTTCTCAAACTTCATCAGCCATAAACGGACTTCATCGCTAAAAAATATTTTTCATTAGACACAGTAATTTTAATAAAATAATATAAATGATTATAACAAGCAACAAAATAGTATCAAGTAATCTACCGATATTTACTAGATCGCTATAACTTTTGCTTGTTATTTATTTATCTCCGACAAAGTGGCGATTGAGAACGTAGGATGTTTTAAACGCCACTATTATAGTTTTCGTATGGAAGATATGTATAGATTCAAAAATATTCGATTCTAGAGGGTGACTTGTCACCTTAAATAATAATGTAAAACTGGCTTTTTAAATTCTGAAATTTTGAAAGCTTTTTTCTCTTTCTCATTACCGTTACGCTGATGCGTATTGTTATAGAAGAAAAAGTGAGCAATAAGAAAACGGCTTGTGTGATTCATCAACGAAATTGAGTTACAATATGTAATTGCATCATTTGACAAAAATAGAAAACAGACACGAAAAAAATATAGTAGTGATCCGGAATAGAAAATAACAGGCCTTACTTTTCTGTCTAGCATAAAGGCAAACCTTTATTTTTACGTGTAGTAAAAAAATAGTAAAAAAATTCGAGCGATAGCGCTAAATATTTTACATTAAATATAAAGCGTTATTGGAAGAGCTCATTGGGGGTAATTAACAATATATTATTATTCATATTTTTAAAAAAGAGTCATAATATGTAATATTTGATATTATAAATTTTATTTTTTTAAGTGGTAAAGTTGCTTTTGACCCATTGTTATATTAATTTATTTCAAGTTTTAAGTTAAACAATGTAATATTTTACAAAAAGTTTATCATTTAAGTGTAAGTGTTTATTTTAGTTCCTACTTTTTCTATTTCTAAAAGAGTTTTTTAAAATTAAAATAAAAACATTGGTTACATCAATATTTTGTCAAAATACATATATTATTGGCATATTAGATCTTTTTTTCTAAAATTAGGAAATTTATATGAATATCTTAGATTTTTCTTCCCTACTAAATGAACTAATACACTAGTAATTGTCAAAAATTATTACAAAAAAATTAATGACATAAAAAGCGAATACTAATTTTAACACTGAAGTTCGATGATAACGTCGGGAGGAATGCTAAAGCGCTTTTATGAATTAAGAAATGAAATTAATTTATTCTTTGAGATAAAGGAATATCAATTTTCTGGATTTGATGACAATGATTTTGGATTCAACGTTTAAATGATTTGTATATAAGTCTGCGAGAACCAAATAAACTGATTAAATAAAAGCTTTTGAAAATAAGCTTATAATATGGAATGGTTTTGATCCAGTTTATGGACTAAGACGATGCGACACCCCTTTCTTACATCTAATTAGCATAATTATATAAATAGGGGAATGTCCTTTGTTCGTCAGCATTCTTATTAATTACTTCAAACCATACGGTCAGTCGTCCGTCTGACGATGACCCCCTTAATACCGATTTTCATCGAGCACACGCGAATATATAACAGTTTCTTTTCTTTTTCTTTAATATTTCACTCGAATTGTAAATGGTGTTTAGTTCGCTCTACCCCACTCCTATTAAACTGTACCCACTAATTACGATGAACTGTATTTAGTAGCTAATAACAAAAGTATGAACATGTAAATTAAAAACCATTAAGCCGCCAGACAGTAATGAACTGATAGCAAACTATGAGTCATGCACTAAATGCGTGAACAACTACTGAGACAGTCTGATGTGTCATGAAATTAGATCGCAAACTTATCGCACCGACCATTGAATACATAAACAAACCACACGATCTCTATAAAATTTCATATAACATGATGTTATAAATGTACTTCAGACGACGCTATTATTTCAGTATCTTGAATTATATAAACGAATGTGTTATCTAATTGTATATACAGGCGGCCCTCGACTTTCGCACAATTCGCTATTTCGCACATTAAAAAAAAAAACATTTTTTTTAAGAAAAAATGATAAACATGAGTGAGAAGCGGAAAAACTTCAGTGTTGATACGAACAAAAAGAAATCAAGGACTCCTAAGCTTCACACGATTCGAGACAAAGATGGAAATTATTAGACGTTCTGATAGCGGTGAATCTTTTGCTTCAATCGGACGTTCGTATGATACAAACAGGTCTATGATATGTTCAATTTTGCAAAATAAAAATATAATTAAAGAATACGTTCAAAATTGTTAATATTAAAGATATATTTCCACAATTTTTAAAGATATGTTGCAAAAAAAAACACAGCAAAAAAAACATGGATGAAAAGGAAAAATCTTTGTCATCATGGATCGATGACCAACATCAAAAAGATGTCCCTCTGAGTATTTCAATTATTCAAGCAAAAGCTCTTAGTTTGCACAAAGATTGGAAGAATAGATTAAAAAAAGATTTTAACACGGTTTTTCAAGCAAGTAACGGTTGGTTTTACAATTTTAAAATGAGGTATTCTTTTCATAATATTAAATTTATTGGAGAATGAGCTCATGCGGATAAAGATGCTGCAAAAGAATTTATTTCCTAATTATCCAAAATTATTGAAGATGGAGAATATTCCTCTAGCCAAATATTTAATGTAGATGAGACAGGTTTATTTTGGAAAACTCTTTAACAATAAAAAATATGAATGTAGCCTTCATGCATCGTGACAAATTTTTAAATATTATAGAAGATTGTGATCCCAATGGAGAACGCATAACTCAAGTGCGTAGGGCGATCAATAAAGACATAGCATGTTATAAAATACTATATGAAGAAAAGAAAAAAAATAGTGTAAAAACAGTTAACTCTTGATAACTTTTCAAAGGAAACACCCGCAAACCCCACTGAAACATGTCTCTAAAACGCCTCTTAAAAATTTTATATTTACTTGATAAATAAATATTTTAAAATACACACAATTTCAATTTTTTACTTCCCTCTACTTTCGAACATTCAACATTCGCACACATTTTCAGGAACCAATTATGTGCGAAAGTCGAGGGCCGCCTGTATTATGATTATTATCATAATACATTTCATTTTCATTGTATCAGTGTGTCGATAAGCTTCCTTTGTTCTAAAACATATAAATAAGCTCGATCCACTGGTAAAAGATTTCAGGGTAGGATATTTGTGAGCAAGACGTGCCGCGACTGTGTAAATTAAAGTGCTAAATATAAATCTGAAATATTATTTTGTTCATTTATGATAATGGAATTCCTGAAATTGTCTGTTCGAAGTGAAGAAGAAGAAAAATAGCTTTTCAAAATAAATTTAGAGACGATTTTAGCCTTATCATTTATAAAACTCGTCAAGGTAGTGATACTTTTAACGATGGAAATACTGCAAGACGATTCTTTGTTAATTACTCGTGTTGTGCGAATATAACAGGAATACAAGAAAAATTAATCAAGAGATTTTACATTATTTTTAAACCATGGCAAGTGAAAAACCTATAAATTCTTAAAAATTGGAGATTACAGCCGAATATTATGTACATTATAAATGGCATTACATGCCTGTTTCAGTCCATAAGGTACTGATTCACGGAAAAAATATCATAAATTATCATGCCTTGTTACCATTAGAGCAGCTTTACTATTAGAACTAGATGACGAAGCTAATGCACTTTTGCAATTAGGACCAGATTAATAAATATGTTTCATATATAATACATATACAGTACAGTATATGTACTGTATATGTATTATATATGAAACATATATGTATTATATATGAGAATATTATTTTTATTATATGAATTGCATTTTATTTTATTTTAATAAATTTTCCATTCTTACGTTGTAGAAAAATCATGTACATCTAATAAAAATTTAATAACTTATTCCACCAAATTTTTTTTATATTTTTAAATATTTTTTTGAAATCATAATAATTAAGACCTGATCTTCAATTTACATCCAGAATTGATTGGCAATTATATTGCAATTTATTGCAAACAATTTCAGAAGCAGAGGGTTACAACATACATATACCTATTTTATACTAGCCTTCCGCTTTCTGATAAATTTCTCAAGTTATTATTCATCATAATTATCCCTGTTAAATAAAACATATTTAACAGGGATAATTATGATGAATAAAAAACATTAATCAACAGCCACCAAAAAGTCAAAAAAATAAGTGATAATGTTATGATTATTGTTTGGAAAGATAAGAGAGTAGTCACAGTACTAAGCAATTGGCATTCTAACGAATCTCACGAAGAAAAGGTGGAATAGAAGAAGACATCGTTAACCAGAGGTAGTCTTAAATTATATAAAATATATTTGAAGTGTCGATAGAGCAGACCATTATACTTTTTCATACTGTTTCCTATGGAAAATATTAAAATAGTGGCGTAATTGGGGCTTAGATTACACAATTAAAAGAGTTAATGGGAATCAAATCATTAACCCTTTGTACGCGGAAATCGACTAAATTGATTTTTTTGTCTCTTTACGCAAAAATCAGTAAAAGAAATGCTTTTCAAGAAAAAACTATTTTTGTAAATAAATATAAAATATCATTTTAAATAAATAAAAATTAAAAAATCAGAACATTTAAACACAGTATCAAGGTAAAATTTACATTGAAAAAAAAAAAAAAAAAATATTTTTGATTAACGCGTCCAAAGGGTTAACATGGCCAGGAAAGAGCCCCGAACTGAACCCAATTGAAAATTTATGTGCAATCATAAAACAAAATTCCGAAGAACATATGGAAGTATAGAAAAAGGAGATCGACATTAAAATAATTGAAAATCCGTATTTATCGAAGCCAAACAGAATACAAGAATTTATTAAAAATAAAGGCGAAATTCGGTCCAAATGTTATAAAAGTGTTAAAATACAAGCTTTTAATTTTTAAATGTCCTCGATATTGCTTTCTATGAATAAAACAAAAAAATAACGCGCGCAAGGGTTCGCCATTACGCAATTCCCAGAATGCACCTTTCTTAGAATTGACGCAATTATACCTTCCTAATTTTACAAGACTCGTGTTTTTTTTAACAGTATTAACAGAAAATGAAAGTTAACAATTATATCTATTATAAATTCAAAAACGTGTAAAAAATGCATCAAAGTTGATAAACTAATCAAAATACGTATAAGAACCACCATGTCAACTTTCAATTTTATTTTTATTTTATATCACATAATTATGCGACCCACTGGTTTAGAAACACTGGTTAAATGACGTACTTGACAAGTTATTTATGCGAAAAATCATAAGAAAGCTACATATTAAAATTAAATCAAATTTACTAAAAAAGATAATTGTTTGCCATTTTTGGCCACCGAGCAAAGCTCGGCAAATAAACGCCTGACGTTAGCTGTTAAGGTTTTTTAATGTATCTGATATTTACTTTAATTTTCTTTTTTATTTATAATATAAAAAAAAAAAAATTTTCAATGGAGAGGAGGAATTTGAATGAGTATTAATTCATGAAAGCCGCATGAGTATTGCTCGTGTCCCTGTGGTGCATTTATCTACGCATTTCTAGGCTTTGGCAGAAACGAGAAGTTTAACATTTTTGCTTATCTTGAAATTAAAATATACACATATCCAGAAAATATCGTATTTACAAGATTAAGCAATAACGAACACGTGCTATAAACTTAGTCGTCTACCGCCGCGCCGGCATACACTATATAAATGTTTGCTAATGAACCCTTTGACTCGCCGCTCAATGTACCCCGACATATCTACTCAACATCGGGTGTCTATATATCGGTCAATTACTCATTTTGTCTGCAATTGCAGCATCTGCATCTGTGTGCGGAAGGCATCATCGATCAGAATCACCATGCGCATAGATTTTGTGCGTGTGCATAATTATAAATAAAAATATTTTATGAAAGCTCCTCTGCTTTAAAATAATTGAATCTGCCCATCGAACTGACACTGCACTTTTGATCATTATATTAATTAGAGTACATATAAAAATTAGAGTATAGAATCGCGGAATGATCATTTTATAACAATAGTAAAACATTATAATTATTTTAAAAATCGCAAATTATTTTTTTTAATACAATTGCTTATTTAGAATAGACGCGTGTATTTATTAATTTACTTAAAGAGAAAAAACAAATGAATATATCAAGTAAATACAAAGAGTGCATTGTTGCAGACGTATGGGGGTGGGTATGTTTGCTAACATATCCACCAAAAAAATCACGCAGGTTACAGATAAAACGCAGACCTAACCTAGTGTAAGGTCGAGACTATTACGTAGAAATGAAAATGGAAAGGTACTTACCAAATCCGCGGCTGCGAGAGCAAAGAATGAACGGCCGTCGCCTCGTTACTCCCATTGAATTCTTCAATAAGGGGCACAACTCTAGATGCCATTGCAGTAAAGGATTCGCTCATCAGCTCGCCATCCAGGTCTACGTCAATGAAGTCGTCCATCGTCACCGCGTCCCGTCGCTTCGCCGATTCGCAGGGATCTGAAAGTTTACCACCGGCAGTACAGATCCATCAGAGTAAGAGTGGAGGGGGCACATGGGCAGACAACCTTTTTGCCAGTGACAAATCATATTATTAATCCCATTTTTAAATTAATAATTAAAAATATACTCACTGTAAAGAGGAAGGATAAGATCAAAAAAATATTTTTTAAAAGAACTGTATTTTAGGGTGAAATAGAAAACATAAAAAATACATTTTGTTAAAATGGTGCAGATAATATATATATATTGAAATTGAAAGAAAAGCTTTTCATATAAATTTGCTATGAACACCTCATGTTGGCATTGCAGTGAAGAATAAATTAAATGTATGTAAAAATCAACTTTTGCGGGCTTTGATTGTATGCTATTTGGCAAAAATTTTAACCAAATCCACACATAGGCTTTTCTAAATATAAAGTCAGAACAAAAGCAATAGTTTATGTGGAGCTTTCAACCTGTAAACCCATAAAAAGCAAAATCCGGCTTTTTTGACTCAACATGTGATTTTAAATTTTAATATTGAAGATTATTTTTTTCGCAAAAATTATAAATAATGCACAAAATCGATGAATAAATTCCTAAGTTTATCATAAAAACCGTTCCAAAAAGGGTTTTTTTCAGGTTTTTCTTGTGAAAAGCTCGGCCAATATTTAATAAGTACCTAATCAGCTGGTTGAGGTAAATATTAAAATAACCAATATTCTTTAAATTAAATTGAAGATTAAAAATACTAAGTAAAAAATAGATTTTTTAATATTATATAAAAAAAATAAACTGCAATATTTTTGATTTTAATGTCGTTTAATTGTTCTTGGTTTTGATGTTTTTGTAATACAATAATTTGCTATTTCCTCTGAATTTTGAATATGCTTAAAATAATAATCGATTAATATATTTCTTGTCAATAAATTTGTATTTGTAATAAAAATAAAAAAATAATCTCAAATATATTACATACTTTTTTTGTGTATTTCATTAGCAATTTCTGGTTATCTTACCTTGAATACTACATATTTATTTTTTTAAATAAATATCATACGAAATATCTTAATTTTCCTGAGACTGTTAAAATCGGTTTACCGGTTTTTGATTTGTAAAAAAATCTTTTAAGAAATCTTCATATTTATTATAACAATGCTTTTTCTTGTGATTCTGCAGCCATGATCACGAATTTTCCGTAGCTGCCGCTCTGATCCTCCTTGATCTTGTCATATATACACGTTTCGGTGGGGCAGTATTAATTATATTAATTAATTGTCCATTTGCCCGGCTCTCTATTCAATAGAGATAGAATGTTGACCGACAAATAAAATATTGACGCTGTGCTCCAAACCGTGAAAGTCGCACTTTAATCAAACGGTTTTAAAAAAGAAAACCTAAAGGCGACAGAAAAGAAAATTGAAAAAAATTACATAGTGCATGCACGTCTCCCATACATCCTAGTGGTGACAGAAAAGATCGGAAGAACCCTAATGAAGCACGATATCAGAACTATTTTCCAATCCAAAAACAAAATTGGTTCGATGCTTCATTTAAAAAATGAATCCCAAGGTGTGTATATAATCTCATGTGCAAATTGCGAAAATTCACAAAAATATCGCTATGAACAAAAGAGATGATAGTAGCATATTATCAAAATTTTGGCTTCCGGTTTTAAAGTCATTACGACCTAATTGCCACACAATTAAACAAACACAGACACAAATGACTCATCCCGGACAAATGGACAATTAATTAATATAATTAATACTGCCCCACCGAAATGTGTAAATATGACAAAATCAATGGTCCTTGTTGTGTATATCTTATCATATATACGCGTTTCGGTGAAGCTGTATTAATTATATTAATTATTAGTAATTAAATACAAACTAAGCCAACTCATCTCTTAGGGAAAAATAAGCGGAAGAATAAGTACAGACAGACGTCGCATCCCACATATTGCTCCATAGTTTGCCTGTATTTCGATATTACTATGTTTTAAAAATATGATAGCTATCCTTACCGATATTACTATGGACTTCTAATATAAGAGGGCTTATTAAAACATATTCAAACCGATTTTTGGTCAATAGGAGAGCGCAAAAACAATTATCGCTACTCAGAAGGCAAAAATTCACGTCAAAAGCAATAAAATCGTGTCGGCGCCGTCGCAGTGGGAACGCTCGGTAACGAGCGTTCCCACTGCGACGGCGACGGCACGATTTTATTGCTTTTGACGTGGATTTTTGACTTCTGAGAAGTGATAATTGTTTTTGGGCTCTTCTATTGGTCAAAATTCGGTTTACAGTGTGACTGTATTTTTATATTTGCTTTATGTTATAAATTAATATTTGTCGTAATTCTATACTTTATATGTATAATTGGTTTTAATTTTATTAACATTTTTAATATTTATTACTTTTTATATTTTTTTAATATTTGATAGCTATGTTTAATTCATTTTTATGTTTGATTTCTGTTTAATAAAAATAAAATTGATATTTCTATATAATTTTACACATAAATAGATTTTTTATTTAATGGTAAATATACCAGTGCTTTAGACGTCTATTGACGTCAACCGTTTTTGAGCGTTTTATGGGTCATTATGGGGTCATATTTAAAAAAATGTTGAAAAAAATATAATGCCATCCTTGAATTAAAGGCAATAGGAGAGCGCAAAAACAGTTATCGCTTCTCAAATGACAAAACTTTTGAGAAGCGATCATTGTTTTTTGCGCTTAAATTCGGTTTAGATGTACTTTATTCGATTCTCACTCGTATATAAAAGCTTGATAATCGAACGTTTTCACCGCGATTACACGATTTTATTGCTTTTGACCTGGACTGGAAATTCACTAGCTGGTAACACTGAGCAGCAAAGAAAATACGACTAATTATCAAGTAAATATTATGAGTAAATATTTTTAATGCCTAATTTTGCATATAATATGTTTTCAGAAAATATGTCGCAACAGTGGCTAATTTTTATATTTATTTGTAGCATATCGTACCTATTAATATTTATACTAGAAATTATATGACGATGTTAAAAAATGACATTTTTGTCATGAGGCCCGGAATCATTGTTTTCCCATGGCCCTGGATATATTTATTTATCTAAATATTATGAAATTTCAAATCTCAATAGGAATTTCATCCATATATATTTGCAAACCGCGAAGGTTTTTAATATCTCTAATATTTTTTCACGCCATTTCAAAATTTGATAATATGTGGGGGAGCAGTTATTTATGCCATAAGTTATTTAAATATTATTTCAATGATTTTCCACCTTAAATTATACAAAAACATAAAGCAGAATACAAGTCCCAAAGGTTCACGATACCTTTAAGTGCCCTATTTACTGGCGATTTTAGCATCTGGTGAAGCATAGCAATATGCAAAACAGTCACGCATGATTTGCATGAAACTTGCAAGGGAAAGAAATAAAACTACCCTGTAAACGCATAACACAATGACTTGAAGGCAAATTTATGAGCCGTAGGAATTAGTCATTTTTAATTGCTAACGTGAGTTTTAAAACAGATTGCATGTTAAATTGCCAGATTCGCTCATGTGACCTTTATGTCCAGTTGCATGTTTCGGTCTTTATTTGTCGTTATAATTTTGTTAATTAATAATTTATTTTTAATATTATATAAACATTTAAGAAATGAAGCTAAAAGAGCGAATATAATTTTATTGCATATTATTGCCTGAATATATCGGAAATTAGTAAACACGACACGCTGTCCAAAATGCTTTGTAACGGTTCAACTAACGAGGTTCTTACTAATCAGAGCCAAGAATCGAATGTTGATTCGCAACTTCCTTAAAAATCGTCGAAAAATGTCTTTAAAACTGGCTCATCTAAACAAATTAAGATGACAAATATATTTATTATTTATTTTATTATTTTATTTTATTAATTTATTTAGCTTAATAGCTAATCTTTACATCTAACAAATTTAGTAAACATATATAAAAATATATAAAAAATACATAACAGAAAGAAAAAATAAAAATATACAATAATAAAGTCTTAATATTATAATTTATTTCTATATGTACGAAGGTGTTTTTTTTATTCCATTTATGAAACCCGTTATATTTTTGCTGTTTCGGATTTCTCTTGGAAGACTATTATATAAATCAAAACCTCCGTACATAATTCCCCTAGCCGTACTCGTTTTCTTATACTTAATTATCTTTAAATTTTCTTTATTTCTAGTATTATATTTATGTACATCTTTATTTCTTATTAAATACTTATTAAAATATTCTGGTAACATATTATTTTCTAACTTATATATAAATACTAAAACATTCATACTCAATATTTCTTGAACATTCAACCATTCTAATCTATCAATCATACTTTTACAATTAGTTAATCTATTTTTATTTAAGATTACTCTCATTGCCCTATTTTGTAATTTTTGCAACATTTGTTTATCTAATTTATTTAACATATTTAATAGTGTTGCACAATAATTAAAATGGGGCAATATTGTACTATTGTAAATTTTTTTTTTTTGTATTTATACTTAATATATTTCTTAATCTAGATAATAAACCTATTTTTCTACTAATTTTTTTTAATATGTAATTACAATGTTCTTTAAAATTTAATTTTGTATCAACAATTACTCCTAAATATTTTATATTATCCACTATTTCTATACTAGAGTTATTTATTACTATTTTGGTACTATTATCTAACACATTTTTATAATTAATAAACATACATTTAGTTTTATTCTCATTTAATTTAAGTACATTATTCTTTAACCATATTTCTAATATACTTAATTTATTATTTAAATTATTTACAATTTCTTTAATGTTATCACCTATGCAATACATTAATGTGTCATCCGCAAATAGATGAATTTTACATTTTTTCACGTTATTAACTATATCATTAATATACAAAACAAATAACAATGGTCCCAATTTAGACCCTTGTGGTACTCCATAAGACACTAATTTCTCTTCAGAATATACATTATTTATTTTAACTTTTTGTTTTCTTTTATATAAGTAATTATTAAACCATCTTAAAACTATATCACTTATACCTATACTCTCCAATTTCTTGAACATTATTTTTCTGTCTATTGTTTCGAAAGCTCTCTTGAAATCCAAGAAAACTGCTCCAATGATTTTGTTTGTATCCTTAGCCAACAGCCAATCATTTATCACTACTTGTAATGCAGTTTCAGTGGAATGCTTTTCTCTGAATCCCGATTGTTGTTCACATATTATGTTTTGAGAAGTAATAAATTCCTTTAATTGTTTGATTACTACTTCTTCTATTATTTTTTCTATACACGGTAGCATGTTGATTGGTCTCATTTCTTCAACTTTTTTACTATTTTTTATTTTAGGTATAGGTACAATAGTAGCAATATTTAAATTTTCAGGCATTTCTCCTAAGGAGAGTGCTTTATTTATTAAATAATTTAATTTAGTTCCTATTATTTCCCATGTTTCTTTAATTATATTTATATCTAGTTCATCAGTATTAGTTCCTTTTCTAAATTTACATATTATGTTATGAATTTCATCTAATGATACTGATTTAAATTTACTAAATTTTACAATTATTGCCTTATTATTATATTGTACTAAATTACTAATCCTTGGTATTGAATTCACAATTTCTTCTATGCTCTCAATGTAATATGTATTCATTTTTTCTGCTATTATATAAGGATCTTGATATATATTTCCATTAATTTCCATTTTTATTATGTCGTTTTGCTGAGTTGGATTAATTAATTGTTTTATTGATTTCCACATCTTATTTGGATCATTTTGTATTTCATCTATCAATTTTTCATACCATTTCCATATAATGTGCATAACGCATAAAACCTGTGAAAACCTTAAACGTAAATACGTAAAAACGTATGGATCGAAAAATAATTAAAATTTTCTAAGAAAATCCATTAAAAACTGCTCTTGATATTAAAAAATAAGTAAATCAATTAAATTAAAGTGAAGTGTTAGAATAGTGCGTAGAAGACTGTGTGAAGCACGGCACCATTGCTCGATGTAAACCATTAGTGAAATAAAGCAATTGCATATTACGCGTTAATTTTGCTAAAAATCATTTAAACTGGACAATATTAGACTGAAAAAATGTTTTGTTTAGTGATGAATAGAATATGCTCTGATGGAAGGCAATATGTTAGAATATATGTAAACGAAGAGTTCAACCCCAGAAATACCATAAAAACAATTAAAGGAGCTGGTGGAAGCATTATAGTATGGGGTTGTATGTCTTAGCATAGGTTCGGTCCTATCCATTTAATTGAAGGGATTATGAACCAGGAAGTATATGTTAATATTATGCAACCCGTAATGTTACCTTATGCTGAAGATTTCAGGTCATTGTCCTTGTTTATCAACAGGACAATGACCCGAAAAATATTTCACGTAGGGCGAAAAAGTGGTTCACAGGCAATATTATGAATGTTTTGGGATGGCAATCATGCAGCCCTATTGAACACTTATGGAGATATTTAAAACACAAAATTAAAAATTCATTTGTCACTTATTTAAAATAAATATATTCAATTGTAAAAAACGAGTGGGAGCTGATTCCTGCCACAAATACCAGCAATTAATCGAGTCAATGCGTAACCTTTGTAGGGCTATTATAAGGACAAAAGGTCACCCTACAAAATATTAATGGTATTTTATTTTATTTTATTTTTTTATATGTTTTTGAATTTTTAAAATACACTCATATGTATCTCGCATACAGGTGAATTTGAACTATAAATTTTATAAATTTAATTTTAAATTGAAAAAAAATATTTTAAACATTTATTACAACATAGTATTATTCAC
The DNA here is from genome assembly GCF_051122295.1 of Plectrocnemia conspersa. Classification (NCBI taxonomy): domain Eukaryota; kingdom Metazoa; phylum Arthropoda; class Insecta; order Trichoptera; family Polycentropodidae; genus Plectrocnemia; species Plectrocnemia conspersa. The sequence continues at coordinate 2,081,234 of NW_028277170.1, read as the reverse complement.
TAGTATGTAGATTATCAAGATAAAAAATAAGAAGTTGAAAGTTTCAACAATTATATGTAAAATTTGCACTTTACATCGCATTTTGACAAAACTTCAAAAGTGTCTTATTCAGGTGGCCGCCACTGTATGTATGTATGTACATACTACATATAAAATAATTTCTGAAATAAATCGATTTTTGCTGCCAGTGTCTTCTCTTATGCCTGTACTACACTCTCTGGAAGTAGGCCATGGTTGGCCAAGGACGGAGAATATAATGTGTTAATTCGGGGTTATTTCGGTCGAGCTCGGTTCTCCCCGCTCTAAAATCTCTCGGAAGTTCTCCGAGGCTACCGCGAACGGGAGGTAAAGTGGGGGTAATTTAGGTCGACTTGGCCAGCTTCGAGCGCCTCCGAAATTTGTCGGCAAACGGCCGAGCTCAAAGGACCGAAGTCAGAGCTGTTCTTTCGAGCGCGAGCGGCGAGATACTTCCCCTTAAGTGACGAGAGTGAGAGAGAGATAATGATATGGTTTTTCGCAAACTGAGATAGAACGAGTATCTCGGCGCAATTTCAATATGGGCATAGGCGTCTTTCACGATCGCCGCACTGTGTGGTATTTGCCCGATCTGGGCGGCCAAAATTATTTCTCCACTTTAGTTGATTCCATAAGTGCTCTAAGTAAAATATATAATATTATAAGTGTTAAAAAATACATTTTAGAAAAAAAACTTTTTTAAAAAAAATTAACTTTTTTTTTATTTTTCATAAAATAATTGATGCACTTTTATTTTAAAAAGTATTTAAAGTATTTCTTTAATTGTAGGCCCGAGGAAGAGGAATTCCGTGTTGAACGGTCGTGCGAATTTCGCCGCGTAGCGTAAAAAAAAATTGTATATGTCACAAATTTGCTGTTTTTTATTAAGAAAAAGTATTTGACTAGCATTTTTTTATACTTGGTATCATTTTTTTTAAATATGTGATTCTAAACAAATTTTTATTTTATTTTATTAGTACGCGATCCACAATTTGACGTTTACTGATTTTACCACGGTAACCATTTTATTAAAAAATTACAATCATTACAAATCTGAATTTTAAATTTGACGTTAACACGTTACCTATTTAAAACCCATCCCGTACGGAAGGTAGAAAAATCGCGAGCGTTCCGAACCAGGGTCCTTTTTATCCCCCAGACTATTCTCGAAGTTATGATACTTTTTCAACAGAAAATTGTATACCTAATCATCTAACACGTGTTTCCATGCATGTTTACTTTCATAAAACGAATAAAATATTTTTTTATTAACATTTTTTGCAAATTATAGTCATATTTTTCGGCGACATTTCTGGCCAAAGAACGATCGGCGATTGAAGGGCGTCTACAGCGTTTACTTGTCGATGCATGTTGCAGCGTTTCTCAAACACTGACTAATAAAATTATTATTATTTAATTATTTTTAAATCGATTAAATTTTTAACAAATTAAATCAATTAAAAAATTAGTAAAACATTATATTATTTATATATAACTTATTATTGTTAAAAATAATAATTGCACAAGAAATAAAAATATTTCACATTTTTTTTAAATAATGTATTTATAATATAAAATACAAAATAACAAAAATAATATATTTATATTTAGGATAATAATATAAATATTTCATTTATTCTACGCTTGAATCTTGTAAACAATTTGGACATGACAATATTTTCAACTGGTGTTTGTGAACTGAACATATCGTTTTTTTTTGCAGGTGGTGCAAAAAATCGAGTCTTTCTGTCCTAATTTCTAGGGCAAAAGCTGCACCTATTTCTCCTCACCTGTTCAACGCGATTTTCAGGGAGTATTGTCAGTGGAGTAACAGTTTCAACGTTAGTTGCTTGATCATAAAGTGTGAAACCATATTGAATATGTTTATGAAACGATATCCCACTATTTTTTGAAAATGTATGTTCTCCTTGGCAAGTTCCATGGCTAACTCTGTTGACAACAGTGTGACCGATTGTTTTTTTTTTCGTAACATATGAAACCAATGTGATGTCATCGGTAAAGTCAAACGACTAAATAATTCCTCTCGCTAGCGTCAACGCAAAAATTCTTGCGGTATTTCACGCTTATTTTTTCTAATTGTTCCTGTTGTCTTCCAAAAGTCTTTGAGCAAGGGGCACTGACGAAAATAAGTTGTCAGTAATGACACCACGTCCAGTTCCAATATAAGGACTAATTAGATCAGTCACTACCCTTTCACCTTGGTTTCTCTCTCGTACTTGCTGCTTTCCCATGTATGGTTGTATATTTAAAATATACGACGACTCTACATCAGCTGCAACCCATATTTTTATTCCATATCTGCCGGGCTTACTTTTGATAAAAGCGCGAAATTTATCTTGCGATTGTTGAAATCGTAATTGTCTGGTGTTTCTGTCATCAAAGCGAATTTTACTGTATAAATATACGAATGTGTCCCTTGAAATGACCGTAGAAAAAAAGAATTACTTAAAAAGCTGGTTAGATGTCCATATTTCCTTTAGTGGTAGTCTACGGCCATTGCATCTTCTAGAAACTATCAATACGCTGACGAATGCTTCTATTTCCGGTTGGTTGGTGTGGTCTTGATTGTCATTTCTAGAGACCCGATTAGTTTCCACTACTACTTATTTATTGAATCATCGCTGCAGTCATGAAGAGAGCAAAGGCTTCCTTTATTGTAGTCACATTGCTAGCCTCTGTTCCAAGTCCTGAAGAAGATGTTACGATATTCTGGATTCGCGTTCTGGAATTCTATCGTGGAGTTGAATGAACGTGGTGTCTTCTGGTGTAAATTCATCATCTTCGGTTTCTTCATCTTTTGATGAAGAATCGTCAGCTTCGTTATCGATTACATCATTTACGTCGGTGGCATCTGAATCCAACTCTTCAAAGTCGATATCACTGTCAAAAGATTCATCGACATTGACATCACCTTCACATTCGTCTAAAAGTCTTTCTGTATCTTGTCTGGACGACATATCCCAGTATTTTATCACAATTTATACCGCAAAAAAATCACCAAATACGTATAATACAATATACAGAAAATAACAAAGTGTATAATAATACTTCCTACATGAAATAAAAGGTATAGGATGATGGAATTACAAAAATAAAAATAATAAATCAGCTTTGCAAACAACGAAACACGGCAAAAGATAGGGAAACACTGATTTGCCAGCACGTGGCTTTCTCCAGACAATGATTCTTCTGAGAAGGTGATGGTATACCAACAGCATATAGCTTTCTCGTTCTAACTCATTATGGAAACCGACCGTCGACACATTCATAACTTTCGAGTGCGAATGAGCCCAAATGTTATCCTCTATACCTGCCCTTCTTGGAATTGCAAAACTGACGGTCACTCGCAAATAATAGATATTTTACCGCAAATTTATATTTTCAACCGTTATACGATTTCGAAATTGACTCGAAACAAATTTTACCTATGTATAATCCTTAATTACAGGATTACATAAAATGTGGGTCTATTAAAGGTAGTAATTAAAAAGTTACAGTGAAAAACAAATTCTTGGGGTACTTTTTGGCCCCTTTTCGCCCAGGAAGGGTTAAAAAATTATAATGGTTTAAAATGTTTCGGTCCTAACTTTCGCGACTAAGCCCCGTCCCATTTTTAAGAATAATGGTATGCAATGTGTTAAAAACCGCAAAAATCCGCAGTCAATTTTACATGTATCATAAAGAGAAAGACCTAAGATATATATTGTATATAAAATCTAGATTAAAAAGAGGTGGGAAATATAACTAATGAACTCAAAATTAATAAAAAAATATAGGAAAAAATACTAAAAAATAGTACTTATTCAAAATAATATTGTGTGTTTAATATGACAGCTATTGCAAGAAAGAGCTATGAAACGTATAAATACTTACCTGCTTTATCACAATCAATGGTTTGAATTTTTCACTGTACTCAAATAAAATAATAATAATTGTCCAATATACGAGTTGCACAAAATTATCAGCTTTACAGACCAACTTTTTTTTTTATCTGCGCTTAAATTTTCATAATCGATTTTAATCGAAATACCACACCATGCGCCATTTATACATTTTGGGGGGGAGTGTGGACGCTACTCGGAAGTCGGCACCTTGACCATAGAGGAAGCATTACACTATTCATCAACTCAAAACGAAATTCCGATTTTTTGAGATTTTTGCGACCTTTACCCTTTGTTCGTAAAATATGGAATTGACTTTATGGTATTAAATTAATTTTTAAGTAGCTTAGATCTACGAAACAGGTATTATCAATTAATTTTCCGTTTGATATTGCTCAAAATCCGCCATCAGTCTAGCAACAATTCTAAACGATATCTACTTCCGTTTTACATTTTGTTATACGACAAGTCCTGCCCTATTTAATCTGCTTTTATGATTCATTTCTTGCCAGTGGTATTTGACCTCTTACTCAGAACGCGTATAATAAAATCAAACAATATGCACATTCATGGTTTTATGTTTTTTAACATACCGTTGTGTGCTTGTATGTTTATATACAGAAATACATTGTTTCAGTTTGTTTATCAGGGCCGATACAAGAGTTAACCGAGCGAGGTATACATCTCGAGATAAGAGTTGTGAAGAGTAGTCAGTGAATTAAAAAATAGTATGGAGAAAAAAAACACATTTAACATTTGAAAGCTTATCAATTTCATTTTCGTAACAGTTAGATTTTTTCATCCGGGGCAAAATTATCTGGTTATGTATTCGCTATTTTTTGTGCGCTTGCGACACCATTGAGTAACAAGTCATAGAAAACGCCGAGTTTATTTTGCGATCTGCAATTCAAACGAGCCGCTAAGAGTATCGTAAATTTAAAGTCAAATAGTTTTGTAAATTTATACTAATCAATACCGGCTTTGAACTCATCCGCCTTTCGTATTTTTCTGTAAATCCAATGAAACCCTAATTATTCATTTAGAAATTATTTGAATATAATTTAAAACCATCCCTTCCGCACATCAATTCTAAAAAAAAAAAAAAAAACAAGATCTTATTTACTGTCGAAGATTCGCATAACAGGAGTATTGATGAGTGCACATATTCTTACGTTTGATTTCCGAAATTTATACATAGGTGAATTTTTAGAAAGTTATTATGTTGCCTTGTATAGAAAAATATAGGTAAAAGTTTTTCCTCGAAAACAGAACAAAAATATTGTGCAAATCCATCAGAAATATTTTATGAACCGTCCAGTGTTTTATCGTCGAAATTGTTAATGAATTTCCAGAACGCTTTGGGATCATTAATTATTTGTTTTTGGTAACTTTTGTAATAATTGCGATGACAGGAAATTATCACACTTAAAGCGCGCTTAATTCCTCGAGAGCAGACATGTCCCGATCTCTTCATAACTTATGGAAGGTGTCTTTCGTTTTAGCAATGAAATGATCTCAGGAGATAACCAAGCACTCAAGGGCGTTTTCGAGTAAAGTATTGATCAAACGCAGATTATGCTACAGCTTTGGAAAAGTATATAATAATATGATTCGCTTTTTAAATAATTTAAAATTTATGAAATAAATAAAGTTTGAGAATCACCGTTGAATTTTTGGCAATTGAAACCCCAGACTATAAAATTAAAGTCCGTAAATCAGTTACAAAGATTTTATTAATTATATGTCAAAATTTCGATATTCCTCTATGAGATTAAAAAAATATAGGAAAAGTTAATATGTAACTCTGATTTATGATATATGTATTCTTAATATTACATAATTTAATATGATTAAGACGCATTTATTTTGCTGCGACGTAAATTGTTAATCGCAGGAATCGAGTTATATGAACTACAGTCAAATAAGGCGAAATAAAGGCTAAATCTCAGAATGAAAGATAAAAAACTGAAATTTTGCACAGACCTTCGATTTGATTCTATGGACAGGGTGAAAAGTCTCATAAAATATCGTGTCTGCTAATCAAGATATCGAAGGTCAAAGGTCACAACATTTTTTTTTTGTAAATATCTCGCTTATTATGTGTCGCACGTCATTAGATGCTTCACAAAACTTGTAAAGCATAAAATTTTCTACAAGTTTGGTTGAGATATTTATTTTGTATAATTAACGGTTTTTGAGATATATCGTGAAGAGTGGGAAGTGTACATCCGTTTATAGAATTAAGCGAGAATTTCTACCTGCTTAACTTGGTATAAGCTTTAAAAAAGTAAACAATCGGGAAAAAAGTGGTCTCGGCAAGTCGTTTGTACCGTAATTTTATTACTTTATTTGGAATTAAGAGTGAAATATTGCTCGACAAGAAATTTGTTGAGAGATGTCCTTACGGAGTATGTACCAGATGATAAGACGATCATTTCCAAATTAAGAGAAAAATATTTAACTAATATTATAATTACAACGAAGATTGGATCATTCACTATTTTTTCTTTTCGCGATTCTTAAGCTTATATTTTATCCAAAGCTTGATATGAAAATAAAAAAGGCACTTCAGAAGAAAAACGCTTGCGCGTAGTGGAAGCTGCTGCGGCGATTATTAGAGAAGATATTCGATCTTCTGTTTTTGAGACCAAGTCCTATCCGCCCCGAGTAAAATGTTGGACAATATTAATGAAGAAATTTCAAAAACTTTATTACATTTTCTGCAAGAAGTTATTATAAAGAACAGAAAAGGAAAGCCGGGGCATTTAAAAACGAAATATACAGCTATAAGTCTTCCATACGAAAACGGTCCTTTTCATCGCAGTTATTAATAGGCCTATCTGTATTTCTTCATAGAAGATATGGATCAAAAAGACGTTTGAATGTTTTGTCAAGTTTAGGGTTTTTCGCTTCATATAGTGATACTATAAAATATGAAATTTCAGCTATTTATCACCCACAGCCTCGTAGTCAACCATCAGTGTCAAGTGCCTTAGTACAGTATGCAGCGGATAATGCAGAAAAATATTTATACTCTTGATGGCTATAATACTGTTCATATAATGGGAATGATAAAAATAATAACTCCAAAATCTACAGTTAAATCCGATGAAAGCATAAAGAAATTTACAACGAAACCAAGTGCAAAGGAGTTAGCAGCAGTATCACATATACCCCTTCTAGTGTATGAAAAGCATGTCGTACCTGGATTGAGCAGGATTCAAGTAGAAAATTGTAATGATGTAAAAGAACTAACCGAACAAATGTTTAATGTAGTTGATTTATTGTGGATGTACGGAAAGTGGAAAAATATCTCACCGTTGCCAGGGTGGAATGGATTTATTGAACAACTTACAAAAAACAATGAGAACTTTGTAACTTCTCGGATTCTGTTTCTTACTTTTATTCATCATTCTGCGAGTAATATGGACACAATTTACACCACATTACAGTGTGCTATAAACACTGCCAAGAAACACGGACAGAGAACATGGTTTCTTTCGACAAAATGTTGGATGGTCACGCTTTTGCAAGAAGTATCAGAGGCCATACGCTATTACTTCTTGCATTATCGATGATGATTTTTGAAGATATGGAGATTGAAAGTTATAATGCTTTAGATGGGTTCAGTGAGCAGATAACAATTTGCGATGTTTCCTATGAAACTGTAGAATAATGTGCAGGTAACTCTGGCTCCGTAGTTTACATAACGTTATCCTATAAACGGATGTGCGCTTCCCACTCCCCACGCTATATCTCAAAAACCATTAACCATACAAAGAAATAAATTAAAACAAACTTGTAGAAAATCTTATGTTCTATAAATTTTGTTAAGCATCTGATGACGTGCGACGCAAAGGAGGCGAGATATTTAAAAAAAAAACGATTTTTATGACCTTTGAACTTTAATATCTTGATTAGCAGACACGACTTGAGACTTTTTATCCTATCTTTAGTACGCCAAAACAAAGGTATGTATAAAATTTCAGCTTGTTATCTTTCATTCCGAGGTTAAACCCTTATTTGACTGGACTAAACGTTTATTTATGGTGAAGTAATCAGAGTAAATATGAACAACGTTTGCACAACGCGATGAATAATGTTACTAATTACCCAACGTCATTGCAAGTCGAGTCCATTTAATGAAAAATTAGAGAACAACTCTAATGATTAATCAAAATCATGATACAAAATCCCTTGTTTGCTCTAATTGCTTCACTATAAACAAACGTTCATATTGTTACATATATTCGCGGGTGCTCGATGAAGATCGGTATTTAGGGGTCGGTCGTCGGAAGGACGGACCGTATGATTTGAAGTTATTAGTTAGAATGCTGACGAACAAAGGACATTCCCCTATTTATATAATTATGTTAATTAGATGTAAGAAATGGGTGTCCTGTCGTCTTAGTCCATAAAAAGACCCGCTGGATCAAAACTCATATGCAAGTTCGTTGATCCCACATAAACAAAGAGTTGTAATATTTATCAATATATAACAATATAACTCGATTTTTGCGATTAACAAATTACGTCGCAGCATAGCAATTGCGTTATTGAATTATCTAATATTAGGAATACATAGATTATAAATCAGAGTATATAACACATATGTATATCGTACGTATGGGGAGCAATACTTTCGTATGTACGTAATAATTTATAAATAATAATGTTTTCATTGACTAATCATTTTAATCGCCACTAATTTTACCGCCTATATCTCGTGAATTTTTATTCTTTGTAAATTTCTCTCAATTTACTTGATTTTTCTCCAAGTCTTATATTTATTTTACTTTGCAATAAGTATTTTATTATTTAGAAGTGATCATTGATAAACCAATCGCGGATGTGTCGTGTACGCAGATCGCTTAGTAGACATTTTCTACAAAAATATTTAATTTTTGAATAAAAATTGTTAAGAAAATCACTTATTTATGTAGATATATCCTATAAAAAAATAACCATGGCAGTTTTGGTAAGGTTACTCATATATCTGTTAAGATGTTACGCATATTCTGTGACGAATTTTAATGGATTACACGACAACAACACCTTATCGTTCTCGGTGTCAAATAACAAAATAAAATCGATTCCTCGCATTTTTTTCTAATGACGATACAACAAAACAATCCTTTGTTTACACTGATTATATCTCAATTAACAAACGTTCATATATGTAACTCGATTCCTGCGATCAAAAAAATGATTGCGTCTTAATCATATTAACAACACATTTATTAGTTTTATTATTAGTTAAAGTATATAACACATGCATAATGTCATTAATGAATTTGCATTTAAAAAATCCCGAAAAGCCAATATCATCTGAAATTTTTTATCTTTTCTATATATTACAATTTAATTTTATTACCAGATTTTTAACTGCGCGTTTCCGCAAAACGTTGATCTAAAATAATTGTGTGTGAAATTTGCGTAGATTCTCTTTTAGATTCCAATAATACACCCATACCTCGTTATACGGCCGCTCTTTATACGGCCTTTCGCTATAACGGCCCTCTTCAATTAAGGCACGTTTTCGATTAACGGCCTAAAATGTTTCGCTATAACGGCAAAAAAACTTTTTTTCGATGTCGATTTTTAAAAAAATTTAAAAATAGAAATATAAGGTGAAGCAGCTAGCGCCGATGAGGCCGTATCTAAGGAATATCCCAACATTTTAAAGGGAATTATTGAAAGAGGTGGTCATAAACCTGAACAAGTGTTTAACGTAGACGAAACAGGGCTTTATTGGAAGCGAATGCCTGATTGCACGTACATTTCAAAAACCGAAAAATCTGCGCCTGGTTATAAGGTGTCTAAAGAACGATTAACTTTGCTACTTGGTGCAAATGCCGCGGGTGATTTTAAGCTAAAACCACTTTTAATATATTTGTCCGAAAATCCAAGGCCTCTTAAAGGACTAAATAAAAATCAATTACCCGTCATATGGAGATCCAACAAGAAAGCTTGGATGACTAAAGCTACTTTAGAGGATTGGTTCAAAAATCCCTTTTGCACAGAAGTGAAAAAATATTTGCGAGACAAGGCTTTGCTAATTTTGGATAATGCACCAGTGCATCCTACTAATTTATCCGAACTATCTGAAGATGTCATGATTGAGTACCTTCCGAAAAATACAACAGCTCTGATCCAACCAATGGATCAGGGTGCAAAAGCCACTTTAAAGGCATATTACCTACGCCGAACTTTCCGACAACTTATAAGGGAAACCGATGGTAAATCTTCAATTAAAACATTTTGGAAAAATTATAACATCAAGGATGCTGTTGACAGCATCAGTGAATCATGGAAGGAATTAAAATTAACAACAATGAACCATGTTTGGAAAAAAATATGGCCAGAATGTGTAAAAAGTACTGATGCAGAAGTTAATTGCCTTCCTGAAATTAGGCAAAACATTTTGGATCTAGCACATGATCTCGGCTTTGAAGGTTTGAACGAACGTGATATGCTTGATCTACTTGAAGCTGATAGGGAACCCCTTTCATATAAGGAACTCATTCAGTTGCAAGCAGAACCGGCATTTGATGAAGAGACAGAGCCTGTTGTATTCAAACAGCTAACATCAAAAAAATTGTCAAAAGCTTTTTCCTATTTCGAACAAGGAATAAACATCCTCCTTGAAAACGATCCTGACGTCAAACGTAGCGCTAAAGTTTCTCGAGGAATTAACTCAGCCATTAGCTGTTATAAATCACTGAAGAACGAAATGGACAAGACGGCAAGACAAACAACGTTGGACAATTTTTTTAAGCCAGGCCCATCCTTACTAGCGAAAAATGATGACGACAGTGATTTGCAGGCTACCATTTCTTCATCGTCTTCAGATTAAAGCCATTTTAAAAAAACTTATGTATGTATTCATACACATATTTTATGTAACTTGAAATTGTTTCATTTTTGTTTATGGATTATTGTTGGTTTTTGGAGTCTGTTATTATTTTATGTACTTGTTATGTATGTACTTTTGATTTAAATGAAATAAAAAGATAAAATGCATTTTAAATGATAAACCATGTTACATATTTAACAGATTTGGAACCGATCCCATTGAATTTGTATGAATTTGTATTTGAATAATTGATTCGTTATACGGCTTTTCGCTTAGCGGCCAAGTTTCGTGGAACGTATCTAGGCCGTAAAGCGAGGTATGGGTGTAATAGTTTTATAAATCATAAAAATCGGGAGGCTTATTATCGCCGTCTGATGACGTTAAGAAAATTTGTTTAAAATGTGAAACATTTATAAGATATTTACTTAATCAAAATTGCTAAAATTTTAAAATCATTATTTGCATTTAATTAGAGCTGTTGCTGATAAATACGTAAATATAAGAATTCATTGTTTATCTAAAATAAGCAATAAAGAAGAAAGCAAGCGATATTTACTAAGTAAGCTAATTCATTTTAAGTGACATTAGTTATTCAAATTTGATTTGACTTCCATATTTACCTGTCATATTCAAAGCACACGTGTATTTAGGCTACTGGAGACACCACGTAAAAAAGCGCACCATTTATTCTACGGATATGAATAACAGAATCTCTGTAATAATATAATAATAATTGTTAATGAAGAAAAATATAGTCAAAAGTCCTCTTCGTCACAAGGTCATTTTTTCCGTCGGAGACCCATAATACATACATTACGATTTTTAATATGTGTCACCCTTTCTATTTATTTCTTTTCTCTATGATGCTGACAGTATACGATTTAATTAATCTAGCTAAACAAAAATCAGAATCAGACGTATATGATTTTGACAATTTAGAGCTGTGGCAGCAAATAAAACACAATTTTGTTAATCCTACTCAATATATTTTAATTTAAGCAATGTTTTTATGTCATTATAATGTTTTATGTTGAAGAAATATGCGAATTCACAAAATAAACTCTGTTAGAGCGTCTCCGTTCCTCAGCAATATTTTTCTTACTACCGTCGGGTACCAAAGTTTCAATATTCATTAGTGTGTGTTTTCAGATACATAGAACTCATTAATGTTTAATTTAAAACAAAAATTAAATAAAAGGCAGTTTTTAATCTATCATATGTTTATTCTTTATTTAATTACATTTACGCAACATACAAATATATTTCTTAATAACTAAAATGTCGTTAACTGACGGATTTTCAATTTAATTTTTTATAAGGTTTGCTGGTTGATTATTTGAGATAGACCAGAAAGCAAGACCGTACATCAAATCTAAGTTTATTATCAATAAAATGTGAATTAGCAAATAATATATAATAATAACAGACTCAGCTAACGCCATAGTATGAAAAAATTAATACTAAAAATTATTTATCAGTAACAATTAATAGTGAATACGCTAATAATTAATAATTTTAGATATAAAAAACAAACATTAGTAAAAATATAAGATAAAAAATAAAAGCACGAAATTTTTATTGTAATGCAAGTGCAATGATTATTTTTAGACAATAGAAAGTTTTTGCGAAATTGTCAAAATGGGAAATTTATAATACAAAAAAATTAATCTCGTGTTTTTTTGTTTTCGTAATTTTGTTTAGAATTTATTTCATTTCAAAAAATATAATTATATTTATTGAAATATATAAATTGTACATTTATATATTTCAATAAATATTATTATTTTCCCTCTTCTCCCTTTACGGTTCTACCGTAATTAAATAATGCAATCATTTTGTCAAAAGAAAGTTCAATTTGCTCGCCGCCGGTTGCGTACGGTTTAATCTTACAATACATGCTATGATCTATATCACCTTTTAAATGAACATATCTTTGCTTAAGCTTTTTGCGCATCTTCTCCCTCACTTGGTCGTCTACGATGCATCTAGTAGTGTAGTCTATCGCTACGGCTGCAACGGTGGCGTCGGAATTAGGGAGATATTGTCCTTGGCTTTGGCAAGACGCATTTATTGTAACCAGCGTGTCTACCGCGCTCTTCCCTAGGATTTCCGCTATCGCTGGAATATCTTCTTTCGAAAATACGGCACTCGCCAAACGTGTCATATAGAATTCGAAGTTAGGTTCCACCGCAACAAGTCTCACGATCCTTTCGAAGGTTTCAAACGCGATCAGTCCTGCTTGTTCTAAGTTGATGATGAGATGCGTAGGATGATCGACTATATCATGGTTTTTGTCAGATACCACATAAACCGTATGTCCATTTGGAAAATTAAATCTATTAGCGGTACCTTTAAGCAGGGGACCGTTTTTAGGGAAAAGTATATGTGTGCTGAAATCTAACGCTTTCGAAGCGACGTTAAGTCCCAACTCGTTGCCGAAATCGTAACAATGCTTTGCAAACTTTGCGTAAAGCTCGGCTATATCGAAAGATTTATTTTCGAATGATGTTCTTTCGAAAGGTATCTCTTCGTAAGATATCTCTGCATAGTTGGTCGGGCGGCTCGTCATCATCACTGAGTGATAAAAGAATACAAACATATAATAAGCATTAAGAACAACAAACTACTTTATTAGTGTATTCGAAATTAAAAATAATATGTTCACATTTCTAATTTTTATAAAATAATTTAAATAGAATGTAAAAAATTATAAATTAGATAAATGGCTATATTAACTAAATAAATTAATATTCAAAAAATATTGATTAGTTTTTGTCATGTATGTATGTGAAAAATTACCGTTTTAATATTTTCCCTTGCGGAGCATAAAAAATCCGTGACGTACATTCGGTGTACGTGGGAAAAATTAAAAAAAATAGTAATAAACACAAATAAGCAAAAGCATGTGCTGAAAATGATTTTAATTGACATTGAAAGTATCGAATATTTATCTATGTGCTTGTTAATTATATTGGTGCCACGCTCAAAAACCAATGCTTACGAACATTTGTTCTGCTTTTGGCCCTAACGTCTGCGAAAATGGCCAACAACTTTTTGCTACATAAATACGTTTTAAAATTTAAAACGTCATGTGTATCGGTTAATTGCGATATTTGGGGAATAAACACTCGTACCGCGATAAAAATTTTAAAACGTTGCTGGCCACTTTCACAGACGTTAGGCTCAAAATCAAAACAAATGTTCATAACAATCTGGTTTCTAAACATGTCGTTGATATATTGTCTACTACAATAAGATTGAAATTTTTTAAATTATTTTATAAAGTGGTATGCTAGACCGACGCAAACCACACAAAATTTAGAAAGATTATTTTTCAAACGCATTCTAGAGAATTTCATTAAAACGTAATAATAATAAGTATCCATGCAACATTTATATAATACGTGTTTTTTATTTCAAATTAAGCCTTTTAAAAATTAAATTGAACAATTGGATAAATTCATTTTATTGCACTCACGTGTACATAATCATTTGTAAAGCTTCTTTTGCAGCAGCTGCAGATAAATCCAAATATAATACATACTCATATAACATTTATTACAATTCGCTGAATAGCAGTGGCTACACCCTCGTTTATAATGTCCGCCTAATTGAATCGATTTGATGGATCCGCCAGCAAATTACTGGCAGAAAATTTAATTTTTAAAAAGATTTTTTCAATTGAATTCATTATTGGCGAATACGGTAGTAGAAAAATTAGAGTATGATTTGTATTGTTATAAATCTATCGATGAAAATCTATATTTATCGGTTAGGAGACTGACCGACCGTATAATTTGAAATTATTTGACGGAATGCTGACGAACAAAGTAAATTTCGCTATTTATATAATTATGTTAATTAGTAGTTACAGCATTACGAAAAGGGGTAATTAATTAATTTAAAAATAAGTATGCTGGTTCAAAACTAAACCCGCCGCGTAATGCCCTCAAAACCCGATTCTAAACCCCCGGTTTCGGGTAGCTAGAATTTCAAGTGTTAAAAATTAAATATTTTTTTTTTTAAATTAATATGCATTATTATTACATTTAAATTGTTTTAATTGTAAAAAAACAAGAATAAAATAAATAACTTTAATATTCTACCAACGAGTGCGCGTTTGAAATAGGTTTTTATTGTACTCTCGCTAAGCAACCTTCTGTGAGACGGCTGCGACGCCTCGATGATTCATTCGTTCATATACATATGACCTCTGAAAAGGTTTGTGCATAACCCGGGCGAAGTACACCATAACAATACTATAATTAGATTCTTGAACCGATTGATTCCTGGCTAAAGGGCGGAACACAACATAACTTGTAAACTTTATGTAAGTAATGATAAATCTTTTAAAGTTGTAAAATTCGCATTTTAAAAAAAAATGAATTTTGACCCGGACCGAGTTTCTTAAATTTTGGACCCGGAATCGACAAGTTTTAAAAAGGAGGAAACCCAATTTGTGTGTTCAACAAGCTCACGGCACTTCCTGGGTATGGTGAATATTTGCGTTGTCATAAACTAACCAATATTCTGCAATAATCTGCTATCAAGTCTTCGCACTGACAGCATCTTATACACTTAAAAAATACACTATATAATTTGGAGTGTATAACCTTTCATCCAACATCCAATTGTTCAATTTAATTTTTAAAAGGTAGAAATAAAAAATATTTAATTCGAATTGAAAAGGATTTAATTTGAAATATAAAAAGGTTAAAATTGAAATTAGAAACCAGTATAAATAAGATTACTCAACTGATAATAAACGTATGTATATTATCTAAAAGTCTACATTTATGTATTATCTAAAATATTAGTGAAAAGTATTACGTTAATTGTGGCTTTTAATTTCGTCGACCAACGTATTGAACTTTCGATGATAAATAAAATTTACAAAAAATATGTAATCATAAAATTACCGCCCGAACAAACGAGTCGCTTTGATTAGTGACATTGAGAAAAATTAAAATACATATATTTTTTTAATGAAAAACTAATTATATTGTTTTAAAAAGACTCACGTTTTCGCTCTTGAAGTTGCGCAGTGCACTCTGGCCTAACGTCTGGCGGCTTCTGTCCGCATCTCGTGCGCTAATACGGGGATCTTTTTTTTGGTCCGAAGGCAACGCTAACTTCACTAAGTCGGGCAGGCCAAAAGCGCCCCACATTTTTTATAAATAAAGCTTTTCATTTAAATAAAACACATTTTGATTGAATTATATCGGTGCCAAGCGTATAAACCAAGTTGTTATGAACATTTTCTCTGGCTTTTGGTTCTAACGTCTGTGAAAGTGGCCAATAACTTTTTGCTACAGTGAGCAGCTACATAAATGCGGTTTAAAATTTAAAACTTTGTTATTCAATGTGATCGACGGTATTGATAATTTTGATTTTTACTGATATTTGGAAAATAAACATGCTCACGGTGATAAAAAACAAAGGTGCAAACTTTAAAACATATTTATGTAGAAAAACGTTGTTGTTTGGTAAATGTTAGGGCCAAAATCGGAACGTTCATAACTAGGCTTACCATATTATGAAATTCTAAATCAAGACAATTAAAAAATATCATTTCGGAATTTTTTACATTTTGGGATGCTGAGATGTGCTAGGTTGGAATGCAGAATGGATGGATTGTCTCACATTTCTATTTTAACCCTTTCACCGCGATTGATATTTTTGCGCGCCTTTTAGAAGTTCTCTAATATGTGCGGAAGCTCCTATTAATACCATAATTTATTTAAATATCATTTCAATAAATTTAAGTGTTTTGCAACCTTAAATTATACAAAAAAAACATATTACAAGTCTCAAAGGTGCATGATACTTTCAAATACTTCATACATACTTTACCAAAAATTTGGTGATTTTCTTGATGTCTTCTGCAGGTGTCATCCGCGGTCAAGGACCAAGGGTTAAGAACATTCGTTGATTCGTCATTGTTGTTATTCATTATTGAAGTGCAGTGTGACACGGAACGTTCTTAATCTTCTTTTCTATGATTTATTTTTAAAAATAAAGATAATTATTATTATGAAAATTAACTTTGTTGTATTATTGTGTTTCGATTAGGTTGATTAATTATGGTTAATTTAATACTTTTACAATAATGTCTAAGCTCGAAAAGTAAAAACTTCTTTCCGCGCAATCCAAGGAAATAAATCATAATATTTACCAATTTATGAAGGACTCTTTGTTATATCATAAATCTATGTTAAATAAATATGTATTTTCTTTTTAAATAAAAAAATAATAAAATATTCTGGGGGGAAATTGTTTTGAGCCATAATGTACACGCATACAACCAGGTCTGCCGAGAGAGGGGGGGGGAAAAATATCTGGGCCCGTTCTCCTTGCAGGACCCGACTCAGGAAAAAATCATAGCAAGAATATATGCATAAAAAAAGTAAAAACCGACTTCAAATAATGAATCTGAACTAAATTATTAAGTATTTTTTGGTAAATTAATATTTTTACTAGTAAAGTCCAAATATATTTTCACCAGAAAATATAATTTAACTGATAGGCGCTGTAATGCTGTTTATTTATTTATTTTATTAATTTATTTAGCTTAATAGCTAATCTTTACATCTAACAAATTTAGTAATCATGTATAAAAAATATATAAAAAATACATAACAGAAAGAAAAAATAAAAATATACAATAATAAAGACTTAATATTATAATTTATTTCTATATGTACGAAGGTGTTTTTTTATTCCATTTATGAAACCCGTTATATTTTTGCTGTTTCGGATTTCTCTTGGAAGACTATTATATAAATCAAAACCTCCGTACATAACTCCCCTAGCCGTACTCGTTTTCTTATACTTAATTATCTTTAAATTTTCTCTATTTCTAGTATTATATTTATGTACATCTTTATTTCTTATTAAATACTTATTAAAATATTCTGGTAACATATTATTTTCTAACTTATATATAAATACTAAAACATTCATACTCAATATTTCTTGAACATTCAACCATTCTAATCTATCAATCATACTTTTACAATTAGTTAATCTATTTTTATTTAAGATTACTCTCATTGCCCTATTTTGTAATTTTTGCAACATTTGTTTGTCTAATTTATTTAACATATTTAATAGTGTTGCACAATAATTAAAATGGGGCAATATTATACTATTGTAAATTTTTTTTTTTGTATTTATACTTAATATATTTCTTAATCTAGATAATAAACCTATTTTTCTACTAATTTTTTTTAATATGTAATTACAATGTTCTTTAAAATTTAATTTTGTATCAACAATTACTCCTAAATATTTTATATTATCCACTATTTCTATACTAGAGTTATTTATTACTATTTTGGTACTATTATCTAACACATTTTTATAATTAATAAACATACATTTAGTTTTATTCTCATTTAATTTAAGTACATTATTCTTTAACCATATTTCTAATATACTTAATTCATTATTTAAATTATTTAAAATTTCTTTAATGTTATCACCTATGCAATACATTAATGTGTCATCCGCAAATAGATGAATTTTACATTTTTTCACGTTATTAACTATATCATTAATATACAAAACAAATAACAATGGTCCCAATTTAGACCCTTGTGGTACTCCATAAGACACTAATTTCTCTTCAGAATATACATTATTTATTTTAATTTTTTGTTTTCTTTTATATAAGTAATTATTAAACCATCTTAAAACTATATCACTTATACCTATACTCTCCAATTTCTTTAACATTATTTTTCTGTCTATTGTTTCGAAGGCTCTCTTGAAATCCAAGAAAACTGCTCCAATGATTTTGTTTGTATCCTTAGCCAACAGCCAATCATTTATCACTACTTGTAATGCAGTTTCAGTGGAATGCTTTTCTCTGAATCCCGATTGCTGTTCACATATTATGTTTTGAGAAGTAATGAATTCCTTTAATTGTTTGATTACTACTTCTTCTATTATTTTTTCTATACACGGTAGCATGTTGATTGGTCTCATTTCTTCAACTTTTTTACTATTTTGTATTTTAGGTATAGGTACAATAGTAGCAATCTTTAAATTTTCAGGCATTTCTCCTAAGGAGAGTGCTTTATTTATTAAATAATTTAATTTAGTTCCTATTATTTCCCATGTTTCTTTAATTATATTTATATCTAGTTCATCAGTACTAGTTCCTTTTTTAAATTTACATATTATGTTATGAATTTCATCTAATGATACTGATTTAAATTTACTAAATTTTACAATTATTGCTTTATTATTATATTGTACTAAATTACTAATCCTTGGTATTGAATTCACAATTTCTTCTATGCTCTCAATGTAATATGTATTCATTTTTTCTGCTATTATATAAGGATCTTGATATATATTTCCATTAATTTCCATTTTTATTATGTCGTTTTTCTGAGTTGGATTAATTTATTGTTTTATTGATTTCCACATCTTATTTGGATCATTTTGTATTTCATCTATCAATTTTTCATACCATTTCTTTTTAGCCATTCTTAATACTTTGACTGCCATATTTCTACATTGTGTGTATGTTTTCCATTTTTCATTAAATACTTTATATTCTATTTGTTCTGTTTTTAATATTTGAAAAATTTTGTATGACTCATCTCTTTTCTTTATAGCATTTTTAACATCATTAAATTAAATTTATTAATTAAATTAAAGAATTAAATTAATAAATTCTCAAATTTTTCCTTCGATTGATATATATTGAAATATATCTAAAGAAGAACGACTAAAGCAAAGTTAATTCAACGATTGAAAAACGAATTTGTCCAGTCAAATAAGGATTTAACCATGGAATGAAAGATAGAAAGCTAAAATTTTGCACAGACCCTTATGTTAACGTTCTTAAGGTGAGCTGAACAGTCTCAAGATAAGCTAGTCAAGATAATTTTTTGGCAAACATCTAGCTTCATATTAGTTGCGCGTCACTTTACAAAACTTGTAGAGAATAAAATTTTATACAAGTTTAATAAACTTTTTTTAAATGATTAGCCGTTTTCGAAATATAGCACGGTGACCGGAAGCGCACACCCGTTTATACTATAATATATAAATGGGTGCGCGCTTCCTTGTTGGGGCTGAATTGGACTAGTTAGTTTTTTTTTTTTTTTTTTTGTGAGGAAAGGAAATCTTCGAAAGACACCACCAGCCTCCAGTTTGCTGGTGATAGTGCCGGATTCCGCTGCTAACAGCGACCTACCGGCTAAAACCTCTCCCCAGCCCTCTCCTGAACGGCCGGTAGTATATTTCAAATATTGCACTTCGACTTGTCTAGTTTAGAGACTCTGTCCCGTTAGGGTCGGCTTAAAATTATTGTGTTTATCTGAAAGCTACGAAACCGAGACCTTCGCTTTCATAAACTTTCAGGTAAACACGCTGGTATAATAGCACTGAATTCAAATTTACAGCTTATCTTGTATTTTGGTATAGCAAAATATTTAATAAATAAACGACAGCAAATGTGTTCGTCATTATAATTTTATTGAAATATTTAAAAACAAATATATTTATTTACCAAAAAATAGTTCTTTTGTCTGAGAATGATATACAGAATATAGTAATGATTGATTATGGTTATTTGGTGTATTTTCACGATGTTTTGGAAAAAGTGGTGTGACGAACAGAGGCGGCGATTGTGTTCACTCGCATGACGATGGTGGAGGCACGCTACAGATTTTTGGCGGCACGCAGCATATTGGCGGCGGGGGTGGTTCACAGCATACTGGGGTAGGAGCTGTGCAGGGTGGTGGTGGAGGTGGTTCACAGCATACTGGTGGTGGAGTAGTGCAGGGCGGCGGTGGGGGTGGTTCACAGCACACTAGTGTAGGAGTTCTGCAGGGTGGTGGTGGAGGTGGTTCACAGCATACTGGAGACGGAGTAGTGCAGGGTGGTGGCGGGGGTGGTTCACAGCATACTGGTGTAGGAGTTATGCAGGGTGGTGGTGAGGGTGGTTCACAGCATACTGGGGTTGGAGTAGTGCAGGGCGGCGGTGGAGGTGGCTCACAGCATACTGGAGATGGAGTAGTGCAAGGTGGTGGCGGGGGTGGTTCGCAGCATACTGGAGATGGAGTTGTGCAGGGTGGTGGTGGGGGTGGTTCGCAGCAAATAGGGGTTGGGGTAGTGCAGGTTGGGGGTGGTTTACAGCAACACCGAGGCTCCGTTTTCGGGCATCGGTCAACACATGCCGAGAGACCTCCCTGTAATTACATATTGGAAATTAATATTTTATTTCAATAAAACAATGTTTTTTTGTAAAAATAAGTAGGTCTTACTTGGATCACTAGAAGGACGAGGAGCCCGCAGAGAGATGCTTTGAACGCCATCTTCGTTGAAGAGGAGAGAGCAGATTGATGACTTCTAAGGTTTGACTTCGCCTTTTATAGCAACCGTGAGTGCTATATGACGTAGGTAAACGTGAAAAAATGCGCTAAACACTATCAATAAAACGTTTTCTACGTTACCATTTGGTATCAATTTGGCACACATGAAAAGTGTTTTGAGAAGTTGTTATCTTCGATGCGTGCCTAACGTGTCATATGCTTTTTCAGCAATCAGTTACAGGTTGCAATAGAAATCTTACTTATTTTTTAGTATAGATCATCGAAAAATTAATCCCCTGAAATGTTTACTATTCCTTACTTTGACTAGAGAAAAGCACGAAACGAAAAATGAGTTTAGAGTACCGCGGGTTATGAATTGATTCTTACATTTTAAATTGCCATAAAACTTTTTGCCACAAAGACGGAATGTAATACCACTAAATATAAAAAAAACGATTGCACTGCATTCGGTTTTTTCACTATCCCATATATCTTTTCAGCTATATATCGTTGAAAACATATTTGTGCTTAGCAAGCTCGTTGAGAATCTGAATGGCTTGTGCAAGAGAAACGTTCTCGAGCGCTGGCGTCCTGACCGCAGGAATAAGGGACGTGGTAGAGACTTTCTAGCGACTTCTTCGCCATCACTGCTATAGATCATTAAAAATTCATAGATCATTAAATAAACTTTATAGGATAACGCTACGTAAACTACAGAGCATGATGCCTAGTACACTTTACAAAGTTAAAATATTATAAATTTATAAATAATAAATTTATGAGACAGTATTAATTAAATTTTTAAATTAATACAATAAAATTAAATATTTTAAATACATTATAAGTAATAAATATGATTTGTAAACAATAAATAACAAAATAATACATTCGTGTCCACACCACCTTTGAGGTAAGATGCAAGGTGCGTTTTTATTTAGACAGAAGCTACAATACTAGGTCCACCTCTAAATATCATCACCAGTCGGCATGCTCCTTTTTTGTATTTGTCCTCGTCTTTTGGTCTCCCAAATTCAATTTCCGGATCATTATCGTCATCCTCGTTTTTCGTCACTTTTGACTCAAGGACCGCAGGAACAAGTTCACTTTCTCCATCAAAACCAGTTGATTTTAATGAAGCGATGAAGCATGCTTGTTCTTGACACTAGCCACAAACTTTAGAGCATTGTAACCCTACTGTCTATAGATCGCGCCACAACATTTCTTACAATTGTAAAAGATTCAATAGTTCGTCCGGTGCTGGCGGCAATAATGTTGTCGGCTCCAGGATCTCGTTCTGTAAAACCCACCTCCATTTCTAAGGTTGTAAATCCTTTCCTAACCAAATTTGGACCTAGAAGTAGATCCGATTGATATCCTGACGAGCTGCTTCTCTTCTTCTTCTTTCATGTGGAAGAGATGATAATGGCACCGGTCTTTGTCAATTGATCTGGTGAATTGTGTGTACATCAAATTTTCAATACTATGTTCTGGTTTTGAAGCATTACACATTGCTAAAAGAACACGTATTCCATTTTCAAATAACATATTCGCAGGACAGTTCTTCAGTTGAAATAATTCAGCTGATTAGTACAAATTGGGTGCTTCTCGAACATATTTATAATTTGCAGTTTTCCTTTATTAAACACCGCGGATGTTGTGTCAAAATAAGATATGTTCTCTAAAACGAGGATATTGGTCTCCAAATTTCCTAAAACCAATTTTCTTTCAGAAATTTTTTTGCTGATGTGATTAGGTTCGTCTTATTAAAATAACTACCAGATCAATATCTTCTCCAACGATGATGGCGGTCTTTTGTTGTTCAGATGCTCCTCTATTGCTTTTATGTTTTTACTGTAGTCTGAGTATGCATCGAATACAACAACAATATTTAAACCGAAATGCGTTTGCAAATATTATAGTGGACGTTTTTATTGAGAACGATGGACAAAATACCATCTTCAGTCTATACGACGCGATGCAGAAGAAAACCACCATCAATGATGTATGTTACATTATCCTGACCAAGTTCGATATTAACAGGTTCCATGTTATTATACAATTTTGCTTTTGTAGTCTTTTGCATGCCAGCACTGTCAACTAGTGATGTTGGGTATAGACATAATTCATACATACTGTAGATATTCTTTAAGATGATCGTCAAACTTTTTGTTTACGGTTATTCTCTGAAAAAGTAGCAGTTTACAGCAACTTTCTGGTAAATATCTTGACTGATTTGTTAACCGTAAATAGTGGTAGAATTTTTTCTGCACACTTTAATTTTATTTCATTAAATTTTAATCCAATTATTTTTAACATGGTCAACATCATGTGCTTTGTGGCAGTTTATTTTGTCATTTCCCATAATTCCAGAAGCTATGGATACTATTTGCTTTATAAGAAATAGTAAACATTCCAAGAGATGATTGCTGAAAAAGCATATGACACGTCAGGCACGAATCGTAGATAACAACTTCTCAAAACACTTCTAATACGTCCCAAATCGATAGCAAATTTTTACGTAGCAAACGTTTTGTTGATAGCTTTTAGCGCATTCTTTCACGTTGACATACGTCATATAACATTCTCGATTGGTATAAAAGGCGAAGTCAAACTTTAGAATTCATCAATCTGCTCTCTCCTCTTCGACGAAGATGACGTTCAAAGCAGCTCTCTGCGGACTTTTGGTCCTTTTAGCGATCCAAGTAAACTCGTATTTTTTACAAAAAAATATATGTTATATGAAATAAAATATTAAGTTGTATTGTGTAATTTCAGGGAGGTCTATCAGCATGTGTTGCACGATGCCCGAAAGCAGAACCTCCTCGATGCTGCTCCCCATCACTAGCAACATGTGCCACTCCACCCCCAATTTGCTGTGAACCAACAACCTGCACTACCCCACCCCCAGTTTGCTGTGAACCAACAACCTGCACTACTCCACCCCCAGTTTGCTGTGAACCATCAACCTGCACTACTCCACCCCCAGTTTGCTGTGAACCATCAACCTGCACTACTCCACCCCCAGTTTGCTGTGAACCATCAACCTGCACTACTCCACCCCCAGTTTGCTGTGAACTAAAAACCTGCACTACCCCACCCCCAGTTTGCTGTGAACCATCAACCTGCACTACCCCATCTCCAGTTTGCTGTGAACAACCACCACCACCACCCCCATCACCAATATGCTGCGTGCCGCCAAAAATCTGTTGCGTGCCTCCACCATCGTCATGCGAGTGAAAACAATCCCCGCCTCTGTTCATCACACCACTTTTTCACCTAATAACACCTAATAACCATAATCAAGCAATATTATATTCTGTATATCATTCTTAGAAAAAAACAATTTTATTGTTAAATAAATATATTTGATTTTAAATATTTCAATAAAATTATTTTGACGAACATATTTTATTTATTAAATATTTTGAATATTACAATACTAGATAAGTTTTAAATTAGAATTCAGTGCTATTATACCAGTATGTTTTTGGAGTGTTTACCTGAAAGTTTATGAAAGCGAAGTTCTCGGTTTCGTAATGCGTGCTGCTGTCTTGCTGGTAAACTCGCTTGTGAAATAACTAACCAACTTAACTTTTATATTATACCTAAAAATCATGCAAGTTTTCATAAAGGTGAGTATCTAAACCATAATTATCCCTCTCGTAATAATGGAGATTATGGGAACATGCTTCCATACGACTGACTTGATTAAGTCGATTATCTGGTCAGCTAACTTCACCCTGATATACATCGGAAATGGTAACGTTTCTTTATAGCGATAAATAATAAAGTGATGATGAGACGCAAGGGTGACTCTAGACTACCCGATCCAATTCATCCTGTTGCGAGTAGGGATACGCGTGCTGGTTAGTTCTTAAGTCTGAATCCAAAAACACGTGTGCTTGTGTAAAAACTTTATTGAGCTCGGCGTGGTCCGATCGGAGCCGAATGGTATCAAATCCGGGGACATTTCCGAACGCTGTATGACGTCGTTCGCGAACGCATACAATAGCCCCCACCATGAAACATTAGTTTCATAATAACGGGCACATCAGCGAGCCTTACAAGTGTTTGTCCTCATATTACAAACTCTGTGAGGATGCAATGTTTAAAATAATAACAAAACAGATTAGTAATTAATGTTAAACTTAAATAAACATAAGGAAAACATGAATGTTAGTAGCACAGTATCAAAAACGTAAAAGATTTATGTTAGTAACACGATATACATGACACATCATATACATTTGGATTGTTTGTACTAGGTCGCTACAAAATACAAATTGCAAGCTTTCGTTCATTTTTACACGACAATAATTTAAATGTAAATTTAAAAAAAATAATTTAAATGTAAATTATAAAATACTACAAATAGTTAAAAAGGTTTGATACCCAACTAAATTAGCAGATAATGACTCAAAAATGAAATGTTTGATACATGGCTAAATTATAATTATTTGGTTTGTTACATGGCTAAATTATAAATTTAATACATGCAAGAAACATGTTACACATTTAACTTATCCATCATGAAACATAAAATATCTTGCACTGCGCACACTTACACTTTTGCCACTATTTGTTTTTGTCACTACACGAATTAGTTCATCGGAACTCTGTAACAAGGATACAGGTCATCTTCCTTAACGAAGCCTTTAGAGGCTTTGTGAATCCGACTGCAGCTGTACTCTCCATCCTTGTAGCTCTGACGGGAGCTCGGTAGACCAACAGGTTCAGAATTCCTGCACCAGATATTGCATCTGATGGTACAGCTGCGTCTTCCTGTAGGCCGAAGAGTCCTGCTGTGGAAGATCTGTTGAAGTGTGCCGATCAGGAGGAGGTCAAGGATCAGGTTTTTGTTTATGAGCAAGGAAACAATGTTTTTCGATTGTCTGCACATAATTTGTAACAGTATCAGTCTGCCTGTGCGGTACCGACTCGAATGTATACGACGATACAGGGGGATTCGAATGATGTACTTGAGGATTTGTTTCCTCAAGCTGACTGACATTTTGGTGCGCAAGGAAACAATCTTCTTCGATTGTCTGCACATGATTTGTCACAGTACCGGTTTGCCTGTGGGGTGCCGACTTGAATGAATGCGACGATGCAGGAGGGCAATGAAAGGATTAAGCTCGTAGAGTGAGGAACTCCATGAGCTTTCCGAGAGTAGGCTGAACGGATTCTGTTTGCCGACTCTCACATGCCTGTTTGGACAGATTATCTAGAAGCCGAACTACCATAGACACCACCGTGGTGTCCTCGATGTCTTGCCCTAACTTTTTAGAGCAGCAAAGTTCTTCAAGACTGTTTCCACCAATTCAAATAGGGACTGCGATGAAGCTATCTGAATTGGTTTCAGGTCCTGAAGAGCAGCAAGATGTTTAAGAACAGTTTGTCTAAAATCAAAACGGCCTAGAAGTCTTTCCCATGCGGAATTGTAGTTCTCGGGACTAAGCCGAAAGAGTTCTATGAACCTGGCTGCGCTACCTACAAGTGCATTTTTTAGGTAACAAAATTTGTGAATTTCACTTAGTGCCGGGTTATTGTGTACTAAGTGAGAAAAAGTGTCGCGGAAGGCCACCCACTTAGTCCGAGAGCAATTGAAAGTTGGAATGACAACTGCTGGCTGCGTTAACCTGTACTGGTTAAGAATTGGTTCCCAGTTTTGCCAGGTTGAGAATATTATAATAGCTATCCTTCGAATATTGATGGGATCAGCGGTTAACAGTTTGCCAAACCTAGTTAACTCGCTTTTGAGGCAGCCCTGTGGTTGATCAACAACTCCATGTTGTCGTTGACCGAAATTGATACAAATTATCTATAATTAATTAAATATGTAAACAACTGTTTTTTGGAGAGGAAGTTGGGTTAGGATGATCGACACTAACTGTAACGGGACCTCTCACTCCCGCGGTCTCCGACCAACTGAACTCCCGTCCACGTGCGCGTCGCTCCTACACCGTCTTGGCCATAACACCACACGCCCTCCTGATGTCTACATCACGAAGTCTTCCAAGCGGTGTGGGCGTCTTCGACTCCTCGCTGGTCGAGCGGTGGTCTCTGTCTTCTCGGACTGCGCCGTGGACTCCGCTTCTGGATCTTCCATTGCTGGTTGCTCGGATTCGGGTTGGAACGGCGCGCTCCACTGCAGCCAGGATCCTCGGGTCGTGTTAGTGTCTTCCGGTGGAGCCCGTCTCAGGTCTAATACGTGCCGCGGTACGCCATCGACAACTACATTGTTCCGCGATGCGATGTCCGTCACGTACCCTGAAGTCCACTCTTCCGTGCACGACGGGCGCGTAGGCTTGATCAGGACTCTCTCGCCCACCGTGAAAGGTGATTGCACTGGGGATGGCTCGGGCCTTGGTGCTAAGGGGTGTCTCCATTCGTACTTGTGTAGCAGCCTCGCTGGGGTAGAGTCCTCCTCCGCCGCATCTCTAGCTGCTATATTGTACCAGAAGACGGCCTGGAGTGGAGATATCTTGCTCCTAGCTGCGGTCCTCTTTATCGTCCTATGGTGCCTCTCTACGATGCCGTTTCCCTGCGGTCGGTACGCCGCTCTGAAAAGACGCCGTGCATTCCACTTCTCGCACATGACCGCCGTCTTCTCTGATCTGAACGACGTACCGTTGTCCATCAGCAGCTCCCGTGGGGGGCCCCTCTCCAAGAATATTTCTTCAAGGTGCTGCACTATCTCCGTCGCGCACTCTGATCGGAGTTCTCTCCAAATGCCGAACCTGGACGGACCGCAGTCCACGATCGTCAAGAAGCGACGACCCTCGTAGTGCGTCACGTCGACTGCCAGCCTCGTCCAATTTTCGTTCACGTTGAGCGCTCCAGGTTCGTGTGTGACCGGATGAGGATCGATCATGCGGCATCTAGCGCATTCACGCACACACTTCTCCACTTCTCGGCGCGTTATAGTGCGGTCCACCATCCGGGCAAGTTGAAGGCTGCGATCTACGCCGAAGTGGTGCAGCTCGTGCAGATCCTTAACAGAGGCAGCACAGACCGTCTCGCTCACTCTCTCTATCCAGCTCTTCTTCACGCGCGTCAGCGCATCCGCTTTGTTTTTCTCTGATGCGACGTGGTAGATGGTCACTTTTAATCCGTACTCGTCGAAGAGCTCTCGCAGCACGCCTATTCGTCTCTTCACCAGCATCTCCGCTGCGCCGGATGCTTTCGCTCTCGATCCCGCTCCGCAGGCCGACCGCAGCCAACTCACAACGGTTGCGGAATCTGTCATGATGTCCAGTCGCTGGACTTCCCATTTTATGGCGAGATTTACGCCTCTCACGACCGCGTCTAACTCCGCAACGTTAATGTGGCTCGCGTCAGTCGGCTTCCTCAACCATGATGCGTCTTCGACGATTTCTCCACCTACTTCAAGCGCGACGCCAAACGCAATGGAGCTTGCGTCACACCAAATTTTGGCGTAGGCCGTGTTCACTACGCCCCACGGTCCTCGCACCGGGTCCTCCTTACGCACGCGCTCCACAATCTCGCCAAGCATACGATATGCCCTCTTGCCGATCGCGTCTTCCCAGGCCTCCCCTTCGCACGCTCTTTTAACGTAGCTACACGCCACTCGTAGCCAGTTACCTACTGGGTAGTGGCCAACCAGCCTTCCGCATATAGAGAACAATTCTCGTCTGGTCATTGAAGGTCCTCCCTCTACATCTGGCACTGCGTTTCCCCGCCTGAACTGCAGCCGTCCGCTTCTGTCTCTCTCGATGCGGAGTCCCAGCGCTCGCCCTCCTTCCAGGCTCTCGGTAGGTTTGGCCTTAAGGCCGTACGCACTAAGAAGCGCCTCAACTTTGCAGACCTTCACGACGCTCTCGTCGACAATTATGTCGTCGATGTAGCTATCCGTTCCCCGACGCACATCTGGGTCTTGCGCCAGCACGTATTCTACGATCTTCGACATAATTTTTGGTGCGCTGCTTAGCCCAAAACCGAGCCTTGTTAGGCAGTAGGTGCGCCCTCTAAATCGTACGAGCTGGTGCTTCCAGAGGTCTTTGTGAACGCGCACCTGCAAATACGCCGCTTGAAGATCGATCAGCTGCAACGGCCCTTTCATACGCCTCCATTTCCGGAGCGTCTCGTCGCACGCCGGCGCGTCCATCCCAGGGTTGCACTTCACCGTGGCGTTCAATTCGCGGTAGTCCAGAACCGGTCGCACTTTGCCCTTATTAGGCTGCGCCACGGCCATAAGCGGCAGAACTCCGCCTTCTTGCCCTCTCCACGGTTGCAGCAGGCCATCGTCGATCCATCTCCTCACCTCAGCGTCGAACTGCTCCCGCAGCTCCGGTCGGTCAGTGCTTCCATAGTTCGGCACCTTGTTTCTCAGCAGTGCCGGCCCGTCCTTCCACTCCCACTTGATGGTCCACGCGTCACCGTCAAACTCCGCTTCGAAATCGCCGTCTTGAATTATCGCCCTCTGAGACGTCACTGCGGCTGCGGATATTTGTCTCCCTCTCGGGCGGTCCTCCCAGAACTGCCCCGCCGATCGCCGATCCCTTCCTTCAAGCACTTGTACGCCGTCCCGGTCGATGGTCACTCCTCCTAGCGACGCGATAACGTCCATCCCCAGCACCACGTCTGCCCCCGCAAACAATTCGCTGATTATTAGGTACGACGTACGAACACTTCTTCCGAGCACCTGTGTATCCGTTCGCACTGTTCCAACGCACTTAACCCGGGAACCGTCCACCGCAATGATTGACACATCGCCCTGCGTCGTCGCCCGACAGAGTCCCGCGCGCATCACACTTCGCGAACACCCAGTGTCTATGAGCGCCCGCACTCGCCGTCGACCGACAATTGCGTCAACGATCGGCAACGCCGCTATTCCCGCACCGAAGAGGCCGCCGACGCACCAGCCCCCCGCAGCCCGTTTCCCGGCTTCTTGCAACCTCTCGAGACGTGGCCTTCCTCTCCGCAACGCCAACACCGGATCACTTCAGCGGTCGACTGCGCCTTATCTGCGTCCCCGCACACTCGGGCCATGTGCGGTCCGCCGCACCGGTAACACCGTAAGCTCGCTCGCCGCGCCTGCCCGCCGGCAACGTCGCGTCCCGGCTTGCTTCGCGACGCTACCACCGCCGCCACGTTGGCGCTCTCAACGATATCGCCGCGGAAACCCGAAGGCGGCCCCTCGCGATGAGGATCCCTAGACGTACTCCTCAGCAACGGTCTCGTCGCGTTGATCAGCTCCGCCGTCGACAGTTTCCAGTCGGGGTCGCGAACTCGGATGGCGTTCGCTACCTCGGCGGGCAACCCGAACAGAAAATGCCGCATCAGGAACGCCCCGTCCGTGATTCCGGCGTTCGCGGCCGTGCGCCGAAGCTCCTCCATGAACACTTCGGGCGGTTCCCCGTCCCACCGCATCCCCTGCAGCTTCCTATATGCGTCAAGCGGTTCCAATCCGAACGCCTTGACCAGGGTAGCCTTCAGTTGCGTGGCATCCGTTCGCACACCTTCGACCGCTTGGGCGTAGACGACGCTCGCGCGTCCTTCCAGGAACAGCGGCACGATCGGCGCGATGTCCAGCACGCCGCGCAGCTTCGCGGCCATCTCCAGCTTCGTGAACCAC
Organism: Plectrocnemia conspersa; assembly: GCF_051122295.1. Lineage (NCBI taxonomy): Eukaryota > Metazoa > Arthropoda > Insecta > Trichoptera > Polycentropodidae > Plectrocnemia > Plectrocnemia conspersa. Next base: position 2,050,532 of record NW_028277170.1, on the reverse strand, counting down.
GCGTTCACGTCCCCCTCGCCGTCAAACGGCTTCACAACGTCCACGAATCTTATCTCGCCCGCCATGACACGGCTGCCGAAATAGCTTGTAACGGGACCTCTCACTCCCGCGGTCTCCGACCAACTGAACTCCCGTCCACGTGCGCGTCGCTCCTACACCGTCTTGGCCATAACACCACACTAACCTTTCTCTCTTGCTGGATGCGACTGCTTCCCGGGACTCGGTGTCCTGGTGGTTCTTCAGGTGATTTGACTGCAGCTTAGTTTCGGGGTCAGCTGTTGGACCCAGTTTCACCCAGTGCGTCAGTTTCGGGGACCAGCTGGTGGACCCGCTGGCTCGTGCTACGAGCGACTTGACGCTCCCAAATTTCGATTCTGCGAACTCCCGAAATGGCGGTCATTTTTGATTTGAAAAATACTGTTGCGGCAAACGGCGTGTTTTCCCAGGAGTGTCTCGACTGAGGCACCCGACTGGCGTATTGTCGTAACCTGACAGCTGTAGCTTCGCGACGTGTAAACATCGTCTAACGAATCCGGGTAGAAGGACCAATGTGTTGCGTGTAGGGATACGCGTGCTGGTTAGTTCTTAGGTCTGAATCCAAAAACACGTGTTCTTGTGTAAAAACTTTATAGAGCTCGGCGCGGTCCAATTGTTCCGTGACGGCGATCGGAGCCGACTTGTATCAAATCCGGGGACATTCCCAAACGCTGTATGACGGCGTTCGCGAACGCATACAATATAGGCGAAACGGGCGTCAACACAGCCCCATCACAACTTTGATCGCTATAAAAATCTTCCAGTACGTTTGCTTCGCAAAGGCCACTCTTAAAAAGTATAAACGCAATAATTTGTATGTTACTCGATGTTTCAGATGCCAAGCGTTTAGCTATGTCTCAAAGAACTACCAGAGCGTCCCCATATGCGTAAAATGCACCGGCAACCATGCCACAACCAACTGCACCAAGAAGGATCGCGACACATCTACAAAACGTACTGGATGCGGAGGAGATTATCTGGCCAATTTTTTCTCAGATCAGATTTGATTAAAACGCAGAAGTGACGGCAATGAAGAAATCACCAGATTGATGCCGAACGTTGGCGGACCCAAGTACAAAATATGAAACTTGGACAACGAAGTGACCCACTCCATCTTACTATATGGGGCCTCTGAATGAGTAGACTCAACGAAAGTGGAGAAAGAGAGAGTCAGTTTAGCCCGAGTACAATGAAGGAGCGCCCGCAAATTAATATCGGGGTACCGTATGGTGTTAGAAGAGGCTACTCTAGCGATAGTGTGCATCCCGCCCATCGACTTACTTGCACTGGAAAGGCAGGCAACATACAACTGGCAGGCTAAGAAAGAAGCTAGAGAGCTGACCATGAGGAAAGGGAAGGAGCGGTGGAAAGAGTCTGTGGACTCATTGCCTCATTACAAACCTGTAGACGTGGATAAAAAGAGAGCATAGCGTACTGAACTTACATCTGACGCAAACGATCACGTACTACGAGGTTATTTATTTTTGAAAGCCACGGTCAATTTTTAAGGGACTTGCGAATCAACGTTCAATCTACCTGCGCAGTCGTTTTCTTCCAGTTTTTGGCTTTGATTTGTAAGAATAATATTCGTAGAACTGTTTTAAAACATTTTAAACAGCTTGGTGTGAACAATTAATATGCTTATTAATTTCTGATATATTAAATCAATAATATGCAATATGGGAATGCAATCAAATTATATTCGCTCTTTTAGCTTCACTTAATTTGCATTTTTTATATTGTTTAAAATTATAACGACAAATAAAGGCCGAAACTACGCAACTGAACTTAAGTGCGACTGAATAATTAGACCTGCAATTCTTTTTTAAAACTCAAGTAAACAATTAAAAACGACAAATTTCTTTGTATAGTTCTCAGAACTACGATTAAAACCGCCTGCTTAAATAATTCGGCCAGACTATGCACGTATAAGGAGTTACACACCTTTTTAAGGGGTGCCCCAATATTATGGTCAAGGCTGTACATTTATTTAGGTTTTACTATGACCGAAACTTGCCGACACTCTGGTAGCACTGATGTGACGTACACATTTTCTTGGCGACTTTGGCGGACTCGTATGGCCGATGCGTGCCTCGTGCATCATTCACCGAACATCCAATAAAAATACTACTGTAGCGGCTCAATCTATATATAATTGCTACCCGTCACCATCCGTCGCCAAAAATCTACCACTATGAAGCAAAACAAAACTAGTGACAACAATGAGATTATATAATAATTTACAATAGTATATAGTTAAATCTACATTAGGTATACATTATACATAATGATATTTTTATTTTGTGTATATTATATTAAATAAAATATTTTTGCCATGGTCAAAAATCATGCTGTTAGTTACAGAGACATTTATGAAACGCTAAAGATAACCTCTAACGTCTGACAGAAATAGCTAAGTAATAAATTGTGCAAAACATACACTATTTCTAAATTGTTAAATAATAATAAACGATTTTTGGTTACATGTATACACACATTTGGTAATAATTAAACATAAAATATTTAATTTTTGAACAGATAATGAAAATTTGATTGCTTCATCACGCCATCTAATTATTATTGAAACGGATAGGATAACTCGATTAAGATATTTGTTAAATGTGACAAGTGTACACTTAAGATGAACAAAATCTATTGATATAAAATTAACTAGTTTTGGATGAATCAATGTCAGTAAATCTTGATTTAATTATGTTACTAGCCATGGAGTTTTTTTCTATTATTGCCATTACATAACTTATTTTATGCTAAATACTATTTAACTAATTATATTTTATTTTTCAGCTAGTATAACTAATGAGTCAACATGTCTATGACAAAACTTCGGCGGGTCCGATGTTTGTATAAAATAATATTACGACTACATAGAGGATTGCCAAACGATATAAAATTATTGGGAGATAATTATGTTAAAATAGAGTTTAAACAACACAAGAGTTGTAATGAATATGAAGCAAATCAATTCTTGAATGAGTGGACAGTAAGTCGATTATCATTATTTTTTTAAATTGATTAGCTGGCTTTCTCTTCGCTATGTTGGGGTTTCATTCATATACATTAATCTTCTGTTGTATATAATATATGTATTATTTATAGTAGGAATCAAGAAATGGTTTGTCTTATTTTGGTATCATAATCACTTCAGCACTCTTTCATTGCTTCACATATTTCATTCTAAAGGCAGCGGTGAACAGATAAATAAATTTCCCGATATTTTAAATGAAAGTTTTTTTCTAATTAATTTTATCTAAATTATTTATTTTATTTATTACAATTTATTCATAAGATGAATTAAAAGTAAGTCTTAAAGAGACTTTGATGCAACCTGTATATGAATATATATTTAAATATTTCATTTATTTGCTCATTTATCAGAAATCTGACCATCATGACTATAGGTTTTCACAGTGCGTCAACATAGATTTTATACATAATAGTAATTTAAACGGTAAAGGGCCACTGCCTTCACAATGATTTTTTGGTGTGTTAAAAAACCCAAAACACTGTTAAAACAATAAAGTAAAAATTGTATTTTGCTTTAAAATTAATCCAAATATATGTTTTTTTTAAATTAGTCTAATAATTTAGTAAAATCTAAAGAATTCAATATTTTTTAGGACTATGCATGTCATCTATCTAAGCAAATGACCATTAAGAACACCATGGAGGAAGGTGATGACAGAATAGGCGAAAACATGAATCCACAGTTGATAAACACTATGAGTGACGATCAAGTTGTACAATTGCATGAATTGATGAAAGCGGCTAAGTATCGAGAAGCGACGACCGAAAAAAGTTAAGAATTAAAATATAGATTTAGTTTAATTTATTAAAATACATAAACTGTATAATTTTAACAATGCAATAAAATTGTTACATATTTACAGAGGCTTTGTTTTGTAGAAAAATCTTATTATATTTTCTTAAAATGTTCATTCTACAATATGCAATCATGCTTCATGACAGGCAGGGTCGCCGAGAACGAATCCGGGCCCTGGGAAAACAATAATTCCAGGACTCATGACAAAAATGACATTTTATATATTTTTACATCGTAATACAATTTCTTTAATAAATAATAATAGGTACGAGTTAACCCTTTCTATGCTACAGATAAATATAAAAATTAGCTACCGCTACGAAATATTTTCTGAAATCTTATTTTATGCAAAATGTTTTAATTAGGCAATAAAATTATTAAAAATATCTACTCATAATATTTACTTGATATTTAGTCGTGTTTTCTTTGCTGCTCAGTGTTGCCATATAGTGAATTTTCAGTCCAAGTCAAAACAAATAAAATGGTGCCATCGCTGTGAAAACGCTTGAATATCAAGCGTTTATTTAAGACTTTTTATAACAATATTACGAATAAGAATCGAATAAAGCACATCTAAACTGAAGTTTGCCCAATAGGACAGCACAAAAAACAATTATCCCTTCTCAGAAGTCAAAAATTCACGTCAAAAGCAATAAAATCGTGCCGTCGCCATCCCACTGCGACGGCGCCGACACAATTATTATTACTTACGCCGACTATGGACCAAAATTTGGTTTGAAGATACTTTTATCAGCCCACTAATATTAGAAGTCTATAGTAATATCAGTAAGGATAGCTATCATATTTTTAAAACATAGTGTAATATCGAAATGCAGATAAACTATGCAACTATATGTAAGATGCGATGTCTGTCTGTACTTATTCTTCCGCTTATTTTCCCCTGAGAGATGAGTTTGCTTAGTTTATATTTTGGACTAGACCTGATAAAATATCAAAAAATATAATTAGTTTTTGAACTTTTATTAGATTAGGTTTGGGTTTGAACAACAAATGGACGTTTTGCAACTGTCAAATTGAACTTCATAGACATTTTAGAGCAGCATATTAGCGCCTATCAGTTTAATTATATTTTCGCTATTAGAAATATATATATCTACTGGAGAAAATGTATTTGGACTTTACTAGTGAATCATATAATTGTACCAGCACCTGCCAGATAATTTGTATTTTCACTGATAAAAATATATATCTATTGGTGAAAATGTATTCCTATATGATTTTACTGGAATGATATTTTAAAAAATATTTTCGAGAATGTTTTTTCTACATTTTTTTAGGAATAACCACATGAAACTGAATGTATTATTTATTCATTTAGCTGCATTAAATCCAGTTGTCAAAAAACCGATAATACAATCTATAAAAACATTAAATTTAAGTAATTCAGCTGGTGCTGTTGTTGATTTTTCATTTCTCTGCTTCTTCCTTAGGTTTTCGATCTGAAAATTCAGATCGAATACCTAAATTTACTGCTACTAAGTTACATTCGTTGAATATTTCCTCTTATGTCTAATATTTTTAAACGTTCAAAAAGCAATAATGTTAACAATAATTTGCAAACAAATTTTAACACAAACGGAGCTGCGTTAAAAAACATCAATCCGTTCCTTTGAATAATAATGTTTATTGTGAAAGTACTACATAGAAAGTAGGTGCTTTTGAAGGCAATGTTTCGCTCCATTTTTTGTTGTATGTATAAAAACAGCTGAAAGAACTTATACCTGAAATACATCAGTATATACATCTCAAACAGTAATAGTTTAGTTCAGATTCATTATTTGAGGTCGGTTTTTACTTTTTTTTATATTAATATATTCTTGCTATGATTTTTTCAGAGTTGGGCCCTTCAAGGAGAATGGGCTCCGAGAATTTGTTCCCTCTCCGCAGGCCTGCATGTCACGTACATGCTCATTTGTGGGCATCACGCTGTCTCTAATTGTCTTCCTTGAAGATCGGGTAAAATTCTTGTATTTCGAACTTTTTGGAAATCACTCTCGCTGTCATCCAAAATCTAGTTCCAAGGACACGATTATTTTGAAGCTGGTATATGATTTTCATCACCTTCTGTTCTATTATAATCTTGATTTATTCTGACGTTCTTTTTTAATTGTAATATGAAGAGATATTTAAAACTGTTTTTTTTTTAATTTTGCAGAATGCTTAATTAAATGATCAAAATTATTAAAATATGTTTTCAGCTCTTCTGTTAAATGTAATTTTTGATTCTGATTTTCCAAATTATATTTTTTTATCATTAAAATTTTCATTGTTATAACTTTCATCATTATTTGTGGAATTTGATCGGAATTCTTCTGTTAGTGTTACTCTTCCTCATATAATTTATTAATTCGTTAATATCCTCCTTGTTTGGGTCCTCCAAACCCAAAGATCAAGAAGTATTAATTAAAATGTTACTTGACTGAGTTAATTACATTGGAATCAGAATCCAATATATCAAAATAATTATTCATATGCTAGATTAAATTCTTTTGAAATTACAAATAATTTATTTCAATGTTCTAGTCGATCTAAAATACTTATTTTTTCTTCTAAGGAAATAACTTTCATTTTTAATTTGTTTTTATCCCGCTGTTTAACATTAAATGAGTGTTGATAATATTTATATAGAATCCTAGTATAAACCAGATCCGAAGTTTAGCAGGAAGTCAATAATCCCTGCCGTCTTACTCAGAGCTCGGGACTTAAGACCATCCGACCGAAATGAAGCTGAGAGGATCAAAAAGGAATTGCACGTAGTATAAGAGCAAGCGAGACCAATGTACCGTTTCATGACCATACCGAATCATTCTTAGCGACCGAATGTGACGTAGTTCGCGATCTCGGTGAGTGGGAACAGTGTTGTTGCTATTAGGGGTAGTGTTATTTGGGTGTCTACTTATTTATACAAAAAAATATTATTTATTTTGTGTGTAATCACATAATAAATACACAATACAAGCATTGGGTTATATATTATACATCACACATATTGAGTATTGAAACATAGATTTAAGAAATATACCATTTTTACTATGTGACCATAGTATATGTACATTTCAACATATTTGTGTATATGTATATGTATGGAATATAAAAATTCTTCTAAAAGTACAAAATTAAAGTAACAAAATACTTTGGCGATATACATATTATATTATAAAATATAAAATGTACTCTCGCACAATACAGTATTATCATTCAAGTTAAGCCGTTCCGGTTACTTTTTCAAGCAGGATGTCTCGAGTTTCCTTCTTGACTGCTGGTTTCCTGAAAAAGTTGTGGAATATTCCAGCAGATACTGCTGATCCAAGCAGAGGTCCGACCCAGTATACCTAAACAATAAATCGATTAATAATCACATTGAAATAAGGGTTTGTTTTTCAAATTGGCAAAGCTTTTTCTAGTGACAACCAATTTGACAGCTGACAGCTGATTTGCGCTCAGTTTGGTTTGCCATTTAACCGTGAATAGACTTACGGCAAAACAACGCTTGCAAATTGTGAAAGTTTATTTCGAAAATCGTGTTTCAGTTCGCGAAACTTATTGTGCGCTACGTCCATTTTACAGTCCATCCGAACAAGTAATTTGAATAACCATGGATCGTTTTCGCACCTCACATATTCTAATATACGCTGTTGGACTTTCTCAAAAGACTTATCAAAGTCGACATAAGAAAACATCAACATTTATATCTCAATAATATTGTATCAAAAAAAGTATTTTTTGGAACATACCCAATGATGTTTCCAGTTGTTGTTCCAGAGAGCCGGTGCGAAACTCCTAGCAGGATTCATACTCGCTCCAGTGTAAGGTCCCTACACATGAAACAATTAATATTGACAATAGCATTAATATAAAGGATATGGAACTGAAAATAATATTACAGCAACTATCGCCAGTCCAGCGATTGTCAGTCCGAACTTGATCGGCACCGAGTCTGAATTGTGAGAGTTGACTGGGTCCCAAATGGCACAAGTTAATAGAATTAGAACGCTGGTCACAATCACTTCAATTAATACTGCCTGTAATTAATAAAATAAAATAAAGTAAATATTATTAATTTACCATAATATTATTGCATATATACACATATACATATATTGACATATCATCGTGGATAGATTTTGTAAATATCTCGGTTAAAAATAATCATAACTCCACTAAAAAACGTAGAGAATAACATTAAGAGGTGAAAAATATTCTATATTATAAATTAAAGTGACATAAAAAGTAAAATATAAGTTTTTTTGTCATTTATATGGAATATAACTTTCACGCGCCTATGCTATACCGCTTTGTCAGAGAATGTTGTAAGGGAGAGATGGGTGAGTATGTCTGACGGTGAGTATATCCCCTTTCCTCCCGCACGGATTCGCTTGTACGTGTGCAAGCGAAATGCACAAGTGCGTGTGACAGAGCGAGAGAGTTAGGACAAGATGCCTCACGCTCTGACGCACGCATCAGACGGCGTTTCAATGATGCGTCAGTATTTGTTTGCCTGTCATCGGGAGATTTATGTACGTCAAAGTGCAGAATATTCCTGCGCTTCTCAATTATTTTTCGACTTAACAAGTATATTTAATATTTTTACTTCATTAAATAATTTTAATATAAACTAATTTTAGTTTAAATAATATTTATAGCGATGGCCGAAAGATATAATGCTTCCGATAATTCAAATCTCGAATTTGAAAAATTTTAACTGTAGAAATTAATATTGAATGAAATTAAAAAAATTATATTTTTTGGTTATTATTGCAAGTTTTTAAAACAAAATAATTACCGTAGCTTTAATAATATCGTCATGAAACTTATTCTAAAAATAGACCTTGTAAATATCACGGTTATCTAACCCGCTTGTCTTGTTTCAAAAAGGCGGCTATTCATTTTTTTTAAGAAAACATGACTGTTAAATACATATTAGAGTATAAGTAAAATGTTTTGATATAAAAATTTAATTTCGTAATAATATTTTTTTACAACTTTTTTTAAAAAGTAGATTTAGTAAAAACCCCGGCAAATTTATTAGCTAGCCAAATCCGCCATCTTGTTTCCAAATGACGAGTATAAAAAACTAAAAAATCGTAATTCCGTTTCAAAAAAGTCTTTGAGAAAAAGTAAAAATCGTTTAAAAATAAAAATTTAAGAAAATGTTTTTTGGTCAATTTAATCCGCCATCTTTTTTCTTTTCTTGTTTAGCCAACTTTAACTCTTGTCAAGTTGTTAGTCAACTCAATCAGCAATTTTCTTTCAAAATGGCGTCTATTCAAAACAATAAAAACATCATAACTTTGGTAAGAAAAGAGCAGAGGGCCTAGGTTGGACCTTTGAGGAACCCCCAAAGGAGTGAAATATTTTTTCGACAATCGGCCGCTATTGGTTACCAACTGTTTACGATCAATCAATTAACTCGAAATCATCCGAGCAACCGAGGTTCGACAATTTTTTTAATAATAACCCATGACAAACCTTGTCGAATGCCTTTTCAAAATCTGTATATACGATGTCTACTTGAATTCTCGCATCAGGAGATTTTGTCATTCGGATATTTAAATATTATAATTTTTTTTTAGTTGCTAGTAAACTTTTCATTATGATTTTGTGTAGTGATGCATTACCTGCCCCAAGTTAACCAGTGGATCCGGAATAGTGACGCACATGCTTGTAGATTTGGCGAAAGCTTCTTCAGGCGTTGTTATCTGCAAAAGTCCGTAGCCTACTACAGCTCCGATCATCTGGGCTATAAAATAGACCAGTGCCATAGGAATCGATAAGGCGCCCCATATGACTCCGCATAGAGTCACCGAGGGGTTGATGTGAGCCCCGGATATGTGTCCGAAAATCTGGAATTAATAAGAAAGTAGTTTAAATTTTTTTTTTAAATGTGGTAACTCGCTAATGGTGGATTTACACAGTAACTGTATTTTAGTATTATTTTAACATACATATGTATTTAGATATATATGTACAATCGCTAGCAAAATATAAGTATATTTCATAGCACTTTCGGAGTCACTAAACAACTCCACTAAAATACACAATTATTATTATTATAATTAGAATAGGGATTACTATAATCTGCAGTTCTATTGATTCCGAACCCTAATAACCATGGGAGCTATTTTTGAAATTTTAAATATCCGTCTTGTATTTTCATTTCGCATACTGACTAGTATTATACTTTATAATCAACTCGAAATTATGATTGAATAGTATCTTAGTAAGAAGATTGACTTTCACTTTCCTTCACATTTTTTTATACTAGTCACTCCCATTCAAAAGCAGTTATCAAGATGTTGATCTATGAGTCTATCTCTGTATTTGTTTTAATCACGTTCATAGTTGAAATCAAAGACACATTCAATCTCTGCTGAAACGAAATGCCATATTGATTATTTTCACAAACATTTTCACGATACATGGAACAGTTTTAGATGTATTTGCTCTTATAAAATGATCTTATGGTCCAAAAATAGTCAGAAAAACGTTACTCAATTGATTTATTTTTACAGCTTCTCTTTCAAACATGGTAACTGTTGAGCTTCTTGGCTCAGGTTATTAAAGTTTGCAATAAAATTAATTTATGTTAACGATAATTTCACCTAAAATTTATTTTGCTGTAGTATCAACAAGAACAACAAAATCCTGCGGTCACTTGATAATTCATATTACAACTATCGTTAGTAGAAATTTGTTAAAACGACTTCAGAGGGAAATATTCTTTGGTAGTTTCTTGGAATCAAATTTAATTGCTTTCCAAAGTAAATGGAAACCAGATTTTGTATGGTTTTTAATAAAAATAGAAAGCGGTTCCTATCTATAAAATATCGTTATACGTTTCTGATATGTTTTCTGAGAACCCCTCCCCTACCAGACGCAAGGGATGTCGTCGGTTTTGAACTACACCCAAGGACAGTGGATCTTGATTCGTCGATCACAGTGTTATTTTTTTATATTATACATATATGTATATCTAATTTATAAATAAATAAAATTTTCTGTTTAACCCCTTCCATGCCATGCACATCATATGATGAGTAGCCAAATTGGGCCACCAGTGCGAAGCCCATCTGTATTTTTTTTATCGAAACTAAAGGGAGAAAGTTGTTAATATAACAACACAATATTTTATTGGTGAATATTATTGTTAATTGTAAATATATTTAAATAAAATGCAAATGTCTATTAAAAATTATACATGATTAACTATAGTTAAACAATACAATTTTAATATAACTGTAAAAACATAATTAAACAAATGTAAAAAGATTGATGTATTGTTTGTTATGACATATATAAAGAAACATATATAAAGTGTTAGTAAAGAAACAATTAACTCAATACAATATTGCCAACAAATGCTCAACGAAATCGATAAGACAACATATAGCACTGCAAAATAAGGTCATGAGAATTGTAGTAACGATAATGCTTTTTTTGTAAGAAAAAAAGTACTTTAACTCACATCTTGATTTTCAATAAAAAATATATGTTCAGTTCTTAACATAAATTTATTTTATTGTATTTAATAAAATGTTCATAGTAAATTTCAAAGTTTCGTCCTATTCTCGTACGATAAATCTCATCGACTTTATTTGCTGTATCTATGGAATGTCATCCTCTGAGTAGCCAGAGATCAACATACTTTGAAGGATCGAAAAATCTCAGAGGAGGTCCGATAAGTTTGATCAACTAAAATAACTTTTCAAAGTCCATATTAAATGCAACAGTTTTTCTGAATATGTCTTTTTGAGAATATATTCACGGAATCCACGAATCATTTCTATTTCAATAGTGCCAGTCTGATTGACAACTTTCTAATTTTCACTTCTACAAATGTCAGTTGAGTTTTACACACCAATGTTTTTGATCAAGTAGCATGACCAATATCAACTCATTGTCATTACTATCCAACAATTTTGTAAAAAATGTACTTGGATCAATGGAAGAATCCTTTCTTAAATCTTTTTCGTATAGTGAAACTTCACGAAAGCGAAGATCATGTACATTGTACAGCAGCAACAGTGCATTTCTAATAAGGTCTAAAGTTCTGTCATCGTTCTTTAAAAGCTTGTAGAAATTTTTTTATTTTCTCATTTGCCTTGTACAGGTTTATGTCATGTAAGTATAAGCTTAACTCTGATTTATTAAGAGCGTCATATGTCAATCTTAGGTCCAATACAAATATTGTAGATATAATTTTTCTTTTTAACCCATCACAAGTGCATTAATCATTATTATCTCTTATAGGATCATGCATTGCTTCTTAAAAACAATATATAAAGGATAGAAAACTATTTCACACAGCCAAAACAATACACAAGATGACACCTATCGAGTACGTTAAATTCTTTCAATTTTCAGCACCTCAGCAATTCTGAACATAAATGCAACTCTCTACCATTATTTGACTCTGTTTATTCCTGAAGTTATCTACTGATAAATATACTCACAATACAAAACTATAATAGAAGGAAAACTTTCCGACCGCAATTTTTTGCATGCCAGAAAAAACAAATTTATTTTTAGATAATCTTCTGTCATTCCATAAAAGGGAGGACATCGATACTCATTCTGCCGTTACTTTTCAAGATCTACTATGTCCAAAAATAAATTTATCATTGAACACCTGCGATACAGTTATCCATCGAAAAAAATTCCAGAACGCCGCTACATTAGCGCGAAACGCTCTAAATCAGTGCTCTTCAACCTTTTTACATCAGCGGCCTGGCGAAAATGGGAAAAATGATTCACGGACCGGCGTTATTTATTTATTTAATCTAATGCTATAAGATTACAATTTTTTGTTAGTGAGACATCTGCTGCTGCTTTTTTGCAAGCAAATTTGATATAATTTCTTGCGGTCCGCGGACCACCAGGTTGAAGACCACTGCTCTAAATCATCTCAAAATTCAATTATTCCGAAAACAATGAGAGTATAATTATGAAATTTGGTAAAAAGTTTATGAATATATATATATATATATATATTGACTAAAATCATAATAAAAATATGAGTTTTAGTACATTGAAAATGCATTTTATAAATATTATTATTCACACATTAAATGCTTTTATTGAACATAGAAAACAAATCTCAACTGCAGAAAAATTCCTAAGCGATCATTTTAACTTGACTGAGACACAATATATATGCGTTAAAGCAAACATACAAAAAGCACATTTTGGCCTCAGTTCAAGACAAAATGGACTGCTGCATCAAGAAAAAATATCGTTTCATAAACAATAAGCAAGAATGAGTATAGTCGACCTGTTAATAGAATCTGGAATTAAAAGAGGTAGATCTTGTAAAGATTATGTAGAATCTTCCGAAACAATAAAGAAAAGAAAAATCACACAATTGATTCGATTTTTTAGTGTAGATCAAATTAGATTTTCATATTTGCAAAGACTGAGATCTATTGATGAAACAACGCAAGCAAATATTATTGAAAAAGTATTTGTCACCTGAATCAATGAAAAATTTATTAATTCGACTAGAAGATGATATACAACATGCAAAACAATTATTGAAAGAAGAAGCCCTAGCATTTTTTATTGATATAAATATATCTAGAGACAGTTACCAACTATTAAAAAATGTTTTTGGTGGACAAAACTGTAAGGTTCTTCCATAATACGAAACATTAGCAGAAGCTAAAAGAGTTACATATATAAAAGCTAGGATTGCACTTCAAGATATTTTAAATCATATAAAATTGATTCTGTTGATGTAGAAGAATCTTTAGAAAATATATTGTACGTGAAATGGGCATGTGATGGACCGTTGGTTTGAGCTGAGTACAAATAAATTTTATCTGGAGAAAGTGAGATGATTTCAGACACCAATCTTTATATTGTTTCTATAGTACCTTTAAAGTTGGTTAACTCCCAAAACAATCGAATAATTTGTGAAAATGAAACGCCATTATCCAGCAGATACTGTCGACCATTTTTTATAGAATCCACTAAAGAGACTCCTGCCAAAACAAGACACAGGTAGAACAAATCGTCATTTCAGAATATTAAACCATTTCTGGCAAACTTGAAATGTTTTTGACCATGATTGATGGATTGACAGATACCCCTTCTTCAGCATGCACAGTATGTCTGGCAAAGTCAAATGAAATGAATTATATAGAACATATAGATTCGGACTGTCAACATTACATTGTATTGTAGAATTAGATTTATGCAGTGTATTTTACATATAATTTGGAATTCCTAAAATGGTATGCTCGTAGTGAAGAAGTAAAAAACGAGCTTGGTTTTATCATTGATGAACCTATTATGTCACAATGGTCATAATTTCATTTTTAATAAAAAGATAATCGTACTACGTACTTCTTTAAAATATAACTCTATACACATAATTAGATTGTTCTGTATAATATATAATATTTATAGCACTTATTAGAAGTCAAATGGAATATAATTATCCTATCTAGTCAATAAATTATAATATAATCTTAATCGTATAAATTACTAGAACGCCTACAAAATAAATACCGTAGTTATATTATTTATAAACTAAGACTTACATTAATATTCTATAATAATTTATTAAGTATTTTTTAATACCCAATTACATATTGAGCGTCAACAATTTTTTTTATAATTGATAATGATAATTTTAACTACTGTATATGCATATCACATTCTCGTGATTACGTCGGTTTGGGAATCAAATTATATATGTATTCCAAATTAGTTTTCAGTCTATCAAATTAATAAGGTAAATACACTATTATTTGTGAATAGAATTACATTTGAGAGAAAAATAAGATTGAAGTTTTTGCATTAATTCTCTAAGTGAGCTTCGATCGTAGATCGAGAGTCGGTTACAATAAATTGGCAACATACTCAAGCGACATCTTGTTATAGATTTGAGTTCTATAACCGTTATGCTAGTATTTCAATCGAGTATTATTTTTAGTGTTATAAAGTAGCAGTAGATATTATGTAAAACAAATTGCGTCACGACCACTTTTATCTCAAATTGCTCGCCTCCGTAAATTGTCATAATAATTATTATTGAAAGTTTGGAATTAGAAGAAATATTTTATTGATAAATTTATATTTATATTTTATTCAAGAAAAAAGTAAAATCATACGCATCTTGGGTCACTATTTATACTAAAAAAAAGCGACACGCAAAAAAAAACTATATTACTAAAATAAGTAATTAAAATAAAAGCACTATAGAAATTTAATTTAAAAGCATAATATAAATAAATGAAAACTTAAAGCAGATTCTGATTTAAGTGATTTATTATTTTATATCAATGAATAGTTAACTAGATGTGAACTATATATTGAAGAGCTCTTTAGCGATAATCGACCCCAAGTTTATGGAATGAAAATTGCCTATACGGGCACATCAAATATGGGGGAATAAGTTGAAAGAGCAGTCACAAAATATATGAGCACAATCCTACATAATTTGTTCCAGTTTCGAAAACATCCTTGCGTTTTATACTTGCAAATCCGTAAAAATTTCCGATCATCACGTTCGTTTGTATAATAAAACTTTTTCTGTAAATAACAAATACTTTTATTGCGATTTAAATGCTCAATTGCAATATTTTTTTATATGATCCCGACAAAGTATCTATGTATTTTCAGGGTCATAATAAACAAGTGTATCTATGGTATTCATTAAGATCTGTGCCTTGTTTATATACAGAATACATTAAATAAATTAGTATTTTTACCTTTAATATACATTTTTAGAAAATATATGTACTTAAATACAACTGTATCACTTTGCGATGTATTCAATTAAATTATAAATAGTTAATAATATTAATGAAGCTTACGTGTTTTTAAATTAAATTGTACTGTGGATATAAAAGTGTATTAGTCATTTAATACATACGATTACAAATACCAATTTCAATATATTGTTGTGTAAACAGCAAAGTTCAACAACTCGTTTACCTAAACGGCAAACTATAAAAAACGCATAAATATTCAAATGTGAGCTCCATCGAACAATGGTGTGATTATTGACACAAATTCACTAAAAAATTTCAATATGCACTGCATTTTTAAACGCTAAAGGTAAAAGTTCAAATACTATTGAGAAATAGTGCTTAACTTAAATTAGAATCGTTAGACAATGCTTTAAACGTAATTTAATCCTACACGTGTTGTCCATGTGGACGCATAAACTAGTTCCACATTTATCGATATTTATACACCCATACCTCGCTATACGGCCGCTCTTTATACGGCCTTTCACTATAATGGCCCTCTTCACTTAAGGCACGTTTTCGTTTACGGCCTAAAATGTTTCGCTATAACGGCAAAAAAACTTTTTTTCGATGTCGATTTTTAAAAAAATTTAAAAATAGAAATATAAGGTGAAGCAGCTAGCGCCGATGAGGCCGTATCTAAGGAATATCCCAACATTTTAAAGGGAATTATTGAAAGAGGTGGTCATAAACCTGAACAAGTGTTTAACGTAGACGAAACAGGGCTTTATTGGAAGCGAATGCCTGATTGCACGTACATTTCAAAAACCGAAAAATCTGCGCCTGGTTATAAGGTGTCTAAAGAACGATTAACTTTGCTACTTGGTGCAAATGCCGCGGGTGATTTTAAGCTAAAACCACTTTTAATATATTTGTCCGAAAATCCAAGGCCTCTTAAAGGACTAAATAAAAATCAATTACCCGTCATATGGAGATCCAACAAGAAAGCTTGGATGACTAAAGCTACATTAGAGGATTGGTTCAAAAATCACTTTTGCACAGAAGTGAAAAAATATTTGCGAGACAAGGCTTTGCTAATTTTGGATAATGCACCAGTGCATCCTACTAATTTATCCGAACTATCTGAAGATGTCATGATTGAGTACCTTCCGAAAAATACAACAGCTCTGATCCAACCAATGGATCAGGGTGCAATAGCCACTTTTAAGGCATATTACCTACGCCGAACTTTCCGACAACTTATAAGGGAAACCGATGGTAAATCTTCAATTACAACATTTTGGAAAAACTATAACATCAAGGATGCTGTTGACAGTATATGAAGTGAATCATGGAAGGAATTAAAATTAACAACAATGAACCATGTTTGGAAAAAAATATGGCCAGAATGTGTAAAAAGTACTGATGCAGAAGTTAATTGCCTTCCTGAAATTAGGCAAAACATTTTGGATCTAGCACATGATCTCGGCTTTGAAGGTTTGAACGAACGTGATATGCTTGATCAACTTGAAGCTGATAGGGACCCCCTTTCATATAAGGAACTCATTCAGTTGCAAGCAGAACCGGCATTTGATGAAGAGACAGAGCCTGTTGTATTCAAACAGCTAACATCAAAAAAATTGTCAAAAGCTTTTTCCTATTTCGAGCAAGGAATAAACATCTTCCTTGAAAACGATCCTGACGTCGAACGTAGCGCTAAAGTTTCTCGAGGAATTAACTCAGCCATTAGCTGTCTATTAATCACTGAAGACCGAAAGAGACAAAAAGGCAAGACAAACAACGATGGGCAATTTTTTTAAGCCAGACCCATCCTTACCAGCGAAAAATGAGAACGACAGTGATCTGCAGGTTACCATTTCTTCATTGTCTTCAGATTAAAGCCATTTAAAAAAAATATGTATGTATTCATACACATATTTGATGTAACATGAAGTTGTTTCATTTTTGTTTATGGATTATTGTTGGTTTTTGGAGTCTGTTATTATTTTATGTACAAATGTATGTATTATTGATTTAAATGAAATAAAACAATGAAATGCATTTTAAATGATAAACCATGTTACATATTTAACAGATTTGGAACCGATCCCATTGAATTTGTATGAATTTGTATTAGAATAATTGATTCGTTATACGGCTTTTCGCTTTGCGGCCAAGTTTCGTGGAACGTATCTAGGCCGTAAAGCGAGGTATGGGTGTATTATATTTAGCCTAAAAAATACATTATTACCATTTTAATTGATATTGAAATGAACATAGTGACACTAAATATTTCCTACATATATATATACGACTATATACTTCACTGAATGTTTTTTTACAATATATAAATGTACAATATACAAATGTATAGCAACTAAATTTAAAATGTAAGATCAACTTTAACAAATCTATTGTATTTGTTTATGCATGGTTTCACCTGATTTATTAACCTGATATAAAGCAATCCAATCGGTCTAAGAATTAAATGACAGGATTGATTATTGACACTGAAGGAAAACTGATAATTTATATATTAATATTAACTTTTTAAAAGATTAAAAATTTCCTCTGAATAGTCAAATGTATTCATTACTATTGATATTTTTATTTTTAAGTTCAGTTAGTGATTCATTAACAGCATTTGGTAATCGCCTGCATCACTTATCACAAAGCGTAACTATAGCAGTTAATCGAAGCAATGCATTCGATTATAGATGGACAGCTTTTTATTAAAAACAATTAAGACTTCAATCGTCTACTCATTGACTCAATTGCTGTATTAAAAATATGAAAATGTTGTTGAAAATATTTTGAGCTAAAATGAAATTCTACTAGTTTTAGAATATTTTCTCAATATAAAAACATGATATTAGGTCCTGATTCTTTATCAACGTTTGAAGGCACTCTATATTGATTTAAAGATCTCATTAACAAGTACCAAATAATCAGAATTGTAAGATTGGATCGCAAAGATTTTTTATAATAAAAGCAGATTCCCTCATATGACACATAGGATTGTTATCGCATTTTTAATAACCTATTTAGTGGAAAGATTTAAAACTAAAAATAAGATTAAATATATATGCTGCTTAATATAGATAATTTGTTAATGTAAAATATGATTTATAATTTTAATAAATCATTATTAATATATAATATCATATTAAATCATCTTAATAGATCAATTTGTTTTTATTTGTAATTTTTATCTTAATTTGTTGTGTAACTGTTAAGCAAATTTAAGCACGTTTAATAAATATAGTAAAGGCTCAGTATCTATTTTATATGAGAAATAGATTTAATTTCTAAATTGTTTTATTTACAATTTTTATTATTGTATATACAGGTAAAAACACTATCAGTTTAAATCGATTTTTATTGCTTTTAGATTGTATATCTATACGAAGAATAAATAATACATGGTTTTCTAAAGAAACGCGTCTTTGAAAATGATTGATATTATATAAAACTTTATCATATACTTTACTATTATATGACTGTAGAGTACGCTCGGGGTAAGGATTCCGGTTTGATATTGTGTGCGTGAACTGTGTGGCTCAAAACAATTTCGCTCAGAATATTTAATTTTTTTATTTTAAAATAAAATATATGTTTATTTAACATACATACATCTGAGCTAAGTTGTAAATTTGAACAGATAATTAAAAATATCTTATTTAATCGAAGAAACCAGACATTGCTGTCATTAATTAAATATTTGCAAAATTCAAAATCTTTCACTAGTCAAAAAAAGAATGAACTCTTTAGCTATTCTTCAAGAGCAAAAAGATATAAAATGGGGAAAGAAATTATTCGCAGATTGTTTAATGGCTCGACGACTCTATTAAATCATTAGAGTCCATTGAATAAATTAAAAAATAATCATTGACGCAACGATAAGAATAATAACTTTTTTAAGCCTTACAGAGAATAGTGTAAAAAAACCAACAACGTACGGATTAATGGAAAAATAATTAAAATATTTTAATCCATGGGTAAGAGAACGAATAACTTACAGTGTATATTTGAAGCCTTGATAGCAATTAGCCCAGATATGCCCAAGAAATTTTGTTCTCTAAAATTTCATTTATAAATAAAAAACAGTGGCACGAGTTTAGTGACCAACCCATGGGACAGTGGGCATATCTGGGGTAAACCAATATCAACACAAAATTATTTAAAATAAATTACTAGAGAAGATCGAACTTCTGTGCCACACTGCACTTTAATGACGAATACCAGCGTTGACGAATCAGCGACTATCATTAAAAGAAAAAGCGAGACAACGAAGTACACGCTACATCGCTTCTCCCTCTCATATACATGTACACGCACACAATAACAAACCGGCATCCTTATCCCGAGCGAACTCTACATAGTCCACTAGCTTTCTGTTTACCAGAACAATATATATATATATATATATGTTTCTGCAAGCGGAGAGCTACTCATTTTTTTGGGGACGATGAGAAAAAAGCTAAACGATGCGAGACACAAATTGTAAAGCCCAACACAAACAGTGGCATTCAGAAATAAATAAAGCTCGAAGGTTAGAGTGGGCCGGAACACACCGAAATTGGACATCTGAAAATTGGGCGAAAGACATTAGGTGTGATGAATCAAATTTTAAGTTAATTTTATACTAAAAATGGTTAATATAAAAATAAAAATAAAAATCAAATTTATTCAAAAATTTCTAAAGCATTATTTTTTATAAGTAATCACATTTTTTTTTAATTTTTGCGACCCTTGGTATAGTACATGTGCGTCGAAGAGTCGGAGAAAAATATATAGCCGATTGCGTAGTACCCAAAGTCAAATAATTTGGCGGAAGCGTTATGGTCTAGGATTACATGGATAGAAAACATGTATACATGCGAGAGTAGTATCAATAGCGACATTTATATTTCAATGCTAGAATTCACTACAATGGATTCCTACCGGAAAATATTTCCAAGCACATTTGATTCCAGCCATTCTTTGCTTTGCGTAAAATAATTTGACGTTTGTAAAATGGCTTACACAGTCACTGGACCTAAATCCTATAGAGCATTTATGTTCAAAAGTAAAAGAAAAGGTTGCCCAACACAATTGCAAATCCAAAATTGAGCTGCGAGAATAATTTCAGATGGAACTGAGAAAATGTCTCCGTACACCTGCTAGTCATTAGTTAACAGTATGCCAAAAAAGGTTGCAGCTTTAAAGCTAAGGTGTGCATACTAAGTATTAAAAATAAGCTTAAAATAAACACTTTAAATAACCTTAATCGGGTTTCTATTTATATTTTCGCGATTTTTTAAGATATAACACAATTATTGGGGTGCCCTATTATTATGACCAAGGATGTATATATATAAATTGTGAAAAAATACAAACAAGAATAAATAGCTTATTTTAAAAATAGCTGACAGAAACTGTTCCATTCAAATATAAATAGCCACTGAGAAAAAGCTATTTGTCACAAAACATATTTGTCAATGGAATATTATTTTGGAGTGGTTAATTACGCATATCATTCGTTGTTGTTTAAGAAGAAAATAATAAATACATTAGCGATTAAAGCCATAAAAACATCTTTATTACATTATAATAAGTTTTATTATTATAGTTTATTATCACTTCCAAATATATCAGTTTGCCCGATTTAACTCTTGAGCAATCCACAAGTTCAAACATCAAGTTTAAAAGACTGTAATTATTGTTTAAATATTATATATTATTAATCAGTTGTTAAAAAATAAACTCTTTTTATACGAATAGTGTTTATATAACGAGAGTTGAAAACAATGATTACTAATTGTATTTGTCACGACTATATGCAAATTCAGAAATAGTTCTTCAGTCATTACGCAATCTAAATCATGATGTTTTTAATCACTCTAGTATATATAATAAAGCGTAGTAAGGCCACGCTCTCTGCATGCAATAGGAAATGTAAACGTAGAAGGTGAACAATATTTATAATACAAAGAACTCCTGTATTAATATATTTTTAATTGA
The DNA here is from genome assembly GCF_051122295.1 of Plectrocnemia conspersa. Taxonomy (NCBI): domain Eukaryota; kingdom Metazoa; phylum Arthropoda; class Insecta; order Trichoptera; family Polycentropodidae; genus Plectrocnemia; species Plectrocnemia conspersa. The sequence continues at coordinate 2,028,935 of NW_028277170.1, read as the reverse complement.
AATTCATATTTTTATTTAATAAGTTAATTTTTAGCGAAGTAATTTTTTAACACAGATTGTTAATAATCATAGTCTAAGTTTGTAAATAATTTATTTTGTGTATTATAAATAAAATATTAAATGTTTACAATTACAAAACAATATAACATGCTTAATGTTACAATACTTTTAAATAGCTTACAGTTTTTTGACACAAGTTAAATAAGATATTAATTTTTAACCTTAAGCTGTATAGCTTAGAAACTTTAAAATCACTTGAAAAATATGATAATGAGAATTTTGATTATATTTAAAAAAATGTGTTAAACCTTTTTCATTTCAATTATTATACAATATATAAGTGTTAGTGTTAAAATATTAATAAATGGTTAGTAAAAAAGAGTAATGAAGTTTGATTTATAATTAAATTATTAATAAAAAATACAAATTTCAAAATAGTAAGGTATTTCTTTTATGTATTTTAAATCTAAAGAATATGATATTAAGCACTAACTTAATATTGATTTGAATTCATAGCAGAAATAAGTTAATGTATTATACATAACAATACTCAATTCGACAGTAGTGAAACGTCCATTTGCTGTTCAAACCCAAACCTAACCTAATGAAAGTTCTAAAACTATAATTTTATTAGGTCAAGTTCAAAATACAAACTAAGCCAACTCATCTCACAGGGGAAAATAAGCGGAAGAATAAGTACAGACAGACATCGCGTCTCACATATTGCTCCATAGTTTGTCTGCATTTCAATATTAAAAATATTATAGCTATCCATACTGCTATTACTATGGAATTTTAATATAAGAAGGCTGATCAAAGTATATTCAAACCGAATTTTGGTCACTAGGAGAGCTCAAAAACAATTATCGCTACTCAGAAGGCAAAAAATTCACGTCAAAAGCAATAAAATCGTGTCGGCGCCGTCGCAGTGGGAACGCTCGGTAACGAGCGTTTCCACTGCGACGGCGACGGCACGATTTTATTGCTTTTGACGTGGATTTTTCACTTCTGAGTAGCGATAATTGTTTTTTGCGCTCTTCTATTGGTCAAAATTCGGTTTACAGTGTGACTGTGTTTTTATATTAACTTTATGTTATAAATTAATATTTGTCGTAATTCTACACAATATATGTAGTGTATGTAATTGGTTTTTATTTTAATATAAATATTTGTCATAAACACTTTTTATATTTTTTTAATATTTGATAGCTATGTTTAATATTATACATTTTTACGTTTGATTTCTGTTTAATAAAAATATAATTGATATTTCTATATAATTTTACACATAAATAGATTTTTTATTTAATGTTAAATATACCAGTGCTTTAGACGTCTATTGACGTCAACCGTTTTATGTGTCATTATAGGGGTCATATTAAAAAAAATATAATGCCATCCTTGGATTAAAGGCAAAAAAATATTTTCGCTATGACGCTTCTATGCAAACTTTGCGAATCAGTGTTGCCATATCGAATTTTTTATCACTTTACCTCAATGAATAAGTTTAGTTTTAATCACACGTGCTTGCAATAAACTCTTAGGAATGCAATGAAAAAATTAATAGATTCAGCGTCTCTGTTTTTTTCTATAGTTTTCGATTGTTATTTTTGTGTGCAGTGTTTTATAAGAAAGTGATAGTGTTTTTTATAATAATTGTTTTAACTTACAATTAAATATATATTATCAGAACTGACTTTTTATATTATTGAAATTATTGTTTTTCTAAAAATAGAAGAGTAGACAGATTGATATGCGAGAATAAAGAGATAATTTCTCTGAGAATGCACACTACGTTATCACTTATTTTAAACTTAAAACCCCAATTATAGTGATATGTTTATTTTAAAAACAAACATCGGGCAAAGAATAACAGCGCTTATGATATAAATAAAATTATTTTAAATGTTTTAAAATTATTCGCCAGTTTCAGTAGATAATAAAAAACTTTATTATAAAAAATGTTACGTACAGTTAATAAATTTACTGAAAACGCGACTCATTATCCGGTAAATATTATATTTAATAATTTTTATTTCGCATAAAATTTGATTTCAGAAAATATGTCACAACGGTGGCTAATTTTTATATTTATTTGTAGCATATAAAGGGTTAAATTATATTATGATGTTAAAAATACATAAAATTCCATTTTTGTCATGACGCCCGGAAGCATTGTTGTGAAATTATAACCATGAATAAAAAAATATCCAAAAAACATCCGATATTGATAAATAGGAATATTGCTCCGTGATAATGCGAGACCTCATACTTTACTACTATAATTACTGTTGAAAAATATCCATACCTCCCATATTCCCATGACCATTACTCTAAAGATACTTATGTAAATATTCAAACTTATTTCTTACTAATCAGAATGATGAACCTTTACAGTCTTTACAACCACTAAAAATGAATATTTTTTTAACATTTTTGTAAATGGAACATATGTTTATTAATACAATAGTAATTAAAAATAATTACAGCGTCTTACACCTGAATAAAAAATACTGACTATATATAACGACAGCGAAAAAAAATATCAATATGAAATATGTTTCAAACTCTATTTACGAACGGAAGCCTATAATTATTTTAATACTAATGCAATAAAACGTGTATTATAATATTAACATTATTTTCAGCAGTATGTTTAAGCATACATAAAGATAGTGACAGTGATACTGATATTTTCTTACTTAGTTATGTTTACTTAGTATCATTTTATTTTACTTGGAAAATTAGCATTCAAATCAGTTGGAAACAGTTGTTTAAATATGTTTAATATTTGATTCGTGTATTATAAATAATGTTGATTTTTGGTCAATTCATTGAAAACTGCGAAAAATAATTAGGTAAGAGACACTTTCAGGTCTTCCTTTCTATATTGCTTTCCTTTCAATGTCAATGAGAATTTTCCATGCCACGTGACCGTTTCATATTCTATTTGTATCACAAAAACAAGTATATTTCTAAGGCCGAGCTTTGAACTGGAGGGTCATTGATATGTTTTTTTCAAAGTACGGTTGAAATAATATTATGTAATACTTGAAACGATGACCTTTATGAAAAAAATGTTTTACAGATAAGAGACGTTATTTAACATTTCTTGTATAAAACTAAATACGTAATAATATATTAATGTACCAATGTCACTAATAAAAAGATTAGATAGAGCATAAAAATATAGGAAAGACACACTATTGGAGAAAACAAATCATAGATAGATACACCATTGGACAGATCTAAATCAAAATTCGAACTATGCTCAAATATCTTCCATCTCATCTTATCTTGTTTTTAATACCACTTTTGATTATAATATGGGTAAGAGCTTCATCGTACATAAATGCTAACCTAAATGGATGTCAAATTTCAAGTGGACATATGCAATTAGCAATAAAGCTTTTTAAGATGTTGCACATCAATTGAGAAGCTCTATGGTACTGTGTGCCTTGTATAACCACCTACTGAAAATAATTCAAATGACACATCTAACATAAAATATTAAATAAATGTTTTTCAGATACATGTACGCAAAGAAATATAAATATTATCAAAATTTTTACAATGTATATTAGGCTACGATTCTCTAGAATCACCTCAGCATTTTGACAATAATTTATTCAAGCTTCTAATAAGGAATATACAGAATCTAGGGATTCTAGAAAAAATGTTTTTGTATCACCTAATTACTTGGGATTGTTTATTATTTGAAGGACTGCGTGCAAAAACAAGAGTATTGAACAAATTCGTAGACCATAAGTAAAATTTTTTTGAGGTCACAAATTTTATTTGCCAAAAAATATATGCCAACAAAAATGAAGAACCAGTAAAATAGCGAAATACCATTATATTATCAAAAATTATATTTATTTCTGTGACGCCACAATAGCGACCAAATGGAGTGCCAAGCGATGCGATGCAGACCGTGTACTCTCACAGTCTCAATGACTGCCTCATGAACTTGGCTTATGGCTTGTGATTTCCAATACAGATTGAAACATCACGCATTCTTTGCAAAATTTAAGTACGAGTTGTGATCAAAAAATACGGTGAATGAATTTTTATATAGCAGCAACTGCTGTCGCTACATTCATGTGAAGTAATAAGTATGGTAGCGTGATTCGTTGAGATAGTCAGTGTCAAGTTTGAACAAGTTGTCACTTGTTAGCCAGCTGCGTCGTGTTTACCGTGTCTGTCGCGCATCATGGATTTCGAACAACGCGTTAACATTAAGTTGCAAAAAAGTGCTAAAGAAGCTCATGAAATGTTAAAATCAGTGTATGGCAATATTGTAATGATTCTGAAGACTGTTTACATGTTGTATGAGCGATTTAAAAGAGGAAATGAGTCGGTTGAAGACGAGCAATGGTCGGAACGTCCTTTAACCTCAAAAACAGACAAAAGGTTCAAAAATGATTCGTTCAAATAGACAATTGACTATTAGAGAGCTTACCAAAGAACTGAACATCACGTACGGGTTCTTGCAAAGCATTTTAACTGATAGTGTGAAATTTGTTTTTTTTTGACTGACGAACAGAAGGAAAATTGTAAATCAATTTGCACATTAAAAATATGCATACGCACGTGCATAAATAAAACCATCATTTTATAAAATTATGTGTTTTATTCATACCTCTAACAAGCCAGAAGCATAAGTGCAAGTACCAGAAATAATTTTATTTCAACTACGGTGACGATTAAAAAACGTATATCCAAGGGTGGCAACAAAGTTTTAAACAAAAAAGGGACTCGGAAATGAAAAAAAGTTTGTGCACCACTGGTCTAGACCCTAAGGAAAACAAATAAACCCTACATGTGACTGGATAATTTTTAATATACGTAGCTAATTTAAAAATCCTTTTTTCTTTTTAATAAATAATAAATATGAAGCTAAATCAAAAACAGAGATATTTCGACTATATAAAAGATATTTTTAGATATTATAAATTGTATATAAACAAGAAAAATAACCTTGCTCTAATATTATATTAATTTTGTATTTTATTTTTAGTTTCAAACATTGTTTTTTTTAGGATTAAAAATACATTTGAAGAACAATTAACACTTGAATTTGCTAATCAATGCAAAAATTACGTTTAACTTGATAAAAATGTTGTTTTTTATCAAGTCATCTATTTTTTAAAAATAAATTTTAGGCAAAGTTGAGACGTTTTTAGAGGCAGTTAACGCCTAGAAAATATTCAAGCACAATATCGTGTGAAAATATTAGATTTTCTGACGTCATACGCGACACATATAGAATCTGACGTTAAAAACATCATCGAAGATCCACCAATCATTCCTACAACATTATTTCGAATGTTGACATTGACAATTTATTTCTGAACACAGAAATAACAAAGCCGGGATGTTATGACGTCTCGACTAATAATGCAACATCTAAGCTTACCTATGACTTTTTTTAATAATCAAAACAAAATTGACCCAGGTCGTGTATAGACACATTTGTAATAAAAATGTATATAATCTATTAATAAAATATGTCTTCTTAGTAGTTATTGGGTGTATTTACATCGTTGCAACGCATTTAGGTTAACGCCTGTCATGTTACAACGAAATATTTACAATAAATAAAAAGAGCGTAGTCGAAACATTTATTTGGTGGGCTGAAAATTCGCTAGTTGTCCGTTGACCTCATTTTCTTGGCCTTAACAATCACATTTAGCACTTGGTATTAAGAACTTAGTGGCTAATATTTTATTAATAACTGTATGTTACGATAAAATGTAAAAGAAAGTACCCTGCATCCATCCGGAAATTTACCAAAGTATCAAAAGTTGATAAATCGGATTTTGGCAATTAATGTATAACATAATAACCCAAGAAATTTTTTAATGACTATAAAAGTACGGTAGTACCTAATACGTTTATCAAATTGAAGAGTGGCAAAAGATCAAAATTACAAATAATTTTTTATCATAAGTTCTTGAAATAGTATATAGAGACATTCCATGCAAGAAATAATTTTGAAAATTTTACAACTGCGCAATATTTGCGATAAGCAAGAAATGCATTTACTTTATTAAGCAATTTGATAACAAAAAATATGGCATATTGGTATTGAAACCCCTACTTTTTACTATTGTACAATAGTTACACATAACATAGAAAGAATAAAACGCAAATGCTACATATGCATTGAAGTAAAAATCGCTGCTGTTGTGTCCTTAACATATACTCACTGTTTATAATCGTTTGGACTATATACTGACCTGGATAACGAACATGACAGCTATGCCGAAAGACAAGCAGAGCTGGAGGTGTGGTGGAGCTCCGTATGCCCATCCCGGAAGACAGCCCATACAGCCGATGAGTACCAACAGCATGGTGCCGATGGCTTCGGCCATGAACAGCTTCAGCGTATTCAGGGTCATGATCTCTGATATGCCTAAGGAAAAATAAACGTTACTCAGTAAGGGATAGAGAGCAATTGAGAAAAATTCAGAGATAAATAAAAAAATCATTCAGATACAACAAGTAAATTATTTTTTATTATTCAAAAAATATATATATTTATATATAGTATGTATATATATACATTTTTTTTAACTAGAGATTTCATAAGTTACTGATAATTCGTAACCATGGCTGGTGCATCGCAGCCGAAATATAGAAAGAATCCTGATATTCCAAAATATTAATACTGGCGAGCCTCTAAAAATCATATATACATATATATATGTGTGTGTAAATGCATTATTTTTACACCGGATTAATTTGCAGTATTTGTAAAAATAATAAGATTAGATAAGCAGTACTCTATAAGTAATCTTAATATGTAATAAATTTTGTGTCAACGATATCGTCAAGGATACGATAAAAATCATTTTGCTTAAGTGGAGCTGATATTTTTTGTGTTAAAATATAATAAAAATCAACTGGCACACAAAACTTATGTTAATCTGATTGTTAAATTATTTTTTAAATGTTATTGAACGTTCTCTTTAATTTCTTAACTTTTTTACTACACGGTTCAATAATGATTTTTTTGCTCTTTGTTCAAGTCGTGTTTCTTTATGTATATACATTATATTTTTTTAATAATATATATAAATTTGTTTTATAACAGTGTCGGGACCATCCATAAGCGTCGCAATTTGTTGCGAAAGACTCGCTAAAAGATCCTTGTAACTTTTTTCAACATCAGCGTAAGCAAATAAACATTTATGCGTATTTGGTCGGACGTCCATTAATTGCATTAAAAAAACGTGAACCATACTTTAACAAAAACAAGTTTCCAAACCAAACACAGCGTCCCTGAATTATGCATTCCAGAAGATGACGACATACCCAAATATACTGATTTCGTCTTTACTGTTATTCCGTTATATACACGCCAACGAGTCAGAGTTGGACTTCTCCTATTTCCTCAATGGTATATAAGCCAGAACTGCCATTTAAACATGTAAGCTTTCTTAGAATAAAATAATATAATATATTACAATTTCTCTAATAGATTACCATTCTGAATAAAAAGATGTCATTTCATGACCTTTTATAGAACAAAAACACCAATTTATTTTGATTATGAAATGGATTCTAATCTGCTTCATTGCACAGAAGTGGTAAATAATTTAGATGTCATATTTGAAGAGGGCTAGAGATCTACATGTGCATGGGAGATTAATAAAATTGGATTATTAATTTTTATTTTCCACAAAATTCATACTAGATATGCTGGGATATGATTTCCTCGAGTCGTGTCGACTAGTAGAAAATATACAAATCCAGAGATTCTGAAATATATATTGTGCTATTTAATTAGCAAAATTTGTTATCTTTGTAATATATTTTATTTAAAATATTTTTTATGCGCTGCGTGCCTGTTAAAATAACAGTAGGATGGTTGATCTTAGAATTGTGTTATTGAAACGATGGTCTAACTGTAGAGTTAATCGATAATTTCCTATGTCATTAAATTCCTGCAAAGAGCTTTTGAAGATCATTTGGGATTATTTCTGTAATCATTTGTGCTCTACACATTGCGTAAAAAATGTTCGCACAACACTTTCATTGGCGGCGAGCCACAATTATAAATCATTTCGTTACGAAGCGTGAAGCGGTCGCTTTATGGCAGATTGATTGAATACGGAATATTTAATATCCTAATTACTTCTTCATGATAAAATAAACGAAAAAATCTAAATTTTTTATAATTATTCGATAGCAAATAAAATTTATATGTATGCTCAAATATAATTATTCTGAATAAAAAAGATTATTCTAAAATGAAACTACTACTTCATAAATTGCATAAAATAAATAAAATACGTTGAATGTAATTTTTTCAGTATTTTATAGCTTTGATAGTTCACAAAAAAATTGTATTTTTCCCTAAGTATAATTTTAATTATAAAATATTAAAATTAAGTTCAATGTTTTTTTATTATTTTTCAACATCAACTTAATTTAAACTATACTAAAAATTAGTTGCCAATTCAATTACAGTGGTGCTGCAATGTTGAAATTATATTAGAAAATAACAGTATTTCTTTTATATTTTTTTTCATTATAAATTTAATAAAAAAAAAATACTTATTGTCAAACCCAAACTATATATATATAATAATAGCAATAAAACACTAAAGTTTTCATCTATTTTAATTGATATTGAATCAAACACGCTCCAGCGTAAATGCAAAAAACTAGTGTTTCTAAAACTTTTTGTAATATATCACTTGCAATAAGTAAGTTGCATTACTTTAAGATATATATATTCTCATGTACACTAATTTTTCATATCGGCCTCAACGATAAATAACTGTTAAATTATATGACTTTTACTGTACATGATTATCGTTGGTTACATTATTTTTTTAACGGATATTATATATTAATTAAAAATATATATTTTATATAATATAAAAATCGAAATGTTTTTATTTATAAATCAGGATACTGAGTACTTGGATAAAACCTTTGCCTCTTTAGAAATTGATAATTATAATCTAAAGTCCAAAATGCAGCGGCAAATGAATTCAATAACTTATTTCCTCATAATCGATCATAAAAATATATTAAAACACTATTTTAGTATATTGTCAAAAATAAAATAAAAGGAAAACGTATAATTATAATTGGTCTTTGTAGCAAAAATATCATTACGCATTAAAATGTTATCATTGGTTAGATTAACTGTTAAATTATCAGTTTTACTGTACGTGGTTTACTGTCAGTTAAAAATTTTTGTAACGGGTATTATGCATTAATTTAATTGTAGTTTATTTTTAATTATCATTAAAATTTGTATAAATAAAAAATATATGTATTATAATATAATCCAAAAAGCTATATGATTTTATTTATAAATCAGGTGAGTACTTTTTAATTTAATATGTTAAAAACATAAAAATATATATAAGATAAGTTAAATACATATTAACTGTAGAAATTTAAAATAAAATAAAACTTCACCTCTTTAGAAATTTATAATTATAATCTAGAGTCCGAAATACAACTGCAAATGAATTCAATGGGTACGTTGAATTTTATTTCCTCACAATCGATCATAAAAATATATTAAAATACTATTTATTGTCAAAAATATAAAAAAAAAAATTTTAAATTGTGGTAGCCAAAATATTGTTGCACAACAAATTATTATTATCTATTATAATTATTGTTAAATTATATCACTTTTATTGTCGGTTTGATAATTTTTTAATGGATATTATACATTAATTTAATGGTAATTTATTTCTCAGTATCATCTAATATGGTAAATAAAATACAAATAAACTGTAGAAATTTTAAATACTAAGTATTTAGATACACAATTCCTTTTTAGAAATTTATAATTAAAATATAGAGTCCAAAATACAGTTGCAAATGAATTCAATATGTTCGTTGATTTTTTTTCCTCATAAACGATCATAAAAAAATATTAAAATACTATTTATTGTCAAAAATAAAAATAAAAAAATAATTGATAATATGAAATAAATATAATTTTAAATTGACATATCTTATCATTGTAGCAAAAATATTATTGCACATTAAAATGTTATCATCAGTTAGATTAACTGCTATCACTTTTACTGTACAGGGTTTATTGTCGAATATTGTGATCACTTCCATTGTAAGATTATACTATTAAAAATAAAAAATCATTTTGCAATGATAAATATAAATTGTGATAATCTTTTTACATTTAATGTTATTATAAGTTAGTTTAACTTGTAAATTACATCACTTTTACTGTACATTTAGCTCATTTTTCTAACGGATATTAAGCTTAGTTATTTTGTATTATTCCTAGGCACATTTTAAAATGTTGTTTTCATGTTTTAAATAGCAAAGTTTTATAAATACCCGACTTTTCGTGTCATCTATTTATACTCGTACTGGTAACGACCTTTTCGTGAAACAATTCAACAAAGTTCATACGACAAAATGAATAATTTACATTATAAACATTAATACTCGATAACCGGTTCACTACATATTTGTATTATTTTTCAATGCAAAACATTCACTGTTTAATATACATTTATATCGGTTAGTTTAACTGCATGCCGCAATCGAATGTTGTTAAATCACAATATAGTAAACATTGATAAAAAATATTATTATGCTATGTTATCTAATTTTATAATAATAAAAACATGCGTTTTATTCATGTGAGGTTAAATAAATTTAATTTTAGAAAAAAAAAACGATAAAAAGCAGTAATGATATTTTAAAATTATTAAAAAATAATGTATTTACCGAGTTTAGACATATTGTCCGGATGTTACAGGAAACTTGCCGTAGAAAAAATGACGTGTTACCGCTGCGGGTTCAAGTTTTAGAATGACCACGTTCGAATCGTTGAGATAGCAGTGAATGATAAAGTTTTAATTTCCTACCGCATACGCACACATTAAAACATTTTGTAAGTATAAAAAAATGGAGAAAAAATCTTGCCTGACGTTGTTTATCTCTGTTATAAATTCCGTCGTGATACTTATTGTTGTATTATATGCGATGGTTTAAACAGTTGACACAATAAGACAAGAATAGCATATAAGTAGCAGTCACTTTAGTGACTTCGTTACTACTATTTTTTATATATTCAGCCTACAATATATTTTTTTAATCTTGATAATGAATATTTTACGGGTGAAGATTGAAAAGTATATATAATATAATAATAATTACTTATTTACAATTTCAGCTGTATAATTATTTTTTTCAATATTATATATTGAATGGAAAAGTTAATGATACAGCTGAAAAAGTATTTCTTTAGTAATAAAAAACAACATTTTTATTACTAAATATATAAAAAAATATTTTTATTATTACTTAATAAAAAAATAATAATTACCTAAATTCGAAAACCATTTATTTCAATATTAATTTATTTATTATAAATCTGACAATAAAGATGCTCTTTATATAGTGACGCACAAAACAAGAAACGTGAAATATTTCACATGAATATTATCAGTTCAGGTCGCAACGGCTAAGAATCAGGGACGTAATCGCGATTCTCTAGAGTAGTGGTTCGCAAAATATTTTTTACGGTCGCATATATATATGGGGGTTTTATTTACCAAGAAACAGTAGCAGTAAAATATCGAAATAAAAATATATTATCAAAATTTATATTTATTTATGTGAAGAAGATAGCCCTAATAACAGCCAGATAGTGTCAAAAGACGCGATGCAGATCGCGTACTCTCTCAGTCTCTTAGCGACTAACGGATAATTAGCACGCAATAATCTAGAGGACGATTTACATCTTGTGATTTCTAATACAGATCCGAATATAAAATAAATCATGAGTTCATTGCAAGCGTAAACTCCATGTTGAATTGGTATAATTAAAGTTTTTAAATTAAAAAAATATTCACAAAAATGGGTGTTGAAACGAAAATAGTTTAACAGTACATCTTATTAACTTAAAAAAATACGCGCTTAGTAAAAGCTACTAAAATAAAATTAGATACACAATCAAAATCCTTCTTGTAAATATATAGGGATAGCAATAATACCAGAATTTTAGTAATACCGATAGAAAAAATAGCCAATACTGGTATTACCTGTATTATCATTATTCTTTTATTTTTTAATAATTAGTAATAAAAAGACAAAAAAAAATAATGTAATAATTCAGTCAATTTTATGCTGTAATATATTGTTAAATGTTGATACATGCTTGCAAATTTTGCAAAAAAAATTGACATTTTCTTTGAAGATATTGAATATAGATGTACTATTGTCATCTTCATATTTTTTGGGAAATGTAATAAACAAGCAGGCTATATTTCGATTTAAGTTGCCGAGACGTTAATGCATATTTTGTGTTTCAATGAATAAGAAGCTTTTAAATAATTTTCATTTTCATTCATTTACTATATTTTCTGAAAAAATATTTTTGAATAAGATATTTGTTTCAAATCTTAATTTTGAGCTGCGTCAAAAAACTACAATCTGTCCCTTTGAATAATATTTTTTATTGTGAAAGCTTTTGAAGGCAATGTTCTACTCCTTTTATGTATTGTATATATAAAAAGGACTAAAGGAACTTATACATGAATTACATCAGTACATACATATCAAACAACCGTAGTTTAGTTCAGATATTTATTTGAGGTGGGTTTTTACTTTTTTATATATATATATTCTTTCTATGATTTTTTCACATTCTGCTTATTCTCTAGTCTAGTGGATTAACAGCTAATGTCTACTCTGTAAAAGTTAAGGACTTAATAAATTCAATTTTATTCAGGAAACTTTTTTGCTTTAAATGTACAGATGCAGCACGCAATATAATAATCTCACATCAGGGAATAACAATTTAAAATGTGCAAATTTTAATTAATAAATAATATCACTTAATTGTTAAAAAATAATAATTTTATTTTTATAATATTATAATTACATTTGTTGTGTTACAAATGCTGAAATTTTCAATAATAAAGAGTAGGAGTTGAAAATAACTCAAATACGATACCTATGGTATTCTATAACAAATAATATAACTCACATATTGACAACACCATTTGAGAAACCGAGGTTAATTAATTTTCAAAGAAGAAGTTCATGATTGACTTAGTCAAATGCTTTGTAAAAGTCAATATAAACCATGTTGATCTGGATTTTAGTATCGATAAGCTTAGTCGAAGTCTTAGAGAAGTATAAGAAGCTAGTGACGATTGAACTATTATGGATATACCTGTGTAGAATTATATTAATTAGTCAGAGAAACTGATGATGCGTATTCAGATAAACGAATGGGTTTCTCGGTGCTTTTCATAATGTGTAAAAGACATATTTCTTTTTAAGTATTGATATTATCAAATTCTTACAAAACATTAAAACACAAGACAGCAAAAAACTAATTAGGAGTCACTATTCCAACTGTGAATATCTTTAATTTTATTCTAGATCTCAAACTGAGATTTTAATTATCTAAAAAATATCTTATCGATCTTAGCAAAATGATAATATAAAAAAATAGTTTACACCTTATAAAAAGCTACATTGATATCAATTTTTTTTGCAATATTTCACAGAGTATTTGAGTAAATCAAATTAATTTTAAACTCCCCTATTTCTTTATGTTCATAGAACAATTCTACAGATATTGTACGTTTATAAATTGTAAACATTGTTTTATGTATTGTATAAGTTTGCTAAAATATTTATATATTATATGAAACTTCACAACTGTACTAAAAATACACAAAAATATAAATATGTTTATTTTACACTTTAAATGAACTGTAGAACTTAAAATTGATATGCTCAATCAGTCCGGATGTAATCTACGTTTGGTCAAAAACACACGTTCTTAGAATATAAAAATAATTATTTTTAAAGAACAATGAACTGCTAATTTAATCCATTTGATAATATACAAAAATATTTGGTGTTTTTAAACTTTATTAATACATTTTTCTCAGATAATATTTCAATATTATAATCGAAATAAACATTAATATGCCTAATGTGTTATGATAGTAAAAAATAGTATATTATATAAAAACCCACATCAAAAAAAATCTGTAAAGAGAAATAATTCCATAACATATTTTTTATCAGAATTTCTCTAAATTATTTTACATCATCGGCATATTTATGTCAATGAAAAACGCGAAGAGCAGATGGCTCAGAATGATCCTTTGAGGCACTTTTGAAGGGGTGAAATATTCTTTCGACAATATTTCGCCTCTATAGGTTACGAACTGCCAACTATAGCTCAAAAATCTTAAGAAAAGATTATTTAAGCAACAAAGGCTCAAACATTTTATTAATAATAAGCCATGACAGATTTTTTTTATTATGTGCTTAAAATAATTTTACAAATAAAGAATATGGTACGTTTAAAGTTTTATGTATTGTATTTATATATCAGTTAAAATAATTATGTAATAGACTTTGTCGAAGGTTTTTTTATAAATAATATTCCGTCATACTTTTGATAAAAGTGATTGAAACGTAACTTTGGATAATAATTTCGAATAATATGGCAGGAGCTGACAGGTCTATAGTTCATCGCGTTTTTCAACTGTGAGATTAGGAAATTCTAAGAAAACCTAATAATAATTTTATAATAATCACTAATTTCATTCTGCAAGACACAATATAAATTCAAAACGGGATTTGAACTCAGTTCTTTCAGGTAAAACTCACCGGTCTATCGTGCTTATATATTTCAACGTTTTTAACTGTATATTTCTAATTTATATTTAAATAACTGGCTCAATCTCGAATGAAATTTGAAAAAATCTTAGAATGAAACAATTTCTATACTTAAGCAACACAGGATTTTTTCTCTCAATATACCCGAGTGACTAGTGCCGCTCCAAAATTCATGGTACTTTATTTTATTTCAAGATGCAAGACAATTAGAAAAATATTTGTGAATAGAATGTATGACCAAAATACGCAGAATTTGTACGTTGATCGAAACAAATGTCGAAAAGGCCCATCATTTATTATCGTTTAACGCTTACCTGAAAAACAGGTGTGCGTCGCAAATTTTTGTGAAGTTTGTATTACGTTTTTGTATTTATTGTCTCAAGTCGCTAATATTTCATTTGAATCAATTCAATGATTAGATTGCAAATTATTTATTTATAGTTATTAAATTTATATGCAAATCCGCACCAAAAAAATGCTAATACATATCCGGTCTTAATATATATAAAATTCGTTCCAATCATTATAAGCTATTGACTATATAAACTGATTCATAAATTTTGCTGAATTATCTTAATTTTAGTGTTATGAAAAAGCAGAAATGACCTCCCTAATCAAATTAGTCCCCCAATTAAGCGCACCCGAATAGCACGTCAATCTACTGTATTTGAATATTCGAATAGTTCGAATATAATTGCAAAGAATAAAGGAGTAAGAAACTAGTAGATGCAAAAATGATCGTCGGCAGTATTCCTGCATCGTATATCAAGAAAACGACTTTAAAAATGAGTAATTTTAATGTCGTAAATTTAACAATAAGATCAAGCGTTTCTGAATACTTAAGAAACTAACCATAAATACATTGAATTGACTGTTTATTTCCATGATCTAAAATTAATTAATAAATTATATGTTTTAAACAGAGACTTGAAATTAAACTAAATTTGTGATGAACTCAGATTAAGAATTTATAGTAAATTTTATTTAGTATGATCAAAGTCACATAAAGAGTAAAATATATGCAGTATTTATTGTTATTTTTTCACTGGACAGAATAGTTTATAATATTTCAGAAAACAGTAACTGCATTTCAGTATATATGCAACTTCACTTTCAGTTGACATAGACGTGTTAACTACGAACTTGCAAATGGAATGTATATATTTGAAATCAAACTTGCATCTCAACTAATTATTTATAAGTTGTACCTGCATAAAAAACATTTCTAGTAGCTAAGTTTTGATTCACCGGTATCAAAAAACTTGGATCAGTCTTAATTTAAAATGTTATGTTAAAAAGTAAACATTACTGTATCAATATCAATAGATAATTAATTATGTTACATAAATATAAATTTAAAATTTTACTTACGTTTAGCGTAAAAAAACTCGAGAGCGGTTGAAAATGTTTGAAGAGCATTCATGTCTATATTTATTGATAATGAATGTTATTGTCACTTCTGTTTATAACCCGATAATAATAATTGGTAATTTATATTCTATTATCGACGTTTTTAATGCGTTTATTACAGAAAACTTTTCCATGTATTCATGCAACGTTAACTACGTTACGAACAACGTTAACCAACTGAACGAAAGAATTGCCGGAAAGTTAATATGCGAAAATTTTATTAGTGTATCGTGAAAATATAATTTAATTTGTTGGCTATGGAAAAAATGGTTGATATACGCATATAGTATAAATAGCAAACAAGACGTTATTGGCCACCATATTTTTTTCTATATTTAAAAATATCATGTTACAGAAAACAAAAACGTTTTGCCGGACAATAAAATCATTCAATACATAATTAAAATTAAATAAATAATAAATTGGTAAAGTTTGGCAATCGTTACTTTGATAGGAAGCTCACTATCAAATTATTATTTTTTTGTTAATTTATGCCAAACAGATATGCCGTATTTAATATATATATATATATATATGTAACACTCGACTTTTTGATAATAGAGTGGAATGTACTCAAACTAGTATAAAACGATTAAATATGTTTAATCATAATCATACAAATAATGTAAGCGATACTTTAATTGAAAATCCACAGATGTTTAAACAATAATTGAGATTGAAAGTACATTTTTATCTGTCAATATTTGATAATAAAAAAAATGTCATCGATGTTTGCTGACAACATTTTATTTATATATTATTAAAAAATACTTGAACAACGATGAATTGTATCATAATTTATTTTGCGCCAAGTTTCAAACCAAAAGTAGCAGAGTTACAAACCAAATTTAGAAGCAACTAGCATTTATAGCTACTAATTACAAATAGTTATAAGTTATTATAATTTTTTTTAAATAAGACCAAAAGATGCACGATTTTTATCAAAGACCTTCATGAGAAGTTTTATTTATTTTGTTATGTTATCATTTTATCACTTGACACAATTACATTTGAAATAATAATTTAATTGACTTTCGAATGATAAAAAATACTAGATTCAGCTACAGTTATCATTTGTTTTTCGTTATATATATGGCATGATACTTTTTTAATTATACTATGAAATTGCATATTTTTTTTAAATATAATAAAATGACATTAGTTACCTATCCTACTAAAAAAAATGTGATTAATTTTTAATTACAAATATTATTTTATGTACTCCTGTATTTTTACTGGTACAATTTACTAGTGGTATAATCAATGACTAATACTTGAAAGACCATGGTTCGAATCCCATATAAGCCCTTATGTGTCTAGGATATTGGAATTAGTGGTTATTATATAATTTTAATTTTGACAGATCATAGCATATTTTTTTTTATATTTTCCTAATTTCACTATTTTATATATATTATGTGATAAAAATCTGATAGAGAAAATCAAAAAATATAATAAATAAAACTAAAATAAATCGATTTTGCTTTTGCCTTCTTATATTTGTCTATACATGTTTTGAAACATAAAATTAAAATAAAAACACATAGAACAAGGCGTTATCATATTACATCAGATAAACGTAAGAAAACAAATATTCAAAATATTTCTCGTTCATTTCTTCGCAAAACTTCAAAAGACCACAAACTTAGCTTTTGTGTTCATAAAAAATATTTTTATGCTTAAGAAGCGATTAGATCATTTTTTGACAACCGTATCTCAAAAATAACAAACTAATGCTGCCCTATGTACTTACACTTACCGGTGTACCCCTTTCGACGAACAACCGATCACGCGTTGAGCAATGTAATTGTAACTTTTACTTTCATCAATAACTTAGGAATGCCGTTCCAGCAGAAATGGATATTTTTTATGCAAAAGATTATGGAAAACAATGTTTCCGGGCCTCATAACAAAAATGGCATTTTATATTTTTTTACCATCGTAGTATAATTTCTTAATAAATAATAATAGGTATGAGCTAACCTATTCTATGCTACAAATAAATATAAAAATTAGCCACCATTGTGACTTATTTTCTGAAATCTTATTTTATGCAAAATATTTTAATTGTGCACCGAAAATTATTAAAAGTATCTACTTATAATATTTATTTGTTTTATTTGCTGCTCAGTGTTGCCATATAGTGAGTTTTTTTTTCAGTCCAGGTCAAAAGCAATAAAATTGTGCCATTGCGGTGAAAACGCTCGATTAACAAGCGTTTATACTAAGACTTTTGATAACACTATTACGAGTGAGAATCGAATAAAGCACATCTAAACCGAATTTTGACCAATAGGAGAGCGCAAAAAACAATTATCCCTTCTCAGAAGGCAAAAATTCACGTCAAAAGCAATAAAATCGTGTCGGCGCCGCCGCAGTGGGAACGCTCGTTACCGAGCGTTCCCACTGCGGCGGCTCCGACACGATTTTATTGCTTTTGACGTGAATTTTTGCCTTCTGAGAAGTGATAATTGTTTTTGCGCTCTCCTATTGATCAAAATTCGGTTTGAAAATACTTTTATCAGCCATATTATATTAGAAGTTCATAGTTATATCGGTAAGAATTGCTATCATATTTTCAAAACATAGTGTAATATCAAAATGCAGACTATAGAGTAACATGTGAGATGCGATGTCTGTCTGTACTTATTCGCCCGCTTATTTTTCCGTGAGAGTAAATATACATATAGAAAAGTTGAAATCATATAATTTTTACTAGCACCTGCCAGATAATTTATATTTTCACTGGTAAAAGTATATATCTACCGATTAAAATGTATTCCGATATGATTTTAATGAAATGATATATTTTAAAAATACCAACTTATTTTTACATTGATATTAAAACTTGCATTGATAGTAAATATAATTTACTGAAATATTCTAATTATATTATATAATACAAACGTTGAAACATTTCGAAAGAAATTCGCCTGCGGCGCTATTTACTTATGATATAAATTTTCAAAAATACCTAAAGTTCCGAAAAATTATTTTAAAATGGCTTAGAAAATGAATTTAATTGTATGCTCATTTACCAAACCATTTACCGATTTACCGAAAAATCATTGCCTATCGTGCTATTTATTCTAAATGTGTTAAAAATGACACTTTATGCTTAGAAATAAGTTCTAAATGTTTTTTTCTTGCAAACAGTTTTAGTTGCTTTAATGTACTTTTAGTAATAATATATTATTAATGAAAAAAAATTATAAAATTGAGAAAAAAGACGACTTTTTTTGATTGAACTATTAAACATGTATATTATAATATTAGTGATCCTTTGATCATCAACTTTGTATAAAGGAGTTAATATGAGTTGTAATAAATAATTACTGTTGTGTTATATAAAAGTTAAAATACTGACAATGAATATTGATTCATTCATATTTTAAAAGCATAAATTCTCGATTTTTTGGATATGCAATACATATATTATTATATATGTATTAAGGAATAATATAAATATTATTAAATTTAAATTAAATGTTATTTAAGAACTGATTCATGTCTTATAGACTATCTTCACTGTTACTATAAACAATCTTATATATAATTGTTCTAAGCCGCTTCCGCTTCCGGACGCGCATAACTTTAAACGAAACATTCTCCGTTCAATTATCTACTCTGTAAATCGTATCACTTTGTATTAACAGTGTGTAACAATACACGTAAACAAAGGAAATATATTTAATTATAATAATAAATAACAATAAAAATTAAAATTGAATTTGTTCCGATTGATTTTCGAGCCGCCGGTAATGCGTTCTGTTGTTTCGACCAATCAAAAATAAGCATTCAAATATTCAAATAGCGTCGACCAATGAAAAATAAGCATTCAAATTCAAATAGATAGTACCGTGACAACACTTTTAAATAATTATTATTTAATAATAAAATTTTGCTACGCGACAATAATTTTCATTAATTCGTCATTTGACTGAATAAAAATGAAATATATACATAATGTGTTGAGGATTAGAAAAATACATTGATTAAACTAGATAAACAATCATAAATAAATCTTCGTAATGAAATTTTCAAATTTTGAATTCCCGGCGACGGGCTCCGAGGCCTAAAAGTGAGTTTTTGCTTTTATAAATAATCGGATTGCAAATTAACTAGGTGTGTTATAACTATGAAAATTAAATATATACATAATGTGTTGAGGATAAGAAGAATACATTGATTAAATTAGATAAACAATCATAAAACAATCTTTGTAATGAAATCTTCAAATTTTGAAATCCCGTCGCCGGGCTCCGAGGCCGAAAAGTGAGTTTTACTTTTATATTACATAAACATTATCATTGCTTTCCGATTTAATACATATATACGTTAGATTTTAAGAATTTTAAATTAACCAGTTATGTTTTAAACATGAATGTGTAATATATCCTTAGTATGTGAGGATTGAAAGTTAACGTCGATCAAATCGGCGCTGTCGGACAGCTTATAAATGTGTAGTTTCTTGGATGTTATCTAATAAACGACATTTTACAATGATTATAAATATGTGATTGCATACCTGGAATAATCGATAGCCAAAATATCTAAGAGTGGGTTATTTTTAATTCCGATGTGGCAAAATATGTACAATTTTTGTTCTGTGCCATCATTCCTCTTTCTGAATAGCCAAATTTAAGATATTCAGTTACATCAAACTTATGTAGTATGTTCTTTATAAAAAGATAATACTTGCTGACAGTGACTTCAACACGAGAAGATTAACTCTTTGTTTATATATACCAATTCTACGTTGTAGCCATATAGGTCATCAAATTGTTCCATCATTGCTTCTGAAAAATAATTAAAAAACAATAAGACTCCTATCAAGAGTAAACATTGAACACATTATTACTACTAATATAATCCATAAATTAAATTTAAACGACAACCAAAGAACACAATTGATGGATGTACTGTAGAGGATTAAACACGTAGATTGGCATCTTTTCATCTTCTACAAAATTGTCACAATATGTCATATATTTTTTATTATTACTAGCATTGTAATATGTTTAATTAACTTCGGTATGTATACCTTTAATTGCCAAATCACCGCTGTTTGTCTTTTAATATTAGATCCTGGAAAGTCAATAGTAATTTTGTTAGAATAACCGTGTTATATTATTCATTTATAACTAAACACTTACTGGCACACCCGCAATTTATAGTTTTGTCTATAATTTCAAATGCTGCATCACTTGAATCATCTTCAATTGTCACTTTGTAACAAAAATCCCGCGATTATAACATATTTCTTGCCAGATCTGACAGAAGAACTGTCAAAGCAAATTTGGGAAGTCCCGCGCTTGAGAACGAACTAAATTGATTTTAACGAGCGAAATTGATTTTAACGAGCGAAATTTATTTTAACGATTTAAATTGTATAAAATTTATTAAAATATGTATAAAAATCATCATATACAAAAAAAAATGTTTTTTAAATATTTTTTTAGTTTATAGATTTAAAATATAATATAAATAATGTGGATATGTATTAGCTTCTCCATACAGAAAAAATATGTACCTAAATTTTGGCGAACGTTGGCAATTTAAAGTTTTAGTTTTTAGAGAATTTTTAAAACTTTGCTTTAAAAAATATTTTAAGCAAAAAGGGGCAAAGTTTCAAAATAAGGACTATTCATTACCAACCAACTACTAAGCGCACAGTATTGCAAAAATCCCTCTTACTGACGCCTTTGAAAGTAAACTACACAAAAATGTATAACACTAATTTAAATATTTTTTAAATTAAAAGTTTCAGAATAAAATTTCAAGATTTATTCAAAATATTTTTTTCAACATTAAAAATATTTTTTATTTTATTATGGATTTTAAATATTAATCATTTATTATAGATTTTAAATATCATTAGTTCATTATTAATTTTAAATATAGTGAAAACTTTTTACACTCATTAATTATTAAAATATATAATGCTGCGCAGAAAAACATTTACTTTAAAAAAGATGTAAATCAAAATATTTTTTAATCAAAAAAGACAAAGGTTTCAAAATTATTAATATTTTTAAAACGCACTTTTGGTCTAAAGTTACAGATTAGGTGCTTGATATCTTTAGTTTATTGTTTCTTTCTCATTAGTAAATGTAATTAAAAACTGACTTTTATATTTACACATAAAACATAGAATTCTTTTTTTTAAATTATAAAGTAACTTATGGTGTCACCAAAGAACTTTTTTATTACGAAAATTTAAATTTATGATATAATTGTGTTATGCAGCGTTAAAACTGGCACTCAAACACATAAAATACGCTAAAACACAATCAATGACTTATAATCACTCACATTGCACTAACTATATATGATCGATTGTGTTGTAGCGTTAGTAAGGTGTAACAAAATATTTTTTCATATCAGTAATATTTTTGAGCGGATGTGTAACCGATGCTATTTATTATTATTATTATTATTTATTAAACTGTAAACCTACTTTTAAATGATACAAAATGTTACGTTTTAATATTATTTTTTATGTTGAAAACATTTTGATATTTTTTGTTTTAATAATATTTAGTAAAGTTACAAACCTATTTTAAAAAATATTACAACGAAATCTCTTTGTAACGAATACCGAAATAACAAAATTCCCAGTATAACGAATCTTTAATTTGTCCCCGAAAAACTTGCATACAAAATGTTTTCATTATAACGAAGACTGATCTCAGTATAACGAAATATTTTGATCCGAATTTAAGAATGACGTTGCAACTTTACACAATATTTCTCCAAATTCAGTTCGTTCTTGACGTGGTGTGTGACAGATGTGTTCAAAAGCGACATTACAGGTGTTTCGCTGACCCTCAAACTTTTTTTATAAAACATTTTTTTCACAAATTTTATTGTTTCATACGGTATCCTTAAAAATGGGCAAAAAACTATCTGTCAACCTTATAAGAGGTTATTTCGATGTTGTAGTAATGTGATAATTAAAAATAAAATATATCATCTTCCTTACGTTCAATATAACGAATTTTCAGTATACCAAAATTTATTCATTGGTTCCGTGAGCTTCGCTGTATTGAAATTTCATAGTACAATTTTTAACTTATTATTATCTAGCCAAGTTTTAAACCTATTCATAAATGATATACAATATTTAGATTTATCATTAAATATCTAAGTTTCAATATAACGATAAAATCTAACGTTGTAAATCTAATAAATAATATAAAATGTTTTCTTCTGGAAATATTTAGTCAAGTTGTAAACCTATTTTCAAATGAATTGAAAATGTTAAGTACTTTTTTATAGATTGAACTATTTTGTCTATCATTGAAAATCCTAAATAGTAATGTCCAATTTGAACCATTAAATTTTAAAAAATGTTTAAAAAAATCAGAACGAAGCAAAAATTATATTTAAAACCCAAAAAGTTGAGGGTCCGGTATTCGCACACTCGCTAGCTATCGGTACCTCGCGATAGTGAGGTACCGACAGCTAGTCTTTATATAAATAGCATGGTACGTATAATATTATCCGTAGGGCAGACATACATAAACTAAAAAGCTGATAATAATATTGATAATAGCCTTTACTAAATGGATCGTGGTAAGAAAAATAGTACAAACATATAACATATACAGTTCAGTTTAATTGGATCATTGGTTTATCGGAACATCCGGTTATTTGGATCAAATCCCGTGGAACAGAAACAAAAAAGGGAATTAATAGCAATTTACTTCGGATATTAGGGACACCATTCCGTTTAATAAGGACAGTAAATAAAAATAATGAAAAGGTTTTACAAGCTACAATTGTTATTAATTATCCGGAATTTTTGACAATAGACGACAATTTAGCATGTTACAATGAAAAGTATGACTGTAGATGCAATTGCTGAAGTCATTAATTTAAAGCAGCAAACAGTAAGCGAAGACGGCGACAATGATGAAGTTTACGTCCATTTAAGAACGAAAAAGTATGTAAGATTATACTGTATGGATGGAAGTTTCAGGACATAGATTTTTGGCACATCGGTGGTTTGCTGTTTCGTACGGATTGAACACAATTGTATCAAATAATTGTTTTTTATAAAATAATTTATGGTATATAAGTATTTAAAAAAACTTAAATGACGTCCCTGATCCAGAAATTATCTCTCAAGGAAAATCTAAAAATAAATAGTTTCGAACCTATCCCGAAAATATTTTTTTAAATATTATATTTTAATGAAATCATTTCGGAATACAGTATAACCGGTGTATACATATTTTTATCAGTAAAAGTTAAAAAAAATTATCTGGCAGGTGCTAGTGAAATTAAATTAAATAAAACCAAACCATAGTTAAGTTTGCGAGCAGTTTCTACCACCTGATTTGAACCCATACAATATTTTCTTCTATCTTTCGATATTGCTAATATACTGATATTAATATATCCGATTAAATATGTGATCGATAAAACATATTGATAATTAACTTTTATCAAAAACATGGTATAATATATCTATTTAATTAAATAATTAGATAAGTCCAATAAAAATCTACGTTTCATAAACAAGATACTTACAGTTTCTGCTTGAGTTCTTGGAGTCTGAGTCACCGATGTCGACGATAGATTCTACTGTCGCTAATTTGCATTGGTCCATTTCACACGAGTTCTGTAAAATAAATAGTGAAAATTATATACACTGAAAAATACCGAGCAGTAAAAAATAATACCCAATAACGCGTCTTGGAACGCGATAACTTAAATATTCACTGCGCTCTCGAACTTGGGTTCAAGACTGAACATATAGAGGATATGTGTCGTGAAGGAGTCACTCATGTGAAATATTTTACTTAGGTCATTCCACTATTAAGTAACATAGCAAAACATTTAAATGTAGTTGTACTCAAATGGATCATACTGTTTAATTGTTATTATTTTTTGAATTCATCATGATCCTTATTTTACATGGTTATATTTATATTGTAAGTTTTTCAGGCATGATCTGTTTATTTTCTGTATCTTGACTTGGATCAGGGGTCGGTTAATATTTTTTGTAAAGGGCTAGATCGTTAAAATTTTAGATTAGACGGGCCAAAAGCAAAATTTAAGTGAGTATTGCTTATTTCGAATCTATTACTCGAAATCATTTGCTTTGCTATTAAATTGCCTATCGATGTTACTCACAGTGTGCTCAGCACATTTAGCAACTGTCTGATGGATTAGAAAAAAATATATTTTCCAGGGACTTTTTCTTCGGCAGCAATAATCAAATGAGTTACTCGTGAACTGACATTAATTACAGTCTCATTTTTATTTTTCCTTCAAAATGCGCTGTGATAAAAAATTCTGATGATTGTGAATGATGACGTATATTGATTTATATAATGCACAATAAACATCATGCTCTATTATCTAATTCAATAACAAAATAACAAGTCCAATAACTTATGGTTTTGACAATGACAAGACAAATATCCACGGATAATAAAATGTGAAAAAAATATCGCAAAAAGTGTTACACGGGTTACTAAAGTAGCTGTCGAGTTATAAATGTATAACGATAGAGTGAAATATGAAGCAATAGGAGCACCACATACGGTTGGACGTTTCGTTATAGCTCATACTTTGAAATGTTATTCGAGATGACTATCACGTGAATGTCTTAATTATTTTTTGATCTTTCTTCATCCGTGACATTATTACCAAATATTTCACGTTGACCACAGAATTGATACGGATTATTAGTTGTAAAACGAATGAAAAAGGTGTTCAGAGAACATCTTTTTCATTCTTAAAAACGAGCTCAAATCATGCTAAATAATTGGATGAATGTAGTCCTGCCTTTCTCGATTCGATATTTTATCTCTGGTGTGTGGTCTTAGTGTCCTTGAGTACATCACAAATATATTTATTTCTTCTACGTAACAAATCAAATCATCTGAGTTGTGTTTGATTTCAGAGCGTAATCATTTACATGCTTCTGTTATTTTATTAATGAGCGATTGCAGCTCTCGATGAGTAAGCATATCACATGAAACTAACTTTCGCTGTTTGCTGCCAATATAAATTTGCAATAAATCTGAAATCCTTATCGCCTATTACTGTTGATGATAACATATTTATCAGTATATTATATTAGACTTTTTCAAACTCGATGAAAAATTAATAAATAAGCAAAAAAGAGCTTCTATAGATGTTATTGCTGCGTCATTTTTGTAAGATATAATTTTGTGACGTTTGAATTAAAAAATATTTATCTATAAAATCTGCGTCGTAGAAAATAAGACCGAGACTAGAGAAATAAGACAGAGTTCTATATAATGGCAACTTACAAACAACTTATGCTTACACTCAAATAAAAAAAGTCCTCCCTTCATGACAAATCTCCTCTACTAAAACAATTCCAAAATGATTTATTAAGAGTCGTACAGTGCAAATATTAAATGGCCGCCATGCGTTTCATGGAATATAAAGTACTATCTAGACATGTGAGATTTCATATGCAAATACTATATTTTTATTTATCTTAAAGTAAAGATTCGTCTGAACAAAAAATCACAAAGAATTAAAAAAGCAGATAGCTTTGGACTCTATTTAAAAAAAATATTTATGAGCTTAAATATTATCACCATATATGTTTATACATGTCTACAGTTTGCTTCTTAACAACGATGAAAAACTATGTTCTAAAAATATGATGAAATATTATCTCACACGATTAACTTTTCATCTTTTTCGACGATGGTCTTCTACGAGAGTGCAAGTGGATTTTTAAAAAAAATTTTATACATATATGATAAATAGCTCATTATTTTAATTTTCAATACATATGTACGACCTAGCTCGGTTTTAATTAATTTAAGATTAGGAAAATAGGCACTATTAAAACACTATGGTTCGCATTCAGAAGATATTTAAGAGATCTCGATCATCTGAAATTCGCATCATGCTTAGATATGTTAATTGCCTAAAAAAACATAAAAAAACGAAGGCTAATAGATTTAACGGATACGATTAAATATTTATTAAATCCCAAATCGTTAGATATAATTTTTGCTGCAGTCAATTATGAAATGAATGGAAAGGTTAACTGAAGACCATGAGTAAAATGAGAAAAAAACATCAGAAGGCATACTACTTGATGTACAGTCATCTCACCTACAATCCTCATCAGTTGAACAAATGACGATGAAAGAGCAATTACATGAGGCAATAACAAAAAGCTTGATGACATGCGAAATGAAAGTTCAATTTGACATTAGCCTTATGTCCGTATTAAGAAAAAAATATATTATTTTAAAATGGCGGTTCACGCGGTGGTCATCACCTCGAACT
Source organism: Plectrocnemia conspersa (assembly GCF_051122295.1). NCBI lineage: Eukaryota > Metazoa > Arthropoda > Insecta > Trichoptera > Polycentropodidae > Plectrocnemia > Plectrocnemia conspersa. The sequence continues at coordinate 2,001,569 of NW_028277170.1, read as the reverse complement.
TGTATATAAATATCTCAAGACAATACCTTCAACGAGGCTGAACGAGCTTTTTCAGCAGCAGCCTTCCTGAACACCAAACTTAGATCCAGACTAAACGAAGAGACGCTCCATTATCTAATATTACTACGAGTATATTATTCAAAATAATATTTTAATAATATCTGTATTTGTTTACTGTTTTATTTTAATTATTCCTTTATTTTTTTTTAAATATATTTATAATGCAAGATAATTTACTGTATTTAATTTATCTATATGAATAAATTTAATAGAGTAAATAATAAATAAATTTTAGATTATGATTGTACTGGAGATAAAATTTGGGTCCCCAATGGAAAACGAGTTACTATCATCGCCTTCTTAGAGCGATGATAGTCAATTCTATTCTCAATAATTTTCACTTTTGCGTTCTGGAAAATTAAATGAAAATTTTCCTACTAATTTCGGCAAGGACATCCGCACTCTCTAACGCGCATATGGCTATAGATATCCAGCTTCTTAATACACTGTCATTATAATAAAAAAAAAACACACCTTAAGATATTTCTTAGTTACTAATTACAGCACGGTTTTATTTTGCGAATCGAGATTTTTATACAGTTTACTTTTAATGTTGCGGTTTTCTCTCCATATTTGTTCGATAAAAATATTATTTATAGTAACAATAAAGATAATAAAATGGAACGTGAACTTATTGTTATTGATATTAAATAACCTTCCTCATAAGTCATAGAAATAAATAAATAAAACAATGCGAGTAATGCGATTAATAATGGCTGTTTTTCTTATAATTCCATTAAAATATTAATAGTAAATTATGCTTAATGAATATGCTATACAATACTATTGTATCGGTTAAAAATATGAACGGATTGTATTTTTATTACACTTGATAACCAGCAAGTCACCATATATTATGAATTAGTATACCACGTTGTTGCTATAAAAGTTATAATGTATCTAAAGTACATTCATATTATATAGTATTTAAATTTGCTAAACATATATTTCAATTAAATGTAATGCACTGTACAGTGGCGTAGGTAGGGTATGTGCCGCCTAGGGCAATCCTTAAAATTGCCGCCCCCCCTCATACATTTTTTTTGCAGGGTCATAAAATCAGTATTTATTAAAATAATAAATTGATTATTCGTAAGCTCTTGCTATTCGTAGATTTACATAAATTCTACTTTATTCAAAGTTAAGAACCATATTAGACGATTCCATCGCGAATATGCCGCCCCCAAGAGAGTGCCGCCCGGGGCGGCCCGCCCCCTCCGGCCCCCCCATAGCTACGCCACTGGCACAGTAATACTTTTAGTAGTAGTAAATATTAAAGTAATAGATTTAATCATTGATTGATTAAAAATATCATTATCTAGTTTATTGAGAGTTCTTTATTTAATTGAATTTTATTTGTTTTCGACTATCGTGGCGCATTGGGGTAACCTGTTAGGCCACGATGGTCTTAATTTAATCAAAAAATAAATAAATAAATAAATGATGCAATTTTCTATATATATTAAAACTTCATAAACAAAACAAGATATAGTACCAGTTTTACTATATTATGTTTTCTGGCTATTTTCAAAGTTTTCTGTGTGTCATTATTTTATTGAAGGTTATCATTAAACAGCTATTAAAAATCTTAACGGAATACATCAGTCATAATTAATCTTTGTCTCGACGTAGAATTATATTCTAGAGATAAGCAAAAAACATTGAATTATACTAATTATAATGATTTATATTAATGAATAAATAAATACACACTTTATGCACATGTGACAAAATATCACAAAAAAACAATGTTTTTCTGTAGTGAACACGAGCTTTTACATACACAATATATTTTTAGATGTTATTAAAAATATCTTTGAATATTTATACCTAAATAAAAAATCAGCATAAAATCAATGGTTTCAATATTTAGTAAATAATAAATTACTGATTATTTTTTTAGAAACAACATATATTTTATGTTATTATGAAATCTTCCTTTGTAACCTGACAGGCGTAAGCCCAATGCCTTACAATAGGGAAAATATGTACTAACTGATCAATAAAATATAATGAATACCTACAAAGTAAGTATTAACCACAAGACTGAAAGTCTGGGAATCGGTGACATCTATATTAATAATTAAAACTAATATGTGTAATATAATTTATAACTAATAAATGTCGAGTGGCAATGTCGGGGCTCGAACCCGTAACCTCACAGTTTCTAGTCTAAGATGTTACGGACTACGCTATTCCGTCCTTAATAAAATATAAATCATATGAACAATCATAAAATAAATTTTGGTTAATTTGGCAATATTATATTTTGGAATGCATAATTTGGTGATGCTGTATTTAGAACTATGTAACAATGATATTTGGCACCGATCCTTGTTATTGTTAAAGTGACATCTATAAAATTACCGTTAATGGATGCTGTCCTAATACAAATCTATTAGATTTATTGCCTTTTTAGTGAATTTATCGCAGCTAATTTCGTATCAAAAATTATGGGTGGTTAAGACAGTTGATATTAGGACTGAGTAGTATTTACTAATAATTTAATTTAGTTATTTTGTAATATATGAGCAGTATTGTAAGTAAGTTAAGACATTTGTTCTGGAATACGCATTTAACTCTTTGAGCGGTATCGCCGTACATGTACGGCGGTCGATATTTCACTGATTTGAGGTACCCCATATAGTTATATATTTAAATATATAACTGAAAAAATAATAAATAAAAAAACATTAAATTTATATAATATTTTTTTTATAAATTAAAGAATACGTAAATGAACATAACAAAAAATATGTTATAATTATTATAAATTAATGAAATTTAATTTTAGAGAAATGTTAAAATAAATTATTAAAACATACTGATACAAAAATGTAGTAAAATCAATCAAAGCAATCAAACGTATGAATCGCTGATTTTTTTCTATAATTTACTATAAATGCAATATAAATAAATAACAACAAAAATAATTATGCTACTTAAAGAGTTAAGCTCTATTCTATTCCTACTCTTTGTTAATATTTTTTTATACCTAAACACTTTTATAGCATAATAAAAATAAACATGGACTTTTATGTATTTTAATAAGTCATACTAATATTTTATAATGTGACAATATTCTTTAGAAATTAATATTGTCACATTATATGTTAGTACCCGATATAAGATAGAATAAATAAATTAAATTATATTGCTTGCTACATCTGTACTTATATAGAAAATAATCAGTGCTCAAAATAAAATCGAGTTTATTAAGTCATTAACTCTTGCAGAGTGGACATTGGCCGTTATTGTAATTAAGTATAAGTAGATATATGCATACAGATATGTATAAAATAAAATAATAAATTATTATTTTATATCACATTAGAAGAAACATATACAACAAATTAAATAAATTATACTAAAACGCGCCAACAATTCTTGAGCACATGTAAATTTCTCAAAATACATCCTTGGAGCAAGATATTATATTGTAAGTTTTTCGGAAATCATGTAATTAAATTTTAGTTGGCAAATTTTTCTCTGCTCAAACTTACATAATTAAAATGCAATACATTTTAATTTTTATGAAAATTAATAAAAAATTATGAGAAATAAAAACATTATGTTTTTATGAAATACAAATAGTTTCAAAGAGGAAAAATATCGCTGCTCGGTCTAGTGTATGTCAGTTAGAAAAAAATATATTACTGCATGTTTTTGTTTCACTTGAAAAAGAGATTCTAATGCAAAAATAATGAAATGGCTAACTGCGCGACTATGAATATTGATTAAATTACTAAAAATCAAATGTATAACAGCGTATAAAATATTTTTAGAAGTACCTGAATGTAAGGAAGATTGTTTAAAAGCTGCTTATTGTACGATGCACAAAATATGCATAAATAGACAGACGGATAATTTATCATAAATATCAACAACTCGAGTTAAAAATTGATCTTTTTAATTATATTCCCCCCCCCCCCACAAGAAAAAAACACGAAGACACGAGAACATGTATTTAATAAAGCATTTTTTAAGTTACAAAAACGTACTATTGACAATTCGTCGAAACTTATGGCTTTAGTGCTTTAGCTTCTCAACTTTCCTGTATGTCATAATTTGCTTAAATATTGCCAACTCAGAGTATCTTTTAAGACAAAAGAACAATTTTCTAATTATGTATTTTTGATTATTTAAGTTTAGCTTGTACATGTTCGTTTCATCGTAACTTCGTGTCCAAACTTGTTAGTGTACTGGTCCCAGCACACTATCTTGAGGTACACCAGCTGATATGTTTCTTGGGTACGTATTTGAGTCTTCTTACTTGACACTAAAGAATATTTATATTATATAAAATTAACAACGAACTGCATAGTTTTGCTAGTGTACAGTTTACGTCTGTCAGACTTAGTGGGAGTTAACCACAGATCGAAAGGTCACTAAGGGCTACTGCGATAAGTTTACTTCAGGGTCCGCATGCGGATCATTACGATCGCGAAGGTGTCAGTGATAGTTCCTCTCTCAATAACGCTCAATAGATGTGAGTCATAATAAAACTTATATTAAAAATAGCATCATATGTGCGCCATATTCATATCATTCATATCAAACGGTCATTGGTAAACAGCATTTATTAATAATATTGTTCTTGCACGATTATCGAATGTTATAGCGTATTGCAAAGTAGCGAATAAATTTTAATTGGACAATTTAAAATCAGACATTTAAGCTTAAATTGAACACACCTTAGTTAAATTAACATTCCTATAATAATTTATTGTTGAATATAACTAAAAGCTAATAAAAGTGTCATTAATTATTAAATAAAAGTGTTGAAGAAAAAAATTCATTGTGTTTATGTTAATATTACATCAATTCAATGAGAATATTGTTTAGTCTTTATTTTTGTAACATAGAATGCGGTTTAATTATTAATTTTCTTCATAATGGGCTATAGAATTTACGGGTTCAGTGATTATTGCGCAATTGAAAATTGCAATTGCAAGGAATAAATTTATGTATGTATCATATAATATAATATATTAATGATGAATTTCAGTATTTTTATATTGATATGTGGAATTTCGTCTAAAACTTTCCGACTTTTCTGCAAATTGTGAATATCGTGTCAAGATCTTAATTTGGTAATGACGATTAGGGATTGCAATATCGGTAATAACGGTATTTAAGCGGTATTCGATACAAAATGAAATACCGGTAATACAACAAAAAAAAATATTTATTAAAAACGACATCTCGATGGGTTAGAACTACGAAAACGACTTTTCCCATATTGCTTGAAAGCAGAAGCTTAGAATAAAATCAACTTAAGTAATGTTATCGGCGTAGGATAACAAAATAGAACAATTTTCTGCCATATTTATGTATTTTTTATTAAGTAATATTCACATAAACATATATAACTTTAATTTAATTAACGTTTAACATGAGTAGAAATAAATATGTATATATATATATATATACGTGAGATAATTCTTTAAGAACTAAATATTATTGAGATAATATTTAGTTCTTAAATAATAATAAATAATAATAAATGTGCAATAATTAGAATAAAAATATATTTATAAATCACATAAATCACATAAATATCACAATCATCAATAACATAAATCTGATTTTTTTCCGCATTTTGAACAAACTGATTTACAATTTTATACACTCTCCCTTCTCATTAACTTCTTTCAGATAATCATAACTGACAAAAAAAATGAGTAATATAGGAATATATTTTATTGAAATACATTGGTTAGTTGTGCTTTAGCCACTGGTATAAAAAAAATAGGGGACTATATTTTGTCAAAGATAATGATGCAAATTACTTACACAGAAATCAAATTAAAGTACATTAAAGATTTTTCCATGGAAAAAATGAACATGTTTTGTTCATAAACTACTATTTTTTTATTGTTAATAAACTAATATATTCATGTTATTTACGAATTGCTATTACAAAAAATATTTTTTTTATATTTAAACAAATTTTTAGCTATTTATAAAGCAAATTAAACATATACATGTAAATATAATGTCGGGACCACCCGTGTTTGTTGCTATAAAATTAGTCGCGAATGACTTATTAGAAGTCTCATCAAACTAATTGATTTATTTATGTTCCTTAAATCTCATAAAAAAATTTCGTCTGCAAAACAAATATTTTATATCTGAACTGAAATTCATTAAACGGTATATATTAACAGTTTAAAAACACATGCATAAACACCATGTACCTTACATGAACAAAAGGGGAATGTCTGGGCATATTTTTGCTGAACAGGTACCAATCGTAGCATCTTTTGAATATGCATTTCATAGATAGTCTAATAAAATATGTGCTTTGGGGTGTCGCTGCTTTAACAAAAGGATGCCACAAATAGAAAATTTCAGTTCCATTTTCAACTTAATGTGGTGCAAACCAGTAACTTACTTAGTAAGAACTATCTGCAAAAGCCTATAAATTTTTACTTATCCCCTTAATTATATAATTTATTCGATATTTCACAAAGTTTACTCGCCATTATTTTACATGGTGCCGAGAGTCGAAAAACTTTAGGAACAACTATATTAGACAATAACAAAGAGCTTGCTTTGGTCATGATGATTAATGACTGAATTGTACATTAAATTTTACACATTTTCTCTGGGTTATATAAATCAGAAGACTTCAGACACTTCATTCAGAAATTTACTTCTGCATACTACCTCTTCGTTTCAACCGAACACGGATCAAGCAGAGCAACTACGACACAGAATTACGACGAGAACAGATACCTGTATATAGTGAATTTTGTAATCTGATATGATATATGGGTTCAATATATCAAAATCAGCTTTATGATCTTCTCCTGACTTTATTTATGATTCTGAGAATAATACTGATCACGTTATTAAAATCAGCGCATGAGAATATTCAGGAATATTTTTTTTAAATAAGGACCAAACAAATCATGGAACTAGTTATCATAAAGTTGTTGAGTATAGTAAATCGTGTAATTCAATTTTATTTTATAAGCCCTTAGAGATTCGTTTTTTAATTAACTTTAAATTATAAAATTCCTAATTAAAAATTTTAGTAACTTGTAAATAATTAGTATAATATATCAGTGGTATAGTCAGTGATTTATACTTCAAATATTAAATGTACCCTAGTGTTTTTTCAATTTCTGTCGTGGTTGGATGATCGAAATTAGTGATTATTATATAATTATACTTCCAATCTTTTATCACAGTTTTCCTAAATTTTACATGAATTATTCTTCTCACAGATGAATAATTCATGCAAAGTGACATCTATTGACTTAGGCTGTAAATAGTTTGATATTATTAAGAAAAATATCACTAACTTATATACTGATTTTAGTCTTGTGTCTCACTACTTAATTTATGGTGATGATTTTATTGTAATGCTTTGGACCAAAGCCTGCCATTTTACAACAGAAGATATACAATAAAAATTAGGCAATTATCTACGAATCATGAACTGTTTATTTTATTTGTTTCAGAATTGAATATAATTTTTTTTATTATTGAAATATCTCTATTCAATAATACTTTTAGATTTAGTGCTGAATATAATTAACTGCTTTATTATGTAATAACTATAATTTTATTTATTTCATGATTATTCTTATTATACATTATTATGGTTTTGCAAGATTTTGGTTTTATATTTTTTATAAAATAAAACCATAATGGTGACTGATTTGATTACCACAAACAGGCGCCTGGTCTGCCTATGCATATCAGAGTACTGTATCTCATGTATAATATAATCTAAATAATTTGAAAGGACAATTTTTTTAAATCAAAGGATTATTTCCAAATAACATTAGAACAAAGAGAGGTTATTTCTGTATGTACTTCTGTAATATAAAGTTTCCACCGGATCAGTTATGTACTCTGGTCGAAAGCCAAAATATTTATGTTTTATACAGTTAGTTTACGATTTTGACTAATACTATGCAAAATTAAACTTTATTTTCAAGAATTATTTACGCACTAATTAACTTCTTTGCTAATGCAGTGGCGTGTAGCACTCTTCAAAGTAAGTAGATAGAAGAGGGGAGGACTCCACCAAACATAAACTCGTAGAGTGATTGTAACAAAATGAAAGCATGGATATCTTAGATTCAGCGCCACTAACGGAATGTTGAGCATGCGTTATTCTACTAAGATTTAAATAGAAATAATCGTGGCAGCAAAATAAAAATAAAACGATCAATTATGTTTATGATCCAGTGATACAACAGTTTATTGATTAATTAACTCTTTAGTGAATATTACTTAAATACATATGCTAAAAACAAATCTCACATCTTTAAAATAGCAAGTAATCATAAAAAATATCTATTGTCACTGAAAGCGACAGTGAAGATTAAATAGACATTGTAGTAGATAAAATCTAGATCAATTTATAGATAACCTAACAGTTTTGTATTTTTTGTCAAGTTGACAATTATGGATTTAGCAAATTTCAAGTATTCCAATTTTTAACCCTGCGTTACAACATAGTAACTAACACATCATATACAATAATTATTAATATATATTAAATCAGACGGAAACTGCAGTTTGGGATTTAATAAAATCTATTTAACTAATTAAAATGACAAGAGCATTAGTAATTCTTTCCTTTTGAGGCGTATTACTCCGATATCATTGGGTTTAGCTTTTTAGATAACGTTAATCATAACATTTGTAAAGGATAAATGGTAAGCGATACATCAAAGCCTATCTCCGCAATGAATCTAAATCATATTGTAAAGATAAAGAATAATTAATCAATCAAATGGAATTGATTATGTTTTTTATACAGAAATGAGCTAAAATTTGATCCATGCATTAATTTTCCAGAGTATTTTACGTACTATTTTGAGTATTCTATTAGTACTGACAATAAAACTAGGGATCTGTGTGTATATAATCATATCTTTGTTATTGTTAATTTTTACATATTTTTCAACATCTGAAAATACAGAATTTTTCAAAGAAAAATTAATGGTTCAAGATTTAAGACATAATTTTGACTAGGTTTTGTAGTTACAGATTCGTCATTACTATTCATGTTTATTAGTTTAGATTAAATGTATTATTACTTGAATATTAAACATGTACATATATACGTTTCTATTAGATGAAAAATATTATATCAACAAAATACAGCAATAAGCATCAACATTACAACAATAACTTATTGTACTATATCTACCAAAACTCACCACATCGCAGATCACGTCAACATTCCTACTCATATCGCCTTTTCCATTCCAAAATCTGAAAAAGCACATTTGATTCCAATAAAAAAACAGATTACTATAAACCAAGTATATTTAACTATTGATCAAATACATTTTAGCTATTGGGTTCTTCATTGTTCACACGTCTATCTGAAATGTAAAGTGACACTAGAGATTTTAATGTTTTAGTTTAAGAGTGGAGACGTTTTACAGTTTAATTACAGTGTAGATATCATTTTTAACAACACTGTAAACAGACTGACAGAAGTGTTCATTTGATCCATAAAAAATATATTTTAATTATTGTTTGATTTCGTCGGTGGAGTTTTAATATAATAACCCATAATAGAGTATTTATTTTTGTAGCATTTTCTATGCTTAATTTAAAATATATAATTAGAATTATTTGCACATATTATTTATGTGGGTATTGGCAAAGTTGAAAATATAAAACTGATTTTTGTCTGATAAATAAAAGAATAGTTTTACTTGTAAATTACATTATATTAATTAATTACAATATTCAATTTTTGGTAATTTAGGGATCCACAAGGGGATAAATTGCAACAGAAGCGCATCAAATACAGTTTTAATTTCCTGAAGAAGATGTTCACCAGGAATAATGAACATCAAGATAAATTCCATACATGGGTAAGATTATAACCTATTAAAGATCAGTAGCATAATTATGAAGAAACTTAACAGTTCTACTGCTTAAAAATATTTAAAATGTTCTACAGAAACTCGGTGATGTGATATTGTAAACGAAGATTATCTATTTCTAATAAGAAGTCATAATATTAAGATAACACTATATTATATAGTATTAGAAAGTACATTTATACATATGTTTGTATTTAGGACTTGGTGTACGGAGACTACGCTCTTATGGATTATACAAATGGTCATGGTAAAATAATAACCAACAAGAAGGAGATCAAATCATACCTAAAATATCACAGGTTCGTTTTACAATTATTAAGTGATATAATAAATTATTCATTATACTAGTGCAAGAAAATCAAAAGTATTCATGAACTATATTTTGCTAAAATAATACTAAAAATTATTTAGTTTGAAAACTTTGACACAATCTTTTCTTTTTCTCAAAGTACAGCATTTTAATATTAAGTATTTGTGTCATGTAATATTAAAAATACACGTAAGTTTCAATTATACGAAGGTGAGACAAATAAAAACCTTAAATATATGATATCTCATAATTTATTGAGCAAATATCCTTTTTCAATATATTCTGTCAATTTCTGGCTAGTTTATCTAATACAATATTCGTTTCGGAACTTTTTAGTTCACTCATACTCATGCTTAAGTGATTATTACATCACTACTTACAAACACACAACAGACTGCTCCACTTTGGTGCATGTTTAAATTGCTTCTTACTACATATAAAATTATTTGTTTAGTAAGTTTGCATTATACTCACCCTCATAGCAATAATACAATTTAACAGCTTAGTGAGAAAGTAAAAAGATAATTTCTTAAAATAAAATAGCCTATACTAATCAAATATAATGTGTGTATAAAATGTACATATATTTAAGTATATAATACAATTTAATAAACAATCTTAAACATTGATAATATAAAATCACTATTTTTTTAACAATGTATTATGATAATCAGTAATAAAGCACAATATATAATCCGTATTACATTGATTACATCAACATTGTATCAATTTGATCAAAAGTAAGATAGTTAGATATAATAATATATTATCACAAAGTATTAAAGGCCAATATGAGACTCGAAAATATTAAATCTCCGGTGAAAGACGGAATTCCAGCCGAGCTATTTAAGTTTTACAGATCTCAACTTTTGAGTGGAAATACAAAGTACTGCCTGAGGCAAGGTAAGAAGTACTACATGAACCAAGGAATTGATCATGTGACAGATCTTGGAAAGGGTGTATTAGTTCAACGTTGATAAATATCATATATTCGTTGATTTCAATGTAGCATACGACATCATGTACATAGGGAACATGCAAAGCAATGGAAGAGTCTGTAATTCTATGCAAAAGTTGCGAAATATATTATCTATATGTACATGTAACTACACTAAAAATGATAAATCAAAACTCAATTTATACGTATTACTTAAATAAAACTTACATTACTCGATATAAATAAATAGTCTAAATACTTTTGTTTTCGTTTACAATAATTTAGTGAAAAATATGTGTATATAGTATAACTTATTTAAATATATTTTTTCATATTTCAGATGAAGCACGTCCATTTAAACATGACACTTGAACATTTCCATGGCATTTAATTTAATTATTTAAATGATTTTTATATTAGTTATATTTTTGTATTGCAAATAAATGTAAATTTATAAATCGTATTTTCTCAACAGTAGCAATCGTAGGCACGTTCACGGCACACTAAAGAAAACATGTTGTTTTTATCTGGTTGACTGTGTGTTATCTCGCATCTTATCTGAAATCAGTGTAAAAGCCCTATACATACTAATCTAGACGATAAAAGTTGGATTTTGCACAACCAAACCCAATTGTAGATAGCAGAACGTGCCTCATGATTGATAGCAACGTTAATTACCATGCGGTAGATGCTACTGAGCATAAATTGTGTGTGAAAGCCAAAAAAAAAACTACAAATTGAGTCGACATACATAACCTAGAATCCGACGTCAATGTGACGTTTGAGGCCTAAACGCAATCGGTTTCGGCCATTGATTAATTTATGTAAATAATAAACTGGGTTTAATAAATTACACAATTTTTTTTAAATTCTTCATTAACAATAATTTAAGTACCAAACTACATTTGTTATATTTAAAAAAAAATACGTTTTATGTAATGTTTAAAAGTACAGAAAAAATGTAAATTAAAATAATTGAAATGTAATTGTCATTGATTTTATTTGCAACCTTAATAAAAAAATATTATTCTAGTTCATTTGAATTAGAAAACAAATTGTTATTAAAAAATAATCGGTTAATGTTCTCTTTTAGTATAGTACAAATTAAAATTGTTACATGTGCTTATATTCTGAAAAAATAAATAATTTAAATTAGTAAAACTGGTTTGATTTATTATATTACTTTAATTTAATGTGCATGGTCGCAAGTTATATTCACGAAAAACTAATACAAAGTACTCAAATGTTATTATATACATTTTAATTCTGCTATAAAATTGTGAATCTTCATAAGGTTTTGCAGGATAATGTATACAGGACCAGTATTCTTACAGACCTAATATATAAATTAATTAAATACAATTCCTCAGTAACTTGAGCTAGATTAATTTAAATATTTATGTAGAAACAATGGGTTTTAAAATATTAAGAATTTAAATTAAGAAATATATGGCAACTATAGTAGTTCATAGGACTCTTGCTATTTAGATATTTGTTTAAGAGTGTCATTCCAACTAAGGCACTGAGAAACAAAAAATCTTTACATCCATCAGCAAATGTGGATTCACGGGGGAGGGGGGAGCAGATACCCCTCCCCCTTATAGAGTATCATAATTAAAAGCAGCATCTGCAATATCCATATTGTTTTTTCTTTATTTCATCATTTCGTCAAGTTAACTATTTGTAAAAAAAAATAATGACGACAATATAGCAAGACTTATTAACGGATATACCCCTATCTCTAACTTTTACAACGGATTAGCAAGCACTCAAAATAAAAAAAGATGCGAGTGATGTTTTACATTTATTTTATTCTTCGGATAGTAAATAAAGGGTGTTACGATAAAACGCTAACAGACAAAACGTTAACCAACATAATGTTAACAACTAAACGTTAACGCGACGTAACGATTTTCAATTAATTGAATCAAAATATCCAGCTGCTTTGTAGGAAATTATTTTAAATTTAGACAAATATATACATCTCACTTTATAATTATTATTTGAGATTTTTCTGAGTTTTCATGTAAGTGTGGCTTCAGCAAAATATAAGTTCCAGTTTAAACAGATTAAAGACTTTTTTTTTGAGAAACCGAATGAGTCAAGAAAAATTCACCGCTTTGGTTATGATGAATACTTGTCTATATCTAGAGATATCGATGTGCAATTATTGATTATGCGATTAAAGATGATAGGAAGGCAGACTTTTATATGCAAATATGTAATAAATATTTGTAAATGTGCAGATATGAGTATCACTTGTATATGTAGTTATTATTATCGATGTATTTATTATATTAATTTGTTTATTATTTGTATGATATAAGTATCACATTTTTTTAAACTTTTTTCTCATGTAGTTATATACGAATAAAAATATGCTAGTCGACAGTAATTGCATTCAGCAAATTATTTACTAAATAATTTTGTAAAAAATTACATTTTTTTTTAAAACATCTACCCCGCACCTTTGGAAAATTTTTGCATGAGATTAGGAATATCTAGAAAAAAACTAATCTGTGATGATCGATCGGAATTATAATTATATAGTAAACACTAATTCTGATCTCCTAGGTACGACAGAAATTAAAAAACACCATGATTTATATGGTATTTAAACTCAAGTCTTTCAGGTATTAATTACGGACCTATAGGTACCGCTGGTCTCCCTTTAATTGAATTTTGTTACAAGTGATGCTTTAACGTGTTTTTTCAATGGTGACATCATGCCGCCGTCACATCACGCGCCAGAGCAATTTCAATGGGTATTTGTGGAACTTCGCCACATCCTGGAGAAGATCCTCGTCCCGGAGACCACACACGCGAGTGTCGTCAAAACCTCGCTTACTCACTGTCCATCCACTGCATAGTATACGGAAAGGAAGATCAAACCACATCCACGCTGTTTCTGTTGCAATGTGGAAGTAACTTTCCTGACACTTTCGTTGCTAATCGTCGCGGTTGCGGTCTATGCGTCGTATTTTTAAACATATCGCGTATAAATAATGTTCACCGTAATGATCTAATAATATAATAACCGCCCTATTACGTGACTCAAAGTCCCAAAATTAATTTAGCCTTATTTAGCCGCATTACTTAGCAGTGATTTTATGAAAAATATAATTTTCCTTAAAATACAGCAAGTCTTGGTTACGAGTATTTTGCTCAATGAGCTAATTTTCTGCATTAATTGACCGCAAGGTTCTAATTTGGGGTCATTGAAAATATTTTTGTTTTTATCAGTATGATAAAAGCAAGCTTCACTGTGCTTTATATAAATCATTATCTATAATAACCAGAGCCGGTCCTTGTGTCTTTGGTGCCCCAAGTAAAAGATATTTTGAATTACGCTAGTTTAGTTTAACGTTTACTAGAGCAAAGAGATTATTCTTTAATAAATTATACTTTAATGTGCGAAAAATATTTTTTCTTTTAACAACGCGTATAGGGGTTGAAAAAATGTTGAGTCAGAAGATCCAAACATAGACAAACAAATTATATTTATGAGCCTAGAGCTGTGCTGGAAGCAATTTACAGTACTACATTTGCAAAAAATATATTCATACTTTTACCCCAATGACTTAAATAAACAATTAAATAATTCCAAAAATATGGAAGAAATCTAAATAGAATATCATACGAATATTTGAAGAAAAACTATACATTATTTTTTGCAGTTTTTATGATATTAATCATGTAAAATAAAACTATCGTGAAAATTAGCTTATAACTATCTACGTGTCTGTCATAATTGTCTGCCTATAATCTAATAACTCATAATGAATTATGCCCTTCATATCCCAACAAATGCATAATAATCCTATTGATCCTAAATTGGGGGTTGATTGTCGTTCAACCACTGCCTTTTATGTAGCATGTTAAACTAAATGATCTCCTTCTCATCATCAGTAACAATTCAACTATATTCTATAATCATTAATTATTGGCACGAGACTTTAACTCCTTTCCAATGTTTTTAATATCTGTGAGCTGGTGTAAAGCGACACGTTGAGCATTTTTGCTAGCTTCTGTATTGTTAATATTAGACCTACTTTGATGGCAGCTATACTATACTCACTAACAACCTCCAAAGACCACCAGCTCTTGCGTAGATATATATTGTCAAAATTCACAGAACGAAATTTTTAAAAATAAAAATAAATAATAAAAAAATAAAACACATAACGTTTTCGTATGAGCCGGTGCACAAGGGTTAAAAATCACTAAAACATTTTTTTACAATAAACATTACCAGATTACCTGATTTATTTATAATTTATTTTATTTTATTAATTTATAATACAAAAATTTATATTAATTTTATTTTAATATTTATAATACATGGAATTTTAATATAAGAAGGCTGATCAAAGTATTTTCAAATCGAATGTTGGTCAATAGGAGAGCGCAAAAACAATTATCCCTTCTCAGAAGGCAAAAATTCACGTCAAAAGCAATAAAATCGTGTCGGTGCCGTCGCAGTGGGAACGCTCGGTAACGAGCGTTTCCACTGCGACGGCGCCGGCACGATTTTATTGCTTTTGATGTGGATTTTTGACTTCTGAGAAGGGATAATTGTTTTTTGCGCTCTCCTATTGGTCAAAATTCGGTTTAGATGTGCTTTAATCGATTCTCACTTGTACTATTGTTGACTTGGACTGGAAAATCACTATTTGGCAATACTAAACAGCAAAACGGTAAATATCCGGTAAATATTATGAGTAGATATTTTTACTGCCTAATTAAAATATTTCATATAAAATATGTCGCGACGGTGTCTAATTTTTATATTTATTTGTAGCATAGAAAGGGTTAACTAATATTTATTTGTAGCATAAAAGGATGAAGCGATCCCACCGCGAAGGCGACTGCACGATTTTATTGCTTTTCCACTCCGCGATTTTAGCTTTTGACGTTGATTTAAAGCTTCCTTGAATTTGGTCATTTAATAAAATATTATGAAACTTCCTGAAATGGAACTATTAACAAATTACCCACACATCCTTTCAGTAGCGTAGCTATGGGGAAGCGGTCCGCCCCGGGCGGCAATTGCTTGGGGGCGGCATATTCGCGATGGGATCATCTACTGTGGTTCTTCACCCTGAATGCACTAAAACATATATAAATCCACGAATAACAAGAGCTTAATAATAACCAATTTATTATTTCAAGAAATGCTGATTTTATGTCCCTGCAAAAAATGTATGGGGGGAGCGGCAATTTTAAAGATCACCCTGGGCGGCACATACCCTAGCTACGCCACTGCATCCTTTAAAATAAGTCCCTGCTAACTCATACCTATTAATATTCATTCAAAAAATTATATTAAAAAGTACATAAAATGCTTTTTTGCCATGGGGCCTAGAATCATTATATTCCCAGGGCCCGAGTTTGCTTTAGAATAATATTAATGTAAAACAATAAATGTCTTTAAATCAAAACGAATAATATTTGCTAGTGAATTCTTGATAATATGAATCACGGATCGGTATATTCCCCAAGACTTTATTATCTTCACTCGTAAACCGCACAATACTCGTACATAAAACCTCAAATCTATTAATGGCGCTTTCGAGAACGGACCACCGGACACTTTAGGGCAAAGTATAAATTATATTTTCCTTTCTTAAAAAATTGATCAATACACTTGAAAATTTAGTTGAATTTGTTTAGACAAGTATCTGGCATTAAATCCAAACTAGTCATAGAATTTTGGCACGCGTCTGCATAACTCGATGCAACGCATACTATGTAGATTATAAACATAATAGCAATACTATACCCCGTAGGCGAGAGATACAATTTAGAACATATAGAACAATAGTTTAATTCTAAGCAAATTTAATGTATTCACGTTTTCGTAGGTCACTAATTGAACAGATTTACATGTTCATCAATAAGCATTATTATAATCAGCGCATTGTTATGTATTCCGGTGTTGTATTACTCTGGAATTGATAACATTTTTAAATGCACTTTCAACACTAATCTGGTTAATAAAATGGTTAAAGACCTAACTCTGTTAAAAGTTATCAAAATACAATATTTCCAAGCTTAACTTGCTGCAAAGTTATTGATATTATAAATTATTTTATGTTTCGCAACCATTTTTAAATCACGTACGATTTGTGAAAAGAAATTGAAAATACACTCTAATCGAAATCGATTAGATATGCGTGTTACCTTGTCTAATACTACACTGGCGTGAAATGTTCTTATTTCAGATAAAAATAACAGCCATTGCTTTCAGCTGACTAGCTAAAGAGTCCGTGAAACAAAAAAAATAAGAAACACTGCAATAGAACATTAAAGAATTTGACTTTTAATTTATTCACTAGACTTAATAAGTTAATCTTAAGTAAATTCATTAAATTAAAGTGACTCAATCTGTAGTCCTTTTGATAAATACTTGACTTTCAAAACTCGATAAACTGACGCATCAATCACTTCGAGTATACAAATATTTTATTTAATTATAGGAAAAAATGGTTTACAACACCATTAAATATTTTTATGTGACGTTAAAAAATGTTTTAACTTTTATATAAGTCTAGTTTTAATATTTTTTATAGATTAGAAAGTCAGGTATATAACATGAAAAGAGTAGGGCAGGGCGCCGCCCGACTTTGCCACCCCCAAAGACTGCACTGCTAATAAAAGGACGTAAAAAGAAGGCGGTGCTTTAGGAAAATAAATATTAAGGGGTTAAATTCTCTGGTTATCCAAGTTCGAATCTATCCCGAAAATATTTTTTTAAATATGTCATATCAGTGGAATCATATCAAAATGCATTTTCACCGGTAGATATATATTTTTACTAGTGAAAATATAATATTGCAGGTGCTATTAAAATTATATGAATTTAACTTTACCATACGTAGTAATATATACATTTACATACTTTGTGTATTTCTCTCTCAGAAGTTTGTGTAAGCCACAAGCTTTGAATGAAACAATATATGTTAATAAAATACAATGAATTTTAATGAAATCAAAATATTAAAAGAAAATTATCACTGACTGGCATACTTTCCCCCCTCCCTGTAAAAAATAAAATGACTACTCTGATTTTAAAATATAATTTCTCGGGTTATCCAGTCTCGAATCTATCCCGAAAATATTTTTTTTAAATATGGCATTTCAACGAAATCATATCGGAATAACGCAGTCAGTTCGAGAGATTCATAATTTAAAAAAAGATCGCGAATCCTCTTCAATACTACGCTCTACAGCAGAAACAACTTATTCGGTGCGCACTGTACAACGTCTCTGCGGATGCGTATTATCAATTAGAGTATGCGTGGTGCGCAAACGCATATATATAGTTTCCTGATAATAACCGTTGTTGCAGCGCAGGTAGAAAATAAAACAACACACAATCGTATATTTGTGTAACGTATACGACTTTATTCTTGTAACTCGGCTCTGATGTATGCTATGGCATACACTGTTATATAGTGATCTCTTATAATTTTTCAACGTTTATATGGCTGAAAACTTTAAAATAATTTGAAAATGCTTTTGTATGTTTCAAAGGATTTTCGAGAGTACTTGAATAGCTGTAATTTTTTTTAATTTGCTACATCCTTTTTATCGTAATGATGATATAGAAATACAAAATAATTCACAAGAAATAGAGAATACCCGATCTGATTTTCAGCAAATATGATCAAAGCATAAATAAAAAAAAACTAATAAATCACTACTAGAGATTTAAAACTTATTAATTATCGTATATAATGTGGGGGACATCGATCATCGGAAAGTTCTTTATTAAAATTAACACGCGTTAAAAGTGCCATAAATCAAATTATTTTAGTTTTTACAAAAAATGATTTTTTTTTTCATTTATGTGGGATTTTAAAGACGCGATTACTGTTTTGTAGTTTAAATTATGTAGATATAAAACTTGTTCTAAGCATATATTTTTTTAATATCTTGACTAAGTATGCTAGTTAATCTGATCTGCCATTTTATTCAAAGTTATAGAGCTATTTAAATTAATAAAAAAATCGTAGCTTAAAACGTTTTTTAAAAATAATTAAAAAAAACTCACTTTAACGATAGATCTTGTAAATATCTCGGTTCAGTTTGTTAGCAAGCGTGATTCACATTTTTGTTTCAAAATGACGACTAATAAAAAGTTAAAAATTCATAGTTCCATTAAAAAAAGTAAAGGGCGCAAAAACGTTATTTAATAAATATAAAAATTAATAGAACTTTTTATAACACACTTAAATTTACAAAAAATTACATAATTCTTGCGGTCTTTGCCAGATGAAATTTTAAGAAATAAACTGTAGCGCTTTTTAATGTATTGTGAGCAATACGCCTGTGATATTTCTATATTACCAACGCACGTGGTGGAGATACTGTGTGCTCGCGCGATCGTACATATATGTAACGTAGTAGCAAAACCAGACTATACACTTACCTCCACTATGCCTCGCCACTACTTCACTGCAACTTATTGGACCACTCCATAAATCATAAATACTGTCGACTTTAATAATATTGCGACCTGTATATTTTAAAACAATTACATAACATCACATACATTTTTATTTATGAGATGATATACATATGTTATAAATCAACGATTAAAATGCAGTAAGAGTTACGGATTTCGATTAATTCTATTCAACGAATTTTGATCCATCATACACTTTTCAACTGATAATCAACAAATACCTGTCCGCCCTTCCTTTGGCATTCGTCTTAAAAATGCTGTCATATGGCAATTGTGTCCTGAATTTACATCTGTATTTTTTCTTAATAGTATGTTTTATTTCCTTTCATTTAAAATACATTATTTCCATTCTTACAAGCTACTTTATTATTTTATGAATATATTTCGCTTTAGCACAGCAAATATTTTTCATGTTTAATAAAACATAGTGCAAAATATTTGAGAATCGCTGTATTTTTTCATGTATTGTGTTCATTAGTAGACGAATCGTATTAATTCTTGCGATGATCAATATTTGAGAATCTTTCTCACCATAGAAGTTACGGCATCAAGAACTGTCGAGGTGTGAAAAGAGGCACTTAGTTTTTTCGGCGAAAATAGACTTGCATTTGACTTAGACAAAAAAATAAGATCTTCTGCACTTTACTTATTCTACATACGCGTATTTTTAATTTAGATTATTGAGTATTCATTTCTATGAAATTAAATATTGTAGTATGGAATTATTTGTATTATTAAAACAGTGCTATGATAAAAATTAAAGAAATGTTCCTATAAATAAAATTTATTACTTATAAATTAATTACATTAACTTACGATACATGTCGATAAGAATAATATTAAAAATAATTTAATAATTAAATCAGCTTAAATTAATTAATTTAATACTGAATGTTAAGTTGTCCGATTCGAAAATAAAAATAAAAAAAATACTGAAATATATTTAGTATACGAAAATTGTATTAAATTATTTTTTATTGAAATAAATATTAAACTTAATATAGCGGCGGTTGATTCAGGGGTGACGAAGTCAAGGGCGGTAAATAGTGCTTCCCTCCTTGGCCTGACATCGAAACCAACTGTCCTCTCAGCGCTGGCGAAAATGTAGCTGGAAAAAATAAAAAAAAATACATAAAAACATCGCTCAGCAATAATAAAAAAAAACAGTAAAATGGGATCGACTGATCTATAAAAACATCGCATCGCACATACAAAAAAATCGCAGCAATATAAAAAATAAAATCGCGCAGTTTATTTATTTTTTCCAAAAAAATAATATTTTTTACCATTTTTTTCCATTTCTTAACGTCTGTTCACGTGACTATCGTCGCATAGTATTTTACGAAATCTTGTTGAGTTACTGAATTGTAAAAAAATAATTATTACATTCAATTATATAAAAATAATAATGAAAGCATAATGTAAAATAAAATAACTGAAATACTATGCAATATTTTTTTTAAATTTAATTATCACCTTTGAATAGTGTAAATTGTATATATATTGCGAGAGAAGTTTAAATCATAGGATATGAAACACTGAGATCAAGAAAAATATTTACCTATTTGGATATTTCACTATACCTTATTTACATTAACACAGTCAGTTCGAGAGCTGTCCATTTCATCATTATTCATAATTGAAAAGGAGATAGCAAGTTTGGGTTTACATTTTGAACAAATTTATAGAAATTAAAATCAATATAATATTTTTTATATTTATCAATCAATCGGAGTAATGATAAGTATATTGAACGTGTGCTTTAGGGGTGTAAACCCAAACTTGCCATCTCTTTATCAATTATGAATAATGATAAATGATTAGCTCTTGAACTGACTGTGTTAACGCAAATAGTGTACAGTTTTTCTAGCAACTAAGTTTCAATATTACTAAAAAAAATCACATAGTACTAAAGTCATAGTTATAAAAAAATATAATTTTCTTTCACTGCGCAGTACAAATTAAAATATTTTGCACTGCATAATTATCTAATATCTTAAATACTATAGCAACAATGTAATGTTGTGAATAAAAATCATACATTCAATGAAGCAATTAATCAAATAGTCCAATGCACTGCATTATTAATTAATCTAAATATCAATGTGTTACATAATAATAAATTATTTTATTTTTCCATCAAGCAAGTACCCTACAACTTAAGTAAATAAATATATTAAATATTATAAAAATTTAATTATTTCTTTAATGGTAAAGTCACACTGACCAAATGGTTAAAAAATACTGCCTTCATTTTACTTAATTTGTATGTAAGTCTAAATTTAAGGCACCCAAAAGTCCTTTAATAAGAATAATACAATTTTAATGCTCGTTAACATAATATCTAACATAAATAAGAGTAATATTATAGAAAGTATCAAAAAAATATTTTTATTATTTGCAAATCTAATTAGATTGCTATGATAGATGATTAATTGAAAGATTCTCTTAAGTATCCTCGCACCGTTTCTATTCAATTTACTTATCAATATACTCTTATTTATCAACAAAAAAACTCACTTACTCATTGACACTGGAATTATAGCCATATTGATTAGCTCTTACGGTTTTAAACTAATTATATAACATAAAATACTACATAGTATAGTCAAAATAGTTTTGTTGATCTTTGATATTTATTATTTAATAGTTTTCATGGTGGTAAAACGGTAATTACACACAAATGTTATAAAGGGAAATCTAAATGAAATAATGCATATATATTATAGATATGATTCACAAATAACCGTAATATATTATATAATCTAGTAAAACAACAATACTATATTTAATAGCTAAGAATTTTTTCAATGTATCAATAAATAATTTATTTTAAAGATCTCTAATCTTAGCTATTTTATTTAAATATATATTTACTTAAAAAATGTTTAGCGTGTATATATAAACCAAGCTTATTTTCATAAAAGTTTTATTTTACGTGATTAATATCATAAGAAACAGCAAAAAATAATGTATTTTAACGCAATTTTTACTGTGTTTTATTTTAATGTTAAAAAGTCGATCAACCACTAATTTATCTAAATTACGTTTCAAACGTTTTCTTAGATTTTCTTAAAATATTTCTCTGATATATCATTTGAATTTCTTCAGCATGGAATTATTTAATTGTTTATTTAAGTCCTTGAGGTAAAAGTATCAATATATTTACTTCCAGCACTGTTTTCTAGGCCCATACATTTTCACTGGTTCTAAAATTATTAATGACAAACGAGTATTTTTTATATTATCTCCATTGCTTCTACAATTATCGTAACATATTTTTAATTATATCTAGCTATTACTAAAGCGTCTAATAAAGTAATAAGATTTATTTTTTAATTTTTGCTGTCATGTTTATTTTTCATTGAATATTAAGTAAATTATTGCATGAAAATGTTAATGTTTAATAATCATGTAATTTACGTAAAATCAAAAATATGGAAATATTTTCATAATACGACCATATGACCATAAATTTTAAATTAAAATTGCTATTTTTGTGTAAAATATAATAATAAAAATTGTGCTTATTTAAATCAACCTCTATATTTTCATTAAATAAAATGTAAAAATAATGTGCTACTCAATAACTTACTGACAGTCAAAAATCAATAAGTAAAATAGTAATTTAGTAGTCAAATTTTCAAAAATTTATCGTTACGCGGTCACTGATTTAGTTTTCACTGGTTCTAAAACTGCTAATGATCAACAAGTATTTTTTATAGTACCCCTTTTTGCTTTTACAAATAGTGAAACATAATTTTCATTATATCTGGCTATTTCTTAAATGTCTAATAAAGTCATAAGATTTATAAAATATGCTTTCTTAATTTTTGCTGTCGTGTTTATTTTTCATTAAATTATTGCATGAAAATGTTAATATTTAGTAATCATGGGATTTACGTAAAGCAAAAAAATATTTAATGTTTAAATTACTTTTTATAGATCATAAGTCTTAAATAAAAATTGCCACTTTTATGTAAAATATAATAAAAAAATTGTGCTCTTTTAAATTAACCCATGGATTTCCATTAAATAAAATTAAATGTAAAAATAATGTGCTGCTCAATGATTAACTAACTATCGAAAATCAATGAGTAAAATGCAAATTTAGTAGTAAAATATCAAAAAAAAATTCGTTACGTGGTCACTGTATTAGTTTTCACTGGTTCTAAAACCGTAATGCCAAATAAATATTTTTTTATACTATCTTCATGACTTCAACGATTAGCGAAACATATTTTTAATTATATCTAGCTATTTTTAAAACGTATAATAAAGTAATAAGATTAATAAAAATAAAATAAAATTGTATTTAGTAATCATGTGATTTACGTTAAAGCAAAAAATATGGAAATATTTCATATTTAAATTACTTTTTATAGACCGTTAGTTTTAAATAAAAATTTCCGCTTTTGTGTAAAAAATAATAATAAAATTGTGCTGATTTAAGTTAACCTCTAATTTTTGTTAAATAAAATAAAAATAGAGCGCTGCTTTATGACTAACTGACTATCGAAAATCAATGAGTAAAACAGCACTTTAATAGTAAAATATCGAAAAATTTGAGTTCTTAGAATGGTAAATAAAATGTAATTTATATAATAGTTAGCTATGATATATAATAAAATATCGTTTATAGTAAGCAATAAGATAAATAAAATAAATTATATAAAAATATGCAGCTGACGTAAAATAGCAGTCAAATTTGATAAAAAAAAATTAATGACTAATATATGGAAAATAATATAAAAAAATACACTGCGTAGATCAATGAAAATTATGATTTTTTTTACATAAAATAGGAGTTTAACAAATATATAAGCTGCATATTTATTTATTAATAAATATAATTTTTTGAAAATATATCTCTTACAACTGGCTTGTAAAAATATATTTAAAGCTCTCGATTTTATTATATCATTATGATACTCAAAAGTTTTTAACCCCTGGACGCGTTGTTTTTGAGCTAAAAATATTTTACTTACATTAAAGTTTAATTTATCAAAGAATAGTCGCTTAAATCTTGCGTCAAAAGTTAAATTTGCTTAGCGTAATTAAAAATATATTTTACTGGTGGTGCTTAAGAGTCAAGGGCTGACTCTGGTTATTATAGTTTATATGTTATTTAAAACACAATTTAATCAAATTAATATAAACAATGATAGTTTCAATGGCCCCAAATTAAAACCTTGCAGTACTCTTCGATCAAACTACTAATATGGCAGTCGATCGCTCGATCGATGGATTTGTCCAACTATCAGACCCACGGCGTTAGTTAGGCGATACAATATCCTTCGGCCCATCAGTCTTAGTCCATCTGCTTTGGAGCTGGAATGATCTCAAAGCAGCAGACTACATGTGTGGTCCGGCCAGAGAGCGATGAAAGGAAATTTACATTAGCCAAAAATCTCCGAAATAGTTTCGAATCGATGATGACGGTGATAAAAAATGCCTACTGCGGCCCACGCGCACGTGCGCTCGAAATCTGGCATTTTTCACATAAAACGCACACAATTACATGTATTTAAAACCCTCTAAACCAGCGCTACTCAAATGGTGGCCAAATGACGGTCCGCGGATTACCGAGTAAAATTAAATAAAATCAGAAAGGTGTAATAATAAAAAATGATTCTCAAACGGTTTAATCCGAAATTCATTCATCTTATGGAAGTATTAGTCACTTGTGAACATAAGCTGCGTGATTTGGCTGTTGATCAAGAGTTAAAATATTTTGAAGGGCAACTTCACTTCGCTCTTTCTGGATCAAAGTGAAATCAAAATTACTCAAACTACTTTGGATATTCAATAAGTAAATATAAAGGCTAGTTAAATAGAAGCAATTTTTTAAATTTAGTTGGCACACTAACATCCGTGTAATGTGCTTACAGTGAGTATTTATGTTTATTCTGTGCAAAATCCAAAAATGCTATTTATGGCAATGACTATGAACGGAAATATGCTAAATTTATAGCGTTTATGGTGTAAGAAGAATCATGTTGTCATGTGAGTTAAAATATTTTAAAGTGCAACTTCGTCTAGTTAATTTTTAATCAAAGTGAAAAGAAAATCACTGAAACTACTAGGAATAATTAAACAAAAAAATATGAAAGCTTATTAAAAGAAAAGCGATCTTATTGCCTTCATGAATAAAAAATAGAAAGAGTTTTGTATTGGAAGAAGCTAAATGCCATCCGTTCTCACTGATTAACTTATTAAAAACTAAAATAATAAATTTTGTTTATATATTATTGCAAATATAAAAATTAATTTTATTTTATTTTTATATGAAATCTTCCATTCTTATCTGACAGGCGTAAGCCCAATGCGTTATAAGTCCGTCCTTAAAATTTAGAATTCTTCAGAAATATTTTGTGTATTTCTATGTTGATTAAATTTTAAACCTAATTAAACGCAAATATAAAAATTGTAAACCATTGTTGATAATTAAAAAAAATTAAAATAACTTATTTAAAAATACTGTAAAATAAGGCCAAATTAAATAATAGTAAGTAAAAAACCCGAAAATTTCATGTTCACGAAAAATTTCAAATAAAATACCAGTATTCGTGAAAATTTCTTAAAATTTTAAGCTGTGTTGCTAAAATAATACTTCCTATTCAGAATGATAATATTATATTCTTAAAAGCATTATATATTTATATTTATTATATAATACATATTGTCTCATTGTAAAAGATTATCCTTAAGGCAAACACTACTTTTAGTTACACTTTATGATTGATTCTGATTTAGCATAAATCTAAATATAGCATTAAAATAATAATTTAACAATTATATTATACAAAAAATATCTTTATATAAAAATACAAAATCTTTTAAAACACAGATATAATTGACTTGTAATTAAACACATAGATTGAACTGTTGTGGTAAAAATCTTGTTGTTCATTGCTACATAATAATAAAATACTCAAGACCCCATTGTTATTTCATTATAGAACGTGTCTATAAATATGCCAGTATTTAAATATTTGCACTCATAATACCAGGTGTGGAACTCTTTTGTTAGACTAAAAAGCAAATAGCGCGCTATAGTGGAACAATTTTTTTTGCATACGCGCAAACCAATATGGCGGCGTTTAATAACCCATTTACAACATTTGCACGTTCGAAATATTGCATCGAGCGTAAAACCGTCGTAAAAGCGTCGTTAATCCCAGCAAACCAGACCGTTTTATTTTTTTAACGTTTTAGAAACTAGAGCAGAGCAATTTGTTGGATCATCGACGAACGTATCGTGTTACCGGTAAAATATTTAAATAAAAAATGATCCTGGTAGTCCTTGGGGAACACGTGTGGGTTAAAGGATTGTGCAGCGTTTCCTAAAACGTTTTTTTTTACAAGTCGTAACCTTTTAAATGGTTGGATTTTTTTGGATCGAGTTGTAAGGAAATTTACGAGTTGACAAGGAACTAATTTGTTTAAGCTGTCTTTATTATTATTTTGTAAATAAATACTTAATAAAAAAAACAAAATAACAGGGTTGCCAATTTATAGATGTTAAAGTCTTGCTATGATTTAATTTTAAAAAAATATTATATAGCTTACCAGCAAATATAAATCTGAACTAAATGATTTTTACAATGTCAATAATAGATTATTTTTATCGTATAAATTGGTTTCTAAGAAAATAAGTGTAGTTTATGCCCTTTAGGATCTTTACTAATAATTAACTTCAAATAATCGCCACAGTTTTGCTTACTAATTTTTTTATAGTATAGTTTTAGGATTGATAAAAACATTTTTAATGGTATTTTTACCAATATACTTTAAATCCAAAAGACAATCAATCGCACTGTATCGTGCAAAATGAGACTCTTAGATTTATTGGACAATTGCTGTTTATAATATATATATATTAACGATATAATTAAAAATATAAAAAAATGTAAAATACATCTATTTGCGGACGTCATTTTATTATAGTGCATAGGTGATAATGTTGCAGAAGTTATAGATAGCTTAAATAATGAATTAAGTATAATAGAAAGATGTATGTTTATTAATTAAAAATATATGTTAGATAATAATATAAAAATAGTTATTTAAGTAATAATATTTTTTAGGAACACTGTAATAACATATTAAAAAAAACGGTAGAAAAATTTAATTAATGATTTTAAAAATAATACAATCAATGAAATGTGGCTTTATATACGCTTGTTAAAAGTTTTATGGACTAAGAAAGCCTCCAATGACCGAATTTTTTCAACCATCAAATGGAAGATGATGGAGTAGATCGGACACATGATTTGAGGTTCAAAATATGGTCTATTACATACCTCAATAATGGGGAAAATTAAAGGTAAAAAGTGTTTCGTGCAGCAAGGACGAAAAGCGATAATTAAAAGTTCGAAATCGAACATGACACCAGAAAAAGGCAAAAGCACGAAGTTTCTAATAATCATGAAAAAACATATTCTAAATTAAATCATCCAATGTTTGGTTCAAGCTTCTTAAAATGATGCAAAATTAAAAGCGTTATGTTAAAGATGTAAACAAGTAAAAATATAACCTCGAATAACAAAAAAGAAAATAATTCAGTAGAGAAGCACTACGAATATTTTTTAGAAATAAAATAGCATCAGGATCTGCACGACTAACTTACCTTACAAATTTCGGTAATAGATTTATAATATTTTTACAAATAATACTACAACAATAATATTAACACATTTAACTAGAAAATGCAATTGTATTGAATTTTAATGTATATATTTTCCTTAATTCTTAATCATGTAAATAACTTTTAAATGTACACTAAGTGTACATCACCAGAGCGAGAAGGTTAAAGCAAAATTACCTGGGGAAATAAAATTTATGGTTGCGGATTTTTTTAAATATTTTTTTGCACGCTTCAATTTTATCGTTTCTGTTAGATTTTTTTTAACTCGTGCAGCACTCATTTGTCAAGCTTTTTACTTATACATATTGTCCAGTAGCTCTAAACTTGTTTTAATTTAACAAATGATTTTAGTCAAAAACATAAAACCAATAAATTGTTTAAATCCTGACAAAACTATTACAGCTGAGAATGAAATGCACCAAGAACAATGACATCTGATCAATCGAAAAGGTGCAATTTTTTGCACGACAATGCGCGACTAAATAATGCTATGAAATTATGCTTCATTCCCACACTTTTTTATTTAAATAACTAAATTACATAAACTTGTATTTAATTAGATTTTTTTTAATAAACTATTTCTTTAAATTATAATATTTGTATAGCAGAAATCTTGTTATTAACATGTATAAAAATAATACTAATATGCATCACCCTGTGGATAGCGAATATGAAATGTGTTTATAAAGAGCGAAAGGGCACCTCCAGCTCGGCGGCTGCGATCGACGCTCCTGAGTAAAGAGAGAGAGAGATAGAGAGATAGAGAGCGGATAAATAATGGATCCGGCTCCGCATTAGAGGCGCCATTATCAAAGGAGCTAAACGTAAACATCGGATCATCTCTGTGATCAAAGCCGATGATGGCATTTTAGCTGAAATAAACGTACCGTGCGCGCCACCCCAAGCACTAATCAACTTAAAAACTATTAAAATAAACATTCACAGCTTCGACCCAATGCACTGCGACGGAT
The DNA here is from genome assembly GCF_051122295.1 of Plectrocnemia conspersa. Lineage (NCBI taxonomy): Eukaryota > Metazoa > Arthropoda > Insecta > Trichoptera > Polycentropodidae > Plectrocnemia > Plectrocnemia conspersa. The sequence continues at coordinate 1,972,302 of NW_028277170.1, read as the reverse complement.
AATTGTTTAAAGAGACTCAGACTTTTTTTAAACTTATTTTGTAATGCTAAGAGACATAATAACTTTTTCAAATAGGAACAAATTATATGTCTTTATCTTTATCGTAATCTGTCCCTATCTACCAATACCTATCAAGCTATCCAGACATCAATAAACACACAACCATGCGATAATTTTATTGGTAAAGTAAAATCATTACATTCAAACTATTAACAATTGTCTATCATACTATATAGTAATATAATAAGACATGATGATGCTGAAAACATTATTGGCGAAACGTTGAAAAACTACATATAGTATATATTTAAAAAACAATACAAGAATACCGTTTTTTGATATTACAAAATTATTAATAAGCAATGCTATAAAAAAATAATGCTAATATAAAATATAAATAAAAAGCTATAGATATATTTCTCTATTAAAATTAATATTTCATTATGAATCTTTTTAAGCATTTATTTCTATGTAACTAAACATTGTCATTTGAATGTAATTAATCATGCACTATATTTGTATTACTATCGTTATCTTATAGATATATAACAATCATTGCGATTTCCGCTTCCTTGACGTGAATTATCAACAATAAGCATAAGTTTTGATGCAGCTTTTTTTCTTATTTGTATATGAAATTTATAGAATACATTTTATTAATCAGATCTAAGCAGGAAAATAACATAAGAGGCGCACGGAAAAGTAACCCTAAAATAAAATTAAGAAAATTCCTAATAACTTTCAATCCAAATTTTAATATTAAACAAAACTTGTTATTAAAAAAATAATAATTAGATAGACTGCTAATAGGCTATAATAGTTTAAAAAAATGTGGCACATTTAAAAGTAGCATGAGAAAATTTTATTCAATTATTGGGGTTATGAAAAATAAATACATCACAAACAAGTGGAGCAATATTTGTTATTAGGCTTCAATATTCACGCATAAGATTAATAAAATATATAGTAAATCATAAATTAAATCATTTTTTATTAATTATAACTTATGAAATAATGAAGTGGCGCATCTAAAAGTTGCCCAAGCAAGGAATCAATAAAAATAATTGCTGTATATAAAAAAAACAGTAAGCTGAAAAATTAGCCTAAAAAGCATACTTTTTTGTCTAAAACATCCTGGTGCTTTTAAAAGTAGCCCAACAACTACATGTATTATAAAAAAATATAGGGTTGAAATTACTTATTATTGTATTTGAAAACATTTGAAATGCGCAACTGCATTTTATTTTAAATTAATCATTTTTATTTTATTTTTAAGAGGTAAATTTAAATTTAGTAAAAAATACTTTACAATATTACAACAAATTGATTAAGAAAATCTCATTTACAAGCAGCCCTATAACATATTTTTTTAAGAAATGCAGAAAATAATTTATTTGCGCATTTAAAAGTAGCAAACTAATTATATTTACTTAAAACTTTTGCTTATATTTTAATCTTAAATGAAATTAGGTAAATATTTTAAGCTATTAATATTTATATAAATTATTGTTTTTAACTGGTATTTTTATTTTAATCATGTAGCATAATACTATTTTATTTTTAATTTATTACAACAAATTGCTAAGAAAATAATATAAAATGGCGCAAATAAGAATAGCCCAAACCACGAATGAATAAAATATAGGAAAAAAAAGAATGTCAAGGAAAATTTGCTACGATTAAAAATTCAAAGACTTGAAAATATGCTTGAAAGACATACTTTTCTGTTTAATAAAACGTGGCGCATTTAATAGTAGCCCTATAACATTTTTTAATTTTCAATAATGCAGACCATCATTTATTTGCACATTTAAAAGTAGCCTTAAAGCTAGCAAACTTTTGATTATATTTTAATCTTAAATGAAACTTAGACAAGAATTTTAAATTATCATTATTTAAACAAATGATTATTTTCAACTTTTATAAGAAAATATTTTATTTTAAACACGTGGCACATTTAAAAGTAGCCCGATATTGTTTTATTTTATTTTTTAATTATGGAGCCTATGAAAACTAATATACCATAAACGACTAGATCGATTTAAGATAAACTAGCTTCAATATCTGCAATAAAGATTTTAAAATATAGTTAAACGCAATATATCAATATTTTAAAGTAAATAATATAAAATGGCGCACTTAAAAGTATCCCAAGCGACGGAGCAATAAAATGTATTAAAAAATAATGTTACGGAAAATTTGCTGCGAATAAAAGTTAAACGATGAAAATATGCTTAAAAGCTATAGTTCACTGTTTAATAAAATGTGGCGCATTTAAAAGTAGCCCTATAACATCTTTTTTGCTTAAGAAATGCAGAGCATGATTTATTTGCGCATTTAAAAGTAGCTTTAAAACTAGCAAACTTATTATATTTAATATAACCTTTTGCTTATATTTTAATCTTAAATTATTCTTAGGTAAATATTTTAAGTTATCATTTTTATATAAATGATTGTTTGTAACTTATATTAGAAAATATTTAGTTTTAATCATGTGGTGCATTTAAAAGTAGCCTTGCTATCAATATTTTATTAAGATGACTTGCTAAGAAAATAATATAGAGTGGTGCACTTAAAAGTACCCCAATCAATAAAATGCATTAAAAAGTTGCAAACAAAAATAGGTATTAAAAATATGCCTAAAAAGCACACTTTTTTGGCGCATTTAAAAGTATCCCAATAACATTTTTTTTAAATATAGAACCGAATTTATTTGTGCGTTTAAGAATAGCTCTAAGAGTAAAATATTAAATTACCTAAAAAGTATTTTAGAAATCATAATTTAAAATTATTACTATGTTTAAATTTTCTGAAAAATGTAATGTTTTAAAACAAATGTGGAGCATTTAAAAGTAGCCTGATAATATTTTATTTTTAATAAAAAATAATGTGTCAAATGAGAACCAAAGCAAGTTTGTTTAAATTGCAAGCTTTAAAACCCATAATGTATCAATATTGTATTATATAATCATTTTCTTAGTTCCCATAAAAATTTATTTCAATTTTAATACAACATTTTGAGTGATTATTTATTTTATTTTAATTATATATCATAAACTGCTTAAGCAACTTTTTTTATTTTGCTTTAATATTCATAAATCTTAAATCATTATATATTATATAAAAAATATATCTAAGAATCATACTATCATATATTGTTAAAAAAAAGGTTTAACAATAATAATAGTTAATTAATAATCATAAGCTAATTATTAAAATAATTGCCAATGAATGATCTGAATTTCCAGGGCAACCTTGTAGTTCTTTGTTTCGTTGAGATCAAACAGGCTATTTTTGGCTCGATGAATGGAATTATGATTGAAAGCGTTTTATAAAAAGACTAAGGGATCGCTAATGCTTCTTCTTCGCTCCAGAAAGAGACTTAGCGATGAGCAACGGTGGCGTATTCCATATATTTTTCAAGAGCGTTACATTCTCACACTGTTGAAATTTGATATTACCAATTAGGCTCATTACCATTATACATTAACTGGTGGTTCATAATGTATTACAAACGCACAATCGGTAATATATAATTTCAGTGCTATGAATTCAATGCAGAATAAACTCTATTTACTAATACAAAAAAAAAACTAAAGCTCATTAATCTAAGTTAGATATTTCTTGTATCAATAATAATATTTAGGTGCAATAAAGCTACCTGAGAAGATGTTTAAGTTGATAATATGATTTAAATATAAAAAATAATAAAAATTAAAGCTAATCTCTAAATAATATTAAATTTATAAATATAATAAATCATTGTTTTAAGAAGCTGTTAAAGTTATTTTTAATCGAATTATTTAATTATTAAATTGTAAAATAATGATTTAACGTATATTTTAACACAATAATCTAGTGATCTTATCTTTATTGCGAATTTACGCATAGCCATAATTTTTAATACTATATCACGTGCAAGTGATTTTAAACAGAACAGCGGTGTTTTATCTGCTTTGAAACTTTTCCTAATATTTTGAGGAAACGTTCAAGTGGGCAATTGAGGGTTAGTGCCCTACTTTTTTTACTATTTTATCTACGCTAAGACCACTTGACACACTTAAAATACATCGCGAAAATTTACCGTATATTTCCTATTTCGTATATCGTACAAACCTCACTATTGTGTGAATTTTAATAAATCATAAAATTATGTAGCTATTAGATTGCAATTTTATTGACGCGTTACACTAGAGCTTAGCTAATTGTTTTGTTAAGAACCGTATCGGTAATAATTTAGGCTCGGCGTTTTTGACTGTTTTTCATTTATTTAAGATCGTTAAGAAATCCCATGATATTTGCAGCAAATGCATATTTACAAGGCGATTCAGTATTCGATAATATAGCTAAGGGTGTATTTTTTATTGAGAAAAATTTCAGTACTTCTTAAAACGCAGAAAGCTTTTAAATGAGCATGAAACACTTTTGAATTGAATTTTAACTGCATAATGTAAAGCAATAGGAGCACCACATACGGTTATATATTGCAACACTTCAACTCGACGGTTAGCTGTTTCGCTATAGCGTATACTTTGAAATTAAAATGGTTTTAAAATATATAGGAAAAAAAATATTCAGGGTGTCATGACAAAAATGGGACTTTATTTATTTTTTACCATCGTAATGTAATTCTTGAATAAATATTAATAGGTACGAGTTAGCCCTTTCTATGCTACAAATAAATATAAAAATTCGCCAACGTTGCGACATATTTTATACGAAATATTTTAATTAGGCATGAAAAAATATCAAAAATATCTACTGATAATATTTATCTGATAATTAGTCATGTGTTTTTGCTGCTCAGTGTTGCTATATAGTGAATTTCCATTCAGGAATGGAAATTTAAAAGGAATAAAATGCGATCGCGGCTTATTAAGACAATATTACGAGTGAGAAACGAATAAAGCACATCTAAACCAAATTTTGACCAACAAGAGAGCGCAAAAAACAATTATCACTTCTCAGAAGGTAAAAATCCACGTCAAAGCAATAAAATCGTGCCGTCGCCGTCGCAGTGGGAACGCTCGTTACCGAGCGTTCCCACTGCGACGGCGCCGACACGATTTTATTGCTTTTGACGTGAATTTTTACCTTCTGAGAAGTGATAATTGTTTTTGGGCTCTCCTATTGACCAAAATTTTATTTGAATATACTTTGATCCGCCCTCTTATATTAGAAATCCATAGTAATATCAGTTAGAATAGCTATCATATTTTAAAACTTACTGTAATATGGAGCAATATGTGAGATTCGATGTCTGTCTGTACTTATTTTTCCGCATATTTAGCCCTAAGACATGAGTTGACTTAGTTTGTATTTTGAAATTGACCTAATAAATGTTCTAAAACTATAATTAGTTTTAGAACTTTCATTAGGTTAGGTTTGGGTTTGAACAGTTTTGGACGTTTCGCATATGTCAAATTGAGTTTCATAGACATTTTAGAGCAGCATATTAGCGCAGCATATATCTACTAATAAAAATATATTTAGACTCTACTAGTGAAAATATGACTTCACCAAAAAATACACATTCACTATAACATTCATAAATCGAATGTAAATAAGTAATGATAAGTTGGTAAATATAGAAAAATTGAAATCATATAATTTTAATAGCATCTGCCAGATAATTTATATTTTCACTAGTAAAAATATATATCTACTGGTGAAAATGTATTGTGATATGATTTTATTGAAATGACTATTTTCGGGATTGATTCGAGACTGATTTTTCTAGATTTTCTTTTAGGTATAACCACATTAAACTGAATTTATTACTTATTTATTTTGCTGTATTAAATCCAGTTGTCTAATTACCAAAAATACAATCTATAAAAACCCTAAATTAATATAATTAAGCTGGTGCTGTTGTTGATTTTTAGTTATTTCTTTGCTTCTTCCTTAGATATTCGATCTGAATTTTCAGATCAAAATCCTAAATTTACTACTACTAATTTATATTCGTTGAATATTTTCTCTCAGGTCTAATATTTTTTAAAGGTTCAAAAAGCAATAAAGTCAACAATAATTTGCAAGCAAATTTTAACATAAATAGAGTCGCATCAAAAAACTACAATGTTTATTGTAAAAGTACTACCTAGAAAGTTAGTGCTTTTGAAGGCAATGTTCCGCTCCTTTTATATATTGTATTTATAAAAAGGACTGAAGTATTTATACCTTAAATACATCAGTACATATATATTCATTATTTAAAGTCGGTTTTTACTTTTTTTGTACATATATTATTGCTGTGATTTTTCAAGTGTCGGGCCCCTCAAGGAGAATGGGCCCTGGGAATTGGCAGGCCTGCCTACATTACACTAATTGCAAATTATATTATGTCACGCATTATCACTTGATTTAATATTCAGATACAATAATAAGAATATACAACAATTAAAGAAAACTAATTATTAGCATACAAATCTTGTAGCCTAAGTTATCGCTACACAAATATATTCATGTTTAATTTCGAGTCTTATAAAAAATATTGACATTATGGAAAATATAAGAATGATGAACTTTAAGAAATTTATAGTAAATATATTTAGTAATATATACTGATTCTTTAATCTTTAATTAAAAAATGTTTAAATAGTATCCCATAGAAATCATTCAATTGTATTGTTTAATCAATCAAGAAGCAAATTATATTATTAACGATAATTTACTAAATTTAGAAGTGTGGTTAAAGATTTTTATTTATTTACTGACGAAAGCGAACGAGATTGTATATACTAGTGAAATGTTGAATCATTGATACCCATTATATTTATTGTATAATTATTGTTTCAAAATATTGGAGTGATTTGTTTGCATAATTAAAATTATGTTATACTTTTTCATTCATGTATCGCTTCTGATAATATTAAGTGTTGAGATATTGGTCATAATATTTATTTTCAGAATCATAAATATTTGCATTAAATTTGTTCACGTCAATATTTTGTACTTTATTTAATAAATATTGTTTTACAATAATATGTACATATAATAAGTAGAAACGACTGGAGTAAATTTTATAAAAAAAACTATTAACACTTTTTAAGTATATTGCGTATGATTTAAAATATTTAAAAAAATAAATTTTTCTATGAAAACATTTATATTTAGTAATTTTGTAACAACGCGTGTGGTCCTAGTGCTCACCATATTTCCCAGTTAACTCCTAAAACCGCTAATTGCCGTTGACTAATCCTATTTGTTCGACGTCAAAACGGCGCTACTGGTATTTTTATTTCGTTTCTCACAATCAGCAAGACCGCAAGCATTAAAATAACGCGAAAAGCTATTAACGGCCTCTAAATATTGGAATTAAATTGATTTTTTTCTTTTGGCACCTTGCTGTGGTGTTTGTTTACCCGAAAGAAACTTATATACACAATAGCATTAATTAATGTTATGAATGAAAAAAATCGTATTAATTAATTAAAGTAGGAGTAAAAATATGGCAAAAACTCGATAAAATAAATTGAAAAATATATAAAAATAAACCATTGCATAATATAGTTATAATAATCATAAATTCTGTATTAGAAAAATAAGTAATCGACTAGTCCATTTAAAATATAGTTTAAATATCCGTTACGATCAACTCAGTACCACATTAGAACTGATTTCTAAAAAAATTAGAAAGTTTCTGAAAAAACAACTGGATTTTGAGTCGTCGCTTCCCATCGCTCAATTTCGGGGTTTTCGTTCTTTGCTTTTTAGGCCTCCTTTCTATTTCTTGGAAAGCAGTTCTTATCTAGTTTCGAGAAGCAAGATTACATTATTTTGCATGGCAAACGATCGCCACATCAAATCAATGATCTGCGTTTTATTTAAATTATTTTTTCTATTAAAATGTTTAATATATAAAAAATATCATACATACTTATCCCTAGATTACCATGGTTAAAAAAACATGTTTTTTTAAATAGTACAAATCAAAACAGATTTGGACTATTTTGGACTATTACACTGCCAATGCAGAGTTGCTTTTTAGACTGCATGGGTGTCACTCAAGCGCCAAAAAATACACGTAAATACTAAAAACTTTTTTATTTTTTTATACATATATCCTTGCTATGATTTTTTTCAAAATCGGAACTTTAGAAGAGAACGGGCCTCGGGAATTTGTCCCATCTCACTCCCCCTCTCGGCAGGCCTCGATATATTCGAATCTTTCATTCGAATGTTAAATGGCAAAACATTTTTCATAATGATGTATTTAGACGTAGCAAGGAATTTATAGCGTAAATAGAGAATTTGCTCGAGTATTTGCACATGACGCAATTAATCACGATCGGCGATTTATTTATTTTAATATATATATATAATATAAATATATACAGATTTCGTGAATGTTTTCATTCAATTTATCTATTTAATCAGTTTATTGTCTTTAAACTTAAGAATCAAAACTTATAATAGAAGAGCTGTGACATTTTATTTTAATTTATCTAGAAATGTGCATACATTATTAAATATCTCAGCTAATAGACTCGATTCGTGTGGGAATTTTGATTGATAGATCAAAATCAGGCGCCCACCTATGGCGGCCAAATTGAGAGGGCGCCCATGTCAGCGAATTACGGACTAACAACTTGCATGATTTAGAAGATAATATTAATATTGATAAATAATATAATAATACAAAAAAATCAAGGAATATTTTGATACTAATAGGACTAAACAAAACTAAACTTATCACATTATATTTTGACAAAAAAAACACTCTTGTCAAACAATATGTAAATAAACCAACGATCATAGCCTTAAATTAATATAATACTAAGCTAAAAAAACAAATATAAAAGTATAGAGATACCAAAAGTCAGATCGCACAACTTCTGACTACCGGTATTACAAAATGAAATACTGGTAATGCCAAAAAAAGACATACATTTTATTTAATAAAAACTATGAAAATGTCCATATTGCTTGAAAGCAGAATTGGAAAATAAAATGTTGCTTATTGTAATGGTTTAACCTAAAAACTGATATCAGTGTAGAATAATATTATGTTTAATTAATAATATTCACATAAACGTTTATAACTTAAATTTAATTAAGGTTTAACTTGAGTAAAAATGTATAAAGATACGAAAGATAAATCTTTCTAAAATAAATAATAAATGTGCAATAATCAGAATAAAAATATATAATTAAATCACAATCCGACATATTAACCACCAGACTGAAAGTCTGGGAATTGGTGACATCTATATTAATAATTATAAATTATTATGTGCCATACAATTTATAATCAATATATGTCAATGCAGATAATTTAAATAATTTCAAGCGCCGCTGCCAGAGCTCGAACCCTCAACCTCAGAGCTACTAGATTATGCTATTCCCTCCTTAATATGATTTTAGAAAAAAATATGTCGCATTTTAAACAAACCGGTTTATAATTTGGTACGCACTCCTTGCTCATAAGGTTCTTTCATATAATCGTAATTGACAAAAAATAATTAGTAATATAGGAACATATTTTATTGGAATAAATTGGTTAGCAGTTTTGGCCCTGATATAAAAACTTAGAATGCATACAGAAGATGATATTTTGTGTTTTCCTGAACTTATTGTTTCATATGTATGTTTTAAATTATTTTTATTCTACAATATAAGAATGAATGAAAGAAGAAATAAATGCGACAAAAAAGTTTTTGTACACATTTGTCTTATTGATTTTTATTTGTACTCGTAGAGAACACAATAAAAGATACGCGTGTAAAGTATGCTTAGAAGTATTTTAATCTAAATGAGATTGTTTCAGCACTTCTTATTGCTAAAAACATGAAATATTTATAAATAGATCAATGCAGCTCAACATTTTTATAAAATGAAATAGTAGTGCTAATAATTGGCCATACGCCGCTTTAAGTATTACTATTTGCACAGCAAATACAATCCACTGACCAATGTCACCAATGAGTCTTTTGTGTTTTGTGCAAATATTAAGGCCAGCTGAGAACATACGGTTCGTAAGCGTTTAAGCAAAGATTATGTTGTGTATAATAGTTCATGACTCACATATCCAGCGGTTCATTAAGCGATCATTTAATGTCGATTATATTGCGTAAGCAAATGTTAAATTATAACAAAATGTTATGTCTGTATTTTATAATACTTATTTTTAAAACAACAATTATTGCACTTTGTGACCTTTATTATAATATCTATATTTTTAACACCTTACGATCAATTTACACGGCGATATTTGCACGACCGTTCAACTTTGATAATGTTGATAGCGAAAAGTTGTCGATACATCGTTACATGTTTTGATCCTAGTTTTTTAAGCATCAGATCAATAATGATGTACATAGATTTAATTCTAGAAATAGAGACAATTTAAGGATAGATGGGTATAAGAAAACTAGTACGGCTAGAGGAATTATATACGTAGGTGTGAATTTGTATAATAATATTCTTAGGACAATCCGTAAAAATAAAAATTTTGCTGGCTTCCTAAATGAAAAAAAGAAACACCTTCGTGCATTAAGAAATATTTTTTTTTTATTTTCTGTTTATGTTTTTATTATGTATTATATATATGTTTAGTGTAAAAAATTAGCTTTATTAGCTAAATAAATTAATAATAAAAACATGCATTTTTTTTGGGCAAATTCACCCCTAAATGCCGTCCCTGACGAAATTATTACAGTTGAGAGTTATTGTCGAAATGAACTGTGACATCTGGTCTCCGTACTGGCCAATTTAAAAGGTCCGATTCTTTTGCACAACATTGCACAATTGGTTTTGAAATATTACACTGTCCACCATACTCAACAGAAATATTTTTTTAAATGCGTAATTTTGCTTATTTATAAAAAAAAAACATCACGACAAAAGAAATAAATCCGGTCCTTAATCTGATAGTATGAACGCTCAATAAAATCTTCAACAACCTTGCTGCTGTATTAGTAGCAATTACAATACTGCTTATTTAGATTAATAAATTTAATATTGAGAAAAATATGTTTTTATTTGAATTCCTAGTAAATATTAGGCCTGATATAAAAAAGTTAAAATTTATATTTGCCATGTCGTTTATAATAAATATAAGCAGCAGCGGTCCCAAGTTGGATAAGGAAGCAATTAGAGACACTATAGTTGACACCATATTTTCACTACTAAAGATTACCGCCGTGTAAATATCAATAAACCATATCTGCGAGATAAGAATTAGTGATTATTATAATTATAATTTCGATCTCTCACTTCTGATTGGGTTTTCGTATATATTTAAATACTCTATTTTGCGCACTTTCATAGATCAGCTTATCCCTCACGAATAGTCTGAAATAGGCTTACTTTGATCGTTGACTGGATTGTAGTGATAATTGGCGTATCCTTCCACGTGCGGCGAGTTCCTCGCCTGCTCAGCCACGGGACTCAGCGAAGTCTTCACATATGATTGGGTCGCCCATTCGCCGTACACGGACGGCGCTCCGCCGCAATCGTACACAGGCGGTAGGTAATGCGGCACCATCTGAGCTTGCGGATACGAGCACGCCGAATATTCTTGAGTCTGATTCTGAATCTGCGGCTCATACGGTGCGTAAGGGGTGTAGGAAGGTGCGTTCTTTAACGCTTTGCATTTTCTAGAGAATCCTCTGGGTCTGCGTCTGAAGGATCCTTCATCGAACATGTACTCCGAAGCAGGATCCACGGTCCAATAGTGGCCTTTACCTGAAAATAAATCAAATATGTAATAGGTTCCACATGTGCGCTACAAATAGAATTTTCAATTGAAAAAAATGTAATTTAAATTTATTTTATGAGCAACTTTTCTTTGCATTTAAATGTATATTGATTCTTGTGAATTATATGAAATATAAATATTTTATTATAAATACTGTGTTTAATTTATTAGGAGCATTTCCTAATAATCAAATAGATTGTTTTCTTAAGCATTTTTGCTTATTTTACAAATCAAAAAACAGTATCAAAAAATTTCACGAAAATGCAATGAGCTTCGAATTCTTGTACAAAAATCATTTGCAACGCTAAAACCACATTCGCTCCCGGTTCATTTAATAGCTAATAAAAAATTCTATAATTATTCGAGATTAACTAAAAATATTTCAATAATTGAAATGCTTGTTCAGAAACGTCTTTTCTATATATTTATATATTAATTTTATGCATTTCCATAATTGAGGAACCTTAGGATCTTATCAATATTTTTTACGTTACTTAAAAAATATATTCTTTATTTAATTTAATAATATTCATAAAATCGATTAACCAAGTCATAAAGCTTTTAGATATTAATTAAAATAGCCGAAAACCCGGTTAGGAAGCCCTAAGTACAAGTCTAAATGCAAAATGCTCCGAAGGGAGTACAAGAACTGCTAACGCCGACGAATCGACCATTTTGGATCTTCGGCCATCTTATCTACGTTGCGAATTGTTTGCTCCGTATAACGATGCAATTGATTATATACCTGCCATAAATTTCTATACACAGTTCGTACAGAATTGTTATTTCTGTAGAACAATTGAACACATTTACTAGTGTGGAGTAACACGAGTAATACTAATTTTAATAAGCCGCAAGTTATTCAAAATAAAGCCATAAAATAATATAATAAAGCTTTAAGAAAACATATATTTAATTCCCAACATTAACCCTTTCACTGCGGATGGCTTCTATATAAGTCATCAAGAAAATCGCTAGTACTCATTTGGCCCCTAATGATGCCATAAACCTTTGAGCCTAATAATCTGGTTATTTAGTATAATTTAAGGCTGTAAATCACTTGAATTTATTAAACTATACTATTTTTTTTAAAAAATGGCATGAATAAGTGCACCCCACATAATAATAAATTTTGAAATTGCGCGCTAAAATATCAGCCGCGGTGAAAGGGTTAAAGAACAACTGAAAAATAGTATAAAAGTATCTTGCGAGACCGTGCGAATCTACGACAATACAAAACTTAAATTTAAATACAAACATAAAATGCCTAAGCACATATTGCATTGATGCATTTAAGACTATTGCAATTAGGGTCACTGATCCGGGACGACCTGGGAATGGATTCCAGTGGTTTTCTATGTATCAATTCCTGGGAATGCTTATCTCGAGTCTCGGGACTCGTAATAATTTTGGAAGAGTGTAAATAAAATAATTTCGTCCAAATTTCGTCGAACCAGTGTAATGGTAAAATTTGGTTTAAAACATTTATTATGTTTGAATCATGGAATACATTTTTCCGTTATAAATGTATTGTATAAAAACTATAAATCAGCTGATTTCGACGTAAAAGATGAAAATGATGATGATAATGAACATGGTGTGGATAACGAAGATGAAGATAATATCGGCGAATTGTATTATGAAAATGATAACTTTAGGAATTTGTTTATGAGACTAAAGTATTAAAAAGTTCTTAGAGAGACACGAAAAATTATAAAATTATTTAGAGAAGATTCTGCCAAAAAGAACTAATGTTATTATTTGACATTAAAACAAGGTTACAAGGTGATTGAGCGATTTTTAACCCTACAGAGGTGCACAAAAAAGGCTTTAATCAATTGATATACTATGGAACGATGAAAATATTTATATTTCTTAGGAACGTATTAAAGCCGATAAAATCTGCTATTGCAGCTCTAAGTTGAAGAGATACCAATATTTTTAAAGCTGAAGTAATCATTCATGTTTTAATGTAAAATATATTTACAATAAATTCTTTTCTGAAAAAATAATGTTTCACGAATTAATGACTCAAATGACTCAAATTTCAAATCAAATAATACATTATGTTTTAAAAGTTGCACCAAATGTGAATGTATATTATATGGAGAAACAATGATGAAGAGATTATATCCTTTAACTGTATTTACAAATGATAGCACAATGAACGAAATTATTGTAGATTTAGATAATGATATTGATATTGCAGAGTAGTTTTTAAAAATAAATAAGAGCTTATGAATCTATTTTACAAAAATTACAGAGAGAGGTTTTTCAATTGCTGGAAATATATAATATGTACAAAATCGAGTAGCAGGCTGTCATATGTAAATTTGAACATTTCTAAAATGATTTTTAGAAAAATTGTTTTAATGTTTGTATTTAATTTCAATATTTTATTTTTGCTAATATATATAATATATTGATTGTAAATATGTACATACAATATATTTCATGCAAATTAGATTTTTTAAATGTTTTTTTTTAGTATTAAGAATTTATTATATCTGTATTTTCATTTAGAAATAGTATTTTTTGTCAATAGTTGTGTAATTTATAATAACAATTTAATTGAAATAAAATTAATAATGTTTATAAAAAATAAAACATAAAATCTTTTATTTCAAATTTTTTTTATTAACATATCACGAAACCCGAGATGGCGGGAATGAAAAATGTCTGGGAATAGGGAAACCCTAATTGCATATTTTTAAAATTGCAAAGGTTTTATTTGTTTTTCCTTAAATTTTATTAAATTTATGGGCAAAAAAAATTGTATAACTTTACCGATTTTAAACAATGAAAATAGTTATGAACCAGTATTGTGCATGTGTCTGTATTGTACTTATGTATATATTTTTGAAATATACTTTTATAAAAAAATGTGTTGTTGCAAATTAACATTCGACACTTTGAACATTCGTGATTATCAACATCTGTCTGATTTACAGTGCTGTCAACATAGAAACTCGAATTAGATCATCTGTACAAATCAACTTCTTTTTTAACATTGTCTAATTAACGTTCGATACAAGCTTATTTCAATTTTTTTGCTTAGCTTCCTTATGTTATTTTTCGTATCCTATCTATTATTAATTTTAATATCGGTAATAATTATAGAATAATTATATAGTGTGATCAGTTTACAGTCATGATAACATTCAAAGTTATCATGAAAAAAAACGTGACTCGACTTGAAAGTTAAATATCAGAAAAAACCTGTTTTTTTAGTTTTTTCCATTAAATTAAAACCATCAACGTTTTATTGTATATGTTTATTTTTTATCAAATTTAGCTAATACCAAAATGTAATCAGGAGAATGTTTATAAGCCAGTAACATTTACTTATATTATAAAATTATTTATATTATTGAAATAAACGTATTAAAAAAACGCTTACCCCTAATAATATCAATAGACATAACACGAATTTTCACTGCATGTATACGCGATTGATTATTAAGCACTTAAGTAGAAACGTCCTTTACCTGGGCGTCCTAGTCCTTTGGGTAGTTTGATGAAGCAGTCGTTCAATGATAAGTTGTGGCGCACCGAGTTCTTCCATCCTTGGTAGGATCCTCTGAAGAAGGCGAAGCGCTGCTGAAGAAATGCGTAGATCTCGCTAAGGGTGAGCCTCTTGGACGGAGAGTGCTGGATGGCCATCACTATGAGCGAAATGTAGGAGTAAGGAGGTTTCTCCTGTCTCCTGGAGCCGCTCGCCTTTTTGCTCGAGTCCGCCGGCTTGAGTCCTCCTAGCGAGGGAGCTTCCTCGAACGCGGCCTCCGACGCACTCTTCATCGTCGCATGGGTTGTTTGTAAACGGCGGCCGGTTGTATACGCGTCGCGTACACAATTGAACGCCAAGAAGCGGCACAGGCGGAGTTTGAAGTGGGAGTGGGAGCCACAGTGGGCACGCCTCCCGGCGGCGATTGGAGGGAGTACGCGACTTGATAAACGTACGCACTCTAGAGAAATTATACTAATATGTATATTAAATGCTCGTCTTGCATATTGTAAGCCATCAAATGTTGCATATTTGCAGTTGAAATTATAAAAATATCAATTAATAATAATAATAATAACAAATAATTATTCTCATGATTTACAAGTACTGCAGATATAATCTGTTGGCGAGGTGTTTAATGAGTATGGTGGATGAGGCAATATTTAATAGCCCAACTCATTATAGGTATATAACAAGAGGAACATTTTGCCGATACCTTAGCTGTAATGGTTTTGCCAGGATTCATATGATACTGTATTCAGGTTCATAGCAAAAATATATGCATAAAAAAGTAAAAACCGACTTCAAATACTAAACAACAATTGTGTGAAATGTATGTATTCATGTATTTCAGGTATAAGTTCCATCAGTTCTTTTAATATTTACATACAAAAAATAAAAGGAGCGGAACATTGCTTTCAAAGGTACCCACTTTCTTGGTAGTAATTTCACTATAAACATTATTATTCAAAGGAACAGATTGTGGTTTTTACCGCGGCTCCGTTTGTGTTAAAATTTATTTGCGAATTATTGTTAACTATTGATAAAAATATAAAACACGAGAGGAAATAAGCAAGGAATATAAATTAGTAGCAGTAAATTTAGGTATTCGACCTAAAAATTCAGAAGCAAAGAAATATCGGAAAATCAAAAACAGCACAAGCTCAATTATATCAATTTAATGTTTTTATAGATCGCATTATCAATGATTTGCCAACTAGTTTTAATGCAGCAAAATAAATAAATAATACATTCAGTTTCATTTTCTTATTCCTAAAACAAAAAGCTAGAAAAAAAAGTCTCGAATCTATCACGAAAATATTTTTTTAAATATGTCATTTCAGTAAAATCATATTGGAATACATTTTCATCAGTAGATATATATTTTACCCGTAAAAATATAAACTATCTGGCAAATGCTTTCAACTTTTCTATATATATATTTACATACTTATCATTATTTACTTACATCCAATGTATAAATGTTACAGTGAATGTATATTTTTTAGTAAAGTTATATTTTTAATAGTAAAATCCACATACATTTTCACTAGTAGATACACATTCTATAAGCGCAAATATAATTTAAAAATAGGCACTAATATGCTGCTCTAAAATGTCTATAAATTCGACAGTTGTGAAACGTCTATTTTCTGTTCAAACCCAAACCTAATCTAATGAAATTTCTAAAACTAATTATAGTCTTTGAAACTAAATTAGATCAAGTCCATATACAAACTAACCAGACTCACCTCTGAAGGGGAAAATATGCTGGATAATAAGTACAGATAGTATTGCTCCATAATTTGTCTGCAATTCGATATTACACTATGTTTTAAAAATATGTTTCTTACCGATATTACTATAGACTTTTAATATAAGAGGGCTGATCAAAATATATTAAAACCGAATTTTGGGCAATAGGAGGGCGCAAAAACAATAAAATTGTGTCAGCGTTGTCGCAGTGGGAACGCTCGGTAACGAGCGATCGTCGAAAAATCTGGATCACTGATAAAACATGGAATCTGATAAAAAAAAAACAACTCAATCAAGTATATTAACTAGATAATAATTTACAGATATGCTCGAAGAAACTAAACAATAAATGATATCTGGTCCGAAATTGAAGCGAATGCACATACAAATCAAATAAAATAATTAATTAAAATGAAGAAAGAGTCACGAGTCTCACACAAAACCACAAGTAATTGAGAACAGCTCAGGAAGCCACATAATGGATCTTGATAATATTTTACAGATATGGAAAAAATAAAGTCGCATGTCAGAGAAAGCAAATATATTTTTAAATAATAATCTAAGACATTAGATTAAGGAATCATACTTCTAACCAAAAAACAAATTTCTCGGTAAATTCATTTCAACACCTTCGATACAGGTATCGAAAAAGCTGTCGGACAACTTTTTCGGTGGGTAATGACAGAAAAGCACTAACAAGAAAAAAAATATTGTAAATAAGTGAAATTCGCAAACTTTCTAAACCATTTATGACACGATTAGATAATAGCTGATAGTATTTATACCACGAATACTACGAATAATCTATTCAGATATAAAATTTAGTAAAAATAATACTTAATTATAGCTATGTAGAAATACATATGATTTTTACAAATGATCTTATCATTATTTAATGAGAATTTTTAAATATTTCCAATTTGATGAGATACATAATGAAAAAAATAAACTGACAAGTTGAAATCACAGTACGATATAAATAAATTAAGAGCTGCTTAATAAGTTATTAAAAAAAATATTATGACAGTGTTTATCAAATTTCATGCAGGAGTATAATATTATAGATAGATTTAAGCAATTTTATAATCTGAGAGTATATATAATAATGATTTTACTCTCTCTAAAGAATTAAATGTATTCGCAAGTTGTCTATGATTAAACCTGAGAACAAGCACATTAAATATTATAATACCAATTAAATTTAAAAAAAAAAATGAAGAAATTAATCTAAGAATTTTTTTTTTTATTTAAACTAGATATATAGTTATTGATAAAAACATCCAATTGGCCGAATTGATTCCATAGCCAACGAAATTATTATTACCAATAAAAATTACATTTTCCTTATAATATCATAACATATCACAACGATTAATTTAGGGCTGTTCAATATGTTATTAAACATTTAATCTATATTTATTAAATCAAATTAAACTCTTCCATATTTTCTTAATGAAAGTGAAATATAAGGTGTCTAATTAATATATTTTGTACGCGTTCTAGTGATTGACATATTTGATGCCCAGATGGGATGACTACTATATATTCGATTTGACTTATAACAAATGATTTATATAGTGATCTAAATGTATTTAGATTTTATTTTTGAAATGGTACAAGGATCTTAAATATAATTTACATGTTAAATAAAAATCAATTTATAATAAAGTTGAGAAAATCCAAATGAGTTTTCGGTAATACGCCGTCTGTTTTAAATCCGAGAAGACTGTTTTATTTAAAAATATAAAACTAGCTATTGGGAAAAGTCCACAGCTGCACAATATACACTCCGAAATGTTAGAAATTTCGGCAATTAAAAAGTATTTTTTTTATTTATCGGCTATTAATACGTAGCTTTATGCTTCATGACAGGCAGGGCCGCCGATAGCGAACCTGGGCCTTGAGAAAACAATGATTCCGGGCCTCATGACAAAAATGGCATTTTATATATTTTTTTAACATCGTATTATAATTTCTTGAATAAATAATAATAGGTACGAGTTAACCCTTACTATGCAGAAATAAATATAAAAATTAGCCACTGTTGATATCATATTTAATGCGAAATATATTAAATAGGCATTCAAATTATTAAAAATATCTGCTCATAATATTTACGTGTGTCGTGATTTCGTTGCTGCTCAGTGTTGCCATAAAGTGAATTTCAAGTCCAGGTCAAAAGTAATAAATAATGCCATCGCGGTGAAAACGCTCGATTATCAAGCGTTTATATTAAGACTTTTAGAGAATCAAATAAAGCACATCTAAACCGAATTTTGACCAATAGGAGAGCGCGAAAAACAATTATCCCTTCTCAGAAGTCAAAAATCCACGTCAAAAGCAATAAAATCGTGCCGTCGCCGTCGCAGTGGGAACGCTCGTTACCGAGCGTTCCCACTGCAACGTCGCCGACACGATTTTATTGCTTTTGACGTGAATTTTTGCCTTCTGAGAAGTGATAATTGTTTTTTGCGCTCTCCTATTGACCAAAATTCGATTTGAATATACTTTGATCAGCCTTCTTATATTATAAATGCATAATAATATCCGTATGGATATAAAACACTCTGTAATATTGAAATCCAGATAAACTGTACTGCAATATGTGAGATCTGTCTGTACTAAAAATTCTAAAAATAGAATTACTTTTATTAGGTTAGGTTTGTTTTTGAACATCAAATGGACGTTTCGCAACTATCAAATTGTGCTTCATAGCATTTTAAAACAGCATTCTAACGCCTATTATTTAAATTATATTTTCGCAATTAGAAATATATATCTACTGGTGAAAATGTATTTGTACTTAACTAGTAAAAATATACACATACAAAAAAAATATTTATACACGGGATGTAAATAAATAATGATAAGTATGTTACATATCTACTGGTGAAAATGTATTCCAATATGATTTTACTGAAATGACATATTTAAAAAAATATTTTCGGGATAGATTCGACACTGTTTTTTCTAGATTATCTTTTTGGAATAACTACATGAAACTGAATGTATTATTTATTTACTTTGCTGCATTAATTCCAGTTGTTAAATTATCGATAATGCAATCTATAAAAATATTAAATTTATATATGTAATTCAGCTGGTGCTGTTGTTGATTTATCGTTACTTCTTTGCTTCTTTTTTAGTAATTAATATTTATTTTCCTTTAATTTCTGTATATATTATATTATTACGATATGGCAGAAAAGGTGAATCAATCGGGAATATAACTCTTTTCCCGGGAAATACTTTTCCGTCGGCCACCCGGGAGGTCTGCACTTTAGCTATCTTGTTAAAAAGCCAAGAAATCACACAGAGATAAGGCCAGTAAACAAGAAAAAAATTACAATGTCGCAAGTGAAACATATGACGCCTAAACGTGTGTGTGGTGAATTATAAATAATGCTTCACCGCAACCCGTTCCCATACTACGTGCAATGGTACCACTATTAACCGCAAAGCTAAATATAAACATTACGCATCGTAGATCTTAATTTTTAAACTGTAATAAGAGATATTTGGAAATAAAACAAATTCTGAACTAATCTTGTGAGTATGGTTATGTATTAAATATGATTTCTAAATTTAAACAGAAACCGATTGTGATGTTATGACAGACAATATTGTAGACGGTATACCACAAAATACAGAAGTTCAAGACCTCACCTCGAAACGCTTGAACATGTAATAATTTGTTGGAGAGATTTTTAGTGAATGTGATGGATGAGGCAATATTACATTGCCCAATTATCGTGCAAAAAATTCGTACTAAAACGGTCTCGTTGAAATTAAGTTTCGCGTAGTACTCGATTAGTCTAGCTTCATTTTTATCCAACCATTGTGCATACTACTTTCTGTTGTAAATCATGGGTGTTGTAATAAGAATACTATTTTTATCATGGCTTTTACATTATCTCTTAATAAAACTGGTGAAATGGAAAAGGAACGAAACGATAAAACAACGTTTCATAAAAAAAATCTGACAACAATTTTTTTTGCAATGCATAATAACTTAATTTTTTTTAGCATTATAATCAATTTCTTTTAAAATTTAATAAGCTGCAAGAAATGTGCCTTATAAAAAAATACGTTTGTGTAGTGTAATTCTTAACCTGTAATTGTTTTTTCCTATTGTTTGTGCGAGTCTAGCTGATAAACAGGGCCGTATGATACCATGGGATTTGCCCCTAGGCACTAAAACTAAGTAGGTAATAATCAATACATTTTATTTTTCCAGGAATCACGTGGCATTATTTGTAAACTGTATTAACCATACTTTAAATTCTGCTGAAATACAATTATCCAAATAAGATTGAAAGCATATACGCGTTCTTTTCTCGTTCTACTATTCGTTGAAAAGAATTGAAAAAAGCTTTATAACTGTCGTTAAAACGCGATTTGTAAACACGTTGGAGCACAATAATAGAAGCTACATCGAGGACAATTTATAAAATTTGTCAAAATATCTAGATATGACGATGCGTCACAATTGTTATAAAACATTTTGAGTTTTAATTTCACTGCTTTGCTTAATTTACTATACGTTATTAAAAAAAATCGAATCAAAAGCGATTGCAAGATCCAAATATGAATTTCACAGAAGCAGCATCTGATCTTGAATATCTGGAAATAGAATTGTTCAAACTCCGCGATAATTTATGCGAAAATTCTGTTAAAATATCAAAAATAAAATATAAATTAAAAAAAATTAAGCGGCGTAGAAGGATGCCAGAAGTATTGAATGTATCGAGAAATATCAACACAATTTTCAAGATTAAAACATCAAAATAAAAAAATTAGATTTCTGTTTGACAACGAAACTCTTCCTTCTAAAAGAGATGATAATAAACTACGTCAAAAATGCACAAATTTTAGGAATTTCTATGACACGGACGTCGATGGAATGAATTTTTTTACTGTAAAATGCTGCTTACTACTCGTAATGAAATGGCTTATGAATTTTATATGTACCTTTTATAATAACAGCATGATAGACTTCTGGTATTAGTAGCTAATAAATACCAATAAGAGCTGGGTTTAAATTCCAAATGACCCTGATGTTTTTCAATTTCTATCGTATCTGAAAGAACAAAACAATACTTATTGTTCCGACCGAAAGACTGAAAAAACAGTGAATTTTGCTATATTTTTTTAATGTTAAAACTATTTATTTTGTGGCAAAAATATAAAAAAAATAGTGTGATTCTAATATTATATAATTTAAATCAGGCCTGCCGAGAGGGCAAGGGAGAGGCGACAAATTCCTGGAGCCCGTTCTCATTGAGGAGCTGAAAATTTAGATCGAATACCCAAAGAAGAAGCAAACAAATAACGAAAAATCAACAACAGCACCAGCTGAATTATATAAATTTAATGTTTTTATAGTTTTACACTACTTTTACAATAATTTTACAACAAGATTTATTACAGCAAAATAAATAAATAATAAATTCAGTTTTATGTGCTTCTTCCTTAAAAAATCTAGAATCGAATCTATTCCGAAAATATTTTTAAAAATATGGCATTTCAGAAAATCAGATCGAATCAGTAGATATATATTTCTACTAGCGAAAATATAATTTAACTAATAGACGCTAATATGCTGCTCTAAAATGTCTATGAAACTCAATTTGACAGTTGCGAAAAGTCTATTTGCTGTTCAAATCCAAACCTAACCTAATGAAAGTTCTAAAACTAATTATAATTTTAGATCTTTTATTAGGTCAAGTCCAAAAATACAAATGAAGACAGCTCATCTTTCAGGGGAAATAAGTGGAAGAATAAGTGCAGATAGACCTCGCATCTCACATATTGCAGCACAGTTTATCTGGATTTCAATATTACACTGTGTTTTATGTCCATACAGATATTACTATGCATTTCTAATATAAAAAGGCTGATCAAAGTATATTTAAACCGAATTTTGGTCAATAGGAGAGCGCAAAAACAATTATCACTTCTCAGAAGGCAAAAATCCACGTCAAAAGCAATAAAATCGTGTCGGCGAAGGCACGATTTTATTGCTTTTGACGTGGATTTTTGACTTCTGAGAAGAGATCATTGTTTTTTGTGCTCTTCTCTTGGGCAAAATTCGGCTTAGATGTGCTTTATTCGATTTTCACTCCTAATATTGCTGTAAAAGTTCAATATAAACCTTTGATAATCGAGCGTTTTCACCTCAATGGCACGATTTTATTTCTTTTGATCTATACTGAAAATTAATTACATGGCAACACTGAGCAGCAAATAAAATACGACTTATTATCAAGTAAATATTATAAGTAGATATTTTTAATAATTTTTAATGGCCAATTAAAATATTTTGCATTAAATATTTTTCAGAAAATATGTCGCAACGCAATATTTATTTGTAGCATAGAAAGGGTTAAGTCGTACCTATTGTTATTTATTGAAGAAATTATATTACGATTTTTAAAAATATATAAAATGCCATTTCTGTCTTGATTCCCGGAATTATTGCTTTCCTAGGGCCCGGGTTCGCTCTCTGCGGCTCTGCCTCATGAAGCATAAAGCTATTAATAGCTGACAAATAAAAAAACACTTTGTAATTGCCGAAATTGCTAATATTTCGGAGTGTATATTGTGCAGCTGTGGACTTTTCCCAATAAAAACTTAAAAACTTAAACTAGTCTTCGCGGATTTGAAATTCACAGCGTATTACCGAAAACTCGTATTAAAAAAAATATATTAAAAAATCGTCGCATTTCACTGCTGATTTTTTAACTGTTGCAGTATCGATTGCAAGTTGTGAGCAATCATTCAAAAAGATAAATCTTATACAGATATATTTGCGAACTTCAATGTGACAAGATCGTCTTAGTAATTTAACTCCTCTTATCTTTGAAAAGTATGCGGCGCCCGACAATTATTTTGTCGGGAGATGGGGTACAGGACATCCAATCCTTGTAAACGAATAACTTTTATTTGCACATTATGTTTTTCTGCAAATAATATATTATTTGCTGAAAAACTGTCAACTATGTGTATCAGTTATGTGCTCGAAAGCATTAAAGCAGTCACTAATACAAACGTAACAAACTGGTTATTTTGCATGCTCTTTAGATATGTGCAGTGGCCTAGTGGTACCATACTGCACATATCTCGGATACCGTCGGGATGGATGGTATGCAGGTTCAAGCCTCACCTCGTTCGGTTTTTTTGTATATTTTTTTTTTAAATTGAAATTCAGCGTTTAATTAAATATAATAATAACTTTTATACACATACTTTTATATACAATATATGTTATCGGCTTATAATATTTGGCCCTCCCCCCGCAAAGGCCCCCCTTATTTTATTTTTTAAATTAAGGAGAGTGGGTTGATTTAAAAAATTAAGAAATTAAATTTAAAAAATAAAACAAATATCTGAAACATTAAAGAACCTGAACAGTATAATAATATGTTAATCCATAAAAAAAATAACAATTTTTTTATTGAAAAATATTAACGATACTATATACATTATTTAATGAATAAATTATATATACATCAAGAAAATACCTAGATAAAATTTATAAAAATCAACACATAGTGTAACATCCTAGTTTGCCTCTCTATAGAACATCATTAATTTTTTCATATAATTTTACTCTATAAGCTATATTCAGTAGCTGTGTATCAAATCTTGTTTGCATTCTTGGTGACAGCATAATTATCTCAAAGTCCTGGCTACCGACGTTGGAATCGATAAGAGCGACAAAATCACATAAAATTGTCATCGACTTAATCTCAATACAAATAAACAAACAGATTCACACTTATACAAATGACGCGGCCACACAGATGGGCAATTAATGAAGGTCGTTAGTCCTGACCCACCGCAAGTGCGTCAATATATGACAAGATCAAGAACGAGAGCGGCAATTGCTAAAAATCGTGACCATGACAGGAGTATCACTGTCGAAATATCGAACAGTAATCGCGATGAATCGCAAGATTTAAATTATAATTAAATTATATATTCAAAGCCCAATTGCAACCCCCAATACAAAAATTGTGTATATTAGATATATCAATACATCATAATCATGTGATACATATTTTGCAAGCATATATAATTCTAGCGACTTTCTAAAGCATTTGTAATTAACGCACTGAAAAAATGCTAATTAATGAATTAAAATAGATAAATGTATTCTTTTTAGCAGTGTATATGTTTTTTGTATAATTAAAACGTTCTTTTTTGATTTAAAGAATTTGACACTCGATATACTTTGGATTTGATTTGATTGGCTTACTTGTGTTTAGTAATAGTGAAGTATAAGCTGATCCTTGATAGCGCACAGATTAGAATTTATAAAATATATACATAAACCTAATCTGCTGTGAGTGATTATAATTAAAATTATATGAATGCTTACTTCTGATCTCGCTGATATGGGATCTCACTGATACCGTGTAAATATCAACAGTGGTGTTATTGATATTTACACGGTCTTAAATAAACATTATTTACATTGCTACTGCTGATTTTTTTTATTGTTATATCATATATTATCTTGTTAACACTTCAATATGAATCGGCAAGTTTTGAGTGATAATAAATACAATAAACTTTATTTGACCGCTTCGCAAGAAACATCCTGTTATTTTCTGATAAAATATGTATATTTTTCTACACAGTATAATTTATTATTTAACTGTAATATAATTAAATACTGAATTTGTATTTGACCGAGTAGCAAAAAATGTTTTTATTTGTTTTTCTTACTTGTAATTTTAAGTCCTATGCATTGGTCGCAAAAAATTATGTATTATTTTTTTGTTCGAGTTCAAACTCAAACAGTGCGAAAGGCCACGAGAGGTACTGTTAATTACTGTTGGCTCAATAAATATCTCAATGGTGATATTAACCTTAAAAATGAGCGAGCATACTGAAGCCGTTTTACGGCATCTGAATGACACAAGAAAGGTGAAAAAAATAAGCTAATGGGTACCGCACATTCTTAATGGGAATCATTACCTACGATTAGATAACACGTTGATTAAACACCTTCCTGGAATTTTCATTCATTACTTAACATACATCTTTAACGCCTTACTATCTATTGAGTATTTCCGCTTTCTATCTATTGGGTAAAACCGCTTAAATACATCCGATAAGGATCCTACAAATCCGATTAGTTAACGCCCCATCAATTTATTACTGATATTTAGTTAAATATTATAAAAATAATGCATATGCGTTTTAAAGAATCTTTGTAAAATAAAATTATTAACAAACAGTTTGCACATATGCGCTAATTTTTATATGAAAAAAAATATGAGACTTTTAATGTTAAATATATAAAAATCTTTCGACACAATATTACATGCCAGTTTGACTCATAAATTATACAAAAACAAAACCACTGACTATATGCTACGCTTAATACGCTCATACCTGAAAAATAGAAGCTATGTTGTTTCACTAAATAATGAACACTCGATCCCGCGTAAAATTCCAGTTGGAGCTCCTCAGGGAAGTCTGCTCGGGCCGTTCCTCTTTATCTTGTATATGAACTATATCTGAAAAATAAAAATATGCGTTTAAATAAAAAAATACTAAAAATAAAATTTAATAATAAATATTTTAAGTGTATTTAATATATTTTTCTAAAGTAATATTATTTATATGATTGAAATATACGTATTTTAAAAAATGTGTGAACTATGACTATTTTTTATTTTTTATATTGTTAAATTATCATCATGACGCATTGAGAAAACCTGGCAAGTCATAATAGTTAGATTTGTAATAAAAAGTAATTTAATTGTAGTTAAAAATATAGCATTTAAATAAAACTAAAAGATTGGCCACACTATATAAAACAACCTAATTTAATAGTTTAATATTAGATGTTTAAGATAAATCTACATGCGCGCCACAGATTGCCAACCCATGATTTTTAAGGAGTCGTCGACACAGTCTTGCGTGAGGGATAACATCTTTATCTGGGTTTTTATAGATGATAAACAAACAAGCAAGCCAGGATGGTTCGCCCGAGGAACAACAAACATAAGTACCAGACTTTTCTTTCTTCGAAAAAGATACCTATTAAAAAAGCACCACATCCATTGCAGTGTTTCTGATTTCTCAAGATGGCAAATTTTACACTAAATTTATCGAAAAATCAGTAATATTATTTTATATATTTATTTGACTTTGTCTGTTAAATACAAATATAAGATCTTGTGACTTTCCTACTAAGAAAGAAATGTTTTCATCGAAGAAAATACCTTTGCAATGATTAAATTGGGCCAAAAAAACTGGACTAAATCGGACTGGAAGCGTATAATCTTTTCAGACGAAAGCAAATATAGCTTGTTTGGGTCAGATGAGATCCACTACGTCTGGCGAAGGTCAGGTGAACGTTTGAACGACGAGTGTATTCAGCCGACAGTCAATTATCTTGAAGGTCAGATGATCTGGGGATGTTTTTCATACCATAGGTTATGAAAAACACCTTTACTACGGGCCTCCTTTCAAGGTCTCTGAAACGAGCAAT
This sequence comes from Plectrocnemia conspersa, assembly GCF_051122295.1. Classification (NCBI taxonomy): domain Eukaryota; kingdom Metazoa; phylum Arthropoda; class Insecta; order Trichoptera; family Polycentropodidae; genus Plectrocnemia; species Plectrocnemia conspersa. Next base: position 1,944,831 of record NW_028277170.1, on the reverse strand, counting down.
TATAGAAGCAATTATAAATCTGGTATATGAGGTCTGTCTAACAACATAAAAAAGTAAAATCTCTAAGAAAATATACCGATCGAATAAAATCAATAGTAACGTATATAGGTGAGTTATGGACGTGACATGGATGCATCATTTGACCGTTCCTGTTGATCGAGGGGTTTGAGTACGTATGTTTTACACGCTCTACCGTATTCAACAGATCTGAATGGAAAAAAAATATTTCTACGTAAAAATGTTTACGCTTGTCCGTTATAATTTCTCGCTGGCAGCGATGAGAAGTTCAAAGGCGAAGACGACGTTAACCAGACGCAGCGCCGAGAAGTGAAGACAAAGAGTGTGTGAAATCTGTCTACTATTACTCTTAGCTTTTTATCTCTAAGCTTTTCTTCGATTCGTGTATGTCTAATCACTTCCATGCGTGGTTTCAAATAGGATACTTTGGTTAGTTACGGTCAGATTATCTCTATAATATAATGAAGCAATTAACAAAAACAATACACTAATTACTTTCTATTGTTTCGCAACCAGGACAATAGGTCAAGAACTCGGTCGTTAATTTAAACTGTAACATTGCTTACAAATAATACTACGAGCGAAGGAAGTGAAATCAGAAGTGCTCAAGTGGTGTTTTTGGTGAAGTGACGAGAACGTCTCTTGACAGTAATAGCTACCTACCATTAGCGATAATTTAGTGAGGTGGCTAAGTGAGCTCTGTTTTTCGTCACATCACAATACCCAATTTGGCAATGCGCCCATATCACTATCGAGAATTATTATTCATATTTTATTTGCAAAAGATAGCATATTCAATAGTGTGATAATATAAGTTTCTGAATTCAATTTAAAAGTCAAGCTCTAAAGAAGATCTTAATATGGATATAGTTAATATGTAAACTAAATCATTAGCTCTATTCAGTATAATTGTATCATATTTCTGGAAGAAAAACGTTAGCTAGTGTTGTAATTTACGAGAGTTTTCTATATAAATCAATAACTAATGATATATAAAAAAATGTAATACCTTTGATACTGTTTTAGAAAATTTATTGAAAAACTTGCAATAGTATGATTTAATAAGATATTATAAACTTAAATAATATGTATTGTATCTAAGAATTAATTTATAATTGGTAATACAAAAAAGCAACAAATAATGTCTTTTCATTCAATGTCGAACTGAAAGTTCATGCTATATATGTAATATATTGTTGAATCTACGCTTGCAAATTTTGAGAAAAAATCTAAGGGTTCAAGTATGTCAACATTTTATTTAAAAGTATTAAATAAATATATAGTAACTATTTTTATGGTAAATATAATTAACAAGTTGCTGACACGTATGGCAAATTATCCGTCTGTTTGTTAATGCATATTTGTGTTTCATACAATAAGACGGTTTTAAACAATTTTCCTTACATTCAGGTATTTCTAAAAATTCCATTTAGGAAAACCGTTCCATTTTTATTTTTGCAAATTGACCTAGGAATATTATTATACAAATTCACACCTCCGTACATTATTCCCCTGGCTCTACTCGTTTTCTTATTTATCAATCATACTTCTACAACTAGTAAATATATTTTTATTTTAAACTACTCTCATTCCCCTATTTTGTAATTTTTGTAACATTGGTAATCTAATTTATTAAACATATTTAATATTGTTTCACAATAAGTAAAATGGGGCAATATGATACTATTGTAAATTTTTCTTTTTGTGTTAATACTTATTTACTCCCATTACACTATTTTGTAATTTTACAACATCATTTTATCTAATTTATTAAACATATCTAACAATATTTGAAATGGGGCAATATAATACTATTGTAGATTTTTTTCTGTTTTTATACTAAACATATTTTTCTAATATTTTTTTAATATGCAATTACAATGTTTCGCAAAATTTATTTTTTTATCTACAATTATACCTAAATATTTAATAGTATCAACTATTTTTATATTATTATCAAACATATTTTTATAATTAATAAACATATATTTAGCTCAAGTACATTATTTTTAACCATATTTATATTCACTATGTAACTTATAGACAACTTCTTTAATATTATCACCTATGCAATATATTAAAATATCATCCGCAAACAGATGTATTTTACATTTTTTTATATTAATAATTATGTCAATAATATATGATATAAACTGTAATGATCCCAATTTAAAGCCCTGCGGTATACCGTGAGATGTTATTTTCTCTTTGGAACGCGCATAATTTATTTTAACTTTTTGCTTTTTTTTAAATAATTATTAAACCGTTTTAACCCTTTAGGCGGTATCGCCGTACATGTACGGCGATCGATCTTTCACTGTTTTGAGGTCAATATATAGTTATATATTTACATATATAACTGAAAAAATAATAAATAAAAACATGAATTTATGTAAATATTTTTTTATAGAAAATAATATCAGTAAATTAAAAAGTACGAAATAAATGAGCATAAAAAAAACATTTGCTATTATTTTATAAAAAATATTGAGAGCCTCTGAATTTATATAAAAAAATCCATAAAAGCTGTATATTATATAAAAAATTTAATAAAAGCGTCAAAATAAATTATTAAAACATACTAATATAAAAAAGTAGTAATACAAAGCTAGCAATAAAACGTTGAAAATCATTGATTTTTTTCTATAATTTACTATAAATGCAATATAAAATAATAATAAATAAATAATCATGGAAAAATATGTAAGATTAACTCACTCCCAGGTGTATACTAACAAATTAACAAATGTGTATAAATTAACACACTACTCAAAGGGTTAAAACTATTTCACTTATACCTATATTCAGTGGCGTAGCTATGGGGGGGGGGGGCCGTCCCGGGCGGCATATTCGCGATGGAATCGTATTGTGAGGTTCTTAACCCTGAATAAACTAAAATTTATGTAAATCTACGAATAGCAAGAGCTTAAAAATACTAAATTTATTATTTAAAGACATGCTGATTTTATGACCCTGCAAAAAAATGTATGAAGGGGGGCAGGATTATTTAATTAGGATTGACCCGGGCGGCACAAACCCTAGCTACGCCACTGCCTATATTCTCTAATTTCTTAAACATTATTATTCTATCTATTGTTTCAAAAGCTCTCTTGAAATACGCGAATGCATAAATACTCTTTAATTATATTTTTTACATTGATATCCTACGCCGTTGATCATTTACAATTTAGCATTATTTTATTCTCTGCTCTGCTTTCAAGCAATATAGGAATCATCGTTTTCGTAATCACAAGACATGGAGAAATATTTTTTAGCAAATAAAATATATGGATTAGAGAAAAAAATTGATACTACTGGTATTTCATTTTTGAATATCGGTAGTACCGAAAATCTATTTTTGTCCCAATACCGGTATTACCTGTATCTAATTGTAACAAAATAAATATTTTTTGCATTCCAACTTCGCATTCCTAAAAACATCTTAATAGCCTATCATTTATTGCCAATTATAAACATGAAAATAGTATATATTCTTCTCAGATAATAACATGGACTATATTTTTTTTTGACAAGCAAATAAGGGGAAAAAATAATCGAAATGGGAAAATATGATATTCATAAACCTGTTTAAATTTGCTTCATATATTTTGAGAATTTGTATTGCTATCAATCAGAAGTAATAAGCATTGAGGCAGATCAAACTTATAATATTTCAATATAGAGAAATGATAGACAGGGATGTGTTCTTTCTCTTACTCTCTTCAATTTATACTTTGAAACCATTTTTAAATAACGTAAAGGAAAAAATTACTTAAAGCATAATATTTTATAAATTAGTATGTTGATTGTTTTAACCTACTGTTACACATTAAGCTAACATGTCATGTTTCAATAACCATAATTTATTACATAAATCAATAGAAACTTACATACTTATTTTCACAAAAACATTTAGGTATCTGATTTTTGCTTTTTGCATTATAAACTGTAAATTAAGGTATAAGATTTGTCGAATTGTATATAATCAAAGTATGTACTTGTCGTACCTAAATACAAATGGCTTTGCAAATATGGCTAATAACATGAAATGCAAACTAGTAACATTCAAACTATTTTAACTGAAATATAAAATTTATATTGCAACAATAAGGTGTGCATTATTTATTTTTACAATTATTATGTAGAGCTACAAATCAAAATTATTTGTCTTTAATCCAAAATATCAGATTATGGTCCAAATTAAAATCATACACGATTATTTCCATAAAGCTGAAGAGAGCAGATTGCCGGCGATGAACTGCGTAATGTTTTAGTACGCTTAATTTTTTGTCGGTTTTCCTAGAACTGTTTTTAGGGTTTCGTTTTTGTTTTTGATTGCGCCTTATTTTTATGGTCTCGTTTGTTTATTGAAGTTGCGTTAGCCCAAATCTCTGGCACAGACATGTGTTCCAACAGCCCTTTGCCATAATATAATTTATTTTCAATAGAAATTGACAATTTATTTATAATATTAACTAAACGAATCTTAAAAGATTATTAGCCAATTCCTATAAAAGCAATTTAAAATTAAATTTGAATATGCGTAAAAGGTTTTCCATAACATAAATACTTGAAAATACAGGTAGAAGCGATTTGTGAAATTTCTTAAAAAAATATTTAGAATAGTGACTAATAAGATTTTGCGTTTATTAAAATATTGGTAGTCTAATATGCCGTATACTATAGATATTTATAGATATCATAACTACAGAGTGAATATAAATCATATTTATATTTTATAAATAGAAGACCTAAATATTTAAAAAGATGTTTATCTTACAGAACAATGCTTAAAATATTTTTTTTAATTATAAAGAACGACGAAAAATGTTTCTATAGTTCTAGATGAAGTTGTACTTGAAAATAAATATTATATTACTAGTTTAACCATATTTACAATATGTCACCATCTTAAATACTAATTCAAAATAAATATCGCTGATGATTTTATTACATGCGGATTATAACATAATTATCATTAAAACGTACGCATAATTGATTCCAACAATGCACCTTTGAAACAACAATGTTCTCGATGTGAGAAAAATTTCCCACTGATGGGCGATGGAAGAGCATGGAGGGCGACGGGCAAAAAGAATGTTATGCGAAATTTTTTTTTAAATTTTACCGGATATATTCAACACTTTACTTACCCTTTTGTGATGTGAGGGCTTTCATATCGCGCTTTTTCTTACTCGCATCTCGTTTGCTGCCGTTTTGACCACCGATGTTGGGTCATCATCTTAGACGTAATTTGATTTTATCTCTGCCGCCGCAGACCCTTGAACTGCGTCGTCCTTGACACAATTCTGTGTTTTATTATCTTTTCATTTGTTTGTTACTAAGAAAACAACAAGTGCATTCATTTTCGAATTGGTTTAATCAAATGAATTTATATTTATATAAATGTTGTTAAAATTTAATTTAGCTTGGTAACCAAGTATCCGAAATTTCTTTCGCGTCGTTTCTTTTATTTAGTACTATTTTACATATTGTAAATGTGAAATACCGTTAATTTTTTCATTTATATCTCTTTTTTATTATTATTTTTCTTTCTATCGCGAATATAGTGAAGCCATTTAAGTTTAATGCTTCTTTGACATTTTTGAATTCCTTAATTTTATGTTCACTATCCAAAAGTTTGTTTGCTCCATGAAAAAACGAGGCTACTATGATGTTTAGTTGTTTATAAACCGTGTGTATCAATAACTCTAAAAATGGTAAAGATTTATTTTGTTCAATTTCCATAATAAATTTAATTTGAGGTTGAAATCATTTTGTTAGAATTTTTTACAGTTTTTACGAATAGTTTCTTTTATTACTTATCATTTCTTCAAAACGACTTCAACCTGTAAATGAGGAAATGAAATCATATATTACATTTTTTTTTGATTTTTTAAAAAAAACATTAGACGATATATAAATTTTTGTCAGTTTTGACGTAACTTAACTTTTTACAAATATTCCAATACTAGAAGCTGTTAAAATTTTGAAAGAAAAAAAAACACCACCTAAATATATTTATGTATAGTAGAGCATGTCAGTATATTCGGCTTCCATTTTCTCATAAAAAAGTAACGGAACTGATGACGTTTAAGTCCACGAAAGCGAAACAATTACCGCTGACACAACTGCTTCAATAACACAAGAAAGATTGAAATATTTCCCACAAATACCTGCTGGTGAATAATTTTTTTATAAAAAAAATCAGAGGCTTTGAACTCCTTGTATTTTTATAGTCTCATATTTTTCCATCTAAGCCTTAACCAATTGATTTGCTATGATAATTTGTTTAGATTATTTTAAACTTAATCCATGCTTATGGAATTTAATTATCATTTGCAGTAATAGACAAAGTTTCACTAATTAAATATGCTATAGAAAATTGACAGAAAATCTAGTTTAAGGTTATAATTAAATATAATAAAAAAGTTAAGAAGCAATTAGTAGAATATTATGTTATCAGAGACTTTGCACAGTCGAGGGGTAGTGCATTGAAAAACTTTATGTATAAAAATAAGTATGGATCACCCTGTGTCGGTTCGTTTCGCCAGATAGATACACGGTGGTCCAAATATAAACATTCCCCGGCAATCGGGTATCATCACCTCGTTGCACCAGTCCGCGTTGTAAACAAAGCTTCCTTTGAGAAACGATTAACCATACGGTTCGCCAGACTCTTTTTTTAATTTCCATCTTTTTCACCATCCTCCGACGCGTACGATATTTTATAGTGACAATTAAAGACCGATATTTTACCATAGTATTAGCAATATTTTTATTCATACTAAATGGTCGATTAGTTTTTACTCGGGATGAATCAGAAAGCAACTCCCATACGTGAATTTTACAAGAAAAATCATAATTATTATGAAATTTTGTCTAATTCATACAACGGGCCTGGGGAGTCAGCTTAAGTATTTCGAAGAACTAGTAGAAGAAGATAATAATTTTACATAATTAAAAAGGGATTGCGCTGAAATGTAATAGTATATTTTTTAATGCTAGCAAAAACAATTTAGCTTCTCTATTAGTAAAGCGTCTCGATGATAGTCTTAAGGTAGCTGTATATATAAATTTTACTCTTTGCACATCGCTTTAATATGTACACTTCGATTAACTATCGCTATATTATTTGTTCTGTGATACCATACAGTTGTTTTCGACGTGTTTTCTTTTCCTACTCCATGATATTTATATTTTTGTCAAATTTGTCCAGACTATTGATGATATGAAGCTTTCAGTACCAATGCATAATTGATTTAAATAATTGATAGTATTTATATACATACATATATACGTATATTGTAGACAATAAACTAAATTTTAAGGAACATATTAATACTTTTAATTTAATTGTGAAATAATTAAAAAATAAAATAAATAATTTTATTTTTAATTATTAAGAATAGCGATAAGAGCAATTTGTGATATGAGCAATTACTTCATTACAATATTTCAAAAATTGTAGAAATATATCCTTGTACTGGTTCTCAAATAGTCCTTAACACTTTGAGCAGTATCGCCGTACATGTACGGCGGTCGATCTTTCACTGTTTTGAGGTACCTTAGATAGCTATATATTTACATACATATACATATAACTGAATAAATAATTATTAAAAAACATTATAATTATAAAATATATTTTTAAATTTGATTTAATGTAACTTATTTTTATAGAAAATAATATCAATAAAAAAGAGTAAATTAACTTACCAAAAGATATGTTATATTAATTTTATAAAAATATTGATAGTCTCTGAATTGATATATAAAAAATTCCACTAAAACCGAAAAATATATTAAAAAAAAATGTAAATTCAATATTAGAAAACTGTTAAAATAAATTATTAATTTACAAAAAAGTAGTTAAAGAAATCAAAGTAATTAAACGTTGAGAAACGCTGATTTTTTTCTATAATTTACTATATGCAATATAAATAATAAAAAATATATAACAACAAAAATAATTAGGAAAAAATACTTAAAATAAACTCACTCTCAGGTGTATACTAAGAAATGTGTTAAAATTAACTCACTACTCAAATGGTTAACTAAACCGATAGAATATATTTCAATATAAAAAAGCATAATTTAAAAAATGAATACTCTACTACTTTCAAGTTACATGTTTTCCCTTTTGTTCTAATACTACACATTTTATAGTAGTCGCATACATCACGATTTAAATTAAACAAAAATTATTTATTCACAGACATCTATTGGCCAAAACATGAAGTACTGCTGTCTGTCGGTAACGCAGGTAACTGTTTTAACCCTACACTGCATTCTGTAACATACAAAACTCATTTTATATATAATAATGTTAATATTTAACTCTCTGAAACAACTTGAAAAATATGTAACATCTTTATGTATAAGACAATAAAGGGTAACAGATATACGATATTTGGGGTCCATGTATCTGTTTGATACATTGCAACGTTTCGTTCTAAGTTTGTGAATTTAATTTTTTTAATTTTGTTAATTTATAAAACATGAAATAATTAAACTGGCAAGATTGACGTGACGTAGGCACTCTCTTAGCGACTTCGGTGAGCTCGCATGGCCGGTGCGTGCCTCATGCACCGTTCACTGAACATGTAACTTATTATATCTCAATAAAAATACTACTGCAACGGTTCAATATGTGTCTAGTTGCCACCCGTCAGCAAACGTCTATTAAATGTTTAAAGTGGAATGTACATTTATGTGCTAATAAAAATACTATTGATTTTAGAAATTTCATACTACTTAAAATTGAAGATTTAGATATTATTTTAAGTTTTTTTAATTATTAATTATTATTCCCATAATATTAAAAATATTCATTTTCAATAATATTATACAAAAACAAGCATTTTTATATATAGATATGCTTAAACCAGGACTGTGGAGTCGTTGGAAATTTTCCCCGACTCCGACTCCGAATTTAAAATATATTCAAGTTCCTCATTTTTATGACAGGGCGTGAGTCAGATGATGTGTTAGCGAATTAGGTGTGAAATTAATTAGCAAATACATACTATTTATAATATTCTATATGTAAATATGTATCTGGGTGTCATTTGCTTGGATTAGGATATGTGTATACGTGTGACTACGGCCGGTGGCCGGTTGGCTGTGGTTGGGTATTTGATTAAGTGTATAATAACTTTTGTTTACTTCATATTACCGACTTAAAACCCATGGCACACGACAAACAATTAAAAAAATATTGGTTGGGGTGGAAAGGGTTAAAAAGGAGTCGAAGTCGGTCAATTTTTTACGACTCCGACTTCGACTCCAACTCCGACTCCACAGCCCTGGTTTAAACAAATTGTAGTAATATAATTTTATAAGTTCAGTGAACGTCCTCTTCCCTTACAGGTAACTTCTACTATTTTTAATTAAATGTATTAAAAACATTTTTAGATTTTTATTATTTTTTTTCTTTATCAAATGAATTATTTACGGTCAAAAAACCATATTTTATTTTATGTTTTTAAAAAATCGTGAAGTCTAGGGTTAATGAATTAATCTGTTTTAATTTAATCATACGATTTAAAGAAATAAAAAAATATTATATAGTATATTTTTAATATAAATGATACAAATATATTCTAAAGTAAAGTTTAGCGTCGAGACAAGATAGTAGACGGGCTCTACAAAAATAATACAAGTGTATATTTTTCAAACAGCTGATTAATGAGTTTCTTTATCTTAGCCGCTCCATATTTATACAATTAATGATAATCACTTATTTATGAGCAACACGTATAAAATATTAATTACATACTATTTAATAAATTTGTAACGTGTCTATAAAAATAAATTCGTTGTTGTTATGCGAACTTATTTTTAATAAAAATTATATGCAGTTAGCTTGTTAGTTCCAATAAAAGTAGTACAAGCTTTTAATATTATTAATATTGAATTAAACGAACGCTTTAAAAACCAAACATACATGGACGATTTTTATTTTGCTATGACCAAATCTGTCAGATTGACATTTCTTCAAGTTCGTGTATAAATTGATTTACAAATACAGTATTACCCTAAAGTTATGCGATATGTATGCTCGACGAAAATGTGTATGTCGGGGTACAACTTTACATATAATTTTTCTTTAATTGGGACCAAGGAATAACAAAAACAATAGTTCAGAAAAAAATATTTATTAAAAATTGTAGTTCGCAGTGTCGTTTGTGATTTTAAAATGTCGGAAGAAGAAATTTTAATCAGTGCTTTCCATGAACGTCCTATAGTTTTGGGCCAAGAGAAATAATTATCACAGAGAGACAGTTGCCGAAAATAATTGGCTGCCATATCTTCCGGTACACCGGGACTTTTCCCGGTTTTGAGGTCTGTGTTTCAGTGTCCCTGTCCGAGAGTCATTTATCCCGGTCGATTTAAAATTTACTCATATTAAAACATTCAATTTTGCAAGTCGAACAAATTGATCCACCATTGATCCCAAAGTTTTACTCTTGTAATACCTATTATCAATCTCTTCATTAAATTTTTTTATTTCTACCAAATTTTTTTTTAAATAATTTCCGATGAATTGAGTTAAAAAGTTGTGCAATTTTTTATAATAAAGCTATGAAAGTCGATAAAAGTGTTTTTTTGAGGGAGGGGGCGGCGTCCCCGTCAGTTTTTAGACAATTTTGGCAACCCTATTTTACAAGTAAGTAAATATAGCACATTTATTTTCAATTTACGTATTAATTTACTTTATTTGTATAAGATGTTGTTCAAAATACAATTTAAAATTTCCCCTCACTTGCACGGATGCTCGTAATGATGCATTAAACCTCCTTTATAAATTGTCTTGTGGTGTTCTTGAAATATTTCTGTATGTATCCCGTAAAGATATAACTTCAGCCTCATTTGTTGATGTACTGCAGTTTTTACATTGGTTTTGATACGTTTATAGAGAATTCTGAATTTAGAGATTATAAAACAAAAGAACATTCTACCACCATTATTGCCTGAGATAGTCGATTGTTATGGTTATCTTTAGCGACCCTTTTAGTCGTTATTCTTTCCGGAAAATTGTGAAATTGTGAAATTATCCATAAATAAGCCTTTCTAAATATAAAATATTAGTTTCACTTCTTTGCTATAGATATTTCTTCATCATTTTATATTTAAGATACGAGTTTCCATTTAAAATCCCTTCCTTCCGTTCATGACCAATGTGCTATGTCGAATGGGTTGGGCAGAACATGAGATCGGTGACAAGATGTCTAAGGAAGAATGCGAGCATCATGCGCATGAAGGACAGTGTAGCCATGTCGCACTGCCATGCGATCAAGGTTGCTAGGATGGCTTACATAGGACACTACATAAGAGAATTCCAAGAATGTGAAAATCTTCTTATATTTTAGATATTCATCGGTAAGCTATACACAAAACCTGCACTGAAAGTGATGCACGCATCGCATCTTGATGCATGAGTATTTTTATTTTGTCTAAGTCGAATCTTCTTCAGCATCCATGAAGGTAGACAAACCTCATGATCCAATTGGTCGTCCATTAGCCATAAATAAAATACGGCTTTGTTACTCCACAACAGGGCCGGCCTGAAGGGCAGGCAGTTATTTGAGACGTTAACTTTTGCCTAGGAGGTTTTAACTGGATCGATAAAATTTGCAGTTTGTAAAAAATAGCAAATGTTTTAATGCAAAGTTGTGTATTAGATTAAGTTCTATAAAAAGTTTAAAAAAAGTGTTTATCTCAATTTAATATTTCGAAAGTTATTTGAGACGTTAACTTTTGCCTATGAAGTTTTAACTAGATCGATAAAATTTGCAATTTGTATATGATGGCAAATGTTTTAATGCAAAGTTGTGTCTTACATTGAGCTCTATAAAAAGTTTAAAGAAAGTGTTTATCTCAATTCAATATTTCAGAAGTTATTTGAGACGCTAACTTTTGCCTAGGAGGTTTTAACTGGATTGATAAAATTTGCAGTTTGTAAAAAATGGCAAATGTTTTAATGCAAAGTTGTGTCTTACATTGAGTTCTATAAAAAGATTAATGAAAGTGTTTGTCTCAATTTAATATTTCGGAAGTTATTTGAGACGTTAACTTTTACCTAGGAAGGTTTAACTGGATCAATAAAATTCGCAATTTGTAAAAAATGGCAAATGTTTTAATGCAAAGTTGTGTCTTACATTGAGTTCTATAAAAAGATTAAAGAAAGTATTTATCTCAATTCAATATTTTGGAAGTTATTTGAGACGTTAACTTTTGCCTAGGAGGTTTTAACTGGATCGATAAAAATTGCAATTTGTATAAAATGGCAAATGTTTTAATGCAAAGTTGTGTCTTGCATTGAGTTCTATAAAAAGTTAAAAGAAAGTATTTATCTCAATTCAATATTTTGGAAGTTATTTGAGACGTTAACTTTTGCCTAGGAGGTTTTAACTGGATCGATAAAAATTGCAATTTGTATAAAATGGCAAATGTTTTAATGCAAAGTCGTGTATTACATTGAGTTCTATAAAAAGTTTCAAGAAAGTGTTTGTCTCAATTTAATATTTCAGAAGTTATTTGAGACGTTAACTTTTGCCTAGGAGGTTTTAACTGGATTGATAAAATTTGCAGTTTGTAAAAAATGGCAAATGTTTTAATGCAAAGTTGTGTATTAGATTGAGTTCTATAAAAAGTTTAAAGAAAGTGTTTATCTCAATTCAATATTTTGGAAGTTATTTGAGACGTTAACTTTTACCTAGGAAGGTTTAACTGGATCAATAAAATTCGCAATTTGTAAAAAATGGCAAATGTTTTAATGCAAAGTTGTGTCTTACATTGAACTCTATAAAAAGTTTAAAAGAAGTTTTTATCTCAATTTAATATTTTGGAAGTTATTTGAGACGTTAACTTTTGCCTAGGAAGTTTTAACTGGATCGATAAAAGTTGCAATTTATATAAAATGGCAAATGTTTTAATGCAGAGTTGTGTCTTACATTGAGCTCTATAAAAAGTTTAAGGAAAGTGTTTATCTCAATTCAATATTTTGGAAGTTATTTGAGACGTTAACTTTTGCCTAGGAGGTTTTAACTGGATCGATAAAAATTGCAATTTGTATAAAATGACAAATGTTTTAATGCAAAGTTGTGTCTTACATTGAACTCTATAAAAAGTTTAAAAGAAGTTTTTATCTCAATTTAATATTTTGGAAGTTATTTGAGACGTTAACTTTTGCCTAGGAGGTTTTAACTGGATCGATAAAATTTGCAATTTGTATAAAATGGCAAATGTTTTAACGCAAAGTTGTGTCTTACATTGAGTTCTATAAAAAGTGTAAGGAAAGTGTTTATCTTAATTCAATATTTTGGAAGTTATTTGAGACGTTAACTTTTGCCTAGGAGGTTTTAACTGGATCGATAAAAATTGCAATTTGTATAAAATGGCAAATGTTTTAATGCAAAGTCGTGTATTACATTGAGTTCTATAAAAAGTTTCAAGAAAGTGTTTGTCTCAATTTAATATTTCAGAAGTTATTTTAGACGTTAACTTTTGCCTAGGAGTTTTTAACTGGATTGATAAAATTTGCAGTTTGTAAAAAATGGCAAATGTTTTAATGCAAAGTTGTGTATTAGATTGAGTTCTATAAAAAGTTTAAAGAAAGTGTTTATCTCAATTCAATATTTTGGAAGTTATTTGAGACGTTAACTTTTGCCTAGGAGGTTTTAACTGGATCGATAAAAGTTGCAATTTGTATAAAATGGCAAATGTTTTAATGCAAAGTTGTGTATTAGATTGAGTTCTATAAAAAGTTAAAAGAAAGTATTTATTTCAATTCAATATTTTGGAAGTTATTTGAGACGTTAACTTTTGCCTAAGAGGTTTTAACTGGATCTATAAAAATTGCAATTTGTATAAAATGGCAAATGTTTTAATGCAAAGTCGTGTATTACATTGAGTTCTATAAAAAGTTTCAAGAAAGTGTTTGTCTCAATTTAATATTTCAGAAGTTATTTGAGACGTTAACTTTTGCCTAGGAGGTTTTAACTGGATCGATAAAATTTGCAATTTGTATAAAATGGCAAATGTTTTAACGCAAAGTTGTGTCTTACATTGAGTTCTATAAAAAGTGTAAGGAAAGTGTTTATCTTAATTCAATATTTTGGAAGTTATTTGAGACGTTAACTTTTGCCTAGGAGGTTTTAACTGGATCGATAAAAATTGCAATTTGTATAAAATGGCAAATGTTTTAATGCAAAGTCGTGTATTACATTGAGTTCTATAAAAAGTTTAAAGAAAGTGTTTGTTTAAATTTAATATTTCAGAAGTTATTTGAGACGTTAACTTTTGCCTAGGAGTTTTTAACTGGATTGATAAAATTTGCAGTTTGTAAAAAATGGCAAATGTTTTAATGCAAAGTTGTGTATTAGATTGAGTTCTATAAAAAGTTTAAAGAAAGTGTTTATCTCAATTCAATATTTTGGAAGTTATTTGAGACGTTAACTTTTGCCTAGGAGGTTTTAACTGGATCGATAAAAGTTGCAATTTGTATAAAATGGCAAATGTTTTAATGCAAAGTTGTGTATTAGATTGAGTTCTATAAAAAGTTAAATGAAAGTGTTTGTCTCAATTTAATATTTCGGAAGTTATTTGAGACGTTAACTTTTACCTAGGAAGGTTTAACTGGATCTATAAAAATTGCAATTTGTATAAAATGGCAAATGTTTTAATGCAAAGTCGTGTATTACATTGAGTTCTATAAAAAGTTTCAAGAAAGTGTTTGTCTCAATTTAATATTTCAGAAGTTATTTGAGACGTTAACTTTTGCCTAGGAGGTTTTAACTGGATCGATAAAATTTGCAATTTGTATAAAATGGCAAATGTTTTAACGCAAAGTTGTGTCTTACATTGAGTTCTATAAAAAGTGTAAGGAAAGTGTTTATCTTAATTCAATATTTTGGAAGTTATTTGAGACGTTAACTTTTGCCTAGGAGGTTTTAACTGGATCGATAAAAATTGCAATTTGTATAAAATGGCAAATGTTTTAATGCAAAGTCGTGTATTACATTGAGTTCTATAAAAAGTTTAAAGAAAGTGTTTGTTTAAATTTAATATTTCAGAAGTTATTTGACACGTTAACTTTTGCCTAGGAGTTTTTAACTGGATTGATAAAATTTGCAGTTTGTAAAAAATGGCAAATGTTTTAATGCAAAGTTGTGTATTAGATTGAGTTCTATAAAAAGTTTAAAGAAAGTGTTTATCTCAATTCAATATTTTGGAAGTTATTTGAGACGTTAACTTTTGCCTAGGAGGTTTTAACTGGATCGATAAAAGTTGCAATTTGTATAAAATGGCAAATGTTTTAATGCAAAGTTGTGTCTTACATTGAGTTCTATAAAAAGTTTAAGGAAAGTGCTTATCTCAATTCAATATTTCGGACGTTATTAGAGACGTTAACTTTTGCCTAGGAGGTTTTAACTGGATCGATAAAATTTGCAATTTGTATAAAATGGCAAATGTTTGAACGCAAAGTTGTGTCTTACATTGAGTTCTATAAAAAGTTTAAAGAAAGAGTTTATCCTAATTTAATGTTATGGAAGTTATTTAAGACGTTAATTTTTGCCTATGAGGTTTTAACTGGATCGATAAAATCACTACCCATGGTCCTGTCTTTTAAAAACCGGTAGCAAACTTTGAGCGCTGCTTTGTTTATTATTTGAATAAACTGAATTAAATTAAATATTTAAATGAATTAATAAAAATATTTATTAAAAAAAATATTAAAATAATTTTTAAATTATTTATAAATAAATGAATTATTAGCTTAAATTTATTATTTAAATTGATTATTAAATTAAATATTCAGTCATTTTTAAGGTATTAAATAAATTAAAATAAACATTTGAAGCAGTAATTATTTAAATTGATCAATAAATTTAATTGAATATTTAAAATAAATTTTTGAAATATTTAAAAAATTAATTATTTAAATTAAATTTTCGAATTATTTATTTAAATTATTATTAAATTAATTTAAATATATATTCAATTTAATAAATCAATTTAAATAAATAAATTATTTAAAATAATTAATAAATTCATTGTTAATTTAATTTAAAATAATTATAAAATTAAATTTCTCATTTGATAAAATTAAGTCAATTATTTGATTCCTTACCTTGTGATTTTTTCTCGATGTAAATGATTGCGTTTTGTGCTACTTTATTATGAACCGATGTTTTTTTTTTAAACTACATTCATTTGTTAGTAATTAATTAATTTTGAGCAAAGCAGCGCTCGAAGTTTGACACTAGTTTCGACACTCGATCGGACAACGTGTTGTGACATTTTAACGTTTTAAAAATTCCGCTTGAATCGGTCGTGAGCGCCTCGGCCAGTTGCACAGAAGCACAACGCAGGTCTACGATCGCATATTTATTATACACATCTGTGGCGTTGCTAGGGTATGTGCTGTCCGCGGCGATCCTTAAAATTGCCGCCCTTCTCCCCCTTATACATTTTTTAAAAGAAAATCTGACCTTCCTAAAAATCTATAATCTAAAAAATCCAGAACATACGGCCTCTTTTGCCTCACTTCCCATTTACGCTACATACCCTTCACATATTATATTAAATATGCATATTATTTATTTTTGTATGTAATATATGTTTTCAAATTTTATAATACAATAAAAAATGTAATAAAATAATGAATTGTCAAATTATCATTATAATTAATTTTAAATAATACAATAAAATGCAAAACATGATAAAATTAACATATCATTACAGAGTAAAAAAAACACAAAAATTTATTAATTATAGAATTACCCAACAAATTATGTAAATATTATAATAAAAATATACTTAAGTATTTGTAATTTCTCCTTAAATAAACGAAACTAGAAATTACAAATACATGTGTATAATTTTTATAATAACAATAATGATGTATTTCTACCATGATCTGTCAAATAATAAATTTAAATACTTCACAATTAATTAATTTTATAATAAATTTATAAAATATGCCGCCTTTAAGCAAGTGCCTCTCGGGGCGGACCGCCCCCCCATAGCTGCGGCACTGATTACACACTGCTAGCTATATCCAGTTTTGCATCTTAGATTACTTTTTCTAGGGCAATGTTGAACAGATTGCACGCTAGTGCATCGCCCTGTCGTAGGCTGTTGAGTGTTCGCAAAGGTTTTGATAGATCATTTTGTACTCTCACTTGGCATTTGACGTTTCTCATTGTCTTTTACCAAGGAGATTCATTTTTTGGTACACTTTACTGTGTACTCCTTAGATTAGTTCACACGTAATAAATATCGCCGAAAAAACTACAAATTCTCAAATACTCATAATCGCAAAAAAAGTATCGTGTCAAAAATAATTTTAGACTTTTTTTTTAAATATATTCTGAGCTCATGTAATGAGTTATTAAAATATTAATAGTGCAAATTAAGTTTTTGCCTGGGGCGCCAAATAACATAGGGCCGACCCTGCTCCACTATACTGGACTTTATTGGCTCTTTGATTTATTGTATTTTTGTATATATTGTATCATTTAATACCTATTTATTGTAATACTATTCCTGAATAGTTCATATAATTCAAAAAAGAATCTAATCATAGTTTAAGGCAACATATTAAATAAAAAATAAAATATTGAGTACCAATAAATTAATTTATCAATAAAACAACATTTACTCTAATAATACGTAAATAGAATAATCATAAAATGATAAATGTTGAGAACCACTAAATGTACGTCAATAAAATAAAATTTACTGTAATATATAAGTTAAAAGAAGTGAAACGTAAATGAAAAAAGCTTATAAGAAATTGTTAAGAACCACTGAACCTCATCGATAAATATAATATAATAAATAAAAATAACGACAAATATGAGATGCAAATAAAATAGGCATAAGTTGATAAAATATTATAACGTAAAATTGAGAACCACTAAATTTGCTTTATCAGTAAATTTAATAGAATAAATAAATACAAAAAAAATATATTAAAATATTTGAAAAAAATTAGCAAATGTAAACATACTCACTTCCATGATGTATAAATATGCTTTAAAAATATTTCACTAATCAAAGGGTTAAGGCAGAAACTTAAATTTTTTTTTTTTGCTTTGACCAAACGCATCTCATTGCTTCTAAATGGTAAAATATGCTAGCCATCAATTGCGGGCGGTAAATTTACCGGACTACCTCCAATCTATTATAACAGATTTAAAATCAATAATTTTGCTTTTTTAATTTGATGTCTAAAAACGCTGTTATACAGGGCTACTATTTTTAAATTCCGAACGAGAAAATCACACATTGTATTGAAGTCCTGGTGATGATCCATACTTGATCAGGACGAAACGTTGACTTTCACAAAGGATTTTAGGTGACCGAGGCATCTGTAGATATAAATAAGATTAAGTGTAATGTGATCCCTAAGCTAAGAATAAAAGATTGTTATAAAATGTATTATTTATTTACACGCATAGTAATAATAAAATGACATATAATTAAAAATAAAAATGTTGGTAATAGTTCATATAATAGTTCATCTGACGTAGATACAGCATATGTGCTGGTTATTAGGACACCTGCCGCGTATTTCTCTGATGCCCATACATTCCGAATCAGAGACGCACTCTCCACCGCGACCTTTACAATTTAAGATATCCGGAGGCACTGAAACCAAAAGTTAACATAATTAAGTAGTACTTGGTAACTTTAAACAAAATAAAATCGTATTACTATACGGGAATCGTTGGGGAGATATCTTGGAAAACAAGGATTAAAATGGCCTCAAATTGTTTTAACGAAACTTTTAATAACATAAGAGGGTAATTCAATCAAGTTATATAATAAGTCTTGTAAAGATATTTATCTGTCGTTGCTAACCTAGCTGGCAAACTATACTTTTTGCTAGGCATTATCGTATTTTATATTGCTTCATGTAGGAAAAAATGTTTCGCGTTACGAGTAAGATTCTGAAACGAATTATGCTCGTTAAGCAAGGTTCCATTGTATAAATATTTTTTTAGAGATTAATCGAAAATAAACAGCGTAGCGAAAATTTTCTACGAAATTTTAATAGTTCACTGTCTATGTTACTTTTAAGAATATATCTTATTCGTAAAAAGCTATAAAATTATATTTTTAAAATACTTTTTCCATTGAATTATATAATCGTTTATCTATTTTTATCGTAAAACCAAATTAAATGTATTCCGTCCATCGAAAACTTTTTGTAATTAAATTGAGTTACTAAAATTAGTAGTTTTTTTACATTTTATTTAATTAAATTAGAGTTACAGTCACAGTTAAAATTTTAAGCTACTTTTTAGCTTTCACAAAACATATATTTTGCAATTATCAATAAAATATTTATTTAATGTAATGCTTAACATATTAAGAACAGTGTAAAAAATAGTTTTTATATGTAAACAAGTAAATTTTGTTTACAAATTTATGTCATATCCTTGATTTAGATCCTGTGCTTATGTATTAGTAACGGTACAACAAATTATAGTTCGATTTTTAAAATAAAAAGATAGAGGACCACTGAAAATTGTTTTGAATCGGTTGCAATTTTTGTTTTATATTCATTCACCGAAATCTAATGATGTGAACTAGTAGCCCTGTAGCCGCATTCTGCGTTAAGTATTTGCATAAAAAATGGTATCTCACCTTTAGTTGTGTACGTAATAAAAAAAGGCATTGTGCATTTAGAATTTATGCGATCACACGATCAGATAAGAGAATATTTATCTTTATTTATGTCGCAATTTGCTCGTAAATCTCTAGCTGCACAATGCACATAGTCTAATTTTATCGTTCTAAACGCTTTTGATAGTTAAAATTTATCGTTATGATCTATATCAGCGGTCGTCAACCTTTAGTTTTAGTTACAAGTACAAATGGACACAATTAAATTAGTATGTTCTTAAATATGTTCTTGAAAACAGTAATTTAAGTTAAATTATTTGCTAATAAATTATTATTAAAAAAGAAAATAAGTGACAAAATCGAATTAAAGATGATGCAACTGAAAAGTCTGAGACACCCTGAAAGGTTCAGACTACGGAGGTCAAAACCTTGAAAACAAAAATATGAAAAAGAAAAGATTCGATACGCAAGCCCCCACATCTCAAAAAGCTAAGTTCCGTTACAAATTTAAACAATATATATATTGGTTCGTTAGCCAATCAGGTTCATCATCTTATTTCATAATTAAATAATCATGACACCGTTAAAAAAATAATAAGGAGGGCAAAAATGTTTAATAATCTAAAGTAAGTTTAAAACAATTTAAAAAATGTTTTAAAACTTTTTTTTCATTTATGTGGGATGCAGTAGTTTTTGAGAACGTGTATTGTCGAAGTTTTAATCGTGTCGCCATAAAACTAAAAAATCGTAGCACTATAAAAAAAAATTCTACAGAACAATCAGTCGAGAGACATGAAAGTAAGTCGGAACTCTCCATAATACTGTTCCGGTAAACAAATTGTAAACGAATCGTCATTCCGATTACAAAAAAGTTTTTTTTATTATTAAAATAGCGACATTTCTACCAAAAAATAAATTTGTGAATTCTGCGTGAGTTGAGAACGGAACGGACCATTTCTGCTTGAGTATTTTTAAAAGGGCACTTTCTTGAAAGCCTTTTACGCTCTGTTCAACGCTTACAAAATTCATTAAAATGTATTGCCTTTTAACACGCGAGGTGGTGCAGGCGTGAAGACATTCAATCGTATTTTTATTCAATTTGTTCATTAAAACTGAACTAAATTTGTTTTATAATTGCGTTTCTGAAAGGTATTTTTTTCACTTTCATCCCTGCTCATAACCTTTCAAGCGCCCAAATCGAAATCTAAAATCGATAAATTATTTGGCAAATATTGTATAAATTAGAAATAATATATTTTAATATATACTAATATGTTATTCGAAAAAGTATAAAGTAGTAAATACTTTCACATTACAAAAGGTATGCAGTAAAATTTCTTAATGATTCTATTAGAAAAAAATCATTAGATATTCACATATAACTAATGAAAATTAATACTACTTTCAATGTATATGATATAGGGTTCCTATTGCCTATACTTGAGAAAGTATCGCCTTAACCTATAAAATTGTGGAAGAACCTATGTTCATATAAGTATTATTAAAAAAGTAAGTTACGGTAGAATTAGATAGTATCAGACTGTATTGATCCTTTCTCGTCCGAATACTTACAGTTCATAGTTTTTCGTTTTATTTACTTGTGCTATATAGTTACATACTTTGATCAGATGGGTCTCTAGGATACTCTAGGTATAGCTGAACATTTGTTGAGAGATTAAAACGTTTCTTCGTCACATCATTTCTCTTCGAATTCGTGTGAGAAAATATGTCAGTATGTCATCTGAAATTGCACAATTTGATACGTAAAGCGATTCGTCCTTAAAGAGCAATCAACGGGGGTCAAGTTCTATCGGTTCATGGTCAATAATAAGAATACTTCACTCATCAATCCAAACTAATAATAATTACCAGGCCGTTATGCAACAAAGCTGTTGACACAATGGGGAAAAACGTTACATGACTCACGTCAATTATGTTATTTTATACCATGGACATCAAAGCAATACATTAGATTTGCTTTTGATTGCAAATATCTCGAGGAAAATTATAATCCATATATAATAACCAACATTATGAATTAGGTGCAAAATCCACGACCTACTTTTTAAAATATAAAAAAACATCACATTGTAGTTTATAAAAAGCTGTTGCAATTATGTATGCGAAATTAAAAGTTGAAGTCAAAATCGCGTTCTTGTAGAAAAATCGTTAATATAAAAATAATGTCAATAATTAATGATATTTAATTAAAACATATAACAATTGCATTAAAATTTATCAGGTAATTTTAAAACTTTTGCACTTTAAAATTTATAGTGTACTTGGGAATTAGATTCTGAAAACATTTCTTAAGAAACAAATCAGTGTTTCAAGAAATTTTTATACTTTTTCAAGACAAATTTTTAGTGTTTAAAATACGTATTTTTCTCAAATGAATAAATTATCTGTAACTAAAATGACATACATATATTTATATTTTAAAATTTTCACCTTGAAAAACATAGTGTATTTTAATAAAATAAAAATAATTATTAATAATTTATATTCTGTAGCTTGAATGGTTCATTATTATTAAAAAAGTATATATTTTTATATTCAAGGTCCTGTTGTGCCCATTTCAATAGTGCTATAATAAAGTATAATTTTCTTTATACATTTACTGTCTATTTGTGTTAAAAATTAAATAATGCAAGATTTTATTTATTACAAATATGTAAAAAAAAATATTAGAACATCAAAATATTAAATTTTAATTGAAACTGCTTACAAATTCTTTGCTATTGTCGTCTTGTTTAGCCACTTAAGAAATTAAGAGATTTTTATCGAATAAAAAGTATACATTAGAAAATTAAATATTTTTTTTAAATTGTTGTTTTTACATGCACATTAAAAAAGAGCTGTTGTGTCCATTACAATAGCGCTATAACCAAAAATCAAACAGTATTATAATTAGTTCGGATAGAGCTTTTAATAAAAAAAAACATAAAAAACTATAATACCACAATTCAAGATAATATTTTTTTATTAAAACGAGTAAAAATAAAAATAAATCCCTAGATTAACTGCTTATTTATATAATGTAAGATGGTTGAAAATTACTATGATCTCTATTAGAAATTTAGTTTAAAAAATATCTCAAATAAAAAAACACGTACTATTAATTTTGCTTTTGAGGATTAGAAACTAATAAAGCATTTTAGCGCGAAATTTACATATTTTAACATAAATTTTGTTATAAATTTTTATTGTGTAAAATTGTAAAGTTTATTGAGGCAAATTATATAAATTTCGCGCTAAGAGGCCTTATTAATTTCTAATCCTCAAAAGCAAAATTAATAGTACGTGTTTTTTTATTTGAAATTTTTTTTTATAAAAATAAAATTAATTTTTAAATAAGGAGCTGTTAAGGAGTATCATTATAACCTCAAATTAAGCAGTAATAGAACTAGTTTAAAGAGAGTTTTATTTTAATATATATTGAAAACAATAATAGATATAAATTAATACCACCTAGTGAAAAATTTTATGAATTTTCTAAGAATGTTTTTTTTTTTAATTGCGCCGAGCAGCAAAAAATTTTATTTATTTATTTATTATTCAATTTTTATAATTTTTATTACGTGTAATATAAGATTTTAAAAAATATTATCAAAAATTAAGGGATAAATTTCATAATTCTAAATTTCTATGAAAACGATGATAAAATAATAATTCATATTTCTTTTAGAAAGTCAATTCAATTAAAACCTAAATAAAAAATCTAATTTTTCCAGTTAGAGAAAAATTGCCAGTTTTACTTATATATTAAAAAAGTACTTTTATGATATTTTTTCTATATTAATAAAATTAAATGCATAGTTTGTTAAACATACATTTAAACCACTGTCTTAGAACGCTATAACCTAAAATGAAGCAGTAATGGAACGGTTTTGAATAGGACTTTTATTTTAATTTCCATGAAAACAATATTTGCTATAATTAATGTTTACAGTGAAGAAATATTGATTATACGATTTATTTTAGAAAAATATTTTTAAAAATAAACAGTGAAAAATTGAATGTTTCATATCACATAAAAAATGCAAAATGTAAAATAGTTGCGAAATAAAATATTTTTCACAATTTAATCAATCTTATACTATTCAAATACATTGCCTGTTTTATGTAATAGGCAATATACTCATGCATATATAGAATATATGTATAAAATAAGTACTTTCATAGCAGCACTCCACTCCTTTGCTCTGCTGCATGGGGCACAGCCCTTTGACGACAGTTTGAGATTCTTTGGGACAATCGCTCTCGTACAGGCAGTATCCGCCTTGGAGGGCGCAGTTCTGCTCAGTGTGCAGTCCGAATTCTTCGACGGCTAGGACAAAGATCATAAAACATTTTTTCAACGAGCATAGAAACGTGCCACATCGCTGAGGTAAGTAATAATGAAGTGACTACGCATGTTTGTTCCGCGCATCGTACAAGCGCTGAGCTAATCTAGAAGTAATCTCACGCTCGTTTGTGATTTTTTGGCAAAAAGTTCGCTTGAAATAAGTGAAAGTATGCGATTGCACTTGACTGTTACATAATTAGGTAAATAATGTAACACGGTTAACGCTTATTGTTCTTACATATACATATGTTGTGTTCGCAAAAATTATAGAAATGTATGAAATCTGCACAACATCATAATGATACTTACTAAGACAAATCTTAGCTCTAAGATCTTTTGTAAATATAAAATAAATAAATAAAAATCTGATGATAACTTCTATACCTATTCGATTTTATAATAATTTTATATTAATCAATTTAATAATGTTAAGGGAAAATTTTACTTTTTAATTTGCAATAATATTTAAATAATTATAATATAAAAACATAATTGTGATAAATGCATATTTGACTCTAATACAATGCTCTCTAAAATATTTTTTTTCTAGTAATATATATTATATTGAAATTAAATTTATAAAAAAAGGATAATAGTGTATATTAATATATAATTTTCTTGATAATCATTTCACTCAAAAGTGTTTTTAGATTGCCGAAAACTATCTCGTATAAAATATTGTGTAATATATTTACATGCAATATAAATTAATATACACATATAATATCGCGTTTTATTACCTTTTTTAATATACTAAATAGACTCTTTAATCAAATATAAGATGTCCACTTAACATTTTCAAACACAAACTAAGATCAGAAAACTGTACGAGCTCGCAAAAAAATATGTTATACGCAACTTTGAACGAAAAATAAATTTGTTTTTCTTTATGTTTTTAACAACATATTTAGATGAACAAAAAACTACTTACGTTTATTTGTATTGTAAATGATACTCATCAAGACATGTATAATATTATGCATATCAACTTTAAAACGAATCTAGATAATTTGTAGTTTTTGAAGTTTTCTACATCATTGAGATTTCATATATTGCTAGTAATGTTCACATACATATATTTACATTTTAAAGTTAATTGATAATACGCTTTATGCAAACAAAAATACATCAATAAGATTTTTTATATATTTTTTAATACAAGTAAAGTATTCATAACATAAAATAATAAAATTATATGTATTAAGTTCTTGATATAAAATATAATCATACTATGGAGTAAAATTGTATTACTTTAATTTCAATTTTAATAATTTTAAACTATGCCATTTGATGAAGAAGGGCTCTTTCTCTGAGGAAAAAAGAGAAAAAATCTTTTTTCTTAGAGAAGCTGTATACTCACAGTTCAGCGGCTCTATAGAGTTGGTGTCTGCGCGAGTAAAGCTCAGGAAGACGACAAACAAAAATGCTGCGAGCTTAGCCATGGCTGGAGAAACTTCTCGTTCGTGCGGAATCTTCTGATGTGACGCGTTCAATGAGCAGTCGTTACATTTGTGCATACTATTTATACTAATGGACTGCGCGCGCTGCATTGGTTGACAACCGTCGGTCGATGAGACTTAGTTATTATAATCAAATTTTGTAAATCTTAAGCCGTATCCCTAATCCGTTATAAAAGGCAATTGTTTATATTGACTTGAACAAAGCAATGTTACTTTTTTAAGAAAAGATATTTTCAAATGATAATACAGACTTTTAAATAGCAATCGTAATTGTTCATTTTGCACCTGCTTAATTGTTTGCTATACTTTTTAAAAAGTATATCTAAAATCACTATTAACACTGTTTTCGTTCGCGTGGCTCCACGGTCACTCTTATGGTTCATAGAAACTAAAATCTAGATAGACGTAGTCCTCTTCTTTAGAAATTAATTTGTATTGCTAGATTTTTCTTGAATTACATGTGTGAAATATAATACTCGTCGCTCCGATGAGTATTTCACTTATTCTGGGCTACCATAAGAATCAAATTTAGGTCTTCTACCCATATTAATTTTTATTATTGACATACATTCAGTCACTGTGAGCTTAGAATATGTACAATGTTAATAACCCGAAAGCATTTCAAAGCATTTTTTTCGAATTGGCAACACTTTTTTCAGCAACAGCCAATTTGACAGCTGACAGCTGATTTATGCTCAGTTTCGTTTGCCATTTCATGGATAGACTAACGCCAGAACAACGCTTGTAAATTGTGCAAATTTATTTCGAAAATCATGGTTCAGTTCGCGAAACTTATCATGCGCTACGTCCATTTTACGGTAAAAATCATGGATCGATTTCGCACCACCCATACTCTAATTGATAATACGCATCCGCAGAGACGTCGTACAGTGAACACCGAAGATGTTTCTGCTGTGGAGCGTAGTATTGACAAGGACCCAAATGAATCGATTCGCCACTGTGCATAGCAGTCAGAGCTGTGTCCATCCGCTTTATGTAAGATTATTTTAGGTTTTATTTCATTTTAAATCTCTAAAAAACACCTTTATTTGCATAAATATAAATTCGCTATCTTCACAAAAAGAACCGCGATATTCTCAGTTTAAGTAAGAGTGTTTTATCTAGAAATACTTTAATAGAGCAGGACTAGAGACTTAGTACACACAGTCTATGATAAGACGTCGAAGATGCTCGATTTTGTTATAAGGAACGCGTGTCACTTTGTGTGATATTCATGTTCTGTACGACACGTTAGTTCGTAGTGTTCTCAAGTCTTGTTAGAGAGAATTCAAGGGAAATTTCTGATATATTTCTACAAGAAAAAGTACGAATTATATTTGTATTGTATTCTCCAAGTAGATTTACTTATTTACTTACAAATATACCTGGTGTCACTGTGGAGGTTACCGATCTAAAACTACTCACCTTATAATTAGAGCGGTAGATTTATTTACCTTAATTCGCAAAACGCAGGTATGTACGTTTAGAGAGGGCAAGTAGAGGCATTTCCCCCCCTTTGAATTTGGCCAAAAATGCATATCATTTAATGAAATACTATGAATCTTAATGAAAAATAAAATATTAAAAAAACAACTACTGACTGTGCAACTTTGCCCTCCCCCCCCCCACCTGGAGAAAGCTAAAATGAAATCTATGATATTAAACCAGAATCTCTAGGGTTATATATCAAAGAAAATCGAAATAATACAGTTTAGAATCTATCCCAAAAGTGTCGTTTCAGTGAAATCATATCGGAACACAGATATATAATTTTACCAGTGAATTTATATTTATGCAAATAAAGGTTGACTAAAGCCCATCTCCATAGAGAATCTAAATCAGTTTCTGATGTTATGAGATGATGTTCTTTATACATATAATTTATTATGTATAAAGAACATCATGACGTATTAGGGAAACATTTTAAATCATCAAAAAAATCATATGAAGTGAATGAAATGTAATTTTGTAAATATATTTTTACTTCCTATTATATATAACCTTAGAAAATGTTATTATATATAATATATTAGTTCAAATATTGGGAATATTAAATATGTTTATATCCTATAAACCTTTTTATATCTATTTTTAAAATGGCACAAAAGCCATTACTCAACTCTTATTGTCTTTTAAAAGAACATTTCATTCACATAAAAGCAAAATGCTGGTAACAATTTCGTGACTTAGTTATTAAAATACTAACTAGTGGTTGTCATACAAACTAAACTAATTTATGCGAAACTGTGTTTACGTTAAAGACTGAGTCAAAATATTAATTAAATATATATAATACGCAATATATATATAATACGGATGGATTAGCGTAGTCAGTAATGTCTCAGACTAGTAACTCTTAGGTTGCGGGTTCAAGTCTCGGCTGCACCATTCGAATTTTTATTTATAAAAAAAAATGCGCTATAAAAAAAGGTCCCAGCTGCAGTGACATATATTAGTTCTAAATTTTATTACACTTTATAATTTATAATTATTAATACAGCTTCAAGCAATATGGTGGTTAATACTTATTTGTAGATATTCATTATATCTGATTGACTTACTCAGTTGGTACAGATTTACACCGTTGTAACGCATTTGGCTTATGCCAATCAGGTTACAACTGAAGATTTAATAAAAATAAATAAATGAATAATAATTATAACACACAAATCTGATATAAAAATAAAATTATACGTAACTTAAAAAAATATTTGATTTTTTAATAATATTGTGACTTTTGCGCTACTTTGTATTATAAAATAACGTGAATTTAAAAAAACGCATTTAATTCAATATATTTCATTGCTTAATAATATTTTTTAGAGTTTATTCAAATAAATTAACGTATAACGTATATAACGTAATCAGCAAAATTGTGTATATGTTCAAGACTAAGACAAAATAACAATGATAACGTAACGAATTAATAAACAAAAACCTTACACAGTAGAATTATCTTTTAAAATATCTTGTTAAACAACTGATGACAGTAAAAAAATATTGACATTTCCTAAGTACAAGATATAATATACAATGTGTACAAAATCTAAAAAAACATAAAAAAAATCCAATAGTAAGTGTTTCATATATTTACTAATAGTATTTTTATTCATTAATTATTTATTAATTATTTACAATTCGTATCATACGTTGATAAATCAATGGATTGAGAAAACTATTTGTATGATTAAATATTTTTCAATTTTGCTCAAAATTACTATTATATTTTATATTAAAAAATACTTTTTAATTATATTATTAATTTATTTACAGCTGATTTTTTTCACTACAATAATTATAAAAACATGATTATAACTTACTAATTACTTAGCACCGTACTTATTTAAAAATAAAATGGCAAACTAATGTAGCGTATTAGCGTGTGACTAAATTATTATTCAACGCATTTAGATAATTAAGTTACATACAATTTTCCAATAATTTTTTTAATTATTATGAATCTGGTTTAAATAGAAAATAAATCAAACGTAATAAATTTACCCAAAAATTAAATATGAAATAAAGGATTTAAATAAATAATATATGTCGCTGTGGAAGTGTTCGATCAACAATTGACTACCTTTCACTATCTCCATGTGTTATAACATTATAACACATGGAGATAGTGTTATATATGTTATAACATTTTCCAGATTTCTTTTAATACACATCGCCAAAATTTGCGATGAGGTGTCGAGTATGCTCGGTTTCGTTATGCGGAGCGCGTGTCTCTTTAATAATTTATTGGCGATACGCTAGTTCGTAGCGTCCTCGAATATGGCTCCATTGTCTGAAATCCAAATGAAGCGGAATACTTCCTGTTGTAAGAGGAAATTCAAAGAAAATTTCTGATATAACTCTACTCCTCCTATCCGAATTTGTATCCTAGTGCATTTTTTACTATGAGTGTTGGGATACAATTCATTGCATTCTCAGCGTAACGTCTACTTAATGAAGCACCTTTTAAAATTGCTTATGCGCCCTAAGTGCCCCAAAGAGTCGCAATCGCGTCCCATATTCTTTATCAGAACGTAAACGCTTGAGAACGCTCTTCTTGCTCGACCCATTCAGCTTCTCAACAAGCTTTCCAAACACATTAATGTTTTCGGCGATAGCAATAAAGAGCTAGAAAAAATGATGTGGTTTTATTTTGGTTAATTTTTATTTTTCATTATTTTAATTATATAATTATATAGTATATGATTATACTAAAAATCAAAGATTTTTAATATACTGGTAATTTTTAAACGCCGTCATCACGTCGAGAGGTCACCAATTTAGCGCGCCCCTGGGCTATGGTAGTGAAAAAGTGTATATGCTCTAGCAATAATATGATGGTGTGTAAGCGCTCTATATTTATATTAAATATTTAATACGATACAAGTTTAAATAATTAATTTTATACAATTGAATTAATTTGTAACACGTGTATAAAAATAAATTCGTTGTTGCTATGCGAATTTATTTTTAATAAAAATAATATGCAGTTAACTTATTGGTTTCAACCATTATTAAAAACAAAAAAGTGTGCTTAAATATATATAGCTATTTAAAAAGTAATAACTTTTCACTTATTTACATTATTTTTAATTTATCTTTTAAATATTAATAAATATATCATGAAGATGTTTTTTTTTAATAAAATAAAAATATATTATCTTGTAAATAGCCATTTTAATCTTCACTAATGCTAACTCTTGCAATGATATTTGAATTTCTTCACGAGTATTGTTTTTCAGCTTAATACTCTATGGAAATCAAGTTATTGACAAACACTCGCTCTTTTAATTGATTAATTTGGATTCTTTAGAGCCAGAAGCAAAAAATGTGGATTTATCTGGTTATTCAACAACTCGATGCTCTACAAGATGAATATTTTTCCAATATACAACTTGAACGTCATCGTAGAAGATCTTCAAATGAAAAGAAAAAAATATTCGAAGAAAATGACAATTTCTGGGTAAAAACTCTAGTGTTAAAAGCTTTATGCGTTGTATTGTCGTAATTTTTTCAATATTATTCAAGCTTATTATTAGAATTTTATGTTTTAAATAGTATAGTGACTTTTAACCAATTTCATATAACAAAAAATAAATATATACACGACTTCACATATTTATATTTTCTAGTAAGTGGTTTTAATTATTATACAATATTGAGCTTTACTCAGAAATATATTTAAGCAATTATTCATAGTCATACATCCAATTTTACATATAAAATAAATATAAATATTTAAATAGCATTATGCAATCCTGTTTCCTAAGAAGAATCGTAAAACTACAGTTTGGCTTTGTCCGTGCATATTGACCATAACAAAAAATTTACCGAGCATGTCCCAATCAAATCAGAACAATATTTTTAAAGATGCCTTTTTCTTTATTATTTAGATATCTGTATTTTTAAATATTTTTCTTGACTCGAAATACAAAATTAAAAATGTTTGTGCAATGTCTATGAAATTAAAACGATTAAGATTGTAAGATTCCGAGACCGGTCATGTTTCTGGTTAGATCCTGCTACATATTTTCTGCTACAAATCAGTGTATATACGTATGTCTCAGTTACGACTAGAATTCATCGATCATCATTCTCTGCGATGCTAATAGTAGTAAAATTACTCCTTGAATCCAGTCAATGCAAGCAAAATTTTTACCTCCGTTACAACTGCCCCGGTGGTATCCGCTTTAACGCATTTATTCAGGGGCAGCTTGACTTCGGCTTTCTGGAACGCTATTTCTTTTCTTCAATTGTACATTTGGGGATCACACCTGGCCTATCCTTTTGTGATTTTATTATACCTGAGTCAGGCGATAATTACTAATAACGATTGAAAAGTAGGATACAATTTTATATTTAGTGTTAATGGCACCCAACTCATATAAAAGCCCTCGCCTCACTTTCCGACCCACTGTGCGCCCGCCGACAAATTAAGATCACTCTGCTTTGGTTTCTGCTGATTGATATTCACGGCGTGTAGAATGATCGTGTTACACGTGACACAATCGTTACTGTTTGTTTGGACTATATATGCAGCATAATCGACTGCGGGTCGTTTTATTAAATTCTGTTCTAAATTATTCAACGGTTGGACAATGCGCTTTTACGTATATAATATAATTAATGACGATTCGTAAGCAATCAAAACTATTGCCCTATATACTCGGCAATCGATCAAATCCAAATCTATTTATGCCAATGTCAAAATAATCAGCAAAAAATCTATATAAAGTCAATACAATAATAACCAATGTCGATATTGGTTTCAATAATTTGCTTTTATTCAATTACTCTTTTCTAGAATCGTCCGAAGTAAACATGTTTTGATTATTGCAGTAACCAGAATTGATACATATCTTTCCACAATGGTACTCCATTTTTTCTAAATAAAATATCATTATAAATAAGAATAACAATTGTTAAAAACGATTAATCTCAACATTGTATAAATAAAATACACACATGTTCATGACCTTCAAATACAAATATATTTTTCTTTGCTAATAATTAATTATACATTAATGACTTTAAAAGCTTGTTAAAGACTTTACTCGATGAGAAGTTGTCGAAATACTTAAGCAAATGGAATATTTGGTAAGAATGGTGGATGATTTCTTTATGATTTCTGTTCGAGCACTGTCGTTCAAGAGAATTGAACCTCTCGCTTCACCAGTGCAATCGCAGTTCTTTGTGTATATTGCCAATTGTTTGCCAATAACTCTCGCGATGGTTTCGATAGGATTAAAAAAATCTTGTTTATATGAATTTGTATGTATGCATATATTTGTATGCATTTTAAATTTGTAATATATTTTATACTTTTGGCAATCGTGACGCATTAGGTTAACCTGTTAGGTCACGATAGTCATAATCTTAATAAATAAATACCGAGCGCAAATTTTTCATATATTTATTTTAAGCTTAATTATGGTCCAACCATTGTGCAGACCGTCTTTTATTGTTGTAAATGATTTGTTTTTGTAGCACGACATAATTATGGGTTGTAAAGTAGCAAAACATCTCGTATAATATGGATAATATAATTTTAATGAATGAATGGTGCCATTGTGGAATCAACATATTGTGCTAGAAACGTAAGCCTTGAATATGAAGTTTGAATGCGTTTGTGGAATCTTTTGAATTGTTGTTATCAATTATTGATTATTGATTACCCATTCATTTTATTGGCACTCTTCTTTAGCACAAAACTTTAGGATAGGCAAAACTCATGGAGTTTTTAAGTTAAACTTCTATTGTAGTAAGATTTTTGTCTTAAGATTAATAATTTCAACGTTGGTTAGGTATCTTCAATACAGTTTATATCCATTGCGGATCAATAGTTTTGATTTTATCTCAGCAAGATAAAAATAACTTTTAAGGAATTAAAAAAAACATTGCGGGCATCTTCGAGAAAGCTAATTTAATGAAAATATGTTTCTTATGCATATGGTGAAAAGTATTTGCTAAGTAAGCCGACCCATAGTTCAAATCCTTTCTAGCAAATGTTCCAAAAATCGGTTTCAAGAAACAATTAAGCTATTACCTTAGTTTTAATAAGTCCTTATCGCCTTGAAAGCTAGCGTTTTCTCCTCCCATTTCTTAACAAAAGTTTCTTTAACAAGATGATTAAGAAAACTGCTTCTGAACTTTTACGGCTGTTGAGTTAAAATCTTCTAGTGGCAATAAGAGCTGATTTACACGCTGCCAGTTGCTGGCATGCCAGCTGGAAGTTGACGGGTCACTGGTATTCCAGTCCACTGGCGCATTACCGTTTACACAGTGCCAGCAACTGAAAGAATTATTGTTGCGATAAAGCGCTACTCACCTTGCGCCAGTACGGTAGTGTGGTGGAAGGGAGAGCTGGCGTGCCAGCAAAACAAAAATACTTGTTCTGCTGGTGCTGCCAGCTGCTGGCATGCCAGTGGCGCACTGGCTTCTCCAGTGACTGGCGTTAAGCGTTTACTCGGCGCTAGTCGCTGGCATCCAGTGACTAGCAACCTCGACTGGCATCGTGTAAATCAGCCTTAACTCATTACCAAGCATCGAGTGTAAAAAACATTTGACCATTTATAAAACGACAATAGCCTTTGTAATATTCGAAAGACTCATTAAATTTTTCTTTGACGTCAGCATGTACATGCAGATACTATCTGCAGATTCATTCAATTGCATACTGAATGGCAATTGCAAGGAATGTAATTCTTTAATGACCTGTTTCAATATATACGTTCTGTATTGTATAATCATTCGTCGGGGAAACTGCTTTTGATTTTGTTTATTCTGTTCTATTATAGTTTTTCTAATTTAATGTTTTATGTTATGTGTTTGTTTTTTTTATTTTCGACAATTGTGACGCCTTGGGGTTACTTTTTAGCTCATAATGTTAATATTTTAATAAATAAATAAACCAAAATACATATTTCTAATATATACATAAATATTTTATATTTGATATTAATAAACGAAAAATGATTTCTAAGCGTTCGTCTTCTTCGTGAAAGAATCGTTAATACACAAAAATCAATTGCATCATAACCGCAAAATTAATGGAACTTGCAACCTCTACAGTAAAAAGAATATAAAACTTAATCCTTAACAGCTATTCTGTAAAACTAACTCGCCTCGGAAGGAACACGATCTAAATGACTGAAAAACTCTTGTTGTATGTTTTAAAGATATGCTAATAAGCTGTATGTTAATCCAAGATAAGAGGAATAGTCTATTTGAATCATTGAATATGGATTTTGAGAAGATCTCAAATATAATCATTTAAAGGTTGTTGAAGCAGAGCTAAACAATAACACAATTGGTCCTAAATTAGTATTCTCTCCCATTCGTAAAAGCTTCGTCAAAGGACCAGTATAAAAGTTGTGATACTTGGTTCATGAACAAGTATCACTTACGATACTAACTCACTCTCGGCAGACCACTATTTTCATAGCCGCCATACTCAACAACTCTTTCTCAATCAACACCTCCTCCCGATACTGACACTACCATGTTTACTATACCTTACATCAGACAACTCTTCCGCTATATAACTTGCTAAAAAGTCACACGACTCAGTAACAAATTACAGCAAAGATTGTCTAGAAAAAAATAAAACCGAAAAATAAATAAAAGGAGATGCAGGAGATGCATTTTATTATAATATAGTATTTTAAAAAATCAATAAAAAATGTTGTACATACGCTGTTTTCCCACAGACTCCTTTACTAACCATTCACGTTCAATATATGTAATAAAATAAAAATTCAATTTAAAGTTCAAAAACTGCGAAGGGGTTAAACGATGGCAAACGATCGGTTTACTAGCATAGTCACGCGCCTTAGATTACTTTTTAATGGCGCAGAAGTGAAAAACTATTTTCAGTACATAAAATATAGTCAAAAATCTGAATTTAGGAATGATAATGAATTGTAATTGCTCTGCTCAATATATCACATTTTTTTAAGTAATGCTTATCGAAAAAAAAGTTAAATATAATCTAACAATAGTTAATGCCTTCAAAAAAATGTATATAAAAAAATACATAACTATAGTATAACTTTATCATTACTTTTCTTGAAAAATGAAAGCTTGCTTTAAATATTATCCGTTAAATATAGTATAAATATGAAACATCATTAAAAATACATTGAAACGAGCTTTTATGTTATCTATTTCTAAATTCTGAAAACTATCACATATTTTTACTCTTATCTTAACGCCCGTATTTTGTTAAATTGTGACGAAAATTAATTTGCACGCTATTTGAGTGAAACTGAAATAATTTTACTTTTAAGCGATAAGTTAGTATCGATCGTTCGTATTCTTTCTAGAACATACCGGACGACCCATAAATATTTAAAATTAATATATGTTTGTATGTATATATCATACAATAAAGATCTTAAAAAAGATCTAGGCTTAAAATCCATGTACGAATGAAATTTCAGGATGGTTATGAATGTCTTCAGCAATTGTACAAAGGGACTCAAAATATATATAGTAGTTAACTTTTAGTGGACATTTCTTGTCACACACAGTAGAAGCACTTGCAAAAATATCGTTTGCCAAAATGGTTCGATGCAATCGGTGCCAATACAGTGGAATATGCATATTAAAAAGTTACTGCATTGGCAAACCTTTATCTGTTTCTTACTATATTGGTAAAAAAATACAGCAAATAGTCTGTTTCCACCCCTAATCATGGCATTGGCCAAACGATCAAGATTAGTAGAGCGAAGGTCTTTCCTTGACTATAATAATATATAAAAGCGAACATAGCATAGTCAACACTTCGTTTCCGACTTGGAACATACGTTCCAAATAATTCCTCCGAACTATAATACATCGAATATCGACCGAGAACCACTTCACGTCAGACCAGTCCATAATCAATTTGATCTACAGAGTAAAATCTTGTTCCCTATAATGTCCGTTTACGACCGAGTAGATAAAATATCAAAATATACTCATTATATCACAATTTTTACTTAAATTTTAATACTGCTGCAAATTTTGTACCTAAAAAATCTTTTCATATTAATTTGGCGCATGCTTTAAATTTTTTACGTGTACCTTTACCTGAAATAAAACACGATTAATAAGTTTTATTTTAAAGAAAAGTTAAACAAAATGATTTTTTGTAAGGTTTTTGCTTGTTTACCTATTTATAAAAATAGTGTTAGGTAAAATTACTATGTATACTGTTTCATGGCAAAGCTGATAAAATAGATAAGATATAAACAGATCGCTACCTTAGTCTAAAACGTCTTATCGACTGAATAAATTAAAAAACTCATATTACGATAATTTCTTTTATGACTAGAACTAGAAAAATAATTAATTAATTAAGCGGCGAGTGTGTCGCAGCAGCAATTAGGTCAAGTGTGTTGTGCAGATGAATTTGTAACCAAGTTTAATCCGTACTCTGCTAATTATTATTTGGCATTGAAGTGTGAAATATCACCGACCATTCAGCTTCAGTTTTCTAGAACATTTCCGAGCAATGTTTGGTAAATATGGGTATAAAAATAAAAAATAATATACACAACACGACTAGCTAAGTTTTAAGAATGAGCATTATAATTAATGTTATCTGTCCTTCTTTATGGAGTAGAAGCGTGGACGCTCAAGATAAGAAAATCAAACGTTTAGAAGCCTTCAAACTGTGGAATTATTGACGCATGAAAAAATGTGAAGTCATGCTGCGGATGAAAAAATATTGAGAGTTAATACAAACAATATAAAGCAGAAAACTCTTACGTAGGTCATGTGATGCATCATCCCCAAAAATATCAACTCTTGCACATTATAATAAAATAAGAAGATGCGGAAATATATATGTTTTTATAGATAAATAACAATTTATCTTGAAATAAAATAATCTGATGAAGCAGTCTCCCGGGTGACCCATTATAAGCGAAACTATTATGGTCGCTTCCCGATGTTTATAAGTGATACGATTAACGATATTCGTTATGTAAAACAATGCGTATTGCTTTCTAGGCGCATGTAGAAGATCATGAATATATTATATAAGTATTTAGCAAACGATTACGTAGTTTTACCTGTGGTGATTTAACCGCTACTTAGCGTTCTAAATATGACGATTTCACTTATGTTTTTGCTTGATTTATTGCACAATTATATTATGTATATATGCCAATTTTGTAGGATTTCTTACACAAAATAATGATGAATCTGTTTTCAATTTGCCATACAGTGTTGTTTAATATTTTTTCAATGTACCATAATTTGCTCCTCTCTCCATTATACGTGAAAGATAGATGGAAAAAATGCAATAATTAAATATAATCTCGCTATTAATTATGTTTTTCTATTAGAATAGTGAAAAATGTCTATGTTTTATATTTATAATAATATGTATTTTTAACGCAAACATTTTTATTTTTATTATATTTTTTAATACCAAATATATTTATCAATATATCACATTTTAAACACTTACCTTTTTACATTTACCTTTTTACATTTTATGAAGAAATAAATTATTTTTTATAATATGTCGCTCATATTTAATCATACAACAACTATTATAATTAATAGTCGCTGTATGAAACAACAAAAAAGTAAACAAGTTAAAACACTTAATTTAATAATTTAAAAAATACTCATGGCCTCGAATGAAATAATCAAGACCCTCGGACTGA
Source organism: Plectrocnemia conspersa (assembly GCF_051122295.1). Taxonomy (NCBI): domain Eukaryota; kingdom Metazoa; phylum Arthropoda; class Insecta; order Trichoptera; family Polycentropodidae; genus Plectrocnemia; species Plectrocnemia conspersa. The sequence continues at coordinate 1,907,203 of NW_028277170.1, read as the reverse complement.
AAGACGATTCAATTTATACTATTGCAAGGCATCTACGACAAATCCTCGTTAGACACCGCCACCCAACATCCGCATTTTTATCATATACCGTGTACTCTTGCTTATCAAGATTTGGATTATATAGTTTACGGATCATCCGTACTTAAAATAAATTTGGTATTTTTTAATTAATTTTATTTTTATAAATAATAATGCACTAACTTATGTTGAAATGTTATAAATTAGTGCATTTTATCACGAGATACACGACTACATTGACCAAAGAGGTATATATATCTTATAAAAATTCGTACTGATATTCGTTAACTATTGAGAGATTTTCAAAAGCAAACAAGAATCACAGATTTTCTTATGAAATATTAATAATAATAATCTGTATTATAAATATGTTATAACCAGATAAAAATTGACAGTTACAATTTTAGCGCCTGTCCTCCCGGGGTGCGCTATTGTGGCGGAAGCCAGGAATAAGTGAGGCGTAGATGCTCCAGAAATAATACGACGATGTGTCGTTGTGATGACTCGTTAATAACATATATTTATTTTAATCGCTCCATATTTATACTAAATATTTAATACGATACACGTGTATTAATTACAATCACTTATTAATGAGCAACACGGGTAAATATTAATTATATATAATTTAATAAATTTCTAACGTTTGTCTATTCAAAATAAATTCATTGTTGCTAAAAAGAATATGCAATTTATTGGTTCCAACAAAATTTTTATATGCAATTTCTTAAAAAAAATTAAAAGCAATTGTTTTAATTTAAACGTTTATTTTATTTTTTATTATATATTTAATATTCAATATGTTATATTTAACAATAATTGAAATTTTAACATAAATATTTATCAATGGCCTAAAAAAAAAGTGCTTAAACCAAAATCAGCGTGTCAAGTCAAGTTGTATCTCTCAAATTTCGTTTTGTACCGTTTTAGTAACAAAATTACTCTTAAATCATACTATAATTACGAAAAATACGCATTTTGAACTATATTAGGTGATTTACGTACGTTAATTCCGATTTAAATCGAATTTAAATAACATAACCTCAAATCCATCTGTTGATTTTTCTGAATATATTTTTAGAATTTTTAAATTATGGCTATATTTTCCCGGTATATATAAAATTCCAAAGTATTAAAAATTCGACTACAATGTTTAATTGAAATCTATTAATAGTATAAAACATAATTGATTCGTGTTTTAAATATTATCAGATTTCGTTAAACCCTCTGAAAGCTGACAAAAAATCTTTATATCCATTAAAATTGCAATCTCTCATAACAAAATGCGCCAAACGCGTAATTATCAGTGGAAAATAACCAAAGGTCACCAATGTCATGATAAACCGTTAATTATCGACTATTGTGTTTGACTATTTTTGTATAAATTATGTGTTTTTATCAAAATGACTTATCTGTTTACGTATTGTTTCTTTAGTCGATGATCATCGCTTAACTAGAACAAATAAGAAAAGTACTCAACATGTTCAAAGTAAATATTGCCTCGGTATTGAATGTTAATTGCCTACTTTATTCAATAACTTTGCTGTCGAATTCCAGGGTATAGTCACATTAGTAACGGGAGGAGCGTCTGGCTTGGGGAGAGCAACCGCTGCTAGATTGCTCAAGGACGGCAGCAAAGTTGTCATCTGCGATCTGCCAGCATCCAACATCGATGATATTCAGAAAGAGTTTGGTGATGCTGTTCTCTTCGCTCCAGCCGATGTAAGTATTTCATTCTATTGCACACCTGAAGGGCTGTCAATGTATGTTGAATTACAGGCTGAATTTCTGTCTTGATTGGATAAACTTAATTCCTTATACAGGCGGCCTTCGACTTTCGCACATAATTGGTTCCTGAAAATGTGTGCGAATGTTGAATGTTCGAAAGTGAGGGAAGTAAAAAAAAATTGAAATTGCGTGTATTTTAAAATATTTATTTATCATGTAAATATAAGATGTTTAAGAGACATGTTTAAGTGGGGTTTGCGGGTGTTTTCTTTGAAAAGTTATCAAGAGTTAACTGTTTTTCACTATTCTTTTTCTTATCTTCATATATTATTTTATAATATGCTATGTCTTTATTGATCGCCCTAAGCACTTGAGATATGCGTTCTCCATTGGGCTCACAATCTTCCATAATATTAAAAAAATTGTCAAGATGCGTGAAGACTTCATTCATATTTTTCATTGTTATTTCCCAAAATAAACCTGTCTCATCTACATTAAATATTTGGCTAGAGGAATATTCTCCATCTTCAATAATTTTGGATAATTAGGAAATAAATTCTTTTGCAGCATCTTTATCCGCATCAGCCGATTCTCCAGTAAATTTAACATTATGAAAAGAATACCTCATTTTAAAATTGTAAAACCAACCATTACTTGCTTGAAAAACCATGTTAAAATCTTTCTTTTAATCTTTACTTCCAATCTTTGTGCAAACTAAGAGCTTTTGCTTGAATAATTGAAATACTCAGAGGGACATCTTTTTGATGTTGGTCATCGATCCATGATGACAAAGATTTTTCCATTTCATCCATGTTTTTTTTGCCGTGTTTTTTTTTGCAACATATCTTTAAAAATTGTGGAAATATATCTTTAATATTAACAGTTTTGAACGTATTCCTTAATTATATTTTTATTTTGGAAAATTGAACATATAGACCTGTTTGTATCATACGAACGTCCGATTGAAGCAAAAGATTCACCGCTATCAGAACGTCTAATAATTTCCATCTTTGTCTCGAATCGTGTGAAGCTTAGGAGTCCTTGATTTCTATTTGTTCGTATCAACACTGATGTTTTTCCGATTCTAGCTCATGTTTATATTTTTTTTTAAAAAAAATTTAAATTAAAGAAAATGTTTTTTTTTAAATGTGCGAATTGTGCGAAAGATGAACGTTCGAAAGTCGAATTATATCGTTATATTCGAAATCCCATTTATCGATGCACTCCAACAAAGTGTCATCAGTGTCTAATGGGACTGATAATATCTTCTTCATTATTCTCTTTCATTACTAGTTGAATGAGATTGAAAATAATATCCGCATCACTCATTATTTGAAAACCTGGATCACATGAATCATATTTCAATCACTTCTCAATATTTTCTCTATCAACATTAGCTCACGTAGTTAAGATATTTCACTTGTTTCAGGATCGATAGAATCCAAAAAAATCACTTTCTACATTTGGTAGAATTTTCCTCTACGATCGAAAACAATAAGCTAAGGAGGCAACCAACAGGGTTCGCAAACATACGAACGAATATAAACCTACCCAAACAATTTTTAAAACTTAACAAATTAAATGATTTTTTTCATAGAAATCGGTCTCGGCACAGGGTTGCTAATCCCTGCGATAGATATATTAAAACAATAGTAATAAGTTTTACACAGGAAGCTAATTAATTTGTTTGTCTCCACAGTTTATTTGCAATCATTTTTCCAATATGAACAGCCTTTTAGTTGACTAAAGATGTTCAATGGAGAATTAAAATATATCATATCCCAGGTTTCGTCAGAAAAAGACATGGAAGGTGTGATCGCTTCAATTCGAGAGAAGTATGGCCGACTAGACGTGGCTGTGAATTGCGCAGGTATCGCAACAGCTCAAAGGGTGTACCACTTCGGCAGGAGCAAACCTCACAGTTTGGAAGAATACAGCAAAGTCATCAAGGTATTATTTTATTACCGTAAATCTTATACAATGGCATTACCATCTACCGTTTGCATTCCAGGTGAACGTAGTGGGCACCTTTAACGTGGTCCGCCTAGCTGTTGGGCTAATGGGGGAGAACGCACCAGATGCTGATGGACAACGAGGAGTGGTGGTCAACACGGCCAGCGTGGCCGCATATGATGGTCAAATCGGACAGTGTGCTTATGCCGCATCCAAGGCGGCTATCGTTGGAATGACTTTGCCGCTTGCCAGGGACCTCAGCACCCACGGAATAAGGGTTGTCACTATCGCCCCCGGTGCGTATCCAAATTAATGCTATAGATATAAAGCTTTAAATATCTAATAGTGCAGTAATTCCCAACCATCATACAGAATAAACAAAAAGGATAATGAAAGCACAAACGTTGCTAATTATTATATCAAAGTATTGGAAATATTTACATATAAAGAATAGAATCTAAGTTCATTCCCAAAATAAATCTCATTTCTGATGAATCTGTCAAATTTCTAAATGTCCACAATTCGAGAATATAGCTCTGGGTGAAAGACTGATAAGTGTTCATTCTGCTCTTCACAATTCTAGATATCTCTCGATTAAGAATATCTAGCTATGAGTTATAAAGCTATCAAATTCTTGGTAGTTTTTTCAACTTCATATTTGTGTGAAAAGACTTTTTCATCTGTGTCAATAATGTCACCAGAGGAATCGATTGGGTGTTAGTTCAGCGCTTCGTCTCTCAGAAACAACGCTGCAACCATGTATACCAAATTTGCTTACAAAAAAGCAGTAGTAGATGTCGCACTAACAAAAAATTTTAATTTTATAGCATTTAAATAAAATTCTATCTAACATTGATTTTTATTTTGGGTTGATACCGGTCCGCGAAATATTTTTCCCATTTTCGCCGGGCCGCGGATGTAAAAAGGTTGAAGAGTACTGATATATACCATTCTATTAACAAAATTCTATAAATACAATATAATCACTGAAATCGTTTACTAGGAATTCAAACTAATTTTTAAAACATATTGCCGACCTTTACCCTTCATTTTCGTTAAAAACAGGTTTTGACAAAGGCATGGTGTAGAAAGGGTTAATTGACCAGGCAGTTTCATATTTATTATATACTTTTCTATCTCAATGCAAATCTTCGCATTTTTTTCTGGTTTCACGTGGCAAACAATTAATAAAATATTTTATCTCAGATTACTATTGTTAAAATACCGTTTTTCGCACATTTTGTACTATTATTGTTATACTATGAGGGGTGGAATATATGTTAATGGTTAGCAAAAAAGTTAGAAACCACTGCTCTAGTGTATTAACTATATTCCCAATTTAATGAACACAAAAAATCATTACATTCTTTTTATAAGTTGAAACCAAAGGTTATCGGTGTAAGAAATGTATGTTTAAGAAATAAGTTTCAAACAAGGAGATCGATGTTATTATTTTTTAATCCAAGTTCAAAACTAACAAATAATGTTGATAATAATATGAATTAAATTTAGTTTCAACCTAAAATAAAGAATAATTACGTTTATAACATTTTACATGCCAAGTAAAACTAAAATAGCTTAAAACAAACCAGGATCTATAAAAAAAATACTTTAATATATATTTTATATTCAATTATTTTAAGGTTTGTTCGACACACCAATGATGAAGAAGCTGCCCGAGAAAGCAAGAAAAGAGCTGGCTGCTACTGTTCCTTTCCCGCACCGACTGGGAAATCCTGAAGAGTACGCTCAACTGGTCACCAGCATCATTAGCAACCCGCTGCTCAACGGTGAAACTATCAGGCTCGACGGAGCGCTCAGGATGCAACCCTGAAAGCTGTGATGTCTCATACCTCTTTCAACTTGCTCATTCCGTTAAATAGGTGTTACTATTTTTGTAGATTTTATAAAATAAATGTTTTTGTTTATATCTTCTTTCTTTATTTTTTTATAATTATTCTCAAAATGGTGAATTATAATTGAGATAAAAGGTATTTTTACATTTTTTTCTACATATTTTATTGATATTCACCGGTTAGGTTAATTTAGTTAACTGTTTAAGACTTGTATTTTTCGCAGGGCTGTGGAGTCGTTAAAAAAAAACACGACTCCGATTCCGATTTTCACCAATAACACGACTCCACTCCGACTCCGACTCCAACTCCGACTCCGACTCAAAAAAGTTTAATTTTATCAGGTATTTTTGGTGTTCTTCTACACGTTTTATATGCATACGCTATACACATTCATTATTACGGATTTAAAATTTCATAATTTAAAAAAATGCATTTTATATAAAAAATGGTCGGGGTCGCTCATATTTCACGACTCCGACTCCAACTCCGGCCAAAACACCACGACTCCACGACTCCAACTCCGACTCCGACTCCACAGCCCTGATTTTTCGGGTCAGAATTAATATTAAATGGTTTGAATTTAAATCCAATTAGTCAGAATTTATAATAAATGGTAAGAATTATTTTAACATATGGTCAGAATCATTTATTTAGTGAGCATATTATTATCGTATAATATTATTATGGATGAGTGAGACCCATCCCCCGCAGTACTACATATTTTATTGGAGTTTCATTAGTATTTTCTCGGTGAGAGGTGCTCTCATTGGCTGGCCTGCTTTGCTTTGCACTGCATGCATTACGTATTATCCTTGTCACAACATCACCCCCTTGATTTTCGAGCGATGTATATGTTGTCTCATTCGCAGCCTTGGCCCTCGGTTCCCTTCAGGGCCGAGCCCTGCTTGCGTTACTCTGCTATGCTTTGTTCGTCATAAGTAGTGCCTCGCTCTTCCAAGCTATAATCGGTGAACTCCAGCGTGTGGTCGACTGGCACCGAGACTAAACTGACAAGGATAAAATATTCTTTACAGGAACTTAAAGAAGCTTCTTCATACTTGTCTTGCGCGCGACCGTGCCAGTGCAATCGGTGCTGTCGCCGTCACCGTATAGTGAATATCAGATTACTTTCCGACGACATTTTTGTTATCACAACCGGCCAGTATTTCCCCCTCCACAAAATTATCTAGCTGAACACGTTTCAAAATCATCAACATTATTTTCAAAGTCTTTTTGAGTAAAGTCTTGGATTATTTTTCGACGATATTTTTGTTATCGCCGCTGTGGTTTTTATAAGGTATTGATTTACTCTTTTATATATTGATTTGATCTTCCAATTTGCTTAACAGTAAATTGAACGAATTTTCCAACATTCTGAAGTACTCCCCTTCTATTTATTTGCTTTTCCATGCCTGATAAGCCCACGGCCTTTTATAAAATATTATCATTTTGAGTTTTTTCGTGTTTTTTTTTGTTCTAAAATATATTAAATATTTTTAATCATTTTTATATTTTTGTAGAGCCGTAATTAAAAAAAAATCAATTTGGGTATTTAATAGTTTTAATCTAATAAATAAAGATTTTGGTGGGGCCCGAATGGGATTACTAGTCATGAAATCCACGGGACTTTTTTGAAATCTGAAGTTTGTTGCTGTTAACTGTCAGATTTTTATCAGGCTTAATAAAAAGTATAGTATGGTTATTCTAACAAAATTATTGTTGACGTTCTAGGATCACATGTTTATTTGTAATTTATTTCGTCTTGACAATTTCACTTAACCTCAATACATCAAAATAGTTATCACATATGTGATTTGACATTTATAAGTATACACAGCAAATAAAAGCTATCATTAAAAGTACCACAAATGTATGATTACTCTAGTATTAACTAATATTCATTAGAAATATAAAAAGCCAATATTCACAGATTACTTTTGATTATCCTCCATAAAATATCAGTATCACTTTTTAGAAAGTTACGTTGTTTTGTATATTACACATATAATGCTTCCTTACCGTTTACAGTTAATTTTCATAAGCAATGAGAGATATGTATGTATTACAAACAATACTAATATGACATATTGCCTCAACCTAACCGTCGAAGAATAGTTGCCTTTCAATTAAGGTAACTTTTATTGTATTTTTTTTCTTCAATTGTCACTTTTAAATTACGTTTATGGATTATGTAAGTATATGCATAGTGTTTAATGTTTAACTATTGTATATACAATAGTTCTTACTGTTTACTATTATTTTTCAGAAGCAATGACTTGATTGACGCATATACGGCGATTATTTTACCCCAGCAAACTGAATACCAACATGTTCAGCTAAAGAATCACATATGTTGCAATAATTGACGTTAACTTAAAATTCAAACACATGTATGTATTACATTTCTTTGTTTGTACCTTATTATTTATGTAAAATATCATATAAAAGTATATTTTTTTTTTGTTCGCTTATAACATTCAAATTGAATTTATTAATTGTAAGCAGGGCTGTGGAGTCGTTAAAAAAAAACACGACTCCAATTCCGATATTTACCAACACGACTCCACTCCGACTCCGACTCAAAAAAGTTTAATTTTACCAGGTATTTTTGGTGTTTTTCTACACGTTTAATATTCATACGCTATACACATTCATTATTACGCAATTAAAATTCATAAATTTCATAATTTAAAAAAATGCTCGGAGTCGCTCATTTTTCACGACTCCGACTCCAACTCCGGCCAAAACACCACGACTCCAACTCCGACTCCACAGCCCTTATTGTAAGTAAGAATATTGTGCACAGCTTACAACTTTTTACGTTCTTAGTTCTTATTGTTCTTAATTATTTTTTCAGAAGCAATGAGAGAACGATGAGATAATTTATTTGGCAAACGTGTGAATGTTACTATGGAACTCTGGAAAGAAAAGTGATTATTTCTCTTGAGAAAATATGATGCTAATTTACTTAGCTAAACAAATGCATACTTTGCAATTATAGAAAAATATTAGGTTTTCAACCGCCGAGCCCGGGGTTGAACGAATACAGGGGTAAAGCTAAATTAAATCACCTCTGTTATCAGTTGTTATTTTTTATATTTTAATGCTCCTTTTTTCATATGCCTCTTTGCATATACATACATGTCGTTAAATAATGAATATCATCATAGATTGATTTAGTATCCGTTGAGGAAGTTCTCACGTTTTACCACTAGATGGGACTACAATATTATCAAAACCCTTTAATCAGTATTGCTATAGTAAAAACAATCTTAAAGATAACCCTGACCTCGCCCTACAGTGTAAAAAACACAGGAAGATGGTCCGAGGAAAGCCTGGATGCATTGCATATCTGAGATCTACCCTTAACTAATGTGTCTAGATTTTAAAAATATCAAAAAAACACTAAAAAACGGTTATCTCGGAAATTTTTGTTTGAAGAAGTTGTCTGGTCACCTTACCTCCTAACGCAATATCTAAAATTGAAGACAATGTGCGGATGCTATGGTAATGCGTTGGTCATTTTGTCAATCTATTTATTATCTACAGAGAATTTATAATAGAACGGGCATTGGATATTGATTGAAGGAAAAAGACTGTCGAACTTGCGATACGCCGAAGACACCACATTAATAACGAGATCTACCCATCGAAAAAAATTACCACATACTCCTGAATGCACACACACATAAATTGATTAAAAAAAGTCAAATTTATCTAAAATATTTGCTGTCTACTCTTCTACGAGTATCTGAATGCATGGCTGCTTTCAATTTCTCGTTTGTGATGTTTACAATCTTGTAATTATCTACGGTGTAGGAGCATAAATGACTTACCGGAATAATTGACATATCTTTAAGGGACACCTGGGAGCTCTCTCCTCTCATCGGAGAGAGCTATGCTGTAGAAACAATAAATTAAAAAGGCATAAGGTAGAATAAAGGCAGAGTTGTTGAAACAAATAAAACAAACATTTTTTCAGAATGCGGAGCGCGACTGCCCGCATACTTTCCCTCCCCCCACTTCCCCTATCCAACCTACTTCTCCAAAAAGGATAATGATGCCGGAGACCATCAGTCGCTAAATTGCGTCGGTCTACCCGCCCAGGTTGTCTCTCGTGACGACCTAGGAAGGAGGTCTGGTCAAGCGTCTGTATGCGCAGTATGTAGGCGCGAAAGCCAGGCTAGGTAAATCTGGTCGCTCATGGGCTGAGACTCTTGAGCCTAATGCGACCGTGGGAGGAGGGCGTGGGCCCGAGAAGCTTCCACATATATATTAACTAATATCTCAAAATATATTAAAAAGGTTAGGTTATATCCAGTTATCTAAATTTTAAGAATACTTTACTCAAGTTTAAAATATCGTATGAAATAAAAGACAAATATTTTATTTTTTTTACTGAATACTATATTTAATCAAACAAAATACAGTATAAATAATATGAAAGAAAAAGCAAAAATGAACATTAATAAAATACAAAACTAGTATATAAAAATACAATTCGTCAATTTTCAAGGAGCATGACTATGTTCGATATTCGTAATTGTAATTATTGGAAGGATCTCTTTAGGCACAATAGCGTTGATTAGTTTGTGATTATATTCATATGCTTCTAGCCTCATGTTGTAATGGACGTTCTCGTGAGATGGTTCTTGCCTTGGCGTTGTAGTCAGATTATAAATCTTGAATTGGAGGTTGAATAGACCTTTAATCCAAAGTTCTTTGGCGGTATACATAAATAAATCATACTCGTCTTCCTTGACATCAACTACTCCCAGGTACATATATTGTATTAACTTTTTTAATACGTCGTAAGTAACGCCATTCAAATACACTACAGGATATGGTGCTTGATATCTGAACATATCCATGAAATACTGCGAATGAATGGACAGTACCAATACGTGAGCGAACAGCATTCTTCCTTCTGCTACCAAAGTAACGTCGAATAACTCCTCGCGAAATAGCAGCTCGGAGATACCAGCAGACACGCATGGGGAGAAATTATCACATCGTAAACGGTATGATACGTTCGACGCCATCCTGACAGGCTGTGGTTTCCACGTGTTGTAGAGGCGGTGGTGATGAGGAGGTAGTATCGCTGTTATCCCCAGCAATTAACTGGCAAGACTTGTTGAAATTAAAATTGAAAAAAACATCGTATATTGACATTTTTCCTTAACTCTGAAGCACGGAATTATATGTTAGAATTATAAAATTTCCCAAAGCAATTATTTGGGAAGTAAAATTATTTATAAAAAAAATAATTTACCCTCTAGGTGCCCTTATAATGAAAATGCTGTAGTTTAATCTTGTCTTTTTTATGGGATGTAGTGGCTTAAATCGGTGTTCTTCAGCCTGGTGGTCCATGGACCGCCACCGGTTCGCAAGAAATTATTGCCCGATTTGGGGATACGAAATTCGGGAAATCTCCTACTGGTGCGACACAGCCCTACCAAAAACCGAATGTTAGAATTGCGAAAAATTTCTTGTCGACGACGTTTATTTTATCGCGCTCGTGTTTTTACAAGCTTTATTTTAAATATTGTGTTGTCTAATTTTAAAGAGTGAGTGATTTTTTTATTAAAATTATAATCCCCACAATATGGATAAAAAAAGACAATCAGCAAAACCTATTAAAATTTTTTAGTAGTGGCAAGGACAATATTCAGAAGAAAACTAATGATCATGCCGAAACTATGCCCAGCACTAGTGTTTCATGTTTAGAAGAAGCTAAGAAAAAGAGAACTCCTGATACTTTGGAATGCGCAATACAAAACAAAAAGAGAAATGGAAACTTTGTTAGGCGTTACGATAATGAATATTTAAAAATTTGGTTTCATTATAGTCCCTGGCAGTAAACTGGCTTTTGTGTGTAATATGTTCTGAAATTCTTTCAAATGGCACTATGAAAATAATGATTTCTCTGATAAGTGATTGGACTTTTTTAACAGATTACATGACCAGATGAAACTTCAGAAAAGTCGGAGGAAAACGATGGCGAAAACGTCTTATTTAGTTGCTTTTCGAATAGCTAAAACGAAAAAAACGTTTACTCTTGGTGAAGAGTTAGTACGTCCGTGTATATTAGATGTCATACAAGAAATTATGGGCGCACAAGCCTCTAAAATCTAGAGACTGTACCACTTTCGGATACCACTATTCAGAGGAGAATTGTTGACATGGCCATCGATATTGAAAATCTAATTGTTTCGCGATTCAACTTGGTAAATCAACTGACGTAAGAAACCATCCTATTATATTTTACTTAGTGAAGTATAGTGAAGATGACGACTTAAGGGAAGAGCTTGTTTGTTTTGATTTACCTGGACGAACCACTAGTTCAGAGATATTTAATTCTCTTGACAAGTATTATCAAGCCCAGGGCTTACTCTGGAAGAAATGCGTTGGTGTGTGTACGGACAGTGCTGCGAGCATGAGTGGTCGTCATTCGGGAGTATTTGCGAAAATAAAGAAAGTCACGCATCCAGAACTTTTATTCATCACTGTATGATCCACCGGGAGCATCTAGCTGCAAATAAGCTTTCTCCTGAACTAAATGATGGGATGAATGATGTGGTGAAGATCATTAACTAAATTCGTATTTGAGCTATGAACTTGAGGCTATTCACTCCATGCGGTAGCTAGATGGTTATCAAGATGAAAAGTTCTTACACGCCTGTTCAAACTGAGGGAAGAAGTCAAACAGTTTCTAAACGAGAGGGGAAATCTGACCTAGTAGATAGAGCCTTTGTTGAATGATGAATGGATGGCTACGCTTGTGTAATCGTGTTAGTCTAATGTGCGTGTGTTTTGGATGAAAAGTGGAAGCTCTGACGTTCACTGAGCTAGAGAACGAAATGTTTCCCTGATTGCGGCTATTCACATTGAAGGAATGGTATGGCACGAAACAATTGTGCACTCCGCGGTAAATTCAAATATTTTTTGCAACTTTCTTGAAATATTTTAATAGAAATTAGCAGAAAAAAAATCTCGGAAAATTATGATTAGTTTTTACAACGCAAGTATTCACCATACCCAGGAAGTGCATGAGCTCGTTGAACACGCAAACACTTTAAAATTGTCTATCATCGTATTCGCCAATGATGAAACCAATCGAAGAAGTCTTTTCAAAAATTATATTTTCTGCTAAGAATTTGCTGGCAGATCCATCAAATCGATTAAATTTGGTGAACGTTATGTATATGTAAACGAGTCTGTTGCCACTGTTACTTCTGCAAATTGTAATAAATATTATATGAATACGTATATGAAACAACTTGCAGCTGCTTGGAAAAGAAACTAGAAATTGTGATTATGTACACGTGAGTACAATATTTTTTTTTTTAAATGTCTAATTGTTCATTTTAATTTTTAATTGGTCTTAATTGAAATGAGAAAGGTTTAATTTTAAATAATAAAATTAATTTTAATTAATTTTTAATTTAATTAATTTTAATAAATATTAATTTAATTTTAATTATTTTTAAATTTACTTTAAATTTTCAACGTTAAATTAATTTTTAATTTTAAATTATTAACAAACCGTGGCTTTCAGAAATAAATAAAACTCGAAGGTTTGAGTGAGCACGAAAACACAGAGATTGGACAATTGAAGATTAAGCGAAATTCATTTGGTCCGATGAATCCAACTTTAAGATAATTTGAAATTAACTATACTGAGATTTCACTGTACAATGTTTACTTTTATTATTATTATCTAGCTACGTTTTAAACCTAATCTTAAATTATACACAATATTTACTTTTATCAAGTTTCAATTCTTACTTTAAATAATATAAAATGTTTTCTTCTGGAAATATTTAGCTAAGTTGTAAATCTATTTTTAAATAAATTGAAAATTTTAAGTAGTTTTTTTATAGATTGAACCATTTTGACTAGCATTGAAAATCCTAAATATTAATGTCTAATTTCAACCATTAAATTTAAAAATAAATTCAAAAAAATCAAAACGAAGATAATAATATTTTATACCAAAAAAGTTGAGGGTCCGGTATTCGCACACTCGTTAGCTAGCTTTTAATTATTAGTTAGTTAAATAAACTAGCTATTGATAGCTACTTTATTTTAATTGTTCTCTGCGAAATCACAAAATCCATTCAACTCGAACTGTACGAGAGTAGTCTGAAAAGTTTCAAGTCTCAACATGAAAATGGCGTCACTCGCCATAAATATTATGGTAATATAATTGTGCACGTGTTGAAAGAAACTTTTGAAAATTTCAGCAGCGTTAAACGCTCAGTTATTATTTAACAGTAGTTTTTGTCAGTTGATGTTAGTGTCCCTGTAAAAATCGAATATCGAGCCGTCATTAAATTCTTGAATTTGAAAGGCAATACGCCTACGCAATTTAAAGCCGAGATGGACGTTGTTTACGGGGACTCTGCACCATCACTTGCCACAAAGAAATTTTGGACAGTTGTATTTAAACGTAGTCGTACCAGCTGGATTGAAGATGAACGTTCAGGACGGCCAAAATCTGCAACCACTACCGATAACGTCGAAAAAGTTCACCAAATGGTACTAGATGACCGTCGAATCAAGGTTAGAGAGATAGCAGAGGCCGTGGACATCTCAAAAGAACGTATTTGTCATATGTTGACTGAAGATTTTCATGAAAAAGCTAAACGAACTTCTCTTATTTGATCTTGAAACTTGCGTTATTACTGTGACCAAAATGATCATCCATCAACAAGGAAACAAGACAATAGTGCGATTACACAATGGCTCTCGTAGGCCACAAGAATTCCCGTTACACATACGCAATTCACCTCGGAGATATCCATCAAGCAAATGTCACTTTCTAAAGGCGTATACTTATTTCGTTGATTCTAAGAAGTAAGTGCATCGATTAACTAGATGATCGCTGCATAATTGTGATTGGTCAGCAAGCTTTGCAGCCCTGGATACTTGAGCCTGGACTTCGATGAGGAGAAGGCAGTCACCGCCGGCCCGTGGGGTATGCCCCACATTAAAACTACATTTTTTTAATGTAATTTTACTTCCCTTTTTATTATTTTATAATTTTAACACATAATTCCGTGCTTCAAAGTAAAGGGAAAATGTCAATTTACGATGTTTTTTTCAATTTTAATTTCAACGAGTCTTGCCAGTTAATTGCAGGGGATGACAGCAAGATTTCCTCCCCATCACCAACGCCTTTACTTAACAGCGTGGCCGCAGCTTGTCACGATGGCGTCGAACGCATCAGATCGTTTACGATGTGAAAACCTACCTTCTTGCATGTCTGCTGGTATCTCCGGGCTTCTATGTCGCGGAGAGCTATTCGACGTTACTCTGGTTGCAGAAGGGAGAATGCTGTACGCTCATAAATTGGTACTGTCTATTCATTCGCAGTATTTCATGGAATTGTTCAGATATGCACCATATCCTGTAGTATTTGTAAATAACGTTACATATGACGACCTACAAAAAATAATACATTTTATGTACCTGGGGGTAGTTGATGTCAGAAAAGATGAGTATAACTCATTAATTTATTCTGCCAAAATACTACAGATTAAAGGACTATCCAACTTCCAACCCGAGATTTATCATTCGACTATAACTCTAAGGCAAGAACCGTCTAACAATGTTGCTTCAAGCTTTAACCCAACGGAACCTGGACCATCCAACTTGGCGCCCGAAACTATAAAGATAGAAATCTCAAATCGTAATTGTGATGATTTACATGACAATGTAACTAACAACGACCGTGGAAACGTCTGTAAGAGGGAGCTGAAATCACCTCAATCTGATTACGAACTGAGAGACGCTGGAGTGTCTGGCGATCAAATTCCAAAGACAACGATTCCGGAGATAGGACCTAGCAAGTATATTGTACTTCAAGATTATGTTTATGTGATGGACAAAAATTTGGTGAAAAATCGTCAAAGGTGGAAATGCAACGAAGCGAAGAAGTATAAATGCAGAGCTTATATCCATGTACAGAATGGGAAAACCTTGATGATGAAAAACGAACATAGTCATGCTCCTTGAAAATTGACCGAATGTATACTAGTTTTTTATTTTATTAATATGAAATTTTGCTTTTCATTTCATATTATTTCTTTTGTATTTTGTTTGATTGAATATAGTACTCAATAAAAAAAAAATATTTGTCTTTTATTTTATACAATATTTAAAACCTAAATAAAATATTCCAAAAAATTAGATAACTGGATGTAATCCAACGTTTTTAATATAATTTGAGAAGTGAGATAATTCAGTTTTTCCGGTAAGTAATTTATGCTTCTACACTCTAGATAATTACAAGATCGTAAACATCACAAACAAGAAATTGAAAGCCGCGATGCATTCAGATACTCATAGAAGGACAGCAAATATTTTAGATAAATTCGACTTTTTTAATCAACGTATGTATATGTGCATTCAGGAATATGTGCTAATTTTTTTCGATGGGTAGTTCTCGTTATCAATGTGGTGTCTTCGGCGTATCTCAAGCTCGACAGTCTTTTTCCTTCAATCAATATCCAATGCCCGTTCCATTATATATTCTCTGTAGATAATAAATAAATAGACAAAATGACCAACGCATTACCATAGCATCCGCACAATGTCGTCAATTGCGTTAGGAGGTGGATATTGCGTTAGGAGGTAAGGTGACCAGACGTCCTCAAAGAAATATTGCAGTCCCGTCTAGTGGGCAAACGTGAGAACTACCTCAACAGATATGGATCAATCTATGATATTCATTATTTAACGACATGTATACGCAAAAAGGTATATGAAAAAAGAGCAACAAATTAATTAAAATAGAAAAAATAACAGCTGATAACGTAGGTGAATTGATTTGGCTTTACGCGTGTATTCGTTCAACCACGGGCTCGGTAGCTCAAAACCCAATGTTTTTTTTATAAAAGTTTATTTCAAAAATATACATAGGTACAATAATTAGCATACAGACATATTAAATGCACTATACTGGTATATAACCATTTCTATTGTTAACAAAAAAATAAAAAATAGTAATAAGTTATCTGTATAGCAAAATTCAAGGAAAAATATATAAAATCTTTTACAAATTTAAAAAAGAAAAAGAAGAGAAAATAATATTAAAATATACATAAATAAAATATAGCACATACAAAATTAAATATTAATTATTACAATTTTAGTTGGTAAAGCTATATATAACCAAATATACTAGGGTCAAATTAATCAGCGTACTGAAGTTATTACTGTTTGAATGTCCAAGATGTGCTTTGGCATTTTGTGTATATATTAAAATTTAAGTACTCTTTTGCCGTAGTTACCAATACTAGATATTATTGGGTTAGTATGTCCTCGGGAAATATTTTTATAATATTTATCTGTGTGATAATAACGTTGTTTTTTTATTGTTGGAATTCTATATTTGTTATGTAGCTTTTTTAAATTCGTATAAAATGAGATGTCATATATTATTTTTATTGCTTTATTTTGAATTACTTGTAATTAATCAAAGTTAGTTTTAATCGTTTTGCTCCATACCAGGCAAGCATATGTTAAACCGATCTAGTTAACTGTATAAAGAATTTTATTTTTAGTTGTTAGTGTGCGGTTGGCAGCGCTAGTGGTTAGCCCTTTAGATCTAAGTTCTTTTACGTGTTTGCTAAATTTAAGCTTGGAGTCCAGGTTAATGCCAAGGTATTTAACGCTCTTTCTCCACACCATAGAAGTGCCCTCCTCACTTTTGAGAAGTGAGGGTAAAGGTTGTTGGCAGGTTGTAAAAATTATACCCGAGGGCTTCCTTCAGCCGGGTCCTTTCTTCCATCCATGCTGTACACTTGAATAGCATGTGGTCGGTGTCGTCCTTTGCGTCTCCGCAGTGGTGGCACTCCTCGGCGGCCTCTTTGCCTATCCTTTTCAGGTAGGCGCCAAAGCAGCCGTGTCCAGTTAGCACCTGGTCAGGTGGAAGCTCAGTTCACCTCGGCCCCTCTCGCTCCAGACCTTAGGGTCCGGGATGGGTCGGTGAGTCCAGCGACCCTTCGGTGACGTGTTCCATCGTTCCCTCCAGCGCTCGAAGGTGGCTTTTAAGGCGTCGTCTTTCGACTGCCCGTTGTAGATGCATTTCCTTTCGAACGCGAGGAGGTCGATCGGCGGTATGCCGGACACAATGAGAGTGACTGCCTCAGACCGTGCGGTAGGCCGAAGCGACCCTTAGCGCGCTGGTTTTCTGAACTCGAGCCAGCTTCAGCCGAGTTCTCTCCACCCTCTTGGAGTCGGCCCACACTGGGGCCCCGTAGAGGAGGATGGAGTGGACCACTTCATTATATAAGCGTCGACGTTTCGACTTTGGTCCTCCGATGTTCGACATCAGTCTGGCGAGTTCTCCGGCGACGCGCGCCGCCTTGTCCGCGTGAACGGAGAAGCGAAGCTTGTCGTCGAGGTGAACTCCAAGGTACCTTATCGATCTGCTGAAAGGCACCTTGAAGCCGTCGAAAACGAGCTTGGGCGGCTCTAGTTTTCCCCGCCTGGTGAAAAACACCGCTTCTGTCTTCTGGACCGCAAGCTCCAGACTGGCGCCGTCGAGCCAGCTCTTGACGCTCCGCAGGGCCTCTTCGCCGAGAATTATGATTGACGTCGTTGACTTTCCGGTGATGAGGATGGCGACGTCGTCTGCGAAGGCGACCATTCTGGCTTCGTCAGGCGTGGGCGCTCTCAGCACTCGACGTTCCAGAGAGCGTGTCCTAAGACCGAACCCTGGGGAACGGTTGCCATGACCGCTCGTTGAGAGCTCTTGCCCATGCATTGGTACTGCAACACCCTGTCCAAGAAGTAACTATCGATCATTCGGATCAGGTATGCTGGAGTGCCGATTTTTGCCAGAGTGGCGAGGGTGGAGCTCCAGCGCGCCGAGTTGAATGTGTTTCGGATGTCGATCAAGGCGATATTAGCCAGGCCCCGGCAGTTCCCCGCCAGGCTTCGCGGAGGATTCCGATCACCTGCTCGATGGCGCCTATCGTCAAGCGCCCTCGGCGGTCACCGTGCTGCTGGGATGACAGCCCTTTGTCGGCCTCCTCCAAGACAGTCTGTAGCCGTTCGAGAATCAGCCTCTTCAGAATCATTCCCAGGCCGTCCAGCATGCAGAGTGGGCGGTATGCTGAGGGACCAGGGGTCGCCTTGGTGCCCTTCAGGATTAAGACGAGTCTTTGGCGTTTCCAAGTCGAGTCGAAGGCTCCCTCAGAGAGACAAGCGTTGAGGGCTGCAAGAAGCAGCTCTGGGTCCTTATCTGCGATGCGCTTGAGAATGGCATTGGGGACGTCGTCGGGTCCAGGCGCCCTTGCGGAGTTGATACGTCTAGCCGCTCCTTGAAGCTCTTCTTTAGAGAACGGGAGGACTTCATTTTCAGGCTCTGCGGCTGGTTCGCTGATTGCGGGTCGGTAGGTCTTGGGGTGCCGCGGGAACAGTCCGTCGACCACCGCCTCCATGTTTTCATGGTTGTGGTCTTCGTTTCGGACGCTCAGTTTGTTGCACACTATCCTGTACGGCAGCCCCCAAGGATCTTCGTCGACCGACTTGCAGAGTTCATCTCAACAGCGCGCTTTGCTTTGCTTAATAGCTATGCGCAGCGCGTTTTTCGCGTCCTTGTGGTCCTGTCGTTACTCTGCCACGACTAAGTGGTGCCTGTGGGCGCGTCTGCGAGACACTGTGCAAGCGCGTCGTAGATCGTCGATTTCGTCCGTCCACCAGTAGGCCGGTTTCCGATGTCGGTTTGCGCTGCGCTTGGGCATTGAGGAGTCGCAGGCGTCGCGCAGGAGCTCGTTTAGAGAGCGTACTATGTTTTCAGCCGCGGCGTCCGATCGCACAGCGCTTTTGTTGAGGGCTTCGCAGTCGAGCTTTCGGACGCACCAGCCTCGCGCTGCGTACGGCGGTGACATGAGGTCGCGGTGGTCGAGCTCAAAGCTGACGTAGCGATGGTCGCTTTGCGAGTGGACATCTAGCACGCGCCAGCCTCGGATTCTGCCTGCTAGGGCTTTGTCGACAAGGGTCACGTCGATCACCGACCCGGTGCTGCCCCGGACGAAGGTGAACTCTCCTCCAGTGTTGGCAGCGTGTAGGTGTAGGTTTGATGCCATGTAGCAGAGAAGAGCTCCTCTTGCGTCTGTCGAAACGGAGCCCCATTCGACGGCTTTCGCGTTGAAGTCGCCGGCTACGATGACCGAGAGCGTCGATGTTCGGACGCTCTCCTCCAGGCCGGCGATGTCGCGGTTGAAGTCGTCGATTGTGGAGTTGGGTGAGAAGTAGCAGTTGTAAACGCAAAAATCGCCCAGCTCTACCCAAGTCCAGCCGGCAGTGCTGGAGGTAGTGGCAGCGTTGGTCAGGAGCAGGCGGCTACTAGAGGGCAAGTGTAGCGCACCCTTGGAGCTCGCGTCCAGCTCGAGTGCCAGCGGCGCGGTGGATTGCAGTGCTGCTCTGAAACGATTGCGACGTCTGCGCGTTCGTCTACGATCGTTTGCTGCAGCAGGTCCTGCGCAGACTGGCATTTGGATGCTTTTCTGCTGCGCGCTAGCTCCGCTCTAAAAGCTGGGCAGTCGCTGCTTCCGTAGCGGTGCCCGGCTGTGGTTAAGTTGCCGGTCTCGCTGATGCAGACAATGCATCTCGGTCCGCTCTTGCGTTCCTGGTCTTCCAGCAGCTTCTGCAGTCCTGAGCGGTCGGACGCCTTGCACCGCGAAGCGATGTCGGTGCTACGCATATATTTGTCGGTGTTAAGCATATACTTTACCTTAGTGAAGCAAAGGTACCGAATGCTTCTTATGTTTGTGATGTTGGTGGTGTCTGAGGTAAATTGGACGAGGTAAAGCCGAGAGATGCCCGTAGTCTCGAATTTCGTTTTCATTGCCGTCACCTTGATGACACTTAGTCCCTGCTGCTCGAGAAAAGGGCCGATGTCTTCAATGGGAATCTCTAGTAGCCCCCTCAAGGTAGATTTCACCGATTTGTCTTCATCGGTGGTGAATATATCGAAGGTGTGTTTGCCCTTAAGCCCCTCCATTAATATGGCTCGTTCGAAGTTCGAGCGACGCACAGGTGTAACGTAGAGGTGTTGCTCACGGCCGCATTACCGCTTTAGGTGTAACGCAACGCAACGTAAATTGTGGTGACTTAATGATCAACTTGATTAAGTCGATCATTTGTAGATGTGTGCTTGCTACTTCCACAATAATAGACGAGATTCTCGGTCGTTTGCTGCTTATCACCTCCGGAAGCTTCACAAGTCATCACATCGTTCTCTTATTGCATCTGAAAAATAATTAAAAACAATAAGAACAAAGAACATAAAAAGTTGTAAGCTGTGCACAATATTCCTACTTATAATTCATAAATGCAATTTGAATGTGATAAGCGCACATATTTTAATAGTAATAATTATGCAAAAGTTTCTAGAAAAGGGCCACACCCAAATGGAAGCCGACTCAGTTCATTCGGTTGTGGAAAGGAAAGGTAAAAATCGTAAAATACTTCTTCCCAGCAACTGTAGCAAAGGAAGCTAAATCTAGACCTTTTGCTTATGATATAGTTTTACCAGATTTTATCTTTTTCAAAGTTTACAGATTACCACGTTTACTACTCTATATGCCCTAGAAGAGCTGCTGGCGACAGATGTGTTACTGATATAAGAGTTCCTAGGTATAACATCGATGGCACTATTGATTACAAAGTTATTTATTTATTTAGATTAAATTAAGACCATCGTGACCTAACAGGTTACCCCAATGCGTCACGATGGTCGAAAACAATAATTGTATTATCTAATACACAAAAAATGTATATTTATACATAGTTAGAATAATACCTAAAAATAATAAAACAAAACAAAAATTATAAAATAGTAAAATTAAATGATATGAACTGGAACAGCTCCTCATAGATAACATTAAACAGGTCAATGTGTAATGACAACGTATTAAGGAGCCGGATGGCCACAGCTATAGGTGAGTCGGCAAGTGCGGACGTCGTAGCCCCAACGACCATCAAAAGAGGAGGCGATCGTGATTCTCGAAAATGTTCTGGAACCCAAAACTGGGATTTTTCGAGAATAGCTGGGTTGTCGACAGCACCTTTCAGTAATTTAAAAAAATGCTTAGCGACATACAATTTTCTGCGAGAACTCAGCGAATGGTATCCCAACGCTCCTAAAAGAAAGGTGCTGGGATATAAGAACGGATAATAACCAAATGACTTTTTGTAAAAGGTATCTTAAAAACCTTTTTTGAATTTTTTCCACTAAAAGGGAAAGGCGTTCCTCATAACAAAGCCGAGCATCTTGGAAGATTTATCACAGACATTATATTTTCTGATGAGTTTTCCTTATTACCCAAGCGCCCTAAACAAATCGAGTCTTTTGTCAGATGTTTCCCAGCTTCATTAAGCCCCACAGAAAATATCTAAGACTAATTACAAGAATTTGCAGGAAGTAAAAAATGTTAAACTAAAAGACTGTCATATTTTTTATCTCTCACCATTCATCATAAAAATTATAATATCTGTCTTGTTTTAAAGAGATTGTTGTTTAAGTTTAATTTTTTTCTTGGTACCATAAGTAATACTTTAGATTTAAGGAGAGTTTAGTTTTTGATTGTGAATTTTTTTTAGATTATTCCTTAAAATACTAATGTTAATTGATAATAAATATTGTCAAGACTGATTTTTATAACAAAATAATACTGTTGCTTAAACTTAAATTGTAGGGTACTAGAAAAAAGAGTAATGTTCACGTTTCTTGATAATTATTGTTTTTTCTTTGATTATATTGAGCCAATGTATTGGCTTCATTAATATTATGCTCTTGTAGTTGGATAGAGTTTTAATTATGTAGTTATTAAAATTTGTTTTCGATCAATAAAATGTTTGAAACTAAAAGAAAATTTGAATTCTGTGTATCTACGTTAAATACTTTACTGTATATTTTACTAATTTTATATGACAAAACCGCGCAATATTAACGAAAATTCAGTTTTTGAGCATTGGGTAATAACTCGATAATAATATTTACTTTATTAAACATCTACAGCTTTCAAAATGTAATAATTATGAAGTTTTTTCACCTCCTGTATTTCATGCAGTATTGCAACCAATAGTTCAGCGGCTATGTAGGATCACCGACGATATATGATTCATTAGCTGAACATGTTGGTATTCAGTTTATTGGGGTAAAATAATCGCCATATAAGCGTCAATCAAATCCTTGCTTCTGAAAAATAAATGTAAACAATAAAATCTATTATATACAATAGTTAAACATTAAACACTATGCATCTACTTGCATCTTATATATAATTGTTCTAATAATCCATAAATGCAATTTAAAGTGACAACTGAAGAAAAAATACAATAAAAGTTACCTTAATTGAAAGGCAACTATTCTTCGACGGTTAGGTTGAGGCAATATGTCATATTAGTATTGTTTGTAATACATACATATTGGTAAGGAAGTATTATATGTGTAATATACTAAACAACTTAACTTTCTAAAAAGAAATACTGATATTTTATGGAGGATAATCAAAAATAGTCTGTGAATATTGGCTTTTTATATTTCTAATGAATATTAGTTAATACTAGAGTAATCATACATTTGTGGTACTTTTAATGATAGCTTTTATTTTCAGTGTATACTTATAAATGTCAAATCACATATGTGATAACTATTTTGACGTATTGAGGTTAAGTGAAATTTTCAAGCCGAAATGAATTACAAATAAACATTTGATCTTAGAATGCCAATAATAATTTTGTTAGTATAACCATGCTATACTTTTTATTTATCAAAATACTTATGAAGCCACCTTTATATTAAAAGTTTTGTTTATGTTGTTTAAGCTCCCATGTGCTCCCATCATATTGGCTTTTTATATTTCTAATGAATATTAGTTAATATTAGAGTAATCATACATTTGTTGTACTTTTAATGATAGCTTTTATTTGCTGTGTATACTTATAAATGTCAAATCACATATGTGATAACTATTTTGACGTATTGAGGTTAAGTGAAATTTTCAAGCCGAAATTAATTACAAATAAACATTTGATCCTAGAATGCCAATAATAATTTTGTTAGTATAACCATGCTATACAAAATACTTACGAAACCACTGTTATATTAAAAGTTTTGTTTATGTTGTTTAAGCTCCCATGTGCTCAAACTTTTGTATAATCTTTAACTAATACTGTGTAAGAGAGATCTATTGTGATAAGATATTTGTTCGCTGTTTACTTATTTGAATTTAACACTCTTTGGCACTCACGATGGAACATAATTTACGACGCAAAATCTGACAGTCTTCAACAGAGATAAATGTCAGATTTCATAAGAGCACAGAGCATTTCGTGACCTAGAAATCTTAATCGGGACCCATAAAGCAAAAAAAAATATTTCATTGATTAAAAGTATTAAATACGAAAATGGATCTTTTAAAAATTATGGCTCTCTACAAAATATACAAATATGATAAAAAATATATATATATTTTTTTTTTAATATTATAATATAATTTAAATATAATACATATTATATTTAGAACAAAAAAAAATGGAAAAACTTACAATGATAATATTTTGTACAGGACCGGCCCTAGATTTTTAACGGCTATCAGATTTTGCGTCGTAAATTACGCTCCATCATGAGTGCCAAAGAGTGTAAAATCACAATAGATCTCTCTTCAACAGTATTAGCTAAAGATTATACAAAACGTTAGAGCACATGGGAGCTTAAATAACATAAACAAAACTTTTAATATAAAGGTGGCTTCATAAGTATTTTGATAAATAAAAAGTATAGCATGGTTAATCTAACAAAATTATTATTGGCATTCTAGGAGCAAATGTTTATTTGTAATTCATTTCGGCTTGAAAATTTCACTTAACCTCAATACGTCAAAATAGTTATCACATATGTAATTTGACATTTATAAGTATACACAGCAAATAAAAGCACCACAAATGTAAGATTACTCTAGTATTAACTAATGTTCATTAAAAATATAAAAAGCCAATATTCATAGATTTATTTTAATTATCCTTCATAAAATATCAGTATCACTTTTTGAAAAGTTACGTTGTTTTGATTATTACACATAATACTTCCTTACAGTTTACAGCTAATTTTCATAAACAGTGAGAGATATGATTACATATATTTATTGCAAACAATACAAATTTGACATATTGCCTGAACTTAACTGTTGAAGAGTAGTTACTTCTCAACACATTCAATTAAGGTAGCTTTTATTGTATTTTTTTTAGTTGTCACTTTTAAATTGCATTTATGGATTATGGAAGTAAATGCATTGTGTTTAATGCTTAACTATTGTATATACAATAATTCTTATTGTTTATAATTAATTTTTAGAAGCAATTGCTTAATTGACGCTTATACGGCGATTATTTCACCCCAGCAAACTGAATACCAACGTGTTTAGCTAAAGAATCACATACGTTGCAATTATTGACATTAACTGAAAGTTCAAACACATGTACGTATTACATAGTATGTATTAAATTATGGTAGCCGCCGCTCGCTTCGAATTCCATTTTCACGTCGGTAATCACCAGTTTAGCGTACTCGCGTTTCGTTAGCCTTTCCCTTACTGTGCCAAATAAATTCGCGCGTTACTGTGCAGTGTAGTTTAACACATGCAACGATTAGTGATTTAAAACCGAAATATTCATAAATATCGCTTTAATTATTCTTACTTGAGATCGACATGTAGTAATAAGAGAATTGTAATTGCTGAAAATAAAAATAAACATTGGCTGAACAGCACAAACAGACGAATAGACATATTTTAATGAAAGTCTGATAGCTACTGATCTGCATCCGCACCAGGGACCGGTCAGTGAGTTATTTTCCTTTTGGCTCGGTTGCATGTTAAGTGACGAGAGTTAGTGAAAGAGTACATAACACGACTGAGTCCTCACTTTCTTGCTGCTTAAAGAGTGAGAGTGAGATGCAAAGCGTGTGTGCGTGCGGCTGTTGTATCCGTTTGGAAAATGCATCTCACAATACGTGACACACATGTATAGGTTTGATTGAATTGGTGAATTTATTCTCGATTTTCGACAGAATATCTCTACTGCCCCGATGAGTGTTTATTATTATTACTTATTATTATCTTATTCAATGCGTAAATGTAGTACAAAGAAATACTATAAATCTTATTTATTTATATATAATATTTTTGTATAGATATTTAAATTATTAGAAGCAATATGTACTATAATACATTTGTATTAACACAGTCAGTTTGAGAGCTATCCATTTCATAATTATTCATAATTGAGAAAGAGATGGCAAGTTTGTGTTTACTACTCGCAAATAGAGTATAGTTACAGGTCACAAATAAGGAAAGGTTAACGTGACGATCGGCTGACTCTCTGCGTCACTTTTGCGGCGTTCGTGTGCAACATAATACAAATAAAAACATTTACAATATGTTGCGTGTAGGGATACGCGTGCTGGTTAGGTCTTAGGTCAATCCAAAAACACGTGTGCTGGTGTAACAGTTTTATTGAGCTCGGCGTGGTCCGACCGCTTTGTAACGACGATCGGAGCCGACTAACGTCAAAATTGGGTGCTTTCCCGAACGCCGTATGACGGCGTTCGCGAACGTGTGCAAACGGCGAAACGGGCGTCAACATACCCCCCACCATGAAACATTAGTTTCATAATGACGGGCACATCAGCGGGCCTTACAAGTGTTTGTCCTCACATTACAAACTCTGTGAGGACGCGATGTTTGAAATAATACTAACACAGAATTACAATAAACATGACAATAAATAAAATTACAATAAACATGAAGAAAGAAGAGGAATGTTAGTAGTACTGTATAAGGTTGTAAAGAATAATGTTAGTAACACATACACATATACATTGGGATTGTTTGTACTATATTATTACTAAATACTAACTACAAGCTTTCATTCATTTTTTGACAATTATTTAAATGTAAATTAAAACGGACATGAATTATTATAGTTAAAGGTTTGATTGTTAGCTAAATTTTAATTATTTTGGTTTGCTACTTGGTTAAATTATAAACTTGGTTTGCCACATGGCTAAATTATAAATTTGGTTTGCTACATGGCTAAATTATAAATTTAATACATATAGGAAACATGATACACATTTAAATTATTAATAAACAAAACACAAAATATAAAATTGCTTGCACTGCACTAGCCTTTATTTGGCACAGCACACACTTTAGTTATTGGCCTTTTTATAGTGCCATTCTTTGTTTTAATCGTCACTACTCGAATTAGTCCATCAG
This sequence comes from Plectrocnemia conspersa, assembly GCF_051122295.1. Taxonomy (NCBI): domain Eukaryota; kingdom Metazoa; phylum Arthropoda; class Insecta; order Trichoptera; family Polycentropodidae; genus Plectrocnemia; species Plectrocnemia conspersa. The sequence goes on along the minus strand of NW_028277170.1, from coordinate 1,880,349 downwards.
CCCCTGGGTGAATTGCTTCAATGCGGCCGATCACCCATTGCAATGGTGGTAGGTTGTCCTCCTTGACAACTACCATTTCGCCGATGGCAGGTTTGCAATCCACCGCTCGTACCCAGGTTCTTCTCCCTTGAAGCTCTGCCAAGTACTCGTTAGACCATCTTGTCCAAAACTCCTGCACTAGGTCCTGCATCAAATGGTATAAATTTGTCCCCCTAGAGCTGGAAGTATCCTGTTGAGGAAGAGCTGTTAAGGGGGTGCCGATCAGGAAGTGGCCCGGGGTTAAGGGATTCAGGTCTTGTGGATCACTCGACATTGGAGTCAATGGGCGAGAGTTAAGGCATGCCTCTACTTGGGTAATTAGTGTATAAAGGTTTTCGAATGTGTACATTGATGAGCCGAGTGTGCGACGCAGGTGGTGTTTTACACTCTTTACGGCGGCTTCCCATAGTCCACCCATGTGAAGAGCTCGTGGAGGAATGAACTGCCACTGTACTCCTAGAGAGGCTAGGTGGTCTGTTATTGCAGAACAGTTGGTTTTCTTTTGGATGAAAGATGTCATTTCACGCAACTGTCTATCGGCACCGACAAAGGTGGTCCCATTGTCTGAGAGAATGTTGTGTGGTTTTCCTCGTCGAGAAACGAATCTCTTAAGTGCGTTTATAAAGTCGGCAGTAGTCAGACTACTGACTAGTTCTAAATGTACAGCTTTAGTAGAAAGACACACCATTACACAAATATATGCCTTGGTTACCTTAGCATTGCGATGCATTCCGGTTTTGATATTAACCGGGCCTGCATAGTCTATGCCGGTGTTAGTAAATGGTCTTGAAGGAGTAACCCTAGAAGACGGTAAGTTTCCCATTATCTGTATTAATGGTCGGGGACAACAGCGAAAACACACTAGACACCTGGATAGAATGCTGCGAACTACACGTCGTCCGGCCAGTGGCCAAAATTGTTGACGCATCACTGTTAGGAGTGCTTGAGCTCCCAGATGTAAATGTGTTTCATGCAAATGTCTCACAATCAATGTAGTGAGGTGATGCTTAGGAGGCAAAATCATTGGATGGATTTGGGCTGAAGGTAATTTAGACCTTTGAAGTCGGCCTCCCACCCTTAGCACACCTGCATCAAAAAATGGATTTAAGCTTAGCAGACGGCTTTTTGCATGAAGAGGTTTATTTAAACGCAGAGCTCTTATTTCTGTAGGAAATGTCTGCAATTGAGCTAAGCCAACTAGTGTTCTCGTAGCTCCGTTCAACTCAGAAACTAACAGTGGTCCGACAGTACGGTTCACTGAGTGTTTACAGTTATATATAAATCGTTTAACGTAGGCGATCGTACGCTGCAATCGCAAAAACTTTGAAAAGCGATTCATTATGTCCCAGTCAGCCCCAACCAATGATGCAAAAACAAATGTATGTTTTACATCGGGGATCTCTTTTGGGAGCACAATTGTTGATACCGGCCATTCACATTTGGATTTCGAAAGCCATTCAGGTCCGTGCCACCATAACCGACATGAGTGTAATTGAGATGGAGGCACACCACGTGAGATCAGGTCAGCAGGATTGTCCCTTGAAAGGACATGTTTCCAAGAGTAAGCAGCAGACTGAATTTCTGCCACCCGGTTAGCTACAAAGGTTGTCCACCGTGACGGCTGTCCGTTGAGCCAGTGTAGAACCACTGCTGAATCGGACCAACATGTAACTGTGGCTAATTTAAAATTTGTGAGTGACTTGACTGAATCTACCAATTTGGTTAGTAATACTGCTCCACAGAGCTCAAGCCGAGGAATGGAAATTTTAGCCAACGGTGCGACTCGTGACTTTGAACACAATAAATGAGAATGGGCATTACCGACCTCGTCCTTGGACAGAACATATAGACAAGCTCCATATGCAAGTTCAGAGGCGTCGCAAAATGCGTGGAGTTCGAAACTGTGCTGATTTGTCACTACGTGTCTTTGTATTTGAAGACTGTTCAAGGTAGTCAGCTCCTTCGCCTGTGATTTCCAAGCTCGCTGGATGTCAGAGGGTAATTCTGCATCCCAAGCAAGTTGTCTCTGCCATATTTGCTGCATCTGAAGTTTATTTATGACTGTAGCGGGCGCTACTAATCCTAATGGATCATAGACTCTCGAAATTGTTGACAGAAATTGCCTTTTCGTATATGCTACTGTGGGTTGACCTAGATTTACCTTAAAAGATAGTATGTCTAGTTGACTATTCCAAACTAAGCCTAGCGTTTTTGACGTATCTTTCACGTCGAAGTGTTGGCTAGTGGAACTAGTTGAATTGTTTCTGAGATCCTTGTGGTTGGATCTCCACTTTTGCAATGGAAAATGTGCTGCTGTTAAAGCAGTAGAGACACCGAGCATTATTCGCTTAGCTTCTGCTAATGTATTAGCTCCGGTTATAAGGTCGTCGACATAAAAATGGGAACTGATAACTGTAGCGATTTCAGGATCGGCTGATTCGAGATCTAGTGCCACCTGGCGTAAACAGCGAGTTGCTAGAAAGGGAGCTGACGAAGTGCCATAAGTGACAGTATTGAGAACATAATGTCTTAACGGTTTAGTTGCATCAGTTCTCCAAACGATTCGTTGCAGGTCAGTGTAGGGCTGACGTACTTTAATTTGTCTGTACATTTTTTCAACATCAGCAGTTATTGCATACCGAAACCCGCGAAAACTCAACAAGATTTGCACTAGTGTGGGTTGGATGGTTGGTCCGATCATTAAAATATCGTTAAGTGAGATTCCCGAAGAGGACTTTGCCGAGCCGTCGAAAACAACTCTGCACTTTGTAGTAGAACTGGCCTCTTTTATCACCGCATGATGCGGCAAGTAATGATAAGTCTTAACGTTATCTTTGCTAGGTGGGAGACACTCGGACATATGTCCTAGCTGAATATATTCCTCAAGGAAATTGACATACGAAGTACACAGATCCTTGTCTTGTTTGAGTCGTCGTTCCATTGTGTGGAAACGGCGTTCAGCGGCTGCCACTGAGCTGCCTAGACATGCAGGAGATTCTTTTAACGGCAATGTCACCGTGAATTGACCTGACTGATCTCTTTCAAAGGTCTCCTGAAAGAGTCTTTCACACTCCCTTTCCTCGTTTGAGAGATGTGCCTTAGGTTGTACTTCCTCAACCTGCCAAAACTTTTGTATCTGACTGTGAATGGCGTTCAGGGAAAGATGACAATTAGTAATGGTCGGTTGGATATCTTTCGGGTACGAAACCGTACCGGTCAACACCCAACCGAAAATGGTGTTTTGAATAATTGCCGGGCTGTCTTTACATAATAGCTGCCGCTCTGCCAGCAGGGACTGCCAAACTATGTTTGCGCCTAGCAGTACGTCGATTTCTCGACTTTTGTACCACAAAGGGTCAGCGAGAGTAATGTTTGTGGGAATCGAAGCGACGTTCGGGGACTGATCGGCATGTGGTAGCTTATCAGCGATGCGATCTAAAATTAGAAATTGGTCAGCAAAGCAAAATTCCTGATTGCAAGACGACAAACGTGCCTTGACTTGGTAGTCGACTTGCAACTGTTGGGCTTGGAGGCCAGAAATCGTCGCACTCGTGCGCGTTTTTTTTAATTTTAGCCTGGATGCTAGCCTAGTTGTCACGTAATTCGATTGTGAGCCCGTATCTAGCAACGCACGGCACGGCACTGCCTTTCCATGCCGGTCCGAAATGTAGACGATTGCCGTTGCCAAAATAACCTCTGCTGACTGATTAAATAGTGAGGTCATTCTAGCTTGCTCGCCGCTTTCTGATGCAGGTTTAGAACTTGCCTGCGAATAATTATGGTTGTCGCCACGTTGATGCGGATCGTGCAGCATAGTATGGTGCTTTGCATTGCAGATCCTACATCGCCCAGTATGGAAACATTTGGCTTTGTTGTGACCTGCCTGTAAGCAGTTGATGCAAACGTTAATTTTCCGCGCCAGTTCCAGTCGTCTTGGGATCGACAATTGTGAGAATTGTCTGCAGAAAGCTAGAGTATGCGGCATTTTGCAGTGCGGACATAAATTGCCGTGTGATCTGTCCTTGGTATTGAGGAAGTTAGTTTTCATAGGTGGCACTGGTCTTACTGCCCGAGAAGATGTGGAGGTGCTACCTCCTAGAGATTGACCTCTTAGGGTGAGGAATTCCATGAGCTGTTTAAGGGTGGGCAAGGCAACATGAGTTTGTTGACTCTCCCATGCTTGTTTGGACAAGTCGTCTAAGCGCCGTACTACCAAACTCACCACGATGGCATCCCAAGTGTTTTGGCCTAGATTTTTAAGGGCTAAGATGTTCGCCTCAACAGTGTCTACCAGCTCTAACAGCGATTGCTGGGAAGCTACCTGAATTGGTTTCAGGTCTAACAGAGCAACTATGTGCACATTGACAATCAGCCTAACACTGTCGAAACGAGCCAGTACTCTTTCCCACGCCGAATTGTAGTTTTCGGCGCTCAGTTGAAACGCTTCTATCACCCTGGCTGCGCTATCCTTAAGCGCATTTTTTAAGTGATGAAACTTGTGGATGTCACTTAGTTCGTTATTATTATGTACCAGCTGACAATAAGTGTCGCGGAAGGCCACCCACTTTGTAAGACTGCCATCAAAACTCGGAATGCTGATTGATGGCAGCGTTAATTTTTGGTTAATTTGCTCCTGTCGCACTTCAGGTTGACGTTTTATGTATACTTTTGCCAAATTAAGGACCTCAAAATACCTATCTTCAAAGGCCTCGACTTCCTCGTCATACCCTTCGGCATCCAGCAACCTAATTTGTTGCTGGACAGCGAGGAATCTGTCCAGCAGTGTACCAAAGCTGCTGAACTTATCTCTGACCCTCTGTTCATTGACAGGATCAGCAGCTAGTAGTTTGCTAAACCTCGTTAGCTCACTTTTGAGGCACGCCCTACTGTTGGTCAACAACTCCATGTTGTCGTTGACCGATGACTATCAATTAAAGTGTGTTTAATGGAGAGGAAGTTAGGTTAGGATGATCGACACTAACCTTTCTCTCCTGCTGGATGCGACTGCTTCCTGGGACTCGGCGTCCTGGTGGTGCTCCAGGTGATTTGACGGCAGCTTCCTGGGGCTAGACGTCCTGGCGCTGAGCTTCGGGGGACCAGATCCTGGACCCGCTAGCTCTTTCCACGAGCGACTCGACGCTCCACTGCGTCACTTCGGGGACCAACTCCTGGACCCGCTGACTCGTCGCTGTGCTGTCCTAACCTGACGGCTGGGTAGCGCTGCTCGGCTCCGCGTCTGTGAGTTCGTCCACGTGGTGGACGACCTCGAGGTTAAGACGATGTTTTCGGATTAGACCTTCGCGACGTGTAGGCGTCGTCTCACGTATCCGGCTCGAAGGACCAAAATGTTGCGTGTAGGGATACGCGTGCTGGTTAGGTCTTAGGTCAATCCAAAAACACGTGTGCTGGTGTAACAGTTTTATTGAGCTCGGCGTGGTCCGACCGCTTTGTAACGACGATCGGAGCCGACTAACGTCAAAATTGGGTGCTTTCCCGAACGCCGTATGACGGCGTTCGCGAACGTGTGCAAACGGCGAAACGGGCGTCAACACAATATTTAAAAAATAATCACTCGGAGCTGAACCAAAAACCGAAAAAATCGTTAATTTTTCCAGAATCGTGATTATATTTTTTTTTTAATTGAACCGGAACGAAAACCGAATTTAAAAACTTACGGTTCGATGCCTTGCATACAAATGGGGGAAAAGAGTTGAAATTTAATTACTTGTTAATATTGGGAAAATTGTAAAGGCGTGGAAAAAATGATTATGGCCAAGAGCTAGATGCGGGCCGTCGCGCATGCGTCACAGCTACCGGGTCGCTTGATGTCTGGGGCTGTCGGCGAGCTCGATAGAAATAATAAGCCGCAGGTACGTGTCGCTCGCGCGGTTCATCTGCGCTGTCGCATTTCCATCGCGCTGTGTATCCGTAAATCATTTTCGCTCGCCGCGGCGCACATTCCGCTGCTGTATTTCAACGCAGAATTGTAAAATCGAACTTGTCAGTTGCGCATCGATTAGCAAATAATTCATTTCGTTGCAGCGCCGCATGCATCCAACATGATCCTAGAGAAGTACCGGCATAAGTATGCGCTGTATGCGCTGTACGTGGCGACTTGCCTGCTGGTGTTTCTGTGGTCGGCGACGCGGCCTAAGGAAGACGACTCCCAGCTGGCATACGTGTTGTTGCAGCCGGCCACCGACAATGTTACGGCCAGCTGCGCGACGGCCGACCTACCCGCATCAGATTTCTCGTCGCTCATCGACCTGAGTGACTTCCACTTTCTGCTCAACAACTTCCCGTGCAACGGCTCACGCAGCCCATTTCTACTAGTGTTAGTGCATTCGGCCCCGAGCCACGCTACGGAGCGCCGTGTCATTCGCGATACGTGGGGCGCGCGTCGCGAGCTGGTAGACGCCGTCTTCCTGCTCGGCGACACCGACTCGGACGAGATGCGCCATCTGATTTCGGCGGAAAACGACGAACACGGTGACATAGTGCAGGGAAACTTCGTGGATGCGTATCGTAACTTGACGTACAAGCACGTCATGGCGCTTAAGTGGGCCTCTTACTTCTGCCCTGAGGCCAAGTACGTACTGAAGACGGACGACGATGTGTTCGTCAACACGCCATACCTGCTCGAGTACCTGACGCATGAGCTCTCTCCTTGGGGCGCTCGCAAACTCATTTTCTGCTCTAAGATCTCGGACGCGGGCGTCAAACGCAGCTATCGTTCCAAATGGCGTGTGTCTCCGGCAGAGTACGCTGACAATATGTACCCACCCTATTGCATGGGGTGGAGCATCCTGTACTCGCCAGACGTGGTCTTCGAGCTCTACCGCGAAGCGCAGCAAAGTGAATACTTCTGGATAGACGACGTGCACGTGACTGGCGTGCTAGCCAGCCGCATCAACGTCACGCAAACCCCTGTCGGCACCCTCGCCATGACCGAAAGCCAGCTGATAGAAGGCGCCGACGACGTTGTCGCTAGGATCGTCTTCGGCCCGCCGAACCTAGATGTCGAAACGGTCCAGAGACTATGGGTAACAGCATTGAAATCCAAGGCCCATTAGAGTTGCGACCCAATTATGTATGTGTATATATATATATTGTTAAAATTATAAAAAACGACTGAATGTACGTACTTATTTAGAATTTTTCAGTCAAACGTGTGCGCGCTCTTCGTATTTGCCTAAAGAGATACGAAATCCACGATAAAGAGCGTGCTAATTATAGTTGTACTTCTCCGATAAATCCAAATAGAAACAGCCAAAATACTACGTAACAAAGTCGCCAAATTTACTAGTAGTCATACAAAAACAGGGTAAATCGACCGCGACGGATCTAACTGTTGATTGAAGCGATTTTATTTTCTTTCATATTTCGGTTATAAATTTACATGTAATCGATACACTCATTTTTATTCGAGCGAGAGCACCGTCCGGAGTGAAATTCTCCCCACCGCTCTGCATTCATATGGCGATAACAGTGGCCTCCAAATTTTTTTAACTGCATACAAAAAAATAACAATTAACACATTTATATATAGTTTTTTTTTATAGATTAAATTGAATAATAATTTTGTGACAGTTCCATAGAATTTATAAGTTTTGTGATTATTGCGCAAATTGTGAAAGGTAATATATATTTAATACAAATTATTTGAGAATGTTTAGTATAAAATAAGGACAAAATAATGCAGTCTGTATCGTCTCAGACAAGTAACTCTGAAGCTGCGGGTTTGAGTCCCGGCAGCGGCACTCAAATTTTAATTTGTAAAATTGCACTATTATTAAAAACTGGCCCCAGCTGCACTGACATCTATTCATTGTAAACCATATTACACATAATAATATAGATGTCACTGATTCCCAGACTATCAGTCTGGTGTTTCATACTTACTTGTAGGTATTTATTATGTCATTATTACCCTGTTGGTAAATATTTACCCCGCTGTACCGCATTGGGCTTATACTTGTCATGTTACAACGAAAGATTAAAAAAAAAATTGTTATACATTGCTCATTTTGTAAAAATATAATTTTTGCAACAAATGGAAAAATCAATTCCATTAAATAATTAATAACTCCAAATATAGCTTGCATTCTGTAAGTTAATTACGTCATACAATTCTTCTTTCCGGAGGATCTCTTTTTCTATGACACATTATTTTTATATGTTTTGTTATACCCAGGAAATTATAGGTCTTACTCCTAGTTTTTAATATTTTTTATATTCATTAATTTTAGTTTAAAATTATCCTAAAGTTGAATTCATCGGACTAAAGGACTTCTGCCTAATCTTCAAAGTCCAATCTCGGTATTTTCGGGCCCACTCTAATTTTCGAGTTACGAATGCAATAAAATTCTATTCGCTCTTTTAGCTTCACTTAATCCTTGGATTTTAGGCATTTTTTAAATGATTATGTATTATTCAAAATAAATTATTACTAAATAAAAATTATAACGACAAATAAAGGTTGAAATCACACAACTGAATATAACGTTTTCAGACACTAAACAATTTGATCTGCAATTTTTTTTAAAACTCAAGTGAACAATTAAGAACGACCATTTCAATTCATTTGTATAGTTTTTAGAATTACAGTTAAAACTACCTGCTAAAATATTTCGGTCAGTATATCCACTTGTAAAGAGTTACACTCCATTTTAAGGGGTGCTCCATTATAATAGTCATAAATATATCTTTTCGACCACTGATGTTAGGGCTATCATCTAAGGCGTAATCTTGTGATTATCACGACTGGCACAGACTTATGAGCTGTGTCGTCTAGTTAACTGCAAATCATTGACGACGCAGCTTACAAGTCTGAGCCAGTCGGGACAATACCAAGATTACGCTATAATTGATCACCCCAACATCTTATACCAATGCTTAAGCGAGACTAAACAATGTGCCTGCAATCTTATTTTTAAACTCAAGTAAACAATTAAAAACGAATAATTCCTTTGTATAGATTTCAAAATTACAGTTAAAAATACATGCTAAAATATTTCGTTCAGACTATGCACCTGTAAAGAGTTACACATCATTTTAAGGGGTGCCCCATTATTATGGCCAGGGCAATTTTTAAAAAAGATGGTAGAATAGTGGAACTTTTTTTAATAAATTAAACAAACGAATACAAATATACAACTGAAGACTAAATGTAAAATATGTAATTAAATAAAAGTTGGCAGTGATTTCCAAAATTTTGTCCAATTCTCGTCCGTCAAATCATCTTGATTTATTTTCTTAGTGTTAGTTTCTATGGCTGTACAATTCTTCTTTTCAGTCAATCTCTGCTTCAATGACACATTATTTTTATGTGTTTTGTTTATACCCAGGAAATTATAGATCTTATTCTTAATTTTTAATATTTTTTATATATCAGGCAATTTTAGATTAAATTTATTTTAAAGTTGGATTCATCGGATCAAATGACTTTCGCTAATCTTTAGATGTCCAATCTCGGTGTTTTCCGGCCCACTCTAATCGAGTTACGAATGCAATAAAATTCTATTCGCTCTTTTAGCTTCACTTAATTCGTGGCTTTTAGGCATTTTTTATATGATTATGTATTATTCAAAATAAATTATTACTAAATAAAAATTATAACGACAAATAATGGCCGAAATCACACAACTGAATATAACGTTTTCAGACACTAAAAAGTTTGATTCGCAATTTTTTTTTAAACTCAAGTGAACAATTAAGAACAACCAAATCATTTGTATAGTTTTCAGAATTACGGTTAAACCTGCTAAAATATTTCGGTCAAACTATGCACTTGTAAAGAGTTACACACCATTTTAAGGGGTGCCCCATTATTTTGCCCATAAATATTTCTTTTCGACCACTGATGTTAGGGCTATCATCTAAGGCGCAATCTTGTGATTATCCCGACTGGCACAGACTTATGAGCTGTGTCGTCTAGTCAATTGCAAATCATTGACGACGCAGCTTACAAGTCTGAGCCAGTCGGGACAATACCAAGACTACGCTATAATTGATCACCTCAACATCTTATAACAATACTTAAGCGAGACTAAGCAATTTGCCTGCAATCTTATTTTTAAACTCATGTGAGCAATTCAAAACGACAAATTCCTTTGTATGGATTTCAAAATTACAGTTAAAAATACATGCTAAAATATTTCGGTCAGACTATGCACATGTAAAGAGTTACACATCATTTTAAGGGGTGCCCCATTATTATGGCCAGGGCAATTTTTAAAAAAGATGGTAGAATAGTGGGACTTTTTTTAATAAATTAAACAAACGAATACAAATATACAACTGAAGACTAAATGTAAAATATGTAATTAAATAAAAGTTGGCAGTGATTTCCAAAATTTTGTCCAATTCTCGTCTGTCAAATCATCTTGATTTATTTTCTTAGTGTTAGTTTCTATGGCTGTACAATTCTTCTTTTCAGACAATCTCTGCTTCAATGGCACATTATTTTTATGTGTTTTGTTTATACCCAGGAAATTATACATCTTATTCTTAGTTTTTAATATTTTTTATATATCAGGCAATATTAGATTAAATTTATCTTAAAGTCGGATTCATCGGATCAAATGACTTTCGCCAATCTTTAGTTGTCCAATCTCAGTGTTTTCGGGCCCACTCTAATTTTCGAGTTACGAATGCAATAAAATTCTATTCGATCTTTTAGCTTCATTTAATTCGTAGATTTTAGGCATTTTTTAAATGATTATGTATTATTCAAAATAAATTATTACTAAATAAAAATTATATCAACAAATAAAGGTCGAAATTACGCAACTGAATATAACGTTTTCAGACACTAAACAATTAGATCTACAATATTTTTTATAAACTTAAGTGAACAATTAAGAACAACCAATTCATTTGTATAGTTTTCAGAATTACGGTTAAAACTACCTGCTAAAATATTTCGGTCAGACTATGCACATGTAAAGAGTTACACACCATTTTAAGTGGTGCCCCATTATTATGGCCATAAATATTTCTTTTCGACCACTGATGTTAGGGCTATCATCTAAGGCGCAATCTTGTGATTGTCCCGACTGGCACAGACTTATGAGCTGTGTCGTCTAGTCAACTGTAAATCATTGACGACGCAGCTTACAAGTCTGAGCCAGTCGGGACAATACCAAGATTACGTTATAATTGATCACCCCAACATCTTACAACAATACTTAAGCGAGACTAAACAATTCGCCTGCAATCTTATTTTTAAACTTAAGGGAGCAATTAAAAACAACAAATTCCGTTGTATAGATTTCAAAATTACAATTAAAAATACATGCTAAAATATTTCGGTCAGACTATGCATCTGTAAAGAGTTACCCACTATTTTAAGGGGTGCCCCATTATTATGGCCAGGCTAATTTTTAAAATTGGTAGGAGCAACAGCGAATTTTTTTTTATTAAATTAAACAAACGAATACAAATATACAACTGAAGGCTAAATGTAAAATATATAATTAAATAAAAGTTAGCAGTCACTTCCAAAATTTTGTCCAATTCTCTTATGACAAATCATCTTGATTTATTTTCTTAGTGTTAGTGTCGATGGCCGAACTATTCTTTTTTCAGACCATTTCTGCTTCTATGACACATTATTTTTATGTGTTTTGTTTATACCCAGGAAATTATAGGTCTTACTCCTAGTTTTTAATGTTTTTATATTAATTCATTTTGGTTTAAAATTATCTTAAAGTTGGATTCATCGGACCAAATGACTCACCTAAACTTCAGATGTCCAATCTCGGTATTTTCGGGCCCACTCTAATTTTCGAGTTACGAATGCAATAAAATTATATTTGGTCTTTTAGCTTCATTCGTGGATTTTAGGCATTTTTTAAATGATTATGTATTATTCAAAATAAATTATTGCTAAATAAAAATTATAACGACAAATAAAGGCCGAAATTACACAACTGAATATAACGTTTTCCGACACTAAACAATTTGATCTGCAATTTTCTATAAACTTAAGTGAACAATTAAAAACAACCAATTCCTTTGTATAGTTTTCAGAATTATGGTTAAAACTACCTGCTAAAATATTTCGGTCAGACTATTCACTTGTAAAGAGTTACACACCATTTTTAGAGGTGCCCCATTATTATGGCCAGGGCAATTTTAAAAAAAGGTAGCAGAACAGCGGAATTTTTTATTATATTAACTTCTATTCGCTCTTTTAGCTACTCTTAATTCGTGGATTTTAGGCATTTTTTAAATGATCATGTATTATTCAAAATAAATTATTGCTAAATTAAAATTATAACGACAAATAAAGGTTGAAATCACACAACTGAATATAACGTTTTCAGACACTAAACAATTTGATCTGCAATTTTTTTTTAAACTTTAATGAACAATTAAGAACGACCAATTCCTTTGTATAGTTTTCAGAATTACGATTAAAACAACCTGCTAAATATTTCGGTTAGACTATGCACTTGTAATGAGTTACACACCATTTTAAGGGGTGCCCCATTATTATAGCCATAAATATTACTTTTCGACCACTGATGTTTGGGCTATCATCTAAGGCGCAATCTTGTAATTGTCCCGACTGGCACAGACTTATGATCTGTGTCGTCTAGTCAACTGCAAATCATTGACGACGCAGCTTACAAGTCTGAGGCAGTTGGGACAATACCAAGATTACGCTATAATTGATCACCTTAACATCTTATAACAATACTTAAACGAGACTAAACAATTTGCCTGCAATCTTATTATTAAACTCAAGTGAGAAATTATAAGCGAAAAATTCCTTTGTATAGATTTCAAAATTACAGTTAAAAATACATGCTAAAATATTTCGGTCAGACTATGCACTTGTAAAGAGTTACACATCATTTTAAGGGGTGCCCCATTATTATGGCCAGGGCAATTTTTAAATAAGGTGGCACAATAGCGGAAATATTTTTAATAAATTAAACAAACGAATACAAATATACAACTGAAGACTAAATGTAAAATATATAATTAAATAAAAGTTGGCAGTGATTTCCAAAATTTTGTCCAATTCTCGTCTTACAAATCATTGATGTCTGACAAATATACAACTGAAGACTGAATGTAAAATATTATATGTATTAATTAAAAGTTTGCGGTGATTTCCAAAATTTTGCCCAATTCTCGTCTGTTAAATCATCTTGATTTATTTTCTTAGTATTAGTTTCTATAGCCGTAAAATTATTCTTTTCAGACAATCTCTGCTTCAATGACACATTATTTTTATGTGTTTTGTTTATACCCAAGAAATTATGGATCTTATTCTTAGTTTTTAATATTTTTTATATATCAAGCAATTTTAGTTTAAATTTATCTTATCGTTGGATTCATCGGACCAAATGACTTTCACCTAATCTTCAGATGTCCAATCTCGGTGTTTTCGGGCCCACTCTAATTTTCGAGTTACGAATTCAATAAAATTCTATTCGCTCTCTTAGCTTCACTTAATCCTTGGATTTTAGGCATTTTTTATATGATTATGTATTATTAAAAATAAATTATTACTAAATAAAAATTATAACGACAAATAAAGGCCGAAATCACACAACTGAATATAACGTTTTCAGACACTAAACAGTTTGATCTGCAATTTTTTTTTAAACTCAAGTGAACAATTAAGAACGACCAATTCAATTCATTTGTATAGCTTTTAGAATTACAGTTAAAACTACCTGCTAAAATATTTCGGTCAGACTATCCACTTGTAAAGAGTTACACAACCATTTTAAGGGGTGCTCCATTATTATAGTCATAAATATATCTTTTCGACCACTGATGTTAGAGCTATCATCTAAGGCGTAATCTTGTGATTGTCACGACTGGCACAGACTTATGAGCTGTGTCGTCTAGTCAACTGCAAATCATTGACGACGCAGCTTACAAGTCTGAGCCAGTCGGGACAATACCAAGATTACGCTATAATTGATCACCCCAACACCTTATAACAATGCTTAAGCGAGACGAAACAATTTGCCTGCAATCTTATTTTAAAACTCAAGTGAGCAATTAAAAACGACAAATTCCTTTGTATAGATTTCAAAATTACAATTAAAAATACATGCTAAAATATTTCGGTCAGACTCTGCACTTGTAAAGAGTTACACATCATTTTAAGGGTGCCCCATTATTATGGCCAGGGCAATTTTTAAAAAAGGTGGCAGAATAGCAGAACTTTTTTTAATAAATTAAACAAACGAATACAAATATACAACTGAAGACTAAATGTAAAATATATAATTAAATAAAAGTTGGCAGTGATTTCCAAAATTTTGTCCAATTCTCGTCTTACAAATCATTGATGTCCGACAAATATATAATACAACTGAAGACTGAATGTAAAATATTATATGTATTGATTAAAAGTTTGCGGTGATTTCCAAAATTTTGCCCAATTCTCGTCTGTTAAATCATCTTGATTTATTTTCTTAGTATTAGTTTCTATGGCCGTAAAATTCTTCTTTTCAGACAATCTCTGCTTCAATGACACATTATTTTTATTTGTTTTGTTTATACCCAAGAAATTATAGATCTTATTCATAGTTTTTAATATTTTTTATATATCAAGCAATTTTAGTTTAAATTTATCTTAAAGCTGGATTCATCGGACCAAATGACTTTCACCTAATCTTCAGATGTCCAATCTCGGTGTTTTCGGGCCCACTCTAATTTTCGAGCTACGAATTCAATAAAATTCTATTCACTCTTTTAGCTTCACTTAAACCTTGGATTTTAGGCATTTTTTAAATGATTATGTATTGTTCAAAATAAATTATTACTAAATAAAAATTATAACGACAAATAAAGGTTGAAATCACACAACTGAATATAACGTTTTCAGACACTAAACAGTTTGATCTGCAATTTTTTTTTAAACTCAAGTGAACAATTAAGAACGACCAATTCAATTCATTTGTATAGCTTTTAGAATTACAGTTAAAACTACCTGCTAAAATATTTCGGTCAGACTATCCACTTGTAAAGAGTTACACAACCATTTTAAGGGGTGCTCCATTATTCTAGTTATAAATATATCTTTTCGACCACTGATGTTAGAGCTATCATCTAAGGCGTAATCTTGTGATTGTCACGACTGGCACAGACTTATGAGCTGTGTCGTCTAGTCAACTGCAAATTATTGACGACGCAGCTTACAAGTCTGAGCCAGTCGGGACAATACCAAGATTACGCTATAATTGATCACCCCAACATCTTATAACAATGCTTAAGCGAGACTAAACAATTTGCCTGCAATCTTATTTTAAAACTCAAGTGAGCAATTAAAAACGACAAATTCCTTTGTATAGATTTCAAAATTACAATTAAAAATACATGCTAAAATATTTCGGTCAGACTATGTACTTGTAAAGAGTTACACATTTTTTAAGGGTGCCCCATTATTATGGCCAGGGCAATTTTTAAAAATGGTGGCAGAATAGCAGAACTTTTTTTAATAAATTAAACAAACGAATACAAATATACAACTGAAGACTAAATGTAAAATATATAATTAAATAAAAGTTGGCAGTGATTTCCAAAATTTTGTCCAATTCTCGTCTGACAAATATATAATACAACTGAAGACTGAATGTAAAATATTATATGTATTGATTAAAAGTTTGCGGTGATTTCCAAAATTTTGCCCAATTCTCGTCTGTTAAATCATCTTGATTTATTTTCTTAGTATTCGTTTCTATGGCCGTAAAATTCTTCTTTTCAGACAATCTCTGCTTCAATGACACATTATTTTTATTTGTTTTGTTTATACCCAAGAAATTATAGATCTTATTCTTAATTTTTAATATTTTTTATATATCAAGCAATTTTAGTTTAAATTTATCTTAAAGCTGGATTCATCGGACCAAATGACTTTCACCTAATGTTCAGATGTCCAATCTCGGTGTTTTCGGGCCCACTCAAATATTCGAGTTACGAATTCAATAAAATTCTATTCACTCTTTTAGCTTCACTTAAACCTTGGATCTTAGGCATTTTTTAAATGATTATGTATTATTCAAAATAAATTATTACTAAATAAAAATTATAACGACAAATAAAGGTTGAAATCACACAACTGAATATAACTTTTTCAGACACTAAACAATTTGATCTGCAATTTTTTTTAAAACTCAAGTGAACAATTAAGAACGACCATTTCAATTCATTTGTATAGTTTTTAGAATTACAGTTAAAACTACCTGCTAAAATATTTCGGTCAGTATATCCACTTGTAAAGAGTTACACTCCATTTTAAGGGGTGCTCCATTATAATAGTCATAAAAATATATTTTCGACCACTCATGTTAGGGCTATCATCTAAGGCGTAATCTTGTGATTATCACGACTGGCACAGACTTATGAGCTGTGTCGTCTAGTTAACTGCAAATCATTGACGACGCAGCTTACAAGTCTGAGCCAGTCGGGACAATACCAAGATTACGCTATAATTGATCACCCCAACATCTTATACCAATGCTTAAGCGAGACTAAACAATTTGCCTGCAATCTTATTTTTAAACTCAAGAGCAATTAAAACGAAAAATTCTTTTATATAGATTTCAAAATTTCAGTTAAAAATACCTGTTAATACCTGAGCATTTTTTACAAAATTTATTAAATTAAACAAACAAATACAAATATACAACTAAAGACTAAATGTTAAATATTGTATAATTAAATAAAAGTTTGCAGTGATTTCCAAAATTTTGTTCATTTCTCGTCTAACAAATCATCTTGATTTATTTTCTTAGTGTTAGTGTCTATGGCCTAATATCGTTCTCTGAATAACCACAAATCAACGTATTTTTAAGGATTGCTGGAGGTCCGGCGAGTTTAATGAACACAATTGCCGAAACCGTTTTGATCTTCAACGAAGCCTTTATTGGCGTAAACGTTACAGTTGGGACAATAATATCGACTTTCACAGTGTATACGTTTTCCACTTTCGCTCTTCTTTGAGCAACACTGCAATTTCAAATCAATTGCGAGGCAGATGACAAGTCTGCGGCAATTGGGATGATACCAAGAGTACCCCATAATTGATCACCCTAACATTAGCGGTTGAAGCCTCGGTATCCGAGATGCGAGTAATAAAAGGCGCAATTCGCATACTTACAAATAATATCGTTGGGGGCTGTGACATGTATCCGTTAGCTACAAAAAATTCGCTTTTTGTGTACCTTAATAATATATCTTTGGAGACCACTGGCCACTTACATGCAACAACAAAAATCTTATTTTATATTTTCTTAGTAAACCATTTATAAATATTACAATTAAACTATAATTTAAATTATTAAATATTTTATGCATCTTTGTATTTCCTAAAACTTTTATTCTTTTTTTTGTACGTATTGTTTACCATACATTCTTAAAAAACTTGTATCGAATATATATTACCAAAATGTCCATGGTCTACGCACAAAACTACTAACTTTTTGGCTAATATCCTTAACCCATCTGTCACCGTTTACAGAAGAGAGCGTTCTATCTGCCCAAAGTATTAAGTCTAAAGTTTGTTTAATTCAAAATAATTGAATTTATTTAAAAAAAATATTACCAAAGAGATGCACTAACTGGTCATCAGTCCATTTCACTTTTGTTAGTATGTGTTAGCCGTGTTTGCTTGCTCGAATTAACATCATAATTTTTATATTATGCTATTGTGCACTTTGGATGTTACAATTGATACATTTACAATAACTTAATATTTCGTATAATATTATTTCATTGTAAGATGGAATAAAATGTTTATCTTAAATTTTCTGAGAAAAAATTAATCTTATTTTTGCCTATTATTTTTATTTATATTTTTTATCATGTTTTAAATGTATACATATAACAAATACATAAATCTCAAACGTATTAGAGTTATAATAAGAGAGTTATTCAAAAAATGTGAAAAGTTGGGAGCTCCAAATTCTCCCGTGTTGGTTAATAATGGTTGTTTTATGATACTTTTAACAGATACCTTTTTGATTGCGACTTAATAACTAAATTATTCTGGTCCTCCCCTCAGACTTGACAGTCGACTTCAAAAAAAAGACCTGTTGATTAGCTTAAATGTATATAAATATATGTGTATTTAAAATCATTGAACATAAATTTTTACGACTTTTAAATATAATATAATTATTCACTCTTAATACAAACATGTACTACTCACATTCTAATACTATTAACAGTCTCAATATTAATACAAACATATTATCACTTTGTATACTAAGAAACGTAATTGCTCTTCTTGTTTAAAATTACCATTTCTTTATTATATTCACCATAAATAATTAAAAAGAGTTGTATGCTAATTTATTTGGACCATGTTGACATTTTCTATAAATACTCATTATTTGTTAGTTTGTAATTTTTACGTATTATTTTATCTGTATTAATTATCTATATGTAACTATTTCAATGTTAATTTTGTGCTAATTTGCCTCAAATTATAAATGTAATTAATTTAATTATTATATGTGATAATTCAAGTATTTTACCTCTATTTGTTGTATATTTGTGTGTTTCGTCGTAATTATGTTATTTACAATATATGAGTACAGTATGAAAAACGTTGTAAACGTAAATTCACAAAGGCGCAATCTTTTTCATTTGCCAATCACTAATTTATATAGCTTTTGCCGTAGAAATCGCTATAGCTTTAACATGTTACGTATTATTAAAGAAAGGAACGTCTAACCTGTAATGTCGTATCGATATTTCGTCAAACGGCCAAAATGGATAAAGAGGTGCTAAAATAGTTAAGTATAAAAGAATCTCAATTTATATTACTAGCGATATATACGTTTCAGTAGCACTGTTTGCCAAATCCATCTTGTCTACTATAAAAACAGTATATTTTTGTCATTTCAGAATGTTTATTTATTAAATAAAATATTTTATCGAGTTGACATGTTTTATTTGTTTCCCTACTTGTAATAAGGTAAATCATATTCGGGACATATTGTTATATTTTTGTATATAGACGTTTATGTAATATAATAATATTTAATCAGTCTCACATTGGAATTGGAACATAAAACGATTCAGCAATGAACGAATGGTTTACGGGTAAGGATAAAATATGAAGAATGGTACACCTCACTCCATAGTTAATCTAAATGTCATTATAATAAAAATTAAGTTATAATTTGATTTAAAATCCTATCTAAGTCTGTAAGCTAATCTAATGTGCCATCTTTTTCAAAATGTCGATTAACGAAATGGTAACTTCTTCAAAAAAATTCTAGAGTTAAAAGTAATGACGGCAAAAATATTTTATAATAAAAAACTTCTTTTTATTGTAGAAATTGAAATTACAAACAATAAAAACTTAGCAATTTAAAGAATTTATCCTAGACAATGTAGCCCTCGCCGCTGTCACGTCAGTGCTGCCAGTGTCGTCTAGTTTGTGGCCAAAAAAAGCGGTCCCTCCAAACTAAAAACCAATATATATTCATTTAGATTTTGCTATGGCCAAAACTTGGCGGCACTCGGGTAACACTGGCGTAACGGACACTCTTCTGGTGACAACCCTGACGGGCTCGCACGTCGGTGTGGGTCTGCGCCCAGGTTCATTTATAAACACCATGTAAATTCATTAGTTCTTAATAAAAATACTACTGCAGCGGCTAAATCTGTGTCTAATTGCCACCCGTTACCAAAACGTCTTTCAAATTCGGATTTTTTCTTTTTCTGGTGTAATGTCCAATTTCAAACGTTTACGATTACCTTGTTAATTAGTACCAAATATCCCTCCCGTTCCTTGACTGCACGAAACACTTCTTCAGCTGTTATCCGCGTCCATAGGCATATATTTCACAACCAATACATTATTTCTTCCTATTTTGTATTTTCCTATTATTAAGGTATGAAGAAGCTTATATTTCGGACCTCGACAGAACCGGCCCGATGGGTGGACTATATGGGCGGTCGCCTGGTGCGCCATTTACTCCAATTAAGGGCGCAATTTGATTATATTTAACAATTTTTTTAACTTTCGCGGTAATTTTTCCACTCTTTCTTACTTTCTTAGGAAAAAATATTCCGGATGTCCTTTGCTTTTTTAGAGCCCAGGGCGTTGAACATTCTCGGGCTGACCCTAGGTAAAAATATAATGATTTATTCTAACTATTATTAACATATAATGATTTATTCTAACTATTAATATATTACATTGAAGGTCGAAACTTCGGCAGAGAGATGAGAGAGAGAGAAAACGCAATACGCAAATCATATTATCTTTCAAAGTTATGTAAGTACCGTGTCGAATTTCATCAAAAACATAAACGTGATATACAATCAGGCACTAATTAAAAAAACTATAATACATTTTCGATATTGCTATTGCATTACTTGATAATTTTTATATTTAATTCACAACTTTAATAAAACTATCTCTTATTAATCCTTAAAACAGTAAATAAGTCATTAAATTTTATAACGCGTAAAATTAATTGGTCAGAATTTAAATCCTTTGGGTAAGAATGTGTATTAAATGGCCAGAATAAGATAAAAATAAAAATAATAAACTGGCAGAATAAAAATAATGCACGGTCAGAATAAAAAGAAAAATAACACATGGTTATAATAAAGAAATTGTCATTTCATATATGATTAAATAGTTGAAAAAGTAATAAAGTTGACTTGACATGTCGCAATATCTTGTAAGCCAATGGATATGTTGACTTGGTTATTTATTTATTACGTAGATATTGATTGACAGCTCGTCGTAAATCTTATTTACATACTATTCGAAAGCTTGTCTTGGACTATGACATACGTCTTGGTCTTAGAGCGTTTTTACTTCTTCATATATTTTCAAAACTTTTTGGAATAACTGATGTGTTATACAACATTTTTAAATCTAAATCTTTAGATATATTATATTGCTGTAAAAAAATATTGTCGTTTTGCAACAACTCAGATATGAACAGGATAATAATTGGGA
The DNA here is from genome assembly GCF_051122295.1 of Plectrocnemia conspersa. Classification (NCBI taxonomy): domain Eukaryota; kingdom Metazoa; phylum Arthropoda; class Insecta; order Trichoptera; family Polycentropodidae; genus Plectrocnemia; species Plectrocnemia conspersa. The sequence continues at coordinate 1,859,348 of NW_028277170.1, read as the reverse complement.
AAAATAATGGGATTCTTACGTATCTGAAGAAATTAATACAATAGTCGATAGTATATGTAAGCAAATTGAATCCTGAATTTTGTCCAAATTGGAATATTTTCACATCCTGAAGAAAGAAAAACATGCGCAATATAAAGAAAACTTTCCAAATGAATTAATCAATTATCTAAAAAATGTATGAGACATTATTCGATTATATACGATTAAAAAATAAGCGTATTGTTATATATTCGTGCTCTAAATTTGCAGAGACTTGTTCATGAACTTGCACAATTTATAAAAAAATAGTCTTGAGTCAAGTTTTCAAGAAGTGGATAAAATAGCCAAATTATTATCTTTTCCAAGTAGTACTTACTGCTTCAACAGACGTTCATTTTCTGCTCTTAAAAGAATCAATACATGTTATCGAAATATGCAAGGCCAAAAAGCATTATGTGGCCTAAGCTTGATTTCAATGGAAAAGGGACTCCTTATGGAATTAAAACAGAAGAGCACATTTTACGAAAGCGTAAATGAAAAATGTATGTCTAAAAAACGAAGAATAGAATTAATATATAAATAATAATAAAATTTTATGGGGACCGATGTAGATTTGTTATGGCCAAAACTTGTCGGCTCTTGAGTAGCACTGGCGTGACAATTATTTTCTCTCGACTGGAAATCTTCCACACATTCGAACGCATCGTCTCGCGTCCACCTTGTAATAATGTAAACACCACATATAATTCAATAAAACATTACTGCAGCGGCTCAATCTGTGTCTAATTGCCACCCGTCATCATCACCGTCCCTAAAATTTGTTTTAAAAAATGTTGCACTTTTTTTAATTTTTCATATACAGCACACCCAATATCCATACGCACCTGTCGCCACTGATGGAAATTAATATAAACATATTTTATAGTTATTAAATTTGACAGTTGCGAAACGTCTATTTACTGTTTAAACACAAACCTTACCTAAGCGAACATAATGGTTTTTTTGTTTAGGTAAGGCTTGGGTTTTACAGCACGGGAAACGTAGTGGGAAGTAGCAACTGGTGGTTCTAAATTACAAGTACCAAAAAAACATTGTAATATTTATTGCGCTAATTTAATAATTTTATCCTGTCATAGAAATTTTCATCGTCGGCAACATCGAAGCGACTGCGTGTTTATTTTTCCCACTGGCAACATTTATACGCCCTCACTGTGGCGTTTGGGCGTTTGACGTTTACTTGTCACTGCGTCGACGAAAAACCCCCCAATCTGGTCAGTTATATGCGCCGCTGTAAAGGGTCTTCGTATTGTGTTACGTATTCGGTACTATTATCATGTGTTACTGCTTAATTGGCTGCGTACACTTGACGATGACTCATCAACATAATAATTTGTTTACGCTCTTGTTTTGCTCTTGACGTTTCACGGTCAAGTGGATCGATGAAAGGTTAAGTCGGCTAACGAATAATTTATAGTGGAATCGAACGATGGACTAAAATCGACATTTATTGTTGTATATATAGTAAACCCTCATTAAACTGTACTATAACGGGTGTCTTCTAGGTTATATTAAAAATATTTCGAAGATGGCTTTTAAGCAATCTGTCCTCATTTATCTTCCACGAACGAAATTTCCGAAATGACTTTTAACTCGCAGAAATTTGTCCTTTGTCTTTTTTCATCAACGGCAGATCAAGTTCTTCCACAGATAAAGTAAAATTATTTATTTACAATTAATCAGGTTTTATTCTGTATATGTTTTAATTCCACGCCAATTTGTTTTTTTTTTATAAATAGACACCATTTTGTTTTTCAATTAATTTGAAAATATATTGTTTATTATTTTTTTACTATAACCAAATTTATATGTTTGATGCTATTTTGTTTCTTATGTGTATATATTTTTGTATTTGACCTCCTATTTACTGTGTATTTAACGTGAGCAAATAATGGTTTACTTTAATTAATGAACTGTTTATAAGTTTAATTTAATGCATAGGTTGCTATGGCGTTTTTAAAGATTCTATTCGGTCATATTTTCATCTATTATGGCTTTATCTAAGATGTTTGTTTTTATAAGACGTAGTAAATGTTATTAATGCTTAATATGTTGCGGTGACGGATAAGCAAATACCCACAATTTTTTGTGAATTTGCAAAAAAAGCATAAATTAAAATTGTTACACCTCGAAAAATGATTATTTTTTATCTGAAAATTGAACTATCCAGTCAGTAAGAGCTTACGAAATACAACATGTGACTAACTTTATGACGGTTGACAATGCAATAAGACTGAATACAATATAATTCTTGGTACACACTCCAGCTCTCAGATTTCGTTTGCGAACTAATTGAAATAAACACTTTGAAATGATTTTAATATTCAATTAAATTAAACATCCTTAATTTTTTTAATTTCGATATTTATCATATTTCACATACAGTAATTTTGAACAAATACACAGTAAGTAAGGGGTTAAAGTCTGATCACTAATAATTAACATTTGTTATTGTATTATCTTTCAAAGCTTGTCATGTGGATATTTGTGGTCATATGATATCTTATCTGGCGATAATGCGAGCGTTGCTGTTAGTCACTGCCAATTAGTCATTGATTACCCTAATGTCGCTTGGAACAGTGTATCTTTTATGCTATGCAACTTGGTTTGATTTGATTATTTTTTTGTTACAGATAAGCTTGGATAATAAAGATGGCTTGGACCAACTATCAAATGTTTCTGGCGCTCTTGCAGGTCATGACGGGCTCCATCAACAGTTTATCGACCAAATGGGCCGATATGCTGTCAGCTAAAGGAGCTGATGGGGTCGAAAGAAAATTTCAACATCCGTTCTTACAAGTGCCTGCGATTCTCGAATTAATAACTAAATTTCCTTCTCGTTTTAAAACACATCTTTTTTTCAGTCCAGCTTCATGTTCTTGGGCGAGATGATGTGTCTGCTGGTGTTCAAGCTCCTTGTGTGTGCTTACGGAAGACAGAACGCCGAAACTACCGGTCTGACTAGAGGCAACCGAAACTTTAACCCCTTTATCCTCATGGTGCCCGGAATATTGGATTTAGTGAGTTGAATTTAAAATGACTAAAACTAAAAGTTATTTGTTGTAATGTATTTTTTTAATAGTTAGCGACGTCTACTATGTACATCGGATTAAATCTGACATACGTAAGCAGCTTTCAAATGTTCCGAGGATCTTCCATCGTCTTCACGGCCATGCTCTCTGTAATATTTTTGAGAAAGAAGATTGCCGCCAGGGAGTGGTGTGGCATAGGTATGTATCTACATATACTCTGTTCAGAAATCACATTTAATAAACAGCGTTTCATTGGTCAGCTTTTGCTTAATAAGCTCATCATACTTTAAAGTTATTTCATTGTTTTACCAATACAAAATTGCATATTTAAAAATATAAATTCTTTTGCCAGATCAATGCATTGTTTCTCGGTGTATTTGTATTACTTTGTCATGCTTTCAAAATTGTGATTACAAATTTGGTGCCATGGCGAATATCGTGCGGCTGGCATACATAGTTGCCTTCAACTTTTGGACCTTATATTATTTATTTAACAAAATCTCTTATAATTAGCACAAAAATATTTATAAATACATACACTGCCAGTCAAAAGTTTAAGACCAAATTATTTTTTTTATGTCTAAAACGTATTGAAAAAATAACTAAAAAAATGATCAAACTGTCTTTATCGAAAAATCTACCTTATTTTTACGTAATACAGTCAGTTCTCGAGTTACGACGGGGTTCCGTTCCACCACCTTGGTCGTAACTCGAAAAGGTCGTAAGTCGAAAATCATACAAAAAATAATTAAAAACAATGCATACATGTGAAATACAAAAACCACTTTTATTGCTGACTTCAAGTCGTAAACTAAATACTTTTTAGCAAATATCTACATAAATAATTTATTTATAAGAATTGATCTAGAGTATTTTTATCATCTGTGCTACTGATATCCATTGTTAATTGTTGAGATTTTTCAGCGAGTGCAGTGATAGTGCTTGTTTTTCTTAAAAAAACGTCCAGGTTTGTTTGTACAGTTTGTTGTTTCTTTTCTCTATAAATTTCATAATAACACGCAAGTGCTTGCTGAATAAGGCCGTGTACCCTCGAAGATCTATCAATGTCTTTTTCCATATTTTCAAATTTCTTAATAGCATCATTGATATGGCTAAAAGCTGCAGCCATGTCATTTAACACAAATTTTTTTGGTGGTTCTTCGAGTTCATCTAATTCTTTTGGCTCCATTACATTTTTTTCTGCAACTCGTTGTTCCTCAATCTCAATCAAATCTTGGTTTGTGAGTTCCTAAATATCATTTTCCAAAAGATGAATTACATCTTCATTATCAACTTCCAGATTAAGTTGTTGAGCACATTTTACAATAATATTTGCTATCTCATCTATTTCCCCTTCTTTATTAAAATACATATTGTCATTATATCTTTTTAAGAGTTTGTTCCATATGCCGTTCATACAATTCGTCGTTACTTTGGACCATCCTTTTGAGATATTGTTTATTGCATGAAAGATGTTGTAATTTTTCCAAAATTCTCTCAATGTCTGATGTTTGTCTGTTTCTGCAATTGCTTGGGCAAAAGTGATTCTTAAATAATGGGCTTTGAAGCTAGCTATACCCCCTTGATCCATCGGCTGTAGAATGCTGGTGGTGTTTGGAGGTAAATAAACCACTGTTATATTTGGATGTGATTCCCCTAAGAGTGGAGGATGGCCTGGAGCATTGTCAAGAATCAATAAAATTTTAAAGGCTATGTCGTTTTCATCACAGTTCTTCTTTACTTCTGGAATGAAACAGTTATCAAACCAGTTTTGAAATTATGTATGACATAAAAAAAAAAATTTCTTACAATTTTATTTTCGTCGTAACTCCGAATGGTCGTAAGTCGAGGTGGTCGTAACTTGAGAACTGCCTGTACAGCTTTTACTATTCTTGACATCCTACTCACTAAATTTTTTAACATATTGGTGGATATGTTAATCCAATCGTTCTGTAGACATTCCAACAAAGCATTTTGGGGGCTTAGTAAGTTGACGAATATTCTTATCTAGGTTATCCCATAAAAGCTCAATTGGGTTCAAATCAGGCAAAAGGGGTGGCAAAATTATATTTTTTAATAATCTTTCTTCTTTTATTTATAAAATCCTCTGCATAATTTAGAAGCATGTTTGGTATCGTTGTCCTGTTGGAACACAAAATCTGGTCCAATCAAATATCTGCCCATAGGTAAAACTTGCTATACTAAAATGGTCTTATAATGTTCTTTTTGAAAAATACTGTCTAGTCCCGTCAAATAAGGATTTAATCCCGGAATGAAAGATGAAATTTTACACAGACCTTTGTTTTGACATTGTTAAGACGGGCTGAAAAGTCACATCAGATTGAGTGTCCACTAGTCAAGATATTAAAGATCAAAGGTCATAAAGACGTTTTTTTGCAAATATCTCGTTTCCTATTCGTTGCATGTCATTAGACGTTTTACAAAACTTATAGAGAATAAAATTTTCTACAAGTTTCTTCAACTTTATTTATTTATATGATTAACCATTTTTAAAATATAGCTCGGAGAGCGGGAAACGCTCACTCGTTTATAAACTGCAGAGCCTGATAACTAGTACACATTACAAAGCTAATTATATAATAATAATATTGTTACTATTTATCAATAAGAAATTTATAAGACAATATTAAATAAAAATTTAAAATTATTAAAACAAAATTAAATATTTTAACAACAATATAAGTAATAAATATGATTTATAATTAATAAATAACAAAATAATTCATTCCTGTCCACATCACCTTTGAGGTAAAATGCAAGGTGCGTTTTTATTTTTTATACTATATTAATTTTCGATGTAAATGTTTAAACAACCTCCTAGTGAATGGTATCAGAAGCTACTCGGTCCACTTCTGAATATCATCACCAGTCGGCATGCGTCTCAAGATTCCTCTTTTTTGTCGTCGCTCTCTTTTTCTGTTTGCCCAAGTTCAATTTCCAGAGCATTATCATTATCCTCGTTTTTCGTCACATTTGACTCACAGGAACAAGTTCACTTTTTCTATCGAAACCATTTGATTTTGATGAAGCGATGAAGCATGCTTGTTCTTGACACTGGCCCCAAACTCTAGAGCCTCCTAACCCTACTTTCCACAGATCGCGCCATAACCTTTCTTGCAATTGCAAAAGATTCTATACGATAGTTCGACAGGTGCTAGCAGCAATAACGTTGTCGTTTTCGTTCTGTAAAACTCACCTCCATTTCTCAGGTTGTAAATCCTTTCCTAACCTAGTTTGGATCTAGAAGTAGATCCGATTGATATGCTGACGAGCTGCTTCACTTGTAGGTGGAAGCTATGATAATTGCACCGGTCTGTTGAGTCTTGTTGATTTGATGAATTGTGTATACCTCAAATTTTCAATAATATGTTTTGATTTTGAAACATTATACATACTAAAAGAATACGTATTCCATTTTCAACTAATATTTGGAGGGCAGTTTTCCAGTTGAAATAATTCACCTGATTGGTACAAATCTGTTTGCTTCTCGAACGTTTTTATAATTTGCAGTTTTCCTTTTTTAAACACTGCAGATGTGTCAGATGTAAGATATGTTCTTTAGAACGAGGATATTTGTCGAACCTTTAGATGAATACATACATGTCTCCAAATTTCCTTTGCCAATTTTCTTTTAGAAAATTTCTTGCTGATGTAATTAGGTTCATCTTATTAAAATAACCATCAGATCAATATCTTCTCCAACGATGATGGCAGTTTTTTGTTGTTCAGACGTTGCTCTATTGTTTTTGTGTTTTTACTGTAGTCTGAGTAAGCATCAAATACAACAACAATATTTTAACCGAAATGCGTTTGCAAATAGTTTACATTTTATTAAGAACGATTAAGAAAGTACCATTTTTGCTGCAGGAGAAATCTACCATAGATGATGTATGTTACATTATCTTGATCCAGTTCAGTATTGACAGGCTTCATGTTATTATACAATTTTGGTTTAGTGGTCTTTCGCATGCCAGCATTATCAAATAGTGATGATGGATATAGACTTAATTCATACTGTTCATATTCCTTCAAATGAAAGTTTAGTTTGCTGATTTCGTTAAATTCACAAAATACAGTTGAAAGAACCTAACCTCAAATTTTGTATAAAAGTCCCCCCTATAACATAGTATTCCTATAACCAAGTCCCAATCTTTACGCTATAGGGTGGTTGACAACATATTTTATTGGTGATAGAACGTAATTTTTTTCTTCTATTTAGCCGTTATAGAAATAAAAACTAAAATGAATAATAATGTGTGATATATATTAGCACATAAATTTCAAAATAATATATTAATGTGCAGAATTTTCATATACGCAATTTTCATTTGTTCTGTGTATAATATACATTTTTCTGGACAATTAAATTACTGCTTTTCACTTTTTAAATTTACTTACTTTTCCCAAACTGCATATAACTTAATATAATTTATCTATTATTCTTTTTCAGGATTTGTCATATTTGGATTAATTATTGTCGGTGTGTCTGATTTCGTCAATAAGGATACTAATCAATCCTACGGACCCAACAGTATCATCACTGGAGACCTACTCATAGTGCTGGCTCAAATTATATCCGCTTCGCAGATGGTATACGAAGAGAAATTTGTATCTGGTGAGCGGTCATCTGAATGTGGTTTTATAGTTCTTGTATATCTTTGCTTAGTAAAAATCGTATAACAAATTATTTTATTAAAATTTAGTACATAAATTAATAATTTTTCATTTACTTTGTCTAAAAAATCTAAACTTTGAATTTAATCTATCTGATTTGTTTTTCATACTAACCACAATAAATATAAAAGTGTATTCATATTTTAACATGTATTTATTTCGCTTCAGGTTTGGATATAGCTCCGCTGCAAGCGGTTGGCTGGGAAGGCTTCTTCGGTTTCACGACCCTGTTGGTGTTGCACATTATATTTTATTACATTCCGGCTCCAGCCCCCTTCAACAATAACGCCAGAAAAACTGTTGAAGATGCCATTGATGGATTGGTTCAAATCGGTGATTAAATAATTATATTGTTTGCATGAACGAATTACGTATCACAACGCGGAAGCGAGAAATCCTTGGTTCTCGTTTTATATCCATTGAATTTCGATGCAGACAAAACAAGCATACAATACAAAAGATAGTTCTATTTGGTCTTACCGATTCAGGAATCTCTCGAAACAAAATATATTTACAGAACAATTAAATTAAATTATATATAATAATGGCTAGACCATAATGCGTCCACCACCTGTGAGTACCTAGATGAGAATATATCAATGCTATCCGACAGATATTTAAAAAGTCTGATAGCTCTGGTGCAAAAAATGTAGTTCTCTCAGAATCTCTGGATTGTGAATATTCCTTACCAATATCTTTAAGATATGCTTTCCTAAGTATACTCGTCCCAGCATACCCTGTAAGCATTTTGTTGGGAAATAAAAATGGATAATAACCAGTTGTGTGCTGCTAAAATTTTATTAACCGACTCGCATCTCAGCACACCCTCCCCCCTTCGATTTTCTTAATAACATTTTAATTGTTATAATTAAAATATAAAAATAAAATCAATTACAAATAAATTTATTTATATTCCATATATTCATTCTAAGAATATTTTGATTTTTATTAAATACTTTCACTGTGGCGGGTCTCGCACGCTTATCATTAGCTGAATGATTTTGTATTCGGAGCCATGATTGAAGATGCGGTGCATGGTCCTATGAAGAGAGTGGCAAACCTAATGAATTAATGATCATTACTTCCGTTATGTGTCTAAAACTTAAAGTTGCCTTTTTTCTGAGCAAATAGTATTCATGAGCGAAAATCCTCGTTCTGTCTCGGCAGAGCTTATTGCAATTGTATTGAAAATGTTTTTAGCTTTTCTGACCGTTTCAGGAAGTTCTTTGTTAATATTTCTTATGATATTATCAACATAATCTCTGAAATCATTTACATTTCACTTAGAATCTTAATATTTTCTTCGCCACCAATCCATAAAGATATGGATTGACAATTTCATCTAATTTAAAGGTAGTTGGTTGAAAATTTTTAAATAAATTGTACAGTTTCTTATTTGTTAACTTATAATTATCTGAAATTCACTTGCGTATTCATCAACCTGAATGTCGTGTTTTTTTATTCTACTGTCTATTAACTTTTCTCGGGAGAGATTTCCATATACTATATTTTCTCGAAAGTCAACTTTCTTATAAGAATCAGTTTTAACTATGTCCTCAACTTGATTTTCAAAACAGCCTGGATTTTCTTTCAATTGCCCATAACCAGAAATTATTCTTAAAATTAATCGATTCACTTGAGAGATTTTGTGTTCTGGAATCCGATTAACATGCTTTTTGGGGACTTGATCTTACGGTTGGACGCATGTTAACTGCCCTACCTCTGGGTTATTATTAAAAAAGTAGTTAAAAAATACGTTGGGTTTTTTTTCATTAGATTTCACAATAACAATACTTGTTTACAATATAACAGAAAAAAAATATGCAATAGACTAATATGTGATCCTTTTTTGTATCCTTTGCAAGTCAGAGGTTCTCTAAAAAAGATTTTGCAAAATATTTTTTATAATACCCATACGAACGTACGTGATACGTTCGTATGGGTAGGGCGGTTAACATGCTTTTATGAAACTGGATCTTTAACAGACTTACTGACATCTTTGAATATTTTAGGGCACGAAAAGGGATTAATTATCTTTTAGATTGTATGTTCTTCTAATGGATGTCGTTAATATAATTCTTTCCATACAATATTAAATAATTAAAAAGTAATTCGTGTTTCGAGATTTTGTTAAAATAAAATATTTTTCGAATATCCATATATATTATCCTAAATCGGTTTATATAAATGTCACACCATAACGAATTCTCATTTAGAATCGTTGCTGACAAATTTTAGGGTAGTCACACACGTGGTGTTCGTATTCTGAATTATCATTTTATGCTTTATGGCATTTTTCAAAAGCCGACAAAGATTTTGCGTAAATTGAATATTTACGACTGAAAAGTTCTCATTGATATTGTATTTGGTGAGTGCACACACCAACTTTTATAATTATCAGTAATGTAATTTTAGTAATATGGCAATATGAAAATTGCAATTATTCTCAAAGGACTTTTTATCCATTGTTTCTTTCAATTTAGTCATATCTTGAAGGTACAAATGTATCGATTTGGCATAAAGAAAGCAACCACTTGCGTGAAAATATGGAAGCATTTTTTTCACTGTATTAGTTTATATAGCGTTATCCTATAAACGAATGCGCGCTCTCCGCGCTATATATCAAAAACCGTTAATCATACGAAGAATTGAGTTACAACAAACTTGTAGAAAATTACATGCGCTATAAGTATCATCTAATAACTTGTGACGTACAGGAAGCGAGATATTTGCAAAAATATTTTCCTGACATTTGATATCTTGACTAGTGGACACTCGATCTTATGAGATTTTTCAGTCCGTCTTTAAAACATCAAAACAAAGGTTTTTGCAAAATTTCAGCTTTCTTTCATTCCGAGATTTAGCCTTTATTTGACTGGACTAATATTGCTCCATTTCGATATTAAACTATGTTTTAGAAATATGATAGCTATCCTTACTGATATTACTATGGACTTCTAATATAAAGGAGCTGATCAAATTCAGCCAATTGGTATATTCAAACCGAATTTTGGTCAATAGGAGAGCACAGAAACAATTATTACTTTTCAGACGGCAAAAATTTACATCAAAAGCAATAAAATCGTGTCGGCGCCTTTGCAGTGGTAACCCTCAGTAACGAGCGCTCCCACTCTGAGAAGGAATAATTGTTTTACGCGCTCTCTTATTGGTCATCATTTGATTTAGATATGCTTTATTCAATTCTCACTCGTAATATTGTTATAAAAGTCTTAATATAAACGCTTGATAATCGAGCGTTTTCACTGCGATACCACGATTTTATTGTTTTTGACCTGGACTGGAAATTCACTATAAGGCAACACTGAGCAGCAAAGAAAACACGACTAATTATCAGATAAATATTATGAGTAGATATTTTTAATGCCTAATTAAAATATTTGGCATAAATTATGATTTCAGAAAATATGCCGCAATGGTGTCTAATTTTTATACTTATTTTTAGCATAGAAAGGGTTAACTCATACTTATTTTTATTTATTCAAGAAATTATATTACAATGTTAAAAAATATATAAAGTGCCATTTTTGTCATGCGGCCTGGAATCATTGTTATCCCAGGGCTCGGGCTCGGGCTCGCTCTCCAAGAGGCAAGGAAAATCCTCACGTGATTCAAGAGAGACTGTTGCATGCCCATAATGTGAGTGTTTGGTGCGCATTGTGGTCAGGCGGTGTCATTAGGTCTTACTTTAACGTTGGATGTTTTGCGTGAAAAATTCCCAGCTTGCATTATTTCACGTTTTGGTGACGTCAACTGGCCGCCAAGATTGTGCGATTTAATGCTGTTAGATTTTTCGGGGGGTTATGCGCAAAGTCGTGTCTACGCTGACAAACAAATAAACAGTACATGTCGAAAAGGCGGTACGATATAAACAAACAGTTACTGATATATATATGCTTGTTAAATTCTTTCAGGCAACAATGGATTCTTGATCATGACGGTACTCGCCAGCATCATCTCTATTGCATTCTTCAACTTTGCTGGCATTAGTATCACCAAGGAGATATCGGCGACCACCAGGATGGTGCTAGACTCCGTCAGGTAATTTTTTTCTTACGGTTATCTCTCAGTATGGTCGAATCGAATGATATACTAACAATTTGCATTACTTTCTAGGACGCTTGTGGTTTGGATCTTTTCGTTGGTCATCGGATGGCAGCTCTTCCACTGGCCACAATTGGTCGGATTCGGAGTTTTGCTCTTTGGCATGTCTCTCTATAATAACTTATTCGTAGACAAGATTGCAGAGCGGTTTCAGCGACTGAGACAGACTGATGACGTAGAGCCCATTGTAAATCATGATGCTGTGGACTCCGTCGAGGAGAACGAAGCTTAGTGTCTAGTATCATTTACCTTCAATCTAAAATATTATAAATATAGAACAAATTATTATTCAACTATGATAAAAATATTATACATATTTTTTAATAATGAGCTGCTTAGATGTAAACCTGTTGAAAAAGTAAGTACTCTTGACTTTCGAATGTCTGAAAGAAAGTATCAAAATTAGGCAGTAACAAGCTTTCAACAGATTAAACTAGTTCTATTATATTTTAGATACGTATTTCTTTATTCCATTGAAAATACATATATTTTGAAGATGTTTTAGTTAAAAATAATATGCTTTCCACTATTGTTAATTCAGTGTATCCTAATTTGCTCAAAGATTTAGTTAGTCCAAAATTATGCTATTGTTTATTATAGAGCAGCTCATTATATTAATTCTAAATAAATTTAATATTTTTTGAATCTCTTAATTATTTGTAAGACTCTTACTTAATCAGTTTTATTAATATCACTTATGAAAATATCACAATTGAATTATAACTGATATAATGTTTTTTTAATTATCACATGTATAAAATTATATAAATGGCTGTGCAATGCAGTTTTGTGATATTACGTATATCTTAATTATTAGTTGTATTATGATAATGTTCTGCAAAACAATTTTTATATTGTTATTAATTATCGCCCATCTATTAAGTCATAAGAAAATATTTAACGCGAATATTAAAAATTATATGAGAATGAGGGTTTATATTTTTGTAATATTCACATATGTTATATAGAAATAAAAAGATTTAATGTTTATATATTTATATTATATTTTAAGTTTTAACATTTCTATTGTATATAATATTACTATAAAAATGTTATAATTTAACTATTAGTGTCATCGGCCAATTGATCAGCTTTCCGAGGGTATTGTTATTTTATTAAATAATAAAAAAATCACAACTGACATTATTCAAGTTACATAATAAAGGGTGACTAGAATTTGAAAATATCAGAAGCTCCCACCAACATCCGTAAAGGAAGATAAATGTCCAAGATGACATTTTTTTAGCTTATAACTGCAAAAGACTGGCCCCCGATGTGTTTGCAAAAGAAAAAATGGCCCGCGGACTAAAAAAAGTTGGACAGCGCTGATGTAAATAATTACCTATTGTATTTTTTATTTTACTTTATAAAAGGTTTTTGTGGTTTTCCTAATTTATCTTATTTTTTTATTGCTAGTCTTATTTTTATTATTCTCTTGTAAAATTTAAATGTTTATAAATCAACAATTTGTCTTTTTTTTAGTCTTCTTTGTATACTCGCGTAGTATTAATACCATAACCAAATGATAATTACAATAATATATCTTGACAATTGTATAATATAAACATAGGATAACGCGCAGGAACGACAACACAATAGACTGACATTGAACAGACCTCGTAATGTCCTAAGAAAAAAATATCCTTTGGACATAAAAGAATACACAAACAATGTGTCGAAGTAAGTCGTTATAAATACAGTGAACTATACCTTCTTGTGCATTACGGTTGGGCAAACAATATGCCACAAAACCGTTAATATTCAACGCTTGCCTTATTTGCCATTCGAATATGTCCAACTAGCAAAGTTCACCTTTTTAAGGTGTGGATATTTCTATGTTCACAGTTGGTTGACTGAGTCAGTATTATTATGATTCGTCAAAGTTTACTAACCTACTGTACAAAAGGGCTGATTGGGTGGACGATCAGATAGACACTGAGAGACGACTACAGACTGCAGACGACAGGAAGACCTTCAGCTGACATACGACAAACGGCGAAGAGCAACAAGAGAGAGATATATGCAATACTAAATAAGTTTATACCCGCTTTCCGGCGTCTTTAATTGGTATTGGCTTAGAATACAATGGAAAAAGGTGAACTGTTTTAGGAAACTTAGATTTTTTATAATTTTTAAATGCTCCCATGGTCTTGAGTAAGGATTACGGTAAAGAACTTCACCTATAGTTGTCTGCTCAATTTTATACATGCGGATTTGCCTAATTTTAAATTATTTTCCCAGCATAGTCTTAAAAAGCGAACTTAAGTAATTCTATTTTTTCAATATTATTATACATATACATACATAATACAATTTAAGTAGTTTTGTGATAACACGAAAAGTCTTGGACATTGCTTGTTTTTATCGAAAAGTGCTTGGACATGTCTCATTTTTAGACAAACGGCACTTTTATAAGGCTCATTTTGATGGACAACAACATTTTTGCGAGGTCTGAGGAAAATACAGCACATGCAAAGTAATGAGAACTATCAATTGGAGCAATAAACCCATTTTGGAAAAATGTGAACAAATCAAGTTTTTTAAAGGAAGTCTTCAATTACCATAAATCCATTTCAATTTTCCCAATTGAATGGATTAATAGCATTTTAATGGGGAAAATTGATTTAACATACGAGTACTAATTTGAGTAATGAGTTTCGCCACGGAATGAATTAAAATCATAAGTTGAGACGCCACTGTATATGTAAATTTATTTTTTTCATATACAGAATAAATGTAATATTTTTACACACAGAGACACGTCTCATGCGCATGCGCGCCCATAGAGCAGAATCGTGATCGAGTAGATTATTTTATTATTTGTTATACCATCTTAAATGTTTTCAAAAACGTATTTTCGAAGGGGGGGGGGGGAGGTATGATATAATTTAAATTAATTATTTATACGCAAAACATAATCATTATTTGACTTACACCTTTCTTTATAATTTGCCTATATGTGGATATATTTGTAATTATATAAAATAAGTATTAGTAAGAAATAATATGTAAGACAATGCATGGTAATTAATGGTCGACTAATTGGCCGCTTATACCAAGTGTTAATTTGCCGCAGTAATTTGCCGCTTTTTTCTTTGTCATATGCGATTGCTGTTTTAAAATAATTATCTCGTTTAAATATGGCAGAATTAGTATTTACACCAAAAGCATACGTTCTACCCGTCATAATATAAACTACATTACTTATTGTACAAATCGCTAACGTCATTTTTTGGTTATATTGAAAAAGGTATGAATCTGAAAATTTTAATAAATACGTATACTTAACTGCAATAAAAATAACTTTATAAAAACAATTTGTAGAACCCGAGATGGAGATTCCTGATTTATCTGTGTCAAGTGTGAAAAATTTCAAACCTGCTAAGGTAATGATCTACATTAATAAAATTAAAATAAATTTTATTTTTGTATTAAAAATAAGTTCAAAACAAGTGTTCTTTATTATATTTTTTCTATTTTAGAAAGAAGAGAAAACAAAGAATGATGCTAGGAAAGAAAACAACATTACTAAAGAGGATCTATTGAAAAGAACAAAGATGGAAGTTTCTGGAAGCAAGAAAAATAAGATTAACAACGTGCTTAAGAATTCGCCAATAGGTTAGATAATTATTATTAATTATTATTAATAGGTTGGTAGAAAACTTTATTTATTTATGATTTATTTATGTTTTTTTTTTATGATTTGTAGATAAAAATAATGTAATAAAATCAAAAAGCAGCAGGGTTTCGCAGAAAATGTTACGTCGTCGTAGGTCTAATAATTTCGCTTGTGACAAATGCAAAAAGCACTTTCAAACAAACAGTCATCTCTTACGTCATAAAATGACTCACGACGATTCCAAAATTTTTGAATGTAACGAGTGTGAAAAAAAATTTAAAACAAAAGATTACATTCTAAAACACATTAAACGTCATGATGATAATTTAAAATGCAAATGTGATTTTTGCGGAAAAGAATTTAAAAGCAAAGAATACCTTTCAAAGCATATAAAGCGTTATATTGGGAAACCACTAGTTCATGCATTTGCGTCTAAAAAACCATGGTATCAATGTAGAATGTGCGGAGAAATATTTCCAATTAGATCTAAATTAAGACTTCATTTAAAGAATTTGTGTTAGTAATCATATAAAAAAAATGTAGTATTTAGGCCTATGTACATATTTCAAATCGTACGTTTTTAAATTGTAAATTGTTTCAACGTACATATCAGTATATGACTTATCGTACGACTTCTTGAAATTTATATTTTTAATCACTTTTATTATAATATTATCAAACATCTAGAAATTTGGTTTTGGGCTTCTTATTTTTTGAGTTATATTGTAATAAATTTTCAAACATAATTCTTGTTAGTATTTTGTTGTCAAATTAAATTATTTAAGTAATAGACATTTTGTTTAACGGCTGTAATAAACAGATGTTGAGTAATTATTTACCAAAATGGCCGAAACATACAATAGTTAGTAAAAAACAATTAGATAGTTTAATTCTACTGATTGTTTTAGGGTTCCGGATGAACTCTTCAAGCTCTATATTAAAGAGCAGGCATGCTAGAGCATCGCATTATCTCCTTCCATTAAAAGTATTAAAATCATTTGAGATTTTTTTATGCAGATCCAGCATTTAACTTTTTTTGATGGATAAGTTTGTATGTAATTCTAAACTCCTCTGCTGATTTGAATACTTGTCCTCAGTATACACTGTCTTAATATTGTCGCCATAAAATCAACGAATATGTGATGTGTACATATTAAACCATTGTATTATGATTAGTAATAGGAAGTAATAAGGGAAACACAGTGTTCCCAGGTGCTACTACCCTTTCATCAGGTTGTGTTTAAGACCTTACCTATTGGCTTTCTTAACCCTAACTTGAACATAATTGCTTCCCATTTGTGACGATGGTCCACTGCCAGATCCCAAGCTGAGTCGTCCTCGATGGACGAGCACGGTTGGTTTTCCAGCTTGTAGCTACTGATGGTTTCCCTGTGTAACTATATTTTGTTGGAAATGGAAGAAGGAATGAAAGGGGTAGATATTAAGAGGAGATGTCTTGGTAGTCATTATATTATATTTGTATTCATGGAAGTGTACTTGTTTTTGTGACGATTAAATTGTTTGTTCTCAACTTTGCTACAAATAGCAAGTGATCAGAGCGCTTCTCACAAACATACATTGGTAGTATCATGTGATGACGCTGTTAACGCTATATGCTATGTTTAATAGTTACCCCTTCTTAGTATTCACAGAGTAGATGATCGCTCTTTTTTATGTATGGGGTATTTATTTATAGTTCTTGAAGCGCTCTAGTATTATATTGTGATTATTTAGGGTAAGCGTTTTGATAATCATTACATTATATTCGTGTTCTTGAAAGTTTACCAGCTTTCTGATATTAAAAATGTTCTTAACATTTGTATGAATGTTTATTTTTTAATAATATCTGTTAATAAATAATATTAGCCTATAGTAAGTGTACTTGTTTTTGTGACGATTAAATTGTTTGTTCTCAACTTTGCTACAAATAGCAAGTGATCAGAGCGCTTCTCACAAACATACATTGATAGTCTCATGTGATGACGCTGTTAACGCTATATGCTATGTTTAATAGTTACCCCTTCTTAGTATTCACAGAGTAGATGATCGCTCTTTTTTATGTATGGGGTATTTATTTCTAGTTCTTGAAGCGCTCTAGTTTTATATTGTGATTATTTAGGGTAAGCGTTTTGATAATTATTACATTATATTCGTGTTCTTGAAAGTTTACCAGCTTTCTGATATTAAAAATGTTCTTAACATTTGTATGAATGTTTATTTTTTAATAATATCTGTTAATAAATAATATTAGCCTATAGTAAAACAAGTTCAATATTTTTTTATTTAATGCTACAAAAGCTTAAACTTTTATAAACTGTATTGACATGTATGTACATAAATATATCAATAAAATATAAAATTTACTATGCATATTTCTATAATAAACCCTATAATTTTCTTGTCATTCTATCTTTCTACCTTTTTAATAGTAATGAAACACAAGTTGCATTACTAAAAGCTAGCTTTTATTTATCTTGAACAATCAAAATTTTTTGAAACAGGTTAAATAAAAGAATAAGGTTCTCTTTCGCAATTTATTTTTCATAACCATTGTAACCACACAGCAAACACAGAATCTGCATTATTTTTTTAATATATTTTGGCGACGGGATGGTGACGGTGACAATTAGACACAGATTGAGCCACTGCAGTAGTATTTTATTGATGATTTGAAGATACATGTTGTTTATTTTTTATATAAATTAATAGGAACAGCACAAATATTGTATGGTTTTTATGTTTACGTTGCCTCTATTTTTAAATAACTTGGTTTTGATGGTCATTTTTTCGTTATTTTGCTGCTGGTATCACCACTGACAGTTTTAATAAGTGTCAGCACTAGCAAAGTGTTACATCTGTTAAAAATTTGAGATTATTTACAGGTGGCCAGCATTTTTGTGAAAACACATGATCGAGAGTCTCATAAATAAATGTATAATTATTATTTTAATATTATTTAACAATTTAGTTATACCAAAACGTAAGTAATTATTAATTATCTATCAATTTTGTTGAGTTTATTGTTCATATTTTACTTTAATTAATAGTTTTGCCATTTTAAATCAAAAATTGTGTTTTTTTTTAAGTATGGCCACGTCTCCAAAGATATGTGTAGAAGTGAAGACATTATAATTGATTATTAAACATTCCCAAAGGAAAATAGCAGCCATTTCAAGCGTTTCGACGTCTGTGGTTAACAGAATTAAGAAAAAAATCAACCAAAACCTGCCCTTAGAAATGGATCGCGTTGAGAAACGTAGCAGAAAGCAGATCACCACACCTTATACTGACCGCAAAATCAGAGTTGTCATGGATGTCTCCAAAATTGCAAAAAGAGTGCGAACCCGTCTTACCTTGATTGTTAACGAAAAAGTCATCCAAGTACAGTCCAGAGGAGATTGGCTGAGGAGAACCTGATGGGTCATCGTCCAGTTAAAAACCTCGCCTCACGGTAGCTATAATGGGCCAAAACACACAAACACATGACTATTGATGACTGGAATTGGTTAAATATCATTTTAGTGGTTTTTAAGCTTTTAAAAATCCTAATTTTGTGATTATGGTCTTTTTTCAGGTGTGCTTTTCTGACAAGTCAACATTTCAAATTTTGATGAACAAATCATCGTTTGTCTGACGACGCCCAGGGGAGAAATTCTACCTTGTGGAGACAGTCAAACACCCTGTCATTATCATGGTGTGTTCAGTCATCTCTTCTAGAGTTCAGAGAGTATGTCACGACGTGTACAAGCGTATTACAAGGTATTACGAAATTTTCACTTTTTATGCAATAATGTTTAAATATAATTAAACAAAAAAAATTAATGCAGATGAACGAATATGATGTTAAAATGTTCCCAATTAAATGTTTTATCGAGAGAAGAAGTCCGTCTCGCCAGTGTTAACAGAGTGTCGCCAATTTTTTTGGCCATAATAAAATCTAAATATATAAATAGGAGGTGGGAGGTAAGCTTAGTTTTGGCCTGGGGCGTTAAGTAATCTAGGCTCGGCCTTTAGCTGATGGTAGAGAAAATATATTTAGAAGAACTTGCCACCTAATTACCAGCACTTTCGTTCCCGAGTATTGTTTACGCACTTCATGTAGGAACAGTATTAGTAAGCACAACTATCCGACTTTTCAACCATCTGCCAGATAGTATTGATTTGTTCTCATCCAGGTATTCGCAGTTGGTGACGCATTGTGATTTACATTGGTTAGCTTAAGGGTGGTAATACTATTAATAATTTTTTTGAAAAATACCAAGCATCAATCATTATACCAACTCTACTGTTCTCACTATTGCTTAGTGAAATAAAATAAAGTTTAATTAATCTATACCAGTGAATCCTAAAGTGTGCGCAGAGCTCACAGAAGCGTCGCTATTACATATTTTATTTCCATTTTCAATTAAATGTGACAGGACGTGACATCTAGTGAGTATGGTGCAAACTAGTAACCTACTTAGTAATACTTGTTTGCAGATACTCGCTAGAATTTGCCATTGGGCGACTTGGGTAAATTTGGATTCAGCGAGGACGTTTAGAATGGAAAAAGTTTAAAAAATCACGCTAGGGGTTAATCTTGCCATTGTTCCATCTTTTAGTGCGAACAGGACAGCAGGAAAATTAAAAAAATGTTTTTAATAAAAATGTGTAGTCGATGTTGGAGCCACGGAGTCGTAAAATATTCCAGCTCACTTTTTTTAATATTTATTTTTTGAAAAAACTAGGATTTTAAAATTAAATATACTATGTTTTTTTTTCTTAAGAATAACTATGAATTAAAATTAAATCATATCAGCCAAAAAGTTAAAAGGTTAATGATATTTTAAAATATTTCTTTAGTATTTTTTAAAATTTGAAAAAAGTAGTCATTGTTTTTATGACTATTTATTTTATGTTATGATACTATGTTGCTTTTATTTTAAATTTTAAATTCAGAGTCGCTAAATTGTCTTGGTTTATACATCAAAAAATATAAATATGCTATCACAAACATATTTCACCGGTTGGGAGATCGAGTGCCAAGGAGAATTCGTATGTATGAATACTATATTGCTTAAAAATATATTATTCAAACTAAACTATAAATTGTTGAAAAAATAAAAAGATTTATTAAGTGACATCTACGAAGCTCTAACAAAATTTAAATAATACCAAAATTATAGGTGGATGCAAGTTAAAGATAGTATAGTCCACTAGAGCTGCCATATACTGCTAAATAATATGTCTTATATTTGATAAAAACATAAATTAAAATATCATGTAATACATTGAAATCTCACTGATTCTTGCGACCAGTGCAGGGAGGATGTTTTAATCGCTAATTGCACTAATGGCATAGTTATATGTTTCAACTTTAAAACTTGAGATCTATTGTATGGAATTATAAAAATTATTTTCGTAGGTTTATATGAAATTTGAAACTATGATATTGAACTAGATATGCGATTGCTTTTAACATTGGTCTATTTAATTTTAATAAAATTTAAAAATAAATATTTGGTTATCATAATTAATACGTTTCCATCGAAAAATTATAATGTCATAAATTCTAAGAATCCCTCTTTATATTTTGTATTACAAGAGGATTTTTTTATAAAATTAGAATGCCGATTCATTTTACATTAGTTGTTATGAAAAAATCAACATCAGAATATACTACATACAAAGATATCTACACGTTTTTGGGGTCACTTGATGAATATGGACAAGCCAGTCGAGGTCATTTTTTTATATAAAAATTGTCTCAATCGCTACGTGACAAAATTTATCTTGCAAAAATAACATTGTTCCGTTTTCAATATGGAGCAAATATATCACTATATGTGTAATTAGTAAATTTAAATAAAATAATCTTTTTTCATCAACATTTTGGTCACATTTCAAGATGTTATTGATGTATATGGTTTAACTGTTTCAGCAGTGAATACAGTCAAATGCAGCTTAAAGCAATTCATAAAAAAAATATCAAATCAATCATCCACAGTTTATTAGAAATAAATACAAAATTACACAATGCACGGCCTTAAACTCATTATTTAACTAAATTTACAAAAATTAGACCAATAATTTCTTGGGTGTAAACAAAACTTATAAAAATAATGTGTCATAGAAACAGAGATCATCCAAAAACGCAAGCTGTATTTTAAATTATTAAATTTTAATGGAATCGATTTTTTCCATATATTTTAAAAATTATATGTTAATAAAATGAGCAATGTGTAGCATTTTTTTATTAAAGCTTTCGTTGTAACCTGACAAGCAAAAGCCCAATGCGTGACAACGGCTTAAATCTGTACCAATTGGGTAAGGCAATCAGACATATGAATGCCTAAAAGTAAGTATTAAACACCAGATTGAGTCTTGGAATCGGTGACACCTGTATTATTAACTATAAATTATTATGTCTAATATAATTTATAATCAATAAATGTCACTGCAGCTGGGCCTGGTTTTTAATAATAGTGTAATTTTATAAATAAAAATTTGAGTGCCGCTGCCGAGGCTCGGACCCGCAACCTCAGAGTTACTAGTCTGAAACGATAATTTTAATCCGATTTTCATAACACTTTTCTAGAAAATTTACTATGTAAATATCTTGACTAAGTTCGTTAGCCTGTCTGATTCACCACCTTGATTTATATTAAAGCTATTTCAGAAAATAAAAAAATGGAACTACAAGAAAATTGATTTTTTCTTATATATTTATAATAATCTATTATTAATGCCAAGTCCATTCATTTGCGGGTTGATAAATTGCGATATTCGTCTTATATGCTGTAAAAGCGTATAGTGTATTCAATTGATATGATTATTAATAGCGAATCGTCCCGTTGCTAGTTCAATGCCAATTGTTTTTAATTTAGCATTGAAGGAAAATTTGACTGAATGATCTAACGTACGATTTAAAAATAAAATATTAACTCCTCTAATTGAATAGAGTTGAACTTTTAAAGTGACTAACCGTTTAAAACGAATATCTGATAAATCAAATTTATTTTTATTTTTCTACTATTTACTTTAAATAAAAATACCAGCAAGTCCGTCTTTAATATTAATGACGGCGTATTCCTAGAATTTATTAAAATCATTATGATCAAATCTTGACCCATTTAGAAGTGAATATAGACATAACTTAAGCATTTTGCTCTTATTTCACGCTTACGACCTTAAACTCTACAAATCCATTTTCTTTTCATTTCAATGATGTGGTTTAAATTTGGTGTGGTAATATGCCGGGGCTCGAACCCACAACCTCAGAGTTATTAGTCTGAGACCTTACGGACTACGCGATTTCCTCCTTATATTGGTTGTTGTCGAGAAACCGAGCTCACACAAATATGAAGTTGAATACTGTAATAAGATCTTTAGTGCTTTAGAACTAGATATTCGTCTTGAATAAAAATCAGAGATATTTCAAAGAATATATTTTTAGAGTACGATCCGTTGACAAGGTAAGCAATTATTTTTTTCTTGGTATAAAAATTCACAACTTGATGTATCAATCGTGGCAAAGAGATTTTGTATCCAATGATAATTTTCTGTAAGGGAAGGGAAGTCAATTTTTTTATTTGTTTCCTTGAATGCTGGTATTAACGCTATTTAAGTAATCAAAACCAGCTAAATATTCAATTTTAACAAATTGCTTATCAGTTTGAAGACATTGTACAAAATCATCCTCATCTTCATTTTAGAAAAGGTTGAAAAGAATAGACATAATACTTTTTCTCTGGATAACCATCTCACTTGAGTGTGAAAAAGTAAACATTCGTACTTTGCTTCCATAGATATGCAGTTTTTTAAAAACTCGTGTTTTTAAAGCTTTCGTTTTTATGTTGTTTACCATATCTAATACAGCTTTAAATACTGCTGGTAATGTTTTTGACACTAGAGATTCTTTGTGCAAAAAATATTGAGTATATATTTTTTCTCAGCAAGGGTTAAAAATTATTTAAATGAGCCCACCATTGATAATGCACCGTCCGTATAAATTCCTACACATAACTCTCATGAAATTTTAAATTGATCTATATATGACGAAATAGAATCAAATATATCTTGTCCTGTCAAATGCTTGGTAAGTTCTTTGAAACATAGAAATTGATTCGCTTTCGTTTCTATTAATGAAACTAGCGAATATTAGCATAGTGCTCGGCAATTTACAAGGAAAAATGTACTTCGGTGATCGTTTTCGCAATATTTTGGCGACAGGAGGTGACCGGTGGCAATTAGACACAGATTGAGCAGCTGCAGTATTATGTTCATTAAAGTTGCTACATGTTTACAAAATACGAGGCATGAGCCCGCAACCGCGCGCGAGCATGCCGAAGATTGATATAGAAATATATATTAATAGGTCGCTACAATGTCATCTACATATATTTAATTGTATCATTTATACGAGAAATTTTCATTATTTCTTTCAGGATTCTAACCCTCAGGGGGTGTGACTTTGCAGCCAGTAAGACGCAGGTAGAAACTAGTGAGAATTTTATTAGATTATACTATATATTGCGACAGACTATGATGGGTGAGATGGTTTTTCCGAACAATGGTGGAGAAGCTGGCGCAGGGATGTCCGTAGAGTTCTAGTTGGTGTGTTTATATTCTATTCGATTTATATTCTAATCTAAATGATATTTTTATTTTATTTATTTATTTACGTAATTTGTGTAAATATTATATTTTTAAAATAAGTTTCGTTCTGAATTATTTTAGTTTATATGTATTGATTTTTTGAGTCTAGATAACAGGGCGTATGTGTGAGATCATATTTTTTTTCGTTACATTCACTTAAAATAAACAAGTTAAATAATTTTGGACGCTCTGATAAAAATATATACATATCTTGGTATTGTGGTTCAAGGAAAGGTCATGGTATAGTTCTTAAAGAGCAATCGTTATGTATGTTATCGTCACTGATACGACACTGGTCATAAAAATTGGGTTTATATTCGTTGATTTTTTTAACACATGTACATACATATGTAAGAGAAGTACTATTAATTATCAGAAACTGGTGTTAATTTTAATATTTTAAATGCCGTGTTTTGTATAAACATATGTGGTTTCACGCAACAAGTTATAAGCGAGTGATGTGATAACTATTTGTTTATACCAGGGGAAGTAATATTAGAATTAAGTACGTTATGTTGATGATTCCCATCTTCTAGCAAACAAAGAGCTGGAGTTATTTCGGAATAGAGTTAGTGAATAGCTTGGTTTAAAAATAAATTGGAGTAATTATAAACATATAATTTTGCAAACAACTATTGATTCGGTTATATCTTGGAAGTTGAGAAATAATCCGTCTTGCACGCTTACGTTATAAATATGTGTTAATCATCCTATTATATTAATTCGAATTTACAGTATCGTAATCAGAAGTAATCTATAAAAGTTATTCGATGGTATTATTATATTTGTTCTTTATATAAACAATTTAGTAACTATTTTTAAAAATGTTAAAATTATATTCTTTTAAAGCGGCTATCTATTTTTTGTATGTAGCGTCACCACGACCTACCAATATACGGATACGCGTATAAATAAAATTCTCTTATAAAACGCTTATTAAATATTTCAGTGTATATTATAAGTATACAATTTAAAATAGAATCGTGTACAAAATAAATACTAGCGCAAAATAATATAATATTATTGAGATCGTTGACACGAGATTATTGGATGGAAGATCTTACACATTTGTCAAGATGAGGTGTTTATTTAAATTTACAAATACAATCTTTGGCATCTATTGAACTAACGTACAATACTTGTAGATAACTTAAATAAGGAATTAAGTATACTATAATAGAAAGATGTTTAAAAAGTAATTTACGCAAAATAAACGAGAATATAACTAAATGCATGTTTATTCATTATAAAAATATGTTTGATAATAATATAAAAATAGTTATAGATTATAGAAATAATAATTTTTTTAACTTATAATTATATAAACTTGTGATTTTTTTATATACCATAAATTCTTTACGTATTATTGTAAATAACCAAAATCTAAAGTTATCTATAGTTGTATAGATAGAATTATATATAAGATTTTCAACAATTAATAATTTAATTATAATAATAAAAATTGAGTTTGCTCGATTGATTTTCGAATAAATTCTTTTGTTTTTGATTGGAGTTGTCAATAACAACAGTTGTCAATAATTTTGCAAGGTGACAATAATTTTCATTAATTTTTCATGTGCGTTGTTCGATTTGGCCAAATATAAATATTCAGAATGTAAATTAACTAAGTACATTTTAATTGTGAAAGTGAAATATATACATAGTGCGTGTAAGGATTAAAAGTATACAGTGATTGTAGTATATAAACAGTTATAAAAGAATCTTTGTAGTGAAATGTTAAAATTTGAAGTTCCGTCGAAGGGCTCCGAGACCAAAAAGTAAGTTTTTTGATTTGTAATACATCAAATTAATCATTGCTTCTGATTTAATGCACATATGCGTTAGATTTGTCTGAATATAATTACTCAAATTGTTAATATACCGGTTACATTTTAAACGAGAACATGTAATATATACTTAGTACGCATGAGGATTGAAAGTTAATGTCGATCAAACTATATAAATGCTAATAAAACGTAAGTTTTTATCCATTATTATTTGGAGATACCATCTTTCATGACGATCGCATGATAATGATTGTGATGCAGGCGGTTTTATAACTGAAGAAGTTTGGTTCCATTTTTGCGTAGTCATCTTATTGCTCGCTCACGGCTTCTTAAAAATAATTATGAAAAATAATTAAAATCTAAAGATAATATTTACGCAAAAAACTGACAATAATATGACATAATAATTTGGCGAGGATGCAAATATTAAAATTTTTAAATTAATTTTATAATTGTCCTAAAAGTCAGTTATAGGCTCTTGGCTTTTTAATTTTTATAATAATATTTAGGGTAGTAAGTAAGTTATTGTATACACAAATTAAAACTAGGTATATAAACAAAAGAAATTATACCTTGACGGTTCCGTTCCGAGCGACGATTCGCAATATATCAGCCAATGGCCAGCTTTTAAAGGTGTAATTTCTTGAATGTTATCTAATAGACGAAATTTTACAATGATTATAAATATGTGATTGTATAACTGGAATAATCGATAGGCGGAATATCTAAGAGTGGATTATTTTTAGTTTCGATGTGTCAAAATATATATCTACGTTATGGGTCTTTATCAATTTTTGTTCTGTGCAATCATTTCTCTTTTGGTAAAAACAGTAAGACCTTTATCAAGAGTTCAACATTGAACACATTATTACTACTAATATAATCCATAAATAAAAGTTAAGCGATAACCGAAAGATAAAAAAAAGGAAGTTACCTTAGAGCAGCGGTTTCCAACCTTTTTGTTACTACGCCTCCCCA
The DNA here is from genome assembly GCF_051122295.1 of Plectrocnemia conspersa. NCBI lineage: Eukaryota > Metazoa > Arthropoda > Insecta > Trichoptera > Polycentropodidae > Plectrocnemia > Plectrocnemia conspersa. Next base: position 1,832,442 of record NW_028277170.1, on the reverse strand, counting down.
AAAAAAAAAAAAATTTTCCGCGCCTCCCTTACCTTTTATTTTTTTAATAGATTAAATAATATAGACACGTTTTAAATAATAAAAACTTTATTACAAAAATAAACTGAAAACCACAATTAACAGAATAATAACAAGGTTTAGTTATAACATACACATACGTGTATATTTATTTTTATATATAAGTTTTTTTAAACAATTAAACCAACTACATCTATCGCATAAAAATTTAATGCGACGGTTGTTGTTGTTTATTAGCACAAAGCTTATCAAATCTTGGGGACAATGTGGAGAGTGCCACTCGTATCTCTTTTTCGACTACTAACCTGTTGCGATATTTAGTTTTCATTGCAGCCAGTGCCGAAAAGCCCGTTTCGCATAAATACGACGTTACAAACGGTAGAAGCACTTGCATTGCTTTGCAATACAAAGATTCATACTCTCCTTTAAGATTATCCAAAATTGAATTAAGGTTTCATTTTGAAACTTTTGTTTTAGTAGGCTATCGCATGATAATTCTATAAGTTTTTCCTTTTCAATGGTTGTCAGCTCAAATTTGTCGTTTTCATCGTCGATAAATGGATTCTGTACCCACAAAAACTTTGAGAAATCAAGGTCTTTAAAATAATTTGAAAAATGCAGCACTAGACCATCCAAGTGTTCAATAAAAAGATTCTTGCTTGTTTCAATATTGGCTGTGGCCCAGAAATCTTTTGACAGTGAAAACATGTCCAACTCATTCTTTTGTAAATTTGACTTCCATAACTTTAACTTTTTAATGAAAGCTTTTACTTTGTCTTTTTGAACAAGTGGATGCATTTGTGATCCCTGCATTGATTTATTCAAACTGCTCAATTTTCCAAAAATTTCAACTAAATAGGCAAGTTTAACAAGGAAATTATCGTTCGTCCACAAATGTGCCTCTTCGTGGTGATTTTCTTCGAGAAAGGCTGTTATTTCTTCTTTGAGTTGAAATACCCTTTGAATCGCTTTTGCACGAGATAGCCAGCGAACTTCACAATAATACAGAAGTGAGGTATAATTAGCTTCCATATCTACACACAACTTTGCAAACAGCCTAGATCTCAAAGGACTGTTCTTAATGTAGTTTATAATTTTTGTAAAAATGTTGTTAAGTTCCTCGCTCATATTTTTTGACACTAGAGCTGCTCTGTGAAGCATACAGTGCGTCCAGATAGCATGTGGTGCTTTCTTTTTAACTAATGCTTGAAGACCTGCTTTGTGTCCGGACATTGAGTGAGCTCCGTCAGTACACAGTCCAATACAATTACTCCACGTTATGTCGTTTTCTTTAAAAAAACTGTCCATTATATTAAAAATTTCAATGGATGTGGTCTTTCCAGGAATGGGTTTGCAAAATAATATATCTTCTAATATATTATTTTCCACAACATATCGAACATATGCAATTAAATGGGCATCTTTAGCTATATCAGTTGCCTCATCTACTTGTATGGCGAATTTCGAAGTACGCAGCCGAGAAACTAATTGATTCTTCTTCCGACTGTATTATCAGCAAGCGGAATTTGTTGCAACTGTTTTGCATATGATTCGCCGAACATTATTCGAACCATATCAATAGCTGCTGGTAAAATTAGAGTTTCTCCTATTGTATGTGGTTTCTTACATTTTGCGATTCGGTAAGAGACATGGTACGAAGCCAATAATGCATTTGGTGATACAGAAAGAATATTTTTGAACGTTTGCTTTTGATTATTAAGCTCATCCAATTTTCTTTCAAAATATTCTATGGACTTATCAACGTATTCAGAATGTAGAGTTTCATGGTGCCGTTTTAATTTGACTGGTCTCATACTATCTGAAGCCAAAACTTTCGAACACAACAAACACATTGGTTTTTCCAAGCCATCTATAATGACACTAGTGAATCCTAATGATAAATAGGATGAACTGTATTGTCTTTTCTTGGGAGCTTTACTTCCTTGTATTTTTTTGATTTTATTCCCACTAGTATCAGCATCAGTATCTTCATTATTGTTGACTTTTCTCTTGTAACCACTCAAAAATTTATCCATTCGTCTAAAAAATATTTTATTGATATACATTAAAATCAATGATAGTTTAAATAAAAAAAAATGAAGTTTAAAATATACTAACGATTATTTTCAAGAAGAAATCACGTCAGAAACAATTAAAAAAACAATATCACGCCCTGCCGACACGCTTCAGTTGACACGAGTGACATTTAAATTTGAGGTTATTGTTTTATGCAACTAGCGGTCGTTTTGTGTATTACCGAAACAGAGCGTTTGCAAACGCGCCCATTTTTAAATTTCTCCGCTCCAGATAATTTTTTTAATAGGAATTAAATATATGTAAATGTAAAAAAATTACCATTCATGCACTGAATTTTCACTGTTACGTTAATATATCAAGTTTTATTCATTTGTAGATATTATGGTATAAAAAATAAATTATTAAAAAATGTTGGCGCCTCCCCTGGCAATAGTCCGCGCCTCCCCTGGGAGGCGCGCCTCCCAGGTTGGAAACCGCTGCCTTAGAGGATTATGTTGATTGGTAACTCTTCTTTAACTAATAATATGTCGCAATAATCTTTCATTGATTCTGAAAATTAATTGTGAACGATACTATATAGTAGGTAAAACGTAACTTCTTGTTTATACGAATATCAGATTTTTCATTTTGACTACCATGTCAATCATACCATTGTAATTACTGACGTTTGTCTTCTAATGTTTGTTCCTAAAAAGTCAATAGTAATTTTGTTAGAATAACCGTGATTTATTATCCATATAACCAAACACTTACCAGCACACTTCTAATTTATTGTTTATATTATCTATAATTCCAATGCTACGTCATTTTGTATCATCTTTAATTAACACCGTGTAAGAAAAATGCACCGTGATTATAATACATTTCACTGTTTATTTAATTACACTTAGTCGTGCGCGGCGTGCGTTTGACAGATAGTAAAGTTGCCATATGACAGAAAGGGAAATCCTAGTTTTGGCGCGTTTGAGAATGAACTACGTAATTGATTTTATCGATTCAAATTGTTAAACAAAATATGTAGAAAAATCATCAAGTTCTAAAAAAAATTTTTATAACTTAAGAAAAATATATTTAGTTTATCAGAGATTTTAAATATAATATAAATAATATGGATTTGTATTAGCTTCTCCATACAGAAAAATGTGTAATTGAATTTTAGTGAACGCAATTTAAAACAATTTAAAGTAATATTTTTTTCAACCTTTATAATAATTTTTACCCTATTATGGTTTTCAAATATGTTTAATTTATTATGATCTAAAATATGTTTAGTTTATTATAAATTTTAAATACAGTGAAAACTTTTTGCATTTATTATTTGATAAAATATATAATGCTGAGCAGAAAAACATTTACTTTAAAAAATATATCAATAAAAATATTTTTTAGTAAGAATAGACCAAGGTCTCAAAATTATTAATATTTTTAAAGCGCATATTGTGCTTGCCACTTTTGGTCGATATTTTCAGTTTATTGTTCCTTTCTAATTAGTAAATGAAATTAAAAACTGGGTTTTATATCTACCCATAAAACATATAATTTTTTTTTTAATTATAAAGTAACTTATGATGTAACTAAAAAACGTTCTTATTACTGAAATTAAAATTTATGATAGAATTGTGTTATATGTAAGTAACATGTTATTTATATAACATAGTATTATAAAAAACTATTTTCTTATATTGATGTAGTTATTTCAATATAAGCAGTCATATTTCTGAGCGTATGTGTAATATATGCTATTTATTATTATTATTATTATGTATTTAAACTGCAAACATATTTTTAAATAATACACAATGCTACGTTTTATTATTATTTTTTATGTTCCAAACATTTTGATATTAATTTTATTTTATTAATATTTAGTAAAGTTGCAAACCTATTTTAAAATGTAATACAATGTTTAGTTTTATTAATATATAGCCAAGTTTTAAATGTAATCATAAATTATAAACAATATTTACTTTTATCATTAAATATCTAAGTTTCAAACCTAACTTTATAATATAAAATGTTTACTTTTGGGAATATTTAGCCAAGTTGTGAACCTATTTTTAAATGAGCTGAAAATGTTAAGTAGTTTTTTATAGATTGAACCATTTTGCCTAATAGTTCGAAAATCCTAAATAATAGTATATGTAGTGCGTAAATTTACGCAGTAACGCAGTAACAGTAAAAATGCACTAGGATCAACCACATATCTCTTGGACGCGCACGTGCGATCTATTCCCATTTATATTGTTAATAACGCAACTACACAATGGTTTTAATGTATAATTTTAACCATTCAATTTAAAAAAACCAGAACGAAGCAAAAATAATATTTAAAACTCCAAAAGTTAGGGGTTCGGTAATCGCACGCTCTCTAGCTTCGGTACATCACGACAGTGAGCTAAGACCTAGACGTGTGATTTGTTATCCACTGTTCTAATTTTAAAATATTTATATTTATCTTTACGTACATACTTTCTTTAAATAAATTAAATTACTTTTTTTTAATTCAATTCAATATTTAGAGAGAATTAACTTTCAAATCATAAAGTTAATGTGACGAATCAATTGTCATATAAATATTATTTTGTGTCCTATTTTAGGACGCGATGAATGTTTTATTTTAATCAAGAGTAGTTCTTCAGTTGTACGATAGATTTTAGCAATACATTGCTCTTACTGAAGGATATCATATATAAAGGGTGATCCAACTTTCAAACGCTTTTTTTTATTAATCGAACATTTAATGCATTTTATTAATTACGATTTTTTAATAAGCTTTGATAAATGCACTTTCGTGAATCATTTCACCTAAAGCAAAATCCAGATGTTGAGCCAAAGAAGCACCTCGTGTCATCGTTATTCTTACTTGGCCACAGACCTAAAAGTCAACAACCGGAATATTTTGTCGTTACACTCTTCATCCTGATGTTTTTTTTCTAAATTACTAGTTTGTAAAGATTATGATGCTTAGCTTTAAATAATTTTATACAAAGTAATGTCATAAAAGTAACGTAAGAATTATGTAGTAATGGAAATAGGTCATCTAGGCAAGTTAGATGAATGTTTTATGAAAATCCCTTTAAATGTAGAAAAAAATTTCGCTTTCAATAATTAAAAGAGTTGATTAAAACACGCTAGAGATAGTCACCCGCATATTCAATACATCATAATATATGTAATATAGATATACTTTGGGCGCATATTTGCGAATGACTTGGTCAGTTAATAACAAGGCACAAATTAGAGGGGAGAAAAATTAGCCCGCATTGAAACTGTATGTACTAAAAAAATATTTATTGATAACATCCGAAATTTTCCATTAATTTTCCTAATCAATCCTTCATTATTTACGCCAACTGTTCAAAAAAAGAAAAATTGATCAAACTTTATTTTTTGCTTTTTTCACGAAGTAAAAGAATTGATTCATTGAATTCAATTCAATCTGATTGCTACGTTGAACTCGGGAGTTAAAAATTCAACCATCAAAATGCTTACGTTGAGTTTTTTTAATATATTATTAAAAATATTTTTTTTGTCTGGGATAATATATGTCCGTAAAATCAGTGTCTGCAAAAATCATGTCAGGAATAATCAGTGTCAAAACCTGTCCGCAAAATTTGCACCGAAGCTATTAATAATTCAGCTGGAATACGAGTGTTTTTTATTAATCAAAAATAAAATGACATTTACTGATGGAAACTTTTTTCGGTCCAATTTATTTAATCACACAAATTAAGCTTCACTTATTTAGAGTAAGCCCTGTACTCATTTCAGATGTTGGGACTACTACATCCAAAAAATACCCACCTAAGAATGCAATGTCAAAAGAAAATATATTTCGCTCTATCCTTGTAAATATTATTCAGTTAATTGTTCACTATTGTAATTTACACAACACTAATACCTCTCAATATATTTTTAATCGCACGTAATTTATTGTTGTATTTTTATTACTCTGGTATATTAAAGATTAAATATATATATGTACATATAATACAATATATACATTACAATTATTTACTTACATATTTATATATTTCTCCATCGTATGATATTTCTCGAAGCAATCTTTCAAATGAAGATAGTTTCTCTTTCACTAGTTTATTTTGCATAATATAGGAATTTACTATTTGGGAATAGTAGCTATTTGATAAGTTACGCTTAGTCTACATCGTGACGATTTTTTATATCCTTTGATGCAAATACTACAATATTATTGTATGTTCATTTATATGTTTTTAACAGGATGAAGTCCATTTTTTCTTCTGGAACAGATTTTATCCCAGACTACATTCTGAAAGGATGTAAGTCTAGTATTTTGCACCCTCTTCAATTTATATTTAATTTAATTTTGAGATCCTCATGTTTTCCAGAGTTGTGGAAATGCTCTAAGGTCATACCGATTCATAAAAAGGGTGTCAAATCTCACATTGACAATTACAGGCTAATAGCGTTGCTTTCAGCACCTGCAAAATTATTTGAAATTGTATTGCATAAATACATTTTTAATCATTGCAGGTGTATGCTTCTCGAGGTTTTCGTCAATCTCGATCCACTGTCACTAATCTTATGGTTTTTTCTTATTTTGTTTCAAGATCATTGGACTCTGGTGTACAAGTGGGCGTTATATACAGATTTTGAAAACGCATTCGATAAAGTTAATCATGCTTTACTTGTAAAACATGATCTAATTTCTAGTTTTTTGAAGATTTTATAAACTTGTTCTCAAATTACTTCACCAATAGATATCAGTTCGACAAGTATAAAAACTCTCTTTCAGAACGATATATGACCTCTACTGGAGTACCTCAAGGATCCAACTTAGGTTCATTGTTGTTTCTATTGTTCATTAACGACATAGAAACAGCAATGCAACGTTCAATTTATTTATTATATGCAGATGACTTGAACATTTTCAAGAAAGTGCAGTCGATTTCGGTTTCCTTATGATATCAATAAAGATCTTAATTATTTATGGAGGTGGGCTTGCTATAACTAATTGCCTTTCAGTGTAAAGAAATGTCACACATTTCATTTCAAAGTCGTTGATGCGTGCAAAATATTCCTACCATCTCGACGGATATATTTTAGACAGGTCTTCTTTAACTAAGGATTTAGGTGTGACTTTCAAGGAACGTTGGAAATTTAACCAGCACATTGCAGATCATTAAAAATGCTCAATTTTATCTTAATAAATGCGCGCTACTTCAGGTATACTTTAGTATTGAGCACTCTTTATGATGCTTTAGTCCGCAGCATACTAGAAACTAGCTCTATTATTTGGATTCCGGGCGTAATGATTCAATGTAATGAATTGAAGCTGGAGAAGTACAGTGTAAATTCCTTCGTTCTTGTTTCCCAGTGCTTTTATACTGGGAGCGCTGGGATACGTTTCTTTGTCAACTCGCATAAATGTTTATATAATTAAACACTTCTGGAAATTGCTCAAGCGCATCGTAGACAACCCTTTGGGGCTCGAGCAGCTCCAAATGTGGGCTTCGGAAGGTGGTTATTGTTCACGGTCACATCCACTGTTCTTGCCTGTAAAGTCTTGAACTGGAGCAACTCTTGCCAAATCTTCTCTGGCAAAGGCATTTCGTATGCTCAATACTGTGCATAGAGATAATGACATTTACTCGTGCACATATGGGGTTTTGAGTCAATTCGTGTAGGACAATGCATACCTGTTGAGGTGATTTGTGTCTGTTCTTTTATCATGTTCTCGTGTTTTTACTTATATGTGTGTGTGTGCGTTTATGTAAATATTTTTATGTATTTTAAAATTGTGATATATTTTATACTTTTGGCATTAGTTAACCTGTCAGGTCACGATGGTCATAATTTTAATAAATACATAAACACGCGAGCGATCGAAAGGGAAAGTATCTCATTGTACGCCCCTGGTAATTACAACTCCCGCCTTATGTCAAAGGTGAATTCTGTCTGTTTACTAAAATTTAATCAAAAATCAACAAAGGAGTTTAATTTTTCTGATAATTTCCAATCTAACTGACTAATTTCGATAAATGTTTTGACTTGGTGCAAACGCAATTTTTAATATATGTTTGTTAAAAATTTTCATTCTTATTTTTCTTTAAAAAAAATATTAATTTAATTGTACAATTCACGGACGCATTAATTGATATAAACATTGACTCAATGCGTCATTATGATTTCCTGATACCTCAAGGTAAAAAGAAAATATGAAAATGTTTCACCTGAGAAAATTTTAATCTTAATTACGATTTTCACAAGGATTTATATAATGCATTTATTTTATCAATCCTTTGGTGCACTTTAATCTTCAGAAAATGCATATTTATTCATGAGTATACTAGGGCTTCATAAAGCATAGGAGGTTTTATAAATAAAAATAAAATAATTAATTGTCCACTTAACAGGATAATCTTAATCTAAATTACGATTTTCACAAAGATTCGTATTATATATTTATTTAATAAATCCTTATGCACACTTTAATCCTCAGAAAAGGACTACAAATGCATGAGTATACTAGGGCTGCATAAAGCATAGGAGGTTTAAAAATGAAAATTAATTAATTAATTGTCCATTTCACGGGCTACCAGGCGCGTGCGATGAGAAACATTCTCTTTCGCTCGCTCGCGTGTTAAGTGACGGGAGTGAGTGAGAAGAACTTGGCGTGCTGAACGCGTGTAACGTACGGTCTTTTCTCTCACTCACTCTTGCCACACTGCTCGTTGAGAATTATCGTATTTTTCAATTTACTGCAAAGTTGAAGACTTTTTCGAATTACACTTGCAATGAGAGTGACTAAAGTTTCATCTTCTTCCGATTCTTGTTCTTCGACGGTATCAAGAGTTATACCAATGATATCATTGTCATTCATGACATTACCCTCAAGTAATTCGTCGACATCATTTTCGGTAAATGTTTCAAAACTTTCCCCGTCAATTTCATGTGCTAAAGAAATTATTTCAGCCGAAACTGTCGATGTTTGGTCGGTTTCATTGACTGCAACACATTCGGGGCAAATTGCTTTCCGACAAGAATTTAATGTTTATGGTCTTATTTGAGAAATAGCAAGTGCAAAATGATTTAAACATTCCAAAATAGATTTTTTTCCAAATGTCAGTAATATCACTGACCCATTTCTTAGTTTATTCACAGTACTCTTAATGTCATATTTTTTGAAAGTAGAAATTATGCGTTGAGCAAATGGTTGGTTGATGATTGATGTGATGGGTGGAAGAAACAGTACCTGTATATTAGGATGTCAATAATCAATGGAACTTAAAAATCGAGAGCTTTCTGCTTCATATATATTTTAAGTTCTGGTACAAAGCAATTAGTGCACCATTCATTAAATACGACAATTATTCAGTTATTCGGAAGACAAAATTCTCCGAATTTTTAACTCTTTTAACATGTTTATTTATTTTAGTTTGATAATTTTTTTCTGTGAAATAAAGTTTTATACCTACTTTATCATTCTTTAAAATCGCATAATATTTTCAATCCATTTATGGAAATTTTACTGACACATTTCATTCTAAGAAAGTACATTCGGAAAATCTACTTTTATATAACGGACACCCTCTCACCCGCATTAGTCCATTATATCGAGGTTTTACTGTACTGGAGGATGATCAGAAGAGAGGTCAAAGCATGACTTTGAATCCTAGTAGTTCGATCTTGTTCTTATCAGTTGACTAGCAAGTTGGTTTTCCGTTGGATATATGCTCCAGATTTTTCAGATTTCCTTGTTACTTATGTCATCTTGATGTTATCAACATTGATCTCCATTGATTATGTTGAAGTAAATACAAGCAATAAAACGATTACCAAAGGTTTTAAAATAGTTTTCAAACTTGTCCGATTTTTTGTGTGTGTTTATGTGGACAATTAACAGCTGAGATTAATATTGGTTCTATTAAAAACTTTAGAAATAGAAATTTTGACCATAGACGTTAGGAAAGTATTAAAATAAAATAATTTGGTATTCAGAAACACTTATTCTAGTGTGAAATAACATTATAAAAATAGCATGATTAAATAATATGTTATTAATTAATTCTAAGTAATTTTATTTGTATACTTATTCAAACAAATTAAAATAAGGTTTATTAATATGCATCTCCATTCGCAGCCATTGTCTCAGGCAATGAAGTGCAGGTAGTAAGTCACGCAAATTGGAGTGAAAAGGCGCGTATCAATAGTTTCAACACATTCTTATTAATGTGACGTTTGCCCTCATTTGTTCTAGAGGCATACTCATAAAATTTCTGTAAACTAATCCGACCGTCAGGACACTGTCAGAAAAATATCGATCTTTATACGACTCGTACCTAACTTGTAGAGATAACAACTTATTTTATGTCGTGTCTATTTATCTGCTGGAGTTAACGAGCGTTTAATAAGAATACCTAAATCTATAAAATCATTAATATTCTTTAAAAAGCTAATAATAAATATTATTATTATTTTTTAATACTTTTGCATTATGAATGTATATAATAGCTTATAAATTAATTTTATTTTGCAATATGCAACACATACCCTAACGTCTTTCTTAGATTAAATGGTATAGCAGGTAAGAAAAGGTTAGATAAAATACAAGTTTGAAAGTCACTGTCTGCGAGAACAAAACGAGTTACTATTGTGAGTCAATGTAATTTTTAAGACACAAGGGTAGTAGGCGTGGCTCCTACCGAACCAATCCGCCCCTACTGAGGCACGCCCCAATTCGTAAAAACCACAGGGTGGGATTCCGAGACAAGGGCGACATCTGGCGCAAAGATTATAAACGGAATTAGTAGATTATCGAGAGTAGCGCATTTATAAAATTGGCAGTTGCATTATACGTATCAATACAAGTGAATCTTGACGAAAACCTGTCAGATGTGCATCCATTAAATATCACGTTTCAATTTATAATAGGTCAATTGACCGAAAATATTTATAAAAAATATATTTACTAATCATCCACAATTTAATCTAAGTAAATAAATCTATACTATGGTCAAATTGGATATCGATAAGACAATTTTACAGTATGTCAGTTATAACCAATTATCAGTTCAAATACTTAGATGCAATAAATCGGGTTAAGGGTAGAAATAAGTACTGCTATGAATTGAATGTAATTATTCAACTTATATCGTTCTCATGTTATTGGAAAGAGTTGTAAAATGATACGTTTTCTAACTTCTTTTTTATTATTTTTTGTAACATCTAGTTATTTTGCTCCATTTACTTGTACTGCAAATTTTGAGGTTTGCAGTCGAGAAACTAGCTGATCGTAAAGATCTTCAGATATATCATCAAATGTTTTACTGTATTATCAGCAAGCGGATACTGTTTTGCATATAATTCGCGAAACACTATTTCAACTAAATCAATTGTATCTAGCAAAAGAACATTTTTTTTATATTGTTTTATATTTTGCGGTTCTGTAAAAAAACTGGCACGATGCAAGCAATGCATTTGAAAAGACAGAAACAATTTTTTTCCACGTTCGTTTTTGTTGGTTAAACTTTTTTTATGGATTTATCAGTGTATTTGTATAACGCATAGTTGCAGTGTGCAGTTTGCATTTACTAAGTTTCATACTTTTTTCGCTGAAACTTCCGTACAAACCAAACACATTGGTTTTTCCAAGCTATTTATAATAATACTTGTGTAAATTTTTGTTTCTATTTTTTGTTCCATTCCCACTGTCTTAACATTATTAGTTGATTTTTTATTCTAATCACTCAAAAAATAACAATTTCTTTGAAAATATTAGGAATAAATTTATAATAAATGTTGCCTTCATGCTTGGAGACCGCTATCTTATATCATGATGATACAATACCCCATGCTGCTAAAATCATCATAAAAATGTTATTACTGCATATCCTTTTATCTTTCAATAAGCAAAAAACAATGACTAAATTCTATTTATTTAGACATTGCAATAGTTAAATAATGCATTTAATTAACCACAAGTTAAATGTGATAAGAGCAGGGCCGCCCTGGGAAAACACTGATTCCGGGCCTCATGACAAAAATGGCATTTTAAATATTTTTAACATCGTAATATAATTTCTTGAATAAATAATGATAAGTACAAATAAATCCTTTCTATGCTACAAATAAATATTTATTTATTTTAAATAAATATTTAAATATTTATTTATTTTTTATTTACTGCTCAGTGTAAAACGCATAAAAACACATTCATTGTAACATTTATAATAATTTATATTTTCATTGCTAAAAATATATATATCTACTGGTGAAAATGTATTTCGATATGATTTACTGAAATTATATATTTAAAAAAATATTTTCGGGATAGATTTGAGACTGTTTTTTCTAAATTTTCTTTTAGGAATAACCACATGATACTGCATGTATTATTTATTTATTTTTCTGCACTAAATCCAGTTGACAAATTACCGATATTACAATCTATAAAAACATTTAATTTATATAATTCAGCTGTTGCTGTTTTTGATTTTTCGTTATTTCTTTGCTTCTTCCTTAGGTATTCGATCTGAATTTTTAAATCGAATACTTAAATTTACATTCGTTGAATATTTCTTCTCGTGTCTAATATTTTTTAAGCATTCCAAAAGCAATAAAGTCAACAGTTTGCAAACAAATTTTAATACAAAAAAAGCCATATCAAAAAACTTCAATCTGTTCCTTTGATGTATAATGTTTATGATGGTAAATCATAGTGGCAAAACATATGCCTAATGACAGAGACGATAGCCGTAGAAGTGTTTTGTACAGCACAGTATTAAGGATATATACTTGAAACTAATCAACAAGGTGTTTGTCGATGTCTGGAATCATATCTGAATTCATCAGATCACCAGACACTAGAAGTATAATAATAATTCCTATGTTAAATGTTATGAAATTTCTCTAAAGATCGAATATTATTCTCGTAGAAGGTAAATAGAAAGTAATCATGTACTAGATTTTAATAGTATTGTTATGAAGTATATTTTAGGTTGTAAATTTCATTGAGATTTGTGTGTAGTTTGTGCTGTGAAAATTTCAATACTAATTATAAAATTGAATAATGCACGCTTAGTTGAATTAAGCTTGAGTTTAATTGGCATAAACGCACCCTAAAAGTTAATGCGGCACTGATGGACAGGAGATAAATTGCAAACATAAAAGCATTATGATCGCTGCATTGTTCCTTGATCTAAAACGTGCATTTGCGATTAAGCTAATTAATAAATTTGTAAATAGAGGCGTATGTCTGATAATTTTGAACTGAAACAATAGGTATTCTTGCTTTTTGGATCAATTCATAAAATTCGAAAATCTGTTCTTAAATTCTAAATTTTGGGCTTAAAGGCTGAAGTTATAGCAGAGTCTAAAAAACCAATGTACAATTTATATTAGAAAGGTTAAAAATAATTTTAATCAGAGAAAATTCATATAAAAAATTAACAACTTAACTAGCTAGTAATATTCGACTACTGCCTAATCGCAAAGTCCCCGGAAATGATTCTATTCCTAATAGGGCCTTCAAAATACTTCCATTGATTACTTCCGCAACAAAATAGTTCGTTAAGAATCACGTCAAATGCTCCATGTTTTGCCCGCAACTCGATATTACAGCGTGATTTAAAAATAGATACTTTAACTGAACATTTTGATAAGAAAAATCTGTAACACTGCGAGAGAATTAGAGCGAATAAAAATTCGGTAAAAAAATATATGAGTAATAATAATATTTTTTTACTGATAACAAAAAATGAACTAATAGTAATAATTAATACCAAAAATAAACTTAATAAAAAAGATGATTTTTGTCAATACACAAATCAATCAAAACTAGATAAACAATTCTCGCATTATTGCATTATGTTTGTTTACCAACATAGGATGTTTGGTGGTTAATTTTCTATGCATGGTTTCAATATGATTCTCTTGTATTAGTCTCACCTGATTTAAGAATTCTGTCATAAATATAAATAGTTTTAAAAACATAACAACCCCGCGGTGTTTTGTATTATTATCTATTAAATCAAAACCGTTTCTATGATATCGTGTTTGTACAAGTTGATCATCCTGATTGTTTCTGTTCTTACTAATATATTTATTATTCCCTTGAATTAACTGCATAGAAGTGTGATAAATTATAGTGAGCTTATTTTACTATAAAGTCTTGTCTTCAATAGTATTAAAAAATATATGATCTTTAAAATAATATCAATCAACACCTAATTTCTAAATTGTTTTATTTCAAAAACGTGAAATTAGCAATAAAACAAAATTTGTATAAGCAACTTAATGCCTTTTATAAACACCTACTCAACGGTATTCATAATGTGTTTAATAAAAAATATGTTTATAAAACACATTCCAGCAAATTTTTACGACAGCACACTTAATTACAAAATTGCTTAATGCATTCCATCAACATTAGTCTCAAGTGCTGAAAACTACAAAAACTAAAGTGTTTCAATATGCTAAATGTATAAATGAGATCATCGGTTTTATCACTTGTTGGAAGAACGTGTGAACGCACTACATTTTATTATCACACATACTATTGAGTGGTAAAAAATAGAACTCAAAGTTAAATAGTCATATCTCATGAACCAATACCACTATAAAATAATTTAAGACTAAAACATAAACAATTATATTTCAAGGTCATATCACTGTGACATATTTTTGTAACGTCGAATCCGTTTTTTTTTCTATTAATATTGCTTCAAATTAGACATGAATTCATGATCGAAAATAATCAAATAAGAACATTTTTTTCAGTTAAAAACGAGTGATAAAGTATCTCGTAAAATAAACAATATTGTTTTGGCGTGTACTGTTAAGAAACGTTTGATGTAATGAAATTGTGTTTTGGCAACGAAAGGTTTGAATGCGAAGAAAGTTGTGGACGTTCTTTTTCAGTTGAAACAACAGTGTGTTATCAGAACCACGCAGATAATTTAGGCGTTAGCAATCTAACAGTTCGAAGTTCGTAAACCTGTATACATTTGCGTCATAGATTTTCAGAAAGCATTAAGCGTGACCATCTTTTAATTTTAATTTTTTTTGTCTAGACTTCTGAACATGGTCGGTTTTGAAGGCAGCATATTGAATTTCGTTTTAAGTAGATTTATTTCCCGATTTTCATTGCTTTTCATATGACTGTAAGCAGTGGCGTAGCTAGGGTATGTGCCGCCCAGGGCGATCCTTAAAATTGCCGCCCCCCCCCATACATTTTTTGCAGGGTCATAAAATCAGCATTTCTTAAAATAATAAATTGGTTATTATTAAGGTCTTGTTATTCGTGGATTTATATATTTTTTAGTGCATTCAGGGTTAAGAACCACACTAGATGATCCCATCGCGAATATGCTGCCCCCAAGCAAGTGCCGCCCGGGGCGGCCCGCCCCCTCCGCCCCACCATAGCTACGCCACTGACTGTAAGCAAATACTCGCTCAATGCAACAGGATTTACTCTAAAATATGAATGTTTATTTATTTTTAATTTTAAGTCGAATTGTTAGTAACAAAGCATTACAACTAAAATCATCTGCAATATATGAGCCGTTGATTTTGAATGTGGGGCAAGTCCATATTAAGTTATTGTTTGATAATTAATGGTTTGCGTTTGAACTGATGTAAAAATATAAGTAAACAATTTACGGTCTTTTTTCATGAAAATTTCAAGAGTATAATTGTAATAAGAAAAAATAGAATAATTTATTTCTTTACCTTTCTATACAGTGTCTAATATTTTTTTTTCCAGTTCCTGGCCAAAGCCATTTACCTGGGTATCTATTAATTTGTTCTTACTTTTATTTATTTATTTTTTAGGGCAAAAAAAAGTAAGAAAAAAAAAAAAAAACTTTTTGTTTCTTATTAAATTAGCTAGCACTTTTTTTAAAAAATATTTATGTTATCTTATTAAGGTTTTTAACTAATGTTTTAGAATGATTTTTATTTCTGTCATGGTAATTTACTTTAAGTTTGTCGAAATAATCGCGTAAAGTGTCTATTTTTAAATCTTACCTTTCTATTTTATTTCAACACCTCATACTTTTTTCAAATAGGTGCATTAAACAGAAAAATTAATTTTATTGTATAAAAAAGAGAGAACAAGCAAAGGAAAAAATATAATATTTATATAAATAGCACACAACAACATAACAAAATACCTAAAGGAATATTACTATTTTTTTTTAAATTAAGATGTTGAAAATTTTTGAGGTATGATGTATGGGTGGTGTATAAGGCAATACACTTATTATACTTTTATATTTCTCTTGAGTAATAGGACTTATTTATTCTACTTAAATATGGAAATGTTATTTTGTCGAAAATCTTTGGCCTACCCCGTTTTGCCGATAAATCAATAGTTTTAAATTGTGAATCACTTTTGATTGATTATTTTATAATACAATTTATACGACTCGTTTCTTAAAACTCATATAAGGTTTTCAGATAGTTGACAGTTTCCCCATCAATATTTTTGTTACTTTTTAAAACTGCCTCCTCCCTAAAATTAGTATCTATATTTTTATCGCTAGACTGATCATTTTTCATCCACATTAAGCCCAACTTTATATTTCTATTTTGGCCAGTGCACATATCGCTATAAGCGATAAAATGTTTTTGAGTTGCCACGTTTTATAGATGTTTTAAACAACAAGAAGCTACTTCTTGTGATGCTCTGGATGCAGTTGGTTCATCCCAGGTATACATATGAATTTCATCATCATGTAAATTGTGGAAACCTTGATTTAAAACATACATATTTCGTTTATAGTATGAAACAGTCATTTTAGGGCTTGGTAGTGCTTTTTGCAAATCAAATATAAAATCAAAATAGTTTCCTGGAATTTTTGAGTGCTTTATCTTTATCTTAAGGCTTTTTTTAGCTAGTTCGGCATCTTTTAGATGACGTGCATTTCATCAGATTTATTTTTGATTTAATATTGAGTGACGTTTTAATTTGCATTTTGCGCGAATCGCACTTTTGGCACGTGTCTTTAAGTGGATGATGAAAGTGCAAATTAAATTCATTGTTAAAAATATTCCCATAAAATTCTCCTTAATTTAACTTATGTTCTTTTCTTTACATTTAGCAACGTATAAATTGTACATTTTCTTATATTCAATTTAAAGTTTAAATATTTTCTATTTGGATTGTGAGACCTTGTATAATGGCATTTCTAATTGATTTTCCTGGAGGAACCTTTTATTCTAGCACGAAAATCTTCTGCAAAATTTTGTTGCATTGAGAGCACCGTCCACTCTTCCTTTAGATATATTAATTGTTATATTAATGTTTTGCTTCTTTGGTATTTAAATAATATTTAAAACTGCAAGTCCTTTGCGTTCCCCTGTAATTTCTCGGTCGCATTCTTTTCTTAGCACACTTTTGTGTGAAACCATTAGTCTGTAAGAATGCAAAATTTTTTAAAATTTTGTTTTCTTGACTATGAAAATTAACTAACATAGCACACTTTTCCATTTTTATTAAAATTATTTTATTTTGATTGAACTTGCCTCACTTTCAAAATAACAAACAATTAATATCATTGAGAAAAATAAATAATTTGTAAAAAATTTACACTGTTATTTATAGATATGATTGTAAATTGATTAAAAACAGATTATTAAAGTTAATTTTTAATGAAATTTAGTTTCAACTCTTTTTTTTTAACAAAATCGACTTACCCCATTTTCAAAATCCACAGCTCATATCTTACATTGTTAAATTTTAATTTTAAATACTCGCAACTGTGGTTTATAATTCCAGCAACTCACGAGTCACGTCATTCCGGCCCTTATATTATAAATAGGTATAGAATTAATGTTTTTCCTTATTGCATACGCAGTTTCGCCAAGTGAATTTCAAATTCTCCTCAACCATAAAACAGGAAGAGTTCTTTGACCTTTCAAGCCCGATTATATACGTATCAATATCGATAAAGTGTATTTTCGTCGATATTATGAATCTAATAGGGTGCAAATTAAATTTATTATATTATATAAAGACGTATTTCTTCACAAAGTATCAGAGTTATTAAGGTCAATATCAATTCGATTATATTTCAGTTACAGTTTTACTAATTTGAATCTCGCAGTTAAGTTCATATCTTATTAACTAAGCAAATCTGCACGCATGTTATCTACTACAATGAAAGAAAACAGTCTTATGTTTATTATGACGAAACAATAAAATAAAATCGTATTAAAATCGATCCAGTCATGCAACTCTGCAATTAGTAATTTGTATATAAAAAATAGTTTTGATTATTAATTTTAAAAATTTCATAGTAAATCTAAGATCTTCAAACAATGGTATGTTTTATATACATTTGATTTACACTGTACCTCAATATTTTTAAGTGGCAAATATTTATACACTGTCACTCTAATGACAGCAGAAGGAGTATTAAATTCTTAACTATAATATAGATTATGGAAATATAATGATAAAAGAGAAATTGAAGCTCAATAAATTACATCTGAATATATATTTTTTAATACTGAAAGCATTACAAAATTGACAAATAACAAGTATATTTAAGAAATTATTTCATCTTTAGAATTTAAATAATTTATAATAATTATTTAAAACTATCTTACTTATACCTATACCCCTAAGTTTCATTGTTATTATACACTTGTCTACGGTTTTAACTCTTTTAGTGAGTCACCTGTTATCTCTCTTTTCAAAAATAAATATAAAATATTTGGTTAACTGATTAATAATGCTAATAATAATTAAAAAAAAAAATTGATAAATAATTCGCTAACTTGTTTCAAAAAATGATTTTGTATTTTTTTTTGTCAAGCAAGTCGTTGGCGTTTAAGTTGTTAAAAGCCCTTTTTAATTGTTCAAATGATCTTATTTGCATCTTAAGTCATAAATCATTACTTTATTACTAACTGAAAATCATTATTCGTATTTATTTTGTTTAGAAACGCGAGGGGGTGCACGCGTGAAGACATTCGATTGATTCATTTTTGATCCTGTTGGTATGCAGATATAACCGAAATAACGGATAAGCGGCGTAGTCCGCCCGGGCACAGCTGCAGCGTGCATCCCGCAGCTACATACGCGAGCCGCCTGTTGAGAGCCGCTGGCGCCAGAAGAAAGTTTGAACGCAAGTTGTGCACGCAGACGGGACAGTCAGTCATAGTCGTGATCTCGGTCCATGCGCACGTGCCATGGGGACCGCGACTGCGTTGCTGCTGCCCCTGCTGCTCGTCGTGTGCGTTGCGGCAAGTCACAAAACAGTAAGTACAGTAAGGGCAGTAATAATTATCAGTGGCGGCGCGTGACGATTTATTATTATACACTTTAGGAGCAGCTTTTGTTCTGAACTTTTGCGCGAGCTTCCGATAAACTTTTTTCCCTTCTTTTGGGACACATGTGTCGGTCCGTCTCTAACGATGAACTATTAGGATTTCTTAAATTATTTATGTTTGATTTTTAAAATATTTTATTATGGAACAAATGAATATACAGAAAAATTACAGCTCCTTATAAAATATGTACTATATTATAATATCACGATATTTAATTTTGTGGAAATAACACTATATACAACAATATGTTTGCTACAAAGATAAGATAACATTATATGTAAAATTAAGCGCTAATATCAGGGTTCTTTTGTTACATATATCCATTTTTTTTTACAAAATTCATTGTTTTTCAAAAATCGCTTAAAATTGAGTGCATTCTTTTTATTATTAGTATATTTATTATAAATGGATTATCGATGTTTTAATAGTTATGAATAAAATGTGATACTAAATACTGCCGATATTTGCTTATTATAAACTATTTGCCAAGTTCCCAATTTATATATT
This sequence comes from Plectrocnemia conspersa, assembly GCF_051122295.1. Lineage (NCBI taxonomy): Eukaryota > Metazoa > Arthropoda > Insecta > Trichoptera > Polycentropodidae > Plectrocnemia > Plectrocnemia conspersa. The sequence continues at coordinate 1,812,558 of NW_028277170.1, read as the reverse complement.
ATATATCAGTACAATTTTAACAAAAATGTAATTGTCTCACTACTTTTTATTTGTGAAGTTAATTCATTATATAACGCTATTTTTATAGGGCTTTGCGAAAATATTTGTGTCACAAATATATCATGCGTAGCACCTTTTTAGCTGATTGGTTCAGCCTGCTTTATAATTATGAATTTAAAAGTAGAAATATTTACTGATGATTTAATGGGCATTCTTTACTATAGTTTTAACAATAATTTGTGACACGTAGTTGTCGATTTTATTTCTAAGCATATTGCGCACTATCCATCGTTTTGTATCACATTTTCTGTAAAAATATTTTAACATCATTGCTAATTGCATTTTTATGGTTTATTATATTAAATTATGATCTGTTTTGATTAAATACTATTAATTTTTGAAGTGAAACATGTTGTAGTTGAATAGTATTATTTTTAGTAGATTTTGTGTTATTGTAGTGATGTATGTATTTGATTAGCTGCTAATTGCTTCAAATGCATTTGTTATTATATTATAGATATTTTGACTATTTTAAACGCTTTTTACGACACGTAGTTGACGATTTTATTTTTCAACATATTGCGCAAAATTCATCGTCTTTGACGCTTTCTCTGAATCATTATTTAAACTCCACTGCTAATTGCATTTCTATGATTTATAATAATACAATATGATGCGTGTTATATGTTTAATAATTAAAAGCTGATTTTATTAACTTATAATCGTGAATTATTCAATTAAAAATATTTGTTCTAAAACAAATAAAATTCCGCTCCTCAAAAGTATTTTCCAAGTTCATGATAAAATATTTATACAGTAGCGCTAAATCACTTTTTTGTAACAAGTTTATTGCTGCAAATATATGATAACTCAATTATATATGGCAATTCTGCAAAATTCATTGATTTTCAACATTTGCTGTTTAGTTTAAATAGAATTATAAATTGCATTTTTATGGTTTAATATAATAAAATATTATGTGTAGTAGATATTTAATTTATTTAAAGCAAATTTTCATATTATTATGTTCTAAAAAAATTCTTATCTCACTAGCAATTCTTCATAAAATTCATATATTATTTTATAATATTGTCTATGGCATAATACGACTTTGCAGGGTTGTTGTGTTATATATCACAATTAAAATTGTGCCACAAATATAAGAAAAAACATATTATTTACAAAATTACGCTGTTTTAAAAGCTTTCTGCAAGAAACAGGTTTATCAACATTTTCTCTAAATATTTTTTGTTAATTATTATGTTCCAAAAAAAAAATTTCATAAAATATTTGTCTTGTTTATAAATATTATATTATTTTATATTATTGTCTATGGCATAATACGATCTTTACCGGGTTGTTTTACTTATATCTTACAACAATTTTTGGCTTCAAATTTAAGGTATATCATATTATGTATATACAAAATTATGCTGATTTAAAATCTTTCTGCTAAATTCATGTTTTTTAACATTTTCTCTGAAACTCTTGTATCTTTATGGTAGATTTTATTTAAATATGATACGTTTAGTAGATGTTTAACTCATTAAAAGCTTATTTTTATATTATTATGATTAAAAAAAAATTAAGCAAATTGTGATAATTCTTAATAAAATATTTGTCAAGCTTATGAATTATTTATTATTTTATAATATTGTCTATGGCATAATACTATCTTTAAGGGGTTGTACTAATTTATTATTAGAATAAGATTTTAGCCACGACTGTAAGATAAACGTTTTTGATTCATCAATAATTCATATAAATATTTATTTTAATGAAAAGGTATTTATTGAACACTGTCTTTGCTTTTGATCAGATTTATTCCACTCCCTTCGGATTTTTTCTTTTACTAATTAATTTATTTTAAATGGGGTGTATGACCCTAAAATTTAAATACAAATGACATAATCAAAATATGCATCATTAAAATTATAACATTATTTATCTACTCCGGTGGTATAAAATTACGGCGTTCTCAAACTCTTGTGTTGTTCTAATTCAACTTACGCTTTTAGTTCTTCTTCATCTGAAGGCTCTCGTCAGCAAAATAATTTTTTGGAACAATATTATACCCATACCAAACGCATTTATGAGCAGTTTCTCCTACTTTACCACATGTTTTTAACTCATTGATATTACTTGATTCTGTACCATCTATAATTTAATAGCGCTTCCCGACTCTTTGTAGTCATAACTATTATCTCAGCACTTATTTAGTGGTAGTACGAGGCATACAATTCCTCGAGCTTTAAGCAGAAATTCTGGAAGCTTTACAGCTAATGTTTTACAGATGTTGATGACAGCAAAATTCCGTTATTGCCGCCGGTGCTTCTATTCCACAACATTCGTAACCCGAATCTTCTAAGTCTCTCAGAGTTATTTATGGTAATTGCGGCGAAATAAATTCGTCATCGATCGAGGCGAAGTAATGAGCTAAATGATGGGGTCGCGAGGCGTCCCATAATGGGGACGGTGATTTACGGCCCGCCGTGGCCGAATCAACGCGATCAAAAAAGTGGATGACGATTTATGGCCAAGATTTCCAACTGTTACTTAGTGGCACAGACGTAAAGAATAATTATTGGGCGAAGACAGGAGGGGATTGGGTCGCCCGGGAAAGAGGAATATCGGCGTTGGCCCGGCGCGTGGCATAATAACGAGTTTCTCCGGCCTTTCGAACTTTACTTTTTTTTCATTCCCTCTAAGAACCCGGAATGGACGGGAGCAAAACGGAGCAAAGCTCCTGTTCGAAAAAAAAAAATTTTAATTAACGTTTACACCATCGCATTACTATCCCATATTCTATCCATATATATATCGTAGTCGCGATGTTTTTTGGTTTCCACTTTATAGGTGTCCTCTTAAATTCTTATTAAGTTAATAGAAACATTATTGCAGTTAATCGAACTGTAAATAAAAAATATTTAGTAGCTAAAGATATACCCTGTTGAATTGCTTGCGCCTTGTAGTCTTCAAGTTGTCTTCGAAAATTGTTTCGAGTTCTTGAATTTAGGAGTTTGTAGCTGATCAGTTGTAAAGTGAAAAACGGCTGCTTCCTTTATATTAAGAAATAGTTATGAATTGTGATTTTTTTCAATTTTATTCAGTTCGTGCGGTACCCATTTTTTAATTTTTTGATCATCTATTATCTGTTTTAAGTGATTTGGAAATGTCGTATTACTAACATAAAATAAAAAAAGATGCACACGCCCTTTTTTATTTATAAAAAATGCGCTATTATAAAAAACGGCCCCAGCTGCAGTGACATCTATTGGTTATAAATTATATAACACATAATAATTTATAATTATTATTATAGATGTAACCGATTCCCAGACTTTCAGTCTGGTGGTTAATACTTACTTGTAAGTATTCATTATATCTGATTGACTTACTACTTACCCTGTTGTAACGCATTAGGCGTACACCTGTTAGGTTACAACGGAAGATTTAACAAAAAAAATAAGTTGTTGGAATTTAATTAATTTTCAATACAATTGGCACTCATTTGGCGATACGACGGAAGGACGCCTTGCCCCGATTCGTCCAAATAGATCTGCTGCAGCAGCTTATCTGTCTCACTGTTAACCCATCATCATAAACTCCGCAAAATATGTTTATTTTAGCTTAGCTTAAAAATTAGAGTGCACAAAAATATCAAGTAAATACGCTTGTGCCTCACCAGAATTCTCTCTGATTGTTTTTATCAAAATATTTATAAATTAAGACATGGAATTGTCATTGATAAGGTTTATAAAGCTCATTTTAAATGTGTTATATATTTAGAATAACAGCGCAAGCAATAATATATGTCAAAATGAATTTATTTCGAGTTTTAGTTGTGTCAAAAGTAACATCAAAATACTTCTGAAGCAGTGCTTTGGTGTAAAGTTTCATGATGTTCGAAATGGGTTAATATTAGATAAGATCAAACAAATCTCGGGAGAGATTTTTCCTGTAGTGTATTCATTTTGTGTATCCACTTAATAAATATATCGAAGATCCAACTCGAGATAAAAAATTAAAATTGTTTCAATAGTTAGTTATTCGTGCTTTAGCATGTTATTATAAAACCATTATTCATTTTGACTAATAAGTATTTTTTTAACTCTTGACAAAGTTTACATAAAGCGCACAATTTCTCGCTACGCGAATCAATACATTTTATATCCTTTTTTCTTTTACTTAAGTTTCTCATAAATTAAAATATCAGAAAAAACTCTCATCGCGCGAAACAATTAATTTTTTATTCGATTCATTAAGTTACTCGCTGCACATCTCTATATCTTAAAACAAAATGAAATAAGAGAAAACTCAGTGGTATATTATTTATATAAATTCATTTTAATTTATTTGCTTCATACGATATATTTGCTAATCTTATCGACTCTGACCTTTATCTGATTTTGGTTACAAAGTTGCACCAAATGTTCTTTTGTCGACCAGAAAGGCAGTGGCGAGAGGTGAAAGACCTATCGTTGGTATGACGAATATTTATATGCGGTACTTGTCAATTATACCGACCACGCTAACTGAGTAGTGCCAATTTGTATTTTATTTTTATCAGTGGACCGTATTTTAAACTGAATCAATTTAGAGTAATTATTAATAAGATAAGAGAGACCACCAAATAAATATGCGAAAGCTCATTTCAAGAACTTTCAATTATTGTTTTTTTGTCCATCGTCACATCTGAATATTAAAGTATTTTAGCTTGTCTTTTAACGATAAGATAAATAGGAAATAGTAATAGACAGAGACCTTGAATAGAAGACGAGGTCCATAGTGCGATGACAAAACTTGATTGCATTCATTTGAATATATTAACGAATTTTAGAAAGATTGTGTGCAAAGTAATTAGTATTCTATAGGATGCATATAAAATAACTTTTAATTTTAATTCCTGTTTCGCTTACCCTTTTATAAATAATAATTAAAAATTAAGCTAATAATACAAACAGGTTATATGGTGACATATGTTTTAAAGTATTACACGATTAATAACATATATAATATGTATACATAGTCAACGACTTTTAGACTACCGTTTGTGTCAAGTGTTACAATACATTTATAATAATATTAATATCAGATTAACTTTTCTTATTTTTTGAAATATAAATCACTTCTACTCAACACAATCACTAATGTGTTTATTTAAAAATATGTTTATAAAACACATTTCAACAAAATTGAACGAAATTGCTTAATGCATTTCATTAGCAATAGTCTCAAGTGTTGAAGACAGCTCGAGCTAAAGCATTAAAGAGTTATCATCATTTGTGTCACTTAATATGACAGCAAAATAACATATTTTTAAACCGTTAATGATACACAAATAATATTTTCTTTAACTCCATTCTATCGATGTGTAATTAATACTGACATAAGTTATTTCATAATAATTTAAACATACAAATATTGACATGATACTTCATTCGATTGATTCATATTTTAGGGGATGATTCTATAGATCTTTTTTCATTTTTTTTCTTTTGAAACCACTTTTATTTCTCTTGTGAATATGCAGTTTCAAAAGAACAGTTCTTGATTAATAAAATTTTAAATATGGTTGTCTACTGTAAATCATACATAATAAATCTTTCGTTCTGCTTATAAATCAATATGCAAACCTATCCGATTTTTTTTATTACATTCGCAATATTTAATTTGCTTTAAATTTAAGCTTTTTTAAAAATCAGTTTAATTTTGCAATTAATATAATTAGGGAAAATCAATTCGTATTTGAACGTCTAGATATTAAAAAAAATAGACTAGATTATCATCAGAAATAATTAAACGACAATAAGCAAGAAGTCATCTCTTCACTTTCGATCAAAATGCCAATTGAACGAACAGTTTCTTAATATTTAACGCCAATAACACATTGCAATGGAATTTATCAACTTCTGTTATGATGCTGATATTTAAACTCATATTGTAGAAAACATTTACTTTGAATTGTATCTACAATATTTTTTTACTTATAATAAATATCGTATCGTACATAAAAAACATGTCACCTACATTTTAGAAGCTTTTTTTCCTTTTCACAAATTTGTTTTTCTTAGATTTTAATTTTATGTAAATAAAATCTATCTAATAAGTTGTACTAGCTTATAATTTATAATAATAAATGGCACTAATTTATATATTAATTTCAGTCTTGTTTTTCACTATTTACTTGTAGGTGTTGTTTGTGTTTACTTTGTTGTGACGGAAGATTTACTATTAATACATAATATTTTTCATATACATACGTTGAAAGGATCATGTGTTAATATGCAAATAGTAGTTATCTTTCTATATCAAATTTATAGACAACTGTAATTGAAAAAAATGAACTGTCTAGATTTTATGAAGCTTTCGATAACATTTTATGTATAAATTAATAGAATAGAATCTGAATGTTTTAAGGGTCACATATTCGGTCGCACTTATAAGTATTTCGGTGTTCTGTTCTGGTTTTGCGCGCTGGGCAAAAGCGCATTGACATAAACGCGCCGTCATAATCGTGCAGCGTCATATGCGCGCCGACATAATCGTGCGGTGTCATTTGCGCAAATTAAAAAAAGAAAAACAGAATTTGTTTAAAAATAAATATAAAATAAGAAGTTAAAAATTGTATTAAATATTTTCAAATCACACTAGTATTTCAATACTTATATATTATATGATATTGGTTAGTTTATGTAAATCTTTTGGAATTTTCTAATATCAGTACGAATTTTCCTTCTTTATTTTCATTCTCATTTTTCCTCTTCTGGTTGACTGATATTGGAAACGACATCTGCATCACTAACCACTCCTTAATGTTTTATTCATAGACATCTTCAAAGACTTATAATTTTTTTATCAGTTCACTTGTTTTACTTAAAAACAAATAAAAAAACGTCTGATAAAATATTTCTCTAAAATTAAATGAATATTACTGACATAACTTTTCACCCACAATTAATACTAATATGTGCGGAATATGTATTTACATGAAAATAAATACTATGTATATGTAAATAATTTGCATACCTCTTTGTTAAAAATTATGTATTTCTTAATTCGCAAAATCGATTATGTCTTGAAAAGTATTGAGGATGCTGCTCATCTATTTAAATTATTTATTTTAAAATTATTGATTGTATAATATACATAATGATGCATTGGGGATACCTATCAAGTAATATTGATCAAATTTGTAATAAAAAAATAAATATGGGACCAATTGTATTCAATTTATTATTACAATTGACGTTAATGTTACTATAACTGTCGATTCAATCTTTAGATGCATTCCATGTTTTTCAATTAAAATGTAACCCTTTGCAGTCCAAAGTTATTTTAATGAGTGTAGCTCCAAGTCTGAGCCATTTTGAATGAATATATTTAATTAAATAATTGAATGATCATTAAATATATTAACAAGAAAAAAACTATCTTCTATATTAACACTTTCTATTGTACATTTTACTTTAGCAGAAATAATTTTAGTTAAGTTAAATATATATTTATAATATATTATAATAATTTAAAAAATGCAAAATATATTTTTAAATTAAATTTATTTATAATTGGATTTATATATTTTTATTATTAATATTTAATTATTGTAATTAGATGGAATTTAATTGATATTAATTAAAAAAATATACTATTATTAATCTTATTAGATGAAAAAGTGTATTATTTGTTGTTCAAAATACGTTTTATTTTGAAGATAAAATTTTAAAAATTTGGACATAAGAGCTGCATGTAAAAATATATGTTTAATACACGTGGACAAAGGACTACAAAGGGTTAATTAAATAATAAATGTGTGTGATAAAAATTTTCTTAAAGCAAATAGTAATAAATGTAAAATAGATTACATAGGACTCGTGATTCAATTTTGTACAATTAGTTACAAGTAGACATTAGTATAAACATTTAAATATAAACTTATTTTAAATGAACATATACATTGTATTTAAAAACCCTGTCTTAAAAGCCTAATGGAATATAATTTTACTATCAAATTATCACATGTATCGTCAATGAATAGTATTCGTACAATTACATATATTAATTCTTTACTAAATGATTAAAAATTTGATTTATATTTCTAGTTAAAATACTTAATAATATATTTAAATGCCCTGAATTTAAAAGTATCAACTAGACACTATCATCAGTAAACTGTATTTTATATTAAAAATATTAATTCTAATTATTGTATGAATTTCACATCAGATAAATGTTTTTAATTATAATATTTTTATGAAAAAAAGTTGATTTACTTTGCTTAAAATAATATTAAAATAATTGTTAGTTTTATTTTAACTAAAGTGTGTTTTATGAAGTTTCTTTTACGAAACCGCAGAAATGAGGAAGCGAAGTATTATGTTCCCTTTTAATCAAAATTCCAGTTGTCTTAAAAATGTTTTTTGCACATCTTTGTCCGTGTTGCGAAATCCAGATGACGTCAAGGGCCCTTCGGTTAGGAAGTACCACCAGGACCGGTCCCGGGCCGGTATCGTCGCTGTTAACTTTAAATATTGACCGAGTGGCTGTAGTGGTGGTGTGTGGCTGTGTGGCTATGTTGTAAGCCGACAGCCGAGAAACCTTGTTGGCTTTGCAGCATTCCACGTGGCCCTACGGACCTTTACACTTTTTGGTCAACAAAGTCCAGAGGGCCTTTCTAAATGCGAGTCTCCGATATGAAACGCCTCCTATTATCATTATTATGATACAAACGGTGATTATGCGAGTCGTCAACATTCAAAACAAACTTTAAATATATAAATAAATATAGAAATCAGGCATTTATATACTTAGATATTGTATTATTTATATTGAAGATTATCATGTAGTAATAATATTTAGTGTTTAAGTTATAGAACATATTTTTTTATAATTGTTTTTTTTAAAGATATCCAATTTATTCAATATGGTTCTCAAAAGAGATATGCCTGGAAAAAATCTGGAAATTTATAAGCTCATAATAAGACAGTTACTCCTCACTGTCATTGATGAGCTGGAAAAACATAATTTTTCTGTCGATTCTCAAGAAATTGCTGATGGGTTTGCTAAATATTTTCAAACTGGTTTACTTCTAATTACGATTAGGTACAGCTAGGTATTCTCGACTTCACTCAAATTCTCATGAAATTGTGATGAATGAAAAAATGAATCTACAGTAAAGTATTGCAGATACACTATTACATATTAGAACTTTAAAAAACATATGTTATCTAAAGTAGAATCCAACATACTCGTTCATTTTTTGTTAAAAAAATTTCAGCCGTGGTAAAATTTCTCTCGTTTTGTGTTGATGTTGGTTTAATCGTTTAATAGGCACTGTAAATTATTTGTTCTCTTCCCTGTCGATTAAAATATTTTGAATTCTCTCTCCATTAATCTGCAAGATGTTAGTTTTCTTACACTACTCTCTGTAAAACTGAAAGCAATTTCTTTCTCTAATTGCTGCGCTAATGATAAATATTAAATTTCTTCAATGGATTCTAATGATTTAATAGAGTTGCGAGGTTCCTTAAAGTTCGTCGAGCCATTAAATAATCCGCGAATAATTTCCGTATTTGTCTTATTACGTATTTTGTATATTAAAAATATTTTTGTACAATAAATTAGCTTATAAAATATAAATATTATTTTTTTAGTAACTACTTAACATTTTTTTGGTAATAAAAAAATGTAATATATTCTGCTAAATAATTTCTCACGTTTATAATCTTCCACCACAGATGAGGTAATTTTTCAATTCATCTCCTGTAAAACTCTTTTAAGAATGTTTACTAGTAAATTCAATCACGTTCAATTGGTGTAAAATTTGTATTCTAATATGACGGATGTTATATTAAATTTAATAAAATATTCACTCATTTTTTAATATATGAATTTTACAAATTAATCCGAATTAACCGATGTATAAATCCACATATAATATATAATTATTTAAGTCATTAAGACTTAAAAGTTAGATAGAAGTTTATTTCTTTGTGGTCGATCGAACATTAAAGTATCTATTTTTAAATATTATATATATTCGGGTTAAGGAAAGGTCGGTAACCTTTAGATCCTCGCGGTCCACATTTAACTCTTTGATAGTCGTAAACCAAGTTGCGTGTGTCTGAAAATATTTGATATTTTGTAATAAACTGCACATTTATTGTTATTTTGTTTAACTAATTAACATGCGTATTGACAAATTTTTACTATAACTTATCATCTCTACTGTTACCAATCCTCTGACATTCACGAAAGATGTGTTATAATCTCTTGTGCTAGATACTCAATTTTGATTAAAATTAGTACTTTGAAATTAATTACAAAAAATATTTTTTGTTACAAAACTATTATTGTTGATAAATTTATCAGTTCTAAAATATTCATAGAATAATGGATAAATTTTTAAGTCCACAGATGAGATTCAATTTTGTCATATAAATAAGGTGAGATGGCAAAAAATGGCATGAAATAATTTTATTATATTATTGTAAAAACTAGTGATACGGCTCACTCGTGCCAACATATTATTGACAGCAAGAATGTGTTTCTACTATGAATCAAAGGATTAACGAAAACTTTATAAGGTGCTGACTATTATCAACTCTTGCGGATTATAAACTTGAAAGCATCATACAATTTGTATGATCTTCTATTTATGAATCACATAGTTGTACAAGGAGAAATTGCTCTTTTCATATCTGCAAAAGTAAAGAATAAATCTTTTTTGTTACTTCTAAATCAATATTAAATATTAATTACCTACTCAAATAATTTATTATGTGTAATTGATATCAAAATTGCGATTGATAACAAGCGAGCATAATCACTGATAGCTAATAATAACAATAGACTTAAATGTCGTTTTTTGTGTACAACCGTCCTCCGATTATGCCGTGCGTATATTTTGCTAATATATTTTTTTTATAAACGGCAAATGTTTGAGGATGCCGAAACGAAATGTGTCATAAAACTTACATTGTGAAACAATAGTTTCGGATTATATGGGTTTTGCAAAATAGAAGAATAGCCAGAGAAAATTGTATTATATTTTAATTAAAATAACCGGGTACCCGGTTCCGGTTCTGGCTGGGTCGGAAGCTGTAGCCTTATGTACAGGTATCTGAGAAATATTTTTATTAAATGAAAGTCGATTGCATTATTTCCCTGCTCGAGGGTACTGTGCAATAAATGATTATATAAGGCACACAATGACTTTGAGCTATTCAATTAATAACCCAAAATTTTAGATGCTATGTTGCATATACATTCTATATGCTGATGGATCTATAGTCCGCTTAAAATAGGACACTTATATGTCATGGAATATTATTTTTATATAGATTTGTAACACAGTTGCGCGAAGTTCTTTAAGGCTTAATTTTTGTCTAACGATTGCAGTGAATAATATACATAATTATACATAGTGTATGTTGCATAAAACAGGCGCAGAAAAAATCGTAATGGTGATTTCTGGTGCGAGATAAAAAATATTATGTCTTTAATCTTTTTTATCTCGCAGTTCTAGCGAAAATTTTTATATAATTTTCGTTCGAAGCCATTAGCAGATCTATTTAGCTTTTGATTCAGATAGGTTCTATTAGGCTGATTTTAAAGCTTAACGATTCGCAGTAGCACACGTGGGTTTACCACGATTACCGATTGCACTGAAATTAGAAAATTGTGTATACAAAAAATAAATACCGCACGTAGCAACATCGGTAGTCGCAAAGTTTGTCTTTTCAATCATTAAGTGTTCACTTGTAAGCAATATGTGTTTAAATCATTAGCGACACCGCAACGTTACGTGATTATTGTGTATATTATGCTGTTTAGATGTGAAAATAATCGCATCGATTTTTTTTATATATCAGCGCCTTTCAAACTGTTATTATAAAATTATTTGAAAATTTAGTAAAAATTGGCTCGAAAAGTAGCGGAAGTGATTTTGGTTTAGTAGTTCCAGAAATTTCGTGTTAAGGATTGAAGATTAAGTCGTGGGCGCTCTTTTTCAGTTGAAAACTATTTATTAGTTGTTGATTGTGTTTACGTATTGACTTAACGTCAATGGGTTAATGATTTCATTTTTATCCAATCAATATGTAGACCGCTTTCTGTTATAGTAAAGGATCCGCTTTCCGTCTAACGTTATAGATCGTTTCTGTTCAATGCAAAAAAAGTTCGTGCGGTACCCATTTTATTAATTTTTTATTTTTAATGTTGTTTCACGTGGTCTAGTAATGTTGAACTATTTTAACACCGTTATTTGATTTATGATTTGATATTTTTTATAGTGTATGTTTCGAATTATAGCTTTAAATGAATTAAACAGCAGAAATATTTTTTAATGACATTCTATTTTGTATTTTATAAATAAATCTCATACGGAAATATTTAGATTTACACTGCAATTTGAACACGAATATATTTGTAGCTAGTTGTCAATGAAGCGATCTGAAATTAGATTATGGCATCGACGGGCAAATGTCACGTGGACCAAGATTGCTAGGATATCAATTAGATACATTAATTAGGCAAAATCTATCTACATATTTTTTTCTGCAGTTATATCAACATTATAATTTGATAATTATAGTTTTTTTTAATGTATTTAATGTATGGCTTATCTAATTTTTACGATCTAAAACCATTTAAAAAAATAATGATAACATGTCTTAAACTAAATACTATTTTTGCTTCTTAATAGAAAATTGTAGTTTTTCAGTTATCGTTACTAAAAATTAGATTAATGAGATGGTTTTTATTTGTCTGAAATTAATCTTAAATATATGTACATATGTAAAATATATTTCTGAAATTTATATATGTATATTTTTAATTTGTTCTTGAAATTGTACATTGCTAGAAGTGGATAAATATAAACTGAGCAGAAGGACCTCATTTTTATGCATACATTGTCATTACAACATCCCACACGACCGAGTTTATGGCAATATGACGTATTGTATTATATTGCAATAGAGCTTCACCTAAAGGTCACAACATAAAAAATATGACGTTTCGCTCCACAGTACCACTTTAGGCTCAGATAGCATAATACAGTGCTTCCTAAACTGTAATCCTCAAATCGGTAGTGAGCATAAAGAAAGGTATTATGTGGAATATTTTTCACTTTTTATTTAGAATATGATTTTAAAATATTTTACTTATGCACTTTAATTCAACTTTATGTGAATATTTTATTATTTTATTATAAATGTTAAAATGAGGTAACCTTATAGTAACAAAGAGTAGTAAAATATTTTTTAAAGGTCTACAAGTACTTTGTTAGTGTAAGTGTTAATTTTTATTTTTATTGAATATTTATTGAATAATGATAAGTAATTGCCTTCTTAACGATAATATAAATAAACTTGTACTTTGCTATCAAAGTATTATGAAGTAATATTAATTTTATTATTGACACAAACAAAATTAAACTTATATTATGGTTACTATGATATGCATAATACTGAAAAATACCATGTTGAGCACATTTGGGGTTGAATCTTACAATGGAATTGACCGGTAGTGCAAACATTGCTGTGCACCGTTGCACACCATGGCGCAATAACATACTTGTGCAGGACTGCCGAGAGAGACAAATTCCCGGAGCCCGTTCTCCTTGAGGGACGCGACTCTGAAAAAATCATAGCAAGAATTTATTTGTAAAAAAAGTAAAAATTTACTTCAAATAATGAATCTGAACTAAGCTACAGTTGTTTTAGATGTACCTATGTATGTATATACTGATGTATTTAAGGTATACGTTCCTTAAGCCCTTTTTATACATATAATACAATAAATAAATTGCCTTCAAAAACACCCACTTTCTTAATAGTACTTTCACAATAAATATTATTATTCAAAGGGACAGATTGTAGCTTTTTGACGCGGTGTTGAAATTTGTTTGCAAATTATTGTTGACTTATTAATAAGATTCACTTAGCACTTGACGAACCATGCAATACAGTATTTTTAAAAATAATTTAGGAATACAAGATTAAATACAGGATTGCAAAGGTGTATTAAAAACATTTAACGAAACTGAAAAGCTTGCTCGCTTTAACATAGTCTCGTATTCCGCGAGCCCAAAGTAAAAAATTGACATTCCACACCGAGATTATTACAAATAATATATAAAATATCTTATCTGTGTTTCCAGAGTCATGGAAATATTGTCGGCTATGAATAATATAATACATCGCTTCAACTTTTGCGGATAATTTTTACTCTGTCTATGACAAATCATCATTAGCTTTGGTTTTAGCTATGCATTTCGATATTAAGTACGGTTTTGAAAAGCTCAAATCGTGAAGCTTTACTGTTTTTTATGTTGATAAGCTATCTAATATATTTACAATTTATCGTTTCCTGATTCGTGAAGTCCCCAAGATCTATAAAAAAGTAATAAATCGTGTATCGAAATTTAGATCAGGCGTTTGCTAAGTTTTTCTTTATAATTATTGATCATTATCGGTAGTATTTAATAGACGCAGTCACTAATCTCTTATGCTTCTCGAAGGTAGTGATAAAGTACTTATATTGAAACATAGATTTCAAAACAGCACGATAGACGAGTTGTATAAGTCTATTGATCTGAAAGATTTGAACTCGAATCCCATATGAACCTTCGTGTCTAAATTATTAGAATTAGTATTTATCTTATAATTTTTACTCCGATCAATCCTCAAAGATTAGTGAATAATTATTACAGGCAGTAATAATAATTTTTAAGCATTAAAACATATGTCACAGTACTTAGTAGATGTTGATTGTGTTTACTTTGTTGTGATTATTAAAAATCGAACTAGGTCGTACATTTTAGATATTAAAAACTCCCAAATATTTTATTGTATATATTCAACAAAAAAAATCTAGTTACAAAACATATTATGTTATAATTCCTCAAATAAAAATATTGTTGTATTTATATTTAATTATCAAAATCAAAGAATGTTTTATCAATTTGATATTTTTTTAGTGGTGTTCGTTCGCGTCATTAACCTCAAAGTTCATCGATACAAAAATATAATTCGGGTCCATTGTTTTTTTCTTTTTAATTAATGATACACTACATTAACTCTTATAATATTTGCTATATACAGATGACCTGAAAGTGTTAATTAAAATTTAGATTTCATTCGCAGGTTGCCAAAGTTTGCAA
This sequence comes from Plectrocnemia conspersa, assembly GCF_051122295.1. Classification (NCBI taxonomy): domain Eukaryota; kingdom Metazoa; phylum Arthropoda; class Insecta; order Trichoptera; family Polycentropodidae; genus Plectrocnemia; species Plectrocnemia conspersa. Next base: position 1,797,392 of record NW_028277170.1, on the reverse strand, counting down.
CAGGGCGTCGAAGATGCTCGATTTTCTTATGCGGAGCGTGTGTGATTCGCATTCTGTGTGATACGTTAGTTTGTAGCAGCATACTACTTAGCTATCCAGTTTCCTAACGATGTTGCACATCTATTGTGTGTCACAATATTGTATAAAACATGTATTAATATTCAGTCATATTTATAATAAATAAATGTGCTGTGCTGACGTTACTTAGATAATGAAATGACTCAACGCGCGTGCCTGAGCGTGTGTGATAAATACTCTTAAGCTCTTATTTTTATGATACGCACACGTTCGTGTTGATTACTACTTTTTTGTGATAGATTTGAGAAGCACTGCTGTAACGTATCATTGTGTGTGCTCAGTGATGATGATGTCATTATTCAATGTTGCAATACCAAACGATGACATAAAGTTGTTGCATTCGCTAGTTCATTGTCGTTAAAGTTTTGCATAATCTACGCTTAATTATTATCACTTCAGATATTTTCAGGTCACATAAAAGAAAACCACAATAATTGCTATCACTCCGTTTATGGTTTGATGGCCACATTAAAGATAAAGATCGTTTTGTATGCATAGACTTAACTATTCTGTACACTGTGACTCATCATTCCGATGTCTTTTCATTACCGTTGTACATTTTAATTAATATTTATATATACTACAATAGAAGCTCAAAAATTTAACATAAGTTTAAATTAATTAGTAATGTTGTTTAATTAAATATCTACTAATTTATTGCAGATTATTTTGTGAGTTACATATGAATAATTGCAATTATAATGTTATTTGTTTAGTATATGCGACTTTAAATGAGCATATAAATTGTATTTAAAAACCATGAGATTCGTAATACTGCTTCTTTTTAGTTACTACAATCAGTACAAAAAAATTAACATAAGATTCCACCTGCATCAACTTTGATTACACTAGTTAACATTTTTTTTATATGTAAAATCGCGCGTTAAATTTTAAGAAAATAATGTCAGTTTTAGAGATATTGCTAAATTTCCGTATTTTTCATTCTAAGAAAATGTGTTTTTATTTAATTACAAATATCTCTGGTTCTAGTCGTCCGATTGCATAATATTGTATAGTAAAAAAACGGTAATTTATGTTACTATTAATCGTATTTATAATACTTTGCAATTAAATTATTTATATAATTTTTACAAAATTAATAAAAAAATCAACTGTATTGTAAATTACAGAAATATATTTTTAGTTCCGTTTTCTTTATTGGATCTTAAAGCACGATCTATTAAAAAGAAAATAAGCGGCTGTTTATTAAAATCAGTTGTAAAATATGGAAGTGATTGATTTTCCCCCCATTTATATTTATTAGAAATGTCTTAATTTGATTTGATATTTTTTATAAAATGTTAATAAAATATTGAACTGACTCACAATTCTCCTTATGATTAATATATAAGTCCCAACTATAAAATTAATTTTATATTGATAATTTTTATTTCATGCACTAAATGAATTCGACATTGTTTTTAGCAAATTTAATTAAATAATAATATGGTTATAAAAAGTAGTACTGTAGCATTTTGTGTGCAATCATAATATTTACCTTCGAGTTTCATATTTGTACTAGAAAATATAATAGTGTGTTCATATTAAAAGTAGCAAGTTTATTTGATTGATTTTGCATAATTATCAGCACTATATAAATTTGCGGCTGCGTTATCTCAAGAACCGGAATTCTATTCTGTAAGAACGAAGCTTGTCACATAAATTAATATTAATAAGCTTCCCACTCGTTTCTCCATGATTGATTGTTGCTCATAAGACACTAGAAATTGGTGTAACTTTAACGCGTCACTTAAGAACTGTTCATTCAATTGACATTTTGGTCGAAAGCAAATGGAAGACTTCTTCCGTATTGTCGTGCTAATCTAGGATCTTTCGATTCGATATTTACGTTCAGATATAAACCGATTGTCTTCCCTAAACATAATAATTGTAAAAAATGAATATATTTAATTGTAATATATGCATTAAAAATTAAGCATATGTGAGATACGAGTTTGTCGTCTAATTCTCAATTAATTAACTAATGCTGTCGTCTTTAAATAAGACAATTCTTTCAATGTTTATGTATATTAAATATCTTGCAAAAATAGTTAATTATAATTAGTACATTAAAACATTGATTTACAAAGATATCTAACGTATGATATAATAGTGTAGCTATAAAAACTGTCGGATAGAAATACATTATTATAATCTGTCAAATAAGTACAAAAAAAGATTTTATTTATTAAGAAGCACTGTTATTTTTAAACTATATATGTACTAGTAGAGAAAGAAGGATGTTTTAAAAAGAGCTGTTGGGGAAAAAAACAGCTATAGAATCATCTCCGAAAATATGAATAAGTATAAATTGTTTTTATTGAAAATACCAACGGTTTATAAATATGATATTTTGTTGTCATATTATATAAAATAATACTAATTATGATAACACTTTAACTGTTAGTTTGAGCAGACTTCAACACTTGAGACAATTGCTAATGAAATGCATTAAGCAATTTTGTAGTCGTTAAATTTTGTTGAAATGTGTTTTATAAACATATTTTTAAATAAACACAAGAAATTTTGTAATAGGAGTGAATACAATTCAAGTGTTATTTACAATCTGTGTTATTTCAAAGTACAAGAAAAGTTAATGGTACTAAAACTATCAGATATTATTTTTATTATAAATATTTATTAATAACATAATAGGCGATAATTTATAAACAACACTTTTAGAAATATACAAATGTCATAAAAATTAAATTGTTTTCTGTATAAAACTTACAAAATTAGAATCAATAAAGTAGTACCCTATTTTATTAAATGTTTAATAATAATAGTTTCAATCAAAATCATTTTTTCAAATATATTTATAAAAAATTTCAAACATACTTATAATAATTATTTCATTACTAATTTTATTTTATTTTTATTAAACCTATTTTTGTAACCTGACAGGCGTGAGCCCAATGCGTTACAATGGGCTAATCTTTAATTACTGATTAAGTCAATCAGACATAATGAATACCTAAAAGAGAGTATTAAACCACCAGACTGAAAGTCTGGGAATCAGTGACATATGTATATATTATTAATTATAAATTATTATGTACTATACATTTTATAATCAATATGTCACTGAATCTGGGGCGTTTTATTTATTAATAGCGCATTTTTATAAATAAAAATTCTCGGGGCTCGAACCCGCAACCTCAGAGTTATTGGTCTGAGATGTTACGGACTACTATTCTGTCCTTAAATGGTTATGTACATATCTATTGCCCTAGACCAGGGGTCGGCAAAGTGCGGCTCCGGAGCCGCATGCGGCTCTTTGGCTCCTTGAGTGCGGCTCTGGCACAAATATCGGGCGCTAATTCTGGTCGAGTGTCCTTTCCATGCAACGTTGAATGTGTACGTGAGCGTTGACGTAGTACCTGTTTCATCCGGTAGGGGCGCAGCGCAGCGTAGTAGTATGACAGCTGTCAATCTGCGTATTTGGCGGTTACAGACGGGGCCAAAAATATGACTGGCGTCAGAGAAGGGTTTGTTGCCATTTTGAAAGAAAAAAATAATTACGAGACATTGGTTTATCATTGCATTATTCACTAATATTTCCGGAAGAAATTAGTAAAGTAATGAGATTAGTGATCACCTCCGTTGTAGCTAAAGCTCTTAATCATCGTCAATTCAGAAAATTTTTAGTTGAAATGAAGAGTGAGTACGCTGATCTTCTGCTTCATAACAAGGTTCGATGGTTATCAAGAGGGAACGTTTTAAATCGCTTTTGCTCAAGATGTTGAAAGGGAAACATTGTTTCACTTTTCGAGCCTGCTGAAGCATCGCCAAGAAAATAATTCCTCTATTGACAAACATCATTTCAAAACAACAATTTTAAATATGAGGGAAGCATTTCTCAGCAGGTTTCAGGAGTTTAAAAACAGCAAAGCAACCTTAGCATTCGTCAAAAATCCTCTTAATGCTACAATAACTGAGTTGAAATTTTCTCCTTTTGGCATTGACATTGGTAACTTTGAAATACAATTGCAGGATTTAAAAAACAAGGAAATATGGAGCTCTAAATTTCAACATCTTTGTATTAATTTGGAAATATTGGAGAAGAACGAATGTGATCTTAGTTCAGAACACAAGTGGTCTGCTTTGAAAGACCTGGGGAATGAAGTCATGATCATTTTCAACGTCTGGAATAGTATTCCTGACTCTTAAGATCCGCTGAAAAAACTTGCGTTTGCTGTTCTTTCCTTTTTTGGTTCTACATATTCATGCGAACAATCCTTTTCAAGCATGAACTTTATCAAGAGTAAACTGAGAAGTTGTCTTATTGATGAAAACCTGGAATCATGCCTAAAATTAAAAACAACAACATATAAACCTGACTTACTGAAACTTTCCAAGGAGATGCAAGGACATTGTTCGCATTAAGTGTTTGTCAGTCATTGTCATGATTTAAATTTATGGATACCTTACTTTCATATTATTGTTTATCAACGAATAAATCTTTATTAAGTGTGAAATCAAGTTTTATTCAGTGTACCCGTAATTTAATATTATAATAATGGTTTACTAAATTAAAAAACAGATTTGGCTCTCAGAACTATTTTGAATCGTTGTAATGTACATATTTGGCTCTTCGGCCAATAAGTTTGCCGACCACTGCCCTAGACGAATCAAAAATGATTGAAGTAGTATATATTTAGATACATACGTAGAAAAAACGTATGTATATATAAAAAATACTTTATAAAAAAATATTCTTTTTATTTAAATTTTTTTTTTAAATGATGTGTTTAATAATCTTGAATATATTTTAGTACTAAAGTTATTCGCGAATGAAAGGGTTCTTTCTGCATCGGCCGACGTTGCTTTTATTGTCATTAGGCAAGGTATAATTTTTATATAAAGAAAATTCCCTTTTAATCTATGCAAACTTATTTTCTAAATTCGGTATGGTATTGTCTGGGTCTTTAATATTTGATTGCGTTCTTCTTCCATTGCCAATAACTGTTCGATCTGAGTATCATCTTCTATATCATATGAATCATTTTCAAATGAATGTTTTTCTTCAGCTGTAATATTTTTATTAAATATTTTTCTAATAGATCTACTAATTCTATTATATAATTTATTCGAGTCTCCATTGTCATAAGCAACTCTTTACCCAAATTACCATTTATTTTATTATTATAACTTCAATTAATACTTTAATAGGTTTTAGTGCATTTTACAATTTATTTAATTATATAATGTTAAAATTAAATATAAATTCCCAATATCTTTAATACTATAAAATAATTTAAAAAGGATTGAAATCATGTCTACAAAAGAATTCCAACGAGTTTTTACATCCTACACTAATGCAGTTCATTTTCATGGATATTTTATATTTATCTTGTAAAATAATATCGCGTAAAGTGTATTATGGAAAATATTTAACAGTTGTACGAAAACCTTTAATATTATCTATTAAAGCAAATTTTTCGTTTTCATCACTTCAAAAGTCTTCCATAGCATCAATATCATCTTCATTTCCAATATCGCTGTAATCATTACATTGATTTTGTATCCTAGAACTTGTTTTATTGTAAAGTATCCTAGAACTTGTTTTATTATACATCACAAATAGATTAGTGTGATTTAAACACAGAATAAAAAGTACAGGAATTTTTTTCCAAATTTTAAATTTATATCAAATAAACTTAAATTCTGTTATATTTTATGAAGTAACTGAGTAGCTGTCCATTGGTTAAAAATTCTTACTAAACGAAGATTAATAATTTCACCATTGTTTATATGCAAATTTATATTAAAATATTTTCGCATTTTCATGCTCGTCCACTTATACTAAATAGTTGGCTTTTTTCAATATTTTTGGTTTTATAAAAATTATGAATTAAATTCAGTGTCTCTTTCACAGTTGAGCAGTTCATAATCCGAGTTTGTAAAATTTTCTCGAATGAATAACTTCATCTAAAGATTTTTTTACAACGAAATCATCAAGAGTTTTAAATCGTTTATAAGCGGTTTTTTCTTCAGCTTGTAACGTTATTCCATGCTTACTTTTTAAATATTCAATCATTGATGCTGTATTTCAATATTTCTTGGTTAGTATTGATGTGCATAAATATAATTTATAGAAATTTTTCATCTCAAATATATAAAATTCATTTCCTAATATTTAATTTATTAATTGTGATTTTTAACCTTTAAAATACCAGCGCCTCGTTTGAGTAGCGCGCGTGTATGATAGCGCGCGTGTAGACACTATGAGTAAAAATATCTTTTAAATAGACAAGTACTTGCAATTTTAGCATTAGAAAATTTTCATTGTTTACAGATATTTTTTTCTAAAATCTGCGAGATATGTGTGTTTACACAAAAAAAAGTTGTTGATACTTTAAGGTCAGGTATTCTCAAAACTTCCAAACAAACGTATGCAAAACACTTGACACTTTAGTCTCGTATTGTAATCATTGTAATACCAGACAAAAACAGATTATTTGTGTTAAACTTTATATTTTTTATATCAAATACGTTAAAAAGTGTTGGGTCTAATAGAAAACCGGAAAAAATAAAAATATATTTAAAAAATATTTTATGCTCAACATACTGAATACAAATTACTTTGCAAACAATTTTCAAACATTCTTTAAGATATTCAAATCAATGCAATCGACAAGTTTTTTCGTCGATATCGCACTTTGGACCTCGTCTTCCATTCAAGGTCTCTCTTTATTACTATTGCCTATTTATCTTATCGAGCAAAATTTTGTTAATCGGCAGTAGTGTGTATCGTAATTTAAGACATTCATTCACGATTTGTATAGTCATCAATGAATCAAGTTTTTTTGTGCATTTCAAATAGTATTGTATTATATTACCAACATAGTTGAAATGCATAGAATAGATATTAAACATGAATGAAAAATATTTGAAAAGAGCTTTTACGTTTTTACGAGCCAAAGGACTTGAATTAAACTTTTTCTTATGCCTCATAATAAATCGTAAGTTATGATCTTAAGAGTCTGCACAATTTTCAATAGCAATATTTGTATTATATTTGTCTTAATGGCAATGAATAAATTTGGAAATAAAACATTTTAATTAGTGAACAGTTTTAACCTATATTATTTTTTTAACATCAGTTTGCCCTTTGACCAAATTATATCAACGTTAGATAAATCTATAATTAACTAATCACAAGCGTTAGCAAGTATTTAAATTTTTTCTAGTACACTTTTGAAGCATGTCTCATAATGTTTTCTTAAATATACATATATGTCTTATATTTTTTTGTAATCATAATGGCTCTACATGGTCGAAAATCTTTATCACGTGCGTTTTTCTCTCTTCTCTTCAAATATGTATTATCTGCATGTTTCTTGATAAACTTTTCGAGTCAAGAGTCATGATGATGTCATGGACGTTGAATACGATCAAGAAGATTTTTGGTATTATGCACGAAATATGCTTGTGCCGCAAAATTTTGTAGTATTATTTGTTTTTTATACAAAAATAGACATTTGAAATTTAACATCCATTCGCTCGTGTTTCAAGATGTTGATTTTTTGTAATATGAGGAATGAGATTTTTTTTAAAAGATAATTCTATATTATATCATATACTAGTAAAGAGCATACGGTTTGTTTGAACACTGATAATATTGATCTTCACTAGATTCGTAGCTGGCTCGTAATGATAACAATTATTTTCTTATAGTTCAATGAATAAATAAAAATATTTAATAGACACATTTCAGTCTCTCTCCATATATTTATGATAAATAATATATATTATTAAGATAAATAATATATATTGTAGAATATTTTTATTTAATGAGAAAGTATCACAAAAAATATACTACAGAAAATTTTGACGTTGTTAGTGAATTTTGTCGAAGTTTTCAAGTTCTTATCTAAGAGGATCAAGAGGATTAATCATTTAAATTCAATAACAAAAATTTAGTTTACGGATGTAGATCTAATAAGCTGAGTTAAGCACAGTCTAAGCATTGAATATTTTTAGTTTCAATCGTCACAAAAGGCAGATGAGTTCAACTAGCAAAATATTTTCACAGTTCTAAGGCCCATTAATGTTGTATCAATACGTTTAGATTTTGTGCATGATTTTGATTTTCTCGTTATCAATTAAAGAAAGACGCCCATGACTTTTTTCATTTTAATGGCTCTATTAACCATTATTGCACCGTACTTTATTTAACAGTACTTATACTACAACATTGTTAAGTTTACAAGCACTTTCCTCGGTCTTATCAACTGATAAACTCACACAAAAAATGCTGTTATTAGTTGCTTTACTATAGTAAATTCAATAGTTTAATTTAAAGCTAAATTTAATTGCTTATTTATTTGATATACAAGTTATGATAATAGTTATACTGTAATTCAAACATAATGCTTTCACATACACGCAACGTGGGAATAAAGTTCCACTGTGGATAAAAAAGTTCACAAAACAAATAACAACACACCTCTTCACTTTGTACAAATATCACCTGTTGCTGCATATAGTCGGCGAGAGTGTTTGCTCTCGGCCAGTGCTACTCAAACGTAAGCGTTTAAAGTTAAAATGTGATATAAAATCTGCACGAGTATTTTTTTTTAATTAAAAAAATATTATTGTTGTATATAATTTACATAAATTAATCAAGAAGTTAATGAAAACGATTGAAAATTCTGTTTTTAAAATTAAAAATAAGTTTTTATTTATGTCACAATGCAATACAGTTTCAGAGTGTCAAAATACATGAGTCCATAATTTTGAAAGTGTACTAAGTCATGTTTTTTTGTTTGGAGATCATTAACACTTTAGACGCGTTAATCAAAAATAATATTTAATTTTTTTGAAAAATGCAAATTTTACTTTGATATTGTATTTAAATGTTCTGATTTTTAAATTTTTATTTATTTAAAATGATATTTTATGTTTATTCACAAAAAAAAGATTTTTCTTGAAAAGCATATTTTTTGCTGATTTTTGCGTAAAGAGATCAATTGGGCGACTTTAGTCGATTTCCGCGTTCAAAGGGTTAAAGGTTTGTGTTTGAATTGATTAAAAAATATTTTTATATTACGCAACACAATGTTTTCATATTTATATAATCTGCTAAATTTATATTTTATTTTGACATATAAATTTAGTATGTAGCTTATAAGAAAACATAAAAATTGAAGGTTGAAATGTCGAACGTATTAAAATTTAATTAACACAATAAAAAATATTTTTTTATTGTAGTTTTTTATATTTATAACGCTTAAAATTTTTCACAATCTTAAATTTTGCATCATATTATATCAATTGAAAACAATGTGACATGAAATAAATAACAAACTCATTTTTTTCGATTTCATGATTCATAATTATGGGATCAAATATAAAAATAAATACTGACTTTCTGAGGGTCTTCCTAAAAATTACATTTGGATCATTAAGACTAACGTTTACAAAAAGTTTATTGCTTCATTACCATATAATCTTGATTATATTCATCAATTTAAAAACTCTTGTTGTATAGCGATATATATATATTTTAAATAGTAAGTCACAGATTTTCAATAATCTATTCCTGTACAATTTTACATAATCAAACGTTTTTTCAGTCATTTTAAACATAAGTAAACATCCGTTTCATTAACGCTACAATGCTATAGATATATGACTTTCTTTGTTCCGAAAACTATATCTTGAGCTAAAATTCTGTGATTCATTTTCTTACAATCATTAAAACTCTTTATCATTGCGATATAAATAGTTGCTAAATTAATTCTTAAACTATGTGAATTTTCATTTTTTGTAGTTCACCACCAGAATTGATTCTGTTTTTTAAACAATTTGATTTACAAAGCATCCTAATTTCAATAAATAATTTAAGCTCATCTTTATACTCATTTATGTAGATTTTCTCTTGAAAGCCATTTAACGTTTATGTGGAAAATAAGCAAATGATAAACATTTAAGAGTCTTTCACATAATTCGCAATTTTGATTGTTTGATATAAAACGTTTGTGTTTTTTAAGACCAGTAATCATACAATGAATGCCCTTCACATCTGAAGCTGGTTCTTTCAAACAAACTTAAAATCCTGATTTTATTCCTAACACAGCAGCTGCTCAATCACAAAAATATATTCTTATTCAAATAAGTTTTTTATTATAAAATAGTTGTATCAAGCAGAATAAACGATAAGCTTCTATGTAAAATAGCAATATATTTGTATATATAAAATATTGATCATATATTTTAATGCTTAAATTAAATTTTTTATTATATAATTATGCATATAATCGTATTAAAATTCTAATTATAAATTGGCGTATAAAATTATGTCTTACTAAATTCTGATCTAATATTACTATTTCTATTTTATTATCACAAAAATGGTATTTTATAAATAACTATTGAATACAAACGTTAATTTCTTTGAACTTATGTTTACATTTATGTATTGTTTATAAATTTTTAGTAATCGATAAAATCTATCAGATCAAGAGCTATCCATTTCATCATTATTCATAATTTAAAAAGAGACGTTAAGTTATGAACTTACTATTATTAGCTCTAAAGCACACGGTACAAATATATGTTTGATATAGTTATCATTATTCATGTTTATATTTTGAACAAATTTATAGAAATTAAAATCATTACTTTATTTTTTATATTAATGTTATGTATATCAAACGTACATCCGTATAGTGTGGTTTATAGCTAATAGTAGAAGCGTAAACCCCAACTTAATTATGAATAATGATGAAATAGATAGCTCTTGAACTGACCGTATTAACGCAAATAAAGTATAGTCATTTTTCGCGTTTCTATGTTCAATTTTTCGTTGTAGATTCATACGGTTTTTCTGACCAGTGCAGTGTTGTTACAATTGCTACAATTACATTTAATATAGTTCTTCTGATTCACTATAAATTTTGTCTTTTTGTTCCTGAAATCTATTCAATGCTTCTTTGACATTTTTAAATTTCTTAAATTGATGTTAATTGAAAATATTGAATTTTTAAATAATAATATTTTGCCGTCATTTTATTTTTTTCCAATATTCTTATAGTATCGAAATATTTTTTTTAGAGAATCGCGAATATTAATATTATTTTATTCACGATGAAATGCTACTGTTCGATATTTCGGCAGTGATGCTCTTGCCATGGTCACGATTTACTGAAATTCTGTAGTATGGGCTCACTTAGTGTATGTCAATAGTAATATATAAAAATATGTATTGGTTATATTTTATAGCATATTGAGACTTAGTTTATTATAATATATTTAATATAATTTTAACCAATCTGTAGGTAATAATAATAATTAAAAAAAATTTTAATCACAGTTTATTAAATATCAAAATTAGTGACTATCTTATAATTATAATTCCGACCGATCTTCACAGAAGTTTTTCCGAGATTTGTTTAATTCCACAGAGCAATATCGTGACGAATTAATTATATTAGTAGTGATTTTAAGCTATAGTAATAATACGTCACTAATTGAATTTCGGTTGTTGATTGTGTTTACTTAGTTGTAACGCATCGAGGTAGAGTTTGTCATGTTTAAAATTAACAATTAGTAAATCAATGATTTCATTAATATCATGTTACAGGATCTTTGAAGAGTTCCTGGTGTGACATTTTATTGAGATAGATTAAATATGGCATTGATTTTTTTTATATATTATTTAATACAACTATATTGTCGAGATATTCTATATAATCTATGTATGCAAGCAATGTATATATCGAATCGAAAATTTGTGCAAAATTTATAAAATTCAAAATCGATTTTGCTTGCGACCGAGAGAGACTCTCGTGATATAACTTTCTAAGTTAGTTATGTAAAATACTCAAGGTCGTTACGATGATGATGAAGCGGCCGTGTGATACGGACGATATGAATAGCTAATTTTTAAAAAGAGTACTGTGAATCATAATTTTTAAAATCTGAAATCAGAGCTCAACAAACATTGTAAATGAAACGATGCATGAAAAATAAATTGTATCATATTTTCTTTTTTCATTTTATTTTAAAATACCTGATAATGATAGTTTTTACGCTTTGGCATGAGGTAAATTTCGATATATTTTTTCAATATATATTCTTATTATTTTATCCGTTATTGTATATTGGTAATCATTATGTTATTATTTTTGTCCACAAAACTGATATGAATCGTGTTGATCTACATTTCAAAGATTTTTAGAACACCTTGATCGTCCTTACTGTATCTACTACATATAAAATGATCCTTTTTCATTCAAGTGAATAATGTCCAAGCTATTTCAATTCAGTATTTTTATGTTCCAGAATTTATCAATGTGTATCATAAATAGATTTAGTTATTTTATTAATCAGCGTTGGCAACCCCTCTTGATTATCTGATATCATTGAAAATCATTGGGGATAAAATATAATACAACATTTCAGTTCCTACTATATTTCGTTATCTTCTGATGATATATTCATCATCATCTCATATTGAACTTAGTCAAACGCTCTCTCAAAATCGATGAAACATAAGTAAATACACCAAAAGCGACACAGCTTTACTGAATATCTTTTTGTAACACTTTAAAACTAGATTTAATGTATCCAATTTCATCAAATCTTAGCGTTGCGTTTTTAATTACTTTTATTTGGTAGACTAGAAATTTGCGCATTGAGAGTAAGAACAATTTTATAATTGATTTAAATATAATTCGAGAAAATAACCGAAATAAAGTTATAATTAATAACGCATTAGTCTGGCTTCCTTCTCTGCCTAAAGTATCGAGTGATGATTTTATTTAACAACACTTAGACACGAGTAGAAAATATATACAAAAATAAATACTGTTAATAAGAAAAGCGTATTTTCTAATAATATTAATATGTTTAAGAGCTCCTATGTCTTTTTGATTTTGTAAAACATAAACATTGATATATTAGTACTAAATAATTAGTGCATTTTCATATTTAGTTGTATCAAAATCAATTGAAAACAGTGTATTTTTTAATGATTTTTTATTAAAAAATATATATTTAATTTTTAATATAAATTTATTCTCGTCTATCAAATCTTATCGACTCCTTTCCTTGTATCTATGGTTCAATGTCGTCCTCTGATCAAAGTGCTTTGAAGGATCCAAAAAATCTGAAAGGTAATCTGACAAGTTTGATTAGCAAGTGTTGAAATTGTTTGCTTTTAACGAAGTTTTGTTAGGGTCGTATTTATATGTTTTTTCGAGAATATATTCACAGTATCTACGAATCATTTAGTTGTTATTTTATTTTATTTAGTTTTTAATTTCCACTACTCCAAACGTCAGTTGAGTATGAAAACCTTCAGGTTAATGCCTCAAGCAATCTTTTGTCGATGCTCTTTCAATTTTGTCAATGGTCAATCCTTTTTTGATTCTTGAAAGTTGAACGTTAAAGGAAAAATACGTATGCAGCAACACCGCATTTATAATAGGACACAAAGTTCTGTCATCTTTCTTCAAAAACTTGTACTAGTATTTATATTTTCTCATTTTGTTACGGTCCAATAGTCCAAATTTTATTTTTATTATTGGAGAATGTCACACGTCAATCCTGGGTCCAATAAAATTATGTATATGTAATTTATTTTCAAGTCCATTTACTATTTTTATCACTTGTAGAATCATACATTGCTTCTTTAAAGTATAAAGAATTCATAAATATTTCATACAGACAAAACTGTATGCAAACTAGATGACATCCATTCTTTTTTTGCTAGCTCAAAGAGTAGCATTTGGGACAGAAATAAAAAAACTTAATATTATAAGTTATTTCTCAATGCACGAAGATGTTTCTTTATTCCAACTAAAAAATAAAAATTCTCACCTCCGTACAAAATTCCCCTGGCCGTACTCGTTTTCATATATATAACTATCCTTAAATTTTCTCTATTTATAGTATTAAATCTATGATTCTATATTAAATACTTATTAAAATACTCTGGTAAAATATTATTTTCTAGCTTATGTATAAATACTAAGACATTCATCTTCAATATTTCTTGAACATTTAACCATTCAAATCTATCAATCAAACTTCTACAACTAGTGAATCGATTTTTATTTAACACTACTCTCATTGCTCTATTTTGTAATTTTTGTAAAATCAATTTATCTAATTTAATCAACATATCTAATATTGTTGCACAATAATTAAAATAGGGCAATATTTTTTTTGTGTTTATACGTCACATATTTTTATACTATTTTTTAAATATGTAAATCTAGAAAATCTAGAAAAACAGTCTCGAATCTATCCCGATCATTTTAGTAAAATCATATCGTAATACATTTTCACCAGTAGAAATATATATTTTTACCAATGAAAATATAAATTATCTGGCAGGTGCTATTAAAATAATATTATTTAAACTTTTCTATATGTAGTAATATATATATTTACCAAATTATCATTCTTTACTTACATCCAATATATAAATTTTACAGTGAATGTGTATTTTTTGGTAAAGTTATATTTTCGCTAGTCAAGTCCAAATATATTTCTACTAGAAAAATATAATTTAAACGATAGGCATATGCTGCGCTAAAATATGAAACTCAATTTGATAGTTGCGAAACGTCCATTTGCTGTTCAAACCGAAACCTAATGAAAGTTCTAAAACTCCAAAATACAAACTAAGCCAAATCATTTCTCAGAGGAAAATAAGCGGAAGAATAAGTACAGACAGACATCGCATCTCACGTATTGTTCCATAGTTTGTCTGCATTTTAATATTACACTATGTTTTAAAAAAATGATAGCTATCCTTACCGATATTACTATGGATTTTTAATATAAGAGGGCTGATCAAAGTATTTTCAAACCGAATTTTGGTCAATAGGAGAGCGAAAAAAGAATTATCACTTCTCAGAAGTCAAAAATTCACGTCAAAAGCAATAAAATCGTGTCGGCGTCGTTGCAGTGGGAACGCTCGGTAACGAGCGTTCCCACTGCGACGGCGACGACACGATTTTATTGCTTTTGACGTGGATTTTTGACTTCTGAGAAGGGATAATTTTTTTTGCGCTCTCCTATTGGTCAAAATTCGGTTTAGATGTGCTTTATTCGATTTTCACTCGTAATATTGTTATAAAAAGTATTGATAATCGAGCGTTTTCACGGCGATGGCACGATTTTATTCCTTTTGATCTGGAATGGAAGTTCACTATATGGCAACATTGAGCAGTAAAAAAACACGAGTAATTATCAAGTGAATATTATGAGTAAATATTTTTAATAATTGTTAATGCCTAATTAAAATATTTCGCATAAAATATGATTTCAAATAAAAACGACTAATTTTTATATTTTTTTGTGGCATAGAAAGGGTTAACTCGTACCTATTATTATTAATTCAAGAAATTATATTACGATTTAAACATATATTAAATGCCATTTTTGTCATGAGGGCTGAAATATTTTTTTTCTAAGGACCGGGTTCGCTCTCGGCGGTCATACCTAAGAGTAAAGACATTAGAGTAAGGAAGCAAATACTTCTTTTGTTGTTACTTGGTGCTGGAACGCAGTTCTGGTGCGTTCCTTAACAAAAAAGCGCTGGATATAAGTAATCAGATGTAAAATAATGTCTTTTTAATTCGTGTAGGTGTACAAATGTGTCGTTTGATATAATTCTATACATGTATTTCTATAATCACTGTCGGCAAGCTTTACTGGGCCAACATCATGGTTTTTGTTTGCGTTATTTTACGGTTATTAACCTATGTTTCTTGAACGCAGCGACTCAATCAAGTCCGTGTGAATAACTGCTGTGTTTATATCATATTGTACATAAACACATTAAGAAGTTGTTTGATTTGATTTGATTTGATGAATGTATTTGCTTAGTATTGCGAATCATAAACAACAATCTTCCTCGAGGAGAATTTATTCGAATCGATTGTATATTTACTAATTTTAATCTACCAGACATCGTGAGTTCATGTGCGTTTCAACCACACGACTTTCACATTGATAAACCATGACATTGATCTATCTTTAAATATGTATTTTGCTCGTTTATTATTAAAATACAAATAATGTATCGCAAAAAAATTTAAAGTAAAATTATTATAGTACAACTACTGTTACCACTGCTATTACTTTGTATTATTTAATTTATCTAACAATTCAACACGTTTAACTACATCTACCGTGGCTAATTTTACACAAGATCAAATCGGCGGTGTTGAGTCAGAAGTTAAATGGAAGCATATTTAGTTTTTTTTTGTTTGTACAGTAACACGTTGATATTTTGTTCTGTTTGTGTACGTGACGCATTGTGTATTCAGAATTATGTTTCGTTCTTTCGCATAACGCAATATTCGCATGCGTCGCAGTCTGCAGTTTTAGACGCTTCTATGCTTTCGTCTCTCAAATATATACATACCTATAGACACAGTAATGTTCACAACACAGAAAATCTTCAACAAAAATTCCATTAGATCGATGTCATTGTATTGGTACGAATCGATACTATACATAAGCATACACAGTAGATTTATATGCATAGTATATCTTGAAACAGTATTTTATTTTTATTTGAATAGCAATGTAAGTTTATCTTCTTCAAATTTTTACCCTCC
The DNA here is from genome assembly GCF_051122295.1 of Plectrocnemia conspersa. Lineage (NCBI taxonomy): Eukaryota > Metazoa > Arthropoda > Insecta > Trichoptera > Polycentropodidae > Plectrocnemia > Plectrocnemia conspersa. The sequence goes on along the minus strand of NW_028277170.1, from coordinate 1,780,728 downwards.
CCTCACCGCAAAAATAATTATCAGTCCACCAGCTTTAAAAAAATGATTTGCTGAATTACTTTTCTTTTAAACTATATATATATATATTTAAAAAATAAATATAAAACAAATATAAGAAACATTAAAAACTCTTGACAATGTAATATTATGTAGTACATCCATAAAAAAAAAAAAAAATTATTTTAGACAAATATTAACGACACTATAATCATGGTATATATATATGTTTTATTTTATGTATATATTATGTATATGACGGAATAGCGTAGTCCGTGACGCCTCAGACTAGTAACTCTGAGGTTGCGGGTTCGAGCTCCGGCACTGCGGCCCTCGAATTTTTATTTATAAAAAATGCGCTATTCTAAAACTCGCGTTGAATTTTGAAAGCTCGTTCAAAATCCACATTTTTCAATGAAATGGTTTGTCAATTTACTGCAAAGTTGAAGACCTTCTCGAATTACACTCGCAGTAAGGATGACTGGAGATTCATTTTCGTTTTCTTGTTCTTCGACGGTATCAAGAGTTATACCAATGACATTATTGTCATTCATGACATTATATTCAAATAATTCGTCGATATCATTTTGGGTAAATGTTTCAAAGCCTTCCCCACAAATTTCATGTGCTAAAGAAACTATTTTAGCTGAAACTGTCGATGTTGTCGAAGTGCTCTTAATGTAATATTTTTTGAAAGTAGAAATTATGCCTTGATCTAATGGTAGGATGATGTTTGTTGTGTGAAGTGGAAGAAACAGTACCTGTAGATTAGAATGTTCCAATTATGGATGACATTAAAGAAATTGTAAATAATTTAAATAATGAATTAAGTATATTAGAAATATGGTTAAAGAATAATGTACTTAAATTAAATGAGAATAAAACTAAATGTATGTTTATTAATTATAAAAATGTGTTAGATAATAGTACCAAAATAGTAATAAATAACTCTAGTATAGAAATAGTGGATAATATAAAATATTTAGAAGTAATTGTTGATACAAAATTAAATTTTAAAGAACATTGTAACTACATATTAAAAAAAATTAGTAGAAAAATAGGTTTATTATCTAGATTAAGAAATATATTAAGTATAAATACAAAAAAAAAAATTACAATAGTATAATATTGCCCCATTTTAATTATTGTGCAACACTATTAAATATGTTAAATAAATTAGATAAACAAATGTTGCAAAAATTACAAAATAGGGCAATGAGAGTAATCTTAAATAAAAATAGATTAACTAATTGTAAAAGTATGATTGATAGATTAGAATGGTTGAATGTTCAAGAAATATTGAGTATGAATGTTTTAGTATTTATATATAAGTTAGAAAATAATATGTTACCAGAATATTTTAATAAGTATTTAATAAGAAATAAAGATGTACATAAATATAATACTAGAAATAGAGAAAATTTAAAGATAATTAAGTATAAGAAAACGAGTACGGCTAGGGGAATTATGTACGGAGGTTTTGATTTATATAATAGTCTTCCAAGAGAAATCCGAAACAGCAAAAATATAACGGGTTTCATAAATGGAATAAAAAAACACCTTCGTACATATAGAAATAAATTATAATATTAAGTCTTTATTATTGTATATTTTTATTTTTTCTTTCTGTTATGTATTTTTTATATATTTTTATATGTGTTTACTAAATTTGTTAGATGTAAAGATTAGCTATTAAGCTAAATAAATTAATAAAATAAATAAATAAATAAACACGGTGCGTTGACAACAATCAATAGAGCTTTAAAATCGAGAGCTTTCTGATTCATATATGTATATATCCACTACCGTACAAAGCAATTAGTCAACCATTAATTTAATACGACAGTTGTTTAGTTGTTCGATAGACAAAATTCTCCGAATTTCTGTTCCTTTTAACATATAGTTATTTTTTAAAACAATGCTTCTTGACCCGAGTGTAATTGAAAGATCACTTAATCATTTTATATTTTTGTAATTTGACTTGCTCAAACTATGTGTGATGTGTGGTTGAAGAAAAAAAGCATAAAAGCTTCGAATAAATTCGAAATAAAGAATATACTGCTTCTAAAGTCTTTAGCATGGAATAAAAATTGCGGATTCGTCTTAATTTTTAATTATCGATTGCAAACCGTTATATATGCCGGCCATATTAGCGGCATACTTTTTTCATATCATATTTGCACGACATAGTTTAATTTGAACTAAATGGAACTATTATACAAATATTAAAAACTAAAATCTTTCCTCATACACTTTATGTTTGCATAGTTTTTAATTAAATCTTTAATTATCGTTTCATTCGCTACTTTTGCTTCTATTGCTAATAATGAAAGATCGAATTTCGTTAATATTTTTTTATTATTCTCAATTTTGAAAAATACCTTAAAAATGTAGCAACTGTAATTGGTTGTATTCATTGAAAAAATAAGGCAGCAATTACTTCTAAAAAGCTAATCGAAATGGTGGAATTCTTTATTATTAATAATTCGGCAAATTCTCTTATAGATGAAATTTAGGTCTTAAACGTGAATTTTATCATGACAATTTGATGAAGAAAATGTAATAGATCTTCAATATATCTTTTTTGCAATGATTCTTCGGAATTAATAATACCAGAATCTTGCACATTTAATATTTTTTTAAGTTGAAAATACATGCAAATTTATTTTATATTTTTTTAACCTAATATTGACCATATCCAAACTTTTAATGAAGACAATTACACGATAATAATCTTTACCAGTGATCATCCACCGACTCATGAAAATTACGTTCTATGAATTTTCTTCTCATGTCTTAAAATTTAGGTTTGATTTTCCATTTAGAGGCTGTCTCTATTGTTTCAGCTTTTGTCGATGCATACATATTTCTATATGTTTTTAATTCACTTGTGGTAATAACTAGCAGATAAATCTAACAATACCTGAGTTAAACCTATTTGCAAGAATATGGAATATTATTCAATATCTAGAAGTTTTAATGTGGCGTAAAACTTTTTCGAAAAATATATCATAACGTGTAAAAAATAAATAAAAATCCAAACAAACATATAAAACTAATTCTGTTTTTGTATATACGTTTTTGAGTTTGGTAAAGTTAGTACATATAAGCTTATTGACTAGTATAAGCTTATTAGCTAGTATAAATATACTTATTAGTTAGTATAAGCTTATTATGAGATCAACTGAAAATTCGATCGTAATATGTATGAGTATGAAAAGCTTATGCCCATATTAACACTTTTTTTATGGACTCTTGTAGCAAATTTAATACTAAACTTAAGAGTAACGAGACACTCCATATTTCTTTCAGTGTATTTAATTAATGATATTAAATACATCTTGACGTGCTCCCAATTTAAATTGAACGGTGTATGTGCTCTATTTTTTAGTAGTACCTCAAAGAGAGATAATAGGTGCTTTTTCATTCATGCTGAATTCGCATAATTTGTTGGGTGATGGACGAATGTTCAGTCCGAACGTTTGGGAAGTCTTGGAAAAGCCAAGCTCAGTACGATCACGATATTGAACCAACAAAATAGCAATGGTCAGCCCCTTAGGTATCCCATTGTCCGGTGGACCTCACGCTGTTCGACAAAAGCCCGACTAGGAGCCAAAAGTTTTATTTATTGTGGTATCATTACGCTCCTTTATATATTAGTCAAAAAAGAAAATATACCGTTAACATACTATATTTTTTTTTCTATTAAAGTTGTAATAAAGTTTTTTCAACGATATATATAAATACATATAGCTAATTTTATGCAAACTATATAATTTTTAAAAATTATTTAGGATAAATAGGATGTATTTATAAAATCATATTAAGCTGAATTTTGATCTCCATATTATTATTATAATTAATTTTTCGATTTAAAACTGTTTGATGTTAAAAATATATTTTTTATGATTGTTTTAAATAGAAATATTTATAAAGCTACATTGAAATCTTATAATTAATATAATAATAGATATAACAACGTAATAAAAGCTCAATTTTTAGAATTGAATTCGTTGAGTATTTTCTTTTGAAAATTATATTTTACTATACAATTTTTATTTTAACGATTGTTTCGAATAAGCAATATTACATTGTATGTATAAAAATTATATTAAACTTAATTTTTATCATTAATAAAATTAAGTGATAAAAGCTTAATTTTTAATAGCAAAAATGCTCATTATTTTCTTTTGAAAATTAAAAAAAAAAATAAAGTGAAATAAGTTGAGCTTTAAAAGTTGAAATCACATACTATTTTCTTAGGAAAATATTTTTTTTGATATAAAAATGCTATATATTTTTTTAATTTAATTTATACGATTAGTTTAGATAAAATATGTTACTTTGTATATGTAAAAAGCCTCATTTTCATCTCTACAGTAATATTATAAATACAATAAAATAAAACAGTTTAATTTATAGTATTAAAATTGCTCAGTATTTTATTTAGAAAATAAATGTTTGCCGTTAAAAAATATACTTTTTTTTAACTCTAATTGAAGATAGATTATCTATGAAACATTTAATATAATAAATAAATGTAAAGCTTAATTTAGATTTTATTATCAATAGCATAAATAAAATTAAGTAGAAAAAGTTAAATGTTTAAAAGTGAAATCGTTCTATATTTTCTTCAGAAAATTATTTTTTGCTATATAAATAATATTTTTATTGATTATGATGACCTCTGTTACATTATATATTTAAGCTGAATTTTTATCTTATATAAATACAATTAAAAAAAAAATTTTCAATAATAAAATTGCTCAGTATTTTCTTTAAAAATATATTTTTTTTGCTGTCGTTGAAGATAAAATCTTTTAAAACATATCTTTCATAATTAAATTTGAAGTTTAATTATTGAATCTTATGACTTTATATAATTAGTAGTAAAAAAGTTAATTTTTAAAAGGTATTTTCCTTGAAAAATATTTTTTTAGCTACGAAAACAATTTTTTAAATTGATTTTCACGATTAATTATGCTAAACTATGTTAAATTGTATATATATAAAATTATAAATAAAATAATATAATAAATGTTATTTAACTTAATATTATCTTTAGAAAGAGTTTTTTCGTTATTAAATATATTTTTAGTGTTATTTTTACAATTTTTAATTATATGTGACGAAGATAGATTATGATATATTGTAATTATGATATCATCAATATATACATATCATTTATTTGCGAATTAATTTAATTTTAAAATTTTCGCCATAAATTTATATGTAAAAAATCGCTGACTAATTTATCATATGATATTTGTTGTGATTATCGATTTTATTATTTATATTTTTTTATCGTGAGTACTTAATAAAAAATAATAATTCAGTGTATATTTGACATATAGATAATTTAGATTTTCTAGAAACATTTGGTTGAATTTATGCTCTTTTTTAGAATAGTAGTGGTCAACTGGTAGTCCGTGGATAAATTTATATATATTTACAATTTTTGTATTTATTAAAATGTTTCATTATATTTTTATTTATTTGCTTATAATCAAAAGTATGTTCATTGAAAGCCTAGACCAATATCAGGTGCTAATATAGGTAAAAATATTTTTTAGCTGTAAAATGATTTAATACGATGATTACAGATGTTAATAAAATTGTAGAGTTCACAGTAAAGAAAAATTGATAAGACGCAACTGATAGCCATAAATCCATTTATTATTTATTAATTTAAGTTAATGTAGACCGTACGTGACAATAGACGGAATAAATTCAAAGAATAACTATAACTTGTTATTGTATGTGTTTTTATCATATAAAAAATGACAGTTACACACTTTTTCAATATATTTAATGCCCGTTCCAAATCTGTTTAGATGACAGGTTGCAATATATTTATTCAAAATACTAATCTAAGTACACTCCTATCTCTTTGTTATTGGTCGTGGCAGAAAAAAATGGATGAGCTCTTCACTTCTTTAATCCTGGCCATGTGTATAAAGTCGGATACACAGCGTCTAAATCAACAATTATTGTTTGAGATTTGCTTCCGACAATACAATCATATTCATATTACGTATCATATTCTTAACATGTGAGATCGATAAAGCAGCCGCTTCCCTCTTTACGTCAACCTTGGTTCAGGTCGACGTCCAGAATCCGGAGTTCAACCTGCTTTGGACGCAATTACTTTGCATATTCATTAACATTATTATACAATCATACGTGAACATGACTACAATTCTCACTTGCATTTAAAAAAATAAATATATCTGTAATTATTTATTATATCATTAATTATACATCAATTTTTTGCAAATATCTGAGAGTGCAAAAACAAGTACCAAATTATATTACTTGAATGAAGATATCACGGTAGTGGTTCGCGGGATAAAAAAACTTGAGTTCAGTAGTCTTGAGATCCGAAAAGGTTGCCGACCGTGGTTTTAGAGCATTGCTCTCAATAATAGTTTACCTGATATATTTATCATCGGTATCTGTTTCTATACAAGAATTTATTTATTAAAATGTCTTATAGTTTTCGCAAATATAGTAAAGGTTTGACGTTCCTTTCCTAACACGAATTTTCAATATTGCACTATTTTTAATATCAAGATTCATGACGTATAGCGCTTATAACATTTTATTTCTATACCTTTTCTTCAAACTAGCGTGTTTTTATTGGTGTAAATTCACCAATTAACTGACTATTACTCTCATTAAACCGTTTTATTTATATTTAAATTGAATTAAGTGATGTAAGTGTAGCTCAGATATTTGCTGTATTCCGTGAATCTGTTTATTTTAGAGTAATTTACTTCAGAATAGCGGTGACATACATTACACAATTCTAGTTAATACGAATTTAGAACTAGCAAATGGGATGCTGACGGTTCGCATTTGCGAAAAAAGGAAACGTTAATTATCTACAGTGAAGGAAAAAATATACTTAGCAGTAGTATGTCATCATGATCATCACTCGTTTATGTTGCGTCTGGCAACTGTTACTGCAACGACTAATTGTTATCATAAAGCACATATGTATACATGTATGCAGCCAGACGCCATATAGCTCTCTGGGAAAATTTAACTGGAACAAAAATCGTTTAACCACACCGCAACGGGCCTATCTTTATCGAATTTGAGAATCTGTTTTTGAGATTATTTTTAGAGGAGATGCGAGGTCACCGTATTAAATTTTGTTTTTTAAGTGTTCTGTAACGCCATCAATGGCGTCATCGACCAGACGTTATCGATTACAATTCTAAATTGAGCTAATTTTAATAGTTTGCTAACAACATGATACATTGCAATACCACTTTTATCATACGGATGAATTGATCCAAACAAATTTATTATAGACATTTGTTGCTTATTCTCGCGTATAGTTCACGGCAGAATTTACCAGCAAATTAACCATCAGATTGGTGAAACACTATTTGGTCTCGCCAAGGTTTGGAAGGAAGGGAAGTTATTTTTGGTATACAAGTTTAAATACGACGTTGTCGCGATATCTTATGTTGCCTTTTGATAAAATCTAAAATAAGAGAATGATTAACATAGCAAATTCTATTGGAATCTCCGAATTATTGATGGAAACAAAAATCGAGAGTATTGTGCTCAAACGATTTTTGAGCTTTTGACAACCCTTTACATTTTAGCTACGGAAAGTGCAATTATGTCGATTTATCTTATTAAATATGAAAATATACTGACTAGAACTCCATTAAAGACTTATTACGAAATTACGTTTGTGTGAAAGTGGTAATTCTATTTACATTTCAATAATATTTGTGTTAAGTATTCTAGGATGCTCGGATTTATTGTATTGTACGCGTTCTATTTTGATAATCTATTATTGATTCGCGAATTTTATAGTTAATTAATAATATTCTATTATGGTTGAGGACATCCAGATGAAACTATTTCTGATATATCTCTATATGCTGGAGTTCGTTTTTTATCTTTTCATGTATCTTAGCGTTTTTTTATTGGGAGTTTTGGGTAATGATTCTCCGTATTTTTCTAAAAAATATAAATGTCTAAGCATTGCTTTAAAGTAATGAAGAGCGCTGTGGATAATTATTTTATTATAAATATATAGATTTTCATGCCGTTTTTGGCGAAGACATCCGCAATTACAATATGCATATTTTCTGTCAGAATATCTAAATAAGTTTATATAAAATTTTACAATTTCCTCTATACTGGCTGAGCTCCAGCATGCACAGTTTCGACTAAATTTTTAAAAGGAAACCTATTGCTAAAATAAACATTGTTAAGCCCTGCATATATAAATGTAATAAATAAATAAGGTTACATTAAAATAGTACGCTTTAAACAATAATAATTTTTGTAAAAAATATTTTCAGATAAATCTAGCAATATCCTAATTGTGCTTACGTAAAATCTATTCTAAAATATATCTTCACATAAAAAAATAAATAATAATCATATGATTTGATCTTAAACATATAAAACTGAATCTTTATATTTACATATATTAATTTACGAACTTAGTTGGAGTAGTATAAACCAATATATTATAAGATCAAGTCTGATTTGTGTTGTATATTTTGTAGAGAAGATTTATCACCGTAACTAAAAAATAAATATTGCGTTATCAATTTACATGTATGACACCTTACGATTCACACCTAATTTGTCATACCTGAATTTAATTATATTATATTTAAAACCACCAATGAAATAGGGTGTATAAGAAGCATCAACATCCGTTAGCTCAGAATAATATTATATATATTCTAATAATGGTTTTAAAGTTATCTGAATATACTTATTAATTATAACTAAATTGATATGATTTTTTTTGATTTTTTTAATTTAAAATGGTTGTATTTCTATATGTATATGTTATAACAACCGTCTGATTTTATAAAATACAACAACATTAGAGTACTCATATAAAAAAGGATACGGTTTTATTTCTGTATTATATATTAATTATATTTTTATTCGTAAAACATATTTTAGTTAATTTATACTATTCCTAACCCTTTTGAACGGTATCGCCGTACATGTACGGTGGTCGACCGGTGGTTTTATGTTTAGATATTAGAATATATAATATATAAAAAATTAATTTGATTTAATATGAATAATTTTTATAGAAAATAACACCAATAAATGAAAAATATTTATTTTATAAAAAAAAATGAGAGCCTCTGAATTGATATAAAAAGAAATCCACAATAGCCGAGTAATATATAAAACATATGTTAAATAAATTTACGATATTTAGTAATAAAATAGTGCTAGGATAAACTATTAAAATATATTAATACAAACAAGTAGTAAAATAAATCAAAGTAATAAAACGTTGAGAATCATTGACTTCAAAACATAATTAAATTTAATAACACTGATGAAAAATACGTGAAATTAACATATTATACTAACATTAACAAATGTGTATAAATTAACTCATTACTCATTAGTGTATGATGTTAGTGATTTATGATATGAAATATTCTATATCTATTATGGTTTATTATTAGAAAAGAAGATCTCATTATGTTTTCGATACTGTCTACTACAATTTGAATCTGAAACTTGAGTAAATTCGACGAATCTTTTAATCTAATTAGATAAAAAAAATCGTCAAATAACAATATATCAGCAAGTTTTTTGCCTCTGTATATTCACAGAATTGATATTATTTAGAATTAATATTTTATTAATGTAAGTTGTATGAATATCGAATTTAGCCGAAGCTAAGGTGGTGTTAGGATAATGATGCACAATATCGCTTTCAGATGCGTACCATCACAATTATGTTTCATTATAACCATATCGATTGATGTTCCTCTTTGCGCTACACCTATACGTATAATATGCATTGTACCTATGTACATTAGACATATGAAAGAGCTAGTATATAGACTTACAGGAATACTATTCGAAATATCCATATCCGGTAGAAGTCGGTGACTATCTGAAAAATATGGTTTCGAATCTTATATGATAATCTTAAATATATCTAGGAGATCAAAATTATTTTTAACTATAATAGATCATCACATTTTTCTAATTTTATGGATCAATATGGTAAAAAAATATTTAAATAAAATTGATTTAATTCAGCTTTTAACACAGTCAATTAAATTTGATTGCAATGTTTTAAGCACAACCTATTTTCATTACATAATTTTTATATATAGTATGTATATGTAACAAAGTAGTATTTCATATTATTTCACAGAATAAAGGCACTAATAAAATCTTTTTGTTATTTGCGAATTATAATATACCAACACATTACATAACCATACGAGATGAAATATTATAAATTATGTTTAATAGGACTTGACTAATTATGTTTTATTCACTAATTATGCATAATAAAAAAACCGATATTTTAAACTTTTTATTATGTTTTTCAATACTAGAATTTGTATTGAATTGTCTCTTTCTTTTATGTAATATATACTCAAAATGTGACGCATTTTCTTTGCGATTTTCATTTATGGATTACACGGGGCAACAGTGCTTCTATTGTTCTTATACCGAATGTCAAAATTACATTGATCATATTAAGCTATATAAAATTAACAATACATTTATTATTAATATATAGCATATATGTTTTTAACATTTCATATTTTTATTGTTTCAGGTACGTATTAAATTTCGACATCATCTCTTTAACACAAAGTAAAGGTTTGAGAAATTTTATTTCTAAATATTTTCGCGAAATCTTTGTGATGCATAGTTTCTTGTGAAATATTTTACTTATTATACTTTTAAAAATATTATTAGATTTAATTATATATTGGTAAAAATCTTAATAAACTCCGTTTCAAAGTTCCCTTTCTATTTTTGTTTTCTTGCTCATACCACGGTGTCATTATTTAGTCGATCACAATACTTATTTAGCGCATGGGACTGTTGAAAACCACTGGCGACCCTACATATGAGCGCATAAACGGTTGGTTATTATGCAAAACCTTTAGCCTTTATCCCGGGCTGCCCGCTTCGGGGGGTGACAATTTTACGATTTTTTTTTATTATACATTATGGATATAGATACGTAGTATCTCTTTCTCTATCTATATAAATGCGTATAATGCATTATTTAGTATATAAAGAATAAGTTATGAGTCGGGGCCCCCACGGGCCATTGCACTGATACAGACACTTGATCCCAATGCCTAATGGAGAGTGATGTCCTTTTTAACACCCTCGCGTCCTTGTTCTCCCGCCGTCTTGTCCTCCGATGAATATTTCATAAATTCGGCAAAGTGCTCGGACGCCGGAGGTATTTTTTCGCGAAATCACATCATCTATAATAACGCGGAGCAAGGTCGTGTGTTGAATATTTTTGACGTGACCGAATCAAAGGCGCATTTTAAAGACTCGATGGTTATTTGTATCGATGGCTTTATATAGTTGTTTAGATGTTTAGAATTAGATCATCTACAGTGCTGTAAAATATTTATATATGAACAATACATTGTAAATCTCATCGATTGTACGCAAAGGTTTAATTTCACTTTCGCTCGCTCACGTGTTAAGTGACAAGAGTGAGTGAGAAGAACGCGTGTAACGCACGCTCTTATCTCTCACTCATTCTCATCACTTAGTACGCGAGCGCGCGAAAGGGAAAGTATCTCACCGTACGCGCATGCTAACATGTTACCATAATGCAGAGTATATAAGAAAAAATAAAATATAAACAGGAACAGGACAAGTTCCTCGTAGCTGACATAAAATACATCAAAGCGATAGCCGTTGGTGAGTCGCCTAGTGTTGACTTCCTGGCTGTAACGGGCAATAAAAGAGGACGCAATCGTGACTCGCAAAAACGTTCTTGAACCCAAAACAAACAAGCCAAATTATCAACCCAATGCTCCTGAAAGAAAAGCGCTTTGATACAAAAGTGGAAAATAACTAAATGTCCTCATATAAAAATACTTCAAAAATATTTTCTAAAATTTATCGATTAAGATCGAGTATTTGGTTATAATGGGATATCAAATTATGCATCCAAATCAAGAATGCTGCGATCTAAAGTGTCATAGAGTACACGAATAAGAGCATATAAAAGAGTAACGCGCTCTTCATAACAAAGCCGGCATCTTAAAGTATTTTTCACAGATGTCGTTTATGTGTAGAGAGAACCTCCACTTGCTCTTTAGTGAAAGTTTCTTCAGCTAAAGCGTTTCTACCGAGATTATAGAAATAATCTGATTGTGAATGAAATCAAGAAACTGACTGAAAGGGATTAAATTCATCTAATCATTGACAAATAAAAAATTAGAATTTGTAACTATCGTATTAATGTCCATAGGTTATGAACTATTTATGATATTTTAAATATTATTCAAGTAATATCATCTGGGAAACCGATCTAAACTCTCAATCATCTGAGCAATATCGATGATTCGTGGCAGTATTTTTTCTATTGTTTAATACAAATCTGACACGTTTGCGTGCATCTGTGTAATGGTAGATTAAAAATCGATAAAAACTGGCAACGTTGTCATTCTATGTAATGTGTAGTCTTGGGATGCTTAATACCTGTCTGTACTGCATTCCTTCGAATTTGATATCGACCTTTTAGTGCATTTGCTTTATTGAAATCAGTTTTGAATCATACAAAAAATGTTATGTATTAATTTTTAGAACTAGATTTTTTTTGATAAGCATATAATAATCATAGAATTAAATATAATATCAAATGCTTCCGATGAACCAATGTTTCTAAAAAATCATAATCACACAGAGTGTTAGAAAATTTTAATTAGGTAGCGATTGATATTTTCATTAGTATTGTATATTTATATGTTAGTTCACTAAATCTTAGATTTATTATTTTAATTTCAATACGTGTGCTATAAAAATTTCACATCTGCTATATATTAAGTATTACTTAAAATAGCGCCTCACAAAATGTAGCACCAAACATACTTTTCGCGAATCGGAAAATAATTTATATTATGTAGTTTGATGGATATAAAACATGTAAGAATTTAAATAGAATAGTTTATGCAATGTTTACCATAAGATTAAGATACATATAGTAACTGTTTTTTTTCTTCGTTTAAAATTTGCTAGTTTGCAAAATGAACATGCAGTTAAATGTAACTCATTTATTTAAATTTAATTTGATTGTCTTTATATTACTTTTTGGGGTACATAAAAATTACAGATTATCCCACCCTTGCGGACAAAAGGCGAAACAAGAGTGATTCAGAAATATTTCTTTGCCATTTTTTCCATCTTACTTTGGTTTCATGTCAAATATTGTCTGTGGACTTTAAAATTGATGTATTATGACTAAAATAATATATTTTTTAGATACAATTTTATAAAAATTACATAAGTGTCATCTGCGGTGTAATATATTTTATCAAATTGTTAATACGTTATTCTTATAAAATTATAAAATTACTTATCTGCAATAGATTAAGTATTAATTAAAATAGCGCCTCACAAAATGTAACACAAAATACATTTTTTCGCGAATCGGAAAATAATTTATAGTATGTAGTTTGATGGATAAAAAACATGTTAGAATTCAAATAGAATAGTATATGCAATGTGTAATATTAGATCAAAATACATCTGGAACTAACTGTCTTTTTCTTCGTTCAAATTTTTCAAGTTTAAGTACTTTTTTACTAGAAGCATTGTGATACAATTCATCGCATTTTAGTCAGTAAAGTACTTTTTAAAGTTGCTAAGAGTCGGTGTCGACAATTCGTTAATTCTCGACGACTTTCAGCTGCCAGATTTTAACTATAACCTTGCATAAATTGGATCACGAGTGAAATCAAATCATTTTACATTAATTAAGATTTAATCTGAAATTTATTATTTTATTAAGGATCGATTGTAAAATTTGGAAATAATAGGGAGCTTGATTTATTTTTATCCAGCTTTTTATTGAGCTTTCAAAACACAAGGATGTTTTTGGCGATAGCTATGAGGAGCTGAAACAAATTATGTGGGACGGACATTTATTTTAGGTGTGCACAATAATTGTTTTTTATAATTTATTTTTTAAATGCATCATAACGCATTGGGGAAACCTGGAAAATAATAAAATTTGAAATAAAATAAACTAATGTTATCTGGAGCTAATGCGGTAATTTAAATTATTATTATTATTAAAAAAAAATTTGTCGAAGTGTGTCTGTAATAAAATTACAAATAAATTCAAGGTAGCATTTCTCTTTTAGAGACAGCAATTCTTTTATCTTATAAAAAATTAAGAACTATCTCTGATGGCTTTTTTCTAATTAACTTTGTATACATATGTATATTCTTCAGCTAATTTGCTAACATTTGCAATAATAAATCAAGGCTTAGTCTCACTCCGCACATTCCTAATTATATATCAGTTGGTATTAAACCTATTTTTAACCATAACTTTATAACAGACGTGTTCGAGTATCTATTTACAAACCACATCAAGTTTTACTACATAAATATTTTTTACAACTACTTAATCAATCAACTATAAATTTGACAGTTGTTGGAAAGTTCGAAATATCACCGATATCTCTACATAAGGTCGTGAACTTTTCACACAATTCAGAAAATATTTTTCATGGTGTTGTATAAGCACGTTACACTCATCTGGGTTAATACGTTTATGCTCCCAAGAATTTACCCATACACGAACATTTTATACTAGTTGGTAAACAAGCAACCTACTAAGCTGTATACTTAACTTTGTTTTTTATTATTAGTTCACTAGAATTTTATAAATACTTTCATTAACTACTCTTTTTTTTATTGTTCGTGTATATTTTAATTAATAAATTTTGTTAGTACCACAAGGATCGCATCTTTGACCGTAGGGCTTCCGATCCGGGTATCCGATTTTTTTTTAAATAACTCATTTAGATATTAATTGGGTAGTGAGAGCGGTGTATCGAAAAGGGATTAAAAATTCCTATTTAACAATCCAAAAGTATATGACACGTTTCATTCCAGCATCCTCAAACATTTGCCGTTTAACAAAAAAAAAATGCGAGTATTTGCAAAAAATACAAAAGGCATTCTCTGGGGACAAAACGACATTTAAGTCTATTGCTTTTATTTACCGTCAATGATTCGCTCGCTATTCATCGGTTGATGTTTAGCACCGCTAGAGCGAGATGTGAATAGTTTTTTTTAAATTACTCCGATGCAATTTTGATACCAACTACACAAGATTAATTATTTGGTTATATAATTATTATTATTTATCGTTTAAGAAGTAATTAAAAATATTCACTCACTTCTGCAACTATGAAATGAGCAAATTCTGCTTGAAACATAAATAGAAGATTATTAAAGAAATGATGATGCTTTTAAGTTTATAATCCGAGGGATTTAACAATGGTCGGTACTTCATAAACATTCTGTTAATGTTTTGACTCGTAGTAGAAACATATTTTTGCTGTAAACAATATATTGGGACGGGTGAGCCGTTTAGCGCGTTTTCACGATAAGCAAATTCATATATATATATATATATTCATATATTCGATACACGAGTGCATCTACTTTTACTTCTACTTTTTGTTTCCCAAATGCAATTCTAAATTTATCTGTATTTTGTAAATAAAATTTTTAATTATACACATTTTTTATATAATATATTTTTTTTGTTATCAACATGCAAATAAAATGATTGAAAACAATTTCGTCTGATTTATATTGCAGTAAATATTAATACTTATTTCAAATAATTATACATCCATACTTCTTTAATCTTTAAATTTCTAAATCTGTTATTTAAAGAAATCATATTTATAAAGTTGTCAGTGTCGACAGTTATTATTAAATTTCATAGAATATATACATTAATGTTTTAACGATTAAATCATATATGTATTATATATACAATATATACACACATACCTTGTTGATAACATTATACGTAAATAGTTATTTGATTAAGTTGTGGGGACCACACAGCAGCATATTAGGACATCACATTCGATAATATTATAAAAATAAAAGTAATATGTTACGAATTACCATTTATTATTATAGCATGAAAAACAACGTACAACTCTCTTTTCTATAAATTTTGGTGTCCCTCAAAGAAGTGTGCTTGGATCTGTACTATACCTAATATGGTTCCGATCTTCCGAAAATGGAAATTACTATTGTGGAAATATTTTCTGATGATATCAAAACATCAAATAACAATCCAATTATTGCTTCCAATGCGCTGCAAAAATATTTTATCAAAATACAAGTATGGCTGTTATAGATATAAAATAAAAGCGAATTAATTCTCGTCAATGCATATGTGTATGACATTTATAATGAGAAATGAAAACTGCAGTTTCCCTTATTGAAAATAAGTTATCACATTATAAAATAAAATTCAGTAAAATGTATTGGCTTATAGGTCATTGATCACGGTTATCGACGATTAATGAGCTTTTAATATACAATGCAATATTTGTACACGTAGTATACAGATGTGGTCAACCGCCAGCATCTCAAATATTAATATGATCCAATTCCATTGCTGGGAATGATATTAAACGACCCGTAGTTGTACCTAATGAGGTCATACGGCAAAATCTCGACTAAAGCTCTGTAGAAAACAAAATTAGTAAATGCCAAGAGAAATGAATGAATAGACTAAAAAAATATTCCATTCAGCTCGCTGTAAGACTCGCTAAGTAAAAAAAAGACAAGATGATTAAAATATGATGAACAAATAGATTGCTTCAAGATTTAGCGACATGTAACTAAAGAGTTTATCCCCCACAAGTTAGTTACTTATTTATTTTTGCCATAGAATCTTAATTATTTTGCTGATTATTTACATGAGATAGATTACATAGAGAAAAATGTTTCGAATTAGAAAATTAACAATGTTTAGTTTAGATGCAATAAAATACAGCCTTATATAAAAAAAAGTTTTTCGCGCTTCCTTAAAAAGTTTGTTTAGGTTAAATAACGAATTTTATTTTTTACTATTTTAGTTACCAATTTATCAGTTTTAAATATTCATTCGACAATGTATTAACAACTTAATTATTTATGTTAGCTGATCTTAAAGTATATTTTTGTATTTTTAAATATTATTTTACGAGTATTATATTTAGAAGAATGTTGCGGTTATCAGTTGCTTACAATCTAAAGTATGTTTTACCGAGTAAAATTTTAAATGTGAGTGAATGAAAAAATCTCAACTCACTTTCAGCAGTGTATCAATATTTGTTTAACTTGTGATTTATTATATACGTCCGATGCAATTAATTTAACATCATTACAGCAAAAAAGATTTGTTTAGGAGGTATTTTTTAATTGTGTGTTTATGATTTATATTATATATTTAACCAGAAGTCGATAATCTTTTTTTTTTAATATTTTAGAAAGCAAAATTTAATAGATCTGACTCCTTGAATATACTGCTGTAATAAAACCTAAATAAATTTTACGCTGAAAGATCTTATTATAAAAACGTGATATTTTTCAAGGCTATTATTAATATTTAAAATATGATAACACTGTAGTTATTAGTATTAATGTAAATTCCAAAGCTAATAGTTCTAGTGTTAAACGCCAAAGCAAATATTGGTTCCTTGCGTTTGTTTTGTGTTTGTCCTTGTGTTTGTGGTTATGATCTAAATATTTAATCTATTCCAGCCATGTCCAACACGTGGCCGGCGGGCTACTTGAAGATTTTCAGCGGCCCTTTTTTTAATTTTAAATTTTGTGATTCATTACATAAAAAGGTCCAGAGTGAGTTGGAACATTTGTACTTTTTCATTAAAATAAAAGTTTAGTTTGTCGTTATACTATCTCAACTTGTAAAGAAATGAAGAACTCATTGTTGGCGAACGAACCTTTAAGTTACAATTACTAAATGATAATCTGATAAATCAAAGAAACATATTTCACATACAAACTTGCCAGCTTAAAAATATCCCATATAATTTTACGGACGGTGACTAATTACTGTAGTTAATGAAATATGTCCAGAAAAATCAAGCATTGCAAATAAAATTTGTGCAACGCTTAACATAACTTCAAATTTTTATATATTATTCACTGACTTTGGATGAAACAACAGATATCAAAGATAGTCAAATGAATGTGACAGAAAAAATTCTCGATCTTGTGAGTTTAAAGGATACATCAGAAAATATATCAAAGAAGCTGCGCAAGTTCATCAGATTGATTTGAAAAATCTCATACGCATCACAACAGATGATCAGAACAAAGTATTGGCGTTGTTCATTCGATTCTTGAACACATGAAAGCCACATAAAGAAGTTAAAATTATTTTAAGAACCTTTGTGCATAAGTATTGAACATGTCGCATGTTGTTGCTACCGTAATTATTCAAATAAACATAGTCAGATCCGATTTATATTTGGTCACGCATGATGGTATTGTAGATAAAATGTATTGCCAGCAATGATAACAATCAAGCGACGTACAAATAAATGTTGTAGTTGGATGCTTCTTCTTGCGATAACTACATTCAGGTGGAAGTTCAAGTTGCAGCATAATCGGATCAGTCGTAGACTAATGCATCTCAAAAATATGCCAATTGTTTTTGACTAACAAAGATGCAATTTTTAATTGATACAAGTGTTTTTCCTCGGCATAAAATTGTCAGAATTTTAAAGGTGGCTTAATATGAACTTTTCGCAGATTTTGGATGGAAAAAATTTTGGTTTGGACCTTGGACTGATTTTATACGCCATTTAAATTTATTAGTTGATCTTAAGAGTGCTCGTATGATTACCGCCAGCACAAATGTCTATTTAATAAATACAAGAGGAACAAATACTTCAACACACATTAAGTCTATTTAAGAGACATCGCAGTATAATGAAATCATTGAGTGTGCCAGTAGGGAAATCTTCAATAAAGAGAAAGATTAAACATTTAAAGTTCAATAGTCACAGAACTCTTTGACGTCCAAGAAGATTATCTAGCACAGAAGTAGACAAACCATGATCAACCCTTTTGGAACGCGAAAGCGAAGAAGTACAACGATTTTTGAAATAATAAAATTAATTATAAATAATATATAGCAAATAAAAAACATATTAGAAATTGCTAAGGAGGGAGTACACTCGTGAACTTGAATCTAAATACAGCAATATATTTTTTTTATTAATTTGAGCAAAAGTAGCAATAATGTATTTGAATGGAACGGCGATCAAGTATCATATTAATAATTTATAAATGTAATATTTAGATCAAGTTGTTTATTTTTAATATAATAAAACGATTGTGACGTCAATTAATAAATATTTGAATCAAGTTTTGTTTGTTTTTTATATTTGCGGCCCACGGCAGATCAGTAATATTTAATTTGGCCCAGTAAACGATTTACGTTGGACACCACAGAGCTAATCCCATATAGTCAGACCGATCTTAAAGTAAACTTGTTAGTAATAAAGAGATCGTTGGATATTTGCCAGTTATCGACTATTATCACAATCATTGTGTAAAGCAAGGAGTTTACGATTCTCTGACTGCAGTATTATTTGAGAGAAGATCGAATTTCCTATGACACAATAGTAGTCGATGTATCATAGTCTTAATCTAACCATGTGTAACGACGTACTAAACTATGATTGATTTCAATTATATTATACCAAGAAAATAAACTTTCTTAACTCTGAACTTTATGTTTGATCACTGATTAGCAATGGTAGATTTTGTATTATTTTTAGAATGCTTAATAATATGTTTGTAAAATATTATTTTAATACAACACGTTTGATCTAGTATATCAAAAATATCAATGTGGATTAAACTTAGTGTAATGAAAGTTTGATCCACATCTATATCTATTCTCAATAGTTATTTATAAATGGCATAAATATGACAGTTACAAATGCAAATCTTTACAGAGTTATTTAGATTCTCTATGGAAATGGACAGCCTTTTAATATCGAAAAGTATCATAATATGTCATTTTCTCGACCCCGTTCGCCATCAGTTTATTCCTATGATCTTGGTGGAAACATTTTGGCTAGAGAAACTTCTATTGTAATCACTGTAGAGAACAAGTAGAGATTCTTTCTACAAGTAAAAGACGTTTTATATGTGGTAAATCTTACAAAATGCTCGCCTTTGTTATGAGGAACGCATTTACAACGAACAATACTACATCGATGCTGGTTTTTAATTTTCATTTAATTTTGTACTAAACATTAATTAAAATGCTAGTTTTAAAATCCATTCCTAGATTTAAACACAGGTCACCACATTACAGTAATTTCTCTGAATTAAAAATATTTTATTTAAGTCAATAACTTTCGAAACCTAGCAAAAACATTTTATTCTAAGATCAACCTTATTCCAATGGTGGATCAGAAAACTTTGTGATGCGTCTTAGATTTTTTTTATTAAAAGCGCTTTACATATATTTTAATTATACCTTTATAGCATCACTTAAATTTAATATTTTTGTGCATAATTATTATCAGTGATATAAAATAAAGCTTAGAAAAACATATTCTTACTTTTTAAATGCAAGAAAACTGTTTTCGCTGCCAACCATCGCAGGTGCGCATTTTGTGTTAATAAATATTATTTGCACCCACTTTGATAATAATATACAGCTTTTAAAAAGGTTCTAAATATCTTCTCTGTTTCTTTCATATAAAATATTTTAAATTCTGCTTAATTTACATTGGAATCACAGAAATAGCAAACGTGCAAATACACTTAATTGCTCCACGTCTCAAGCATCGAGCGATTCATCGAACTGTAAAAAGCATATACATTTTATTACTATGAAAGCACATCTTTTGTTAAATCCTTTCGTTACAGCTTTTTTGTATAATTGCACACTTGAATAGCATTGATAGTTTATCTTTTATTATATTATAAAGAAAAAAAGTCCGTTAGTATGAAGCTAATTACGCTTTCTTGAAATATGAGCCAAACGTAAAGATACTATTGTTACGGCTGCGGATTTATTACATATGTTATGCACTTATTATTTTCTTACTATCAAATTGGATGGATAATCTCATTAATGACATAAAAATATCGATTTAGATTGCCACATTAAACACAAACACAGAAAAAATAATCTTCTACTTTTATTTGAATAAGCCCTTAAGCCCTTATTATATTTATATTTCATCACACAATACTTTTCCTCCAAAAAAATACGAAGATGGAATAATTATTTTTTTATTGCGAATAATAAAATATACGTAGCAAAATAATATTGGCAATGAATTCAGAAACGGGAAACTGTTTAATTTAAAATTACCGATCGGCGTGACAGGTGAGAATTTAAAATGGTTCAATTTATCACTTCGAACAATTATTATCGGTTAAGTGCACGCCTGACGATGACAGATAACTCTCCTGTTTCGAAATGTTATAAAAAACTACATCAGTTTTAGAATGGCGAAAACATCTCTGGCATGTGTTCTAATAACTGTTTATGTAACGACATAATTTGATTCCGTCAAAATGGTTTGATTGAATGTTTTCTAAGCAAACATCAAATATTTCGCGAAAGTTTGCGATGAAGTGTTCAAGATGCTTTGCTTGTTTATGTAAAGCGCATTTTATTGTAAAAATCTATTGGCGATTCGCGTTTTGTATCAAACGTTACTTCGTACCGTTCACAATCTCGGAATTTCCTTGTAGTTAAAGAGGATGTAGAGAAACTTTCATAGATATCTCTACAAAAGAGACTATGGTAGCGTGTATTTAGTGAAGCAGTGATTTTCAACCTTATTTCTTCACTGTCGCGGTCAGGACGTCAGCGTTTGAAACCGCTCTATTTACATTTGAAGGTTAAAAATAAAATTTCTTGATACGTGTCGTATTTTTTTTGCTTGGAGCATTGCTATACAATCGGCACTTTGTGAAGTTGCTAAGGGGCGGTGTCGATAATCTGTTAGTTCCTGACTCCAATAAAATTGTGATCGCATCCCTAATTCTTACCGTCGCGGCCAAAACGTCAGCGCTTATTCTTGCACAAGCCATTTAGTTTCTAATGATGTTTTCGGTGATTGCAGGTGGCACAGTAGCTATTTTTTTAGCTTATTGATTTTATATATAAAATAATATAATAAAAAACATAATATAACGCCAAAAAATATATGTTACGTGAAAATGCATTTTTACGAAAATAAAAACCATATAAATAGCGTTTTTGTAATTTCGAAAATATTTTTTGTAAATTCATAATTAAAATAATAAATAATAAATAACGAGGAATAACCTTATTTAATTAATTAATAATATTATTTATAAATTAATATTGAAAAAATATTTAATTTATACATATTAAAAAAATATCTTTTGAAAAAATATTTTGAATAAATATATATTTATGATCTATGTCTGGAGAATCGCAGCCGAAATATAGAAAGAAAGTGAACAAAAATCGCGATTAATCCCGAGATTTATAAATATATATATATATGTATATATTTCGACTGTGATGCTACAGCCATAGTCACGAATATTCCTTAACTGCCGCTCTCGTCCTTGACCTTATATACACCTTGCGGTGGGTCAGTATTAATAATATTCAATAATTGTCCATTTGCGGGAGACGCGTCGTTTGTGTCCGTGTTAATGTGATTTTGTAATTGTGTGCCAATTTGTTCGGTGACAATTGTATGTGACTTTTTGTTCGTGTAAACTCCAAAAGCTTTAATACTCCCGAACTTCTGAAAAAAGCACAAAGCACGAACGCTTTCAACCGCGATATGGTAATGATCTTCACGTTCTTCTTTTCTTTGCATCAGTCGTAGTCCATCCTTGCAATAATTGACAAAGATATATGAGGATCGAATCGCGGATATTGAAGAAACATTCCATTCAATTCAGCACCTGAAGATGATTGCTATATTGCAATTGAGAGCAATCGTGCAATAAAATAATAGCTGGACTGAAATCGCATTAATAATTACAAAAATAAAGTATATACCTGCGAGATAATAATAAAAAATATTTTATATACATTTTATAAATTTTCAACTCGTTTAATAGTCAATAATATTTAGCGATAGTAATTCTATTTTTTAAATTATTTTTATAGTAAATACAAGAACTTTCTAATCGGACACCGATGTTATTATATTAATTTGTTATTTGACACATATTTAGCTAATAACCTAGCTCTATTATGTACTTCTGTTTCTAAAGCACTGTTTTTCATGTTTACATATCTTAAAATTTGAGTCCGATAACGTAACACTGAGCTGTAAATATACATACTTTGCTAATACGGCATATTATTCAACTAGCAATTCATACAACTTTTAAAGCCATTATTTTCCCTCTAAAATAAAACTTATGATGATGATACGTAATATACTCGCGGTTAATGAAATAGCGAAAAAAAAAGTACGTGAAACTTTTTACTGTACAAATTTTGTAAACATCCAAGGGTGAGGTTTGCAAACACCACCCCTCAATTAGCGCAGTACCCTAGCCTAGTCTGATGTGGGGCTTCGAACCTTTTTTCTTATTGTTCCTTTGGAAAATTACATAAAATTTTTTAAATATGATTGAAGGGTTGTTTGCGCGTGTGTTTGTTTCCGGCTTAGAAGCGTTTATATAATTTATTATTGCAATTTACGACTTTGCTTTTTCCCCGAAAATAGACCCAGTTTGGTTTCCTGAACGGATTTATTTGCTTCTTGAATGGTCGGTCTATGTATATATTTATATATATATATGTACAATACTAAGCTATGTGACTAGTTGAGTTTGTTCAGAAGTAGCGCAATTTGAGTCAGCACTCACAAAAGCTACAGGTGTCGACGAAATACCTGCAGAAATAATAAAATAAATAAGATAATAGTTTATGACAATGTGAGTCGACTTTTAATTGTGTATATTTACGAAAATAATTAACACTTTTCTTTTTATTCATTTCAGGTACGTATCAAATAACTGCATCATTATTATATCACAGCGTAAAGGTTTGAGATTTTTTTATAACAAAATAATTTGCATTGTATTATAAAATAACAGTAACATAGACCAATGGTGATGTCATTGACTAACACCTGAAAGACATCGGTTCAAATCTCAAATAAACTCAATCGTGTCTAGGAGATCAGAATTAGTGGTTACTATATAAATATAATTCCGATCAATCACCACAGATTAGGTTTTCCTAGATTTTCCTAATCTCGCGAATCAATATCATGATAAATAATTAAAATTAAAGCGAGCTAGTGACATGTATATATTGTTGGCTATAATCAATGATTTACAGACTGGTGTCTCACTATTAATTAGTAGTAGTTGATTATGTACCTGTTGTAACGCATTAATGTCTGTCATGTTACAACGGAAAAATATGTATTCCGTTCCTTTATTAAATCACGTTAGTTATTGATTTTATTTAAATTATTATTTAATATTAATTTAATAATATTACATTCCAATTTTCTTATATACGAAAATCGTGCGTATAGAAACGCAGACCACCCGCGTTCACTAGTCGTTAATTCTAATTTCAGCATCGATGCTGGAATTCGACTTTTAGATTTCCGCCAAGACGCCCTGTAATCTTAGCAACTCAAACGGAGCGTAAGAGTATAATTGACGCTTCTTTCACGCGAATGATAACGATACCTTTCATCTGTTGTTTGCTAATTGAACGCTAAGATCGCAGTCAGTTGCTCAATAAACGGATGCATTCGAGAACTGGGAGTATTAGTAATAATGAACGGCAACAGTGACACAGACGTGACTATTCCATGTCCTCATCTGTGGAAATGTGATTAATAAACAGCTGGATCTCTGCACCGTAAAATATTTGACACAATTCTCCACATATATATTTACGATCACTAGCAGAAAATCTTTTGTGGACCAACAGCATGGTTTTCGTCCCACGCGATTTTGCTGCAAAAATGTTTCTTATAACTTAAATTATTTTGGGATCGTTGTTAGTTCGTGAGTAATTGTAATATCTGTAAAATAAGTATTTCATCTCTTCCGGAGTTTCGCAGACTTCCAGCCTGAGACCACTGTTGTTTTATTATTCATAAACAACGTAGTCGTAATGCCGATAACTTGAGTGTTCCAGCATCCAAATTCAGATTCGATGTCTTTGCAGACCGATGGCTGCTGATAGTGCTACATAATGTCGTTTTCCATCTATTTATTATCAGTAGAGTTAAAAATAAATTGGTTATAGGGATTACTACTAAAGACCTCAAAATTATGTTCGAGAGAAAGTGGCAATTTTCTCCACATTTAAAAAATATTTGTGATAGGTCTTCTAGATGTTTTGTTATAAGAAACGTTTTTCACTTGATGATCTATTAGAGATTTACATTTTTTATAATATTAGTCCGTAGCAATCTTAAAACTCATACGAACCTTTTATGATTCCATGTTTCGGTTGTGATGCTCCAGCCATGGTCACGAATTTTTTGTAACTGAAAATTCGTGACCATGGCTGGAGAAATAAATAAAGTGTAAATCGCGATGAATCCCGAAATTCCAATTATATATATATATTATTATTATTATTTATATATTTATATCAAAGATTGTTAACTTCTGACTCACGTCCTACATCTGTTGATATCGATACGTTTGTTTTTTTTATTATGATCCCCTTCAACTAGCATCATTATAAAGTAATTTCGAAAGTTTTGAACCAATGTGGTAATTCAGAGAGCTTAGAACATCGGGTTTAAATGCTGTATTATTATAATGTTACTATTTACAAAATACATTAATTAATTAATAATTAATTCAATCCTAAATTTTATTTTCTGTCCATTGTCATATTATACATAAATTTACACATCCTTAAAATATTCTTGTATTAATCTACCATTAAAATATGTCTAATTCTAGTAATAAAACTGTCTAGCTTTATTTATTAATAAATGATTATTAAAATACTATAATAACATCTTATTTTATACTTTTATAAAAATACAACATTAATTTCGAATATTTTTCTTGATTTATTAATTGTTGATAAATAATTAAAATGAGGCAGTCTAATACTATTGTAAATTGTTTATTTAATTACACTTAATATAGACAATTTTTTTCTAGTCAATAAAACATAGACAAAATCGCTTTAACGCATTTATGACAAGTTTTCGTATATTTTTTAAGCGCGAGGTGGTGCAGGCGTGAAGACTTTTGATCGACTGTTATCAAGTATTTGCTTATTAGTCCTGTCTTTAATACCATAGCATCTTTATTTCCTTTCAGTATGTTTTCAACTTGAGCTTTATATGGAATAGTAGCAATCTTAAAATATTTATATTGGTGTCTTAGTATGCCTGCAAATATAATATTTATATTTGCAGGTACGAACTTACTTTTAAGAACGTGAATGTTCATGATATTTGTCGTTGATCAAGTTTCTTGATTTATATCAGATTTGTGGACATAATGGAAGAAGAATAGGAACATCTTGGGCAATTTTCTAAAACATTTAATTTAAAAGAGCATTACCTCCTTATTTCTGACATATAGACAAATGTATTGTCAACAGTAAAATATGAAGAATATATAAAACTTCTCTTATACCTCCTTATTTATGCAACTATTGATCAGTACAGATATTATCAAAACATAGTATTGTTCCCTTCAAAATATTTCTTAATTTCAAAATAAATATCTACTCGTATGTTTGTCGTTTCAGCTTTCGATACATAGTTATGTGTAGTGTCAAAAAAAGTTTAAACCCTTTAGATTTTTTATTTCAAAAAGAGAGATGGACGATCGACCTGTGTGTGATGAAACACTCAAGAATATAATACGATATCTTGCTTATCCCGCGAGCATATCGGATTACGATTAATCGTCTGATAATTGATGAAGGTCGGTCCGGATAGTGCTCTTAGGCAATACAGCTTATGTACATATAAAACTATCTGGTCTTTTTTATGGGGTAAAATCTGTGTGATAAAAAAAATTAAAAAACAACGGTTAAATTCATATTTTGATTTAACTACGTGTTCATGAATATTTATAGTTATTCAAATGTAAAAAATATTGTCATTTAAAATAATGTACATAGTTAACATTATATACATTATCTCAACTTGTAGACTAAATTAATATTTTTTATATTAAAAAGTTCGATATAATCTTAGTTCAAAACATGATTTTTTAATTTGCAAGCATAAAAAACAAAGTTCAAGTACACTTCAATTAGTGTGATTATTTTTATTGAAAAATATTTTTTATTTTTATACGTTTTTATGAATATTAACGCAGGTTTTTTTTAATAAAATAGAAACTGTAATAAGCTTACTTTGCTCTTTGAAAAATCAGGAGAAAGTTATAAAATTCATTGAAAATCTATTTTTAATTAATTAAATAAACAATCTATTGAGATACGTAGAATATGCTTACATAATAATTCATTTATAGTACACATAATGAGGCTCTATATCTAATTAGCTTGACTAAGATATGACATAATATTTTTGCATCATTAATATAATATTAGGTCGATGAACATTCACAATATTTATATTACTAGGTTAATGGTTTGTTGCAAATAAATGACTAGATTTCGACAATTTAAATATACATTTAATAAAAAAAAAAATATTTTAAAAGATATTTCGCTCATATCAGTTTGAACTTAGTTAACAATTTAACCTTTGACATTGTTAATGATATCTTATCTTATGTATAATATTTGGCGCAATTGGTGTCACTAAAATTATATAATAGTAATATTTTGTAAGCATTATGATTTATTAGGCGAAACATTTATAAAAGATAACATATGTATTTAATCATTCTGTATCAAATAGTCGTTTATTTATGATTATTTTGTTAAACAAATTTTCACAATAAATCTTTTTTCAGTTAATTCAATTAAATTTTTTAATAAAAAATGAATATTTTTTTTATTAACAATAATAAAATTAAAAACGCTTATTGTGTAATTTGCTTTACAATAAATTAAAAAAATTCACTATTGATATTTTTTTATCGATTCCTTAATTTTTGGAAAAAACGACTTGTGTCATTTTTTTACAATAAATCTTCTCTAGTATTTTTCTTTTATTTTTTGCTATCGATTTCCTAAGAGTCATTCTTAAAAATCGTCTCGTGTCATTTGCTTTACAGTTAATCAACAAAAAAATCTGTTCAATTTATTTTTTATATGAATTCCTTAAGATTAATATTGATTGAAAAAATCCTCATGGATCATTTGCTTTATTATTAATATTTACTACTAATCATTTTACATCCTACGTAATTTTTATACAGATTCTTGTAAGAAAACTTTTCATTCTACTTTGAATTAAAAAAATTACGTCTAAATATATTTACATATGTATGTATATTAATTTATTTTTATTATATTAATTACGAGATGTAATTTGTCATTGAAAAGTATTTTTTAATAATTTAATATTGCTATCAACTGCATATGATTTTTTTTTTATTAAAATTAAAAACATTGTGAGCTGACAGGTTATGAAAAGAAGACTGACACAAATAACTTTAGCAGGTGTGCATTGTCCCATGCGAACTGAACCAATCTATGTGCACAAAAAAATACCAATAGCTTGATGCACAGTATAGAACATTCAGTAGGCCATTGCCAGAGATTATTTGGAAAGGGCTCTAGTTCTAGACTTTACAGGGAAGAATAGTGGACGTGACCGAGAACTATGACCGCCCTCCAGGGTCCATATTTAAAGCTGCTCGAGCACCGAAGGGTTGTCAATTGTGCCTTTAAGAAATTTCTAAAAGTATTTAATTATATAAATACTTGAGCGAGTTGATAACGATACGATATAAGCACTTATTTCAATTCGTAAAATATTTGTGGAATGCACTATTTGGTTATTCATCTCTCTTGTTATATTCGCAGTATCCAATCTATAAATCCTTTGTTGTATATAAAAAAACACTGGTTTATTTCACTTAGCTTTTAACGCAAAATTTAATATGAATTCTTTGAACTGTCGCTTATAAAAAAATCGCTAAACGTGACAAAATGCATAGTCTATTTTAACTGTCAAACACAATCTATGTGTCCAACATGACTGACAATTGACATGCAAATAGCGTTCAATATAAAAAAATCACAAATCGTGTAACACACTGATTAATAATTCTTCCTGGAATAGAAATTTGCACAATAAAAATCTTTTACATATGCTTTTATAAAATAATTGTATTAGATTTTAAAGAAGCTCTGAAGAGTAACATTATTGATTGATGAGCACTATAGTCAGTGTGCGAAAACCATTCAAAGATAATCTTTGAATGGTTTTTTAATGGCATGATGGTTTGATTTACAAACTACTAGAATATTCCCTAAATAATGAACTTTTTATCGCCTACAATTCTCAGGTAGTTTTACTTGCGCCTTTTACTTTATTGTGTATATTGGGTAGCTCCGAAATTAATGTTGTTTTATTAATGAAACAAAAAAAGCAGTTTTAAATGTTTGTTTTAATTTTAATGATTGAAAATATACCCTTCTTCCACCTCTCGATCAATTTTTTACCGTTAGCAAAAATGTTTAAGGCTTTGATTTAAAATATTCTGATAGCTCTCATTGTCTGCATTTTAAAAATCCATCTAGGAAGTATTACATCGAGCAAAATAAATGGTACTTACTTGTGCAAAAAATCATAAAATGAGCTCGCTGTTATCAATTGGCCAAGTTTAGAAATTTCGTAATGCACAATACCTTTGCAATCCCGCCATACCCACGAAATATTTTTTTAATGGGAGCCCGGGCTCGAAGGTAGTTTTTGCTACTTGACCTTAAGTATTACGGTCTTAAACCAATCACAAATAAACTACATACATATTTTAAAAGGTGGAAAATATATAAGAAAGGTCAATTATATTTACGAAACGCTTTACCACCGCTTCTCTAAAGTGAATAGGGTAGTAGTATAAAATGGTAATTGAGTACGCTCGGAATTTTGACGGAATAAATAAAAACAGTTCGTTAAAGATACAAATATATTTTTAATATATTATACAAACAATTAATCAATAATTAATATTAAAAAAAAACTAAAAATTAGCAACAAATTGCAACGATTAAAGAGCATTGTTATGTTCAAGTTTAAAAATATTATAAACATACAGGAAAAAAAACTTAAACACAAATTTCAAAGGACATATTGATTTAAAGCATATATTTCATCCATATCTTAATTCTTTGTTTGATATTGCACTTTTTTTTAAATAAATAAATTTTTAGTTTAATTTGGCTATAAATAGGTTATTTGTATGTTTTATATCTGAAAATATGTTTGTGAATTTAATCATCATATTAAAGCATTTTCTATAAAGCCGTTTTATATATAATATTTATAAATACAAATTTGCTCTATCATGTTAATTTATGATATTGCATTGATTTAAATATATTTGTAAATATTTTACCATTAATTACAACTACGAGTAACTATCTACATTGTTTCTCTGAAATTAAACTTTTCTACATTAGTTGAGCACAAATAATAAATTAATGACTATTTACAAACCATGACATCTCAAAGCAAAATACATTATA
This sequence comes from Plectrocnemia conspersa, assembly GCF_051122295.1. Lineage (NCBI taxonomy): Eukaryota > Metazoa > Arthropoda > Insecta > Trichoptera > Polycentropodidae > Plectrocnemia > Plectrocnemia conspersa. Next base: position 1,750,289 of record NW_028277170.1, on the reverse strand, counting down.
AATAATATGACTCATTAAATGCTTTTAACAATTACTTATGTATTATATTATACTCAAATTAATTTTAATGTGACAATCTATTCCAAACTACTGAATTCAGAACATTAAGTATGTTACAGAGCATTATTACTAATTAAAAATAATTTACTTTAGCAAATTTTTACATTCAATTGGGATTGATTATATGTATAAATTTTGACGTTATGTCATTACATCAGTGATTATATCGTTAAAGATTTAGCAATCGGAGGGATGTGGTTTGAATGACCATCGTTTTATGAATATTAGCTCACCTTACCGCAATTTGTCGGGACGTGTTATCGATTACTTTGACGGGATGGATACTTCTAAACACATCGTTATATATAAAATAAAAATTAACACCAAGTAAAACAGTAGTATATTTTATTTTATGTAAAAAAAGTTTGAAAAACTTATTAAATTATTTTATTAATAAAACCCCGAGATTATTATATATAATGTATAAAACATTTCGCAATGTCTTGTAATCCATTTTGTTCTTGTGTTTAATTTATATGTAACACTATTTTCTATTAGCGATTTTAAGGTCCACATTAAACAATCGTGTCGTCGGATAATCACAATTTTTGTTTAACGCAAGTGTTTTTTTAAGACAAATTTTGAAGCGATAAAGAGTTTTTTGTAAAAATATTAGAATTTTATAAAATTTTCGTGGCTATTGTGCAATCCTGTGTTTTTTTATTTTTAAATACAATTATTTCAACCCCTATAAATATTTTACCTGAGTAACTGTTTTATGTGCGTTTAATAATATATTTTATTGGGTTATTTTCTAATAAATTATGCTTTGTGGTAATCTTAATTTTTACAATTTAACCACAATTTTTCGTAGTTTTATTTAATAGTCATTGCAACACTTGTAGCTCGTCTGATTTATTTTTAATATTTTCTCCAATTTATTATCTATTAAAATACATATTAGAATCGATGCATTTTTATGTAGGGACCGCTTTATGTTTTAATCGTTGGCGATATAAAAAAATTTATTCGCGTTCTGTACGATACGGTAGTTCGTAGCGCTCTCGAATATGGCTCCATTATCTGACATTTATTAAGAAAAGCAAAGTACACATTGTTTGAAAAAATTAAATAAATTTTTAATTTAACATGAACACTATAAAATTACATTTTTATTAATCAAAATTAAAGTTAATATTCGAAAAGCAAAAACCGCAATAACTCTATTAAAAATAAACCTATAAATGAAAATACTATGGACTGAGATTTCTCTGAATTTAATTGTTGACAATTAATCCGAAGCTTATTATAATTATAAATAAAATTGTTATGTACGTTTTTATTATTCGATATACTCAATTTGGATATTTTTTTGACTGACACGCTGACGTATTGGCATTATAGTGTAGACCTATCCCTAAAACAACTGTAATATATTTTAAAACGTTTTGGGTATAGCATTTTTAAATTTATTTTATGCTAAATGCAATTATTTAGGGGTTATTTTAACTGATTTGTCTATATCATAAATATATTTATAATTGATTGTCTATTTTTTAAAACTATATTTTAAAACTATAAAAATATGTCGAGAACAGGGTTCAGCTTAAGTTAAGCTTAAAAACGATCACTTTAAGCCGAACTCCTCTGAGTTTAAAAAATCTTAATAAAACTTGACCATTACAGACATTGAACTACTGAATGGTAGAGTTAAATAGGACGCACCATCCGCTCCTTAATACGATTTTAATAGTTTATATTTTTTCTCCGTTTTATATAATATGTATTTTTTAATAATTTGTGCAGGTTGCAACAAAGTGTTTGATATTAAATAATAAGACAAATTATAAACTCTTACAACAAAAATTAAAATATGCCTTTATATTGTTTATAATACATATTGTCTTCAAAACTATACATAGTAGCATTCCATAGCACTATAAATTAGTACTATGAGTAATGGATTTGCATAAGATTTAACCAAGATGCGGAGAGCAATTATATTTTGCATTGTCGGCTGGTTCAAGGGAATGCCACTGAACGAGTCCTTCGCACTCTGAGGGTCATCAGTCAAAGAGCTAGTGCTCTCAAATTACACGCGGTGCTACTCCTCACCCCCACAGCGTCAGCACTCTTCGCCCTCGCTCTCATCCAAAAAATAAACACGCCACGATGTTTGATTCTAGCGCACCGTGTCGTTCGCTCTGTCAATGTCAACGAGTATGCCGGCCGTGTTCCTCGAGGAAAAAAGTTCACGGTCAAGAAACGGCGATCCGAGGCATCGCACGTGAGCACCCCAAGTGCTTATAATAAACGCAGGAAAAATTCTAAAACAGCCTGCCACATGGCGCACCTTGAAAACTTTTCTAGTTTTTTTAGACGTGTCTGTGCTTCCGGATATCAAAGGAGAAAACGGCGCAAAATAATTTAATATATAATATAATTTAAAAAAATATTTAAAGTAAACTATAGAGACTTATTCAATGACTACCATACTTTATATATAAAATTAATTAAATTAAATGGAAATATTTATTATTGTATTGAGCCAATTAGATTATATTTTTTTAATTTTACAATTAACAGTTCTGTCAATGTCATCTATTTATTTTCAATGACTGATTATTTGGTCGTACATTTAAAAGTAACTAGGGATTTTTCGCAAATTAAATACACGTGTATTCACTTTTCGTGTGTGTAGTATTTTGAATAAAAAGTGGAATCAAATTCGTTGAAAAAAAGTAATGTGTATTATGTGTCAAAAATATAGAGGATTTATACGTAAAAAGAGAAGTTGTAATGAAAGTGACACCTACAAATTTCTAATTTATATAGCACTGATCACGCTTATATATTTATTGCGTATATAATGCTCCGATAAAAAAATCTGTTGCTTAGTAAAGTTACTGTGTAACTGTTATTATTAAAAATACGAGAATGTAGGTAACCTTTATTTTAATAAAAATCGTTAATTTAAAAACATCATATTTTAGTAACATATAAAACACTATATTTTCTAACTACAATTTTATAGTTAAAAATATACTTTATTTACAAAAATATTATTTGCCGATTTAAAAATGTATGCCTCCATTTTCTATAAAATAATTATGTTGCAAAGTCAAAGGCTTCAAAATTATCACTCAAGGATCAAAATTAAATTTAAATGTTAAAAATTTGATAATAGTCAGTTTAGTTATTAGTGAACTATGAGGTCTCACATTATCATCATTTATTGATTAACTATTTTGGTTGTCATAATGATTCTCTTCAAAAATGGTTCCCAATATATTCTGAGACCTCGCAAAGAATAGACTGCTGATTTTTTCTTATGGTAGGTTTGTGCGGTACCCAATTGATCATTTGCTACTGTGGCATACAGATGTCGTAAAACGGAGGAGAAAGTATTTGAATAATATCGTATGTGGATTAACTCAATATTTTTTTAGCAACAATAGATGGTAACATTTTTACCATTTTATTGGTTTGATTTAATTTACTACTTTTTTGTATTAATATGTTTTATTAATTTATTTTAACGCTTTTCTATCATTAAATTTAGTTAATTTATTTTACATATTTTTTTATGTAATATTCGGCTTTTGTGGATTAATTTATATCCATTCAAAAGCTCTCAATATTTTATATTATAAATAATTTTTGTAAGGCTTATTTATTTCCCACTTTTTAATTTAGTTACTCTATAAAATTAATTTACAATAAATAACATATATTTTTTATAATTATAATGTTTTTTATTTTTTATTTTATTCTAATATCTAAACCTCAAAACAGTAAAGAGTACCGCCGTACATGTACGGCGGTACTCTTCAAAGGGTTAAATAGATAAGTAATCGCAATTTTATCATTCGAAAATAAAATATTTTAGATATAAATCTGACTTTCTAAAGAAGTTTTAATAAATATTCATATATAGAAAATCGCGTACATTTGCTTATAATGTTATTTGCCCGTTAAAAACTCAGCGCTAGATTCTGGAAAGAAAACTATAAGGACATATCGGATTTTAAACCGGTATAGATTTTCCTATTTAAAGTTTAACCAAGCGAAGTAATTTAAGATATGCAATTTAATATTTACATCATTATTATTTATATAAAAAAATCTAGACATCGAATGCAGTGGAGTATTATTTCTATTAAAACTAGACTTGCTTTCTAATAATGGCACAGATTGCTTTTTGCTGTATCTATATTTTTAATGGGTCATCGTGTATTTTTGGGATTTATCGGCTGAAGCACCGACTTAGTAAACAAGAGCGTTCCAATTTGCTTGAAGTCGGACACCTGTTGATACGAAACGGAGCTTCATATTTCGCGCACGATATATGTTTTTGGTTAATCTAAACAATTTATACCGTAAAAGTTTTTTTGATCAAATTTCTTAAAACTTTTCGATTCAATTTTATGCGTCAGAAAATGATGCATTATTTAAATTTAAATCTAAACTTACTTACATACAATTTATAGATACGAGGATAATTCATTGTAGTGCTTAAAGTCATAGAATTTAATATATACAAAATAATATGATACAGTAGCATGCCAAAAAAACACATTTATGTTGTATTTTATTATATGTTCTATTGAACATAGAACATATAATAAAAACCGTCAATAAATAATGAAATAAAATTTAGTCTATAATTTAATATAATAAAAAAAAAATTATAATCATATTATATTACCACTAACAAATAAAATAATTATTAATCATATAAATAAAAAATAAAACACAACTGTCTATTTTAAGTTGACAGAGTTGCAGTCAAAATTTGTACCCATGTGCTTTTCCATCGAAGGGATGAAAAAATTAATACCAAAACAATAAATTTAAATGTCATCTTTAGTTCAGTCCATACATGTTTTTTATATTGCGTTGTAAAACAATCTTTCATAGGGTGATTCAAATTGTTGTAACTTGTGTGGTCATATTGATTTAAATTCATGACGTATTTTTAGCATCTATATTTATAAAATTTATTAGCGTTTTGGAGCAAATAAAATAAATTATGTACAATTTATAGGTACAATACAGTTTAAAATATTATAAAAGAGGAAAAACAATAAAAAATAATTAAAATGCTGAAAAACACAAACATGGATACAAAAATAAAATATATTACAATTTATTTAACATGTTTCTATAAATGGTCTAGTACGACAATCAGTGACAACTAAATTATATTTGTACTAACAAATGGTTGGATACCAAATTAATTGTATAGCACAATTACCGAACTCTACATGGTTTATTTTCGTGGCAAGTGATAATTAAAGAGCATCTGGATTTAACCTACTTTCATAAAAATGTGAATATCCCTCTAACCATTGAGCGCTTGTTATTGTTGAAAAAGTAACAATAATGTTTTATTTGTATTAAAATTACACTTACTTCTAGCTACATGCGAATTAAACAGCTGATTTAGGATTCTATAAAAAAACATTTGTTCCATTTTAAAGCAAATGTGACTCGAGTTTGAATAAGCTTTTAGGGGAGACCTCTTATAGAGTATCTATTATTTCGATTTTAATGTTATCTTCGGTTGCAAGAATCCTGGGTTTCCGCAAACATAATGCCACTAATATTATGTTAAAGAGAATATTTTATTCCTATATTTTCATCCTAAGGTCTTCCAACTGTTTACATTGAAGTTTCAATGTAATTGTATCAGACTCATACAATTATTTAATTATTTCTTTGGTTTTTAAATATATCAATACTTCAAAATAGGTATCCAAATATTTGACAGATTCAAACCACGATTTCCAACGGGTTATAATCGGATTAGAAAATAATATTGCTGGGAGATGTAGGAAAGATATCTCCAAAAATGCTACATAAGTTGATTTAATTTTTTGGGGATTCAAAACGACCGTTTTAAGTTTGCTAATGTATTTATTTAATAATTTAAACTATTGCATCTTATTCTCAATATGGTTCTGAATCTTAAACATAATATTACAATATAAAATTAGCTGTGTCAAAAAAAATACACGACGCCAAATATATTTTTTGTTCACTTACAAATACCGGTAATACCGTTATTTGAACAAAAATTGACCTTCAGTATTATAAAATGAAATACAGGTAGAACTGATTTTTTTAACGATATCTTCTTGATTTAGATGTTCATATTGCTTGAAAGCAAAAGGGTAGAATATGCTCATTGTAGTTTTATCAAAGTAAAATAATATTATCCCTTTTAGTCCAAGAGTGCCGAAATATCGGCCACCGTACCTATACAAAAAATACCCACCAGCCGATATTTCGGTAAAAATATGAAAAACTTAATTTAACATGTTAGATATTTTGTTATATGCGTGTTAGCATTAAAGGAAGATATTTGTTTTATTGCAAAAAAATCTACCGCTACTTAGCAGTTCCTAGTAATTCTGATATGTAACAAAATATTTTTTTATGATAGGGATGGCTGGCGAAGTGAAAACAAAAGCAGGGTTTACATACACAAAATTCTTTGTATTATTTATACATTTTTATTTTATTTAGATACATATTTTTACGCAAATAGTGCTTGGCATATGCTTCAGTAAACTCTGGTGTTAAATATTAGCAATAAGCAAGACTTTATAATTATATTCAAATAAAAAACGTATTTGAAAAAAAGCACGAAATGTTATTTTTTCTTTAATTAACTTGCGTTGCGTTGTTTTTAAATCAAACTGAATTTATATATCCAAGATCAGTACTGAAGTCCAAGTACAAGAAAGGAGAAGCGACTGACTGATGAAAGTGAAATATATTCCTCAAAATCAAATCAAAAATATTGTGCGAAACCATCAGCAATATTTTGTGAACCATCTAAAGTACTTGTATACTATCTTGGAACTATTTTACTTAAAGCTATAATCTCTAATATTTTTAATACATCTGTCTTCTGTTTCAAAAGCTCTCATCAGATTACCAGTCGATCACGCCACTCTTTAAATTCGCACGAACTTATGAACTGATCTAATAATATAAAATATATTATATATTCATGGTCGAATACACATTAGCCACTTGCTCGTTCATTGTCTCCCGCCAAGCAATTGTCGTTTTAAACTTGGGCAGTTTGGCTTAAAAAGTAATGTTAATAAGTCAGGAAAAAGTTCCAGGGCTTAACACTTTGCCAGTGCATAAAATGGGGTTGCCCCTTCGGTATACATCTCACGTTTGCAGATGATTTCGCTTTTTCTTGTATCGCCATATTCCTTTTCTGCGATGTGCTACATACATGCATGAAAATTATTCTGGAGTGTCTGCTTGTCTTTGGTACCAATAAGGGTGTACATACATATGTGTATTGTATACGTACACATATTAAAGATCGTCGAACTCCAAGTGAAACATGTACACCCTGAAATTTAAACACTTAAAAAATAAAGTAGCAGTTACATAAATAGTCACAAGCAATAGTTTATTTAAAGCAAAAAGCGTTATTTTGATGTTATTGTAATATATCAGGGGTTGGAAAGCTTTTGTGGAAATTAAAATAAAATAAAATGTTTTTTGAATAGCCATTGATATATTTTAACAAATAATGTTATTTTTAAAATAAGATCGGTGACCTTATAACCTTGTGAATAACATTCGACTTCTTATTTTAATTGCAGAGTCGTTTGAGATATTTTTGTAATTTTTAATTAAAGTGTATTTCAATAACTTTATTTTTAAAATTTCTTTACCTTAAAAATTAAGTGATCACGTGGCGCCAACTCTTTTGATATATTACCATTAATTATTTCATCAAGGCAAAACACGTTGAATCCAAAAATAAATACTTTTACTTTTCTTTAATATTGCTATTGCCCCTATTAAATAAATTTCCATACAATAAAATACACTAAAGCTAGTATTTCTACTAATCCGCAACACCCACGTGGACTAAACTATTTGATATAGTCTTCAGCTCACTCAGCTATTTTGACTTTATATTTTCTATGGTCACAAAACGTTATCTTTTCAATGTCCTTTTAATCTACGGTAACAATAAAAAATCAATGTAATATGTTAGAGCAAGGTTGATTTTAATTTACTCTTGTATCTTATTATGGTTTAGGATTAATTCTAAAGAAGTTAATGTATCCACTCCTATATGGTGTTATCCATGCAATTCTTGATTATTTTGCTGTTTTATTTAAAAAAATCTCTCTTCATGGAACATCGAGTATTTATATTAAGAGAGTATTAATTTTCAAAAGTACTTGAGTACTTGTCATATATCAGAGTTATGTTTTTATTTGTTGCTTTTAATACTATTTTTTTACTTGCAGTCAATTCTCAGGCGTTCTTTTGTAATCAATATCGATGATTTCAGAAACGTAGCAACAACAAATCAATTAGAATAAATCATAGCATCAAAGGGGTTGCAGATAATTTGCCACCTCTGCCCCAAACCTTACCCCCGTCACAATATGCATTAGGAAACGAGCCGCCATTAAAGGGCGCCTAAAAAATGACACCCCCTATAGGAGATGAATCAAAGAGCGAAAGAAAAATAGATGGAGGTTCGATAGGGTTGATAATGGAGTGTGAGGAAGGAGATGGTTCGGTCGGAAGGTGGAAGCCTTAAAAATATGGTATTCACGTTTCTTACATTAGCGGCGGCGAAACTTTCGAAGCGAGGGGTGTGATTATACGTAGTAGACGGAGAGGTGGCCTAGGTCCGCCGTTGATAACTGTATTTGTGGGTGTCAACACCGAGCCTCGGTCCGTGTGTGTGTATCTTGAGGAGATGTCGGGTTTTGATCGCATTAGCTCCGAACGAGGAACTTCGGATGAGACCAATGCTGCGATACATTAATAAATATTTATGTATAAATAGATGTTTTTTATCTCGAGAATTTTTGAAAAATAAATGTAATAATATCGATGATAATGACCTGCACTCAAGAAGATGTATCATTTATAGAGAATATCATATATAGCTGAAAATATTCAATCTAAAGATATATTTTTTAATACTTATAATATAAAATGATTGAGAATGATCACTATTTTTTGTAAATTATTAATAGGTCTGTAACAAATGAGAATCAATAAAAGGGGTCAGCCAATTATGGCATGCGATTTTTATTTCTTTAAAATTGCCAAGTATTCGCTGTAAAGAGTTACGAAATATGATCGTATGTGGTGCTCCTATTGCTTTGCATTCCACTGTGACGTAACATAGCTAAATTTCGACAGCGTCTTCAGTTTCGCTTGACTTTTTAGCTATTTTAATGTTGCAGCCGAATAAATGTACCTAGGTAAAAACGGATTTTCTGGTTTGAGCACATTGTGAATAACATCAATAGCCAATTTAATAGCAAAACATACAGCAGTTTGATGTCTCAGTCATGATGAAGTTTTATTATTATTTTTTGCACTCAAAAGAAGCGATTTTTGAAATTTTTTTAAACTAAAACCTGTCCTAAGTTATTATTTTTGAATACTAAATGGCTTTGGAAATTAGCCTTTTCTGTAGATATCATAGTTTTTATTAACTTATCAACTTTAAACTACATGAAAAAATAGTACATTTATTTAAAACTTAATTTCTGCAGGTTGAGCCTAAAATATTTATGAACTGACCCTTCACTAAATTAGTTTGCTGACCCCTGATCTAGATGCTTGTCCATAAGCTTAAGCTTATTTAAATAAGCTTATCACGTTGAATTATTTTTTCACGCCACACTTTTAAACAGTTCTTATGTATATATTAAAAAATATTCAGAAACGTTAATAGATATCTAAAATTAGATGAAAGCTTTGATATTTAATTATATATTCTGAATAATTTATATTTTCTATTGGTTATAAAAATAGAAGGCATTATACAGTCTGTTGGTTTTTTAATTAATACGATTCTTCTTTATTAATAATTGTATATATAAAATACTATTATGTATATTAATATACATTGATTAATAATTGTATATTGGAACAATTGTTGTGTTTTATCAATCCTTAATCTTAATTATGATATGCAAATTGCATTTTATGGTTCAATAGTTCTGTCATAGCTTAGCAATTATGTTGCAATCTAAATCGGTAATCGATAGCCAATGAGTGAAGCTAACCCTTACGCTATTTAACATAAAGATTAGGTATATTGTTATTTAGATATATTAATACTCCATAGCAAAATATTTGAACTACATCAATATTTTTATTATATTGAACTTATGATTTGTACGTATTAATTTCAATTTTACGATTGATTGTAATACATTTTATTACATTCTACATTTTATTCATAGTATATTTTTTTATTTACATTAAAATTATGTTTTTTGAATTATAAATATCATTACTTTTGTATTAAAATCGTTAAAATTTTATTGATATTAGACTACGCACAAAAAAAAACAATTGGCTTATTTTGAAGTATTGTCTTTGCCTTTGCCTAAATTACGTGAAAAATCTGAGAATGCTTTATTTGTCGGTTCGTAAATAAATACAAAACGGAGTTGTGAGTTAACAACCCGAGCTTTTCCGTATCACATCCAAGCAATAACTTGTAATATTTGGCCTATAAGAGGGCCATCTACGGGCTACGAGGCATACATACCAACGTCAACGGGACGTATTGGGTTGTAACGCTTATATTTTTCATCTCTACAATTATATCATATGATATTGTATCATTCAACACGTTTAATATTTTATTGGCAATTCATAATTTTATAATATGATTTCACATAAATTTTGACAACAATAATCTTTCTTCAGATCGCATTTGCTATGAATAATTAATTATTAAATATATATTATTTAGGTATGTTTTATTTATTTTGTTCAAATATTTATCCATATTATTTATCAGTTGTATTCAGCTGTTTTAACGAATAATTTAAATTTTATCTATATTTATTTGTAATCCACTTCAGATATTCAAGAATTTACCTATAAATCTAGTAGATTATTAATTGTCCATGCCAATATAAGGAAATAATCATACTACAACTGGCATCATGATGATATTTGTCTGGGGTACTACAATTATTAGGTACTATAGAAAATTAATATAGTAAATTTTGCTCTTTTTTAAATTAAATTTTGCTTCCTATTTAAAAAATATTGATTACTCTTTTATACAAAAAAATATTACCATATTTTCAATGCAGTTAAAAATATTGATTTTTCAAAGAAATAGTTAAGCGGCACGTAAATGTTGATATAGTGAATTTCAGTTCGCAAATTTAAATTTGTTTCTGATGCCCACTTTTTTTATTGTAATGCAAAAAATAATAAAGGTAATTGCTAATTATTAAAAATGTACTTTTAAAAATGGCACTTATATAGATAATTTTGCTCCACAAATTTTTTTTTTTTTTTTTTTTAAATAATATATTTTACTACAAATTTAAAAAATATATAAAGTGTTTAAAAAATGAAGCACATAAAAAAAATCTTCAATATGGTATGATATTTTAATACATTGAAGAGATTATAACTATTAAGATAGTTAATAATTTATTCACGAAAAAGTTGAGTAGCATTTAAATTTATGATAATAAAATGAGTTTTTCCGACTTTTTTTGTATTTCATTTGAATGCAAACATGTTTCTATTATTTAAAAAGTACAAAAATAATTTATAGCAAAATATTTCATCTTAGAAAAAGTTGTGTGGCACTCAAACGGATAATGATAAAATTAAATTTATTTTACTAATATCATAAAATAAATAAATAAATTTGTTTTTATAGGAATTGTAAATTATAGTAATATTTAAAAATTAAAATTTTACAAAAATTAAACTTTTCTACAAAAAAAATAATAACAATATGAATGGCAATCTTGCACTCCAATAGTATATATGTTTAAAATTTGCTCCACGGATTTGAAACTTCAACTTATGCTTGAACAGGATCGTTGATGTGTAAAGCATACAAAATGATTAAAATTATTATAGAGTACTTTGAAAGATCTATATATCATACAATAATTTACTACGCCCGAAATGGCGTAAAAAAGTAATTTTGAACGTTTCCGATTAAATCTTGAATTTAGACCATGACTCACATGCGAATTATCCATTTCAAGATTACGTTAAATTTTAGATTGCCACATCCGCTGACATAATAGCACAAACAGTTTTGACTCTGCCTTATTAGTATAATGGTACTATACTGGACTCGTTCAACCACCTGATCGATCTTGAAACTTTGCCCTATCCCCGCGACCCTGGCCTAAAATTGCTACCAAACTCCAGCCAATAAACAACCTAATTGTAGTTGTTAAGTGTCCCAGCGTAGAATCATTACAAAATCAAGCTTCCACTGTCACCGCCAAATGATTTACGAGCTGAGTTGATGTGTCCAATTAAAAAAATACAACAATTTGACTCCAGTGTGAAATTAGGCACTTGACACGACCTAATCAGCAGCTCTTCATTCTATAAATCTACAAAATTAATATTTATCATTGAACAACAAATTTACCACGGGGCCACAATATTAGACAATCATAGACTTCATATGTAACTGTATTCTTGAACTTAAAGTCGGAATAGCGTAGTCCTTGCGGTCTTGACTCGTGACCTAGATGCCGCGGGTTCGAGCCACGCACTTTATATTTTTATTTTTTTAAATTGTCTATATAAAAAATCGGCACCAGCTTCATAGTGACATCTATTAATTATAAATTATATTACATATAAAAGTCCATAATTATTAATATAGATGTCACCGTTACAATGAAAGATTTAATAAAAAAGAAAATAAAAAAATAAGATAAAATGTTGTGTTTTAGGTACAGTATATTCAATTTTAATTTGGAAATTGTAAAAAACAATTATTGCTTAACTTTTAATTTTATATTATATGCAAGAAAGTATAGATTATGTTACAAATTAAAAAAATAGCATTACTGTAAAACAACTCTTTTTTCATATAGATAGGATAACTCAATTTCAAAAATATCCTTAATTTATTGTTTTAGATTAAACTTTGAATTGAATCATTGATTCACTTTTGAGTTTATATATTTTTCAAAATAGTATATATAATATTATGATACATACTATAAAATAGCGTTTTGTCACAAAGATAGGATAACTCAATTTCAAAAATATCCTTAATATATTTTTAATGGAACAAGACGTCGTTTTTTCAATACAATATATTAGATTTTATTTTTATATGCTTTAGAAAAATTATGTATTAACCTTTACTTTTAACATATATTTTAAAATATTCATATTACAAAACAGCGTCTCTATATTATATATAAATATATTATATATAAGATTACTCGAATTCAAAAATGTCATTATTTATTTTCTTTGGAACAAGAATAGTTTGAGATAAAATATATTAGGTTTTATTATAATTTAAAAAAAAAAGTTTTAGCCTAAAGATTGAATAATTAGCTTTATAAAAAATCCTTAGTTTACTCTAATTTTAAAATATTTAAAAAATCAATAAAAAATAATGTTTATATTAAAATATTTTTATACTTTTAAACACTATATATTAGTCAAATATTTTTTTTTTAAACAACAATCAGATTGTTGCAAAAAATAACAAAATGCGTTTTTTCTTTATTAAATAATATAAGAGTAGAGAAAATCGATAAACAGGTTAATGTATGAAATACAATACACACAAAATAATAGTCACTATACGCTAATGAAAAGCCAAAGGTTCTCAAACAATAATATAATAATTTAATACAAATATTATTGATTCATTTTCTTAGTGATAAATGTCATTACTTTCCCAAGTATATATAAATGTGAGAATTTTCTCAAAAGTTTTCTCTGAGTTTCTCTGCAAATACTTTCATCGATACTTAAAGTAAAGTTAACGAGGTTGCATATTTTGTATGGTTTTAATTTCTTGAGTATCCCTTTTCGTAACACAGATATATATATAATATAAATTCTCTTGACCTTATTATATAATAATATGAATATTGTGTTCAATAGAGAACACTAATTCACTATAGATCTTGCTACTGCTCTGTTACGTATTGTTTATATTATATAAGAGTGGTGCTTTACATATAAAAATTGAAAACTAATAACATATACTAATGCTAATAATGAAAGCGTTGGATTTTTTTAAACTTAAAAATCAAAGGAATGATATTGAATAAATAATAAAAGGAATATTCATAAATTAATTATATATCGTTGCTTCGCAACGATAATTAATTTATAAATAACAATCGTTTGCAGATATCTACCAGTCAGTATTTAAATTAGTATATTTAATCTTTTAAGAACCTTTGTTTTGGTAGTTCATTAGAAACCGCAACTAATTCGCGAGATACATATTTTAACCACAATAATATAACGTAACACATATTACAACACAACGCGTTTGCGATGTAAAACTAAACGAACAATCGTAAAATGTGTCAAAACAATAGATCGTAAAAACGGCCAAGCTTTCACACCTGTTGAAATCCGCTGGAAAACTATTCATAGCAAATAAGACCGGTATATAAGTCTGCTTTATAAACGGAATAATGTTACCAAAAATACAGCAATAAATTGCGCATTACTTTAATAATAAGCCAGCGGTTATACAGCTTTAAGTTCCAAATTTTATCAGTATTAATATTTAAAATATGGTATATGTTTATAGCTCAATTAGTTTAAGTTGACTGAAAGCTTTCGATAGGTATTTTTAATTAGAAATTTAATTTATTAATAACCACTATAATATGATGCGTGAGATTAAATTGTTGTAATTATAAAATCAGACAGTATGTTATTATATGTATTATATGGGTGTAATATACTAATTATATGTATATAATTAAATATTTACGGTTTTTCTAGCAAATAATGACTTTTAACTAATAATTGAACGCTTTGATCGCTGTCGATTGCTTAAGCAACAGATGCAATTGAGAATTGCGAATGCACATTTTAATTGCTTTGTTAGATAATGCAATCCCTTCGTATACTAGTATCTATATGTATGTATCCGTGATGGGCGTGAATAAGTTGACAAGTCAAAAATATAAATTTTTCAATTTTATGCAAAATACATATATTTTATATTTTAATATGTAGTTTTTATTTATATTTTAGATAATACACAATTAAATAATCTTTAATTTACAGTAAAAATGAATAATTAAAAATTTTACGCATCTCGAGTTATCAACTTATTCACGCTCATCATATGCGTATTAATACAGTAAGCCCCCCTATAGCGTTCCTCCATATAGCGTACTTTTTTTTACTGTTATTACATCATATTATAAAATTCGAGAAGAAATACAGAGAGTAGGCAATAAAGAAAATTATACTTTTATTAATGAAAGTGATGATGAAATTAAGGTATTAAAAAGATCTCGATGAAACGTGATATTAGATGACACTGACAGTAATTAAATGCATAATTACACGATTCAAGATGTTTTTTTATTTCTACCATTATTGTTTTTTCTTTATATACTTAATAAATAGTGGTTTATTAATATCCTAAAATAAAACCTAATACAGAAAAAGTTTGATTTTATTTTTTCTTATTTATTGATTGTAGGCCTACGCATTTAAAATAAATTGCATTTTGCGTTTGACTGCCCTGGCAATCGCAAAACCAAAAACATTCTTTGCGCGCGTGTCACAATAAGAACATAGGGCACGTGCTCTTGTTTACAAACTAAATACAAGGTCATTTAATACTTTAAAAAATAGGAGAAAAAGTTTGATTTACTGATTTCGTTAAATTTTCAAAATGCAGTTGAAAAAACCTAACCTCAAATTTTGTATTGGTGCCTAGTCCCCTATAACGTAGTATTTCTATGACAAAGTACTAATCTCAATGCTATAGAGGGGTTGACTGTACATAATTAAATATGAGCTGATTTTGTATAATAATGGCCATGATGACGCATTGATACTAACTCAGCCATATAGAATACAATTTATTAATAAATAAAAATTGTCGTTCAACAGCAGCGAGTGATGGTAATAAAATAATTTATTAATTAGTACGAACATATAATTATGATAATATTTACTGAGATAGAAACAGGTAAAAAGAAGCACAAATAAAATATTTATTATTTTATCTGTGAGTATCATTGTTGTTTTTAAATTCAATAAACATAGATTGAACAATTTAATCAGTTTGATCTGTTGATTTTCACAGTTGAAATAATAATAAATTAAATTGAATAAATAAATATATAATAAATAAAAATTGTCGTTTAACAACAGGTGTGCGGTACTAAAATCATTTATTAATTACTAGGAGTACATAATTATGATAATATTTCGTAGTAGATACAAAAGGTAAAAAGAAATATGAATGAAATATTTATTATTTCGTCTGTGATTACCATTACTTTTTTAAATTCAACAATTACATTTTTCAGTTTAAATATTATTAAATAATTTGTAATTAGTTAAATTATTAATAAAGAATATATAATGAACAAATATAAAAATATAATAAATAAAAAAAATCGTCGTCCAACGACAACGAGTGGTGGTACTAAAATAGTATATCGATCACCAATAGCGCACAGATGAGATGAGGTTTTATGGTAGATGGGTACAGATAAGAGTGACAGTGTATATTAATTACAATTCAAAACTGTTATTAAAATATTTAATTTTACTTGAGACCAATTTGATTGTTTATTTAATATGAATAAATAATGTTTAATAAACATATATGTATAATAAAAATAACAATAAATATTAATTATCCAACGACGACGAGTGACGGTACTAAAATCGTTCATCGATCACTAATAGTGCATAGATGAGATGAGGTTTCGTGGTAGATAGGGTTAGATAAGCAATACAGTGTATAATTATTTAGTTCAAAACTATTTTTAAAAAATTTTCTACTTGAAACTCAAAACCAACTTGTTTTTCTTATTTGTGCTTCCAGCGGTTGTAGTTTATTTTGGCTACATTAATATTTTTGGTATTGCTGTGTATAAAGCATTGCTGTAAGTTATTTTGTCGAGATTTTTTTTATCTTGTTTTGAATAATAAGGTATAAGATTTGGTATTTTTTCAAATCATCACGTAATTAAATTTACTTGTGCGCCGCTTGCAGCACCTCTTTGTCTGACCTAAGCCTTTTTTTAGCATAACTCTCGATAGGTTTGCCTATACAAGGTATTGCTTTTTTTGCGGTCTAGATGTTCTTCTTGTTTTTCTTTGTATCTTCGATAAAAAAACTGCTTACTTACTCTTTGCTGTATTTCGATATCTTGTTGTTTCTGTCTTAAATTAAACTTCAGAATATCTTTGACAATGGCTCATTTTAATTAATTAGATAGATTTTAAATTTTATTTACTGTGACTATATACTATATATATACAATTAAAAAAAAATTGCAAGGTACGGAACGCTTTTGTCTACACGGTATGTTCGATTTATACTGCTGGCTATCCATAATATTCTATAATTTAAATACAGTTATTTTATTACTAGCAAGCTTATTTTATTTTTTCCCATTTTATATTTTTCCCCCAGTTCGTCCCTGCGTGGGTCGCGTTTTTTTGCGGTGCGCTAATACCCGGCCACGGTGTCGTTTAGTATTCCGCCGAGGCACCCTCCGCCTTTCACCAACTATTCTACGGGACAACGCTAAGTACGTCCCGCCACCGAGACGGGACACCGATGCGGTATCCACATTTTATTGTGGGACATCCCCCCTCCCCACCCCGCGCGACGAAATTTAAAAAGTGACGATTTGTTCACGCACTTCGAGCCCTTGCGCTTTTGCACCCTCCGTGCCAGCCGCAGAGGGAGACTTTCCGAAGCAAAAACCGACATGTCCACTATAATGGTGCATATTACCGAATTCATTATGCGAAGGTAACGGGTTCGATTCCTTGCAATAAATATTAAAAAAATACAGATCCATATTTAATGCGTGAAATTAAATCCAAAAATTCTAAGCTTGACTAAATTTATTAATTCTTGGTTAATCCTACATTTAACCTTCAATAGAGATTATTTCTCACAACTCAATATAGTTTGCTTCTTTAGAAATATTAATTGAAACTAT
Source organism: Plectrocnemia conspersa (assembly GCF_051122295.1). Lineage (NCBI taxonomy): Eukaryota > Metazoa > Arthropoda > Insecta > Trichoptera > Polycentropodidae > Plectrocnemia > Plectrocnemia conspersa. The sequence continues at coordinate 1,732,284 of NW_028277170.1, read as the reverse complement.
TCAATTTTAACGGGAATGATATACCATATATGGTGGTATAAGTTAGTGACAAAACGTATATGTACAGCGATACCATTTAAAGGCTTAAAATCGAAGTCCACTCGTCTCTTATTTTCTGGCTTTTACAATGCCAATATAAATATTCACAGAAAATGAGAACAACATATCGCAAAAGTGTTACAAAAAGTACTGAAGACGTTGTTAAATTATAACTGCGTCACGTAATAGAGGAATGCGAAGCAATAGAAGCACCATATACGATCATATATCGTAATTTCTTACCTCTGCGGTTGACCATAAGTGTGCATACTTTAAAATTTTAATGTTTTATAATTTTATGAAAATATAAAGTCTATTCCTAGCTCGCGGGCCGTAGTTTGCTGACCCTTGCTTAAGAGACAGAAGTACACATATAAATGGTTCCACTTCTTTAGCCTTAAATTAGTAATAAATCATCATAATTGTCCACTTTGCATTAAATTCTTTAAGATTTAAATTATATTTTGATTATTAAAAATACATTTTTATATAGTATTTATTAATCCTTTATATAGTATTTATCCACCCGAACTGATGTGGATTCGCCAATACGTGTCTTTGACACTTCCAAGTATTTACTCTTTTAAAAATGACGTAATAAAAATAATTCCTATAATATTTACAATTTTTAACGATGAAGATAAACTAATATTATAGTATTTGTGCGATCTAAATTAAGAGAGCAATATTACATCAACTGATGTATAATGTTGCGGTTTTTATCATTTTGAAGCGTGCATATGAACGATAGATACGTAAAGCTAATTTAAAAACATGTTATTTTGTAAAAATAAAGCTGTTGTTGAGCTTTTTATTTATCAGATTTAAATTTAAATGAAATTAAAAATATATAGTATAGAAATTCATAGTCAATGTAACTTTAATAATTGATTTAAACTAAATTTGATCTTTAAAAAATAATTGATTTTATACCATATTTGCATTAACCCAGTCAGTTCAAGAGCTATCCATTTCATCATTATTCATAATTGAGAAAGAGATGAGAAAGTTTGGGTTTATCTGCCATTAGCTCTAAAGCACATGATACGGATATACGTTCGATATACTTATCATTACTTCTGTTTATATTTTGAACAAATTTAAAGACATTAAAATCATTACTATATTTTTTATATTTATCAATCAATCAGAGTAATGATAAAAAACGACAAATTTTAGTAATTTAACAATTCCAGGTAAAATGGTTAGGAATTATAATTATTTTTACCGTAATATATATTTATCTTTGAGTAACTAATGAAATAAAATACTAGAATTTTTATCTTCAAGTACATGTGTTGTTGCTACTCGTAGAATAACATATTATTTTGTGGTGCAAAAACAATTCCGAGTAGCGCTTCAATCGATAAACGTCACATTAAACAAATGCATTTATAAACAAACAAGTAAATCTTATTGTTATTATTTTGTTTATTTTTGAAGGAAAACATATTTTTACTATATTAAAAATGTGCCTGAATTATTTGAAGAGATCAGGAATGACGCCAAGTTTTTCTTAAAATATTTATGAGGATATTTCACCATTATGATGAACGGTTTTTAAGTTTCTCGCCGCAGTGTGCGTCGTTTCAAAATTCTCACCATTTCTTCGCGCGTGTGTTCATATGCAATTATAAAGCGATAAATAACCCTGGGCCACCCACTTAAGACGACACGTCCCATTCGCGGCCAACAACAAATCCCGTTAGATGATTGCTCGGCTGCGATATTTTCGACGCGGCAAGTGGGATATCTCACCCAATTCTCTGTGGCTCTTCGCTGCTACTATTCCAGTATTCCACGTCCACGACCAAGGGGTGGGAAACGGACTCGCGAGTGGTGGATTCCATCTAAAAAATTTCAGATACGAAAACGACCCACAAAGCCTCCGACTCGAGACTTAAGGGTGGCTTCGCGGTCTGGCTTTTGAAATTACACATAAGCCCAACTATGCAAGTGGTATTGTATATGCTTACAACAATACTTGTAATGGTCGATGTTTATTAATTATATTCTACTGACTTTGAGAAGGACAAAATATAAAATAATAAGTCATGATTTAAAAATATTCTTACAAATAATCAGGACATCGAACCGTTATTTTTTACGTTCTGGTTCTCGTTCCAATTCAATTAAAAAAATATATATCGATTCGATTCCAGTATAGCTTCAAATAATTATTTTTATAAGTTTTTATTTGTATTAAAAATTAATTTTCTACCATATTTTTCTTACTTATATTTACTTACAATAAGTGAGAATCTAATAAAGCATATCTAAACCGAATTTTGACCAATAGGAGAGCGCAAAAAACAATTATTCCTTCTCAGAAGTCAAAAATCCACGTCAAAAGCAATAATATCGTGCCGTCGCAATAAAAACGCTCAATTATCTAGCGTTCATATAAAGACTTTAATAACAATATAACAACTTAGAATAAGTGAGAATGAAATGAAGCACACTAAACTGAATTTTGACTAATAGGAGAGCGCAAAAAACAATTATCCCTTCTCAGAAGTAAAAAATTCACATCAAAAGCAATAAAATCGTGCCGTCGCCGTCGCAGTGGAAACGATCGTTACCGAGCGCTCCCACTGCGACGGTGCCGACACGATTTTATTGCTTTTGATGTGAATTTTTTACTTCTGAGAAGTGATAATTGTGTTTGCGCTCGCCTATTGACCAATACTCTCAAATCAGACGTCCGTAGTAATCAATAAGAATGGCTATCATATTTTTAAAACATAGTGTAATATCTAAGTGCAGTCAAACTACCGAGAAATATGCGAGATGTGACGTTATATTAGATAATAAAACTGATATGTCAAAATCGTTATTTGTAAAAAAAATGAGAAAAATCATCTTAATTTTTATTTGTACTTGAATCGCTTTATTTGTGTTTTGGACTTGTACTAACAACAAACTGCACAAGTAGAGTGAACAACAAAAAATATAATGCGGTATTCGCATGTATCTAAAAAAACTAATAAATAAAATATAAGTATAAAATAAATTATTGAGATATAGGCTCTATACGAAGATTAGAACTACACACAAGAGATAAAATGCTGCATCGAGAAAGATAGGGCAACATTCACCCTAATGAATTAAGTTATTCTTAGACACGAATTGTGCTAGTTTTTTTTTAAGAATAAAAATGAATCTGCAGTCGTATAACCGTTATCTGAACAATGTGAGAAATGTTGAAGCAATGAAAAAATATCAAGAACACCAACATTAAAATAAAAGAGATGAGGTCCAAATAAAAATAAGAACATCTTGACTGAAGAACAGTGCTTTAAAAAGAGCACTGTCTCATTTTTTTGACATAAGTAAAATAACTCGGGTCTCTTTTTATGCGTACTATTTTTATGCGGTTTATATTTCAAGATGCATTTTTTAAATGAACTATTTAAGACCGGTTTAACATGTTTAAAAGGTCAGAATTTTGTCTGCAGAACAACTAAACAACTAATAGTTCACTAATTGCTTTGTACCAGAAGTGGAAATATATATGAAGCAGATAGCTCTCGATTTTAAAGTTCTATTGATTTTTGACAATGCACCATGTCATCCATATTTGGAAGATTCTAATCCACAGGTACTGTTCTTCTACCCAACACAAGCATCATCCAACCATTGGATCAAGGCATAATTTCTACTTGCAAAAAATATTACATTAAGAGCACTTATCGATCTACTGTGGATGAACTAGGAAATGAGCCAGTGACAGTAACTGACATTTCGAAAAAAAATCTATTTGGACTGTTTAAATCATGTTGCACTTGCTATCTCTCAAATAAGACAACAAATTTTAAATTCTTGTTGGAAAGCAATTTGGTCCGAATGTGTTGCAGTCAATGAAATAAACCAAACATCCACAGTTTCAGCTGAAATAAGTTCTTTAGCCCATGAAATTGGTGTGGAAGATTTTGAATCATTTACATGAATCATCATTTGTCATGAATAACAATGATATCATTAAAATAACTCTTGATACCGTCGAAGAAAAAGAAAAAGAAAATGAAGAAGATAAAACTCCAGTCCCCTTCACTGCGAGTGTCATTCGAGAAGGTCTTTAACTTTGCAGTAAATTGGTAAACCATTTCATTGAAAAATATGATAATTCTGAACGAGCATTCAAGTTTCAACTCGAGTTTCGGAATTTAATTTTTGGATATCAGGAATTGTACAAAAAATTAGCAAAGCCTATATTTAAAAAGAATACATTTTAAAAGTTTAGTGTATATTTCATAACACTATTTTGTTTTATATTATTTTTTATTGAAGACAAGTGAAAAAAACAGTTATTAATAACGCAAGATCAAATTGCGCTAATTATAATCATACGTCTGTATTAACTAACCTAAAACATTTGTCTCTCCTGTTTTTTATTTAAATATTTTTTTTGCTGATATTTTCCAGTAAATATACAAAAAAAGTGTAGTTCTGTGATGGTTCTGTAGTTCTTGGACACGAAATTTCGGACAAAAAAATTACATAAGCATCTGAATGGTTCAACCTCCGAATTCAATATGCAAATAAAATTAAAATAAATTTCAACGCAAAAATTTGGATATAATAATTTTCAGTTAACGTATTTAATTTCTTAGTATGTTATATTTTCATAACTATTGATCCAATTTCAATGAAATTTAAAATGGAGCGACAAAATAATAACGTTTTATCGCCAGCCATAATTTTTTTATTCATAATTTTTTTAGTAATTCTCGTTCAATTTTTGTATTGTTTAAGCAAGTTGTTTGGCAAAATCTAAGCCTTAAATTTTCATCTTGATAATGCAATGTAAAATAATTATACACAATAATGTTGAACCATATTGTTATTCTTTCTTCCTGGTAATTGAACACATTGGTATGTATAAGTATTTGAATAAAATATACGGATTTGATAAATTTCTGATTACGTGATTGTAGTAATAAAACAACAACAAAGCACATGTGTGTTATTGCAATACGAAAAAGCTACATAATACACGAAAACATTATATAGATAAAAGTAGATCATATAAAATGACTTAATTAATTAATTTATTATTTTAATTAATTTTTAGAGTTCCAATTTTTTAAACATAAATCCAAATAGTACCGTTCTATATTATCGTTTTTAATTCATAATTCTGCAAAATTCTCTCGTTTTTGTGTTTTAGTGTTTGAGTAAATTTTATAGTTCAATAAGTTTTTTTTATATAATTTAAAAAATATTTTTAGCCGGAATATCCAGCAAAAATCCGATCACTAAAAATGTTACACTTGAAATACAAATCACTATTAAATTCTTCCAAGAGTTTTTAGTACGATAAAGTAAAATCGAACTCTTTGTGACTCGAATGCATTATATAGCATCTGACGGAGTTTCTTAAAAGCAAAACATTTTGGATTTGGATGACTCATTATTTAGAAGCGGTTTGTCGTTACAGAATGCTGCCTCAAAACTGGTATATCACTAAAATTATAAATTTAGCTATATATAAAAAATGCTAAGAATATTTGTAATGAATTTAATACCATAAATTGCATAATTGCTACATTGGGTTCAAAACTTAGCTAAAAATAATTAAATAGATATAATGTAGAATAAAGAATGCACGCGTAATTACCAATAATACATTTTAAAAAGCAATTAAAATGACATACCGTATCGAAAAAGCATTCGATACGGTATGATGGCCTCCTTTTTAAAGTACTAAAGACTGATGTTTTTAACTCATATGCATTATAGATGCGTATCTAAAATCTAAAGATCTGCATCGATTCCGTTAGGAGTGCTTAAAATGAGCACTCAAACCTCAGTTATCTAATGCGAAATGCCAATTTGTTTGCCACATGTGATCCTTAAGATGTAACATCATTAAAGAATGACTCCAAAAGGAACAACTTTTATGCATTTAATCAAGTTTCAAACCAAATAAACTATTTTCAAGTCGGAACTTTGCTAATATTTTAATAATAAATATATGCTAAAAATGTATTTTTCTTTTTCAGTTCAAAGATAATGACTTAGTATTTGAGACCGATGACGGAAGAGAACCGATTAGCAACAGGATAGTTAGTACAAAGAAATTCAAAAGGCAACAAATAGATGAAGATGACCCCAATTATTATTATGAAGGGGTGAGTACACATGATTTAAATGAAAACATTGAATCCATGTAATATACAATTAATATGTTATATTTAGCATCCTGGTGTAAATTACAATATTTATATAATAAACTAAACATTATATAGCAGTAATAATAAGCTATCTAATATTTAGTTATTCACTGTAATTTACAAATAATATTACCAATAAATTCCCAACCACATGTATACAAACCTTTTTTAACATACAGTATTTCTATTTTCAGCTTGATGACGATGAATTTTCCGGGTCTGGAGATTCTAAGAATGAACCTAGTATGTTTAAATAATAATTAAAAAAAAAACAATGTATGAACAAATCATATTGTTACATTTATACAATTTCAGTTACGATGCGAGTGACTTTTGTGATGCAAGAACCGTATCACATCGACTTCTCGAATCAAAATTCACCCAAATTCGTCAACTTGTCAACAACAATCACTACCGCAGTCAACGATATATACGATACGGTCGAAGGCGATCAGCGAGCTTACCTCGTCAGGATTCAGTGAGTTAATATTTATTAAAACCAAGATTTGAATAAGATTTAATAAAAAAACATATTTTTCAGGAACGAATTTTCAATTCTTTTTAATTTATTTTATAAATACTTACAGATCACTTCCTAAAGATGATTATGCATGCAACGTCACCTTGGATATCACCAGTGCCAACAACGATAACCACAAGGAGATTATGAACGTGCTGAATAAGCATATAATTAACTACGGAAGACTCGGAGAGATTGTCGTATCAGCTGACGATTTCACATACAAAATTCACGATGGTAATTTCCATTTCGTGAATAAGATGTTTTAATAAATTATTATTTATGAAATTATTTAGAAGCTTACATTGTCTTTTTAATTTATTTTTAAAGTAGTTATTTTTTTTATTATTGAACATACAAAAATACATACGAAGTTTGATTATTTATTAAAAATAAATATTTAAATATTATCCCATTAATATATAAATATTTATATGTATTCCAATTCAGGAAAACAGACATATCGATGCATCAGTATAAAAACCAGCTGTAAATTAGTTTTTAAATACGTTTATGATTTTCACTTTTATATTATTTAGCATAATCATCTGTCTATCATAATGCCTACATATTTATTATGAAATTTCTTAAAAACTTCTTGTTTTTTTACTTGATGCTTTATACTACTGCAGTATCGATATTTAATTGCACTTATTAAATGCTTGATTTATAATATAATTAATTTAAATAAATTGTTTGATTAAATTTTTATTGAAATTATGATGGTAAATCAATATACGTTGTATGCAATTTTTATATTCCTTTATATTTAACTATCAGTATAGAAATATTAAATACCTTTGTTTTAGAAGTATTAAAAAAATTAATTTAATGTTAATTTTTACTAATTTTGTTGATTTCATTATTGATTTACCCTTATAAACGTAAAAGGACCAAAAAAGTTAATATTTCAAGTGAAATGATCCGTTATTTTTTAGAATAACTACAGTGTATCAGATCACGTATTAAACGTTTTTGGATAATGTTTATTAATGAACACACGGAAGTTTTTATGTCATTACAGCATTGATTGATTAGCTTTTACATACATTTTTTAAGTTATTTGCACATTTGATAATATTCGTCATTATTTATTGTTCATCCAAATAGAGGCGCTTCCTCATTGTTTTGGTGCTAATGATGACGATTGCTTTAACGGTACATATATGCTTTATATATTACATTTTATACAAACATACATATACATACAGTGTCTATTCATTGAAGACAATTGTTTTTACATACATATCATAATATATAAAATATTATCGTTACTTATATTGTCAATTAATCGTATAAAATTCATTGAGTAGATACTGTAGTTTGGCCGTACAAAACTGCATTTCATCATATGAATTTTGGGACGGTAAAACCATACATTTCAATAAAATCCTTTAATCCTTAGATTACATCGCAAATTTTAAACTGATAACTTAACTTTTAGTGTAAATCTTTTAAACTGTTAAAGGTTTTTATTGGCAAAATCAACTCACGATAAGAAAATATAAACAAACTAAATTTTTTTTCTTCTGTCTGTGGATCTTTTTCTTTATTTTGCAATGCCTAAATATATGTATATTCTAATTGAACTTTTGAATAAGAACTATATTTTCTATTTTTTTTATATATATTCAAGTATGATATTCAGATTCCGCATGTTAATTATATTATTTAGATTAAGATTTAGTTGTAAGCTTTATCAAATGCACACTATATGATTGTTATGCTATTATGTTTATTATATTAGGAAAAGTGTCATCTCAGAGTCGGTTTTTATTTTATTTATTAATTTAATAATTATTTCAGTAGAAAAATAATTAACGTCCGCCATTACTTTTAAATCTCATAAATATTTTTAGGGAATATTAAATATGTAATAATGGTAATGGAATATTAAAATATCTATTAATTTAATATACAGTGGGTTATAAATATTAATAGGGACACCTCTGAATTTTATTTTTGGTTTTATTATATTCATAAAAAAAATATATCTATGATTTTAGGCACAGTAATTATTATTTATTAATAAGAAAATTTAATTGTGAAGATTCTAACACCATATTTGTTATTCATCTACATTTATTATTTTGTTTAATTATATTTGTAATACTGTCTTTTGCTGCAATTACAGCTTGTACACGTCGTAGCATACTATCAATACACGTTTTTGCATTTTGCCTTAGCTCAGGAGAGTGATGCCACTCCCGGATGAGTGGTGAGGGTTTCACCAGCAGCAAAAATAACGAAAAAATGACCATCAAAACCAAGTTATTTAAAAATAGAGGCAATGTAAACATGAAAACCTCAAAATAATGATATTGTCCCTATAAATTTGGCGACCCACTGTATTTGCTACGATTAAGTAAACATACAAAGTTGGTTGTATATGTCATATTTAAAATAACTTTAAAAGAACTTCTACGTATAATTTTCAATGACAACTTATTTTACCAAATAAGCACTATTATATTGACTGTGATACGATACTTTTCCATTAGAATAATGAATGCTATAGTCTAGTCTTGTGCTAACATTATAATATTATTAATATTTTCATTTTCAGCAGTGATTAACAATTAAAATTCAATGTAAGCTCGTTTGCACATACATTCGTTTCAATTTTATGCATCCATTTCTATCTTCTTTACTTTTTCTTATTTACTTTCTTTTATTTGTATTATTTGTTTATGTTAAACCTTTATTTTGGTACGTAAAGGGGATCCAGATGTTGAAATTGATCCAGAAACTGTGAGCAACTGGCCGGTGACTAATCTGGATCCGGTTACTGATAGTGAACCTGAAAACAAAGCCCGTTGCGACGACCAAAGAAAGTGCAATGACGATCCCTTCCCAGTCTACATTTGCGATGACCAATTCTGCGATGGAAAGATTGATTGCGCCAACGGAGAAGACGAGAGGAACTGTGCAGTAGATAAAGAAGGTCAATGAGAATAAAGCATTAAATTTCACCAACGGATACGTGAACTAACCAAAACCATGCGTCATCACTAACAATTTATATCTCAATTTTTAATTGTTTTCAATA